>NW_026989793.1:0-1200000 GCF_036321535.1 Camelus dromedarius | reverse complement strand
AGGAAACAGACTGAGAAAACAGAGAAAAATTCTCTCCTACAACCCGTTCCCTTGGTGCTAGATGAACGAACGTCTCTCCACTTGCTCAGTTCCGAGAGATACGTGTGTGTGAAAGCCGTCCTTCACCTAGCTTGTTGGGAACACAAGGTTTCTTTTCAGTTGCAAACTCCATTCCATACATATATATGGGGAGGTACAAGCTCCAACTCGGTTTGACAGTGAAAACAGCAGGAACTTCAAACCGACACTAGGAAACACACTGAGAAAGCAGAGAAATAGTTTCTCCTGCAAACCGTTCCATTGGTGCTAGATGAACGAACGTCTCTCCACTTGCTCAGTTCGGAGAGATATGTGTGTGTGAAAGCCGTTCTTCACCTAGCCTGTTGGGAACACAAAGTTTCTTTTCAGTTGCAAACACCATTCCATACATATATATGGGGAGGTACTAGCTCCAACTCGGTTTGACAGTGAAAACTGCAGGAACTTCAAACCGGCACTAGGAAACAGACTGAGAAAGCAGAGTACAGTGTCTACTGCGACCCGTTCCCTTGGTGCTAGATGAACGAACTTCTCTCCACTTGCTCAGTTCAGAGAGATATGTGTGTTTGAATGCCGTTCATCACCTAGCCTGTTGGAAACACAAAGTTTCTTTTCAGTTGCAAACACCATTCCATACATATATATGGGGAGGTACTAGCTCCAACTCGGTTTGACAGTGAAAACTGCAGGAACTTCAAACCGGCACTAGGAAACAGACTGAGAAAGCAGAGAAATAGTGTCACCTGCAACACGATCCCTTGGTGCTAGATGAACGAACGTCTCTCCACTTGCTCAGTTCTGAGAGATAAGTGTGTGTGAAAGCCGTCCTTCAACTAGCTTGTTGGAAACACAAAGTTTCTTTTCAGTTGCAAACTCCATTCCATACATATATATGGGGAGGTACTAGCTCCAACTCGGTTTTACAGTGAAAACTGCAGGAACTTCAAACCGGCACTAGGAAACAGACTGAGAACGCAGAGAAAAAGTCTCTCCTGCAACCCGTTCCATTGGTGCTAGATGAACGAACGTCTCTCCACTTGCTCAGTTCGGAGAGATTAGTGTGAGTGAAAGCCGTCCTTCAACTAGCTTGTTGGAAACACAAAGTTTCTTTTCAGTTGCTAACTCCATTCCGTACATATATATGGGGAGGTACTAGCTCCAACTCGGTTTGACAGTGAAAACTGCAGGAACTTCAAACCGGCACTAGGAAACAGACTGAGAAAGCAGAGAAAAATTCTCTCCTGCAACCCGTTCCCTTGGGGCTAGATGAACGAACGTCTCTCCACTTGCTCAGTTCCGAGAGATAAGTGTGTGTGAAAGCCGTCCTTCACCTAGCTTGTTGGGAACACAAGGTTTCTTTTCAGTTGCAAACTCCATTCCATACATATATATGGGGAGGTACAAGCTCCAACTCGGTTTGACAGTGAAAATTGCAGGAACTTCAAACCGGCACTAGGAAACAGACTGAGAAAGCAGAGTACAGTGTCTACTGCGACCCGTTCCCTTGGTGCTAGATGAACGAACTTCTCTCCACTTGCTCAGTTCAGAGAGATATGTGTGTGTGAATGCCGTTCATCACCTAGCCTGTTGGAAACACATAGTTTCTTTTCAGTTGCAAACACCATTCCATACATATATATGGGGAGGTACTAGCTCCAACTCGGTTTGACAGTGAAAACTGCAGGAACTTCAAACCGGCACTAGGAAACAGACTGAGAATGCAGAGAAATAGTGTCTCCTGCAACACGATCCCTTGGTGCTAGATGAACGAACGTCTCTCCACTTGCTCAGTTCTGAGAGATAAGTGTGTGTGAAAGCCGTCCTTCAACTAGCTTGTTGGAAACACAAAGTTTCTTTTCAGTTGCAAACTCCATTCCATACATATATATGGGGAGGTACTAGCTCCAACTCGGTTTTACAGTGAAAACTGCAGGAACTTCAAACCGGCACTAGGAAACAGACTGAGAACGCAGAGAAAAAGTCTCTCCTGCAACCCGTTCCATTGGTGCTAGATGAACGAACGTCTCTCCACTTGCTCAGTTCGGAGAGTTTAGTGTGTGTGAAAGCCGTCCTTCAACTAGCTTGTTGGAAACACAAAGTTTCTTTTCAGTTGCTAACTCCATTCCGTACATATATATGGGGAGGTACTAGCTCCAACTCGGTTTGACCGTGAAAACTGCAGGAACTTCAAACCGGCACTAGGAAACAGACTGAGAAAGCAGAGAAAAATTCTCTCCTGCAACCCGTTCCCTTGGGGCTAGATGAACGAACGTCTCTCCACTTGCTCAGTTCCGAGAGATAAGTGTGTGTGAAAGCCGTCCTTCACCTAGCTTGTTGGGAACACAAGGTTTCTTTTAGTTGCAAACTCCATTCCATACATAAATATGGGGAGGTACAAGCTCCAACTCGGTTTGACAGTGAAAACTGCAGGAACTTCAAACCGGCACTAGTAAACAGACTGAGAAAGCAGAGAAAAATTCTCTCCTGCAACCCGTTCCCTTGGTGCTAGATGAACGAACGTCTCTCCACTTGCTCAGTTCCGAGAGATACGTGTGTGTGAAAGCCGTCCTTCACCTAGCTTGTTGGGAACACAAGGTTTCTTTTCAGTTGCAAACTCCATTCCATACCTATATATGGGGAAGTACTAGCTCCAACTCAGTTTGACAGTGAAAACTGCAGGAACTTCAAACCGGCACTAGGAAACAGAATGAGAAAGCAGAGAAATAGTGTCTCCTGCAACCCGTTCCCTTGGTGCTAGATGAACGAACGTCTCTCCACTTGCTCAGTTCTGAGAGATAAGTGTGTGTGAAAGCCGTCCTTCACCTAGCTTGTTGGGAACACAAAGTTTCTTTTCAGTTTGAAAAACCATTCCATACATATATATGGGGAGGTACAAGCTCCAAATCTGTTTGACAGTGAAAACTGCAGGAACTTCAAACCGGCACTAGGAAACAGACTGAGAAAGCAGAGAAAAAGTGTCTACTGCGACCCGTTCCCTTGGTGCTAGATGAACGAACGTCTCTCCACTTGCTCAGTTCAGAGAGATATGTGTGTGTGAAAGCCGTTCTTCACCTGGCCTGTTGGGAAGACAAAGTTTCTTTTCAGTTGCAAACACCATTCCATACATATATATGGGGAGGTACTAGCTCCAACTCGGTTTGACAGTGAAAACTGCAGGAACTTCAAACCGGCACTAGGAAACAGACTGAGAAAGCAGAGAAATAGTCTCTCCTGCAACCCGTTTCCTTGGTGCTAGATGAACGAACGTCTCTCCACTTGCTCAGTTCTGAGAGATAAGTGTGTGTGAAAGCCGTCTTTCAACTAGCTTGTTGGAAACACAAAGTTTCTTTTCAGTTGCAAACTCCATTCCATACATATATATGGGGAGGTACTAGCTACAACACGGTTTTACAGTGAAAACTGCAGGAACTTCAAACCGGCACTAGGAAACAGACTGAGAACGCAGAGAAAAAGTCTCTCCTGCAACCCGTTCCCTTGGTGCTAGATGAACGAACGTCTCTCCACTTGCTCAGTTCCGAGAGATAAGTGTGTGTGAAAGCCGTCCTTCACCTAGCTTGTTGGGAACACAAAGTTTCTTTTCAGTTGCAAACACCATTCCATACATATATATGTGGAGGTACTAGCTCCAACTCGGTTTTACAGTGAAAACTGCAGGAACTTCAAACCGGCACTAGGAAACAGACTGAGAACGCAGAGAAAAAGTCTCCCCTGCAACCCGTTCCCTTGGTGCTAGATGAACGAACGTCTCTCCACTTGCTCAGTTCCGAGAGATAAGTGTGTGTGAAAGCCGTCCTTCACCTAGCTTGTTGGGAAAACAAGGTTTCATTTCAGTTGCAAACTCCATTCCATACATATATATGGGGAGGTACTAGCTCCAACTCGGTTTGACAGTGAAAACTGCAGGAACTTCAAACCGGCACTAGGAAACAGACTGAGAAAGCAGAGAAATAGTGTCTCCTGCAACCCGTTCCCTTGGTGCTAGATGAACGAACGTCTCTCCACTTGCTCAGTTCCGAGAGATAAGTGTGTGTGAAAGCCGTCCTTCACCTAGCTTGTTTGGAAAACAAGGTTTCTTTTCAGTTGCAAACTCCATTCCATACATATATATGGGGAGGTACTAGCTCCAACTCGGTTTGACAGTGAAAACTGCAGGAAATTCAAAACGGCACTAGTAAACAGACTGAGAAAGCAGAGAAAAATTCTCTCCTGCAACCCGTTCCCTTGGTGCTAGATGAACGAACGTCTCTCCACTTGCTCAGTTCCGAGAGATTAGTGTGTGTGAAAGCCGTCCTTCAACTAGCTTGTTGGAAACACAAAGTTTCTTTTCAGTTGCTAACTCCATTCCGTACATATATATGGGGAGGTACTAGCTCCAACTCGGTTTTACAGTGAAAACTGCAGGAACTTCAAACCGGCACTAGGAAACAGACTGAGAAAGCAGAGAAAAATTCTCTCCTGCAACCCGTTCCCTTGGGGCTAGATGAACGAACGTCTCTCCACTTGCTCAGTTCGGAGAGATAAGTGTGTGTGAAAGCCGTCCTTCACCTAGCTTGTTGGGAACACAAGGTTTCTTTTCAGTTGCAAACTCCATTCCATACATATATATGGGGAGGTACTAGCTCCAACTCGGTTTGACAGTGAAAACTGCAGGAACTTCAAACCGGCACTAGGAAACAGAATGAGAAAGCAGAGAAATAGTGTCTCCTGCAACCCGTTCCCTTGGTGCTAGATGAACGAACGTCTCTCCACTTGCTCAGTTCTGAGAGATAAGTGTGTGTGAAAGCCGTCCTTCACCTAGCTTGTTGGGAACACAAGGTTTCTTTTCAGTTGCAAACTCCATTCTATACATATATATGGGGAGGTACAAGCTCCAACTCGGTTTGACAGTGAAAACTGCAGGAACTTCAAAACGGCACTAGTAAACATACTGAGAAAGCAGAGAAAAATTCTCTCCTGCAACCCGTTCCCTTGGTGCTAGATGAACGAACGTCTCTCCACTTGCTCAGTTCCGAGAGATACGTGTGTGTGAAAGCCGTCCTTCACCTAGCTTGTTGGGAACACAAGGTTTCTTTTCGGTTGCAAACTCCATTCCATACATATATATGGGGAGGTACTAGCTCCAACTCGGTTTTACAGTGAAAACTGCAGGAACTTCAAACCGGCACTAGGAAACAGACTGAGAAAGCAGAGAAAAAGTGTCTACTGCGAACCGTTCCCTTCGTGCTAGATGAACGAACGTCTCTCCACTTGCTCAGTTCCGAGAGATATGTGTGTGTGAAAGCCGTTCTTCACCTGGCCTGTTGGGAAGACAAAGTTTCTTTTCAGTTGCAAACACCATTCCATACATATATATGGGGAGGTACTAGCTCCAACTCGGTTTGACAGTGAAAACTGCAGGATCTTCAAACCGGCACTAGGATACAGACTGAGAAAGCAGAGAAATATTGTATCCTGCAACCCGTTTCCTTGGTGCTAGATGAACGAACGTCTCTCCACTTGCTCAGTTCCGAGAGATAAGTGTGTGTGAAAGCCGTCCTTCACCTAGCTTGTTGGGAACACAAAGTTTCTTTTCAGTTGCAAACACCATTCCATACATATATATGGGGAGGTACTAGCTCCAACTCGGTTTTACAGTGAAAACTGCAGGAACTTCAAACCGGCACTAGGAAACAGACTGAGAACGCAGAGAAAAATTCTCTCCTGCAACCCGTTCCATTGCTGCTAGATGAACGAACGTCTCTACACTTGCTCAGTTCCGAGAGATACGTGTGTGTGAAAGCCGTCCTTCACCTAGCTTGTTGGGAACACAAGGTTTCTTTTCAGTTGCAAACTCCATTCCATACATATATATGGGGAGGTACTAGCTCCAACTCGGTTTGACAGTGAAAACTGCAGGAACTACAAACCGGCACTAGGAAACAGAATGAGAAAGCAGAGAAATAGTGTCTCCTGCAACCCGTTCCCTTGGTGCTAGATGAACGAACGTCTCTCCACTTGCTCAGTTCTGAGAGATAAGTGTGTGTGAAAGCCGTCCTTCACCTAGCTTGTTGGGAACACAAAGTTTCTTTTCAGTTTGAAAAACCATTCCATACATATATATGGGGAGGTACAAGCTCCAAATCTGTTTGACAGTGAAAACTGCAGGAACTTCAAACCGGCACTAGGAAACAGACTGAGAAAGCAGAGAAAAAGTGTCTACTGCGACCCGTTCCCTTGGTGCTAGATGAACGAACGTCTCTCCACTTGCTCAGTTCAGAGAGATATGTGTGTGTGAAAGCCGTTCTTCACCTGGCCTGTTGGGAAGGCAAAGTTTCTTTTCAGTTGCAAACACCATTCCATACATATATATGGGGAGGTACTAGCTCCAACCCGGTTTGACAGTGAAAACTGCAGGAACTTCAAACCGGCACTAGGAAACACACTGAGAAAGCAGAGAAATAGTGTCCCTTGCAACCCGTTCCCTTGGTGCTAGATGAACGAACGTCTCTCCACTTGCTCAGTTCTGAGAGATAAGTGGGTGTGAAAGCCGCCCTTCACCTATCTTGTTGGAAACACAAAGTTTCTTTTCAGTTGCAAACTCCATTCCATACATATATATGGGGAGGTACTAGCTACAACACGGTTTTACAGTGAAAACTGCAGGAACTTCAAACCGGCACTAGGAAACAGACTGAGAACGCAGAGAAAATGTCTCTCCTGCAACCCGTTCCATTGCTGCTAGATGAACGAACGTCTCTCCACTTGCTCAGTTCCGAGAGATAAGTGTGTGTGAAAGCCGTCCTTCACCTAGCTTGTTGGGAACACAAAGATTCTTTTCAGTTGCAAACACCATTCCATACACATATAAGGGGAGGTACTAGCTCCAACTCGGTTTTACAGTGAAAACTGCAGGAACTTCAAACCGGCACTAGGAAACACACTGAGAAAGCAGAGAAATAGTGTCTCCTGCAAACCGTTCCATTGGTGCTAGATGAACGAACGTCTCTCCACTTGCTCAGTTCGGAGAGATTAGTGTGTGTGAAAGCCGTCCTTCAACTAGCTTGTTGGAAACACAAAGTTTCTTTTCAGTTGCAAACTCCATTCGGTACATATATATGGGGAGGTACTAGCTCCAACTCGGTTTGACAGTGAAAACTGCAGGAACTTCAAACCGGAACTAGGAAACACACTGAGAAAACAGAGAAAAATTCTCTCCTAAAACCCGTTCCCTTGGTGCTAGATGAACGAACGTCTCTCCACTTGCTCAGTTCCGAGAGATAAGTGTGTGTGAAAGCCGTCCTTCACCTAGCTTGTTGGGAACACAAGGTTTCTTTTCAGTTGCAAACTCCATTCCATAAATATATATGGGGAGGTACTAGCTCCAACTCGGTTTGACAGTGAAAACAGCAGGAACTTCAAACCGACACTAGTAAACAGACTGAGAAAGCAGAGAAAAAGTGTCTACTGCGACCCGTTCCCTTGGTGCTAGATGAACGAACGTCTCTCCACTTGCTCAGTTCAGAGAGATATGTGTGTGTGAAAGCCGTTCTTCAACTAGCCTGTTGGGAACACAAAGTTTCTTTTCAGTTGCAAACACCATTCCATACATATATATGGGGAGGTACTAGCTCCAACTCGGTTTGACAGTGAAAACTGCAGGAACTTCAAACCGGCACTAGGAAACAGACTGAGAAAGCAGAGTACAGTGTCTACTGCGACCCGTTCCCTTGGTGCTAGATGAACGAACTTCTCTCCACTTGCTCAGTTCAGAGAGATATGTGTGTGAGAAAGCCGTTCTTCACCTAGCCTGTTGGGAACACAAAGTTTCTTTTCAGTTGCAAACACCATTCCATACATATATATGGGTGGTACTAGCTCCAACTCGGTTTGACAGTGAAAACTGCAGGAACTTCAAACCGGCACTAGGAAACAGACTGAGAAAGCAGAGAAATAGTGTCTCCTGCAACCCGATCCCTTGGTGCTAGATGAACGAACGTCTCTCCACTTGCTCAGTTCTGAGAGATAAGTGTGTGTAAAAGCCGTCCTTCAACTAGCTTGTTGGAAACACAAAGTTTCTTTTCAGTTGCAAACTCCATTCCATACATATATATGGGGAGGTACTAGCTCCAACTCGGTTTTACAGTGAAAACTGCAGGACCTTCAAACCGGCACTAGGAAACAGACTGAGAACGCAGAGAAAAAGTCTCTCCTGCAACCCGTTCCCTTGGTGCTAGATGAACGAACGTCTCTCCACTTGCTCAGTTCCGAGAGATAAGTGTGTGTGAAAGCCGTCCTTCACCTAGCTTGTTGGGAACACAAGGTTTCTTTTCAGTTGCAAACTCCATTCCATACATATATATGGGGAGGTACTAGCTCCAACTCGGTTTGACAGTGAAAACTGCAGGAACTTCAAACCGGCACTAGGAAACAGACTGAGAAAGCAGAGAAATAGTGTCTCCTGCAACCCGTTCCCTTGGTGCTAGATGAACGAACGTCTCTCGACTTGCTCAGTTCTTAGAGATAAGTGTGTGTGAAAGCCGTCCTTCAACTAGCTTGTTGGAAACACAAAGTTTCTTTTCAGTTACAAACTCCATTCCATACATATATATGGGGAGGTACTAGCTCCAACTCGGTTTGACAGTGAAAACTGCAGGAACTTCAAACCGGCACTAGGAAACAGACTGAGAAAGCAGAGAAATAGTGTCTCCTGCAACCCGTTCCCTTGGAGCTAGATGAACGAACGTCTCTCCACTTGCTCAGTTCTGAGAGATAAGTGTGTGTGAAAGCCGTCCTTCACCAAGCTTGTTGGAAACACAAAGTTTCTTTTCAGTTGCAAACTCCATTCCATACATATATATGGGGAGGTACTAGCTCCAACTCGGTTTTACAGTGAAAACAGCAGGAACTTCAAACCGGCACTAGGAAACAGACTGAGAACGCAGAGAGAAAGTCTCTCCTGCAACCCGTTCCCTTGGTGCTAGATGAACGAACGTCTCTCCACTTGCTCAGTTCCGAGAGATAAGTGTGTGTGAAAGCCGTCCTTCACCTATCTTGTTGGGAACACAAGGTTTCTTTTCAGTTGCAAACACCATTCCATACATATATATGGGGAGGTACTAGCTCCAACTCGGTTTGACAGTGAAAACTGCAGGAACTTCAAACCGGCACTAGTAAACAGACTGAGAAAGCAGAGAAAAATTGACTACTGCGACCCTTTCCATTGGTGCTAGATGAACGAACGTCTCTCCTCTTGCTCAGTTCAGAGAGATAAGTGTGTGTGAAATGGGTTCTTCACCTACCCTGTTGGGAACACAAAGTTTCTTTTCAGTTGCAAACACCATTGCATACATATATATGGGGAGGTACTAGCTCGAACTCGGTTTTACAGTGAAAACTGCAGGAACTTCAAAACGGCACTAGGAAACACACTGAGAAAGCACAGAAATAGTGTCTCCTGCAACCCGTTCCATTGTTGCTAGATAAACGAACGTCTCTCCACTTGCTCTGTTCGGAGAGATTAGTGTGTGTGAAAGCCGTACTTCACCTAGCTTGTTGGAAACACAAAGTTTATTTTCAGTTGCAAACTCCATTCCATACATATATAAGGGTAGGTACTAGCTCCAACTCGGTTTTACAGTGAAAACTGCAGGAACTTCAAACCGGCACTAGGAAACACACTGAGAAAGCAGAGAAATAGTGTCTCCTGCCTGCCGTTCCATTGGTTCTAGATGAACGAACGTCTCTCCACTTGCTCAGTTCGGGGAGATTAGTGTGTGTGAAAGCCGTCCTTCACTAGGCTTGTTGGGAACACAAAGTTTCTTTTCAGTTGCAAACTCCATTCCATATATATATATGGGGAGGTATTAGCTCCAAATCGGTTTTACAGTGAAAACTGCAGGAACTTGAAACCGGCACTAGGAAACAGACTGAGAAAGCAGAGAAAAATTCTCTCCTGCAACCCGTTCCCTTGGTGCTATATGAACGAAAGTCTCTCCACTTGCTCAGTTCCGAGAGATAAGTGTGTGTGAAAGCCGTCCTTCACCTAGCTTGTTGGGAACACAAGGTTTCTTTTCAGTTGCAAACTCCATTCCATACATATATATGGGGAGGTACTAGCTCCAACTATGTTTGACAGTGAAAACTGCAGGAACTTCAAACCGGCACTAGGAAACACACTGAGAAAGCAGAGAAAAAGTGTCTCCTTCAACCCGTGCCATTGGTGCTAGATGAACGAACGTCTCTCCACTTGCTCAGTTCCGAGAGATTTGTGTGTGTGAAAGCCGTCCTTCACATAGCTTGTTGGAAACACAAAGTTTCTTTTCAGTTGCAAACTCCATTCCATACATATATATGGGGAGGTACTAACTCCAACTCGGTTTTACAGTGAAAACAGCAGGAACTTCAAACCGGCACTAGGAAACAGACTGAGAACGCAGAGAGAAAGTCTCTCCTGCAACCCGTTCCCTTGGTGCTAGATGAACGAACGTCTCTCCACTTGCTCAGTTCCGAGAGATAAGTGTGTGTGAAAGCCGTCCTTCACCTATCTTGTTGGGAACACAAGGTTTCTTTTCAGTTGCAAACACCATTCCATACATATATATGGGGAGGTACTAGCTCCAACTCGGTTTGACAGTGAAAACTGCAGGAACTTCAAACCGGCACTAGTAAACAGACTGAGAAAGCAGAGAAAAATTGACTACTGCGACCCTTTCCATTGGTGCTAGATGAACGAACGTCTCTCCTCTTGCTCAGTTCAGAGAGATAAGTGTGTGTGAAATGCGTTCTTCACCTACCCTGTTGGGAACACAAAGTTTCTTTTCAGTTGCAAACACCATTGCATACATATATATAGGGAGGTACTAGCTCGAACTCGGTTTTACAGTGAAAACTGCAGGAACTTCAAAACGGCACTAGGAAACACACTGAGAAAGCAGAGAAATAGTGTCTCCTGCAACCCGTTCCATTGTTGCTAGATAAACGAACGTCTCTCCACTTGCTCAGTTCGGAGAGATTAGTGTGTGTGAAAGCCGTACTTCACCTAGCTTGTTGGAAACACAAAGTTTATTTTCAGTTGCAAACTCCATTCCATACATATATAAGGGTAGGTACTAGCTCCAACTCGGTTTACAGTGAAAACTGCAGGAACTTCAAACCGGCACTAGGAAACACACTGAGAAAGCAGAGAAATAGTGTCTCCTGCCTGCCGTTCCATTGGTTCTAGATGAACGAACGTCTCTCCACTTGCTCAGTTCGGGGAGAATAGTGTGTGTGAAAGCCGTCCTTCACTAGGCTTGTTGGGAACACAAAGTTTCTTTTCAGTTGCAAACTCCATTCCATATATATATATGGGGAGGTATTAGCTCCAACTCGGTTTTACAGTGAAAACTGCAGGAACTTGAAACCGGCACTAGGAAACAGACTGAGAAAGCAGAGAAAAATTCTCTCCTGCAACCCGTTCCCTTGGTGCTATATGAACGAACGTCTCTCCACTTGCTCAGTTCCGAGAGATAAGTGTGTGTGAAAGCCGTCCTTCACCTAGCTTGTTGGGAACACAAGGTTTCTTTTCAGTTGCAAACTCTATTCCATACATATATATGGGGAGGTACTAGCTGCAAATATGTTTGACTGTGAAAACTGCAGGAACTTCAAACCGGCACTAGGAAACAGACTGAGAATGCAGAGAAAAAGTGTCTCCTGCAACCCGTTCCCTTGGTGCTAGATGAACGAACGTCTCTCCACTTGCTCAGTTCCGAGGGATAAGTGTGTGTGAAAGCCGACCTTCACCTAGCTTGTTGGGAACACAAGGTTTCTTTTCAGTTGCAAACTCCATTCCTTACATATATATGGGGAGGTACTAGCTCCAACTCGGTTTGACAGTGAAAACTGCAGGAACTTGAAACCGGCACTAGGAAACAGACTGAGAAAGCAGAGAAAAATTCTCTCCTGCAACCCGTTCCCTTGGTGCTAGATGAACGAACGTCTCTCCACTTGCTCAGTTCCGAGGGATAAGTGTGTGTGAAAGCCGTCCTTCACCTAGCTTGTTGGGAAAACAAGGTTTCTTTTCAGTTGCAAACTCCATTCCATACATATATATGGGGAGGTACTAGCTCGAACTCGGTTTTACAGTGAAAACTGCAGGAACTTCAAAACGGCACTAGGAAACACACTGAGAAAGCAGAGAAATAGTGTCTCCTGCAACCCGTTCCATTGTTGCTAGATAAACGAACGTCTCTCCACTTGCTCAGTTCGGAGAGATTAGTGTGTGTGAAAGCCGTACTTCACCTAGCTTGTTGGAAACACAAAGTTTATTTTCAGTTGCAAACTCCATTCCATACATATATAAGGGTAGGTACTAGCTCCAACTCGGTTTTACAGTGAAAACTGCAGGAACTTGAAACCGGCACTAGGAAACACAATGAGAAAGCAGAGAAATAGTGTCTCCTTCCTGCCGTTCCATTGGTTCTAGATGAACGAACGTCTCTCCACTTGCTCAGTTCGGGGAGATTAGTGTGTGTGAAAGCCGTCCTTCACTAGGCTTGTTGGGAACACAAAGTTTCTTTTCAGTTGCAAACTCCATTCCATATATATATATGGGGAGGTATTAGCTCCAACTCGGTTTTACAGTGAAAACTGCAGGAACTTGAAACCGGCACTAGGAAACAGACTGAGAAAGCAGAGAAAAATTCTCTCCTGCAACCCGTTCCCTTGGTGCTAGATGAACGAACGTCTCTCCACTTGCTCAGTTCCGAGGGATAAGTGTGTGTGAAAGCCGTCCTTCACCTAGCTTGTTGGGAAAACAAGGTTTCTTTTCAGTTGCAAACTCCATTCCATACATATATATGGGGAGGTACTAGCTCGAACTCGGTTTTACAGTGAAAACTGCAGGAACTTCAAAACGGCACTAGGAAACACACTGAGAAAGCAGAGAAATAGTGTCTCCTGCAACCCGTTCCGTTGTTGCTAGATAAACGAACGTCTCTCCACTTGCTCAGTTCGGAGAGATTAGTGTGTGTGAAAGCCGTACTTCACCTAGCTTGTTGGAAACACAAAGTTTATTTTCAGTTGCAAACTCCATTCCATACATATATAAGGGTAGGTACTAGCTCCAACTCGGTTTTACAGTGAAAACTGCAGGAACTTCAAACCGGCACTAGGAAACACACTGAGAAAGCAGAGAAATAGTGTCTCCTGCCTGCCGTTCCATTGGTTCTAGATGAACGAACGTCTCTCCACTTGCTCAGTTCGGGGAGATTAGTGTGTGTGAAAGCCGTCCTTCACTAGGCTTGTTGGGAACACAAAGTTTCTTTTCAGTTGCAAACTCCATTCCATATATATATATGGGGAGGTATTAGCTCCAACTCGGTTTTACAGTGAAAACTGCAGGAACTTGAAACCGGCACTAGGAAACAGACTGAGAAAGCAGAGAAAAATTCTCACCTGCAACCCGTTCCCTTGGTGCTATATGAACGAAAGTCTCTCCACTTGCTCAGTTCCGAGAGATAAGTGTGTGTGAAAGCCGTCCTTCACCTAGCTTGTTGGGAACACAAGGTTTCTTTTCAGTTGCAAACTCCATTCCATACATATATATGGGGAGGTACTAGCTCCAACTATGTTTGACAGTGAAAACTGCAGGAACTTCAAACCGGCACTAGGAAACACACTGAGAAAGCAGAGAAAAAGTGTCTCCTTCAACCCGTGCCATTGGTGCTAGATGAACGAACGTCTCTCCACTTGCTCAGTTCGGAGAGATTTGTGTGTGTGAAAGCCGTCCTTCACCTAGCTTGTTGGAAACACAAAGTTTCTTTTCAGTTGCAAACTCCATTCCATACATATATATGGGGAGGTACTAGCTCCAACTCGGTTTTACAGTGAAAACAGCAGGAACTTCAAACCGGCACTAGGAAACAGACTGAGAACGCAGAGAGAAAGTCTCTCCTGCAACCCGTTCCCTTGGTGCTAGATGAACGAACGTCTCTCCACTTGCTCAGTTCCGAGAGATAAGTGTGTGTGAAAGCCGTCCTTCACCTATCTTGTTGGGAACACAAGGTTTCTTTTCAGTTGCAAACACCATTCCATACATATATATGGGGAGGTACTAGCTCCAACTCGGTTTGACAGTGAAAACTGCAGGAACTTCGAACCGGCACTAGTAAACAGACTGAGAAAGCAGAGAAAAATTGACTACTGCGACCCTATCCATTGGTGCTAGATGAACGAACGTCTCTCCTCTTGCTCAGTTCAGAGAGATAAGTGTGTGTGAATTGCGTTCTTCACCTACCCTGTTGGGAACACAAAGTTTCTTTTCAGTTGCAAACACCATTGCATACATATATATAGGGAGGTACTAGCTCGAACTCGGTTTTACAGTGAAAACTGCAGGAACTTCAAAACGGCACTAGGAAACACACTGAGAAAGCAGAGAAATAGTGTCTCCTGCAACCCGTTCCATTGTTGCTAGATAAACGAACGTCTCTCCACTTGCTCAGTTCGGAGAGATTAGTGTGTGTGAAAGCCGTACTTCACCTAGCTTGTTGGAAACACAAAGTTTATTTTCAGTTGCAAACTCCATTCCATACATATATAAGGGTAGGTACTAGCTCCAACTCGGTTTTACAGTGAAAACTGCAGGAACTTCAAACCGGCACTAGGAAACACACTGAGAAAGCAGAGAAATAGTGTCTCCTGCCTGCCGTTCCATTGGTTCTAGATGAACGAACGTCTCTCCACTTGCTCAGTTCGGGGAGAATAGTGTGTGTGAAAGCCGTCCTTCACTAGGCTTGTTGGGAACACAAAGTTTCTTTTCAGTTGCAAACTCCATTCCATATATATATATGGGGAGGTATTAGCTCCAACTCGGTTTTACAGTGAAAACTGCAGGAACTTGAAACCGGCACTAGGAAACAGACTGAGAAAGCAGAGAAAAATTCTCTCCTGCAACCCGTTCCCTTGGTGCTATATGAACGAACGTCTCTCCACTTGCTCAGTTCCGAGAGATAAGTGTGTGTGAAAGCCGTCCTTCACATAGCTTGTTGGGAACACAAGGTTTCTTTTCAGTTGCAAACTCCATTCCTTACATATATATGGGGAGGTACTAGCTCCAACTCGGTTTGACAGTGAAAACTGCAGGAACTTGAAACCGGCACTAGGAAACAGACTGAGAAAGCAGAGAAAAATTCTCTCCTGCAACCCGTTCCCTTGGTGCTAGATGAACGAACGTCTCTCCACTTGCTCAGTTCCGAGGGATAAGTGTGTGTGAAAGCCGTCCTTCACCTAGCTTGTTGGGAAAACAAGGTTTCTTTTCAGTTGCAAACTCCATTCCATACATATATATGGGGAGGTACTAGCTCGAACTCGGTTTTACAGTGAAAACTGCAGGAACTTCAAAACGGCACTAGGAAACACACTGAGAAAGCAGAGAAATAGTGTCTCCTGCAACCCGTTCCATTGTTGCTAGATAAACGAACGTCTCTCCACTTGCTCAGTTCGGAGAGATTAGTGTGTGTGAAAGCCGTACTTCACCTAGCTTGTTGGAAACACAAAGTTTATTTTCAGTTGCAAACTCCATTCCATACATATATAAGGGTAGGTACTAGCTCCAACTCGGTTTTACAGTGAAAACTGCAGGAACTTCAAACCGGCACTAGGAAACACACTGAGAAAGCAGAGAAATAGTGTCTCCTACCTGCCGTTCCATTGGTTCTAGATGAACGAACGTCTCTCCACTTGCTCAGTTCGGGGAGATTAGTGTGTGTGAAAGCCGTCCTTCACTAGGCTTGTTGGGAACACAAAGTTTCTTTTCAGTTGCAAACTCCATTCCATATATATATATGGGGAGGTATTAGCTCCAACTCGGTTTTACAGTGAAAACTGCAGGAACTTGAAACCGGCACTAGGAAACAGACTGAGAAAGCAGAGAAAAATTCTCTCCTGCAACCCGTTCCCTTGGTGCTATATGAACGAAAGTCTCTCCACTTGCTCAGTTCCGAGAGATAAGTGTGTGTGAAAGCCGTCCTTCACCTAGCTTGTTGGGAACACAAGGTTTCTTTTCAGTTGCAAACTCCATTCCATACATATATATGGGGAGGTACTAGCTCCAACTATGTTTGACAGTGAAAACTGCAGGAACTTCAAACCGGCACTAGGAAACACACTGAGAAAGCAGAGAAAAAGTGTCTCCTTCAACCCGTGCCATTGGTGCTAGATGAACGAACGTCTCTCCACTTGCCCAGTTCCGAGAGATTTGTGTGTGTGAAAGCCGTCCTTCACCTATCTTGTTGGAAACACAAAGTTTCTTTTCAGTTGCAAACTCCATTCCATACATATATATGGGGAGGTACTAGCTCCAACTCGGTTTTACAGTGAAAACAGCAGGAACTTCAAACCGGCACTAGGAAACAGACTGAGAACGCAGAGAGAAAGTCTCTCCTGCAACCCGTTCCCTTGGTGCTAGATGAACGAACGTCTCTCCACTTGCTCAGTTCCGAGAGATAAGTGTGTGTGAAAGCCGTCCTTCACCTATCTTTTTGGGAACACAAGGTTTCTTTTCAGTTGCAAACACCATTCCATACATATATATGGGGAGGTACTAGCTCCAACTCGGTTTGACAGTGAAAACTGCAGGAACTTCAAACCGGCACTAGTAAACAGACTGAGAAAGCAGAGAAAAATTGACTACTGCGACCCTTTCCATTGGTGCTAGATGAACGAACGTCTCTCCTCTTGCTCAGTTCAGAGAGATAAGTGTGTGTGAAATGCGTTCTTCACCTACCCTGTTGGGAACACAAAGTTTCTTTTCAGTTGCAAACACCATTGCATACATATATATAGGGAGGTACTAGCTCGAACTCGGTTTTACAGTGAAAACTGTAGGAACTTCAAAACGGCACTAGGAAACACACTGAGAAAGCAGAGAAATAGTGTCTCCTGCAACCCGTTCCATTGTTGCTAGATAAACGAACGTCTCTCCACTTGCTCAGTTCGGAGAGATTAGTGTGTGTGAAAGCCGTACTTCACCTAGCTTGTTGGAAACACAAAGTTTATTTTCAGTTGCAAACTCCATTCCATAAATATATAAGGGTAGGTACTAGCTCCAACTCGGTTTTACAGTGAAAATTGCAGGAACTTCAAACCGGCACTAGGAAACACACTGAGAAAGCAGAGAAATAGTGTCTCCTGCCTGCCGTTCCATTGGTTCTAGATGAACGAACGTCTCTCCACTTGCTCAGTTCGGGGAGAATAGTGTGTGTGAAAGCCGTCCTTCACTAGGCTTGTTGGGAACACAAAGTTTCTTTTCAGTTGCAAACTCCATTCCATATATATATATGGGGAGGTATTAGCTCCAACTCGGTTTTACAGTGAAAACTGCAGGAACTTGAAACCGGCACTAGGAAACAGACTGAGAAAGCAGAGAAAAATTCTCTCCTGCAACCCGTTCCCTTGGTGCTATATGAACGAACGTCTCTCCACTTGCTCAGTTCCGAGAGATAAGTGTGTGTGAAAGCCGTCCTTCACCTAGCTTGTTGGGAACACAAGGTTTCTTTTCAGTTGCAAACTCCATTCCATACATATATATGGGGAGGTACTAGCTCCAAATATGTTTGACAGTGAAAACTGCAGGAACTTCAAACCGGCACTAGGAAACAGACTGAGAATGCAGAGAAAAAGTGTCTCCTGCAACCCGTTCCCTTGGTGCTAGATGAACGAACGTCTCTCCACTTGCTCAGTTCCGAGGGATAAGTGTGTGTGAAAGCCGACCTTCACCTAGCTTGTTGGGAACACAAGGTTTCTTTTCAGTTGCAAACTCCATTCCATACATATATATGGGGAGGTACTAGCTCCAACTCGGTTTGACAGTGAAAACTGCAGGAACTTGAAACCGGCACTAGGAAACAGACTGAGAAAGCAGAGAAAAATTCTCTCCTGCAACCCGTTCCCTTGGTGCTAGATGAACGAACGTCTCTCCACTTGCTCAGTTCCGAGAGATAAGTGTGTGTGAAAGCCGTCCTTCACCTATCTTGTTGGGAACACAAGGTTTCTTTTCAGTTGCAAACACCATTCCATACATATATAAGGGGAGGTACTAGCTCCAACTCGGTTTGACAGTGAATACTGCAGGAACTTCTAACCGGCACTAGTAAACAGACTGAGAAAGCAGAGAAAAAGTGACTACTGTGACCCTTTCCATTGGTGCTTGATGAACGAAAGTCTCTCCTCTTGCTCAGTTCAGAGAGATAAGTGTGTGTGAAATGCGTTCTTCACCTACCCTGTTGGGAACACAAAGTTTCTTTTCAGTTGCAAACACCATTGCATACATATATATGGGGAGGTACTAGCTCGAACTCGGTTTTACAGTGAAAACTGCAGGAACTTCAAAACGGCACTAGGAAACACACTGAGAAATCAGAGAAATAGTGTCTCCTGCAACCCGTTCCATTGTTGCTAGATAAACGAACGTCTCTCCACTTGCTCAGTTCGGAGAGATTAGTGTGTGTGAAAGCCGTACTTCACCTAGCTTGTTGGAAACACAAAGTTTATTTTCAGTTGCAAACTCCATTCCATACATATATAAGGGTAGGTACTAGCTCCAAATCGGTTTTACAGTGAAAACTGCTGGAACTTCAAACCGGCACTAGGAAACACACTGAGAAAGCAGAGAAATAGTATCTCCTGCCAGCCGTTCCATTGGTTCTAGATGAACGAACGTCTCTCCACTTGCTCAGTTCGGGGAGATTAGTGTGTGTGAAAGCCGTCCTTCACTAGGCTTGTTGGGAACACAAAGTTTCTTTTCAGTTGCAAACTCCATTCCATATATATATATGGGGAGGTACTAGCTCCAACTCGGTTTTACAGTGAAAACTGCAGGAACTTGAAACCGGCACTAGGAAACAGACTGAGAAAGCAGAGAAAAATTCTCCCCTGCAACCCGTTCCCTTGGTGCTATATGAACGAACGTCTCTCCACTTGCTCAGTTCCGAGAGATAAGTGTGTGTGAAAGCCGTCCTTCACCTAGCTTGTTGGGAACACAAGGTTTCTTTTCAGTTGCAAACTCCATTCCATACATATATATGGGGAGGTACTAGCTCCAACTATGTTTGACAGTGAAAACTGCAGGAACTTCAAACCGGCACTAGGAAACAGACTGAGAATGCAGAGAAAAAGTGTCTCCTGCAACCCGTTCCCTTGGTGCTAGATGAACGAACGTCTCTCCACTTGCTCAGTTCTGAGAGATAAGTGTGTGTGAAAGCCGTCCTTCAACTAGCTTGTTGGAAACACAAAGTTTCTTTTCAGTTGCAAACCCAATTCCATACATATATATGGGGAGGTACTAGCTCCAACTCGGTTTTACAGTGAAAACTGCAGGAACTTCAAACCGGCACTAGGAAACAGACTGAGAACGCAGAGAGAAAGTCTCTCCTGCAACCCGTTCCCTTGGTGCTAGATGAACGAACGTCTCTCCAATTGCTCAGTTCAGAGAGATATGTGTGTGAGAAAGCCATTCTTCACCTAGCCTGTTGGGAACACAAAGTTTCTTTTCAGTTGCAAACACCATTCCATACATATATATGGGTGGTACCAGCTCCAACTCGGTTTGACAGTGAAAACTGCAGGAACTTCAAACCGGCACTAGGAAACAGACTGAGAAAGCAGAGAAATAGTGTCTCCTGCAACCCGATCCCTTGGTGCTAGATGAACGAACGTCTCTCCACTTACTCAGTTCTGAGAGATAAGTGTGTGTGAAAGCCGTACTTCAACTAGCTTGTTGGAAACACAAAGTTTCTTTTCAGTTGCAAACTCCATTCCATACATATATATGGGGAGGTACTAGCTCCAACTCGGTTTGACAGTGAAAACTGCAGGAACTTCAAACCGGCACTAGGAAACAGACTGAGAAAGCAGAGAAATAGTGTCTCCTGCAACCCGTTCCCTTGGAGCTAGATAAACGAACGTCTCTCCACTTGCTCAGTTCTGAGAGATAAGTGTGTGTGAAAGCCGTCCTTCAACTAGCATGTTGGAAACACAAAGTTTCTTTTCAGTTGCAAACTCCATTCCATACATATATATGGGGAGGTAGTAGCTCCAACTCGGTTTTACAGTGAAAACAGCAGGAACTTCAAACCGGCACTAGGAAACAGACTGAGAACGCAGAGAGAAAGTCTCTCCTGCAACCCGTTCCCTTGGTGCTAGATGAACGAACGTCTCTCCACTTGCTCAGTTCCGAGAGATAAGTGTGTGTGAAAGCCGTCCTTCACCTAGCTTTTTGGGAACACAAGGTTTCTTTTCAGTTGCAATCACCATTCCATACATATATAAGGGGAGGTACTAGCTCCAACTCGGTTTGACAGTGAAAACTGCAGGAACTTCAAACCGGCACTAGTAAACAGACTGAGAAAGCAGAGAAAAAGTGACTAAAGCGACCCTTTCCATTGGTGCTAGATGAACGAACGTCTCTCCTCTTGCTCAGTTCATAGAGATAAGTGTGTGTGAAATGCGTTCTTCACCTACCCTGTTGGGAACACAAAGTTTCTTTTCAGTTGCAAACACCATTCCATACATATATATGGGGAGGTACTAGCTCGAACTCGGTTTTACAGTGAAAACTGCAGGAACTTCAAAACGGCACTAGGAAACACACTGAGAAAGCAGAGAAATAGTGTCTCCTGCAACCCGTTCCATTGTTGCTAGATAAACGAACGTCTCTCCACTTGCTCAGTTCGGAGAGATTAGTGTGTGTGAAAGCCGTACTTCACCTAGCTTGTTGGAAACACAAAGTTTATTTTCAGTTGCAAACTCCATTCCATACATATATAAGGGGAGGTACTATCTCCAACACGGTTTTACAGTGAAAACTGCAGGAACTTCAAACCGGCACTAGGAAACACACTGAGAAAGCAGAGAAATAGTGTCTCCTGCCAGCCATTCCATTGGTTCTAGATGAACGAACGTCTCTCCACTTGCTCAGTTCGGGGAGATTAGTGTGTGTGAAAGCCGTCCTTCACTTGGCTTGTTGGGAACACAAAGTTTCTTTTCAGTTGCAAAAACCATTCCATACATATATATGGGGAGGTACTAGCTCCAACTCGGTTTTACAGTGAAAACTGCAGGAACTTGAAACCGGCACTAGGAAACAGACTGAGAAAGCAGAGAAAAATTCTCTCCTGCAACCCGTTCCCTTGGTGCTATATGAACGAACGTCTCTCCACTTGCTCAGTTCCGAGAGATAAGTGTGTGTGAAAGCCGTCCTTCTCCAAGCTTGTTGGGAACACAAGGATTCTTTTCAGTTGCAAACTCCATTCCATACATATATATGGGGAGGTACTAGCTCCAACTATGTTTGACAGTGAAAACTGCAGGAACTTCAAACCGGCACCTAGAAACAGACTGAGAATGCAGAGAAAAAGTGTCTCCTGCAACCCGTTCCCTTGGTGCTAGATTAACGAACGTCTCTCCACTTGCTCAGTTCTGAGAGATAAGTGTGTGTGAAAGCCGTCCTTCAACTAGCTTGTTGGAAACACAAAGTTTCTTTTCAGTTGCAAACTCCATTCCATACATATATATGGGGAGGTACTAGCTCCAACTCAGTTTTACAGTGAAAACAGCAGGAACTTCAAACCGGCACTAGGAAACAGACTGAGAACGCAGAGAGAAATTCTCTCCTGCAACCCGTTCCCTTGGTGCTAGATGAACGAACGTCTCTCCACTTGCTCAGTTCCGAGAGATAAGTGTGTGTGAAAGCCGTCCTTCACCTAGCTTGTTGGGAACACAAGGTTTCTTTTCAGTTGCAAACACCATTCCATATATATATATGGGGAGGTACTAGCTCCAACTCGGTTTGACAGTGAAAACTGCAGGAACTTCAAACCGGCACTAGGAAACAGCCTGAGAAAGCAGAGAAATAGTGTCTCCTGCAACCCGATCCCTTGGTGCTAGATGAACGAACGTCTCTCCACTTGCTCAGTTCTGAGAGATAAGTGTGTGTGAAAGCCGTACTTCAACTAGCTTGTTGGAAACACAAAGTTTCTTTTCAGTTGCAAACTCCATTCCATTCATATATATGGGGAGGTACTAGCTCCAACTCGGTTTTACAGTGAAAACTGCAGGAACTTCAAACCGGCACTAGGAAACAGACTGAGAACGCAGAGAAAAAGTCTCTCCTGCAACCCGACCCTTGGTGCTAGATGAACGAACGTCTCTCCACTTGCTCAGTTCCGAGAGATAAGTGTGTGTGAAAGCCGTCCTTCACCTAGCTTGTTGGGAACACAAGGTTTCTTTTCAGTTGCAAACTCCATTCCATACATATATATGGGGAGGTACTAGCTCCAGCTCGGTTTGACAGTGAAAACTGCAGGAACTTCAAACCGGCACTAGGAAACAGACTGAGAAAGCAGAGAAATAGTGTCTCCTGCAACCCGTTCTTTTGGTGCTAGATGAACGAACGTCTCTCGTCTTGCTCAGTTCTGAGAGATAAGTGTGTGTGAAAGCCGTCCTTCAACTAGCTTGTTGGAAACACAAAGTTTCTTTTCAGTTACAAACTCCATTCCATACATATATATGGGGAGGTACTAGCTCCAACTCGGTTTTACAGTGAAAACTGCAGGAACTTCAAACCGGCACTAGGAAACAGACTGAGAACGCAGAGAATAAGTCTCTCCTGCAACCCGTTCCCTTGGTGCTAGATGAACGAACGTCTCTCCAATTGCTCAGTTCTGAGAGATAAGTGTGTGTGAAAGCCATCCTTCACATAGCTTGTTGGGAACACAAAGTTTCTTTTCAGTTGCAAACACCATTCCATACATATATAAGGGGAGGTACTAGCTCCAACTCGGTTTTACAGTGAAAACTGCAGGAAATTCAAACCGGCACTAGGAAACACACTGAGAAAGCAGAGAAAAAGTGTCTCCTTCAACCCGTTCCATTGGTGCTAGATGAACGAACGTCTCTCCACTTGCTCAGTTCCGAGAGATTTGTGTGTGTGAAAGCCGTCCTTCACCTAGCTTGTTGGGAACACAAAGTTTCTTTTCAGTTGCAAACACCATTCCATACATATATAAGGGGAGGTACTAGCTCCAACTCGGTTTTACAGTGAAAACTGCAGGAACATCAAACCGGCACTAGGAAACAGACTGAGAACGCAGAGAAATAGTGTCTCCTGCCAGCCGTTGCATTGTTTCTAGATGAACGAACTTCTCTCCACTTGCTCAGTTCAGAGAGATATGTGTGTGTGATAGCCGTTCTTCACCTAGCCTGTTGGGAACACAGAGTTACTTTTCAGTTGCAAACACCATTCCATACATATATATGGGGAGGTACTAGCTCCAACTCGGTTTGACAGTGAAAACTGCAGGAACTTCAAACCGGCACTAAGAAACAGACTGAGAAAGCAGAGTACAGTGTCTACTGCGACCCGTTCCCTTGGTGCTAGATGAACGAACTTCTCTCCACTTGCTCAGTTCAGAGAGATATGTGTGTGAGAAAGCCGTTCTTCACCTAGCCTGTTGGGAACACAAAGTTTCTTTTCAGTTGCAAACACCATTCCATACATATATATGGGTGGTACTAGCTCAACTCGATTTGACAGTGAAAACTGCAGGAACTTCAAACCGGCACTAGGAAACAGACTGAGAAAGTTGAGAAATAGTGTCTCCTGCAACCCGATCCCTTGGTGCTAGATGAACGAACGTCTCTCCACTTGCTCAGTTCTGAGAGATAAGTGTGTGTGAAAGCCGTCCTTCAACTAGCTTGTTGGAAACACAAAGTTTCTTTTCAGTTGCAAACTCCATTCCATACATATATATGGGGAGGTACTAGCTCCAACTCGGTTTGCAGTGAAAACTGCAGGAACTTCAAACCGGCACTAGGAAACAGCCTGAGAACGCAGAGAAAAATTCTCTCCTGCAACCCGTTCCCTTGGTGCTAGATGAACGAACGTCTCTCCACTTGCTCAGTTCCGAGAGATAAGTGTGTGTGAAAGCCGTCCTTCAATTAGCTTGTTGGGAACACAAGGTTTCTTTTCAGTTGCAAAGTCCATTCCATACATATGTATGGGGAGGTACTAGCTCCAACTCGGTTTGACAGTGAAAACTGCAGTTACTTCAAACCGGCACTAGGAAACAGACTGAGAAAGCAGAGAAATAGTGTCTCCTGCAACCCGTTCCCTTGGTGCTAGATGAACGAACGTCTCTCGACTTGCTCAGTTCTGAGAGATAAGTGTGTGTGAAAGCCGTCCTTCAACTAGCTTGTTGGAAACACAAAGTTTCTTTTCAGTTACAAACTCCATTCCATACATATATATGGGGAGGTACAAGCTCCAACTCGGTTTTACAGTGAAAACTGCAGGAACTTCAAACCGGCACTAGGAAACAGACTGAGAACGCAGAGAAAAATTCTCTCCTGCAACCCGTTCCCTTGGTGCTAGATGAACGAACGTCTCTCCACTTGCTCAGTTCTGAGAG
The DNA here is from genome assembly GCF_036321535.1 of Camelus dromedarius. Classification (NCBI taxonomy): domain Eukaryota; kingdom Metazoa; phylum Chordata; class Mammalia; order Artiodactyla; family Camelidae; genus Camelus; species Camelus dromedarius. The sequence continues at coordinate 1,175,512 of NW_026989793.1, read as the reverse complement.
ATAAGTGTGTGTGAAGGCCGTCCTTCACCTAGCTTGTTGGGAACACAAAGTTTCTTTTCAGTTGCAAACACCATTCCATACATATATAAGGGGAGGTACTAGCTCCAACTCGGTTTTACAGTGAAAACTGTAGGAACTTCAAACCGGCACTAGGAAACACACTGAGAAAGCAGAGAAAAAGTGTCTCCTTCAACCCGTTCCCTTGGTGCTAGATGAACGAACGTCTCTCCACTTGCTCAGTTCCGAGAGATTTGTGTGTGTGAAAGCCGACCTTCACCTAGCTTGTTTGAAACACAAAGTTTCTTTTCAGTTGCAAACTCCATTCCATACATATATATGGGGAGGTACTAGCTCCAACTCGGTTTAAGAGTGAAAACTGCAGGAACTTCAAACCGGCACTAGGAAACAGACTGAGAAAGCAGAGAAAAAGTGACTACTGCGACCCTTTCCATTGGTGCTAGATGAACGAACGTCTCTCCTCTTGCTCAGTTCAGAGAGATAAGTGTGTGTGAAATGCGTTCTTCACCTACCCTGTTGGGAACACAAAGTTTCTTTTCAGTTGCAAACACCATTGCATACATATATATGGGGAGGTACAAGCTCGAACTCGGTTTTACAGTGAAAACTGCAGGAACTTCAAAACGGCACTAGGAAACACACTGAGAAAGCAGAGAAATAGTGTCTCCTGCAACCCGTTCCATTGTTGCTAGATAAACGAACGTCTCTCCACTTGCTCAGTTCGGAGAGATTAGTATGTGTGAAAGCCGTACTTCACCTAGCTTGTTGGAAACACAAAGTTTATTTTCAGTTGCAAACTCCATTCCATACATATATAAGGGGAGGTACTAGCTCCAACTCGGTTTTACAGTGAAAATTGCTGGAACTTCAAACCGGCACTAGGAAACACACTGAGAAAGCAGAGAAATAGTGTCTCCTGCCAGCCGTTCCATTGGTTCTAGATGAACGAACGTCTCTCCACTTGCTCAGTTCGGGGAGATTAGTGTGTGTGAAAGCCGTCCTTCACCTAGCTTGTTGGGAACACAAAGTTTCTTTTCAGTTGCAAACTCCATTCCATATATATATATGGGGAGGTACTAGCTCCAACTCGGTTTTACAGTGAAAACTGCAGGAACTTGAAACCGGCACTAGGAAACAGACTGAGAAAACAGAGAAAAATTCTCTCCTGAAACCCGTTCCCTTGGTGCTATATGAACGAACGTCTCTCCACTTGCTCAGTTCCGAGAAATAAGTGTGTGTGAAAGCCGTCCTTCACCTAGCTTGTTGGGAACACAAGGTTTCTTTTCAGTTGCAAACTCCATTCCATACATATATATGGGGAGGTACGAGCTCCAACTATTTTTGACAGTGAAAACTGCAGGAACTTCAAACCGGCACTAGGAAACAGACTGAGAATGCAGAGAAAAAGTGTCTCCTGCAACCCATTCCCTTGGTGCTAGATGAACGAACGTCTCTCCACTTGCTCAGTTCTGAGGGATAAGTGTGTGTGAAAGCCGTCCTTCAACTAGCTTGTTGGAAACACAAAGTTTCTTTTCAGTTGCAAACTCCATTCCATACATATATATGGGGAGGTACTAGCTCCAACTCGGTTTTACAGTGAAAACTGCAGGAACTTCAAACCGGCACTAGGAAACAGACTGAGAACGCAGAGAGAAAGTCTCTCCTGCAACCCGTTCCCTTGGTGCTAGATGAACGAACGTCTCTCCACTTGCTCAGTTCCGAGAGATAAGTGTGTGTGAAAGCCGTCCTTCACTAGCTTGTTGGAAACACAAAGTTTCTTTTCAGTTGCAAACACCATTCCATACATATATAAGGGGAGGTACTAGCTCCAACTCATTTTTACAGTGAAAACTGCAGGAACTTCAATCCGGCACTAGGAAACAGACTGAGAACGCAGAGAAATAGTGTCTCCTGCCAGCCGTTGCTTTGGTTCTAGATGAACGAACGTCTCTCCACTTGCTCAGTTCAGAGAGATATGTGTGTGTGATAGCCGTTCTTCACCTAGCCTGTTGGGAACACAGAGTTACTTTTCAGTTGCAAACACCATTCCATACATATATATGGGGAGGTACTAGCTCCAACTCGGTTTGACAGTGAAAACTGCAGGAACTTCAAACCGGCACTAGGAAACAGACTGAGAACGCAGAGAATTAGTGTCCCCTGCAACCCGTTCCATTGGTGCTAGATGAACGAACGTCTCTCCACTTGCTCAGTTCTGAGAGATAAGTGTGTGTGAAAGCCGTCCTTCAACTAGCTTGTTGGAAACACAAAGATTCTTTTCAGTTGCAAACTCCATTCCATATATATATGGGGAGGTACTACCTCCAACTCGGTTTTACAGTGAAAACTGCAGGAACTTCAAAACGGCACTAGGAAACACACTGAGAAAGCAGAGAAATAGTGTCTCCTGCAACCCGTTCCATTGTTGCTACATAAACGAACGTCTCTCCACTTGCTCAGTTCCGAGAGATAAGTGTGTGTGAAAGCCGTACTTCAACTAGCTTGTTGGAAACAGAAAGTTTATTTTCAGTTGCAAACTCCATTCCATACATATATAAGGGGAGGTACTAGCTCCAACTCGGTTTTACAGTGAAAACTGCAGGAACTTCAAACCGGCACTAGGAAACACCCTGAGAAAGCAGAGAAATAGTGTCTCCTGTCAGCCGTTCAATTGGTTCTAGATGAACGAACGTCTCTCCACTTGCTCAGTTCCGAGAGATAAGTGTGTGTGAAAGCCGTCCTTCACCTAGCTTGTTGGGAACACAAGGTTTCTTTTCAGTTGCAAACTCCATTCCATACATATATATGGGGAGGTACTAGCTCCAACTATGTTTGACAGTGAAAACTGCAGGAACTTCAAACCGGCACTAGGAAACAGACTGAGAATGCAGAGAAAAAGTGTCTCCTGCAACTCGTTCCCTTGGTGCTAGATGAACGAACGTCTCTCCACTTGCTCAGTTCCGAGAGATAAGTGTGTGTGAAAGCCGTCCTTCACCTAGCTTGTTGGGAACACAAGGTTTCTTTTCAGTTGCAAACACCATTCCATACATATATATGGGGAGGTACTAGCTCCAACTCTGACTGTGAAAACTGCAGGAACTTCAAACCGGCACTAGTAAACAGACTGAGAAAGCAGAGAAAAAGTGACTACTGCGACCCTTTCCATTGGTGATAGATGAACGAACGTCTCTCCAATTGCTCAGTTCAGAGAGATATGTGTGTGTGAAAGGCGTTCTTCACCTACCCTGTTGGGAACACAAAGTTTCTTTTCAGTTGCAAACACCATTGCATACATATACATGGGGATGTACTTGCTCCAACTCGGTTAGACAGTGAAAACTGCAGGAACTTCAAACCGGCACTAGGAAACAGACTGAGAAAGCAGAGAAATAGTGTCTCCTGCAACCCTTTCCCTTGGTGCTAGATGAACGAACGTCTCTCCACTTGCTCAGTTCTGAGAGATAAGTGTGTGTGAAAGCCGTCCTTCAACTATCTAGTTGTAAACACAAAGTTTCTTTTCAGTTGAAAACTCCATTCCATACATATATATGGGGAGGTACTAGCTCCAACTCGGTTTTACAGTGAAAACTGCAGGAACTTCAAACCGGCACTAGGAAACAGACTGAGAACGCAGAGAAAAAGTCTCTCCTGCAACCCGTTCCCTTGGTGCTAGATGAACGAACGTCTCTCCACTTGCTCAGTTCTGAGAGATAAGTGTGTGTGAAAGCCGTCCTTCAGCTAGCTTGTTGGGAACACAAAGTTTCTTTTCAGTTGCAAACTCCATTCCATACATATATATGGGGAGGTACTAGCTCCAACTCGGTTTTACAGTGAAACTGCGGGAACATCAAACCGGCACTAGGAAACAGACTGAGAAAGCAGAGGAAAAGTGTCTCCTGCAACCCGTTCCCTTGGTGCTAGATGAACGAACGTCCCTCCACTTGCTGAGTTCTGAGAGATAAGTGTGTGTGAAAGCCGTCCTTCACCTAGCTTGTTGGGAACACAAAGTTACTTTTCAGTTGCAAACTCTATTCCATACATATATATGGGGAGGTACTAGCTCCAAATCTGTTTTACAGTGAAAACTGCAGGAACTTCAAACCGGCACTAGGAAACAGACTGAGAAAGCAGAGAAAAAGTGTCTCCTGCAACCCGTTCCCTTGGTGCTAGATGAACGAACGTCTCTCCACTTGCTCAGTTCTGACAGATAAGTGTGTGTGAAAGCCTTCCTTCAGCTAGCTTGTTGGGAACACAAAGTTTCTTTTCAGTTGAAAACTCCATTCCATACATATATATGGGGAGGTACAAGCTCCAACTCAGTTTTACATTGAAAACTGCAGGAACATCAAACCGGTACTAGGAAACACACTGAGATAGCAGAGAAAAAGTTTCTTCTGCAACCCGTTCCCTTGGTGCTAGATGAACGAACGTCTCTCCACTTGCTCAGTTCTGAGAGATAAGTGTGTGTGAAAGCCGTCCTTCACCTAGCTTGTTGGGAACACAAAGTTTCTTTTCAGTTGCAAACTCCATTCCATACATATATATGGGGAGGTACTAGCTCCAACTCGGTTTTACAGTGAAAAATGCAGGAACTTCATACCGGCACTAGGAAACAGACTGAGAAAGCAGAGAAAAAGTGTCTCCTGCAACCCGTTCCTTTGGTGCTACATGAACGAATGTCTATCCACTTGCTCAGTTCTGAGAGATAAGTGTGGGTGAAAGCTGTACTTCACCTAGCTTGTTGGGAACACAAAGTTTCTTTTCAGTTGCAAACTCCATTCCATTCATATATATGGGGAGGTACTAGCTCCAACTCGGTTTGACAGTGAAAACTGCAGGAACTTCAAACCGGCACTAGGAAACAGACTGAGAAATCAGAGAAAAACTCTCTCCTGCAACCCGTTCCCTTGGTGCTAGATGAACGAAAGTCTCTCCACTTGCTCAGTTCTGAGAGATAAGTTTGTGTGAAAGCCGTCCTTCAGCTAGCTTGTTGGGAACACAAAGTTTCTTTTCAGTTGCAAACTCCATTCCATACATATATATGGGGAGGTACTAGCTCCAACTCGGTTTTACAGTGAAAACTGCGGGAACATCAAACCGGCACTAGGAAACAGACTGAGAAAGCAGAGGAAAAGTGTCTCCTGCAACCCGTTCCCTTGGTGCTAGATGAACGAACGTCCCTCCACTTGCTGAGTTCTGAGAGATAAGTGTGTGTGAAAGCCGTCCTTCACCTAGCTTGTTGGGAACACAAAGTTACTTTTCAGTTGCAAACTCCATTCCATACATATATATGGGGAGGTACTAGCTCCAACTCTGTTTTACAGTGAAAACTGCAGGAACTTAAAACCGGAACTAGGAAACAGAATGGGAAAGCAGAGAAAAAGTGTCTCCTGCAACCCCTTCCCTTGGTGCTAGATGAACGAACGTCTCTCCACTTGCTCAGTTCTGACAGATAAGTGTGTGTGAAAGCCGTCCTTCACCTAGCATGTTGGGAACACAAAGTTTCTTTTCAGTTGCAAAAAAAATTCCATACATATATATGGGGAGGTACAAGCTCCAACTCTCTTTGACAGTGAAAACTGCAGGATGTTCAAACATTCACTAGGAAACAGACTGAGAAAGCAGAGAAAAACTCTCTCCTGCAACCCGTTCCTTTGTGCTAGATGAACGAACGTCTATCCACTTGCTCAGTTCCGAGAGATAAGTGTGTGTGAAAGCCGTCCTTCACATATCTTGTTGGGAACCCAAAGTTTCTTTTCAGTTGCAAACTCCATTCCATACATATATATGGGGAGGTACAAACTCCAACTCTGTTTTACAGTGAAAACTGCAGGAACTTCAAACTGGCACTAGGAAACAGACTGAGAAATCAGAGAAAAACTCTCTCCTGCAACCCGTTCCCTTGGTGCTAGATGAACGAAAGTCTCTCCACTTGCTCAGTTCTGAGAGATAAGTTTGTGTGAAAGCCGTCCTTCAGCTAGCTTGTTGGGAACACAAAGTTTCTTTTCAGTTGCAAACTCCATTCCATACATATATATGGGGAGGTACTAGCTCCAACTCGGTTTTACAGTGAAAACTGCGGGAACATCAAACCGGCACTAGGAAACAGACTGAGAAAGCAGAGGAAAAGTGTCTCCTGCAACCCGTTCCCTTGGTGCTAGATGAACGAACGTCCCTCCACTTGCTGAGTTCTGAGAGATAAGTGTGTGTGAAAGCCGTCCTTCACCTAGCTTGTTGGGAACACAAAGTTACTTTTCAGTTGCAAACTCCATTCCATACATATATATGGGGAGGTACTAGCTCCAACTCTGTTTTACAGTGAAAACTGCAGGAACTTAAAACCGGAACTAGGAAACAGAATGGGAAAGCAGAGAAAAAGTGTCTCCTGCAACCCCTTCCCTTGGTGCTAGATGAACGAACGTCTCTCCACTTGCTCAGTTCTGACAGATAAGTGTGTGTGAAAGCCGTCCTTCACCTAGCATGTTGGGAACACAAAGTTTCTTTTCAGTTGCAAAAAAAATTCCATACATATATATGGGGAGGTACAAGCTCCAACTCTCTTTGACAGTGAAAACTGCAGGATGTTCAAACAGGCACTAGGAAACAGACTGAGAAAGCAGAGAAAAACTCTCTCCTGCAACCCGTTCCTTTGTGCTAGATGAACGAACGTCTATCCACTTGCTCAGTTCCGAGAGATAAGTGTGTGTGAAAGCCGTCCTTCACATATCTTGTTGGGAACCCAAAGTTTCTTTTCAGTTGCAAACTCCATTCCATACATATATATGGGGAGGTACAAACTCCAACTCTGTTTTACAGTGAAAACTGCAGGAACTTCAAACTGGCACTAGGAAACAGACTGAGAAAGCAGAGAATAAGTCTCTCCTGCAACCCGTTCCCTTGGTGCTAGATGAACGAACGTCTCTCCACTTGCTCAGTTCTGAGAGATAGGTGTGTGTGAAAGCCGTCCTTCACCTAGTTTGTTGGGAACACAAAGTTTCTTTTCAGTTGCAAACTTCATTCCATACATATATATGGGGAGGTACTAGCTCCAACTCTTTTTGACAGTGAAAACTGCAGGAACTTCAAACCGGCACTAGGAAACTGACTGAGAATGCAGAGAAAAAGTATCTCCTGCAACCCGTTCCCTTGGTGCTAGATGAACGAACGTCTATCCACTTGCTCAGTTCCGAGAGATAAGTGTGTGTGAAAGCCGTCCTTCACCTAGCTTGTTGGGAACACAAAGTTTCTTTTCAGTTGCAAAAACCATTCCATACATATATATGGGGAGGTACTAGCTCCAACTCGGTTTTACAGTGAAAACTGCAGGAACTTCAAACCGGCACTAGGAAAGAGACTGAGAACGCAGAGGAAAAGTGTCTCCTGCAACCGGTTCCCTTGGTGCTAGATGAACGAACGTCTCTCCACTTGCTCAGTTCTGAGAGATAAATGTGGGTGAAAGCAGTCCTTCACCTACCTTGTTGGGAACACAAAGTTTCTTTTCAGTTGCAAACTCCATTCCATACATATATATGGGGAGGTACTAGCTCCAACTTGGTTTTACAGTGAAAACTGCAGGAACTTCAAACTGGCACTAGGTAACAGACTGAGAAAGCAGAGAAAAACTGTCTCCTGCAACACGTTCCCTTGTTGCTAGATGAAGAATGTCTCTCCACTTGCTCATTTCTGAGAGATAAGTGTGTGTGAAAGCCGTCCTTCACATAGCTTGTTGGGAACAGAAAGTTTCTTTTCAGTTGCAAACTCCATTCCATACATATATATGGGGAGGTACTAGCTCCAACTCGGTTTCACAGTGAAAACTGCAGGAACTTCAAACCGGCACTAGGAAACAGACTGAGAAATCAGAGAAAAACTCTCTCCTGCAACCCGTTCCCTTGGTGCTAGATGAACGAACGTCACTCCACTTGCTCAGTTCTGAGAGATAAGTTTGTGTGAAAGCCGTCCTTCAGCTAGCTTGTTGGGAACACAAAGTTTCTTTTCAGTTGCAAACTCCATTCCATACATATATATGGGGAGGTACTAGCTCCAACTCGGTTTTACAGTGAAAACTGCGGGAACATCAAACCGGCACTAGGAAACAGACTGAGAAAGCAGAGGAAAAGTGTCTCCTGCAACCCGTTCCCTTGGTGCTAGATGAACGAAAGTCCCTCCACTTGCTGAGTTCTGAGAGATAAGTGTGTGTGAAAGCCGTCCTTCACCTAGCTTGTTGGGAAAACAAAGTTTCTTTTCAGTTGCAAAAAAAATTCCATACATATATATGGGGAGGTACAAGCTCCAACTCTCTTTGACAGTGAAAACTGCAGAAACTTCAAACAGGCACTAGGAAACAGACTGAGAAAGCAGAGAAAAACTCTCTCCTGCAACCCGTTCCTTTGTGCTAGATGAACGAACGTCTATCCACTTGCTAAGTTCCGAGAGATAAGTGTGTGTGAAAGCCGTCCTTCACCTAGCTTGTTGGGAACCCAAAGTTTCTTTTCAGTTGCAAACTCCATTCCATACATATATATGGGGAGGTACAAACTCCAACTCTGTTTTACAGTGAAAACTGCAGGAACTTCAAAACGGCACTAGGAAACAGACTGAGAAAGCAGAGAATAAGTCTCTCCTGGAACCCGTTCCCTTGGTGCTAGATGAACGAACGTCTCTCCACTTGCTCAGTTCTGAGAGATAGGTGTGTGTGAAAGCCGTCCTTCACCTAGTTTGTTGGGAACACAAAGTTTCTTTTCAGTTGCAAACTTCATTCCATACATATATATGGGGAGGTACTAGCTCCAACACTTTTTGACAGTGAAAACTGCAGGAACTTCAAAACGGCACTAGGAAACTGACTGAGAATGCAGAGAAAAAGTGTCTCCTGCAACCCGTTCCCTTGGTGCTAGATGAACGAACGTCTATCCACTTGCTCAGTTCCGAGAGATAAGTGTGTGTGAAAGCCGTCCTTCACCTAGCTTGTTGGGAACACAAAGTTTCTTTTCAGTTGCAAAAACCATTCCATACATATATATGGGGAGGTACTAGCTCCAACTCGGTTTTACAGTGAAAACTGCAGGAACTTCAAACCGGCACTAGGAAAGAGACTGAGAACGCAGAGGAAAAGTGTCTCCTGCATCCGGTTCCCTTGGTGCTAGATGAACGAACGTCTCTCCACTTGCTCAGTTCTGAGAGATAAATGTGGGTGAAAGCAGTCCTTCACCTACCTTGTTGGGAACACAAAGTTTCTTTTCAGTTGCAAACTCCATTCCATACATATATATGGGGAGGTACTAGCTCCAACTTGGATTTACAGTGAAAACTGCAGGAACTTCAAACTGGCACTAGGTAACAGACTGAGAAAGCAGAGAAAAACTGTCTCCTGCAACACGTTCCCTTGTTGCTAGATGAAGAATGTCTCTCCACTTGCTCAGTTCTGAGAGATAAGTGTGTGTGAAAGCCGTCCTTCACCTAGCTTGTTGGGAACAGAAAGTTTCTTTTCAGTTGCAAACTCCATTCCATACATATATATGGGGAGGTACTAGCTCCAACTCGGTTTTACAGTGAAAAATGCAGGAACAACAAACCGGCACTAGGAAACATACTGAGAAAGCAGAGAAAAAGTGTCTCCTGCAACCCGTTCCCTTGGTGCTAGATGAATGAACGTCTCTCCACTTGCTCAGTTCTGAGAGATAAGTGTGTGTGAAAGCCGTCCTTCACCTAGCTTTTTGGGAACACAAGGTTTCTTTTCAGTTGCAAACTCTATTCCATACATATATATGAGGAGGCACTAGCTCCAACTCGGTTTGACAGTGAAAACTGCAGGAAATTCAAACCGGCACTAGGAAACAGACTGAGAAAGCAGAGAAAAAGTCTCTCCTGCAAACCGTTCCCTTGGTGCTAGATGAACGAACGTCTCTCCACTTGCTTATTTCCGAGAGATAAGTGTGTGTGAAAGCCGACCTTCACCTAGCTTGTTCGGAACACAAAGTTTCTTTTCAGTTGCAAACTCCATTCCATACATATATATGGGGAGGTACTAGCTCCAACTCGGTTTTACAGTGAAAACTGCAGGAACTTCAAACCGGCACTAGTAAACAGACTGAGAAAGCAGAAAAAAAGTTTCTACTGCGTCCCGTAACCTTGGTGCTTGATGAACGAACGTCTCTCCACTTGCTCAGTTCTGAGATTAAATTGTGTGTGAAAGCCGTCCTTCACCTAGCTTGTTGGGAACACAAAGATTATTTTCAGTTGCAAAGTCCATTCCATACATATATATGTGGAGGTACTAGCTCCAACTCGGTTTGACAGTGAAAACTGCAGGAACTTCAAACCGGCACTAGGAAACAGACTGAGAAAGCAGAGAAAAAGTTTCTCCTGCAACCCGTTCCCTTGGTGCTAGATGAACGAACGTCTCTCCACTTGCTCAGTTCTGAGAGATAAGTGTGTGTGAAAGCCGTCCTTCACCTAGCTTGTTGGGAACACAAAGTTTCTTTTCAGTTGTAAAAACCATTCCATACATATATATGGGGAGGTACAAGCTCCAACTCTGTTTGACAGTGAAAACTGCAGGAACTTCAAACCGGCACTAGGAAACAGACTGAGAAAGCAGAGAAAAACTCTCTCCTGCAACCCGTTCCCTTGGTGCTAGATGAACGAACGTCTCTCCACTTGCTCAATTCCGAGAGATAAGTGTGTGTGAAAGCCGTCCTTCATCTAGCTTGTTGGGAACACAAAGTTTCTTTTCACTTGCAAACTCCATTCCATACATATATATGGGGAGGTACAAACTCCAACTCGGTTTTACAGTGAAAACTGTAGGAACTTCAAACCGGCACTAGGAAACAGACTGAGAAAGCAGAGAAAAACTCTCTCCTGCAACCCGTTCCCTTGTTGCTAGATGAACGAACGTCTCTCCACTTGCTCAGTTCTGAGAGATAAGTTTGTGTGAAAGCCGTCCTTCAGCTAGCTTGTTGGGAACACAAAGTTTCTTTTCAGTTGCAAACTCCATTCCATAAATATATATGGGGAGGTACAAGCTCCAACTCGGTTTTACTGTGAAAACTGCAGGAACATCAAACCGGTACTAGGAAACAGACTGAGAAAGCAGAGAAAAAGTGTCTCCTGCAACCCGTTCCTTTGGTGCTAGATGAACGAACGTCTATCCACTTGCTCAGTTCTGAGAGTTAAGTGTGTGTGAAAGCTGTACTTCAACTAGCTTGTTGGGAACACAAAGATTCTTTTCAGTTGCAAACTCCATTCCATACATATATATGGGGAGGTTCTAGCTCCAACTCGGTTTGACAGTGAAAACTGCAGGAACTTCAAACCGGCACTAGGAAACAGACAGAGAAAGCAGAGAAAATGTGTCTCCTGAAACCCGTTCCCTTGGTGCTAGATGAAAGAACGTCTCTCCACTTGCTCAGTTCTGAGAGATAAGTGTGTGTGAAAGCCGTCCTTCACCTAGCTTGTTGGGAACACAAAGTTCTTTTCAGTTGCAAAAACCATTCCATACATATATAAGGGGCGGTACTAGCTCCAACTCGGTTTTACAGTGAAAACTGCAGGAAATTCAAACCGGCACTAGGAAACAGCCTGAGAACGCAGAGGAAAAGTGTCTCCTGCAACCGGTTCCCTTGGTGCTAGATGAATGAACGTCTCTCCAATTGCTCAGTTCTGAGAGATAATTGTGTTTGAAAGCCGTCCTTCACCTAGCTTGTTGGGAACACAAAGTTTCTTTTCACTTGCAAAATCCATTCCATACATATATATATGGAGGTACTAGCTCCAACTCGGTTTTACAGGGAAAACTGCGGGAACATCAAACCGGCACTAGGAAACAGACTGAGAAAGCAGAGAAAAAGTGTCTCCTGCAACCCGTTCCCTTGGTGCTAGATGAACGAACGTCTCTCCACTTGCTCAGTTCTGACAGATAAGTGTGTGTGAAAGCCGTCCTTCACGTAGCTTGTTGGGAACACAAAGTTTCTTTTCAGTTGCAAAAAAAATTCCATACATATATATGGGGAGGTACAAGCTCCAACTCTCTTTGACAGTGAAAACTGCAGGAACTTCAAACAGGCACTAGGAAACAGACTGAGAAAGCAGAGAAAAACTCTCTCCTGCAACCCGTTCCTTGGTGCTAGATGAACGAACGTCTATCCACTTGCTCATTTCCGAGAGATAAGTGTGTGTGAAAGCCGTCCTTCACCTAGCTTGTTGGGAACACAAAGTTTCTTTTCAGTTGCAAACACCATTTCATACATATATAAGGGGAGGTACTAGCTCCAACACGGTTTTACAGTGAAAACTGCAGGAACTTCAAACCGGCACTAGGAAACACACTGAGAAAGCAGAGAAATAATTTCTCCTGCAAACCGTTCCATTGGTGCTAGATGAATGAACGTCTCTCCACTTGCTCAGTTCGGAGAGATTAGTGTGTGTGAAAGCCGTCCTTCAACTAGCTTGTTGGAAACACAAAGTTTCCTTTCAGTTGCTAACTCCATTCCGTACATATATATGGAGAGGTACAAGCTCCAACCCGGATTTACAGTGAAAACTACAGGAACTTCAAACCGGCACTAGGAAACAGACTGAGAAAGCAGAGAAAAATTCTCTCCTGCAACCCGTTCCCTTGGGGCTAGATGAACGAACGTCTCTCCACTTGCTCAGTTCCGAGAGATAAGTGTGTGTGAAAGCCGTCCTTCACCTAGCTTGTTGGGAACACAAGGTTTCTTTTCAGTTGCAAACTCCATTCCATACATATATATGGGGAGGTACTAGCTCCAACTCGGTTTGACAGTGAAAACTGCAGGAACTTCAAAACGGCACTAGGAAACAGACTGAGAAAGCAGAGAAAAATTCTCTCCTGCAACCAGTTCCCTTGGTGCTAGATGAACGAACATCTCTCCACTTGCTCAGTTCCGAGAGTTACGTGTGTGTGAAAGCCGTCCTTCACCTAGCTTGTTGGGAACACAAGGTATCTTTTCAGTTGCAAACTCAATTCCATACATATATATGGGGAAGTACTAGCTCCAACTCGGTTTTACAGTGAAAACTGCAGGAACTTCAAACCGGCACTAGGAAACAGAATGAGAAAGCAGAGAAATAGTGTCTCCTGCAACTCGTTCCCTTGGTGCTACATGAACGAACGTCTCTCCACTTGCTCAGTTCTGAGAGATAAGTGTGTGTGAAAGCCGTCCTTCACCTAGCTTGTTGGGAACACAAAGTTTCTTTTCAGTTTGAAAAACCATTCCATACATATATATGGGGAGGTACAAGCTCCAAATCTTTTTGACAGTGAAAACTGCAGGAACTTCAAACCGGCACTAGGAAACAGACTGAGAAAGCAGAGAAAAAGTGTCTCCTGCAACCTGTTCCCTTGGTGCTAGTTGAACGAACGTCTCTCCACTTTCTCAGTTCTGAGAATAAGTGTGTGTGAAAGCCGTCCTTCACCTAGCTTGTTGGGAACACAAAGTTTCTTTTCAGTAGCAAACTCCATTCCACACATATATATTGGGAAGTACTAGCTCAAACTCGGTTTTACAGTGAAAACTGCAGGAACTTCAAACCGGCACTAGGAAACAGACTGAGAAAGCAGAGAAAAACTGTCTCCTGCAACCCGTTCCCTTGGTGCTAGATGAACGATCGTCTCTCCACTTGCTCAGTTCTGAGAGATAATTGTGTGTGACAGCCGTACTTCACCTAGATTGTTGGGAACACAAAGTTTCTTTTCAGTTGCAAACTCCATTCCATACATATATATGGGGAGGTACTAGTTCCAACTCGGTTTTACAGTGAAAACTGCAGGAACTTCAAACCGGCACTAGGAAACAGACTGAGAAAGCAGAGAAAAAGTGTCTCATGCAACCCGTTCCCTTGGTGCTAGATGAACGATCGTCTCTCCACTTGCTGTGTTCTGAGAGATAAGTGAGCGTGAAAGCCGTCCTTCACCTAGCTTGTTGGGAACACAAAGTTTCTTTTCAGTTGCAAACTCCATTCCACACATATATATTTTGAAGTACTAGCTCAAACTCGGTTTTACAGTGAAAACTGCAGGAACTTCAAACCGGCACTAGGAAACAGACTGAGAAAGCAGTGAAAAACTTTCTCCTGCAACCCGTTCCCTTGGTGCTAGATGAACGATCGTCTCTCCACTTGCTCAGTTCTGAGAGATAATTGTGTGTGACAGCCATACTTCACCTAGATTGTTGGGAACACAAAGTTTCTTTTCAGTTGCAAACTCCATTCCATACATATATATGGGGAGGTACTAGCTCCAACTCGGTTTTACAGTGAAAGCTGCAGGAACTTCAAACCGGCACTAGGAAACAGACTGAGAAAGCAGAGAAAAAGTGTCTCCTGCAACCCGTTCCCTTGGTGCTAGATGAAAGAACGTCTCTCCACTTGCTGAGTTCTGAGAGATAAGTGTGCGTGAAAGCTGTCCTTCACCTAGCTTGTTGGGAACACAAAGTTTCTTTTCAGTTGCAAACTCCATTCAATACATATATATGGGGAGGTACTAGCTCTAACTCGGTTTTACAGTGAAAACAGCAGAAACTTCAAACAGGCACTAGAAAACAGACTGAGAAACCTGAGTAAAGTTTCTCCTGCAACCCGTTCCCTTGGTGCTAGATGAACGAACGTCTCTCCACATTCTCAATTCTGAGAGAAAAGTGTGTGCGAAAGCCGCCCTTCACCTAGATTGTTGGGAACACAAAGTTTCTTTTCAGTTTCAAACTCCATTCCATACATATATATGGGGAGGTACTAGCTCCAACTCTGTTTTACAGTGAAAACTGCAGGAACTTCAAACCGGCACTAGGAAACAGACTGAGAAAGCAGAGAAAAAGTGTCTCCTGCAACCAGTTCCCTTGGTGCTAGATGAACGAAAGTCTCTGTTCATGCTCATTTCTGAGAGATAAGTGTGTGTGAAAGCCGTCCTTCAATTAGCTTGTGGGGAACACAAAGTTTCTTTTCAGTAGCAAATCCCAATCCATGCATATATATGGGAATGTACTAGTTCCAACTCGGTTTTACAGTGAAAATTGCAGGAAGTTCCAACCTGCACTAGGAAACAGACTTAGAAAGCAGAGAACAAGTGTATCCTGCAACCCGTTCCCTTGGTGCTAGATGAACGAACGTCTCTCCACTTTGTCAGTTCTGAGAGATAAGTGTGTGTGAAAGCCGTCCTTCAATTAGCTTGTTGGGAACACGATTCTTTTCTGTTGCAAACTCCATTCCATGCATATATATGGGGAGGTACTAGCTCTAACTCGATTTTACAGTGAAACCTGCAGGAACTTCAAACCGGCACTATGAAACAGACTGAGAAAGCAGAGAAAAAGTGTCTCCTGCAACCAGTTCCCTTGGTGCTTGATGAACGAACGTCTCTCCACTTGCTCAGTTCTGAGAGATAATTGTGTGTGAAAGCCGTCCTTCACCTAGCTTGTTGGGAACACAAAGTTTCTTTTCAGTTGCAAACTCCATTTTACATATATATGGGGAAGTAGTAGCTCCAAATCTGTTTTACAGTGAAAACTGCAGGAACTTCAAACCGGCACTAGGAAACAGACTGAGAAAGCAGAGAAAAAGTGTCTCCTGCAACCCGTTTCCTTGGTGCTACATGAACGAACGTCTCTCCACTTGCTCAGTTCTGAGAGATATGTGTGTGTGAAAGCCGTCCTTCACCTAGCTTGTTGGAAACACAAAGTTTCTTTTCAGTTGCAAACTCCATTCCATACATATATATGGGGAGGTACAAGCTCCAACTCGGTTTTACAGTGAAAACTGCACGAACTTCAAACCGGTACTAGGAAACAGACTGAGAATTCAGAGAAAAAGTGTCTCCTGCAACCCGTTCCATTGGTGCTAGATGAACGAACGTCTCTCCATTTGCTCAGTTCTGAGAGATAAGTGTGTGTGAAAGCCGTCCTTCACCTAGCTTGTTGGGAACACAAAGTTTCTTTTCAGTTGCAAAAACCATTCCATACATATATATGGGGAGGTACTAGCTCCAACTCGGTTTTACAGTGAAAACTGCAGGAACTTCAAACCGGCACTAGGAAAGAGACTGAGAACGCAGAGGAAAAGTGTCTCCTGCATCCGGTTCCCTTGGTGCTAGATGAACGAACGTCTCTCCACTTGCTCAGTTCTGAGAGATAAATGTGGGTGAAAGCAGTCCTTCACCTACCTTGTTGGGAACACAAAGTTTCTTTTCAGTTGCAAACTCCATTCCATACATATATATGGGGAGGTACTAGCTCCAACTTGGATTTACAGTGAAAACTGCAGGAACTTCAAACTGGCACTAGGTAACAGACTGAGAAAGCAGAGAAAAACTGTCTCCTGCAACACGTTCCCTTGTTGCTAGATGAAGAATGTCTCTCCACTTGCTCAGTTCTGAGAGATAAGTGTGTGTGAAAGCCGTCCTTCACCTAGCTTGTTGGGAACAGAAAGTTTCTTTTCAGTTGCAAACTCCATTCCATACATATATATGGGGAGGTACTAGCTCCAACTCGGTTTTACAGTGAAAAATGCAGGAACATCAAACCGGCACTAGGAAACATACTGAGAAAGCAGAGAAAAAGTGTCTCCTGCAACCCGTTCCCTTGGTGCTAGATGAATGAACGTCTCTCCACTTGCTCAGTTCTGAGAGATAAGTGTGTGTGAAAGCCGTCCTTCACCTAGCTTTTTGGGAACACAAGGTTTCTTTTCAGTTGCAAACTCTATTCCATACATATATATGAGGAGGCACTAGCTCCAACTCGGTTTGACAGTGAAAACTGCAGGAAATTCAAACCGGCACTGGGAAACAGACTGAGAAAGCAG
Organism: Camelus dromedarius; assembly: GCF_036321535.1. NCBI lineage: Eukaryota > Metazoa > Chordata > Mammalia > Artiodactyla > Camelidae > Camelus > Camelus dromedarius. The sequence goes on along the minus strand of NW_026989793.1, from coordinate 1,158,679 downwards.
AGAAAAAGTCTCTCCTGCAAACCGTTCCCTTGGTGCTAGATGAACGAACGTCTCTCCACTTGCTTATTTCCGAGAGATAAGTGTGTGTGAAAGCCGACCTTCACCTAGCTTGTTCGGAACACAAAGTTTCTTTTCAGTTGCAAACTCCATTCCATACATATATATGGGGAGGTACTAGCTCCAACTCGGTTTTACAGTGAAAACTGCAGGAACTTCAAACCGGCACTAGTAAACAGACTGAGAAAGCAGAAAAAAAGTTTCTACTGCGTCCCGTAACCTTGGTGCTTGATGAACGAACGTCTCTCCACTTGCTCAGTTCTGAGATTAAATTGTGTGTGAAAGCCGTCCTTCACCTAGCTTGTTGGGAACACAAAGATTATTTTCAGTTGCAAAGTCCATTCCATACATATATATGCGGAGGTACTAGCTCCAACTCGGTTTGACAGTGAAAACTGCAGGAACTTCAAACCGGCACTAGGAAACAGACTGAGAAAGCAGAGAAAAAGTTTCTCCTGCAACCCGTTCCCTTGGTGCTAGATGAACGAACGTCTCTCCACTTGCTCAGTTCTGAGAGATAAGTGTGTGTGAAAGCCGTCCTTCACCTAGCTTGTTGGGAACACAAAGTTTCTTTTCAGTTGTAAAAACCATTCCATACATATATATGGGGAGGTACAAGCTCCAACTCTGTTTGACAGTGAAAACTGCAGGAACTTCAAACCGGCACTAGGAAACAGACTGAGAAAGCAGAGAAAAACTCTCTCCTGCAACCCGTTCCCTTGGTGCTAGATGAACGAACGTCTCTCCACTTGCTCAATTCCGAGAGATAAGTGTGTGTGAAAGCCGTCCTTCATCTAGCTTGTTGGGAACACAAAGTTTCTTTTCACTTGCAAACTCCATTCCATACATATATATGGGGAGGTACAAACTCCAACTCGGTTTTACAGTGAAAACTGCAGGAAATTCAAACCGGCACTAGGAAACAGACTGAGAAACCAGAGAAAAACTCTCTCCTGCAACCCGTTCCCTTGTTGCTAGATGAACGAACGTCTCTCCACTTGCTCAGTTCTGAGAGATAAGTTTGTGTGAAAGCCGTCCTTCAGCTAGCTTGTTGGGAACACAAAGTTTCTTTTCAGTTGCAAACTCCATTCCATAAATATATATGGGGAGGTACAAGCTCCAACTCGGTTTTACTGTGAAAACTGCAGGAACATCAAACCGGTACTAGGAAACAGACTGAGAAAGCAGAGAAAAAGTGTCTCCTGCAACCCGTTCCTTTGGTGCTAGATGAACGAACGTCTATCCACTTGCTCAGTTCTGAGAGTTAAGTGTGTGTGAAAGCTGTACTTCAACTAGCTTGTTGGGAACACAAAGATTCTTTTCAGTTGCAAACTCCATTCCATACATATATATGGGGAGGTTCTAGCTCCAACTCGGTTTGACAGTGAAAACTGCAGGAACTTCAAACCGGCACTAGGAAACAGACTGAGAAAGCAGAGAAAATGTGTCTCTTGAAACCCGTTCCCTTGGTGCTAGATGAAAGAACGTCTCTCCACTTGCTCAGTTCTGAGAGATAAGTGTGTGTGAAAGCCGTCCTTCACCTAGCTTGTTGGGAACACAAAGTTCTTTTCAGTTGCAAAAACCATTCCATACATATATAAGGGGCGGTACTAGCTCCAACTCGGTTTTACAGTGAAAACTGCAGGAAATTCAAACCGGCACTAGGAAACAGCCTGAGAACGCAGAGGAAAAGTGTCTCCTGCAACCGGTTCCCTTGGTGCTAGATGAATGAACGTCTCTCCAATTGCTCAGTTCTGAGAGATAATTGTGTTTGAAAGCCGTCCTTCACCTAGCTTGTTGTTAACACAAAGTTTCTTTTCACTTGCAAAATCCATTCCATACATATATATATGGAGGTACTAGCTCCAACTCGGTTTTACAGGGAAAACTGCGGGAACATCAAACCGGCACTAGGAAACAGACTGAGAAAGCAGAGAAAAAGTGTCTCCTGCAACCCGTTCCCTTGGTGCTAGATGAACGAACGTCTCTCCACTTGCTCAGTTCTGACAGATAAGTGTCTGTGAAAGCCGTCCTTCACGTAGCTTGTTGGGAACACAAAGTTTCTTTTCAGTTGCAAAAAAAATTCCATACATATATATGGGGAGGTACAAGCTCCAACTCTCTTTGACAGTGAAAACTGCAGGAACTTCAAACAGGCACTAGGAAACAGACTGAGAAAGCAGAGAAAAACTCTCTCCTGCAACCCGTTCCTTGGTGCTAGATGAACGAACGTCTATCCACTTGCTCATTTCCGAGAGATAAGTGTGTGTGAAAGCCGTCCTTCACCTAGCTTGTTGGGAACACAAAGTTTCTTTTCAGTTGCAAACACCATTTCATACATATATAAGGGGAGGTACTAGCTCCAACACGGTTTTACAGTGAAAACTGCAGGAACTTCAAACCGGCACTAGGAAACACACTGAGAAAGCAGAGAAATAATTTCTCCTGCAAACCGTTCCATTGGTGCTAGATGAATGAACGTCTCTCCACTTGCTCAGTTCGGAGAGATTAGTGTGTGTGAAAGCCGTCCTTCAACTAGCTTGTTGGAAACACAAAGTTTCCTTTCAGTTGCTAACTCCATTCCGTACATATATATGGAGAGGTACAAGCTCCAACCCGGATTTACAGTGAAAACTACAGGAACTTCAAACCGGCACTAGGAAACAGACTGAGAAAGCAGAGAAAAATTCTCTCCTGCAACCCGTTCCCTTGGGGCTAGATGAACGAACGTCTCTCCACTTGCTCAGTTCCGAGAGATAAGTGTGTGTGAAAGCCGTCCTTCACCTAGCTTGTTGGGAACACAAGGTTTCTTTTCAGTTGCAAACTCCATTCCATACATATATATGGGGAGGTACTAGCTCCAACTCGGTTTGACAGTGAAAACTGCAGGAACTTCAAAACGGCACTAGGAAACAGACTGAGAAAGCAGAGAAAAATTCTCTCCTGCAACCCGTTCCCTTGGTGCTAGATGAACGAACGTCTCTCCACTTGCTCAGTTCCGAGAGTTACGTGTGTGTGAAAGCCGTCCTTCACCTAGCTTGTTGGGAACACAAGGTATCTTTTCAGTTGCAAACTCAATTCCATACATATATATGGGGAGGTACTAGCTCCAACTCGGTTTTACAGTGAAAACTGCAGGAACTTCAAACCGGCACTAGGAAACAGAATGAGAAAGCAGAGAAATAGTGTCTCCTGCAACTCGTTCCCTTGGTGCTACATGAACGAACTTCTCTCCACTTGCTCAGTTCTGAGAGATAAGTGTGTGTGAAAGCCGTCCTTCACCTAGCTTGTTGGGAACACAAAGTTTCTTTTCAGTTTGAAAAACCATTCCATACATATATATGGGGAGGTACAAGCTCCAAATCTGTTTGACAGTGAAAACTGCAGGAACTTCAAACCGGCACTAGGAAACAGAATGAGAAAGCAGAGAAAAAGTGTCTACTGCGACCCGTTCCCTTGGTGCTAGATGAACGGACGTCTCTCCACTTGCTCAGTTCAGAGAGATATGTGTGTGTGAAAGCCGTTTTTCACCTGGCCTGTTGGGAAGACAAAGTTTCTTTTCAGTTGCAAACACCATTCCATACATATATATGGGGAGGTACTAGCTCCAACTCGGTTTGACAGTGAAAACTGCAGCAACTTCAAACCGGCACTAGGAAACAGACTGAGAAAGCAGAGAAATAGTGTCTCCTGCAACCCGTTCCCTTGGTGCTAGATGAACGAACGTCTCTCCACTTGCTCAGTTCTGAGAGATAAGTGTGTGTGAAAGCCGTCCTTCAACTATCTTGTTGGAAACACAAAGTTTCTTTTCAGTTGCAAACTCCATTCCATACATATATATGGGGAGGTACTAGCTACAACACGGTTTTACAGTGAAAACTGCAGGAACTTCAAACCGGCACTAGGAAACAGACTGAGAACGCAGAGAAAAAGTCTCTCCTGCAACCCGTTCAATTGGTGCTAGATGAACGAACGTCTCTCCACTTGCTAAGTTCCGAGAGATAAGTGTGTGTGAAAGCCGTCCTTCACCTAGCTTGTTGGGAACACAAAGATTCTTTTCAGTTGCAAACACCATTCCATACACATATAAGGGGAGGTACTAGCTCCAACTCTGTTTTACAGTGAAAACTGCAGGAACTTCAAACCGGCACTAGGAAACACACTGAGAAAGCAGAGAAATAGTGTCTCCTGCAAACCGTTCCATTGGTGCTAGATGAACGAACGTCTCTCCACTTGCTCAGTTCGGAGAGATTAGTGTGTGCGAAAGCCGTACTTCAACAAGCTTGTTGGAAACACAAAGTTTCTTTTCAGTTGCAAACTCCATTCGCTACATATATATGGGGAGGTACTAGCTCCAACTCGGTTTGACAGTGAAAACTGCAGGAACTTCAAACCGGCACTAGGAAACAGACTGAGAAAACAGAGAAAAATTCTCTCCTACAACCCGTTCCCTTGGTGCTAGATGAACGAACGTCTCTCCACTTGCTCAGTTCAGAGAGATATGTGTGTGTGAAAGCCGTTCTTCACCTAGCCTGTTGGGAACACAAAGTTTCTTTTCAGTTGCAAACACCATTCCATACATATATATGTGGAGGTACTAGCTCCAACTCGGTTTGACAGTGAAAACTGCAGGAACTTCAAACCGGCACTAGGAAACAGACTGAGAAAGCAGAGAAATAGTGTCTCCTGCAACCCGATCCCTTGGTGCTAGATGAACGAACGTCTCTCCACTTGCTCAGTTCTGAGAGATAAGTGTGTGTGAAAGCCGTCCTTCACCTAGCTTGTTGGGAACACAAAGTTTCTTTTCAGTTGCAAACTCCATTCCATACATATATATGGGGAGGTACTAGCTCCAACTCGGTTTTACAGTGAAAACTGCAGGAACTTCAAAACGGCACTAGGAAACAGACTGAGAACGCAGAGAAAAAGTGTCTCCTGCAACCCGTTCCCTTGGTGCTAGATGAACGAAAGTCTCTCCACTTGCTCAGTTCTGAGAGATAAGTGTGTGTGAAAGCCGTCCTTCAACTAGCTTGTTGGAAACACAAAGTTTCTTTTCAGTTACAAACTCCATTCCATACATATATATGGGGAGGTACTAGCTCCAACTCGGTTTTACAGTGAAAACTGCAGGAACTTCAAACCGGCACTAGGAAACAGACTGAGAACGCAGAGAAAAAGTCTCTCCTGCAACCCGTTCCCTTGGTGCTAGATGAACGAACGTCTCTCCACTTGCTCAGTTCTGAGAGATAAGTGTGTGTGAAAGCCGTCCTTCACCTAGCTTGTTGGGAACACAAAGTTTCTTTTCAGTTGCAAACACCATTCCGTACATATATAAGGGGAGGTACTAGCTCCAACTCGGTTTGACAGTGAAAACTGCAGGAACTTCAAACCGGCACTAGGAAACAGACTGAGAAATCAGAGAAAAAGTGTCTCCTTCAACCCGTTCCATTGGGTCTAGATGAACGAACGTCTCTCCACTTGCTCAGTTCCGAGAGATTAGTGTGTGTGAAAGCCGTCCTTCACCTAGCTTGTTTGAAACACAAAGTTTCTTTTCAGTTGCAAACTCCATTCCATACATATATAAGGGGAGGTACTAGCTCCAACTCGGTTTTAGAGTGAAAACTGCAGGAACTTCAAACCGGCACTAGGAAACAGACTGAGAAAGCAGAGAAAAATTCTCTCCTGCAACCCGTTCCCTTGGTGCTAGATGAACGAACGTCTCCCCACTTGCTCAGTTCCGAGGGATAAGTGTGTGTGAAAGCCGACCTTCACCTAGCTTGTTGGGAACACAAGGTTTCTTTTCAGTTGCAAACTCCATTCCATACATATATATGGGGAGGTACTAGCTCCAACTCGGTTTGACAGTGAAAACTGCAGGAACTTCAAACCGGCACTAGGAAACAGACTGAGAAAGCAGAGAAATAGTGTCTCCTGCAACCCGTTCCCTTGGAGCTAGATGAACGAACGTCTCTCCACTTGCTCAGTTCTGAGAGATAAGTGTGTGTGAAAGCCGTCCTTCAACTAGCTTGTTGGAAACACAAAGTTTCTTTTCAGTTGCAAACTCCATTCCATACATATATATGGGGAGGTACTAGCTCCAACACGGTTTTACAGTGAAAACAGCAGGAACTTCAAACCGGCACTAGGAAACAGACTGAGAACGCAGAGAGAAAGTCTCTCCTGCAACTCGTTCCCTTGGTGCTAGATGAACGAACGTCTCTCCACTTGCTCAGTTCCGAGAGATAAGTGTGTGTGAAAGCCGTCCTTCACCTAGCTTGTTGGGAACACAAGGTTTCTTTTCAATTGCAAACACCATTCCATACATATATATGGGGAGGTACTAGCTCCAACTCGGTTTGACAGTGAAAACTGCAGGAACTTCAAACCGGCACTAGTAAACAGACTGAGAAAGCAGAGAAAAAGTGACTACTGCGACCCTTTCCATTGGTGCTAGATGAACGAACGTCTCTCCTCTTGCTCAGTTCAGAGAGATAAGTGTGTGTGAAAGGCGTTCTTCACCTACCCTGTTGGGAACACAAAGTTTCTTTTCAGTTGCAAACACCATTGCATAAATATATATGGGGAGGTACTAGCTCGAACTCTGTTTTACAGTGAAAACTGCAGGAACTTCAAAACGGCACTAGGAAACACACTGAGAAAGCAGAGAAATAGTGTCTCCTGCAACCCGTTCCATTGTTGCTAGATAAACGAACGTCTCTCCACTTGCTCAGTTCGGAGAGATTAGTGTGTGTGAAAGCCGTACTTCACCTAGCTTGTTGGAAACACAAAGTTTATTTTCAGTTGCAAACTTCATTCCATACATATATATGGGGATTTACTAGCTCCAACTCGGTTTTACAGTGAAAACTGCAGGAACTTGAAACCGGCACTAGGAAACAGACTGAGAAAGCAGAGAAAAATTCTCTCCTGCAACCCGTTCCCTTGGTGCTATATGAACGAACGTCTCTCCACTTGCTCAGTTCCGAGAGATAAGTGTGTGTGAAAGCCGTCCTTCACCTAGCTTGTTGGGAACACAAGGTTTCTTTTCAGTTGCAAACTCCATTCCATACATATATATGGGGAGGTACAAGCTCCAACTATGTTTGACAGTGAAAACTGCAGGAACTTCAAACCGGCACTAGGAAACAGACTGAGAATGCAGAGAAAAAGTGTCTCCTGCAACCCGTTCCCTTGGTGCTAGATGAACGAACGTCTCTCCACTTGCTCAGTTCTGAGAGATAAGTGTGTGTGAAAGCCGTCCTTCAACTTGCTTTTTGGAAACACAAAGTTTCTTTTCAGTTGCAAACTCCATTCCATACATATATATGGGGAGGTACTAGCTCCAACTCGGTTTGACAATGAAAACTGCAGGAACTTCAAACAGGCACTAGGAAACAGACTGAGAACGCAGAGAGAATGTCTCTCCTGCAACCCGTTCCCTTGGTGCTAGATGAACGAACGTCTCTCCACTTGCTCAGTTCCGAGAGATAAGTATGTGTGAAAGCCGTCCTTCACCTAGCTTGTGGGAACACAAGGTTTCTTTTCAGTTGCAAACACCATTCCATACATATATATGGGGAGGTACTAGCTCCAACTCGGTTTGACAGTGAAAACTGCAGCAACTTCAAACCGGCACTAGGAAACAGACTGAGAAAGCAGAGAAATAGTGTCTCCTGCAACCCGTTCCCTTGGTGCTAGATGAACGAACGTCTCTCCACTTGCTCAGTTCTGAGAGATAAGTGTGTGTGAAAGCCGTCCTTCAACTATCTTGTTGGAAACACAAAGTTTCTTTTCAGTTGCAAACTCCATTCCATACATATATATGGGGAGGTACTAGCTACAACACGGTTTTACAGTGAAAACTGCAGGAACTTCAAACCGGCACTAGGAAACAGACTGAGAACGCAGAGAAAAAGTCTCTCCTGCAACCCGTTCAATTGGTGCTAGATGAACGAACGTCTCTCCACTTGCTAAGTTCCGAGAGATAAGTGTGTGTGAAAGCCGTCCTTCACCTAGCTTGTTGGGAACACAAAGATTCTTTTCAGTTGCAAACACCATTCCATACACATATAAGGGGAGGTACTAGCTCCAACTCTGTTTTACAGTGAAAACTGCAGGAACTTCAAACCGGCACTAGGAAACACACTGAGAAAGCAGAGAAATAGTGTCTCCTGCAAACCGTTCCATTGGTGCTAGATGAACGAACGTCTCTCCACTTGCTCAGTTCGGAGAGATTAGTGTGTGCGAAAGCCGTACTTCAACAAGCTTGTTGGAAACACAAAGTTTCTTTTCAGTTGCAAACTCCATTCGCTACATATATATGGGGAGGTACTAGCTCCAACTCGGTTTGACAGTGAAAACTGCAGGAACTTCAAACCGGCACTAGGAAACAGACTGAGAAAACAGAGAAAAATTCTCTCCTACAACCCGTTCCCTTGGTGCTAGATGAACGAACGTCTCTCCACTTGCTCAGTTCAGAGAGATATGTGTGTGTGAAAGCCGTTCTTCACCTAGCCTGTTGGGAACACAAAGTTTCTTTTCAGTTGCAAACACCATTCCATACATATATATGTGGAGGTACTAGCTCCAACTCGGTTTGACAGTGAAAACTGCAGGAACTTCAAACCGGCACTAGGAAACAGACTGAGAAAGCAGAGAAATAGTGTCTCCTGCAACCCGATCCCTTGGTGCTAGATGAACGAACGTCTCTCCACTTGCTCAGTTCTGAGAGATAAGTGTGTGTGAAAGCCGTCCTTCAACTAGCTTGTTGGATACACAAAGTTTCTTTTCAGTTGCAAACTCCATTCCATACATATATATGGGGAGGTACTAGCTCCAACTCGGTTTTACAGTGAAAACTGCAGGAACTTCAAAACGGCACTAGGAAACAGACTGAGAACGCAGAGAAAAAGTGTCTCCTGCAACCCGTTCCCTTGGTGCTAGATGAACGAACGTCTCTCCACTTGCTCAGTTCTGAGAGATAAGTGTGTGTGAAAGCCGTCCTTCAACTAGCTTGTTGGAAACACAAAGTTTCTTTTCAGTTACAAACTCCATTCCATACATATATATGGGGAGGTACTAGCTCCAACTCGGTTTTACAGTGAAAACTGCAGGAACTTCAAACCGGCACTAGGAAACAGACTGAGAAAGCAGAGAAAAAGTCTCTCCTGCAACCCGTTCCCTTGGTGCTAGATGAACGAACGTCTCTCCACTTGCTCAGTTCTGAGAGATAAGTGTGTGTGAAAGCCGTCCTTCACCTAGCTTGTTGGGAACACAAAGTTTCTTTTCAGTTGCAAACACCATTCCGTACATATATAAGGGGAGGTACTAGCTCCAACTCGGTTTGACAGTGAAAACTGCAGGAACTTCAAACCGGCACTAGGAAACACACTGAGAAAGCAGAGAAAAAGTGTCTCCTTCAACCCGTTCCATTGGGTCTAGATGAACGAACGTCTCTCCACTTGCTCAGTTCCGAGAGATTAGTGTGTGTGAAAGCCGTCCTTCACCTAGCTTGTTTGAAACACAAAGTTTCTTTTCAGTTGCAAACTCCATTCCATACATATATAAGGGGAGGTACTAGCTCCAACTCGGTTTTAGAGTGAAAACTGCAGGAACTTCAAACCGGCACTAGGAAACAGACTGAGAAAGCAGAGAAAAATTCTCTCCTGCAACCCGTTCCCTTGGTGCTAGATGAACGAACGTCTCTCCACTTGCTCAGTTCCGAGGGATAAGTGTGTGTGAAAGCCGACCTTCACCTAGCTTGTTGGGAACACAAGGTTTCTTTTCAGTTGCAAACTCCATTCCATACATATATATGGGGAGGTACTAGCTCCAACTCGGTTTGACAGTGAAAACTGCAGGAACTTCAAACCGGCACTAGGAAACAGACTGAGAAAGCAGAGAAATAGTGTCTCCTGCAACCCGTTCCCTTGGAGCTAGATGAACGAACGTCTCTCCACTTGCTCAGTTCTGAGAGATAAGTGTGTGTGAAAGCCGTCCTTCAACTAGCTTGTTGGAAACACAAAGTTTCTTTTCAGTTGGAAACTCCATTCCATACATATATATGGGGAGGTACTAGCTCCAACACGGTTTTACAGTGAAAACAGCAGGAACTTCAAACCGGCACTAGGAAACAGACTGAGAACGCAGAGAGAAAGTCTCTCCTGCAACTCGTTCCCTTGGTGCTAGATGAACGAACGTCTCTCCACTTGCTCAGTTCCGAGAGATAAGTGTGTGTGAAAGCCGTCCTTCACCTAGCTTGTTGGGAACACAAGGTTTCTTTTCAATTGCAAACACCATTCCATACATATATATGGGGAGGTACTAGCTCCAAATCGGTTTGACAGTGAAAACTGCAGGAACTTCAAACCGGCACTAGTAAACAGACTGAGAAAGCAGAGAAAAAGTGACTACTGCGACCCTTTCCATTGGTGCTAGATGAACGAACGTCTCTCCTCTTGCTCAGTTCAGAGAGATAAGTGTGTGTGAAAGGCGTTCTTCACCTACCCTGTTGGGAACACAAAGTTTCTTTTCAGTTGCAAACACCATTGCATAAATATATATGGGGAGGTACTAGCTCGAACTCTGTTTTACAGTGAAAACTGCAGGAACTTCAAAACGGCACTAGGAAACACACTGAGAAAGCAGAGAAATAGTGTCTCCTGCAACCCGTTCCATTGTTGCTAGATAAACGAACGTCTCTCCACTTGCTCAGTTCGGAGAGATTAGTGTGTGTGAAAGCCGTACTTCACCTAGCTTGTTGGAAACACAAAGTTTATTTTCAGTTGCAAAATCCATTCCATACATATATATGGGGATTTACTAGCTCCAACTCGGTTTTACAGTGAAAACTGCAGGAACTTGAAACCGGCACTAGGAAACAGACTGAGAAAGCAGAGAAAAATTCTCTCCTGCAACCCGTTCCCTTGGTGCTATATGAACGAACGTCTCTCCACTTGCTCAGTTCCGAGAGATAAGTGTGTGTGAAAGCCGTCCTTCACCTAGCTTGTTGGGAACACAAGGTTTCTTTTCAGTTGCAAACTCCATTCCATACATATATATGGGGAGGTACTAGCTCCAACTATGTTTGACAGTGAAAACTGCAGGAACTTCAAACCGGCACTAGGAAACAGACTGAGAATGCAGAGAAAAAGTGTCTCCTGCAACCCGTTCCCTTGGTGCTAGATGAACGAACGTCTCTCCACTTGCTCAGTTCTGAGAGATAAGTGTGTGTGAAAGCCGTCCTTCAACTTGCTTGTTGGAAACACAAAGTTTCTTTTCAGTTGCAAACTCCATTCCATACATATATATGGGGAGGTACTAGCTCCAACTCGGTTTGACAATGAAAACTGCAGGAATTTCAAACAGGCACTAGGAAACAGACTGAGAACGCAGAGAGAATGTCTCTCCTGCAACCCGTTCCCTTGGTGCTAGATGAACGAACGTCTCTCCACTTGCTCAGTTCCGAGAGATAAGTATGTGTGAAAGCCGTCCTTCACCTAGCTTGTGGGAACACAAGGTTTCTTTTCAGTTGCAAACACCATTCCATACATATATATGGGGAGGTACTAGCTCCAAGTCTGTTTGACTGTGAAAACTGCAGGAACATCAAATCGGCACTAGAAAAAAGACTGAGAAAGCAGAGAAAAAGTGACTACTGCGACCCTTTCCATTGGTGCTAGATGAACGAACGTCTCTCCAATTGCTCAGTTCAGAGAGATATGTGTGTGTGAAAGGCGTTCTTCACGTTCCCTGTTGGGAACACAAAGTTTCTTTTCAGTTGCAAACACCATTGCATACATATATATGGGGGGGTACTAGCTCCAACTCGGTTAGACAGTGAAAACTGCAGGAACTTCAAACCGGCACTAGGAAACAGACTGAGAAAGCAGAGAAATAGTGTCTCCTGCAACCCGTTCCCTTGGTGCTAGATGAACGAACGTCTCTCCACTTGCTCAGTTCTGAGAGATAATTGTGTGTGAAAGCCGTCCATCAACTAGCTAGTTCTAAACACAAAGTTTCTTTTCAGTTGCAAACTCCATTCCATACATATATATGGGGAGGTACTAGCTCCAACTCGGTTTTAGAGTGAAAACTGCAGGAACTTCAAACCGGCACTAGGAAACAGACTGAGAAAGCAGAGAAAAATTCTCTCCTGCAACCCGTTCCCTTGGTGCTAGATGAACGAACGTCTCTCCACTTGCTAAGTTCCGAGGGATAAGTGTGTGTGAAAGCCGAACTTCACCTAGCTTGTTGGGAACACAAGGTTTCTTTTCAGTTGCAAACTCCATTCCATACATATATATGGGGAGGTACTAGCTCCAACTCGGTTTGACAGTGAAAACTGCAGGAACTTCAAACCGGCACTAGGAAACAGACTGAGAAAGCAGAGAAATAGTGTCTCCTGCAACCCGTTCCCTTGGAGCTAGATGAACGAACGTCTCTCCACTTGCTCAGTTCTGAGAGATAAGTGTGTGTGAAAGCCGTCCTTCAACTAGCTTGTTGGAAACACAAAGTTTCTTTTCAGTTGCAAACTCCATTCCATACATATATATGGGGAGGTACTAGCTCCAACTCGGTTTTACAGTGAAAACAGCAGGAACTTCAAACCGGCACTAGGAAACAGACTGAGAACGCAGAGAGAAAGTCTCTCCTGCAACCCGTTCCCTTGGTGCTAGATGAACGAACGTCTCTACACTTGCTCAGTTCCGAGAGATAAGTGTGTGTGAAAGCCGTCCTTCACCTAGCTTGTTGGGAACACAAGGTTTCTTTTCAATTGCAAACACCATTCCATACATATATATGGGGAGGTACCAGCTCCAACTCGGTTTGACAGTGAAAACTGCAGGAACTTCAAACCGGCACTAGTAAACAGACTGAGAAAGCAGAGAAAAAGTGACTACTGCGACCCTTTCCATTGGTGCTAGATGAACGAACGTCTCTCCTCTTGCTCAGTTCAGAGAGATAAGTGTGTGTGAAAGGCGTTCTTCACCTACCCTGTTGGGAACACAAAGTTTCTTTTCAGTTGCAAACACCATTGCATAAATATATATGGGGAGGTACTAGCTCGAACTCTGTTTTACTGTGAAAACTGCAGGAACTTCAAAACGGCACTAGGAAACACATTGAGAAAGCAGAGAAATAGTGTCTCCTGCAACCCGTTCCATTGTTGCTAGATAAACGAACGTCTCTCCACTTGCTCAGTTCGGGGAGATTAGTGTGTGTGAAAGCCGTCCTTCACCTAGCTTGTTGGAAACACAAAGTTTCTTTTCAGTTGCAAACTCCATTCCATACATATATATGGGGATTTACTAGCTCCAACTCGGTTTTACAGTGAAAACTGCAGGAACTTGAAACCGGCACTAGGAAACAGACTGAGAAAGCAGAGAAAAATTCTCTCCTGCAACCCGTTCCCTTGGTGCTATATGAACGAACGTCTCTCCACTTGCTCAGTTCCGAGAGATAAGTGTGTGTGAAAGCCGTCCTTCACCTAGCTTGTTGGGAACACAAGGTTTCTTTTCAGTTGCAAACTCCATTCCATACATATATATGGGGAGGTACTAGCTCCAACTATGTTTGACAGTGAAAACTGCAGGAACATCAAACCGGCACTAGGAAACAGACTGAGAAATCAGAGAAAAAGTGTCTCCTGCAACCCGTTCCCTTGGTGCTAGATGAACGAACGTCTCTCCACTTGCTCAGTTCTGAGAGATAAGTGTGTGTGAAAGCCGTCCTTCAACTTGCTTGTTGGAAACACAAAGTTTCTTTTCAGTTGCAAACTCCATTCCATACATATATATGGGGAGGTACTAGCTCCAACTCGGTTTGACAATGAAAACTGCAGGAACTTCAAACAGGCACTAGGAAACAGAATGAGAACGCAGAGAGAATGTCTCTCCTGCAACCCGTTCCCTTGGTGCTAGATGAACGAACGTCTCTCCACTTGCTCAGTTCCGAGAGATAAGTATGTGTGAAAGCCGTCCTTCACCTATCTTGTTGGGAACACAAGGTTTCTTTTCAGTTGCAAACACCATTCCATACATATATATGGGGAGGTACTAGCTCCAAGTCTGTTTGACTGTGAAAACTGCAGGAACTTCAAACCGGCACTAGAAAAAAGACTGAGAAAGCAGAGAAAAAGTGACTACTGCGACCCTTTCCATTGGTGCTAGATGAACGAACGTCTCTCCAATTGCTCAGTTCAGAGAGATATGTGTGTGTGAAAGGCGTTCTTCACCTTCCCTGTTGGGAACACAAAGTTTCTTTTCAGTTGCAAACACCATTGCATACATATATATGGGGGGGTACTAGCTCCAACTCGGTTAGACAGTGAAAACTGCAGGAACTTCAAACCGGCACTAGGAAACAGACTGAGAAAGCAGAGAAATAGTGTCTCCTGCAACCCGATCCCTTGGTGCTAGATGAACGAACGTCTCCCACTTGCTCAGTTCTGAGAGATAATTGTGTGTGAAAGCCGTCCTTCAACTAGCTAGTTCTAAACACAAAGTTTCTTTTCAGTTGCAAACTCCATTCCATACATATATATGGGGAGGTACTAGCTCCAACTTGGTTTTACAGTGAAAACTGCAGGAACTTCAAACCGGCACTACGAAACAGACTGAGAACGCAGAGAAAAATTCTCTCCTTCAACCCGTTCCCTTGGTGCTAGATGAACGAACGTCTCTCCACTTGCTCAGTTCCGAGAGATAAGTGTGTGTGAAAGCCGTCCTTCACCTAGCTTGTTGGGAACACAAGGTTTCTTTTCAGTTGCAAACACCATTCCATACATATATAAGGGGGGTACTAGCTCCAAATCGGTTTTCCTGTGAAAACTGCAGGAACTTCAAACCGGCACTAGGAAACACACTGAGAAAGCAGAGAAATAGTGTCTCCTGCAACCCGTTCCATTGGTGCTAGATGACGAACGTCTCTCCACTTGCTCAGTTCGGAGAGATTAGTGTGTGTGAAAGCCGTCCTTCACCTAGCTTGTTGGAAACACAAAGTTTCTTTTCAGTTGCAAACTCCATTCCATACATATATATGGGGAGGTACTAGCTCCAACTCGGTTTTACAGTGAAAACTGCAGGAACTTCAAACCGGCAGTAGGAAAGAGACTGAGAACGCAGAGAAAAAGTCTCTCCTGCAACCCGTTCCCTTGGTGCTAGATGAACGAACGTCTCTCCACTTGCTCAGTTCCGAGAGTTAAGTGTGTGTGAAAGCCGTCCTTCACCTAGCTTGTTGGGAACACAAAGTTTCTTTTCAGTTGCAAACACCATTCCATACATATATAAGGGGAGGTACTAGCTCCAACTCGGTTTTACAGTGAAAACTGCAGTAACTTCAAACCGGCACTAGGAAACAGACTGAGAACGCAGAGAAATAGTGTCTCCTGCCAGCCGTTGCATTGGTTCTAGATGAACGAACGTCTCTCCACTTGCTCAGTTCAGAGAGATATGTGTGTGTGATAGCCGTTCTTCACCTAGCCTGTTGGGAACACAGAGTTACTTTTCAGTTGCAAACACCATTCCATACATATATATGGGGACGTACTAGCTCCAACTCGGTTTGACAGTGAAAACTGCAGGAACTTCAAAACGGCACTAGGAAACATACTGAGAAAGCAGAGAAATAGTGTCCCTGCAACCCGTTCCCTTGGTGCTAGATGAACGAACGTCTCTCCACTTGCTCAGTTCTGAGAGATAAGTGTGTGTGAAAACCGTCCTTCGACTAGCTTGTTGGAAACACAAAGATTCTTTTCAGTTGCAAACTCCATTCCATATATATATGGGGAGGTACTACCTCCAACTCGGTTTTACAGTGAAAACTGCAGGAACTTCAAACCGGCACTAGGAAGCAGACTGAGAACGCAGAGAAGAAGTCTCTCCTGCCACCCGTTCCCTTGGTGCTAGATGAACGAACGTCTCTCCACTTGCTCAGTTCCGAGAGATAAGTGTGTGTGAAAGCCGTCCTTCACCTAGCTTGTTGGGAACACAAGGTTTCTTTTCAGTTGCAAACACCATTCCATACATATATAAGGGGAGGTACTAGCTCGAACTCGGTTTTACAGTGAAAACTGCAGGAACTTCAAAACGTCACTAGGAAACACACTGAGAAAGCAGAGAAATAGTGTCTCCTGCAACCCGTTCCATTGTTGGTAGATAAACGAACGTCTCTCCACTTGCTCAGTTCGGAGAGATTAGTGTGTGTGAAAGCCGTACTTCACCTAGCTTGTTGGAAACACAAAGTTTATTTTCAGTTGCAAACTCCATTCCATACATATATAAGGGGAGTTACTAGCTCCAACACGGTTTTACAGTGAAAACTGCAGGAACTTCAAACCGGCACTAGGAAACACACTGAGAAAGCAGAGAAATAGTGTCTCCTGCCAGCCGTTCCATTGGTTCTAGATGAACGAACGTCTCTCCACTTGCTCAGTTCCGAGAGATAAGTGTGTGTGAAAGCCGTCCTTCACCTAGCTTGTTGGGAACACAAGGTTTCTTTTCAGTTGCAAACTCCATTCCATACATATATATGAGGAGGTACTAGGTCCAGCTATGTTTGACAGTGAAAACTGCAGGAACTTCAAACCGGCACTAGGAAACAGACTGAGAATGCAGAGAAAAACTGTCTCCTGCAACCCGTTCCCTTGGTGCTAGATGAACGAACGTCTCACCACTTGCTCAGTTCTGAGAGGTAAGTGTGTGTGAAAGCCGTCCTTCAACTAGCTTGTTGGAAACACAAATTTATTTTCAGTTGCAAACTCCATTCCATACATATATATGGGGAGGTACTAGCTCCAACTCGGTTTTACAGTGAAAACTGCAGGAACTTCAAACCGGCACTAGGAAACAGACTGAGAACGCAGAGAGAAAGTCTCTCCTGCAACCCGTTCCCTTGGTGCTAGATGAACGAACGTCACTCCACTTGCTCAGTTCCGAGAGATATGTGTGTGTGAAAGCCGTCCTTCACCTAGCTTGTTGGGAACACAAGGTTTCTTTTCAGTTGCAAACACCATTCCATACATATATATGGGGAGGTACTAGCTCCAACTCGGTTTGACTGTGAAAACTGCAGGAACTTCAAACCGGCACTAGTAAACAGACTGAGAAAGCAGAGAAAAAGTGTCTACTGCGACCCTTTCCATTGGTGATAGATGAACGAACGTCTCTCCAATTGCTCAGTTCAGAGAGATATGTGTGTGTGAAAGGCGTTCTTCACCTACCCTGTTGGGAACACAAAGTTTCTTTTCAGTTGCAAACACCATTGCATACATATATATGGGGAGGTACTAGCTCCAACTCGGTTTGACAGTGAAAACTGCAGGAACTTCAAACCGGCACTAGGAAACAGACTGAGAAAGCAGAGAAATAGTGTCTCCTGCAACCCGTTCCCTTGGTGCTAGATGAACGAACGTCTCTCCACTTGCTCAATTCTGAGAGATAAGTGTGGGTGAAAGCCGTCCTTCAACTATCTAGTTGTAAACACAAAGTTTCTTTTCAGTTGAAAACTCCATTCCATACATATATATGGGGAGGTACTAGCTCCAACTCGGTTTTACAGTGAAAACTGCAGGAACTTCAAACCGGCACTAGGAAACACACTGAGAAAGCAGAGAAAAATTCTCTCCTGCAACCCGTTCCCTTGGTGCTATATGAACGAACGTCTCTCCACTTGCTCAGTTCCGAGAGATAAGTGTGTGTGAAAGCCGTCCTTCACCTAGCTTGTTGGGAACACAAGGTTTCTTTTCAGTTGCATACTCCATTCCATACATATATATGGTGAGGTACAAGCTCCAACTATGTTTGACAGTGAAAACTGCAGGAACTTCAAACCGGCACTAGGAAACAGACTGAGAATGCAGAGAAAAAGTGTCTCCTGCAACCCGTTCCCTTGGTGCTAGATGAACGAACGTCTCTCCACTTGCTCAGTTCTGAGAGATAAGTGTGTGTGAAAGCCGTCCTTCAACTAGCTTGTTGGAAACACAAAGTTTCTTTTCAGTTGCAAACTCCATTCCATACATAAATATGGGGAGGTACTAGCTCCAACTCGGTTTTACAGTGAAAACTGCAGGAACTTCAAACCGGCACTAGGAAACAGACTGAGAACGCAGAGAGAAAGTCTCTCCTGCAACCCGTTCCCTTGGTGCTAGATGAACGAACGTCTCTCCACTTGCTCAGTTCCGAGAGATAAGTGTGTGTGAAAGCCGTCCTTCACCTAGCTTGTTGGGAACACAAGGTTTCTTTTCAGTTGCAAACACCATTCCATACATATATATGGGTAGGTACTAGCTCCAACTCGGTTTGACTGTGAAAATTGCAGGAACTTCAAACCGGCACTAGTAAACAGACTGAGAAAGCAGAGAAAAAGTGTCTACTGCGACCCTTTCCATTGGTGCTAGATGAACGAACGTCTCTCCAATTGCTCAGTTCAGAGAGATATGTGTGTGTGATAGGCGATCTTCACCTACCCTGTTGGGAACACAAAGTTTCTTTTCAGTTGCAAACACCATTGCATACATATATATGGGGAGGTACTAGCTCCAACTCGGTTAGACAGTGAAAACTGCAGGAACTTCAAACCGGCACTAGGAAACAGACTGAGAAAGCAGAGAAATAGTGCCTCCTGCAACCCGTTCCATTGGTGCTAGATGAACGAACGTCTCTCCACTTGCTCAGTTCTGAGAGATAAGTGTGTGTGAAAGCCGTCCTTCAACTCGCTAGTTGTAAACACAAAGTTTCTTTTCAGTTGAAAACTCCATTCCATACATATATATGGGGAGGTACTAGCTCCAACTCGGTTTTACAGTGAAAATTGCAGGAACTTCAAACCGGCACTAGGAAACAGACTGAGAACGCAGAGAAAAAGTCTCCCCTGCATCCCGTTCCCTTGGTGCTAGATGAACGAACGTTTCTCCACTTGCTCAGTTCCGAGAGATAAGTGTGTGTGAAAGCCGTCCTTCACCCAGCTTGTTGGGAACACAAAGTTTCTTTTCAGTTGCAAACACCATTCCATACATATATAAGGGGAGGTACTAGCTCCAACTCGGTTTTACAGTGAAAACTGCAGGAACTTCAAACCGGCACTAGGAAACAGACTGAGAAAGCAGAGAAAAATTCTCTCCTGCAAACCGTTCCCTTTTTGCTAGATGAACGAACGTCTCTCCACTTGCTCAGTTCCGAGAGATAAGTGTGTGTGAAAGCGGTCCTTCACCTAGCTTGTTGGGAACACAAGGTTTCTTTTCAGTTGCAAACACCATTCCATACATATATAAGGGGAGGTACTAGCTCCAACTCGGTTTTACAGTGAAAACTGCAGGAACTTCAAACCGGCCCTAGGAAACACACTGAGAAAGCAGAGAAATTGTGACACCTGCAACCCGTTCCATTGGTGCTAGATGAACGAACGTCTCTCTAATTGCTCAGTTCGTAGAGATTAGTGTGTGTGAAAGCCGTCCTTCACCTAGCTTGTTGGAAACACAAATTTATTTTCAGTTGCAAACTCCATTCCATACATATATATGGGGAGGTACTAGCTCCAACTCGGTTTTACAGTGAAAACTGTAGGAAATTCAAACCGGCACTAGGAAACAGACTGAGAACGCAGAGAATAAGTCTCTCCTGCAACCCGTTCCCTTGGTGCTAGATGAACGAACGTCTCTCCACTTGCTCAGTTCCGAGAGATAAGTGTGTGTGAAAGCCATCCTTCACCTAGCTTGTTGGGAACACAAAGTATGTTTTTAGCTGCAAACACCATTCCATACATATATATGGGGAGGTACTAGCTCCAACTCGGTTTTACAGTGAAAACTGCAGGAACTTCAAACCGGCACTAGGAAACACACTGAGAAAGCAGAGAAATAGTGTCTCCTGCCAGCCGTTCCATTGGTGCTAGATGAACGAACGTCTCTCCACTTACTCAGTTCGGAGAGATTAGTGTGTGTGAAAGCCGTCCTTCACCTAGCTTGTTGGGAACACAAAGTTTCTTTTCAGTTGCAAACTCCATTCCATACATATATATGGGGAGATACTACCTCCAACTCGGTTTTACAGTGAAAACTGCAGGAACTTCAAACCGGCACTAGGAAACAGACTGAGAAAGCAGAGAGTAAATTCTCTCCTGCAACCCGTTCCCTTGGTGCTAGATGAACGAACGTCTCTCCACTTGCTCAGTTCCGAGAGATAAGTGTGTGTGAATGCCGTCCTTCACCTAGCTTGTTGGAAACAAAAAGTTTCTTTTCAGTTGCAAACTCCATTCCATACATATATATGGGGAGGTACTAGCTCCAACACGGTTTTACAGTGAAAATTGCAGGAACTTCAAACCGGCACTAGGAAACAGACTGAGAAAGCAGAGAAAAAGTCTCTCCTGCAACCCGTTCCCTTGGTGCTAGATGAACGAACGTCTCTCCACTTGCTCAGTTCGGAGAGATAAGTGTGTGTGAAAGCCGTTCTTCACATAGCTTGTTGGATAAACAAGGATTCTTTTCAGTTGCAAACTCCATTCCATACATATATATGGGGAGGTACTAGCTCCCACTCGGTTTTACAGTGAAAACTGCAGGAACTTCAAACCGGCACTAGGAAACAGACTGAGAACGCAGAGAAAAAGTCTCTCCTGCAACCCGTTCCCTTTTTGCTAGATGAACGAACGTCTCTCCACTTGCTCAGTTCCGAGAGATAAGTGTGTGTGAAAGCGGTCCTTCACCTAGCTTGTTGGGAACACAAGGTTTCTTTTCAGTTGCAAACACCATTCCATACATATATAAGGGGAGGTACTAGCTCCAACTCGGTTTTACAGTGAAAACTGCAGGAACTTCAAACCGGCCCTAGGAAACACACTGAGAAAGCAGAGAATTTGTGACACCTGCCAGCCGTTCCATTGGTGCTAGATGAACGAACGTCTCTCTAATTGATCAGTTCGTAGAGATTAGTGTGTGTGAAAGCCGTCCTTCACCTAGCTTGTTGGAAACACAAATTTATTTTCAGTTGCAAACTCCATTCCATACATATATATGGGGAGGTACTAGCTCCAACTCGGTTTTACAGTGAAAACTGCAGGAACTTCAAACCGGCACTAGGAAACAGACTGAGAACGCAGAGAATAAGTCTCTCCTGCAACCCGTTCCCTTGGTGCTAGATGAACGAAAGTCTCTCCACTTGCTCAGTTCCGAGAGATAAGTGTGTGTGAAAGCCGTCCTTCACCTAGCTTGTTGGGAACACAAAGTATGTTTTCAGCTGCAAACACCATTCCATACATATATATGGGGAGGTACTAGCTCCAACTCGGTTTTACAGTGAAAACTGCAGGAACTTCAAACCGGCACTAAGAAACACACTGATAAAGCAGAGAAATAGTGTCTCCTGCCAGCCGTTCCATTGGTGCTAGATGAACGAACGTCTCTCCACTTACTCAGTTCGGAGAGATTAGTGTGTGTGAAAGCCGTCCTTCACCTAGCTTGTTGGGAACACAAAGTTTCCTTTCAGTTGCAAACTCCATTCCATACATATATATGGGGAGGTACTACCTCCAACTCGGTTTTAAAGTGAAAACTGCAGGAACTTCAAACCGGCACTAGGAAACAGACTGAGAAAGCAGAGAAAAATTCTCTCCTGCAACCCGATCCCTTGGTGCTAGATGAACGAACGTCTCTCCACTTGCTCAGTTCCGAGAGATAAGTGTGTGTGAATGCCGTCCTTCACCTAGCTTGTTGGGAACACAAGGTTTCTTTTCAGTTGCAAACTCCATTCCATACATATATATGGGGAGGTACTAGCTCCAACTCGGTTTTACAGTGAAAATTGCAGGAACTTCAAACCGGCACTAGGAAACAGACTGAGAAAGCAGAGAAAAAGTCTCTCCTGCAACCCGTTCCCTTGGTGCTAGATGAACGAACGTCTCTCCACTTGCTCAGTTCGGAGAGATAAGTGTGTGTGAAAGCCGTTCTTCACATAGCTTGTTGGATAAACAAGGATTCTTTTCAGTTGCAAACTCCATTCCATACATATATATGGGGAGGTACTAGCTCCAACTCGGTTTTACAGTGAAAACTGCAGGAACTTCAAACCGGCACTAGGAAACAGACTGAGAACGCAGAGAAAAAGTCTCTCCTGCAACCCTTTCCCTTTTTGCTAGATGAACGAACGTCTCTCCACTTGCTCAGTTCCGAGAGATAAGTGTGTGTGAAAGCGGTCCTTCACCTAGCTTGTTGGGAACACAAGGTTTCTTTTCAGTTGCAAACACCATTCCATACATATATAAGGGGAGGTACTAGCTCCAACTCGGTTTTACAGTGAAAACTGCAGGAACTTCAAACCGGCCCTAGGAAACACACTGAGAAAGCAGAGAATTTGTGACACCTGCCAGCCGTTACATTGGTGCTAGATGAACGAACGTCTCTCTAATTGATCAGTTCGTAGAGATTAGTGTGTGTGAAAGCCGTCCTTCACCTAGCTTGTTGGAAACACAAATTTATTTTCAGTTGCAATCTCCATTCCATACATATATATGGGGAGGTACTAGCTCCAACTCGGTTTTACAGTGAAAACTGCAGGAACTTCAAACCGGCACTAGGAAACAGACTGAGAACGCAGAGAATAAGTCTCTCCTGCAACCCGTTCCCTTGGTGCTAGATGAACGAAAGTCTCTCCACTTGCTCAGTTCCGAGAGATAAGTGTGTGTGAAAGCCGTCCTTCACCTAGCTTGTTGGGAACACAAAGTATGTTTTCAGCTGCAAACACCATTCCATACATATATATGGGGAGGTACTAGCTCCAACTCGGTTTTACAGTGAAAACTGCAGGAACTTCAAACCGGCACTAAGAAACACACTGATAAAGCTGAGAAATAGTGTCTCCTGCCAGCCGTTCCATTGGTGCTAGATGAACGAACGTCTCTCCACTTACTCAGTTCGGAGAGATTAGTGTGTGTGAAAGCCGTCCTTCACCTAGCTTGTTGGGAACACAAAGTTTCCTTTCAGTTGCAAACTCCATTCCATACATATATATGGGGAGGTACTACCTCCAACTCGGTTTTAAAGTGAAAACTGCAGGAACTTCAAACCGGCACTAGGAAACAGACTGAGAAAGCAGAGAAAAATTCTCTCCTGCAACCCGATCCCTTGGTGCTAGATGAACGAACGTCTCTCCACTTGCTCAGTTCCGAGAGATAAGTGTGTGTGAATGCCGTCCTTCACCTAGCTTGTTGGAAACACAAAGTTTCTTTTCAGTTGCAAACTCCATTCCATACATATATATGGGGAGGTACTAGCTCCAACTCGGTTTTACAGTGAAAACTGCAGGAACTTCAAACCGGCACTAGGAAACACACTGAGAAAGCAGAGAAATAGTGTCTCCTGCAACCGGTTCCATTGGTGCTAGATGAACGAACGTCTCTCCACTTGCTCAGTTCGGAGAGATTAGTGTGTGTGAAAGCCGTCCTTCACATAACTTGTTGGAAAAACAAGGATTCTTTTCAGTTGCAAACTCCATTCCATACATATATATGGGGAGGTACTAGCTCCAACTCGGTTTCACAGTGAAAACTGCAGGAACTTCAAACCGGCACTAGTAAACAGACTGAGAAAGCAGAGAAAAAGTGTCTCCTGCATGCGATTCCCTTGGTGCTAGATGAACGAACGTCTCTCCTCTTGCTCAGTTCAGAGAGATAAGTGTGTGTGAAAGCCGTTCTTCACCTAGCTTGTTGTAAACACAAAGTTTCTTTTCAGTTGCAAACTCCATTCCATACATATATATGGGGAGGTACTAGCTCCAACTCGGTTTTACAGTGAAAACTGCAGGAACTTCAAACCGGCACTAGGAAACAGACTGAGAATGCAGAGAATAAGTCTCTCCTGCAACCCGTTCCCTTGGTGCTAGATGAACGAAAGTCTCTCCACTTGCTCAGTTCTGAGAGATAAGTGTGTGTGAAAGCCGTCCTTCACCTAGCTTGTTGGGAACACAAAGTATGTTTTCAGCTGCAAACACCATTCCATACATATATATGGGGAGGTACTAGCTCCAACACGGTTTTACAGTGAAAACTGCAGGAACTTCAAACCGGCACTAAGAAACACAATGATAAAGCAGAGAAATAGTGTCTCCTGCCAGCCGTTCCATTGGTGCTAGATGAACGAACTTCTCTCCACTTACTCAGTTCGGAGAGATTAGTGTGTGTGAAAGCCGTCCTTCACCTAGCTTGTTGGGAACACAAAGTTTCTTTCCAGTTGCAAACTCCATTCCATACATATATATGGGGAGGTACTACCTCCAACTCAGTTTTAAAGTGAAAACTGCAGGAACTTCAAACCGGCACTAGGAAACAGACTGAGAAAGCAGAGAAAAATTCTCTCCTGCAACCCGATCCCTTGGTGCTAGATGAACGAACGTCTCTCCACTTGCTCAGTTCCGAGAGATAAGTGTGTGTGAATGCCGTCCTTCACCTAGCTTGTTGGAAACACAAAGTTTCTTTTCAGTTGCAAACTCCATTCCATACATATATATGGGGAGGTACTAGCTCCAACTCGGTTTTACAGTGAAAACTGCAGGAACTTCAAACAGGCACTAGGAAACAGACTGAGAAAGCAGAGAAAAAGTCTCTCCTGCAACCCGTTCCCTTGGTGCTAGATGAACGAACGTCTCTCCACTTGCTCAGTTCCGAGAGATAAGTGTGTGTGAAAGCCGTCCTTCACCAAGCTTGTTGGGAACACAAAGTTTCTTTTCAGTCGCAAACACCACTCCATACATATATAAGGGTAGGTTCTAGCTCCAACTCGGTTTTACAGTGAAAACTGCAGGAACTTCAAACCGGCACTAGGAAACACACTGAGAAAGCAGAGAAATAGTGTCTCCTGCAACCGGTTCCATTGGTGCTAGATGAACGAACGTCTCTCCACTTGCTCAGTTCGGAGAGATTAGTGTGTGTGAAAGCCGTCCTTCACATAACTTGTTGGAAAAACAAGGATTCTTTTCATTTGCAAACTCCATTCGCTACATATATATGGGGAGGTACTAGCTCCAACTCGGTTTGACAGGGAAAACTGCAGGATCTTCAAAACGGCACTAGTAAACAGACTGAGAAAGCAGAGAAAAAGTGTCTCCTGCATGCGATTCCCTTGGTGCTAGATGAACGAACGTCTCTCCACTTGCTCAGTTCAGAGAGATAATTGTGTGTGAAAGCCGTTCTTCACCTAGCTTGTTGTAAACACAAAGTTTCTTTTCAGTTGCAAACTCCATTCCATACATATATATGGGGAGGTACTAGCTCCAACTCGGTTTTACAGTGAAAACTGCAGGAACTTCAAACCGGCACTAGGAAACAGACTGAGAACGCAGAGGGAAAGTCTCTCCTGCAACCCGTTCCCTTGGTGCTAGATGAACGAATGTCTCTCCACTTGCTCAGTTCCGAGAGATAAGTGTGTGTGAAAGCCGTCCTTCACCTAGCTTGTTGGGAACACAAAGTTTCTTTTCAGTTGCAAACTCCATTCCATACATATATATGGGGAGGTACTACCTCCAACTCGATTTTACAGTGAAAACTGCAGGAACTTCAAACCGGCACTAGGAAACAGACTGAGAAAGCAGAGAAAAATTCTCTCCTGCAACCCGATCCCTTGGTGCTAGATGAACGAACGTCTCTCCACTTGCTCAGTTCCGAGAGATAAGTGTGTGTGAAAGCCGTCCTTCACCTAGCTTGTTGGAAACACAAAGTTTCTTTTCAGTTGCAAACTCCATTCCATACATATATATGGGGAGGTACTAGCTCCAACTCGGTTTTACAGTGAAAACTGCAGGAACTTCAAACAGGCACTAGGAAACAGACTGAGAAAGCAGAGAAAAAGTCTCTCCTGCAACCCGTTCCCTTGGTGCTAGATGAACGAACGTCTCTCCACTTGCTCAGTTCCGAGAGATAAGTGTGTGTGAAAGCCGTCCTTCACCAAGCTTGTTGGGAACACAAAGTTTCTTTTCAGTCGCAAACACCACTCCATACATATATAAGGGGAGGTTCTAGCTCCAACTCGGTTTTACAGTGAAAACTGCAGGAACTTCAAACCGGCACTAGGAAACACACTGAGAAAGCAGAGAAATAGTGTCTCCTGCAACCGGTTCCATTGGTGCTAGATGAACGAACGTCTCTCCACTTGCTCAGTTCGGAGAGATTAGTGTGTGTGAAAGCCGTCCTTCACATAACTTGTTGGAAAAACAAGGATTCTTTTCAGTTGCAAACTCCATTCCATACATATATATGGGGAGGTACTACCTCCAACTCGGTTTTAAAGTGAAAACTGCAGGAACTTCAAACCGGCACTAGGAAACAGACAGAGAAAGCAGAGAAAAATTCTCTCCTGCAACCCGATCCCTTGGTGCTAGATGAACGAACGTCTCTCCACTTGCTCAGTTCCGAGAGATAAGTGTGTGTGAATGCCGTCCTTCACCTAGCTTGTTGGAAACACAAAGTTTCTTTTCAGTTGCAAACTCCATTCCATACATATATATGGGGAGGTACTAGCTCCAACTCGGTTTTACAGTGAAAACTGCAGGAACTTCAAACAGGCACTAGGAAACAGACTGAGAAAGCAGAGAAAAAGTCTCTCCTGCAACCCGTTCCCTTGGTGCTAGATGAACGAACGTCTCTCCACTTGCTCAGTTCCGAGAGATAAGTGTGTGTGAAAGCCGTCCTTCACCAAGCTTGTTGGGAACACAAAGTTTCTTTTCAGTCGCAAACACCACTCCATACATATATAAGGGGAGGTTCTAGCTCCAACTCGGTTTTACAGTGAAAACTGCAGGAACTTCAAACCGGCACTAGGAAACACACTGAGAAAGCAGAGAAATAGTGTCTCCTGCAACCGGTTCCATTGGTGCTAGATGAACGAA
This sequence comes from Camelus dromedarius, assembly GCF_036321535.1. Lineage (NCBI taxonomy): Eukaryota > Metazoa > Chordata > Mammalia > Artiodactyla > Camelidae > Camelus > Camelus dromedarius. Next base: position 1,131,752 of record NW_026989793.1, on the reverse strand, counting down.
CGTCTCTCCACTTGCTCAGTTCGGAGAGATTAGTGTGTGTGAAAGCCGTCCTTCACATAACTTGTTGGAAAAACAAGGATTCTTTTCAGTTGCAAACTCCATTCCATACATATATATGGGGAGGTACTAGCTCCAACTTGGTTTGACAGTGAAAACTGCAGGAACTTCAAAACGGCACTAGTAAACAGACTGAGAAAGCAGAGAAAAAGTGTCTCCTGCATGCGATTCCCTTGGTGCTAGATGAACGAACGTCTCTCCACTTGCTCAGTTCAGAGAGATAATTGTGTGTGAAAGCCGTTCTTCACCTAGCTTGTTGTAAACACAAAGTTTCTTTTCAGTTGCAAACTCCATTCCATACATATATATGGGGAGGTACTAGCTCCAACTCGGTTTTACAGTGAAAACTGCAGGAACTTCAAACCGGCACTAGGAAACAGACTGAGAACGCAGAGGGAAAGTCTCTCCTGCAACCCGTTCCCTTGGTGCTAGATGAACGAATGTCTCTCCACTTGCTCAGTTCCGAGAGATAAGTGTGTGTGAAAGCCGTCCTTCACCTAGCTTGTTGGGAACACAAAGTTTCTTTTCAGTTGCAAACTCCATTCCATACATATATATGGGGAGGTACTACCTCCAACTCGATTTTACAGTGAAAACTGCAGGAACTTCAAACCGGCACTAGGAAACAGACTGAGAAAGCAGAGAAAAATTCTCTCCTGCAACCCGATCCCTTGGTGCTAGATGAACGAACGTCTCTCCACTTGCTCAGTTCCGAGAGATAAGTGTGTGTGAAAGCCGTCCTTCACCTAGCTTGTTGGAAACACAAAGTTTCTTTTCAGTTGCAAACTCCATTCCATACATATATATGGGGAGGTACTAGCTCCAACTCGGTTTTACAGTGAAAACTGCAGGAACTTCAAACAGGCACTAGGAAACAGACTGAGAAAGCAGAGAAAAAGTCTCTCCTGCAACCCGTTCCCTTGGTGCTAGATGAACGAACGTCTCTCCACTTGCTCAGTTCCGAGAGATAAGTGTGTGTGAAAGCCGTCCTTCACCAAGCTTGTTGGGAACACAAAGTTTCTTTTCAGTCGCAAACACCACTCCATATATATATAAGGGGAGGTTCTATCTCCAACTCGGTTTTACAGTGAAAACTGCAGGAACTTCAAACCGGCACTAGGAAACACACTGAGAAAGCAGAGAAATAGTGTCTCCTGCAACCGGTTCCATTGGTGCTAGATGAACGAACGTCTCTCCACTTGCTCAGTTCGGAGAGATTAGTGTGTGTGAAAGCCGTCCTTCACATAACTTGTTGGAAAAACAAGGATTCTTTTCAGTTGCAAACTCCATTCCATACATATATATGGGGAGGTACTAGCTCCAACTCTGTTTGACAGTGAAAACTGCAGGAACTTCAAAACGGCACTAGTAAACAGACTGAGAAAGCAGAGAAAAAGTGTCTCCTGCATGCGATTCCCTTGGTGCTAGATGAACGAACGTCTCTCCACTTGCTCAGTTCAGAGAGATAATTGTGTGTGAAAGCCTTTCTTCACCTAGCTTGTTGTAAACACAAAGTTTCTTTTCAGTTGCAAACTCCATTCCATACATATATATGGGGAGGTACTAGCTCCAACTCGGTTTTACAGTGAAAACTGCAGGAACTTCAAACCGGCACTAGGAAACAGACTGAGAACGCAGAGAGAAAGTCTCTCCTGCAACCCGTTCCCTTGGTGCTAGATGAACGAATGTCTCTCCACTTGCTCAGTTCCGAGAGATAAGTGTGTGTGAAAGCCGTCCTTCACCTAGCTTGTTGGGAACACAAGGTTTCTTTTCAGTTGCAAACACCATTCCATACATATATATGGGGAGGTACTAGCTCCAACTCGGTTTGACTGTGAAAACTGCAGGAACTTCAAACCGGCACTAGTAAACAGACTGAGAAAGCAGAGAAAAAGTGACTACTGCGACCCTTTCCATTGGTGCTGGATGAACGAACGTCTCTCCAATTGCTCAGTTCAGAGAGATATGTGTGTGTGAAAGGCGTTCTTCACCTACCCTGTTGGGAACACAAAGTTTCTTTTCAGTTGCTAACACCATTGCATACATATATATGGGGAGGTACAAGCTCCAACTCGGTTAGACAGTGAAAACTGCAGGAACTTCAAACCGGCACTAGGAAACAGACTGAGAAAGCAGAGAAATAGTGTCTCCTGCAACCCGTTCCATTGGTGCTAGATGAACGAACGTCTCTCCACTTGCTCAGTTCCGAGAGATAAGTGTGTGTGAAAGCCGTCCTTCATCTAGCTTGTTGGGAACACAAGGTTTCTTTTCAGTTGCAAACACCATTCCATACATATATAAGGGGGGTACTAGCTCCAACTCGGTTTTACAGTGAAAACTGCAGGGACTTCAAACCGGCACTAGGAAACACACTGATAAAGCAGAGAAATAGTGGCCCCTGCCAGCCGTTCCACTGGTGCTAGATGAACGAACGTCTCTCCACTTACTCAGTTCGGAGAGATTAGTGTGTGTGAAAGCCGTCCTTCACCTAGCTTGTTGGGAACACAAAGTTTCTTTTCCGTTGCAAACTCCATTCCATACATATATATGGGGAGGTACTACCTCCAACTCGATTTTACAGTGAAAACTGCAGGAACTTCAAACCGGCACTAGGAAACAGACTGAGAAAGCAGAGAAAAAGTCTCTCCTGCAACCCGTTCCCTTGGTGCTAGATGAACGAACGTCTCTCCACTTGCTCAGTTCCGAGAGATAAGTGTGTGTGAAAGCCGTCCTTCACCTAGCTTGTTGGGAACTCAAAGTTTCTTTTCAGTTGCAAACACCATTCCATACATATATAAGGGGAGGTTCTAGCTCCAACTCGGTTTTACAGTGAAAACTGCAGGAACATCAAACCGGCACTAGTAAAAAGACTGAGAAAGCAGAGAAATAGTGTCTCCTGCAACCCGTTCCATTGGTGCTAGATGAACGAACGTCTCTCCACTTGCTCAGTTCTGAGAGATAAGTGTGTGTGAAAGCCGTCCTTCAACTAGCTAGTTGTAAACACAAAGTTTCTTTTCAGTTGAAAACCCCATTCCATACATATATATGGGGAGGTACTAGCTCCAACTCGGTTTTACAGTGAAAACTGCAGGAACATCAAACCGGCACTAGGAAACAGACTGAGAAAGCAGAGAAAAAGTCTCTCCTGCAACCCGTTCCCTTGGTGCTAGATGAACGAACGTCTCTCCACTTGCTCAGTTCCGAGAGATAAGTGTGTGTGAAAGCCGTCCTTCACCTAGCTTGTTGGGAACACAAGGTTTCTTTTCAGTTGCAAACACCATTCCATACATATATAAGGGGGGTACTAGCTCCAACTCGGTTTTACAGTGAAAACTGCAGGAACTTCAAACCGGCACTAGGAAACACACTGAGAAAGCAGAGAAATAGTGTCTCCTGCAACCCTTTCCATTGGTGCTAGATGAACGAAAGTCTCTCCACTTGCTCAGTTCTGAGAGATAAGTGTGTGTGAAAGCCGTCCTTCACCTAGCTTGTTGGAAACACAAAGTTTATTTTCAGTTGCAAACTCCATTCCATACATATATATGGGGAGGTAATAGCTCCAACTCGGTTTTACAGTCAAAACTGCAGGAACTTCAAACCGGCACTAGGAAACAGACTGAGAAAGCAGAGAAAAATTCTCTCCTGCAACCCGTTCCCTTGGTGCTAGATGAACGAACGTCTCTCCACTTGCTCAGTTCCGAGAGATAAGTGTGTGTGAAAGCCGTCCTTCACCTAGCTTGTTGGGAACACAAAGTTTCTTTTCAGTTGCAAACACCATTCCATACATATATAAGGGGTGGTACTAGCTCCAACTCGGTTTTACAGTGAAAACTGCAGGAACTTCAAACCGGCACTAGGAAACACACTGAGAAAGCAGAGAAAAAGTGTCTCCTGCCAGCCGTTGCATTGGTTCTAGATGAACGAAAGTCTCTCCACATGCTCAGTTCGGAGAGTTTAGTGTGTGTGAAAGCCGTCCTTCACCTAGCTTGTTGGAAACACAAAGTTTCTTTTCAGTTGCAAACTCCATTCCATACATATATATGGGGAGGTACTAGCTCCAACTCGGTTTTACAGTGAAAACTGCAGGAACTTCAAACCGGCACTAGGAAACAGACTGAGAAAGCAGAGAAAAATTCTCTCCTGCAACCCGTTCCCTTGGTGCTAGATGAACGAACGTCTCTCCACTTGCTCAGTTCCGAGAGAAAAGTGTGTGTGAAAGCCGTCCTTCACGTAGCTTGTTGGGAACACAAGGTTTCTTTTCAGTTGCAAACTCCATTCCATACATATATATGGGGAGGTACTATCTCCAACACTGTTTGACAGTGAAAACTGCAGGAATTTCAAACCGGCACTAGTAAACAGACTGAGAAAGCAGAGAAAAAGTGTCTACTGCGACACGTTCCCTTGGTGCTAGATGAACGAACGTCTCTCCTCTTGCTCAGTTCAGAGAGATATGTGTGTGTGAAAGCCATCCTTCACCTAGCCTGTTGGGAACACAGAGTTACTTTTAAGTTGCAAACACCAATCCATACAATTATATGGGGAGGTACTAGCTCCAACTCGGTTTGACAGTGAAAACTGCAGGAACTTCAAAACGGCACTAGGAAACAGACTGAGAAAGCAGAGAAATAGTGTCTCCTGCAACCCGTTCCCTTGGTGCTAGATGAACGAACGTCTCTCCACTTGCTCAGTTCTGAGAGATAACTGTGTGTGAAAGCCGTCCTTCAACTAGCTTGTTGGAAACACAAAGTTTCTTTTCAGTTGCAAACTCCATTCCATATATATATGGGGAGGTACTACCTGCAACTCGGTTTTACAGTGAAAACTGCAGGAACTTCAAACCGGCACTAGGAAACAGACTGAGAACGCAGAGAAAAAGTCTCTCCTGCAACCCGTTCCCTTGGTGCTAGATGAACGAACGTCTCTCCACTTGCTCAGTTCCGAGAGATAAGTGTGTGTGAAAGCCGTCCTTCACCTAGCTTGTTGGGAACACAAGGTTTCTTTTCAGTTGCAAACACCATTCCATAGATATATAAGGTGAGGTACTAGCTCCAACTCGGTTTTACAGTGAAAACTGCAGGAACTTCAAACCGGCCCTAGGAAACACACTGAGAAAGCAGAGAAATTGTGACTCCTGCAACCCGTTCCATTGGTGCTAGATGAACGAACGTCTCTCTAATTGCTCAGTTCGTAGAGATTAGTGTGTGTGAAAGCCGTCCTTCACCTAGCTTGTTGGAAACACAAATTTATTTTCAGTTGCAAACTCCATTCCATGCATATATATGGGTAGGTACTAGCTCCAACTCGGTTTTACAATGAAAACTGCAGGAACTTCAAACCGGCACTAGGAAACAGACTGAGAACGCAGAGAATAAGTCTCTCCTGCAACCCGTTCCCTTGGTGCTAGATGAACGAAAGTCTCTCCACTTGCTCAGTTCCGAGAGATAAGTGTGTGTGAAAGCCATCCTTCACCTAGCTTGTTGGGAACACAAAGTATGTTTTTAGCTGCAAACACCATTCCATACATATATATGGGGAGGTACTAGCTCCAACTCGGTTTTACAGTGAAAACTGCAGGAACTTCAAACCGGCACTAGGAAACACACTGAGAAAGCAGAGAAATAGTGTCTCCTGCCAGCCGTTCCATTGGTGCTAGATGAACGAACGTCTCTCCACTTACTCAGTTCGGAGAGATTAGTGTGTGTTAAAGCCGTCCTTCAACTAGCTTGTTGGGAACACAAAGTTTCTTTTCAGTTGCAAACTCCATTCCATACATATATATGGGGAGGTACTACCTCCAACTCTGTTTTACAGTGAAAACTGCAGGAACTTCAAACCGGCACTAGGAAACAGACTGAGAAAGCAGAGAAAAATTATCTCCTGCAACCCGTTCCCTTGGTGCTAGATGAACGAACGTCTCTCCACTTGCTCAGTTCAGAGAGATAAGTGTGTGTGAATGCCGTCCTTCACCTAGCTTGTTGGAAACACAAAGTTACTTTTCAGTTGCAAACTCCATTCCATATATATATATGGGGAGGTACTAGCTCCAATTCGGTTTTACAGTGAAAACTGCAGGAACTTCAAACCGGCACTAGGAAACAGACTGAGAAAGCAGAGAAAAAGTCTCTCCTGCAACCCGTTCCCTTGGTGCTAGATGAACGAACGTCTCTCCACTTGCTCAGTTCGAGGGATAAGTGTGTGTGAAAGCCGTCCTTCACCTAGCTTGTTGGGAACACAAAGTTTCTTTTCAGTTGCAAACACCATTCCATACATATATAAGGGGTGGTACTAGCTCCAACTCGGTTTTACAGTGAAAACTGCAGGAACTTCAAACCGGCACTAGGAAACACACTGAGAAAGCAGAGAAAAAGTGTCTCCTGCCAGCCGTTGCATTGGTTCTAGATGAACGAAAGTCTCTCCACATGCTCAGTTCGGAGAGTTTAGTGTGTGTGAAAGCCGTCCTTCACCTAGCTTGTTGGAAACACAAAGTTTCTTTTCAGTTGCAAACTCCATTCCATACATATATATGGGGAGGTACTAGCTCCAACTCGGTTTTACAGTGAAAACTGCAGGAACTTCAAACCGGCACTAGGAAACAGACTGAGAAAGCAGAGAAAAATTCTCTCCTGCAACCCGTTCCCTTGGTGCTAGATGAACGAACGTCTCTCCACTTGCTCAGTTCCGAGAGATAACTGTGTGTGAAAGCCGTCCTTCACGTAGCTTGTTGGGAACACAAGGTTTCTTTTCAGTTGCAAACTCCATTCCATACATATATATGGGGAGGTACTATCTCCAAAACTGTTTGACAGTGAAAACTGCAGGAATTTCAAACCGGCACTAGTAAACAGACTGAGAAAGCAGAGAAAAAGTGTCTACTGCGACACGTTCCCTTGGTGCTAGATGAACGAACGTCTCTCCTCTTGCTCAGTTCAGAGAGATATGTGTGTGTGAAAGCCGTTCTTCACCTAGCCTGTTGGGAACACAGAGTTACTTTTAAGTTGCAAACACCAATCCATACAATTATATGGGGAGGTACTAGCTCCAACTCGGTTTGACAGTGAAAACTGCAGGAACTTCAAAACGGCACTAGGAAACAGACTGAGAAAGCAGAGAAATAGTGTCTCCTGCAACCCGTTCCCTTGGTGCTAGATGAACGAACGTCTCTCCAATTGCTCAGTTCTGAGAGATAACTGTGTGTGAAAGCCGTCCTTCAACTAGCTTGTTGGAAACACAAAGTTTCTTTTCAGTTGCAAACTCCATTCCATATATATATGGGGAGGTACTACCTGCAACTCGGTTTTACAGTGAAAACTGCAGGAACTTCAAACCGGCACTAGGAAACAGACTGAGAACGCAGAGAAAAAGTCTCTCCTGCAACCCGTTCCCTTGGTGCTAGATGAACGAACGTCTCTCCACTTGCTCAGTTCCGAGGGATAAGTGTGTGTGAAAGCCGTCCTTCACCTAGCTTGTTGGGAACACAAGGTTTCTTTTCAGTTGCAAACACCATTCCATACATATATAAGGTGAGGTACTAGCTCCAACTCGGTTTTACAGTGAAAACTGCAGGAACTTCAAACCGGCACTAGGAAACACACTGAGAAAGCAGAGAAATTGTGACTCCTGCAACCCGTTCCATTGATGCTAGATGAACGAACGTCTCTCTAATTGCTCAGTTCGTAGAGATTAGTGTGTGTGAAAGCCGTCCTTCACCTAGCTTGTTGGAAACACAAATTTATTTTTAGTTGCAAACTCCATTCCATGCATATATATGGGTAGGTACTAGCTCCAACTCGGTTTTACAATGAAAACTGCAGGAACTTCAAACCGGCACTAGGAAACAGACTGAGAACGCAGAGAATAAGTCTCTCCTGCAACCCGTTCCCTTGGTGCTAGATGAACGAAAGTCTCTCCACTTGCTCAGTTCCGAGAGATAAGTGTGTGTGAAAGCCATCCTTCACCTAGCTTGTTGGGAACACAAAGTATGTTTTTAGCTGCAAACACCATTCCATACATATATATGGGGAGGTACTAGCTCCAACTCGGTTTTACAGTGAAAACTGCAGGAACTTCAAACCGGCACTAGGAAACACACTGAGAAAGCAGAGAAATAGTGTCTCCTGCCAGCCGTTCCATTGGTGCTAGATGAACGAACGTCTCTCCACTTACTCAGTTCGGAGAGATTAGTGTGTGTTAAAGCCGTCCTTCAACTAGCTTGTTGGGAACACAAAGTTTCTTTTCAGTTGCAAACTCCATTCCATACATATATATGGGGAGGTACTACCTCCAACTCTGTTTTACAGTGAAAACTGCAGGAACTTCAAACCGGCACTAGGAAACAGACTGAGAAAGCAGAGAAAAATTATCTCCTGCAACCCGTTCCCTTGGTGCTAGATGAACGAACGTCTCTCCACTTGCTCAGTTCAGAGAGATAAGTGTGTGTGAATGCCGTCCTTCACCTAGCTTGTTGGAAACACAAAGTTTCTTTTCAGTTGCAAACTCCATTCCATATATATATATGGGGAGGTACTAGCTCCAATTCGGTTTGACAGTGAAAACTGCAGGAACTTCAAACCGGCACTAGGAAACAGACTGAGAAAGCAGAGAAAAAGTCTCTCCTGCAACCCGTTCCCTTGGTGCTAGATGAACGAACGTCTCTCCACTTGCTCAGTTCGAGGGATAAGTGTGTGTGAAAGCCGTCCTTCACCTAGCTTGTTGGGAACACAAAGTTTCTTTTCAGTTGCAAACACCATTCCATACATATATAAGGGGAGGTTCTAGCTCCAACTCAGTTTTACAGTGAAAACTGCAGGAACTTCAAACCGGCACTAGGAAACACACTGAGAAAGCAGAGAAATAGTGTCTCCTGCAACCGGTTCCATTGGTGCTAGATGAACGAACGTCTCTCCACTTGCTCAGTTCGGAAAGATTAGTGTGTGTGAAAGCCGTCCTTCACATATCTTGTTGGATAAACAAGGATTCTTTTCAGTTGCAAACTCCATTCCATACATATATATGGGGAGGTACTAGCTCCAACTCGGTTTGACAGTGAAAACTGCAGGAAATTCAAACCGGCACTAGTAAACAGACTGAGAAAGCAGAGAAAAAGTGTCTCCTGCATGCGATTCCCTTGGTGCTAGATGAACGAACGTCTCTCCACTTGCTCAGTTCAGAGAGATAAGTGTGTGTGAAAGCCGTTCTTCACCTAGCTTGTTGGAAACACAAAGTTTCTTTTCAGTTGCAAACTCCATTCCATACATATATATGGGGAGGTACTAGCTCCAACTCGGTTTTACAGTGAAAACTGCAGGAACTTCAAACCGGCACTAGGAAACAGACTGAGAACGCAGAGAATAAGTCTCTCCTGCAACCCGTTCCCTTTTTGCTAGATGAACGAACGTCTCTCCACTTGCTCAGTTCCGAGAGATAAGTGTGTGTGAAAGCGGTCCTTCACCTAGCTTGTTGGGAACACAAGGTTTCTTTTCAGTTGCAAACACCATTCCATACATATATAAGGGGAGGTACTAGCTCCAACTCGGTTTTACAGTGAAAACTGCAGGAACTTCAAACCGGCCCTAGGAAACACACTGAGAAAGCAGAGAAATTGTGACTCCTGCAACACGTTCCATTGGTGCTAGATGAACGAACGTCTCTCTAATTGCTCAGTTCGTAGAGATTAGTGTGTGTGAGTGCCGTCCTTCACCTAGCTTGTTGGAAACACAAATTTATTTTCAGTTGCAAACTCCATTCCATACATATATATGGGGAGGTACTAGCTCCAACTCGGTTTTACAGTGAAAACTGCAGGAACTTCAAACCGGCACTAGGAAACAGACTGAGAACGCAGAGAATAAGTCTCTCCTGCAACCCGTTCCCTTGGTGCTAGATGAACGAACGTCTCTCCACTTGCTCAGTTCCGAGAGATAAGTGTGTGTGAAAGCCGTACTTCACCTAGCTTGTTGGGAACACAAAGTATGTTTTCAGCTGCAAACACCATTCCATACATATATATGGGGAGGTACTAGCTCCAACTCGGTTTTACAGTGAAAACTGCAGGAACTTCAAACCGGCACTAGGAAACACACTGATAAAGCAGAGAAATAGTGTCTCCTGCCAGCCGTTCCATTGGTGCTAGATGAACGAACGTCTCTCCACTTGCTCAGTTCCGAGAGATTAGTGTGTGTGAAAGCCGTCCTTCACCTATCTTGTTGGGAACACAAAGTTTCTTTTCAGTTGCAAACTCCATTCCATACATATATATGGGGAGGTACTACCTCCAACTCGGTTTTAAAGTGAAAACTGCAGGAACTTCAAACCGGCACTAGGAAACAGACTGAGAAAGTAGAGAAAAATTCTCTCCTGCAACCCGTTCCCTTGGTGCTAGATGAACGAACGTCTCTCCACTTGCTCAGTTCCGAGGGATAAGTGTGTGTGAATGCCGTCATTCACCTAGCTTGTTGGAAACACAAAGTTTCTTTTCAGTTGCAAACTCCATTCCATACATATATATGGGGAGGTACTAGCTCCAACTCGGTTTTACAGTGAAAACTGCAGGAACTTCAAACCGGCACTAGGAAACACACTGAGAAAGCAGAGAAATAGTGTCTCCTGCAACCGGTTCCATTGGTGCTAGATGAACGAACGTCTCTCCACTTGCTCAGTTCGGAGAGTTTATTGTGTGTGAAAGCCGTCCTTCACATAACTTGTTGGAAAAACAAGGATTCTTTTCAGTTGCAAACTCCATTCCATACATATATATGGGGAGGTACTAGCTCCAACTCGGTTTGACAGTGAAAACTGCAGGAAGTTCAAACCGGCACTAGTAAACAGACTGAGAAAGCAGAGAAAAGTGTCTCCTGCATGCGATTCTCTTGGTGCTAGATGAACGAACGTCTCTCCACTTGCTCAGTTCAGAGAGATAAGTGTGTGTGAAAGCCGTCCTTCAACTAGCTAGTTGTAAACACAAAGTTTCTTTTCAGTTGAAAACTCCATTCCATACATATATATGGGGAGGTACTAGCTCCAAATCGGTTTTACAGTGAAAACTGCAGGAACATCAAACCGGCACTAGGAAACAGACTGAGAAAGCAGAGAAAAAGTCTCTCCTGCAACCCGTTCCCTTGGTGCTAGATGAACGAACGTCTCTCCACTTGCTCAGTTCCGAGAGATAAGTGTGTGTGAAAGCCGTCCTTCACCTAGCTTGTTGGGAACACAAGGTTTCTTTTCAGTTGCAAACACCATTCCATACATATATAAGGGGGGTACTAGCTCCAACTCGGTTTTACAGTGAAAACTGCAGGAACTTCAAACCGGCACTAGGAAACACACTGAGAAAGCAGAGAAATAGTGTCTCCTGCAACCCTTTCCATTGGTGCTAGATGAACGAAAGTCTCTCCACTTGCTCAGTTCTGAGAGATAAGTGTGTGTGAAAGCCGTCCTTCACCTAGCTTGTTGGAAACACAAAGTTTATTTTCAGTTGCAAACTCCATTCCATACATATATATGGGGAGGTAATAGCTCCAACTCGGTTTTACAGTGAAAACTGCAGGAACTTCAAACCGGCACTAGGAAACAGACTGAGAACGCAGAGAAAAAGTCTCTCCTGCAACCCGTTCCCTTGGTGCTAGATGAACGAACGTCTCTCCACTTGCTCAGTTCCGAGAGATAAGTGTGTGTGAAAGCCGTCCTTCACCTAGCTTGTTGGGAACACAAAGTTTCTTTTCAGTTGCAAACACCATTCCATACATATATAAGGGGTGGTACTAGCTCCAACTCGGTTTTACAGTGAAAACTGCAGGAACTTCAAACCGGCACTAGGAAACACACTGAGAAAGCAGAGAAATAGTGTCTCCTGCCAGCCGTTGCATTGGTTCTAGATGAACGAACGTCTCTCCACATGCTCAGTTCGGAGAGTTTAGTGTGTGTGAAAGCCGTCTTCACCTAGCTTGTTGGAAACACAAAGTTTCTTTTCAGTTGCAAACTCCATTCCATACATATATATGGGGAGGTACAAGCTCCAACTCGGTTTTACAGTGAAAACTGCAGGAACTTCAAACCGGCACTAGGAAACAGACTGAGAAAGCAGAGAAAAATTCTCTCCTGCAACCCGTTCCCTTGGTGCTAGATGAACGAACGTCTCTCCACTTGCTCAGTTCCGAGAGATAAGTGTGTGTGAAAGCCGCCTTCAACTATCTTGTTGGAAACACAAAGTTTCTTTTCAGTTGCAAACACCATTCCATACATATATAAGGGAAGGTACTAGCTCCAACTCGGTTTTACAGTGAAAACTGCAGGAACTTCAAACCGGCACTAGGAAACAAACTGAGAAAGCAGAGAAAAATTCTCTCCTGCAAACCGTTCCCTTTTTGCTAGATGAACGAACGTCTCTCCACTTGCTCAGTTCCGAGAGATAAGTGTGTGTGAAAGCGGTCATTCACCTAGCTTGTTGGGAACACAAGGTTTCTTTTCAGTTGCAAACACCATTCCATACATATATAAGGGGAGGTACTAGCTCCAACTCGGTTTTACAGTGAAAACTGCAGGAACTTCAAACCGGCCCTAGGAAACACACTGAGAAAGCAGAGAAATTGTGACTCCTGCAAACCGTTCCATTGGTGCTAGATGAACGAACGTCTCTCTAATTGCTCAGTTCGTAGAGATTAGTGTGTGTGAAAGCCGTCCTTCACCTAGCTTGTTGGAAACACAAATTTATTTTCAGTTGCAAACTCCATTCCATGCATATATATGGGGAGGTACTAGCTCCAACTCGGTTTTACAGTGAAAACTGCAAGAACTTCAAATCGGCACTAGGAAACAGACTGAGAACGCAGAGAATAAGTCTCTCCTGCAACCCGTTCCCTTGGTGCTAGATGAACGAACGTCTCTCCACTTGCTCAGTTCCGAGAGTTAAGTGTGTGTGAAAGCCATCCTTCACCTAGCTTGTTGGGAACACAAAGTATGTTTTTAGCTGCAAACACCATTCCATACATATATATGGGGAGGTACTAGCTCCAACTCGGTTTTACAGTGAAAACTGCAGGAACTTCAAACCGGCACTAGGAAACACACTGAGAAAGCAGAGAAATAGTGTCTCCTGCCACCCGTTCCATTGGTGCTAGATGAACGAACGTCTCTCCACATACTCAGTTCGGAGAGATTAGTGTGTGTGAAAGCCGTCCTTCACCTAGCTTGTTGGGAACACAAAGTTTCTTTTCAGTTGCAAACTCCATTCCATACATATATATGGGGAGGTACTACCTCCAACTCGGTTTTACAGTGAAAACTGCAGGAACTTCAAACCGGCACTAGGAAACAGACTGAGAAAGCAGAGAAAAATTCTCTCCTGCAACCCGTTCCCTTGGTGCTAGATGAACGAACGTCTCTCCACTTGCTCAGTTCTGAGAGATAAGTGTGTGTGAAAGCCGTCCTTCACCTAGCTTGTTGGGAACACAAAGTTTCTTTTCAGTTGCAAACACCATTCCATACATATATAAGGGGAGGTTCTAGCTCCAACTCGGTTTTACAGTGAAAACTGCAGGAACTTCAAACCGGCACTAGGAAACACACTGAGAAAGCAGAGAAATAGTGTCTCCTGCAACCGGTTCCATTGGTGCTAGATGAACGAACGTCTCTCCACTTGCTCAGTTCGGAGAGATTAGTGTGTGTGAAAGCCGTCCTTCACATAACTTGTTGGATAAACAAGGATTCTTTTCAGTTGCAAACTCCATTCCATACATATCTATGGGGAGGTACTAGCTCCAACTCGGTTTGACAGTGAAAACTGCAGAAACTTCAAACCGGCACTAGTAAACAGACTGAGAAAGCAGAGAAAAAGTGTCTCCTGCATGCGATTCCCTTGGTGGTAGATGAACGAACGTCTCTCCACTTGCTCAGTTCAGAGAGATAAGTGTGTGTGAAAGCCGTTCTTCACCTAGCTTGTTGGAAACACAAAGTTTCTTTTCAGTTGCAAACTCCATTCCATACATATATATGGGGAGGTACTAGCTCCAACTCGGTTTTACAGTGAAAACTGCAGGAACTTCAAACCGGCACTAGGAAACAGAGTGAGAACGCAGAGAAAAAGTCTCTCCTGCAACCCGTTCCCTTGGTGCTAGATGAACGAACGTCTCTCCACTTGCTCAGTTCTGAGAGATAATTGTGTGTGAAAGCCGTCCTTCACCTAGCTTGTTGGGAACACAAAGTTTGTTTTCAGTTGCAAATTTCATTCCATACATATATATGGGGAGGTACAAGCTCCAACTCTGTTTGACAGTGAAAACTGCAGGAACTTCAAACCGGCACTAGGAAACAGACTGAGAAAACAGAGAATATGTGTCTACTTCAAACCGTTCCCTTGGTGCTAGATGAACGAACGTCTCTCCACTTGCTCAGTTCCGAGAGATAAGTGTGTGTGAAAGCCGTCCTTCACCTAGCTTGTTGGGAACAAAAAGTTTCTTTTCAGTTGCAAACTCCATTCCATACATATATATGGGGAGGTACTAGCTCCAACTCGGTTTTACAGTGAAAACTGCAGGAACTTCAAACCGGCACTAGGAAACAGACTGAGAACGCAGGGAAAAAGTCTCTCCTGCAACCCGTTCCCTTGGTGCTAGATGAATGAACGTCTCTCCACTTGCTCAGTTCCGAGAGATAAGTGTGTGTGAAAGCCGTCCTTCACCTAGCTTGTTGGGAAGACAAAGTTTCTTTTCAGTTGCAAACACCATTCCATACATATATAAGGGGAGGTACTACATCTAACTCGGTTTTACAGTGAAAACTGCAGGAACTTAAAACCGGCACTAGGAAACACACTGAGAAAGCAGAGAAATAGTGTTTCCTGCAACCCGTTACATTGGTGCTAGATGAACGAACGTCTCTCCACTTGCTCAGTTCCGAGAGATTAGTGTGTGTGAAAGTCGTCCTTCACCTAGCTTGTTGGGAACACAAGGTTTCTTTTCAGTTGCAAACTCCATTCCATACATATATATGGGGAGGTACTAGCTCCAACTCGGTTTGACAATGAAAACTGCAGGAACTTCAAACCGGCACTAGTAAACAGACTGAGAAAGCAGAGAAAAAGTGTCTCCTGCATGCGGTTACCTTGGTGCTAGATGAACGAACGTCTCTCCACTTGCTCAGTTCAGAGAGATAAGTGTGTGTGAAGCCGTTCTTCACCTAGCCTGTTTGGAACACAAAGTTTCTTTTCAGTTGCAAACACCATTCCATACATATATATGGGGAGGTACTAGCTCCAACTCGGTTTGACAGTGAAAACTGCAGGAACTTCAAACCGGCACAAGGAAACAGACTGAGAAAGCAGAGAAAAAGTGTCTCCTGCAACCCGTTCCCTTGGTGCTAGATCAACGAACGTCTCTCCCCTTGCTCAGTTCTGAGAGATAAGTGTGTGTGAAAGCCGTCCTTCACCTAGCTTGTTGGGAACACAAAGTTTCTTTTCAGTTGCAAACACCATTCCATACATATATATGGGGAGGTACTAGCTCCAACTCGGTTTTACAGTGAAAACTGCAGGAACTTCAAACCGGCACTAGGAAACAGACTGAGAACGCAGAGAAAAAGTGTCTCCTGCAACCCGTTCCCTTGGTGCTAGATGAACGAACGTCTCTCCACTTGCTCAGTTCCGAGAGATAAGTGTGTGTGAAAGCCGTCCTTCACCTAGCTTGTTGGGAACACAATGTTTCTTTTCAGTTGCAAACACCATTCCATACATATATATGGGGAGGTACTAGCTCCAACTCGGTTTGACAGTGAAAACTGCAGGAACTTCAAAAAGGCACTAGGAAACAGCCTGAGAAAGCAGAGAAATAGTGTCTCCTGCAACCCGTTCCTTTGGTGCTAGATGAACGAACGTCTCTCCACTTGCTCAGTTCCGAGAGATTAGTGTGTGTGAAAGTCGTCCTTCACCTAGCTTGTTGGGAACACAAGGTTTCTTTTCAGTTGCAAACTCAATTCCATACATATATATGGGGAGGTACTAGCTCCAACTCGGTTTGACAATGAAAACTGCAGGAACTTCAAACCGGCACTAGTAAACAGACTGAGAAAGCAGAGAAAAAGTGTCTCCTGCATGCGGTTCCCTTGGTGCTAGATGAACGAACGTCTCTCCACTTGCTCAGTTCAGAGAGATAAGTGTGTGTGAAGCCGTTCTTCACCTAGCCTGTTTGGAACACAAAGTTTCTTTTCAGTTGCAAACACCATTCCATACATATATATGGGGAGGTACTAGCTCCAACTCGGTTTGACAGTGAAAACTGCAGGAACTTCAAACCGGCACAAGGAAACAGACTGAGAAAGCAGAGAAAAAGTGTCTCCTGCAACCCGTTCCCTTGGTGCTAGATCAACGAACGTCTCTCCCCTTGCTCAGTTCTGAGAGATAAGTGTGTGTGAAAGCCGTCCTTCACCTAGCTTGTTGGGAACACAAAGTTTCTTTTCAGTTGCAAACACCATTCCATACATATATATGGGGAGGTACTAGCTCCAACTCGGTTTTACAGTGAAAACTGCAGGAACTTCAAACTGGCACTAGGAAACAGACTGAGAACGCAGAGAAAAAGTGTCTCCTGCAACCCGTTCCCTTGGTGCTAGATGAACGAACGTCTCTCCACTTGCTCAGTTCCGAGAGATAAGTGTGTGTGAAAGCCGTCCTTCACCTAGCTTGTTGGGAACACAAAGTTTCTTTTCAGTTGCAAACACCATTCCATACATATATAAGGGGAGGTACTAGCTCCAACTCGGTTTTACAGTGAAAACTGCAGGAACTTTAAACCGGCACTAGGAAACACACTGAGAAAGCAGAGAAATAGTGTTTCCTGCAACCCGTTCCATTGGTGCTAGATGAACGAACGTCTCTCCACTTGCTCAGTTCGGAGAGATTAGTGTGTGTGAAAGCCGTCCTTCACATAGCTTGTTGGAAACACAAAGTTTCTTTTCAGTTGCAAACTCCATTCCATACATATATATGGGGAGGTACAAGCTCCAACTCTGTTTTACAGTGAAAACTGCAGGAACTTCAAACCGGCACTAGGAAACAGACTGAGAAAGCAGAGAAATTTTCTCTCCTGCAACCCGTTCCCTCGGTGCTAGATGAACGAACGTCTCTCCACTTGCTCAGTTCCGAGGGTTAAGTGTGTGTGAAAGCCGTCCTTCACCTAGCTTGTTGGGAACACAAGGTTTCTTTTCAGTTGCAAACTCCATTCCATACATATATATGGGGAGGTACTAGCTCCAACTCTGTTTGACAGTGAAAACTGCAGGAAATTCAAACCGGCACTAGGAAACACACTGAGAAAGCAGAGAAAAAGTGTCTACTGCGAACCGTTCCCTTGGTGCTAGATGAACGAACGTCTCTCCACTTGCTCAGTTCAGAGAGTTATGTGTGTGTGAAAGCCGTTCTTCACCTAGCCTGTTGGGAACACAAAGTTTCTTTTCAGTTGCAAACACCATTCCATACATATATATCGGGAGGTACTAGCTCCAACTCGGTTTGACAGTGAAAACTGCAGGAACTTCAAACAGGCACTAGGAAACAGACTGAGAAAGCAGAGAAATAGTGTCTCCTGCAACCCGTTCCATTGGTGCTAGATGAACGAACGTCTCTCCACTTGCTCAGTTCTGAGAGATAAGTGTGTGTGAAAGCCGTCCTTCACCTAGCTTGTTGGGAACAGAAAGTTTGTTTTCAGTTGCAAATTTCATTCCATACATATATATGGGGAGGTACAAGCTCCAACTCTGTTTGACAGTGAAAACTGCAGGAACTTCAAACCGGCACTAGGAAACAGACTGAGAAAACAGAGAATATGTGTCTACTTCAAACCGTTCCCTTGGTGCTAGATGAACGAACGTCTCTCCACTTGCTCAGTTCCGAGAGATAAGTGTGTGTGAAAACCGTCCTTCACCTAGCTTGTTGGGAACAAAAAGTTTCTTTTCAGTTGCAAACTCCATTCCATACATATATATGGGGAGGTACTAGCTCCAACTCGGTTTTACAGTGAAAACTGCAGGAACTTCAAACCGGCACTAGGAAACAGACTGAGAACGCAGGGAAAAAGTCTCTCCTGCAACCCGTTCCCTTGGTGCTAGATGAATGAACGTCTCTCCACTTGCTCAGTTCCGAGAGATAAGTGTGTGTGAAAGCCGTCCTTCACCTAGCTTGTTGGGAACACAAAGTTTCTTTTCAGTTGCAAACACCATTCCATACATATATAAGGGGAGGTACTAGATCCAACTCGGTTTTACAGTGAACACTGCAGGAACTTCAAACCGGCACTAGGAAACACACTGAGAAAGCAGAGAAATAGTGTTTCCTGCAACCCGTTCCATTGGTGCTAGATGAACGAACGTCTCTCCACTTGCTCAGTTCGCAGAGATTATTGTGTGTGAAAGCCGTCCTTCACCTAGCTTGTTGGAAACACAAAGTTTCTTTTCAGTTGCAAACTCCATTCCATACATATATATGGGGAGGTACTAGCTCCAACTCTGTTTTACA
The DNA here is from genome assembly GCF_036321535.1 of Camelus dromedarius. Classification (NCBI taxonomy): domain Eukaryota; kingdom Metazoa; phylum Chordata; class Mammalia; order Artiodactyla; family Camelidae; genus Camelus; species Camelus dromedarius. The sequence goes on along the minus strand of NW_026989793.1, from coordinate 1,113,196 downwards.
GTGAAAACAGCAGGAACTTCAAACCGGCACTAGGAAACAGCCTGAGAAAGCAGAGAAATAGTGTCTCCTGCAACCCGTTCTTTTGGTGCTAGATGAACGAACGTCTCTCCACTTGCTCAGTTCTGAGAGATTAGTGTGTGTGAAAGTCGTCCTTCACCTAGCTTGTTGGGAACACAAGGTTTCTTTTCAGTTGCAAACTCCATTCCATACATATATATGGGGAGGTACTACCTCCAACTCGGTTTGACAATGAAAACTGCAGGAACTTCAAACCGGCACTAGTAAACAGACTGAGAAAGCAGAGAAAAAGTGTCTCCTGCATGCGGTTCCCTTGGTGCTAGATGAACGAACGTCTCTCCACTTGCTCAGTTCAGAGAGATAAGTGTGTGTGAAGCCGTTCTTCACCTAGCCTGTTTGGAACACAAAGTTTCTTTTCAGTTGCAAACACCATTCCATACATATATATGGGGAGGTACTAGCTCCAACTCGGTTTGACAGTGAAAACTGCAGGAACTTCAAACCGGCACAAGGAAACAGACTGAGAAAGCAGAGAAAAAGTGTCTCCTGCAACCCGTTCCCTTGGTGCTAGATCAACGAACGTCTCTCCCCTTGCTCAGTTCTGAGAGATAAGTGTGTGTGAAAGCCGTCCTTCACCTAGCTTGTTGGGAACACAAAGTTTCTTTTCAGTTGCAAACACCATTCCATACATATATATGGGGAGGTACTAGCTCCAACTCGTTTTTACAGTGAAAACTGCAGGAACTTCAAACCGGCACTAGGAAACAGACTGAGAACGCAGAGAAAAAGTGTCTCCTGCAACCCGTTCCCTTGGTGCTAGATGAACGAACGTCTCTCCACTTGCTCAGTTCCGAGAGATAAGTGTGTGTGAAAGCCGTCCTTCACCTAGCTTGTTGGGAACACAAAGTTTCTTTTCAGTTGCAAACACCATTCCATACATATATAAGGGGAGGTACTAGCTCCAACTCGGTTTTACAGTGAAAACTGCAGGAACTTTAAACCGGCACTAGGAAACACACTGAGAAAGCAGAGAAATAGTGTTTCCTGCAACCCGTTCCATTGGTGCTAGATGAACGAACGTCTCTCCACTTGCTCAGTTCGGAGAGATTAGTGTGTGTGAAAGCCGTCCTTCACATAGCTTGTTGGAAACACAAAGTTTCTTTTCAGTTGCAAACTCCATTCCATACATATATATGGGGAGGTACAAGCTCCAACTCTGTTTTACAGTGAAAACTGCAGGAACTTCAAACCGGCACTAGGAAACAGACTGAGAAAGCAGAGAAATTTTCTCTCCTGCAACCCGTTCCCTCGGTGCTAGATGAACGAACGTCTCTCCACTTGCTCAGTTCCGAGGGATAAGTGTGTGTGAAAGCCGTCCTTCACCTAGCTTGTTGGGAACACAAGGTTTCTTTTCAGTTGCAAACTCCATTCCATACATATATATGGGGAGGTACAAGCTCCAACTCTGTTTGACAGTGAAAACTGCAGGAAATTCAAACCGGCACTAGGAAAAACACTGAGAAAGCAGAGAAAAAGTGTCTACTGCGAACCGTTCCCTTGGTGCTAGATGAACGAACGTCTCTCCACTTGCTCAGTTCAGAGAGATATGTGTGTGTGAAAGCCGTTCTTCACCTAGCCTGTTGGGAACACAAAGTTTCTTTTCAGTTGCAAACACCATTCCATACATATATATCGGGAGGTACTAGCTCCAACTCGGTTTGACAGTGAAAACTGCAGGAACTTCAAACAGGCACTAGGAAACAGACTGAGAAAGCAGAGAAAAAGTTTCTCCTGCAAACCTTTCCCTTGGTGCTAGATGAACGAACGTCTCTCCACTTGCTCAGTTCTGAGAGATAAGTGTGTGTGAAAGCCGTCCTTCACCTAGCTTGTTGGGAACACAAAGTTTCTTTTCAGTTGCAAACTCCATTCCACATATATATATGGGGAGGTACTAGCTCCAACTCGGTTTTACAGTGAAAACTGCAGGAACTTCAAAACGGCACTAGGAAAAAGACTGAGAAAGCAGAGAAATAGTCTCTCCTGCAACTCGTTCCCTTGGTGCTAGATGAACGAACGTCTCTCCACTTGCTCAGTTCCGAGAGATAATTGTGTGTGAAAGCCGTCCTTCACCTAGCTTCTTGGGAAAACAAGGTTTCTTTTCAGTTGCAAACTCCATTCCATAAATATATATGGGGAGGTACTAGCTCCAACTCGGTTTGACAATGAAAACTGCAGGAACTTCAAACCGGCACTAGTAAACAGACTGAGAAAGCAGAGAAAAAGTGTCTCCTGCATGCGGTTCCCTTGGTGCTAGATGAACGAAAGTCTCTCCACTTGCTCAGTTCAGAGAGATAAGTGTGTGTGAAAGCCGTTCTTCACCTTGCCTGTTTGGAACACAAAGTTTCTTTTCAGTTGCAAACTTCATTCCATACATATATATGGGGAGGTACAAGCTCCAAATCTCTTTGACAGTGAAAACTGCGGGAACTTCAAACAGGCACTAGGAAACAGACTGAGAAAACAGGGAAAAAGTGTCTACCTCAAACCGTTCCCTTGGTGCTAGATGAATGAACGTCTCTCCACTTGCTCAGTTCCGAGAGATAAGTGTGTGTGAAAGCCGTCCTTCACCTAGCTTGTTGGGAACACAAAGTTTCTTTTCAGTTGCAAACACCTTTCCATACATATATAAGGGGATGTACTAGCTCCAACTCGGTTTTACTGTGAAAACTGCAGGAACTTCATACCGGTACTAGGAAACACACTGAGAAAGCAGAGAAATAGTGTCTCCTGCAACCCGTTCCATTGGTGCTAGATGAACGAACGTCTCTCCACTTGCTCAGTTCGGAGAGATTAGTGTGTGTGAAAGCCGTCCTTCAACTAGCTTGTTGGAAACACAAAGTTTCTTTTCAGCTGCAAACTCCATTCCATACATATATATGGGGAGGTACTAGCTCCAACTCGGTTTTACAGTGAAAACTGCAGGAACTTCAAACCGGCACTAGGAAACACACTGAAAAGCAGAGAAATAGTGTCTCCTGCAACCCGTTCCATCGGTGCTAGATGAACGAACGTCTCTCCACTTGCTCAGTTCGGAGAGATCAATGTGTGTGAAAGCCGTCCTTCACCTAGCTTGTTGGACACAAAGTTTCTTTTCAGTTGCAAACTCCATTCCATACATATATATGGGGAGGTACTAGCTCCAACTCGGTTTGACAGTGAAAACTGCAGGAACTTCAAACAGGCACTAGTAAACAGACTGAGAAAGCAGCGAAAAAGTGTCTACTGCGACACGTTCCCTTGGTGCTAGATGAACGAACGTCTCTCCACTTGCTCAGTTCAGAGAGATATGTGTGTGTGAAAGCCGTTCTTCACCTAGCCTGTTGGGAACACAAAGTTTCTTTGCAGTTGCAAACACCATTCCATACATATATATGGGGAGGTACAAGCTCCAACTCGGTTTGACAGTGAAAACTGCCGGAATTTCAAACCGGCACTAGGAAACAGACTGAGAAAGCAGAGAAAAGTTTCTCCTGCAACCCGTTCCCTTGGTGCTAGATGAACGAACGTCTCTCCACTTGGTCAGTTCTGAGAGATAAGTGTGTGTGAAAGCCGTCCTTCACCTAGCTTGTTGGGAACACAAAGTTTCTTTTCAGTTGCAAACTTCATTCCATACATATATATGGGGAGGTACAAGCTCCAACTCTATTTGACAGTGAAAACTGCAGGAACTTCAAACCGGCACTAGGAAACAGACTGAGAAAACAGGGAAAAAGTGTCTACTTCAAACCGTTCCCTTGGTGCTAGATGAATGAACGTCTCTCCACTTGCTCAGTTCCGTGAGAAAAGTGTGTCTGAAAGCCGTCTTCACATAGCTTGTTGGGAACAAAAAGTTTCTTTTCAGTTGCAAACTCCATTCCATACATATATATGGGGAGGTACTAGCTCCAACTCGGTTTTACAGTGAAAACTGCAGGAACTTCAAACCGGCACTAGTAAACAGACTGAGAAAGCAGAGAAAAAGTGTCTACTGCGACCCGTTCCCTTGGTGCTAGATGAACGAACGTCTCTCCACTTGCTCAGTTCAGAGAGATATGTGTGTGTGAAAGCCGTTCTTCACCTAGCCTGTTGGGAACACAAAGTTTCTTTGCAGTTGCAAACACCATTCCATACATATATATTTGGAGGTACTAGCTCCAACTCGGTTTGACGGTGAAAACTGCAGGAACTTCAAACCGGCACTAGGAAACAGACTGAGAAAGCAGAGAAATAGTGTCACCTGCAACCCGTTCCCTTGGTGCTAGATGAACGAACGTCTCTCCACTTGCTCAGTTCTGAGAGATAAGTGTGTGTGAAAGCCGTCCTTCACCTAGCTTGTTGGGAACACAAAGTTTCTTTTCAGTTGCAAACTCCATTCCATACATATATATGGGGAGGTACTAGCTCCAATTCGGTTTGACAGTGAAAACTGCAGGAACTTCAAACCGGCACTAGGAAACAGACTGAGAAAGCAGAGAAAAAGTGTCTCCTGCAACCCGTCCCCTTGGTGCTAGATGAACGAACGTCTCTCCACTTGGTCAGTTCTGAGAGATAAGTGTGTGTGAAAGCCGTCCTTCACCTAGCTTGTTGGGAACACAAAGTTTCTTTTCAGTTGCAAACTTCATTCCATACATATATATGGGGAGGTACAAGCTCCAACTCTCTTTGACAGTGAAAACTGCAGGAACTTCAAACCGGCACTAGGAAACAGACTGAGAAAACAGAGAAAAAGTGTCTACATCAAACCGTTCCCTTGGAGCTAGATGAATGAACGTCTCTCCACTTTCTCAGTTCCGTGAGAAAAGTGTGTCTGAAAGCCGTCCTTCACATAGCTTGTTGGGAACAAAAAGTTTCTTTTCAGTTGCAAACTCCATTCCATACATTTATATGGGGAGGTACTAGCTCCAACTCGGTTTTACAGTGAAAACTGCAGGAACTTCAAACCGGCACTAGTAAACAGACTGAGAAAGCAGAGAAAAAGTGTCTACTGCGACCCGTTCCCTTGGTGCTAGATGAACGAACGTCTCTCCACTTGCTCAGTTCAGAGAGATATGTGTGTGTGAAAGCCGTTCTTCACCTAGCCTGTTGGGAACACAAAGTTTCTTTGCAGTTGCAAACACCATTCCATACATATATATGGGGAGGTACTAGCTCGAACTCGGTTTGACAGTGAAAACTGCAGGAACTTGAAACCGACACTAGGAAACAGACTGAGAAAGCAGAGAAATAGTGTCTCCTGCAACCCGTTCCCTTGGTGCTAGATGAACGAACGTCTCTCCACTTGCTCAGTTCTGAGAGATAAGTGTGTGTGAAAGCCGTCCTTCACCTAGCTTGTTGGGAACACAAAGTTTCTTTTCAGTTGCAAACTCCATTCCATACATATATATGGGGAGGTACTAGCTCCAACTCGGTTTGACAGTGAAAACTGCAGGAACTTCTAACCGGCACTAGGAAACAGAATGAGAAAGCAGAGAAAAAGTGTCTCCTGCAACCCGTTCCCTTGGTGCTAGATGAACGAACGTCTCTCCAGTTGCTCAGTTCTGAGAGATAAGTGTGTGTGAAAGCCGTTCTTCACCTAGCTTGTTGGGAACACAAAGTTTCTTTTCAGTTGCAAACTCCATTCCATACATATATATGGGGAGGTACTAGCTCCAACTCGGTTTTACAGTGAAAACTGCAGGAACTTCAAACCGGCACTAGGAAACAGACTGAGAAAGCAGAGAAAAAGTGTCTCCTGCAACCCGTTCCCTTGGTGCTAGATGAACGAACGTCTCTCCACTTGGTCAGTTCTGAGAGATAAGTGTGTGTGAAAGCCGTCCTTTACCTAGCTTGTTGGGAACACAACGTTTCTTTTCAGTTGCAAACTTCATTCCATACATATATATGGGGAGGTACTAGCTCCAACTCTCTTTGACAGTGAAAACTGCAGGAATTTCAAACCGGCACTAGGAAACAGACTGAGAAAACAGAGAAAAATTGTCTACTTCAAACCGTTCCCTTGGTGCTAGATGAATGAACGTCTCTCCACTTGCTCAGTTCCGTGAGAAAAGTGTGTCTGAAAGCCGTCCTTCACATAGCTTGTTGGGAACAAAAAGTTTCTTTTCAGTTGAAAACTCCATTCCATACATTTATATGGGGAGGTATTAGCTCCAACTCGGTTTTACAGTGAAAACTGCAGGAACTTCAAACCGGCACTAGTAAACAGACTGAGAAAGCAGAGAAAAAGTGTCTACTGCGACCCGTTCCCTTGGTGCTAGATGAACGAACGTCTCTCCACTTGCTCAGTTCAGAGAGATATGTGTGTGTGAAAGCCGTTCTTCACCTAGCTTGTTGGGAACACAAAGTTTCTTTGCAGTTGCAAACACCATTCCATACATATATATGGGGAGGTACTAGCTCCAACTCGGTTTGACAGTGAAAACTGCAGGAACTTCAAACCGGCACTAGGAAACAGACTGAGAAAGCAGAGAAATAGTGTCTCCTGCAACCCGTTCCCTTGGTGCTAGATGAACGAACGTCTCTCCACTTGCTCAGTTCTGAGAGTTAAGTGTGTGTGAAAGCCGTCCTTCACCTAGCTTGTTGGGAACACAAAGTTTCTTTTCAGTTGCAAACTCCATTCCATACATATATATGGGGAGGTACTAGCTCCAACTCGGTTTGACAGTGAAAACTGCAGGAACTTCTAACCGGCACTAGGAAACAGAATGAGAAAACAGAGAAAAAGTGTCCCCTGCAACCCGTTCCCTTGGTGCTAGATGAACGAACGTCTCTCCACTTGCTCAGTTCTGAGAGATAAGTGTGTGTGAAAGCCGTCCTTCACCTAGCTTGTTGGGAACACAAAGTTTCTTTTCAGTTGCAAACTCCATTCCATACATATATATGGGGAGGTACTAGCTCCAACTCGGTTTGACAGTGAAAACTGCAGGAACTTCTAACCGGCACTAGGAAACAGAATGAGAAAGCAGAGAAAAAGTGTCCCCTGCAACCCGTTCCCTTGGTGCTAGATGAACGAACGTCTCTCCACTTGCTCAGTTCTGAGAGATAAGTGTGTGTGAAAGCCGTCCTTCACCTAGCTTGTTGGGAACACAAAGTTTCTTTTCAGTTGCAAACTCCATTCCATACATATATATGGGGAGGTACTAGCTCCAACTCGGTTTGACAGTGAAAACTGCAGGAACTTCTAACCGGCACTAGGAAACAGAATGAGAAAGCAGAGAAAAAGTGTCCCCTGCAACCCGTTCCCTTGGTGTTAGATGAACGAACGTCTCTCCACTTGCTCAGTTCTGAGAGATAAGTGTGTGTGAAAGCCGTCCTTCACCTAGCTTGTTGGGAACACAAAGTTTCTTTTCAGTTGCAAACTCCATTCCATACATATATATGGGGAGGTACTAGCTCCAACTCGGTTTTACAGTGAAAACTGCAGGAACTTCAAACCGGCACTAGGAAAAAGACAGAGAAAGCAGAGAAAAAGTCTCTCCTGCAACTCGTTCCCTTGGTGCTAGATGAACGAACGTCTCTCCACTTGCTCAGTTCCGAGAGATAATTGTGTGTGAAAGCCGTCCTTCACCTAGCTTGTTGGGAACACAAGGTTTCTTTTCAGTTGCAAACTCCATTCCATACATATATATGGGGAGGTACTAGCTCCAACTCGGTTTGACAATGAAAACTGCAGGAACTTCAAACCGGAACTAGTAAACAGACTGAGAAAGCAGAGAAAAAGTGTCTCCTGCATGCGGTTCCCTTGGTGCTAGATTAACGAACGTCTCTCCACTTGCTCAGTTCAGAGAGATAAGTGTGTGTGAAAGCCGTTCTTCACCTAGCCTGTTTGGAACACAAAGTTTCTTTTCAGTTGCAAACACCATTCCATATATATATATGGGGAGGTACTAGCTCCAAATCGGTTTGACAGTGAAAAGTGCAGGAACTTCAAACCGGCACTAGGAAACAGACTGAGAAAGCAGAGAAAAAGTGTCTCCTGCAACCCGTTCCCTTGGTGCTAAATGAACGAACGTCTCTCCACTTGTTCAGTTCTGAGAGATAAGTGTGTGTGAAAGCCGTCCTTCACCTAGTTTGTTGGGAATACAAAGTTTCTTTTCAGTTGCAAACTTCATTCCATACATATATATGGGGAGGTACAAGCTCCAAATCTGTTTGACAGTGAAAACTGCAGGAACTTCAAACCGGCACTAGGAAACAGACTGAGAAAACAGAGAAAAAGTGTCTACTTCAAACCGTTCCCTTGGTGCTAGATGAATGAACGTCTCTCCACTTGCTCAGTTCCGTGAGATAAGTGTGTGTGAAAGCCGTCCTTCACCTAGCTTGTTGGGAACAAAAAGTTTCTTTTCATTTGCAAACTCCATTCCATACATATATATGGGGAGGTACTAACTCCAACTCGGTTTTACAGTGAAAACTGCAGGAACTTCAAACCGGCACTAGGAAACAGACTGAGAAACCAGAGAATAAGTGTCTCCTGCATCCGGTTCCCTTGGTGCTAGATGAACGAAATTCTCTCCACTTGTTCAGTTCTGAGAGATAAGTGTGTGTGAAAACCGTCCTTCATCTAGCTTGTTGGGAACACAAAGTTTCTTTTCAGTTGCAAACTTCATTCCATACATATATATGGGGAGGTACAAGCTCCAACTCGATTTTACAGTGAAAACTGCAGGAACTTCAAACCGGCACTAGGAAACAGACTGAGAAAGCAGAGAAAAAGTCTCTCCTGCAACCCGTTCCCTTGGTGATAGATGAACGAACGTCTCTCCACTTGCTCAGTTCTGAGAGATAAGTGTGTGTGAAAGCCGTCCTTCAGCTAGCTTGTTGGGAACACAAAGTTTCTTTTCAGTTGCAAACTCCATTCCATACATATATATGGGGAGGTACTAGCTCCAACTCGGTTTTACTGTGAAAACTGCAGGAACATCAAACGGGCACTAGGAAACTGACTGAGAAAGCAGAGAAAAAGTGTCTCCTGCAAACCGTTCCCTTGGTGCTAGATGAACGAAAGTCTCTCCACTTGCTCAGTTATGAGAGATAAGTGTGTGTGAAAGCCGTCATTCACCTAGCTTTTTGGGAACACAAAGTTTCTTTTCATTTGCAAACTCCATTCCATACATATATATGGGGAGGTACTAGCTCCAAATCGGTTTGACAGTGAAAACTGCAGGAACTTCAAACCGGCACTAGGAAACAGACTGAGAAAGCAGAGAAAAAGTGTCTCCTGCAACCCGTTCCCTTGGTGCAAGATGAACGAACGTCTCTCCACTTGCTCAGTTCTGAGAGATAAGTGTGTGTGAAAGCCGTCCTTCACCTAGCTTGTTGGGAACACAAAGTTTCTTTTCAGTTGCAAATACCATTCCATACATATATATGGGGAGGTTCAAGCTCCAAATCTGTTTGACAGTGAAAACTGCAGGAACTTCAAACCGGCACTAGGAAACAGACTGAGAACGCAGAGAAAAAGTCTCTCCTGCAACCCGTTCCCTTGGTGCTAGATGAACGAACGTCTCTCCACTTGCTCAGTTCCGAGAGATAAGTGTGTGTGAAAGCCGTCCTTCACCTAGCTTGTTGGGAACACAAAGTTTCTTTTCAGTTGCAAACACCATTCCATACATATATAAGGGGAGGTACTAGCTCCAACTCGGTTTTACAGTGAAAACTGCAGGAACTTCAAACCGGCACTAGGAAACAGACTGAGAAAGCAGAGAAAAATTCTCTCCTGCAACCCGTTCCCTTTTTGCTAGATGAACGAACGTCTCTCCACTTGCTCAGTTCCGAGAGATAAGTGTGTGTGAAAGCGGTCCTTCACCTAGCTTGTTGGGAACACAAGGTTTCTTTTCAGTTGCAAACACCATTCCATAAATATATATGGGGAGGTACTAGCTCCAACTCGGTTTTACAGTGAAAACTGCAGGAACTTCAAACCGGGACTAGTAAACAGACTGAGAAAGCAGAGAAAAAGTGTCTAATGCGACCCGTTCCCTTGGTGCTAGATGAACGAACGTCTCTCCACTTGCTCAGTTCAGAGAGATATGTGTGTGTGAAACCCGTTCTTCACCTAGCCTGTTGGGAACACAAAGTTTCTTTTCAGTTGCAAACACCATTCCATACATATATATGGGGAGGTTCTAGCTCCAACTCGGTTTGACAGTGAAAACTGCAGGAACTTCAAACCGGCACTAGGAAACAGACTGAGAAAGCAGAGAAATAGTGTCTCCTGCAACCCGTTCCCTTGGTGCTAGATGAACGAACGTCTCTCCACTTGCTCAGTTCCGAGAGATAAGTGTGTGTGAAAGCCGTCCTTCAACTAGCTTGTTGGGAACACAAAGTTTCTTTTCAGTTGCAAACACCATTCCATACATATATAAGGGGAGGTACTAGCTCCAACTCGGTTTTACAGTGAAAACTGCAGGAACTACAAAACGGCACTACGAAACACACTGAGAAAGCAGAGAAATAGTGACTCCTGCAACCCGTTCCCTTGGTACTAGATGAACGAACGTCTCTCCACTTGCTCAGTTCTGAGAGATAAGTGTGTGTGAAAGCCGTCCTTCAACTACCTTGTTGGAAACACAAAGTTTCTTTTCAGTGGCAAACTCCATTCCATACATATATATGGGGAGGTACTAGCTCCAACTCGCTTTTACAGTGAAAACTGCAGGAACTTCAAACCAGCACTAGGAAACAGACTGAGAAGGCAGAGAAAAATTCTCTCCTGCAACCAGTTCCCTTGGTGCTAGATGAACGAACGTCTCTCCACTTGCTCAGTTCCGAGAGATAAGTGTGTGTGAAAGCCGTCCTTCACCTAGCCTGTTGGGAACACAAGGTTTCTTTTCAGTTGCAAACACCATTCCAAACATATATATGGGGAGGTACTAGCTCCAACTCGGTTTGACAGTGAAAACTGCAGGAACTTCAAACCGGCACTAGGAAACAGACTGAGAAAGCAGAGAAAAAGTGACTACTGCGACACGTTACCTTGGTGCTAGATGAACGAACGTCTCTCCACTTGCTCAGTTCAGAGAGATATGTGTGTGTGAAAGCCGTTCTTCACCTAGCCTGTTGGAAACACAAAGTTTCTTTTCAGTTGCAAACACCATTCCATACATATATATGGGGAGGTACTAGCTCCAACTCTGTTTGACAGTGAAAACTGCAGGAACTTCAAACCGGCACTAGGAAACAGACTGAGAAAACAGAGAAAAGTTCTCTCCTGCAACCCGTTCCCTTGGAGCTAGATGAAAGAACGTCTCTCCACTTGCTCAGTTCTGAGAGATAAGTGTGTGTGAAAGCCGTCCTTCAACTAGCTTGTTGGAAACACAAAGTTTCTTTTCAGTTGCAAACTCCATTCCATACATATATATGGGGAGGTACTAGCTCCAACTCGGTTTTACAGTGAAAACTGCAGGAACTTCAAACCGGCACTAGGAAACAGACTGAGAACGCAGAGAAAAAGTCTCTCCTGCAACCCGTTCCCTTGGTGCTAGATGAACGAACGTCTCTCCACTTGCTCAGTTCCGAGAGATAAGTGTGTGTGAAAGCCGTCCTTCACCTAGCTTGTTGGGAACACAAAGTTTCTTTTCAGTTGCAAACACCATTCCATACATATATAAGGGGAGGTTCTAGCTCCAACTCGGTTTTACAGTGAAAACTGCAGGAACTTCAAACCGGCACTAGGAAACACACTGAGAAAGCAGAGAAATAGTGTCTCCTGCAACCGGTTCCATTGGTGCTAGATGAACGAACGTTTCTCCACTTGCTCAGTTCGGAGAGATTAGTGTGTGTGAAAGCCGTCCTTCACATAACTTGTTGGAAACACAAAGTTTCTTTTCAGTTTCAAACTCCATTCCATACATATATATGGGGAGGTACTAGCTCCAACTCGGTTTGACAGTGAAAACTGCAGGAACTTCAAACCGGCACTAGGAAACACACTGAGATAGTCGAGAAATAGTGTCTCCTGCAACCCGTTCCCTTGGTGCTAGATGAACGAACGTCTCTCCACTTGCTCAGTACCGAGAGATAAGTGTGTGTGAAAGCCGTCCTTCACCTAGCTTGTTGGGAACACAAAGTTTCTTTTCAGTTGCAAACACCATTCCATACATATATATGGGGAGGTACAAGCTCCAACTCTGTTTGACAGTGAAAACTGCAGGAACTTCAAACCGGCACTAGGAAACAGACTGAGAAAGCAGAGAAAAAGTCTCTCCTGCAACCCGTTCCCTTGGTGCTAGATGAACGAACGTCTCTCCACTTGCTCAGTTCCGAGAGATAAGTGTGTGTGAAAGCCGTCCTTCACCTAGCTTGTTGGGAACACAAAGTTTCTTTTCAGTTGCAAACACCATTCCATATATATATATGGGGAGGTACTAGCTCCAACTCTGTTTTACAGTGAAAACTGCAGGAACTTCAAACCGGCACTAGGAAACAGACTGAGAAAGCAGAGAAAAATTCTCTCCTGCAACCCGTTCCCTTGGTGCTAGATGAACGAACGTCTCTCCACTTGCTCAGTTCTGAGAGATAAGTGTGTGTGAAAGCCTTCCTTCAACTAGCTTGTTGGGAACACAAAGTTATTTTTCAGTTGCAAACTCCAATCCATACATATATATGGGGAGGTACTAGCTCCAACTCGGTTTTGCAGTGAAAACAGCACTAACTTCACACCGAAACTAAGAAAAACACTGAGAAAGCAGAGAAAAAGTCTCTCCTGCAACTCGTTCCCTTGGTGCTAGATGAACGAAAGTCTTTCCACTTGCTCAGTTCCGAGAGATAATTGTGTGTGAAAGTCGTCCTTCACCTAGCTTGTTGGGAACACATGGATTCTTTTCAGTTGCAAACTCCATTCCATACATATATATGGGGAGGTACTATATCCAACTCGGTTTGACAATGAAAACTGCAGGAACTTCAAACCGGCACTAGTACACAGACTGAGAAAGCAGAGAAAAAGTGTCTCCTGCATGCGGTTCCCTTGGTGCTAGATGAACGAACGTCTCTCCACTTGCTCAGTTCAGAGAGATAAGTGTGTGTGAAAGCCGTTCTTCACCTAGCCTGTTTGGAACACAAAGTTTCTTTTCAGTTGCAAACAACATTCCATACATATATATAGGGAGGTACTAGCTTCAACTCGTTTTGACAGTGAAAACTGCAGGAACTTCAAACCGGCACTAGGAAACAGACTGAGAAAGCAGAGAAAAAGTGTCTCCTGCAAACCGTTCCCTTGGTGCTAGATGAACGAACGTCTCTCCACTTGCTCAGTTCTGAGAGTTAAGTGTGTGTGAAAGCCGTCCTTCACCTAACTTGTTGGGAACACAAAGTTTCTTTTCAGTTGCAAACTTCATTCCATACATATATATGGGGAGGTACAAGTTCCAACTCTGTTTGACAGTGAAAACTGCAGGAACTTCAAACCGGCACTAGGAAACAGACTGAGAAAACAGAGAAAAAGTGTCTACTTCAAACCGTTCCCTTGGTGCTAGATGAACGAACGTCTCTCCACTTGCTCTGTTCCGAGAGATAGGTGTGTGTGAAAGCCGTCCTTCACCTAGCTTGTTGGGAACAAAAAGTTTCTTTTCAGTTGCAAACTCCATTCCATACATATATATGGGGAGGTACTAGCTCCAACTCTGTTTGACAGTGAAAACTGCAGGAACTTCAAACCGGCACTAGGAAACAGACTGAGAAAGCAGAGAAAAAGTGTCTCCTGCAACCCGTTCCCTTGGTGCTAGATGAACGAACGTCTCTCCACTTGCTCAGTTCTGAGAGATAAGTGTGTGTGAAAGCCGTCCTTCACCTAGCTTGTTGGGAACACAAAGTTTCTTTTCAGTTGCAAACACCATTCCATACATATATATGGGGAGGTACAAGCTCCAACTCGGTTTTACAGTGAAAACTGCAGGAACTTCAAACCGGCACTAGGAAACAGACTGAGAAAGCAGAGAAAAAGTGTCTCCTGCAACCCGTTCCCTTGGTGGTAGATGAACGAACGTCTCTCCACTTGCTAAGTTCTGAGAGATAAGTGTGTGTGAAAGCCGTCCTTCACCTAGCTTGTTGGGAACACAAAGTTTCTTTTCAGTTGCAAACTTCATTCCATACATATATATGGGTAGGTACAAGTTCCAACTCTGTTTGACAATGAAAACTGCAGGAACTTCAAACCAGCACTAGGAAACAGACTGAGAAAGCAGAGAAATAGTGTCTCCTGCAACCCGTTCCATTGGTGCTAGATGAACGAACGTCTCTCCACTTGCTCAGTTCTGAGAGATAAGTGTGTGTGAAAGCCGTCCTTCAACTAGCTTGTTGGAAACACAAAGTTTCTTTTCAGTTGCAAACTCCATTCCATACATATATATGGGGAGGTACTAGCTCCAACTCAGTTTTACATTGAAAACTGCAGGAACTTCAAACCGGCACTAGGAAACTGACTGAAAACGCAGAGAAAAAGTCTCTCCTGCAACCCGTTCCCTTGGTGCTAGATGAACGAACGTCTCTCCACTTGCTCAGTTCCGAGAGGTAAGTGTGTGTGAAAGCCGTCCTTCACCTAGCTTGTTGGGAACACAAAGTTTCTTTTCAGATGCAAACACCATTCCATACATATATAAGGGGAGGTACTAGCTCCAACTCGGTTTTACAGTGAAAACTGCAGGAACTTCAAACCGGCACTAGGAAACACACTGAGAAAGCAGAGAAATAGTGTCTCCTGCAACCGGTTCCATTGGTGCTAGATGAACGAACGTCTCTCCACTTGCTCAGTTCGGAGAGATTAGTGTGTGTGAAAGCCGTCCTTCACCTAGCTTGTTGGAAACACAAAGTTTCTTTTCAGTTGCAAACTCCATTCCATACATATATATGGGGAGGTACTAGCTCCAACTCGGTTTGACAGTGAAAACTGCAGGTATTTCAAACCGGCACTAGGAAACACACTGAGAAAGCAGAGAAATAGTGTCTCCTGCAACCCGTTCCCTTGGTGCTAGATGAACGAACGTCTCTCCACTTGCTCAGTTCTGAGAGTTAAGTGTGTGTGAAAGCCGTCCTTCACCTAACTTGTTGGGAACACAAAGTTTCTTTTCAGTTGCAAACTTCATTCCATACATATATATGGGGAGGTACAAGTTCCAAATCTGTTTGACAGTGAAAACTGCAGGAACTTCAAACCGGCACTAGGAAACAGACTGAGAAAACAGAGAAAAAGTGTCTACTTCAAACCGTTCCCTTGGTGCTAGATGAACGAACGTCTCTCCACTTGCTCAGTTCCGAGAGATAGGTGTGTGTGAAAGCCGTCCTTCACCTAGCTTGTTGGGAACAAAAAGTTTCTTTTCAGTTGCAAACTCCATTCCATACATATATATGGGGAGGTACTAGCTCCAACTCTGTTTGACAGTGAAAACTGCAGGAACTTCAAACCGGCACTAGGAAACAGACTGAGAAAGCAGAGAAAAAGTGTCTCCTGCAACCCGTTCCCTTGGTGCTAGATGAACGAACGTCTCTCCACTTGCTCAGTTCTGAGAGATAAGTGTGTGTGAAAGCCGTCCTTCACCTAGCTTGTTGGGAACACAAAGTTTCTTTTCAGTTGCAAACACCATTTCATACATATATATGGGGAGGTACAAGCTCCAACTCGGTTTTACAGTGAAAACTGCAGGAACTTCAAACCGGCACTAGGAAACAGACTGAGAAAGCAGAGAAAAAGTGTCTCCTGCAACCCGTTCCCTTGGTGGTAGATGAACGAACGTCTCTCCACTTGCTAAGTTCTGAGAGATAAGTGTGTGTGAAAGCCGTCCTTCACCTAGCTTGTTGGGAACACAAAGTTTCTTTTCAGTTGCAAACTTCATTCCATACATATATATGGGGAGGTACAAGCTCCAACTCTGTTTGACAATGAAAACTGCAGGAACTTCAAACCAGCACTAGGAAACAGACTGAGAAAGCAGAGAAATAGTGTCTCCTGCAACCCGTTCCATTGGTGCTAGATGAACGAACGTCTCTCCACTTGCTCAGTTCTGAGAGATAAGTGTGTGTGAAAGCCGTCCTTCAACTAGCTTGTTGGAAACACAAAGTTTCTTTTCAGTTGCAAACTCCATTCCATACATATATATGGGGAGGTACTAGCTCCAACTCGGTTTTACAGTGAAAACTGCAGGAACTTCAAACCGGCACTAGGAAACTGACTGAAAACGCAGAGAAAAAGTCTCTCCTGCAACCCGTTCCCTTGGTGCTAGATGAACGAACGTCTCTCCACTTGCTCAGTTCCGAGAGATAATTGTGTGTGAAAGTCGTCCTTCACCTAGCTTGTTGGGAACACATGGATTCTTTTCAGTTGCAAACTCCATTCCATACATATATATGGGGAGGTACTATATCCAACTCGGTTTGACAATGAAAACTGCAGGAACTTCAAACCGGCACTAGTACACAGACTGAGAAAGCAGAGAAAAAGTGTCTCCTGCATGCGGTTCCCTTGGTGCTAGATGAACGAACGTCTCTCCACTTGCTCAGTTCAGAGAGATAAGTGTGTGTGAAAGCCGTTCTTCACCTAGCCTGTTTGGAACACAAAGTTTCTTTTCAGTTGCAAACAACATTCCATACATATATATAGGGAGGTACTAGCTTCAACTCGTTTTGACAGTGAAAACTGCAGGAACTTCAAACCGGCACTAGGAAACAGACTGAGAAAGCAGAGAAAAAGTGTCTCCTGCAAACCGTTCCCTTGGTGCTAGATGAACGAACGTCTCTCCACTTGCTCAGTTCTGAGAGTTAAGTGTGTGTGAAAGCCGTCCTTCACCTAACTTGTTGGGAACACAAAGTTTCTTTTCAGTTGCAAACTTCATTCCATACATATATATGGGGAGGTACAAGTTCCAACTCTGTTTGACAGTGAAAACTGCAGGAACTTCAAACCGGCACTAGGAAACAGACTGAGAAAACAGAGAAAAAGTGTCTACTTCAAACCGTTCCCTTGGTGCTAGATGAACGAACGTCTCTCCACTTGCTCTGTTCCGAGAGATAGGTGTGTGTGAAAGCCGTCCTTCACCTAGCTTGTTGGGAACAAAAAGTTTCTTTTCAGTTGCAAACTCCATTCCATACATATATATGGGGAGGTACTAGCTCCAACTCTGTTTGACAGTGAAAACTGCAGGAACTTCAAACCGGCACTAGGAAACAGACTGAGAAAGCAGAGAAAAAGTGTCTCCTGCAACCCGTTCCCTTGGTGCTAGATGAACGAACGTCTCTCCACTTGCTCAGTTCTGAGAGATAAGTGTGTGTGAAAGCCGTCCTTCACCTAGCTTGTTGGGAACACAAAGTTTCTTTTCAGTTGCAAACACCATTCCATACATATATATGGGGAGGTACAAGCTCCAACTCGGTTTTACAGTGAAAACTGCAGGAACTTCAAACCGGCACTAGGAAACAGACTGAGAAAGCAGAGAAAAAGTGTCTCCTGCAACCCGTTCCCTTGGTGGTAGATGAACGAACGTCTCTCCACTTGCTAAGTTCTGAGAGATAAGTGTGTGTGAAAGCCGTCCTTCACCTAGCTTGTTGGGAACACAAAGTTTCTTTTCAGTTGCAAACTTCATTCCATACATATATATGGGGAGGTACAAGTTCCAACTCTGTTTGACAATGAAAACTGCAGGAACTTCAAACCAGCACTAGGAAACAGACTGAGAAAGCAGAGAAATAGTGTCTCCTGCAACCCGTTCCATTGGTGCTAGATGAACGAACGTCTCTCCACTTGCTCAGTTCTGAGAGGTAAGTGTGTGTGAAAGCCGTCCTTCAACTAGCTTGTTGGAAACACAAAGTTTCTTTTCAGTTGCAAACTCCATTCCATACATATATATGGGGAGGTACTAGCTCCAACTCAGTTTTACATTGAAAACTGCAGAAACTTCAAACCGGCACTAGGAAACTGACTGAAAACGCAGAGAAAAAGTCTCTCCTGCAACCCGTTCCCTTGGTGCTAGATGAACGAACGTCTCTCCACTTGCTCAGTTCCGAGAGGTAAGTGTGTGTGAAAGCCGTCCTTCACCTAGCTTGTTGGGAACACAAAGTTTCTTTTCAGTTGCAAACACCATTCCATACATATATAAGGGGAGGTACTAGCTCAAACTCGGTTTTACAGTGAAAACTGCAGGAACTTCAAACCGGCACTAGGAAACACACTGAGAAAGCAGAGAAATAGTGTCTCCTGCAACCGGTTCCATTGGTGCTAGATGAACGAACGTCTCTCCACTTGCTCAGTTCGGAGAGATTAGTGTGTGTGAAAGCCGTCCTTCACCTAGCTTGTTGGAAACACAAAGTTTCTTTTCAGTTGCAAACTCCATTCCATACATATATATGGGGAGGTACTAGCTCCAACTCGGTTTGACAGTGAAAACTGCAGGTATTTCAAACCGGCACTAGGAAACACACTGAGAAAGCAGAGAAATAGTGTCTCCTGCAACCCGTTCCCTTGGTGCTAGATGAACGAACGTCTCTCCACTTGCTCAGTTCTGAGAGTTAAGTGTGTGTGAAAGCCGTCCTTCACCTAACTTGTTGGGAACACAAAGTTTCTTTTCAGTTGCAAACTTCATTCCATACATATATATGGGGAGGTACAAGTTCCAAATCTGTTTGACAGTGAAAACTGCAGGAACTTCAAACCGGCACTAGGAAACAGACTGAGAAAACAGAGAAAAAGTGTCTACTTCAAACCGTTCCCTTGGTGCTAGATGAACGAACGTCTCTCCACTTGCTCAGTTCCGAGAGATAGGTGTGTGTGAAAGCCGTCCTTCACCTAGCTTGTTGGGAACAAAAAGTTTCTTTTCAGTTGCAAACTCCATTCCATACATATATATGGGGAGGTACTAGCTCCAACTCTGTTTGACAGTGAAAACTGCAGGAACTTCAAACCGGCACTAGGAAACAGACTGAGAAAGCAGAGAAAAAGTGTCTCCTGCAACCCGTTCCCTTGGTGCTAGATGAACGAACGTCTCTCCACTTGCTCAGTTCTGAGAGATAAGTGTGTGTGAAAGCCGTCCTTCACCTAGCTTGTTGGGAACACAAAGTTTCTTTTCAGTTGCAAACACCATTTCATACATATATATGGGGAGGTACAAGCTCCAACTCGGTTTTACAGTGAAAACTGCAGGAACTTCAAACCGGCACTAGGAAACAGACTGAGAAAGCAGAGAAAAAGTGTCTCCTGCAACCCGTTCCCTTGGTGGTAGATGAACGAACGTCTCTCCACTTGCTAAGTTCTGAGAGATAAGTGTGTGTGAAAGCCGTCCTTCACCTAGCTTGTTGGGAACACAAAGTTTCTTTTCAGTTGCAAACTTCATTCCATACATATATATGGGGAGGTACAAGCTCCAACTCTGTTTGACAATGAAAACTGCAGGAACTTCAAACCAGCACTAGGAAACAGACTGAGAAAGCAGAGAAATAGTGTCTCCTGCAACCCGTTCCATTGGTGCTAGATGAACGAACGTCTCTCCACTTGCTCAGTTCTGAGAGATAAGTGTGTGTGAAAGCCGTCCTTCAACTAGCTTGTTGGAAACACAAAGTTTCTTTTCAGTTGCAAACTCCATTCCATACATATATATGGGGAGGTACTAGCTCCAACTCGGTTTTACAGTGAAAACTGCAGGAACTTCAAACCGGCACTAGGAAACTGACTGAAAACGCAGAGAAAAAGTCTCTCCTGCAACCCGTTCCCTTGGTGCTAGATGAACGAACGTCTCTCCACTTGCTCAGTTCCGAGAGATATGTGTGTGTTAAAGCCGTCCTTCACCTAGCTTGTTGGGAACACAAAGTTTCTTTTCAGTTGCAAACACCATTCCATACATATATAAGGGGAGGTACTACCTCCAACTCGGTTTTACAGTGAAAACTGCAGGAACTTCAAACCGGCACTAGGAAACACACTGAGAAAGCAGAGAAATAGTGTCTCCTGCAACCGGTTCCATTGGTGCTAGATGAACGAACGTCTCTCCACTTGCTCAGTTCGGAGAGATTAGTGTGTGTGAAAGCCGTCCTTCACCTAGCTTGTTGGAAATACAAAGTTTCTTTTCAGTTGCAAACTCCATTCCATACATATATATGGGGAGGTACTAGCTCCAACTCGGTTTCACAGTGAAAACTGCAGGTATTTCAAACCGGCACTAGGAAACACACTGAGAAAGCAGAGAAATAGTGTCTCCTGCAACCCGTTCCCTTGGTGCTAGATGAACGAACGTCTCTCCACTTGCTCAGTTCCGAGAGATAAGTGTGTGTGAAAGCCGTCCTTCACCTAACTTGTTGGGAACACAAAGTTTCTTTTCAATTGCAAACTTCATTCCATACATATATATGGGGAGGTACAAGTTCCAACTCTGTTTGACAGTGAAAACTGCAGGAACTTCAAACCGGCACTAGGAAACAGACTGAGAAAACAGAGAAAAAGTGTCTACTTCAAACCGTTCCCTTGGTGCTAGATGAACGAACGTCTCTCCACTTGCTCTGTTCCGAGAGATAGGTGTGTGTGAAAGCCGTCCTTCACCTAGCTTGTTGGGAACAAAAAGTTTCTTTTCAGTTGCAAACTCCATTCCATACATATATATGGGGAGGTACAAGCTCCAACTCGGTTTTACAGTGAAAACTGCAGGAACTTCAAACCGGCACTAGGAAACAGACTGAGAAAGCAGAGAAAAAGTGTCTCCTGCAACACTTTCCCTTGGTGGTAGATGAACGAACGTCTCTCCACTTGATAAGTTCTGAGAGATAAGTGTGAGTGAAAGCCGTCCTTCACCTAGCTTGTTGGGAACACAAAGTTTCTTTTCAGTTGCAAACTCCATTCCATACATATATATGGGGAGGTACTAGCTCCAACTCGGTTTTACAGTGAAAACTGCAGGAACTTCAAACCGGCACTAGGAAACTGACTGAAAACGCAGAGAAAAAGTCTCTCCTGCAACCCGTTCCCTTGGTGCTAGATGAACGATCGTCTCTCCACTTGCTCAGTTCCGAGAGATAAGTGTGTGTGAAAGCCGTCCTTCACCTAGCTTGTTGGGAACACAAAGTTTCTTTTCAGTTGCAAACACCATTCCATACATATATAAGGGGAGGTACTAGCTCCAACTCGGTTTTACAGTGAAAACTGCAGGAACTTCAAACCGGCACTAGGAAACACACTGAGAAAGCAGAGAAATAGTGTCTCCTGCAACCGGTTCCATTGGTGCTAGATGAACGAACGTCTCTCCACTTGCTCAGTTCGGAGAGATTAGTGTGTGTGAAAGCCGTCCTTCACCTAGCTTGTTGGAAACACAAAGTTTCTTTTCAGTTGCAAACTCCATTCCATACATATATATGGGGAGGTACTAGCTCCAACTCGGTTTGACAGTGAAAACTGCAGGTATTTCAAACCGGCACTAGGAAACACACTGAGAAAGCAGAGAAATAGTGTCTCCTGCAAACCGTTCCCTTGGTGCTAGATGAACGAACGTCTCTCCACTTGCTCAGTTCCGAGAGATAAGTGTGTGTGAAAGCCGTCCTTCACCTAGCTTGTTGGGAACACAAAGTTTCTTTTCAGTTGCAAACTTCATTCCATACATATATATGGGGAGGTACAAGCTCCAACTCTGTTTGACAATGAAAACTGCAGGAACTTCAAACCAGCACTAGGAAACAGACTGAGAAAGCAGAGAAATAGTGTCTCCTGCAACCCATTCCATTGGTGCTAGATGAACGAACGTCTCTCCACTTGCTCAGTTCTGAGAGATAAGTGTGTATGAAAGCCGTCCTTCAACTAGCTTGTTGGAAACACAAAGTTTCTTTTCAGTTGCAAACTCCATTCCATACATATATATGGGGAGGTACTAGCTCCAACTCGGTTTTACAGTGAAAACTGCAGGAACTTCAAACCGGCACTAGGAAACTGACTGAAAACGCAGAGAAAAAGTCTCTCCTGCAACCCGTTCCCTTGGTGCTAGATGAATGAACGTCTCTCCACTTGCTCAGTTCCGAGAGATAAGTGTGTGTGAAAGCCGTCCTTCACCTAGCTTGTTGGGAACACAAAGTTTCTTTTCAGTTGCAAACACCATTCCATACATATATAAGGGGAGGTACTAGCTCCAACTCGGTTTTACAGTGAAAACTGCAGGAACTTCAAACCGGCACTAGGAAACACACTGAGAAAGCAGAGAAATAGTGTCTTCTGCAACCGGTTCCATTGGTGCTAGATGAACGAACGTCTCTCCACTTGCTCAGTTCGGAGAGATTAGTGTGTGTGAAAGCCGTCCTTCACCTAGCTTGTTGGAAACACAAAGTACTTTTCAGTTGCAAACTCCATTCCATACATATATATGGGGAGGTACTAGCTCCAACTCGGTTTGTCAGTGAAAACTGCAGGTATTTCAAACCGACACTAGGAAACACACTGAGAAAGCAGAGAAATAGTGTCTCCTGCAACCCGTTCCCTTGGTGCTAGATGAACGAACGTCTCTCCACTTGCTCAGTTCTGAGAGATAAGTGTGTGTGAAAGCCGTCCTTCACCTAACTTGTTGGGAACACAAAGTTTCTTTTCAGTTGCAAACTTCATTCCATACATATATATGGGGAGGTACAAGTTCCAACTCTGCTTGACAGTGAAAACTGCAGGAACTTCAAACCGGCACTAGGAAACAGACTGAGAAAACAGAGAAAAAGTGTCTACTGCGACCCGTTCCCTTGGTGCTAGATGAACGAACGTCTCTCCACTTGCTCTGTTCCGAGAGATAGGTGTGTGTGAAAGCCGTCCTTCACCTAGCTTGATGGGAACAAAAAGTTTCTTTTCAGTTGCAAACTCCATTCCATACATATATATGGGGAGGTACTAGCTCCAACTCTGTTTGACAGTGAAAACTGCAGGAACTTCAAACCGGCACTAGGAAACAGACTGAGAAAGCAGAGAAAAAGTGTCTCCTGCAACCCGTTCCCTTGGTGCTAGATGAACGAACGTCTCTCCACTTGCTCAGTTCTGAGAGATAAGTGTGTGTGAAAGCCGTCCTTCACCTAGCTTGTTGGGAACACAAAGTTTCTTTTCAGTTGCAAACACCATTCCATACATATATATGGGGAGGTACAAGCTCCAACTCGGTTTTACAGTTAAAACTGCAGGAACTTCAAACCGGCACTAGGAAACAGACTGAGAAAGCAGAGAAAAAGTGTCTCCTGCAACCCGTTCCCTTGGTGGTAGATGAACGAACGTCTCTCCACTTGCTAAGTTCTGAGAGATAAGTGTGTGTGAAAGCCGTCCTTCACCTAGTTTGTTGGGAACACAAAGTTTCTTTTCAGTTGCAAACTTCATTCCATACATATATATGGGGAGGTACAAGCTCCAACTCTGTTTGACAATGAAAACTGCAGGAACTTCAAACCAGCACTAGGAAACAGCCTGAGAAAGCAGAGAAATAGTGTCTCCTGCAACCCGTTCCATTGGTGCTAGATGAACGAACGTCTCTCCACTTGCTCAGTTCTGAGAGATAAGTGTGTGTGAAAGCCGTCCTTCAACTAGCTTGTTGGAAACACAAAGTTTCTTTTCAGTTGCAAACTCCATTCCATACATATATATGGGGAGGTACTAGCTCCAACTCGGTTTTACAGTGAAAACTGCAGGAACTTCAAACCGGCACTAGGAAACTGACTGAAAACGCAGAGAAAAAGTCTCTCCTGCAACCCGTTCCCTTGGTGCTAGATGAACGAACGTTTCTCCTCTTGCTCAGTTCGGAGAGATTAGTGTGTGTGAAAGCCGTCCTTCACCTAGCTTGTTGGGAACACAAAGTTTCTTTTCAGTTGCAAACTTCATTCCATACATATATATGGGGAGGTACAAGCTCCAACTCTGTTTGACAATGAAAACTGCAGGAACTTCAAACCAGCACTAGGAAACAGACTGAGAAAGCAGAGAAATAGTGTCTCCTGCAACCCGTTCCATTGGTGCTAGATGAACGAACGTCTCTCCACTTGCTCAGTTCTGAGAGATAAGTGTGTGTGAAAGCCGTCCTTCAACTAGCTTGTTGGAAACACAAAGTTTCTTTTCAGTTGCAAACTCCATTCCATACATATATATGGGGAGGTACTAGCTCCAACTCGGTTTTACAGTGAAAACTGCAGGAACTTCAAACCGGCACTAGGAAACTGACTGAAAACGCAGAGAAAAAGTCTCTCCTGCAACCCGTTCCCTTGGTGCTAGATGAACGAACGTTTCTCCACTTGCTCAGTTCGGAGAGATTAGTGTGTGTGAAAGCCGTCCTTCACCTAGCTTGTTGGGAACACAAAGTTTCTTTTCAGTTGCAAACACCATTCCATACATATATATGGGGAGGTACAAGCTCCAACTCGGTTTGACAGTGAAAACTGCAGGAACTTCAAACCGGCACTAGGAAACAGACTGAGAAAGCAGAGAAAAAGTGTCTCCTGCAACCCGTTACCTTGGTGGTAGATGAACGAACGTCTATCCACTTGCTAAGTTCTGAGAGATAATTGTGTGTGAAAGCCGTCCTTCACCTAGCTTGTTGGGAACACAAAGTTTCTTTTCAGTTGCAAACTTCATTCCATACATATATATGGGGAGGTACAAGCTCCAACTCTGTTTGACAATGAAAACTGCAGGAACTTCAAACCAGCACTAGGAAACAGACTGAGAAAGCAGAGAAATAGTGTCTCCTGCAACCCGTTCCATTGGTGCTAGATGAACGAACGTCTCTCCACTTGCTCAGTTCTGAGAGATAAGTGTGTGTGAAAGCCGTCCTTCAACTAGCTTGTTGGAAACACAAAGTTTCTTTTCAGTTGCAAACTCCATTCCATACATATATATGGGGAGGTACTAGCTCCAACTCGGTTTTACAGTGAAAACTGCAGGAACTTCAAACCGGCACTAGGAAACTGACTGAAAACGCAGAGAAAAAGTCTCTCCTGCAACCCGTTCCCTTGGTGCTAGATGAACGAACGTCTCTCCACTTGCTCAGTTCCGAGTGATAAGTGTGTGTGAAAGCCGTCCTTCACCTAGCTTGTTGGGAACACAAAGTTTCTTTTCAGTTGCAAACACCTTTCCATACATATATAAGGGGAAGTACTAGCTCCAACTCGGTTTTACAGTGAAAACTGCAGGAACTTCAAACCGGCACTAGGAAACACA
The DNA here is from genome assembly GCF_036321535.1 of Camelus dromedarius. Taxonomy (NCBI): domain Eukaryota; kingdom Metazoa; phylum Chordata; class Mammalia; order Artiodactyla; family Camelidae; genus Camelus; species Camelus dromedarius. The sequence goes on along the minus strand of NW_026989793.1, from coordinate 1,088,013 downwards.
CTGAGAAAGCAGAGAAATAGTGTCTCCTGCAACCGGTTCCATTGGTGCTAGATGAACGAACGTCTCTCCACTTGCTCAGTTCGGAGAGATTAGTGTGTGTGAAAGCCGTCCTTCACCTAGCTTGTTGGAAACACAAAGTTTCTTTTCAGTTGCAAACTCCATTCCATACATATATATGGGGAGGTACTAGCTCCAACTCGGTTTGACATTGAAAACTGCAGGTATTTCAAACCGGCACTAGGAAACACACTGAGAAAGCAGAGAAATAGTGTCTCCTGCAACCCGTTCCCTTGGTGCTAGATGAACGAACGTCTCTCCACTTGCTCAGTTCCGAGAGATAAGTGTGTGTGAAAGCCGTCCTTCACCTATCTTGTTGGGAACACAAAGTTTCTTTTCAGTTGCAAACACCATTCCATACATATATATGGGGAGGTACAAGCTCCAACTCTGTTTGACAGTGAAAACTGCAGGAACTTCAAACCGGCACTAGGAAACTGACTGAGAAAGCAGAGAAAAAGTCTCTCCTGCAACCCGTTCCCTTGGTGCTAGATGAACGAACGTCTCTCTAATTGCTCAGTTCGTAGAGATTAGTGTGTGTGAAAGACGTCCTTCATCTAGCTTGTTGGAAACACAAATTTCTTTTCAGTTGCAAACTCCATTCCATACATACATATGGGGAGGTACTAGCTCCAACTCGGTTTTACAGTGAAAACTGCAGGAACTTCAAACCGGCAGTAGGAAACAGCCTGAGAACGCAGAGAATAAGTCTCTCCTGCAACCCGTTCCCTTGGTGCTAGATGAACGAACGTCTCTCCACTTGCTCAGTTCCGAGAGATAAGTGTGTGTGAAAGCCGTCCTTCACCTAGCTTGTTGGGAACACAAAGTATGTTTTCAGCTGCAAACACCATTCCATACATATATATGGGGCGGTACTAGCTCCAACTCGGTTTTACAGTGAAAACTGCAGGAACATCAAACCGGCACTAGGAAACACACTGAGAAAGCAGAGAAATAGTGTCTCCTGCAACCGGTTCCATTGGTGCTAGATGAACGAACGTCTCTCCACTTGCTCATTTCGGAGAGATTAGTGTGTGTGAAAGCCGTCCTTCACATAACTTGTTGGAAAAACAAGGATTCTTTTCTGTTGCAAACTCCATTCCATACATATATATGGGGAGGTACTAGCTCCAACTCTGTTTGACAGTGAAAACTGCAGGAACTTCAAAACGGCACTAGGAAACAGACTGAGAAAGCAGAGAAAAAGTGTCTCCTGCAACCCGTTCCCTTGGTGGTAGATGAACGAACGTCTCTCCACTTGCTAAGTTCTGAGAGATAAGTGTGTGTGAAAGCCGTCCTTCACCTAGCTTGTTGGGAACACAAAGTTTCTTTTCAGTTGCAAACTTCATTCCATACATATATATGGGGAGGTACAAGCTCCAACTCTGTATGACAATGAAAACTGCAGGAACTTCAAACCAGCACTAGTAAACAGACTGAGAAAGCAGGGAAATAGTGTCTCCTGCAACCCGTTCCATTGGTGCTAGATGAACGAACGTCTCTCCACTTGCTCAGTTCTGAGAAATAAGTGTGTGTGAAAGCCGTCCATCAACTAGCTTGTTGGAAAAACAAAGTTTCTTTTCAGTTGCAAACTCCATTCCATACATATATATGGGGAGGTACTAGCTCCAACTCGGTTTTACAGTGAAAACTGCAGGAACTTCAAACCGGCACTAGGAAACTGACTGAAAACGCAGAGAAAAAGTCTCTCCTGCAACCCGTTCCCTTGGTGCTAGATGAACGAACGTCTCTCCACTTGCTCAGTTCCGAGAGATAAGTGTGTGTGAAAGCCGTCCTTCACCTAGCTTGTTGGGAACACAAAGTTTCTTTTCAGTTGCAAACACCATTCCATACATATATAAGGGGAGGTACTAGCTCCAACTCAGTTTTACAGTGAAAACTGCAGGAACTTCAAACCGGCACTAGGAAACACACTGAGAAAGCAGAGAAATAGTGTCTCCTGCTACCGGTTCCATTGGTGCTAGATGAACGAACGTCTCTCCACTTGCTCAGTTCGGAGAGATTAGTGTGTGTGAAAGCCGTCCTTCACCTAGCTTGTTGGAAACACAAAGTTTCTTTTCAGTTGCAAACTCCATTCCATACATATATATGGGGAGGTACTAGCTCCAACTCGGTTTGACAGTGAAAACTGCAGGAACTTCAAACCGGCACTAGGAAACAGACTGAGAAAGCAGAGAAATAGTGTCTCCTGCAACCCGTTCCCTTGTTGCTAGATGAACGAACGTCTCTCCACTTGCTCAGTTCCGAGAGATAAGTGTGTGTGAAAGCCGTCCTTCCCCTATCTTGTTGGGAACACAAAGTTTCTTTTCAGTTGCAAACACCATTCCATACATATATATGGGGAGGTACAAGCTCCAACTCTGTTTGACAGTGAAAACTGCAGGAACTTCAAACCGGCACTAGGAAACAGACTGAGAAAGCAGAGAAAAAGTCTCTCCTGCAACCCGTTCCCTTGGTGCTAGATGAACGAACGTCTCTCTAATTGCTCAGTTCGTAGAGATTTGTGTGTGTGAAAGCCGTCCTTCACCTAGCTTGTTGGGAACACAAAGTATGTTTTCAGCTGCAAACACCATTCCATACATATATATGGGGAGGTACTAGCTCCAACTCGGTTTTACAGTGAAAACTGCAGGAACTTCAAACCGGCACTAGGAAACACACTGAGAAAGCAGAGAAATAGTGTCCCCTGCCAGCCGTTCCATTGGTGCTAGATGAACGAACGTCTCTCCACTTACTCAGTTCGGAGAGATTATTGTGTTTGAAAGCCGTCCTTCACCTAGCTTGTTGGGAACACAAAGTTTCTTTTCAGTTGCAAACTTCATTCCATACATATATATAGGGAGGTACTAGCTCCAACTCGGTTTGACAGTGAAAACTGCAGGAACTTAAAACCGGCACTAGGAAACAGACTGAGAAAGCAGAGAAAAATTCTCTCCTGCAACCCGTTCCCTTGGTGCTAGATGAACGAACGTCTCTCCACTTGCTCAGTTCCGAGAGATAAGTGTGTGTGAATGCCGTCCTTCACCTAGCTTGTTGGAAACACAAAGTTTCTTTTCAGTTGCAACATCCATTCCATACATATATATGGGGAGGTACTAGCTCCAACTCTGTTCTACAGTGAAAACTGCAGGAACTTCAAACCGGCACTAGGAAACACACTGAGAAAGCAGAGAAATAGTGTCTCCTGCAACCGGTTCCATTGGTGCTAGATGAACGAACGTCTCTCCACTTGCTCATTTCGGAGAGATTAGTGTGTGTGAAAGCCGTCCTTCACATAACTTGTTGGAAAAACAAGGATTCTTTTCAGTTGCAAACTCCATTCCATACATATATATGGGGAGGTACTAGCTCCAACTCGGTTTGACAGTGAAAACTGCAGGAACTTCAAACCGACACTAGTAAACAGACTGAGAAAGCAGAGAAAAAGTGTCTCCTGCATGCGATTCCCTAGGTGCTAGATGAACGAACGTCTCTCCACTTGGTCAGTTCAGAGAGATAAGTGTGTGTGAAAGCCGTCCTTCACCTAGCTTGTTGGGAACACAAAGTTTCTTTTCAGTTGCAAACTTCATTCCATACATATATATGGGGAGGTACAAGCTCCAACACTTTTTGACAGTGAAAACTGCAGGAACTTCAAACCGGCACTAGGAAACAGACTGAGAAAGCAGAGAAAAAGTGTCTCCTGCAACCCGTTCCCTTGGTGGTAGATGAACGAACGTCTCTCCTCTTGCTCAGTTCTGAGAGAGAAGTGTGTGTGAAAGCCGTCCTTCACCTAGCTTGTTGGGAACACAAAGATTCTTTTCAGTTGCAAACTTCATTCCATACATATATATGGGGAGGTACAAGCTCCAACTCTGTTTGACAATGAAAACTGCAGGAACTTCAAACCAGCACTAGGAAACAGACTGAGAAAGCAGAGAAATAGTGTCTCCTGCAACCCGTTCCATTGGTGCTAGATGAACGAACGTCTCTCCACTTGCTCAGTTCTGAGAGATAAGTGTGTGTGAAAGCCGTACTTCAACTAGCTTGTTGGAAACACAAAGTTTCTTTTCAGTTGCAAACTCCATTCCATACTTATATATGGGGAGGAACTAGCTCCAACTCGGTTTTACAGTGAAAACTGCAGGAGCTTCAAACCGGCACTAGTAAACACACTGAGAAAGCAGAGAAATAGTGTCTCCTGCAACCGGATCCATTGGTGCTAGATGAACGAACGTCTCTCCACTTGCTCTGTTCGGAAAGATTAGTGTGTGTGAAAGCCGTCCTTCACCTAGCTTGTTGGAAACACAAAGTTTATTTTCAGTTGCAAACTCCATTCCATACATATATATTGGGAGGTACTAGCTCCAACTCGGTTTGACAGTGAAAACTGCAGGAACTTCAAACCGGCACTAGGAAACAGACTGAGAATGCAGAGAAATAGTGTCCCTGCAACCCGTTCCCTTGGTGCTAGATGAACGAACGTCTCTCCACTTGCTCAGTTCCGAGAGATAAGTGTGTTTGAAAGCCGACTTTCACCTAGCTTGTTGGGAACACAAAGTTTCTTTTCAGTTGCAAACACCATTCCATACATATATATGGGGAGGTACAAGCTCCAACTCTGTTTGACAGTGAAAACTGCAGGAACTTCAAACCGGCACTAGGAAACAGACTGAGAAAGCAGAGAAATAGTCTCTCCTGCAACCCGTTCCCTTGGTGATAGATGAACGAACGTCTCTCCACTTGCTCAGTTCTGAGAGATAAGTGTGTGTGAAAGCCGTCCTTCACCTAGCTTGTTGGGAACACAAAGTTTCTTTTCAGTTGCAAACACCATTCCATACATATATATGGGGAGGTACTAGCTCCAACTCGGTTTTACAGTGAAAACTGCCGGAACTTCAAACCGGCACTAGGAAACAGACTGAGAAAGCAGAGAAAAATTCTCTCCTGCATCCCGTTCCCTTGGTGCTAAATGAACGAACGTCTCTCCACTTGCTCAGGTCTGAGAGATAAGTGTGTGTGAAAGCCGTCCTTCAGCTAGCTTGTTGGGAACACAAAGTTTCTTTTCAGTTGCAAACTCCAATCCATACATATATATGGGGAGGTACTAGCTCCAACACAGTTTTACAGTGAAAACTGCAGGAAATTCAAACCGGCACTACGAAAAAGACTGAGAAAGCAGAGAAAAAGTCTCTCCTGCAACTCGTTCCCTTGGTGCTAGATGAACGAACGTCTCTCCACTTGCTCAGTTCCGAGAGACAATTGTGTGTGAAAGACGTCCTTCACATAGCTTGTTGGGAACACAAGGTTTCTTTTCAGTTGCAAACTCCATTCCATACATATATATGGGGAGGTAATAGCTCCAACTCGGTTTGACAATGAAAACTGCAGGAACTTCAAACCGGCACTAGTAAACAGACTGGGAAAGCAGAGAAAAAGTGTCTCCTGCATGCGGTTCCCTTGGCGCTAGATGAACGAACGTCTCTCCATTTGCTCAGTTCAGAGAGATAAATGTGTGTGAAAGCCTTTCTTCACCTAGCCTGTTTGGAACACAAAGTTTCTTTTCAGTTGCAAACACCATTCCATATATATATATGGGGAGGTACTAGCTCCAACTCGGTTTGCCAGTGAAAACTGCAGGAACTTCAAACCGGCACTAGGAAACAGACTGAGAAAGCAGAGAAAAAGTGTCTCCTGCAACCCGTTCCCTTGGTGCTAGATGAACGAACGTCTCTCCACTTGCTCAGTTCTGAGAGATAAGTGTGTGTGAAAGCCGTCCTTCAGCTAGCTTGTTGGGAACACAAAGTTTCTTTTCAGTTGCAAACTTCATTCCATACATATATATGGGGAGGTACAAGCTCCAACTCTGTTTGACAGTGAAAACTGCAGGAACTTCAAACCGGCACTAGGAAACAGACTGAGAAAGCAGAGAAAAAGTGTCTACTTCAAACCGTTCCCTTGGTTCTAGATGAACGAACGTCTCTCCACTTGCTCAGTTCCGAGAGATATGTGTGTGTGAAGTCGTCCTTCACCTAGCTTGTTGGGAACAAAAACTTTCTTTTCAGTTGCAAACTCCATTCCATACATATATATGGGGAGGTACTAGCTCCAACACTGTTTGACAGTGAAAACTGCAGGAACTTCAAACCGGCACTAGGAAACAGACTGAGAAAGCAGAGAAAAAGTGTCTCCTGCATGCGGTTCCCTTGGCTTTAGATGAACGAACGTCTCTCCATTTGCTCAGTTCAGAGAGATAAATGTGTGTGAAAGCCGTTCTTCACCTAGCCTGTTTGGAACACAAAGTTTCTTTTCAGTTGCAAACACCATTCCATATATATATATGGGGAGGTACTAGCTCCAAATCGGTTTGACAGTGAAAACTGCAGGAACTTCAAACCGGCACTAGGAAACAGACTGAGAAAGCAGAGAAAAAGTGTCTCCTGCAACCCGTTCCCTTGGTGCTAGATGAACGAACGTCTCTCCACTTGCTCAGTTCTGAGAGATAAGTGTGTGTGAAAGCCGTCCTTCAGCTAGCTTGTTGGGAACACAAAGTTTCTTTTCAGTTGCAAACTTCATTCCATACATATATATGGGGAGATACTAGCTCCAACTCGGTTTGACAGTGAAAACTGCAGGAACTTCTAACCGGCACTAGGAAACAGACTGAGAAAGCAGAGAAAAAGTCTCTCCTACAACCCGTTCCCTTGGTGCTAGATGAACGAACGTCTCTCCACTTGCTGAGTTCCGAGAGATATGTGTGTGTGAAAGCCGTCCTTCACCTAGCTTTTAGGGAACACAAAGTTTCTTTTCAGTTGCAAATACCATTCCATATATATATATGGGGAGGTACTAGCTCCAACTCGGTTTTACAGTGAAAACTGCAGGAACTTCAAACTGGCACTAGGAAACAGAATGAGAAAGCAGAGAAAAATTCTCTCCTGCAACCCGTTTCCTTGGTGCTAGATGAACGAACGTCTCTCCACTTGCTCAGTTCTGAGAGATAAGTGTGTGTGAAAGCCGTCCTTCACCTAGCTTGTTGGGAACACAAGGTTTCTTTTCAGTTGCAAACTCCATTCCATACATATATATGGGGAGGTACTAGCTCCAACTCTGTTTGACAGTGAAAACTGCAGGAACTTCAAACCGGCACTAGGAAACAGACTGAGAAAGCAGAGAAAAAGTGTCTTCTGCATGCGGTTCCCTTGGTGCTAGATGAACGAACGTCTCTCCACTTGCTCAGTTCAGAGAGATAAGTGTGTGTGAAAGCCGTTCTTCACCTAGCCTGTTTGGAACACAAAGTTTCTTTTCAGTTGCAAACACCATTCCATACATATATATGGGGAGGTACTATCTCCAACTCTGTTTGACAGTGAAAACTGCAGGAACTTCAAACCCGCACTAGGAAACAGACTGAGAAAGCAGAGAAAAAGTGTCTCCTGCAACCCGTTCCCTTGGTGCTAGATGAACGAACGTCTCTCCACTTGCTCAGTTCCGAGAAATAAGTGTGTGTGAAAGCCGTCCTTCACCTAGCTTGTTGGGAACAAAAAGTTTCTTTTCAGTTGCAAACTCCATTCCATACATATATATGGGGAGGTACTAGCTCCAACTAGGTTTTACAGTGAAAACTGCAGGAACTTCAAACCGGCACTAGGAAACAGACTGAGAAAGCAGAGAAAAAGTGTCTCCAGCAACCCGTTCCCTTGTTGCTAGATGAACGAACGTCTCTCCACTTGCTCAGTTCTGGGATTAAAGTGTGTTTGAAAGCCGTCCTTCACCTAGCTTGTTGGGAACACAAGGTTTCTTTTCAGTTGCAAACTCCATTCCATATATATATATGGGGAGGTACTAGCTCCAACTCGGTTTGACAGTAAAAACTGCAGGAACTTCAAACCGGCACTAGTAAACAGACTGAGAAAGCAGAGAAAAAGTGTCTACTGCACCCGTTCCCTTGGTGCTAGATCAACGAACGTCTCTCCCCTTGCTCAGTTCAGAGAGATATGTGTGTGTGAAAGCCGTTCTTCACCTAGCCTGTTGGGAACACAAAGTTTCTTTTCACTTGCAAACACCATTCCATACATATATATGGGGAGGTACTAGCTCCAACTCGGTTTTACGGTGAAAACTGCAGGAACTTCAAACCGGCACTAGGAAACAGACTGAGAACGCAGAGAAAAAGTCTCTCCTGCAACCCGTTCCCTTGGTGCTAGATGAATGAACGTCTCTCCACTTGCTCAGTTCCGAGAGATAAGTGTGTGTGAAAGCCGTCCTTCACCTAGCTTGTTGGGAACACAAAGTTTCTTTTCAGTTGCAAACACCATTCCATACATATATAAGGGGAGGTACTAGCTCCAACTCGGCTTTACAGTGAAAACTGCAGGAACTTCAAACCGGCACTAGGAAACACACTGAGAAAGCAGAGAAATAGTGTTTCCTGCAACCCGTTCCATTGGTGCTAGATGAACGAACGTCTCTCCACTTGCTCAGTTCAGAGAGATTAGTGTGTGTGAAAGCCGTCCTTCACCTAGCTTGTTGGAAACACAAAGTTTCTTTTCAGTTGCAAACTCCATTCCATACATATATATGGGGAGGTACTAGCTCCAACTCGGTTTTACAGTGAAAACTGCAGGAACTTCAAACCGGCACTAGGAAACAGACTGAGAAAGCAGAGAAATTTTCTCTCCTGCAACCCGTTCCATCGGTGCTAGATGAACGAACGTCTCTCCACTTGCTCAGTTCCGAGAGATAAGTGTGTGTGAAAGCCGTCCTTCACCTAGCTTGTTGGGAACACAAGGTTTTTTTCAGTTGCAAACTCCATTCCATACATATATATGGGGAGGTACTAGCTCCAACTCGGTTTTACAGTGAAAACTGCAGGAACTTCAAACCGGCACTAGGAAACTGACTGAAAACGCAGAGAAAAAGTCTCTCCTGCAACCCGTTCCCTTGGTGCTAGATGAACGAACGTCTCTCCACTTGCTCAGTTCCGAGAGATAAGTGTGTGTGAAAGCCGTCCTTCACCTAGCTTGTTGGGAACACAAAGTTTCTTTTCAGTTGCAAACACCATTCCATACATATATAAGGGGAGGTACTAGCTCCAACTCAGTTTTACAGTGAAAACTGCAGGAACTTCAAACCGGCACTAGGAAACACACTGAGAAAGCAGAGAAATAGTGTCTCCTGCTACCGGTTCCATTGGTGCTAGATGAACGAACGTCTCTCCACTTGCTCAGTTCGGAGAGATTAGTGTGTGTGAAAGCCGTCCTTCACCTAGCTTGTTGGAAACACAAAGTTTCTTTTCAGTTGCAAACTCCATTCCATACATATATATGGGGAGGTACTAGCTCCAACTCGGTTTGACAGTGAAAACTGCAGGAACTTCAAACCGGCACTAGGAAACAGACTGAGAAAGCAGAGAAATAGTGTCTCCTGCAACCCGTTCCCTTGGTGCTAGATGAACGAACGTCTCTCCACTTGCTCAGTTCCGAGAGATAAGTGTGTGTGAAAGCCGTCCTTCCCCTATCTTGTTGGGAACACAAAGTTTCTTTTCAGTTGCAAACACCATTCCATACATATATATGGGGAGGTACAAGCTCCAACTCTGTTTGACAGTGAAAACTGCAGGAACTTCAAACCGGCACTAGGAAACAGACTGAGAAAGCAGAGAAAAAGTCTCTCCTGCAACCCGTTCCCTTGGTGCTAGATGAACGAACGTCTCTCTAATTGCTCAGTTCGTAGAGATTTGTGTGTGTGAAAGCCGTCCTTCACCTAGCTTGTTGGGAACACAAAGTATGTTTTCAGCTGCAAACACCATTCCATACATATATATGGGGAGGTACTAGCTCCAACTCGGTTTTACAGTGAAAACTGCAGGAACTTCAAACCGGCACTAGGAAACACACTGAGAAAGCAGAGAAATAGTGTCTCCTGCCAGCCGTTCCATTGGTGCTAGATGAACGAACGTCTCTCCACTTACTCAGTTCGGAGAGATTATTGTGTTTGAAAGCCGTCCTTCACCTAGCTTGTTGGGAACACAAAGTTTCTTTTCAGTTGCAAACTTCATTCCATACATATATATAGGGAGGTACTAGCTCCAACTCGGTTTGACAGTGAAAACTGCAGGAACTTAAAACCGGCACTAGGAAACAGACTGAGAAAGCAGAGAAAAATTCTCTCCTGCAACCCGTTCCCTTGGTGCTAGATGAACGAACGTCTCTCCACTTGCTCAGTTCCGAGAGATAAGTGTGTGTGAATGCCGTCCTTCACCTAGCTTGTTGGAAACACAAAGTTTCTTTTCAGTTGCAACATCCATTCCATACATATATATGGGGAGGTACTAGCTCCAACTCTGTTCTACAGTGAAAACTGCAGGAACTTCAAACCGGCACTAGGAAACACACTGAGAAAGCAGAGAAATAGTGTCTCCTGCAACCGGTTCCATTGGTGCTAGATGAACGAACGTCTCTCCACTTGCTCATTTCGGAGAGATTATTGTGTGTGAAAGCCGTCCTTCACATAACTTGTTGGAAAAACAAGGATTCTTTTCAGTTGCAAACTCCATTCCATACATATATATGGGGAGGTACTAGCTCCAACTCGGTTTGACAGTGAAAACTGCAGGAACTTCAAACCGACACTAGTAAACAGACTGAGAAAGCAGAGAAAAAGTGTCTCCTGCATGCGATTCCCTAGGTGCTAGATGAACGAACGTCTCTCCACTTGGTCAGTTCAGAGAGATAAGTGTGTGTGAAAGCCGTCCTTCACCTAGCTTGTTAGGAACACAAAGTTTCTTTTCAGTTGCAAACTTCATTCCATACATATATATGGGGAGGTACAAGCTCCAACTCTTTTTGACAGTGAAAACTGCAGGAACTTCAAACCGGCACTAGGAAACAGACTGAGAAAGCAGAGAAAAAGTGTCTCCTGCAACCCGTTCCCTTGGTGGTAGATGAACGAACGTCTCTCCTCTTGCTCAGTTCTGAGAGAGAAGTGTGTGTGAAAGCCGTCCTTCACCTAGCTTGTTGGGAACACAAAGATTCTTTTCAGTTGCAAACTTCATTCCATACATATATATGGGGAGGTACAAGCTCCAACTCTGTTTGACAATGAAAACTGCAGGAACTTCAAACCAGCACTAGGAAACAGACTGAGAAAGCAGAGAAATAGTGTCTCCTGCAACCCGTTCCATTGGTGCTAGATGAACGAACGTCTCTCCACTTGCTCAGTTCTGAGAGATAAGTGTGTGTGAAAGCCGTACTTCAACTAGCTTGTTGGAAACACAAAGTTTCTTTTCAGTTGCAAACTCCATTCCATACTTATATATGGGGAGGTACTAGCTCCAACTCGGTTTTACAGTGAAAACTGCAGGAGCTTCAAACCGGCACTAGGAAACACACTGAGAAAGCAGAGAAACAGTGTCTCCTGCAACCGGATCCATTGGTGCTAGATGAACGAACGTCTCTCCACTTGCTCTGTTCGGAAAGATTAGTGTGTGTGAAAGCCGTCCTTCACCTAGCTTGTTGGAAACACAAAGTTTATTTTCAGTTGCAAACTCCATTCCATACATATATATTGGGAGGTACTAGCTCCAACTCGGTTTGACAGTGAAAACTGCAGGAACTTCAAACCGGCACTAGGAAACAGACTGAGAAAGCAGAGAAATAGTGTCCCTGCAACCCGTTCCCTTGGTGCTAGATGAACGAACGTCTCTCCACTTGCTCAGTTCCGAGAGATAAGTGTGTTTGAAAGCCGTCTTTCACCTAGCTTGTTGGGAACACAAAGTTTCTTTTCAGTTGCAAACACCATTCCATACATATATATGGGGAGGTACAAGCTCCAACTCTTTTTGACAGTGAAAACTGCAGGAACTTCAAACCGGCACTAGGAAACAGACTGAGAAAGCAGAGAAAAAGTCTCTCCTGCAACCCGTTCCCTTGGTGATAGATGAACGAACGTCTCTCCACTTGCTCAGTTCTGAGAGATAAGTGTGTGTGAAAGCCGTCCTTCACCTAGCTTGTTGGGAACACAAAGTTTCTTTTCAGTTGCAAACACCATTCCATACATATATATGGGGAGGTACTAGCTCCAACTCGGTTTTACAGTGAAAACTGCCGGAACTTCAAACCGGCACTAGGAAACAGACTGAGAAAGCAGAGAAAAATTCTCTCCTGCATCCCGTTCCCTTGGTGCTAAATGAACGAACGTCTCTCCACTTGCTCAGGTCTGAGAGATAAGTGTGTGTGAAAGCCGTCCTTCAGCTAGCTTGTTGGGAACACAAAGTTTCTTTTCAGTTGCAAACTCCAATCCATACATATATATGGGGAGGTACTAGCTCCAACACAGTTTTACAGTGAAAACTGCAGGAAATTCAAACCGGCACTACGAAAAAGACTGAGAAAGCAGAGAAAAAGTCTCTCCTGCAACTCGTTCCCTTGGTGCTAGATGAACGAACGTCTCTCCACTTGCTCAGTTCCGAGAGACAATTGTGTGTGAAAGACGTCCTTCACATAGCTTGTTGGGAACACAAGGTTTCTTTTCAGTTGCAAACTCCATTCCATACATATATATGGGGAGGTAATAGCTCCAACTCGGTTTGACAATGAAAACTGCAGGAACTTCAAACCGGCACTAGTAAACAGACTGGGAAAGCAGAGAAAAAGTGTCTCCTGCGTGCGGTTCCCTTGGCGCTAGATGAACGAACGTCTCTCCATTTGCTCAGTTCAGAGAGATAAATGTGTGTGAAAGCCTTTCTTCACCTAGCCTGTTTGGAACACAAAGTTTCTTTTCAGTTGCAAACACCATTCCATATATATATATGGGGAGGTACTAGCTCCAACTCGGTTTGCCAGTGAAAACTGCAGGAACTTCAAACCGGCACTAGGAAACAGACTGAGAAAGCAGAGAAAAAGTGTCTCCTGCAACCCGTTCCCTTGGTGCTAGATGAACGAACGTCTCTCCACTTGCTCAGTTCTGAGGGATAAGTGTGTGTGAAAGCCGTCCTTCAGCTAGCTTGTTGGGAACACAAAGTTTCTTTTCAGTTGCAAACTTCATTCCATACATATATATGGGGAGGTACAAGCTCCAACTCTGTTTGACAGTGAAAACTGCAGGAACTTCAAACCGGCACTAGGAAACAGACTGAGAAAGCAGAGAAAAAGTGTCTACTTCAAACCGTTCCCTTGGTTCTAGATGAACGAACGTCTCTCCACTTGCTCAGTTCCGAGAGATATGTGTGTGTGAAGTCGTCCTTCACCTAGCTTGTTGGGAACAAAAACTTTCTTTTCAGTTGCAAACTCCATTCCATACATATATATGGGGAGGTATTAGCTCCAACACTGTTTGACAGTGAAAACTGCAGGAACTTCAAACCGGCACTAGGAAACAGACTGAGAAAGCAGAGAAAAAGTGTCTCCTGCATGCGGTTCCCTTGGCGTTAGATGAACGAACGTCTCTCCATTTGCTCAGTTCAGAGAGATAAATGTGTGTGAAAGCCGTTCTTCACCTAGCCTGTTTGGAACACAAAGTTTCTTTTCAGTTGCAAACACCATTCCATATATATATATGGGGAGGTACTAGCTCCAACTCGGTTTGACAGTGAAAACTGCAGGAACTTCAAACCGGCACTAGGAAACAGACTGAGAAAGCAGAGAAAAAGTGTCTCCTGCAACCCGTTCCCTTGGTGCTAGATGAACGAACGTCTCTCCACTTGCTCAGTTCTGAGAGATAAGTGTGTGTGAAAGCCGTCCTTCAGCTAGCTTGTTGGGAACACAAAGTTTCTTTTCAGTTGCAAACTCCATTCCATACATATATATGGGGAGGAACAAGCTCCAAATCTGTTTGACAGTGAAAACTGCAGGAACTTCAAACCGGCACTAGGAAACAGACTGAGAAAACAGAGAAAAAGTTTCTACTTCAAACCGTTCCCTTGGTGCTAGATGAACGAACGTCTCTCCACTTGCTCAGTTCCGAGAGATATGTGTGTGTGAAAGCCGTCCTTCACCCAGCTTTTTGGGAACAAAAAGTTTCTTTTCAGTTGCAAACTCCATTCCATACATATATATGGGGAGATACTAGCTCCAACTCGGTTTGACAGTGAAAACTGCAGGAACTTCTAACCGGCACTAGGAAACAGACTGAGAAAGCAGAGAAAAAGTCTCTCCTACAACCCGTTTACTTGGTGCTAGATGAACGAACGTCTCTCCACTTGCTGAGTTCCGAGAGATATGTGTGTGTGAAAGCCGTCCTTCACCTAGCTTTTAGGGAACACAAAGTTTCTTTTCAGTTGCAAATACCATTCCATATATATATATGGGGAGGTACTACCTCCAACTCGGTTTTACAGTGAAAACTGCAGGAACTTCAAACCGGCACTAGGAAACAGACTGAGAAAGCAGAGAAAAATTCTCTCCTGCAACCCGTTTCCTTGGTGCTAGATGAACGAACGTCTCTCCACTTGCTCAGTTCTGAGAGATAAGTGTGTGTGAAAGCCGTCCTTCACCTAGCTTGTTGGGAACACAAGGTCTCTTTTCAGTTGCAAACTCCATTCCATACATATATATGGGGAGGTACTAGCTCCAACTCTGTTTGACAGTGAAAACTGCAGGAACTTCAAACCGGCACTAGGAAACAGACTGAGAAAGCAGAGAAAAAGTGTCTTCTGCATGCGGTTCCCTTGGTGCTAGATGAACGAACGTCTCTCCACTTGCTCAGTTCAGAGAGATAAGTGTGTGTGAAAGCCGTTCTTCACCTAGCCTTTTTGGAACACAAAGTTTCTTTTCAGTTGCAAACACCATTCCATACATATATATGGGGAGGTACTATCTCCAACTCTGTTTGACAGTGAAAACTGCAGGAACTTCAAACCCGCACTAGGAAACAGACTGAGAAAGCAGAGAAAAAGTGTCTCCTGCAACCCGTTCCCTTGGTGCTAGATGAACGAACGTCTCTCCACTTGCTCAGTTCCGAGAAATAAGTGTGTGTGAAAGCCGTCCTTCACCTAGCTTGTTGGGAACAAAAAGTTTCTTTTCAGTTGCAAACTCCATTCCATACATATATATGGGGAGGTACTAGCTCCAACTAGGTTTTACAGTGAAAACTGCAGGAACTTCAAACCGGCACTAGGAAACAGACTGAGAATGCAGAGAAAAAGTGTCTCCAGCAACCCGTTCCCTTGTTGCTAGATGAACGAACGTCTCTCCACTTGCTCAGTTCTGGGATTAAAGTGTGTTTGAAAGCCGTCCTTCACCTAGCTTGTTGGGAACACAAGGTTTCTTTTCAGTTGCAAACTCCATTCCATATATATATATGGGGAGGTACTAGCTCCAACTCGGTTTGACAGTAAAAACTGCAGGAACTTCAAACCGGCACTAGTAAACAGACTGAGAAAGCAGAGAAAAAGTGTCTACTGCACCCGTTCCCTTGGTGCTAGATCAACGAACGTCTCTCCCCTTGCTCAGTTCAGAGAGATATGTGTGTGTGAAAGCCGTTCTTCACCTAGCCTGTTGGGAACACAAAGTTTCTTTTCACTTGCAAACACCATTCCATACATATATATGGGGAGGTACTAGCTCCAACTCGGTTTTACGGTGAAAACTGCAGGAACTTCAAACCGGCACTAGGAAACAGACTGAGAACGCAGAGAAAAAGTCTCTCCTGCAACCCGTTCCCTTGGTGCAAGATGAATGAACGTCTCTCCACTTGCTCAGTTCCGAGAGATAAGTGTGTGTGAAAGCCGTCCTTCACCTAGCTTGTTGGGAACACAAAGTTTCTTTTCAGTTGCAAACAACATTCCATACATATATAAGGGGAGGTACTAGCTCCAACTCGGCTTTACAGTGAAAACTGCAGGAACTTCAAACCGGCACTAGGAAACACACTGAGAAAGCAGAGAAATAGTGTTTCCTGCAACCCGTTCCATTGGTGCTAGATGAACGAACGTCTCTCCACTTGCTCAGTTCTGAGAGATTAGTGTGTGTGAAAGCCGTCCTTCACCTAGCTTGTTGGAAACACAAAGTTTCTTTTCAGTTGCAAACTCCATTCCATACATATATATGGGGAGGTACTAGCTCCAACTCGGTTTTACAGTGAAAACTGCAGGAACTTCAAACCGGCACTAGGAAACAGACTGAGAAAGCAGAGAAATTTTCTCTCCTGCAACCCGTTCCATCGGTGCTAGATGAACGAACGTCTCTCCACTTGCTCAGTTCCGAGAGATAAGTGTGTGTGAAAGCCGTCCTTCACCTAGCTTGTTGGGAACACAAGGTTTTTTTCAGTTGCAAACTCCATTCCATACATATATATGGGGAGGTACTAGCTCCAACTCTGTTTGACAGTGAAAACTGCAGGAAATTAAAACCGGCACTAGGAAACAGACTGAGAAAGCAGAGAAAAAGTGTCTACTGCGAACCGTTCCCTTGGTGCTAGATGAACGAACGTCTCTCCACTTGCTCAGTTCAGAGAGATAAGTGTGTGTGAAAGCCGTACTTCACCTAGCCTGTTGGAAACACAAAGTTTCTTTTCAGTTGCAAACACCATTCCATACATATATATGGGGAGGTACTAGCTCCAACTCGGTTTGACAGTGAAAACTGCAGGAACTTCAAACAGGCACTAGGAAACAGACTGAGAAAGCAGAGAAATAGTGTCTCCTGCAACCCGTTCCCTTGGTGCTAGATGAACGAACGTCTCTCCACTTGCCGGGTTCTGAGAGATAAGTGTGTGTGAAAGCCGTCCTTCACCTAGCTTGTTGGGAACACAAGGTTTCTTTTCAGTTGCAAACTCCATTCCTTACATATATATGGGGAGGTACTAGCTCCAACTCGGTTTGACAGTGAAAACTGCAGGAACTTCAAACCGGCACTAGGAAACAGACTGAGAAAGCAGAGAATAAGTGTCTCCTGCAACCCGTTCCCTTGGTGCTAGATGAACGAACGTCTCTCCACTTGCTCAGTTCTGAGAGATAAGTGTGTGTGAAAGCCGTCCTTCACCTAGCTTGTTGGGAACACAAGGTTTCTTTTCAGTTGCAAACTCCATTCCATACATATATATGGGGAGGTACTAGCTCCAACTCGGTTTGACAGTGAAAACTGCAGGAACTTCAAACCGGCACTAGGAAACAGACTGAGAAATCAGAGAAAATGTGTCTACTTCAAACCGTTCCCTTGGTGCTAGATGAACGAACGTCTCTCCACTTGCTCAGTTCCGAGAGATAAGTGTGTGTGAAAGCCGTCCTTCACCTAGCTTGTTGGGAAGAAAAAGTTTCTTTTCAGTTGCAAACTCCATTCCATACATATATATGGGGAGGTACTAGCTCCAACTCGGTTTTACAGTGAAAACTGGAGGAACTTCAAACCGGCACTAAGAAACAGACTGAGAAAGCAGAGAAAAAGTGTCTCCAGCCACCCGTTCCCTTGTTGCTAGATGAACGAACGTCTCTCCACTTCCTCAGTTCTGGGATTTAAGTGTGTTTGAAAGCCGTCCTTCAACTAGCTTGTTGGGAACACAAGGTTTCTTTTCAGTTGCAAACTCCATTCCATATATATATATGGGGAGGTACTAGCTCCAACTCGGTTTGACAGTGAAAACTGCAGGAACTTCAAACCGGCACTAGTAAACAGACAGAGAAAGCAGAGAAAAAGTGTCTACTGCACCCATTCCCTTGGTGCTAGATCAACGAACGTCTCTCCCCTTGCTCAGTTCAGAGAGATATGTGTGTGTGAAAGCCGTTCTTCACCTAGCCTGTTGGGAACACAAAGTTTCTTTTCAGTTGCAAACACCATTCCATACATATATATGGGGAGGTACTAGCTCCAACTCGGTTTTACAGTGAAAACTGCAGGAACTTCAAACCGGCACTAGGAAACAGACTGAGAACGCAGAGAAAAAGTCTCTCCTGCAACCCGTTCCATTGGTGCTAGATGAATGAACGTCTCTCCACTTGCTCAGTTCCGAGAGATAAGTGTGTGTGAAAGCCGTCCTTCACCTAGCTTGTTGGGAACACAAAGTTTCTTTTCAGTTGCAAACACCATTCCATACATATATAAGGGGAGGTACTAGCTCCAAATCGGTTTTACAGTGAAAACTGCAGGAACTTCAAACCGGCACTAGGAAACACACTGAGAAAGTAGAGAAATAGTGTTTCCTGCAACCCGTTCCATTGGTGCTAGATGAACGAACGTCTCTCCACTTGCTCAGTTCTGAGAGATTAGTGTGTGTGAAAGCCGTCCTTCACCTAGCTTGTTGGAAACACAAAGTTTCTTTTCAGTTGCAAACTCCATTCCATACATATATATGGGGAGGTACTAGCTCCAACTCGGTTTTACAGTGAAAACTGCAGGAACTTCAAACCGGCACTAGGAAACAGACTGAGAAAGCAGAGAAATTTTCTCTCCTGCAACCCGTTCCATCGGTGCTAGATGAACGAACGTCTCTCCACTTGCTCAGTTCCGAGAGATAAGTGTGTGTGAAAGCCGTCCTT
This sequence comes from Camelus dromedarius, assembly GCF_036321535.1. Taxonomy (NCBI): domain Eukaryota; kingdom Metazoa; phylum Chordata; class Mammalia; order Artiodactyla; family Camelidae; genus Camelus; species Camelus dromedarius. The sequence continues at coordinate 1,069,484 of NW_026989793.1, read as the reverse complement.
CACCTAACTTGTTGGGAACACAAGGTTTCTTTTCAGTTGCAAACTCCATTCCATACATATATATGGGGAGGTACTAGCTCCAAATCTGTTTGACAGTGAAAACTGCAGGAAATTAAAACCGGCACTAGGAAACAGACTGAGAAAGCAGAGAAAAAGTGTCTACTGCGAACCGTTCCCTTGGTGCTAGATGAACGAACGTCTCTCCACTTGCTCAGTTCAGAGAGATATGTGTGTGTGAAAGCCGTACTTCACCTAGCCTGTTGGGAACACAAAGTTTCTTTTCAGTTGCAAACACCATTCCATACATATATATGGGGAGGTACTAGCTCCAACTCGGTTTGACAGTGAAAACTGCAGGAACTTCAAACCGGCACTAGTAAACAGACAGAGAAAGCAGAGAAAAAGTGTCTACTGCACCCGTTCCCTTGGTGCTAGATCAACGAACGTCTCTCCCCTTGCTCAGTTCAGAGAGATATGTGTGTGTGAAAGCCGTTCTTCACCTAGCCTGTTGGGAACACAAAGTTTCTTTTCAGTTGCAAACACCATTCCATACATATATATGGGGAGGTACTAGCTCCAACTCGGTTTTACAGTGAAAACTGCAGGAACTTCAAACCGGCACTAGGAAACAGACTGAGAACGCAGAGAAAAAGTCTCTCCTGCAACCCAACCCTTGGTGCTAGATGAACGAACGTCTCTCCACTTGCTCAGTTCGGAGAGATTAGTGTGTGTGAAAGCCGTCCTTCACCTAGCTTGTTGGATACACAAAGTTTCTTTTCAGTTGCAAACTCCATTCCATACATATATATGGGGAGGTACAAGCTCCAACTCTGTTTTACAGTGAAAACTGCAGGAACTTCAAACCGGCACTAGGAAACAGACTGAGAAAGCAGAGAAATTTTCTCTCCTGCATCCCATTCCCTCGGTGCTAGATGAACGAACGTCTCTCCACTTGCTCAGTTCCGAGGGGTAAGTGAGTGTGAAAGCCGTCCTTCACCTAGCTTGTTGGGAACACAAGGTTTCTTTTCAGTTGCAAACTCCATTCCATACATATATATGGGGAGGTACTAGCTCCAACTCTGTTTGACAGTGAAAACTGCAGGAAATTCAAACCGGCACTAGGAAACAGACTGAGAATGCAGAGAAAAAGAGTCTACTGCGAACCGTTCCCTTGTTGCTAGATGAACGAACGTCTCTCCACTTGCTCAGTTCAGAGAGATATGTGTGTGTGAAAGCCGTTCTTCACCTAGCCTGTTGGGAACACAAAGTTTCTTTGCAGTTGCAAACACCATTCCATACATATATATTGGGAGGTACTAGCTCCAACTCGGTTTGACAGTGAAAACTGCAGGAACTTCAAACCGGCACTAGGAAACAGACTGAGAAAGCAGAGAAAAAGTTTCTCCTGCAAACCTTTCCCTTGGTGCTAGATGAACGAACGTCTCTCCACTTGCTCAGTTCTGAGAGATAAGTGTGTGTGAAAGCTGTCCTTCACCTAGCTTGTTGGGAACACAAAGTTTCTTTTCAGTTGCAAACTCCATTCCATACATATATATGGGGAGGTACTAGCTCCAACTCGGTTTTACAGTGAAAACTGCAGGAACTTCAAACCGGCACTAGGAAAAAGACTGAGAAAGCAGAGAAATAGTCTCTCCTGCAACTCGTTCCCTTGGTGCTAGATGAACGAACGTCTCTCCACTTGCTCAGTTCCGAGAGATAATTGTGGGTGAAAGACTTCCTTCACCTAGCTTCTTGGGAAAACAAGGTTTCTTTTCAGTTGCAAACTCCATTCCATAAATATATATGGGGAGGTACTAGCTCCAACTCGGTTTGACAGTGAAAACTGCAGGAACTTCAAACCGGCACTAGTAAACAGACAGAGAAAGCAGAGAAAAAGTGTCTACTGCACCCGTTCCCTTGGTGCTAGATCAACGAACGTCTCTCCCCTTGCTCAGTTCAGAGAGATATGTGTGTGTGAAAGCCGTTCTTCACCTAGCCTGTTGGGAACACAAAGTTTCTTTTCAGTTGCAAACACCATTCCATACATATATATGGGGAGGTACTAGCTCCAACTCGGTTTTACAGTGAAAACTGCAGGAACTTCAAACCGGCACTAGGAAACAGACTGAGAACGCAGAGAAAAAGTCTCTCCTGCAACCCAACCCTTGGTGCTAGATGAACGAACGTCTCTCCACTTGCTCAGTTCGGAGAGATTAGTGTGTGTGAAAGCCGTCCTTCACCTAGCTTGTTGGATACACAAAGTTTCTTTTCAGTTGCAAACTCCATTCCATACATATATATGGGGAGGTACAAGCTCCAACTCTGTTTTACAGTGAAAACTGCAGGAACTTCAAACCGGCACTAGGAAACAGACTGAGAAAGCAGAGAAATTTTCTCTCCTGCATCCCATTCCCTCGGTGCTAGATGAACGAACGTCTCTCCACTTGCTCAGTTCCGAGGGGTAAGTGAGTGTGAAAGCCGTCCTTCACCTAGCTTGTTGGGAACACAAGGTTTCTTTTCAGTTGCAAACTCCATTCCATACATATATATGGGGAGGTACTAGCTCCAACTTTGTTTGACAGTGAAAACTGCAGGAAATTCAAACCGGCACTAGGAAACAGACTGAGAATGCAGAGAAAAAGAGTCTACTGCGAACCGTTCCCTTGGTGCTAGATGAACGAACGTCTCTCCACTTGCTCAGTTCAGAGAGATATGTGTGTGTGAAAGCCGTTCTTCACCTAGCCTGTTGGGAACACAAAGTTTCTTTGCAGTTGCAAACACCATTCCATACATATATATTGGGAGGTACTAGCTCCAACTCGGTTTGACAGTGAAAACTGCAGGAACTTCAAACCGGCACTAGGAAACAGACTGAGAAAGCAGAGAAAAAGTTTCTCCTGCAAACCTTTCCCTTGGTGCTAGATGAACGAACGTCTCTCCACTTGCTCAGTTCTGAGAGATAAGTGTGTGTGAAAGCTGTCCTTCACCTAGCTTGTTGGGAACACAAAGTTTCTTTTCAGTTGCAAACTCCATTCCATACATATATATGGGGAGGTACTAGCTCCAACTCGGTTTTACAGTGAAAACTGCAGGAAGTTCAAACCGGCACTAGGAAAAAGACTGAGAAAGCAGAGAAATAGTCTCTCCTGCAACTCGTTCCCTTGGTGCTAGATGAACGAACGTCTCTCCACTTGCTCAGTTCCGAGAGATAATTGTGTGTGAAAGACTTCCTTCACCTAGCTTCTTGGGAAAACAAGGTTTCTTTTCAGTTGCAAACTCCATTCCATAAATATATATGGGGAGGTACTAGCTCCAACTCGGTTTGACAATGAAAACTGCAGGAACTTCAAACCGGCACTAGTGAACAGAGTGAGAAAGCAGAGAGAAAGTGTCTCCTGCATGCGGTTCCCTTGGTGCTAGATGAACGAAAGTCTCTCCACTTGCTCAGTTCAGAGAGATAAGTGTGTGTGAAAGCCGTTCTTCTCCTAGCCTGTTTGGAACACAAAGTTTCTTTTCAGTTGCAAACACCATTCCATACATATATATGGGGAGGTACTAGCTCCAAATCGGTTTGACAGTGAAAACTGCAGGAACTTCAAACCGGCACTAGGAAACAGACTGAGAAAGCAGAGAAAAAGTGTCTCCTGCAACCCGTTCCCTTGGTGCTAGATGAACGAACGTCTCTCCACTTGCTCAGTTCTGAGAGATAAATGTGTGTGAAAGCCGTCCTTCACCTAGCTTGTTGGGAACACAAAGTTTCTTTTCAGTTGCAAACTTCATTCCATACATATATATGGGGAGGTACAAGCTCCAACTCTCTTTGACAGTGAAAACTGCGGGAACTTCAAACAGACACTAGGAAACAGTCTGAGAAAACAGAGAAAAAGTGTCTACTTCAAACCGTTCCCTTGGTGCTAGATGAATGAAAGTCTCTCCACTTGCTCAGTTCCGTGAGAAAAGTGTGTCTGAAAGCCGTCCTTCACAGAGCTTGTTGGGAACAAAAAGTTTCTTTTCAGTTGCAAACTCCATTCCATACATTTATATGGGGAGGTACTAGCCCCAAATCGGTTTTACAGTGAAAACTGCAGGAACTTCAAACCGGCACTAGGAAACAGACTGAGAAAGCAGAGAAAAAGTGTCTAATGCAACCCGTTCCCTTGGTGCTAGATGAACGAACGTCTCTCCACTTGCTCAGTTCTGAGATTTAAGTGTGTGTGAAAGCCGTCCTTCACCTAGCCTGTTGGGAACACAAAGTTTCTTTTCAGTTGCAAACACCATTCCATACATATATATGGGGAGGTACTAGCTCCAACTCGGTTTGACAGTGAAAACTGCAGGAACTTCAAACAGGCACTAGGAAACAGACTGAGAAAGCAGAGAAATAGTGTCTCCTGCAACCCGTTCCCTTGTTGCTAGATGAACGAACGTCCCTCCACTTGCTCAGTTCTGAGAGATAATTGTGTGTGAAAGCCGCCTTCAACTAGCTTGTTGGGAACACAAAGTTTCTTTTAAGTTGCAAACTCCATTCCATACATATATATGGGGAGGTACTAGCTCCAACTCGGTTTGACAGTGAAAACTGCAGGAACTTCAAACCGGCACTAGGAAACAGACTGAGAACCCAGAGAAAAAGTCTCTCCTGCAACACTTCCCTTGGTGCTAGATGAACGAACGTCTCTCCACTTGCTCAGTTCCGAGAGATAAGTGTGTGTGAAAGCCGTCCTTCACCTAGCTTGTTGGGAACACAAAGTTTCTTTCAGTTGCAAACATCTTTCCATACATATATAAGGGGAGGTAATAGCTCCAACTCGGTTTTACTGTGAAAACTGCAGGAACTTCATACCGGCACTAGGAAACACACTAAGAAAGCAGAGAAATAGTGTCTCCTGCAACCCGATCCATTGGTGCTAGATGAACGAACGTCTCTCCACTTGCTCAGTTCGGAGAGATTAGTGTGTGTGAAAGCCGTCCTTCAACTACCTTGTTGGAAACACAAAGTTTCTTTTCAGCTGCAAACTCCATTCCATACATATATATGGGGAGGTACTAGCTCCAACTCGGTTTTACAGTGAAAACTGCAGGAACTTCAAACCGGCACTAGGAAACAGACTGAGAAAGCAGAGAAAAAGTTTCTCCTGCAAACCATTCCCTTGGTGCTAGATGAACGAACGTCTCTCCACTTGCTCAGTTCTGAGAGATAAGTGTGTGTGAAAGCCGTCCTTCACCTAGCTTGTTGGGAACACAAATTTTCTTTTCAGTTGCAAACTCCATTCCATACATATATATGGGGAGGTACTAGCTCCAACTCGGTTTTACATTGAAAACTGCAGGAACTACAAACCGGCACTAGGAAAAAGACTGAGAAAGCAGAGAAATAGTCTTTCCTGCAACTCGTTCCCTTGGTGCTAGATGAACGAATGTCTCTCCACTTGCTCAGTTCCGAGAGATAATTGTGTGTGAAAGCCGTCCTTCACCTAGCTTCTTGGGAAAACAAGGTTTCTTTTCAGTTGCAAACTCCATTCCATAAATATATATGGGGAGGTACTAGCTCCAACTCGGTTTGACAGTGAAAACTGCATGAACTTCAAACCGGCACTAGTAAACAGACTGAGAAAGCAGAGAAAAAGTGTCTCCTGCATGCGGTTCCCTTGGTGCTAGATGAACGAAAGTCTCTCCACTTGCTCAGTTCAGAGAGATAAGTGTGTGTGAAAGCCGTTCTTCTCCTAGCCTGTTTGGAACACAAAGTTTCTTTTCAGTTGCAAACACCATTCCATACATATATATGGGGAGGTACTAGCTCCAAATCGGTTTGACAGTGAAAACTGCAGGAACTTCAAACCGGCACTAGGAAACAGACTGAGAAAGCAGAGAAAAAGTGTCTCCTGCAACCCGTTCCCTTGGTGCTAGATGAACGAACGTCTCTCCACTTGCTCAGTTCTGAGAGATAAGTGTGTGTGAAAGCCGTCCTTCACCTAGCTTGTTGGGAACACAAAGTTTCTTTTCAGTTGCAAACTTCAATCCATACATATATATGGGGAGGTACAAGCTCCAACTCTCTTTGACAGTGAAAACTGCGGGAACTTCAAACAGGCACTAGGAAACAGTCTGAGAAAACAGAGAAAAAGTGTCTACTTCAAACCGTTCCCTTGGTGCTAGATGAATGAACGTCTCTCCACTTGCTCAGTTCCGTGAGAAAAGTGTGTCTGAAAGCCGTCCTTCACAGAGCTTGTTGGGAACAAAAAGTTTCTTTTCAGTTGCAAACTCCATTCCATACATTTATATGGGGAGGTACTAGCCCCAAATCGGTTTTACAGTGAAAACTGCAGGAACTACAAACCGGCACTAGTAAACAGACTGAGAAAGCAGAGAAAAAGTGTCTCCTGCATGCGGTTCCCTTGGTGCTAGATGAACGAACGTCTCTCCACTTGCTCAGTTCAGAGAGATAAGTGTGTGTGAAAGCTGTTCTTCACCTAGCCTGTTTGGAACACAAAGTTTCTTTTCAGTTGCAAACACCATTCCATACATATATATGGGGAGGTACTAGCTCCAATTCGGTTTGACAGTGAAAACTGCAGGAACTTCAAACCGGCACTAGGAAACAGACTGAGAAAGCAGAGAAAAAGTGTCTCCTGCAACCCTTTCCCTTGGTGCTAGATGAACGAACGTCTCTCCACTTGGTCAGTTCTGAGAGATAAGTGTGTGTGAAAGCCGTCCTTCACCTAGCTTGTTGGGAACACAAGGTTTCTTTTCAGTTGCAAACTCCATTCCATACATATATATGGGGAGGTACTAGCTCCAACTCTGTTTGACAGTGAAAACTGCAGGAAATTAAAACCGGCACTAGGAAACAGACTGAGAAAGCAGAGAAAAAGTGTCTACTGCGAACCGTTCCCTTGGTGCTAGATGAACGAACGTCTCTCCACTTGCTCAGTTCAGAGAGATATGTGTGTGTGAAAGCCGTACTTCACCTAGCCTGTTGGGAACACAAAGTTTCTTTTCAGTTGCAAACACCATTCCATACATATATATGGGGAGGTACTAGCTCCAACTCGGTTTGACAGTGAAAACTGCAGGAACTTCAAACAGGCACTAGGAAACAGACTGAGAAAGCAGAGAAATAGTGTCTCCTGCAACCCGTTCCCTTGGTGCTAGATGAACGAACGTCTCTCCACTTGCTCAGTTCTGAGAGATAAGTGTGTGTGAAAGCCGTCCTTCACCTAGCTTGTTGGGAACACAAGGTTTCTTTTCAGTTGCAAACTCCATTCCATACATATATATGGGGACGTACTAGCTCCAACTCGGTTTGACAGTGAAAACTGCAGGAACTTCAAACCGGCACTAGGAAACAGACTGAGAAAGCAAAGAAAAAGTGTCTCCTGCAACCCGTTCCCTTGGTGTTAGATGAACGAACGTCTCTCCACTTGCTCAGTTCCGAGAGGTAAGTGTGTGTGAAAGCCGTCCTTCACCTAGCTTGTTGGGAAGAAAAAGTTTCTTTTCAGTTGCAAACTCCATTCCATACATATATATGGGGAGGTACTAGCTCCAACTCGGTTTTACAGTGAAAACTGCAGGAACTTCAAACCGGCACTAAGAAACAGACTGAGAAAGCAGAGAAAAAGTGTCTCCAGCCACCCGTTCCCTTGTTGCTAGATGAACGAACGTCTCTGCACTTCCTCAGTTCTGGGATTTAAGTGTGTTTGAAAGCCGTCCTTCAACTAGCTTGTTGGGAACACAAGGTTTCTTTTCAGTTGCAAACTCCATTCCATATATATATATGGGGAGGTACTAGCTCCAACTCGGTTTGACAGTGAAAACTGCAGGAACTTCAAACCGGCACTAGTAAACAGAGAGAGAAAGCAGAGAAAAAGTGTCTACTGCACCCGTTCCCTTGGTGCTAGATCAACGAACGTCTCTCCACTTGCTCAGTTCCGAGAGATAAGTGTGTGTGAAAGCCGTCCTTCACCTAGCTTGTTGGGAACACAAAGTTTCTTTTCAGTTGCAAACAACATTCCATACATATATAAGGGGAGGTACTAGCTCCAACTCGGTTTTACAGTGAAAACTGCAAGAACTTTAAACCGGCACTAGGAAACACACTGAGAAAGCAGAGAAATAGTGTTTCCTGCAACCCGTTCCATTGGTGCTAGATGAACGAACGTCTCTCCACTTGCTCAGTTCGGAGAGATTAGTGTGTGTGAAAGCCGTCCTTCACCTAGCTTGTTGGAAACACAAAGTTTCTTTTCAGTTGCAAACTTCATTCCATACATATATATGGGGAGGTACAAGCTCCAACTCTGTTTTACAGTGAAAACTGCAGGAACTTCAAACCGGCACTAGGAAACAGACTGAGAAAGCAGAGAAATTTTCTCTCCTGCAACCCATTCCCTCGGTGCTAGATGAACGAACGTCTCTCCACTTGCTCAGTTCCGAGGGGTAAGTGAGTGTGAAAGCCGTCCTTCACCTAGCTTGTTGGGAACACAAGGTTTCTTTTCAGTTGCAAATTCCATTCCATACATATATATGGGGAGGTACTAGCTCCAACTCTGTTTGACAGTGAAAACTGCAGGAAATTCAAACCGGCACTAGGAAACAGACTGAGAAAGCAGAGAAAAAGAGTCTACTGCGAACCGTTCCCTTGGTGCTAGATGAACGAACGTCTCTCCACTTGCTCAGTTCAGAGAGATATGTGTGTGTGAAAGCCGTTCTTCACCTAGCCTGTTGGGAACACAAAGTTTCTTTGCAGTTTCAAACACCATTCCATACATATATATTGGGAGGTACTAGCTCCAACTCGGTTTGACAGTGAAAACTGCAGGAACTTCAAACCGGCACTAGGAAACAGACTGAGAAAGCAGAGAAAAAGTTTCTCCTGCAAACCTTTCCCTTGATGCTAGATGAACGAACGTCTCTCCACTTGCTCAGTTCTGAGAGATAAGTGTGTGTGAAAGCCGTCCTTCACCTAGCTTGTTGGGAACACAAAGTTTCTTTTCAGTTGCAAACTCCATTCCATACATATATATGGGGAGGTACTAGCTCCAACTCGGTTTTACAGTGAAAACTGCAGGAACTTCAAACCGGCAGTAGGAAAAAGACTGAGAAAGCAGAGAAGTAGTCTCTCCTGCAACTCGTTCCCTTGGTGCTAGATGAACGAACGTCTCTCCACTTGCTCAGTTCCGAGAGATAATTGTGTGTGAAAGACGTCCTTCACCTAGCTTCTTGGGAAAACAAGGTTTCTTTTCAGTTGCAAACTCCATTCCATAAATATATATGGGGAGGTACTAGCTCCAACTCGGTTTGACAATGAAAACTGCAGGAACTTCAAACCGGCACTAGTAAACAGACTGAGAAAGCAGAGAAAAAGTGGCTCCTGCATGCGGTTCCCTTGGTGCTAGATGAACGAAAGTCTCTCCACTTGCTCAGTTCAGAGAGATAAGTGTGTGTGAAAGCCGTTCTACTCCTAGCCTGTTTGGAACACAAAGTTTCTTTTCAGTTGCAAACACCATTCCATACATATATATGGGGAGGTACTAGCTCCAAATCGGTTTGACAGTGAAAACTGCAGGAACTTCAAACCGGCACTAGGAAACAGACTGAGAAAGCAGAGAAAAAGTGTCTCCTGCAACCCGTTCCCTTGGTGCTAGATAAACGAACGTCTCTCCACTTGCTCAGTTCTGAGAGATAAGTGTGTGTGAAAGCCGTCCTTCACCTAGCTGGTTGGGAACACAAAGTTTCTTTTCAGTTGCAAACTTCATTCCATACATATATATGGGGAGGTACAAGCTCCAACTCTCTTTGACAGTGAAAACTGCGGGAACTTCAAACAGGCACTAGGAAACAGACTGAGAAAACAGAGAAAAAGTGTCTACTTCAAACCGTTCCCTTGGTGCTAGATGAATGAACGTCTCTCCACTTGCTCAGTTCCGTGAGAAAAGTGTGTCTGAAAGCCGTCCTTCACATAGCTTGTTGGGAACAAAAAGTTTCTTTTCAGTTGCAAACTCCATTCCATACATTTATATGGGGAGGTACTAGCCCCAAAACGGTTTTACAGTGAAAACTGCAGTAACTTCAAACCGGCACTAGGAAACAGACTGAGAAAGCAGAGAAAAAGTGTCTCCTGCAACCCGTTCCCTTGGTGCTAGATGAACGAACGTCTCTCCACTTGCTCAGTTCTGAGATTTAAGTGTGTGTGAAAGCCGTACTTCACCTAGCCTGTTGGGAACACAAAGTTTCTTTTCAGCTGCAAAAACCATTCCATACATATATATGGGGAGGTACAAGCTCCAACTCGGTTTTACAGTGAAAACTGCAGGAACTTCATACCGGCACTAGGAAACACACTGAGAAAGCAGAGAAAGAGTGTCCCTGCAACCCGTTCCATTGGTGCTAGATGAACGAACGTCTCTCCACTTGCTAAGTTCGGAGAGATTAGTGTGTGTGAAAGCTGTCCTTCAACTAGCTTGTTGGAAACACAAAGTTTCTTTTCAGCTGCAAAAACCATTCCATACATATATATGGGGAGGTACAAGCTCCAACTCGGTTTTACAGTGAAAACTGCAGGAACTTCAAACCGGCACTAGGAAACACACTGAGAAAGCAGAGAAATAGTGTCTCCTGCAACCCGTTCCATCGGTGCTAGATGAACGAACGTCTCTCCACTTGCTCTGTTCGGAGAGATCAATGTGTGTGAAAGCCGTCCTTCACCTAGCTTGTTGGACACAAAGTTTCTTTTCAGTTGCAAACTCCATTCCATACATATATATGGGGAGGTACTAGCTCCAACTCGGTTTGACAGTGAAAACTGCAGGAACTTCAAACCGGCACTAGTAAACAGACTGAGAAAGCAGCGAAAAAGTGTCTACTGCGACACGTTCCCTTGGTGCTAGATGAACGAACGTCTCTCCACTTGCTCAGTTCAGAGAGATATGTGTGTGTGAAAGCCGTTCTTCACCTAGCCTGTTGGGAACACAAAGTTTCTTTGCAGTTGCAAACACCATTCCATACATATATATGGGGAGGTAATAGCTCCAACTCGGTTTGACAGTGAAAACTGCAGGAACTTCAAACCGGCACTAGGAAACAGACTGAGAAAGCAGAGAAAAAGTTTCTCCTGCAACCCGTTCCCTTGGTGCTAGATGAACGAACGTCTCTCCACTTGCTCAGTTCTGAGAGATAAGTGTGTGTGAAAGCCGTCCTTCACCTAGCTTGTTGGGAACACAAAGTTTCTTTTCAGTTGCAAACTCCATTCCATACATATATATGGGGAGGTTCTAGCTCCAACTCGGTTTTACAGTGAAAACTGCAGGAACTTCAAACCGGCACTAGGAAAAAGACTGAGAAAGCAGAGAAATAGTCTCTCCTGCAACTCGTTCCCTTGGTGCTAGATGAACGAACGTCTCTCCACTTGCTCAGTTCTGAGAGATAATTGTGTGTGAAAGCCGTCCTTCACCTAGCTTCTTGGGAAAACATGGTTTCTTTTCAGTTGCAAACTCCATTCCATACATATATATGGGGAGGTACTTGCTCCAACTCGGTTTGACAATGAAAACTGCAGGAACTTCAAACCGGCACTAGTAAACAGACTGAGAAAGCAGAGAAAATGTGTCTCCTGCATGCGGTTCCCTTGGTGCTAGATGAACGAACGTCTCTCCACTTGCTCAGTTCAGAGAGATAAGTGTGTGTGAAAGCCGTTCTTCACCTAGCCTGTTTGGAACACAAAGTTTCTTTTCAGTTGCAAACACCATTCCATACATATATATGGGGAGGTACTAGCTCCAATTCGGTTTGACAGTGAAAACTGCAGGAACTTCAAACCGGCACTAGGAAACAGACTGAGAAAGTAGAGAAAAAGCGTCTCCTGCAACCCGTTCCCTTGGTGCTAGATGAACGAACGTCTCTCCACTTGCTCAGTTCTGAGAGATAAGTGTGTGTGAAAGCCGTCCTTCACCTAGCTTGTTGGGAACACAAAGTTTCTTTTCAGTTGAAAACTTCATTCCATACATATATATGGGGAGGTACAAGCTCCAACACTCTTTGACAGTGAAAACTGCAGGAACTTCAAACCGGCACTAGGAAACAGACTGAGAAAACAGAGAAAAAGTGTCTACTTCAAACCGTTCCCTTGGTGCTAGATGAATGAACGTCTCTCCCCTTGCTCAGTTCCGTGAGAAAAGTGTGTGTGAAAGCCGTCGTTCACCTAGATTGTTGGGAACACAAAGTTTCTTTTCAGTTGCAAACTCCATTCCATACATATATATGGGGAGGTACTAGCTCCAACTCGGTTTTACAGTGAAAACTGCAGGAACTTCAAACCGGCACTAGGAAAAAGACTGAGAAAGCAGAGAAATAGTCTCTCCTGCATCTCGTTCCCTTGGTGCTAGATGAACGAACGTCTCTCCACTTGCTCAGTTCTGAGAGATAATTGTGTGTGAAAGCCGTCCTTCACCTAGCTTCTTGGGAATACAAGGTTTCTTTTCAGTTGCAAACTCCATTCCATACATATATATGGGGAGGTACTTGCTCCAACTCGGTTTGACAATGAAAACTGCAGGAACTTCAAACCGGCACTAGTAAACAGACTGAGAAAGCAGAGAAAAAGTGTCTCCTGCATGCGGTTCCATTGGTGCTAGATAAACGAACGTCTCTCCACTTGCTCAGTTCAGAGAGATAAGTGTGTGTGAAAGCCGTTCTTCACCTAGCCTGTTTGGAACACAAAGTTTCTTTTCAGTTGCAAACACCATTCCATACATATATATGGGGAGGTACAAGCTCCAATTCGGTTTGACAGTGAAAACTGCAGGAACTTCAAACCGGCACTAGGAAACAGACTGAGAAAGCAGAGAAATAGTCTCTCCTGCATCTCGTTCCCTTGGTGCTAGATGAACGAACGTCTCTCCACTTGCTCAGTTCTGAGAGATAATTGTGTGTGAAAGCCGTCCTTCACCTAGCTTCTTGGGAATACAAGGTTTCTTTTCAGTTGCAAACTCCATTCCATACATATATATGGGGAGGTACTTGCTCCAACTCGGTTTGACAATGAAAACTGCAGGAACTTCAAACCGGCACTAGTAAACAGACTGAGAAAGCAGAGAAAAAGTGTCTCCTGCATGCGGTTCCATTGGTGCTAGATAAACGAACGTCTCTCCACTTGCTCAGTTCAGAGAGATAAGTGTGTGTGAAAGCCGTTCTTCACCTAGCCTGTTTGGAACACAAAGTTTCTTTTCAGTTGCAAACACCATTCCATACATATGTATGGGGAGGTACTAGCTCCAATTCGGTTTGACAGTGAAAACTGCAGGAACTTCAAACCGGCACTAGGAAACAGACTGAGAAAGCAGAGAAATAGTGTCTCCTGCAACCCGTTCCCTTGGTGCTAGATGAACGAACGTCTCTCCACTTGATCAGTTCTGAGAGAAAAGTGTGTGTGAAAGCCGTCCATCACCTAGCTTGTTGGGAACACAAAGTTTCTTTTCAGTTGTAAACTCCATTCCATACATATATATGGGGAGGTACTAGCTCCAACTCGGTTTTACAGTGAAAACTGCAGGAACTTCTAACCGGCACTAGGAAACAGAATGAGAAAACAGGGAAAAAGTGTCTACTTCAAACCGTTCCCTTGGTTCTAGATGAACGAACGTCTCTCCACTTGCTCAGTTCCGAGAGATAAGTGTGTGTGAAGTCGTCCTTCACCTAGCTTGTTGGGAACACAAAGTTTCTTTTCAGTTGCAAATTTCATTCCATACATATATATGGGGAGGTACAAGCTCCAAATCTGTTTGACAGTGAAAACTGCAGGAACTTCAAACCGGCACTAGGGAACAGACTGAGAAAACAGAGAAAATGTGTCTACTTCAAACCGTTCCCTTGGTGCTAGATGAACGAACGTCTCTCCACTTGCTCAGTTCCGAGAGATGTGTGTGTGAAAGCCGTCCTTCACCTAGCTTGTTGGGAACAAAAAGTTTCTTTTCAGTTGCAAACTCCATTCCATACATATATATGGGGAGGTACTAGCTCAAACTCGGTTTTACAGTGAAAACTGCAGGAACTTCAAACCGGCACTAGGAAACAGACTGAGAAAGCAGAGAAAAAGTCTCTCCTGCAACCCGTTCCCTTGGTGCTAGATGAATGAACGTCTCTCCACTTGCTCAGTTCCGAGATATAAGTGTGTGTGAAAGCCGTACTTCACCTAGCTTCTTGGGAACACAAAGTTTCTTTTCAGTTGCAAACACCATTCCATACATATATAAGGGGAGGTACTAGCTCCAACTCGGTTTTACAGTGAAAATTGCAGGAACTTCAAACCGGCACTAGGAAACACACTGAGAAAGCAGAGAAATAGTGTTTCCTGCAACCCGTTCCATTGGTGCTAGATGAACGAACGTCTCTCCACTTGCTCAGTTCCGAGAGATAAGTGTGTGTGAAAGCCGTCCTTCACCTAGCTTGTTGGGAACACAAGGTTTCTTTTCAGTTGCAAACTCCATTCCATACATATATATGGGGAGGTACTAGCTCCAACTCGGTTTTACAGTGAAAACTGCAGGAACTTCAAACCGGCACTAGGAAACAGACTGAGAACGCAGAGAAAAAGTCTCTCCTGCAACCCGTTCCCTTGGTGCTAGATGAACGAACGTCTCTCCACTTGCTCAGTTCCGAGAGATAAGTGTGTGTGAAAGCCGTCCTTCACCTAGCTTGTTGGGAACACAAAGTTTCTTTTCAGTTGCAAACACCTTTCCATACATATATAAGGGGAGGTACTAGCTCCAACTCGGTTTTACTGTGAAAACTGCAGGAACTTCATACCGGCACTAGGAAACACACTGAGAAAGCAGAGAAATAGTGTCCCTGCAACCCGTTCCATTGGTGCTAGATGAACGAACGTCTCTCCACTTGCTAAGTTCGGAGAGATTAGTGTGTGTGAAAGCTGTCTTTCAACTAGCTTGTTGGAAACACAAAGTTTCTTTTCAGCTGCAAAAACCATTCCATACATATATATGGGGAGGTACAAGCTCCAACTCGGTTTTACAGTGAAAACTGCAGGAACTTCAAACCGGCACTAGGAAACACACTGAGAAAGCAGAGAAATAGTGTCTCCTGCAACCCGTTCCATCGGTGCTAGATGAACGAACGTCTCTCCACTTGCTCTGTTCGGAGAGATCAATGTGTGTGAAAGCCGTCCTTCACCTAGCTTGTTGGACACAAAGTTTCTTTTCAGTTGCAAACTCCATTCCATACATATATATGGGGAGGTACTAGCTCCAACTCGGTTTGACAGTGAAAACTGCAGGAACTTCAAACCGGCACTAGTAAACAGACTGAGAAAGCAGCGAAAAAGTGTCTACTGCGACACGTTCCCTTGGTGCTAGATGAACGAACGTCTCTCCACTTGCTCAGTTCAGAGAGATATGTGTGTGTGAAAGCCGTTCTTCACCTAGCCTGTTGGGAACACAAAGTTTCTTTGCAGTTGCAAACACCATTCCATACATATATATGGGGAGGTAATAGCTCCAACTCGGTTTGACAGTGAAAACTGCAGGAACTTCAAACCGGCACTAGGAAACAGACTGAGAAAGCAGAGAAAAAGTTTCTCCTGCAACCCGTTCCCTTGGTGCTAGATGAACGAACGTCTCTCCACTTGCTCAGTTCTGAGAGATAAGTGTGTGTGAAAGCCGTCCTTCACCTAGCTTGTTGGGAACACAAGGTTTCTTTTCAGTTGCAAACTCCATTCCATACATATATATGGGGAGGTACTAGCTCCAACTCGGTTTGACAATGAAAACTGCAGGAACTTCAAACCGGAACTAGTAAACAGACTGAGAAAGCAGAGAAAAAGTGTCTCCTGCATGCGGTTCCCTTGGTGCTAGATGAACGAACGTCTCTCCATTTGCTCAGTTCAGAGAGATAAATGTGTGTGAAAGCCGTTCTTCACCTAGCCTGTTTGGAACACAAAGTTTCTTTTCAGTTGCAAACACCATTCCATATATATATATGGGGGGTACTAGCTCCAACTCGGTTTGACAGTGAAAACTGCAGGAACTTCAAACCGGCACTAGGAAACAGACTGAGAAAGCAGAGAAAAAGTGTCTCCTGCAACCCGTTCCCTTGGTGCTAGATGAACGAACGTCTCTCCACTTGCTCAGTTCTGAGAGATAAGTGTGTGTGAAAGCCGTCATTCAGCTAGCTTGTTGGGAACACAAAGTTTCTTTTCAGTTGCAAACTTCATTCCATACATATATATGGGGAGGTACAAGCTCCAACTCGGTTTGACAGTGAAAACTGCAGGAACTTCAAACCGGCACTAGGAAACAGACTGAGAAAACAGGGAAAAAGTGTCTACTTCAAACCGTTCCCTTGGTTCTAGATGAACGAACGTCTCTCCACTTGCTCAGTTCCGAGAGATAAGTGTGTGTGAAGTCGTCCTTCACCTAGCTTGTTGGGAACAAAAAGTTTCTTTTCAGTTGCAAACTCCATTCCTTACATATATATGGGGAGGTACAAGCTCCAACTTGGTTTGACAGTGAAAACTGCAGGAACTTCAAACCGGCACTAGGAAACAGAATGAGAAAGCAGAGAAAAAGTGTCTCCTGCAACCCGTTCCCTTGGTGCTATATGAACGAACGTCTCTCCACTTGCTCAGTTCTGAGAGATAAATGTGTGTGAAAGCCGTCCTTCACCTAGCTTGTTGGGAACACTAAGTTTCTTTTCAGTTGCAAACACCATTCCATACATATATATGGGGAGGTACTAGCTTCAACTCGGTTTTACAGTGAAAACTGCAGGAACTTCAAACCGGCACTAGGAAACAGACTGAGAAAGCAGAGAAAAAGTGTATCCTGCAACCCGTTCCCTTGGTGCTAGATGAACGAACGTCTCTCCACTTGCTCAGTTCTGAGAGATAAGTGTATGTGAAAGCCGTCCTTCACCTAGCTTTTTGGGAACAAAAAGTTTCTTTTCAGTTGCAAACTCCATTCCATACATATATAAGGGGAGGTACTAGCTCCAACAAGGTTTGACAATGAAAACTGCAGGAACTTCAAACCGGCACTAGTAAACAGACTGAGAAAGCAGAGAAAAAGTTTCTCCTGAATGCGGTTCCCTTCGTGCTAGATGAACGAACTTCTCTCCACTTGCTCAGTTCAGAGAGATAAGTGTGTGTGAAAGCCGTCCTTCACCTAGCTTGTTGGGAACACAAAGTTTCTTTTCAGTTGCAAATTTCATTCCATACATATATATGGGGAGGTACAAGCTCCAAATCTGTTTGACAGTGAAAACTGCAGGAACTTCAAACCGGCACTGGGGAACAGACTGAGGAAACAGAGAAAATGTGTCTACTTCAAACCGTTCCCTTGGTGCTAGATGAACGAACGTCTCTCCACTTGCTCAGTTCCGAGAGATGTGTGTGTGAAAGCCGTCCTTCACCTAGCTTGTTGGGAACAAAAAGTTTCTTTTCAGTTGCAAACTCCATTCCATACATATATATGGGGAGGTACTAGCTCCAACTCGGTTTTACAGTGAAAACTGCAGGAACTTCAAACCGGCACTAGGAAACAGACTGAGAAAGCAGAGAAAAAGTCTCTCCTGCAACCCGTTCCCTTGGTGCTAGATGAATGAACGTCTCTCCACTTGCTCAGTTCCGAGATATAAGTGTGTGTGAAAGCCGTACTTCACCTAGCTTCTTGGGAACACAAAGTTTCTTTTCAGTTGCAAACACCATTCCATACATATATAAGGGGAGGTACTAGCTCCAACTCGGTTTTACAGTGAAAATTGCAGGAACTTCAAACCGGCACTAGGAAACACACTGAGAAAGCAGAGAAATAGTGTTTCCTGCAACCCGTTCCATTGGTGCTAGATGAACGAACGTCTCTCCACTTGCTCAGTTCCGAGAGATAAGTGTGTGTGAAAGCCGTCCTTCACCTAGCTTGTTGGGAACACAAGGTTTCTTTTCAGTTGCAAACTCCATTCCATACATATATATGGGGAGGTACTAGCTCCAACTCGGTTTTACAGTGAAAACTGCAGGAACTTCAAACCGGCACTAGGAAACAGACTGAGAACGCAGAGAAAAAGTCTCTCCTGCAACCCGTTCCCTTGGTGCTAGATGAACGAACGTCTCTCCACTTGCTCAGTTCCGAGAGATAAGTGTGTGTGAAAGCCGTCCTTCACCTAGCTTGTTGGGAACACAAAGTTTCTTTTCAGTTGCAAACACCTTTCCATACATATATAAGGGGAGGTACTAGCTCCAACTCGGTTTTATGTGAAAACTGCAGGAACTTCATACCGGCACTAGGAAACACACTGAGAAAGCAGAGAAATAGTGTCCCTGCAACCCGTTCCATTGGTGCTAGATGAACGAACGTCTCTCCACTTGCTAAGTTCGGAGAGATTAGTGTGTGTGAAAGCTGTCCTTCAACTAGCTTGTTGGAAACACAAAGTTTCTTTTCAGCTGCAAAAACCATTCCATACATATATATGGGGAGGTACAAGCTCCAACTCGGTTTTACAGTGAAAACTGCAGGAACTTCAAACCGGCACTAGGAAACACACTGAGAAAGCAGAGAAATAGTGTCTCCTGCAACCCGTTCCATCGGTGCTAGATGAACGAACGTCTCTCCACTTGCTCTGTTCGGAGAGATCAATGTGTGTGAAAGCCGTCCTTCACCTAGCTTGTTGGACACAAAGTTTCTTTTCAGTTGCAAACTCCATTCCATACATATATATGGGGAGGTACTAGCTCCAACTCGGTTTGACAGTGAAAACTGCAGGAACTTCAAATCGGCACTAGTAAACAGACTGAGAAAGCAGCGAAAAAGTGTCTACTGCGACACGTTCCCTTGGTGCTAGATGAACGAACGTCTCTCCACTTGCTCAGTTCAGAGAGATATGTGTGTGTGAAAGCCGTTCTTCACCTAGCCTGTTGGGAACACAAAGTTTCTTTGCAGTTGCAAACACCATTCCATACATATATATGGGGAGGTAATAGCTCCAACTCGGTTTGACAGTGAAAACTGCAGGAACTTCAAACCGGCACTAGGAAACAGACTGAGAAAGCAGAGAAAAAGTTTCTCCTGCAACCCGTTCCCTTGGTGCTAGATGAACGAACGTCTCTCCACTTGCTCAGTTCTGAGAGATAAGTGTGTGTGAAAGCCGTCCTTCACCTAGCTTGTTGGGAACACAAAGTTTCTTTTCAGTTGCAAACTCCATTCCATACATATATATGGGGAGGTTCTAGCTCCAACTCGGTTTTACAGTGAAAACTGCAGGAACTTCAAACCGGCACTAGGAAAAAGACTGAGAAAGCAGAGAAATAGTCTCTCCTGCAACTCGTTCCCTTGGTGCTAGATGAACGAACGTCTCTCCACTTGCTCAGTTCTGAGAGATAATTGTGTGTGAAAGCCGTCCTTCACCTAGCTTCTTGGGAAAACAAGGTTTCTTTTCAGTTGCAAACTCCATTCCATACATATATATGGGGAGGTACTTGCTCCAACTCGGTTTGACAATGAAAACTGCAGGAACTTCAAACCGGCACTAGTAAACAGACTGAGAAAGCAGAGAAAATGTGTCTCCTGCATGCGGTTCCCTTGGTGCTAGATGAACGAACGTCTCTCCACTTGCTCAGTTCAGAAAGATAAGTGTGTGTGAAAGCCGTTCTTCACCTAGCCTGTTTGGAACACAAAGTTTCTTTTCAGTTGCAAACACCATTCCATACATATATATGGGGAGGTACTAGCTCCAATTCGGTATGACAGTGAAAACTGCAGGAACTTCAAACCGGCACTAGGAAACAGACTGAGAAAGTAGAGAAAAAGCGTCTCCTGCAACCCGTTCCCTTGGTGCTAGATGAACGAACGTCTCTCCACTTGCTCAGTTCTGAGAGATAAGTGTGTGTGAAAGCCGTCCTTCACCTAGCTTGTTGGGAACACAAAGTTTCTTTTCAGTTGAAAACTTCATTCCATACATATATATGGGGAGGTACAAGCTCCAACTCTCTTTGACAGTGAAAACTGCAGGAACTTCAAACCGGCACTAGGAAACAGACTGAGAAAACAGAGAAAAATTGTCTACTTCAAACCGTTCCCTTGGTGCTAGATGAATGAACGTCTCTCCCCTTGCTCAGTTCCGTGAGAAAAGTGTGTGTGAAAGCCGTCGTTCACCTAGCTTGGTGGGAACACAAAGTTTCTTTTCAGTTGCAAACTCCATTCCATACATATATATGGGGAGGTACTAGCTCCAACTCGGTTTTACAGTGAAAACTGCAGGAACTTCAAACCGGCACTAGGAAAAAGACTGAGAAAGCAGAGAAATAGTCTCTCCTGCATCTCGTTCCCTTGGTGCTAGATGAACGAACGTCTCTCCACTTGCTCAGTTCTGAGAGATAATTGTGTGTGAAAGACGTCCTTCACCTAGCTTCTTGGGAATACAAGGTTTCTTTTCAGTTGCAAACTCCATTCCATACATATATATGGGGAGGTACTTGCTCCAACTCGGTTTGACAATGAAAACTGCAGGAACTTCAAACCGGCACTAGTAAACAGACTGAGAAAGCAGAGAAAAAGTGTCTCCTGCATGCGGTTCCCTTGGTGCTAGATAAACGAACGTCTCTCCACTTGCTCAGTTCAGAGAGATAAGTGTGTGTGAAAGCCGTTCTTCACCTAGCCTGTTTGGAACACAAAGTTTCTTTTCAGTTGCAAACACCATTCCATACATATATATGGGGAGGTACTAGCTCCAATTCGGTTTGACAGTGAAAACTGCAGGAACTTCAAACCGGCACTAGGAAACAGACTGAGAAAGCAGAGAAATAGTGTCTCCTGCAACCCGTTCCCTTGGTGCTAGATGAACGAACGTCTCTCCACTTGATCAGTTCTGAGAGAAAAGTGTGTGTGAAAGCCGTCCATCACCTAGCTTGTTGGGAACACAAAGTTTCTTTTCAGTTGTAAACTCCATTCCATACATATATATGGGGAGGTACTAGCTCCAACTCGGTTTTACAGTGAAAACTGCAGGAACTTCTAACCGGCACTAGGAAACAGAATGAGAAAGCAGAGAAAAAGTGTCTCCTGCAACCCGTTCCCTTGGTGCTAGATGAACGAACGTCTCTCCACTTGCTCAGTTCTGAGAGATAAGTGTGTGTGAAAGCCGTCCTTCACCTAGCTTGTTGGGAACACAAAGTTTCTTTTCAGTTGCAAACTCCATTCCATACATATATATGGGGAGGTACTAGCTCCAATTCGGTTTGACAGTGAAAACTGCAGGAACTTCAAACCGGCACTAGGAAACAGACTGAGAAAGCAGAGAAAAATTCTCTCCTGCAACCCGTTCCCTTGGTGCTAGATGAACGAACGTCTCTCCACTTGCTCAGTTCTGAGAGATAAGTGTGTGTGAAAGCCGTCATTCAGCTAGCTTGTTGGGAACACAAAGTTTCTTTTCAGTTGCAAACTTCATTCCATACATATATATGGGGAGGTACAAGCTCCAACTCGGTTTGACAGTGAAAACTGCAGGAACTTCAAACCGGCACTAGGAAACAGACTGAGAAAACAGGGAAAAAGTGTCTACTTCAAACCGTTCCCTTGGTTCTAGATGAACGAACGTCTCTCCACTTGCTCAGTTCCGAGAGATAAGTGTGTGTGAAGTCGTCCTTCACCTAGCTTGTTGGGAACAAAAAGTTTCTTTTCAGTTGCAAACTCCATTCCATACATATATATGGGGAGGTACAAGCTCCAACTTGGTTTGACAGTGAAAACTGCAGGAACTTCAAACCGGCACTAGGAAACAGAATGAGAAAGCAGAGAAAAAGAGTCTCCTGCAACCCGTTCCCTTGGTGCTAGATGAACGAACGTCTCTCCACTTGCTCAGTTCTGAGAGATAAGTGTGTGTGAAAGCCGTCCTTCACCTAGCTTGTTGGGAACACTAAGTTTCTTTTCAGTTGCAAACACCATTCCATACATATATATGGGGAGGTACTAGCTTCAACTCGGTTTTACAGTGAAAACTGCAGGAACTTCAAACCGGCACTAGGAAACAGACTGAGAAAGCAGAGAAAAAGTGTATCCTGCAACCCGTTCCCTTTGTGCTAGATGAACGAACGTCTCTCCACTTGCTCAGTTCTGAGAGATAAGTGTATGTGAAAGCCGTCCTTCACCTAGCTTTTTGGGAACAAAAAGTTTCTTTTCAGTTGCAAACTCCATTCCATACATATATATGGGGAGGTACTAGCTCCAACAAGTTTTGACAATGAAAACTGCAGGAACTTCAAACCGGCACTAGTAAACAGACTGAGAAAGCAGAGAAAAAGTTTCTCCTGAATGCGGTTCCCTTCGTGCTAGATGAACGAACTTCTCTCCACTTGCTCAGTTCAGAGAGATAAGTGTGTGTGAAAGCCGTCCTTCACCTAGCTTGTTGGGAACACAAAGTTTCTTTTCAGTTGCAAATTTCATTCCATACATATATATGGGGAGGTACAAGCTCCAAATCTGTTTGACAGTGAAAACTGCAGGAACTTCAAACCGGCACTAGGGAACAGACTGAGAAAACAGAGAAAATGTGTCTACTTCAAACCGTTCCCTTGGTGCTAGATGAACGAACGTCTCTCCACTTGCTCAGTTCCGAGAGATGTGTGTGTGAAAGCCGTCCTTCACCTAGCTTGTTGGGAACAAAAAGTTTCTTTTCAGTTGCAAACTCCATTCCATACATATATATGGGGAGGTACTAGCTCCAACTCGGTTTTACAGTGAAAACTGCAGGAACTTCAAACCGGCACTAGGAAACAGACTGAGAAAGCAGAGAAAAAGTCTCTCCTGCAACCCGTTCCCTTGGTGCTAGATGAATGAACGTCTCTCCACTTGCTCAGTTCCGAGATATAAGTGTGTGTGAAAGCCGTACTTCACCTAGCTTCTTGGGAACACAAAGTTTCTTTTCAGTTGCAAACACCATTCCATACATATATAAGGGGAGGTACTAGCTCCAACTCGGTTTTACAGTGAAAATTGCAGGAACTTCAAACCGGCACTAGGAAACACACTGAGAAAGCAGAGAAATAGTGTTTCCTGCAACCCGTTCCATTGGTGCAAGATGAACGAACGTCTCTCCACTTGCTCAGTTCCGAGAGATAAGTGTGTGTGAAAGCCGTCCTTCACCTAGCTTGTTGGGAACACAAGGTTTCTTTTCAGTTGCAAACTCCATTCCATACATATATATGGGGAGGTACTAGCTCCAACTCTGTTTGACAGTGAAAACTGCAGGAAATTCAAACCGGCACTAAGAAACAGACTGAGAAAGCAGAGAAAAAGTGTCTACTGCGAACCGTTCCCTTGGTGCTAGATGAACGAACTTCTCTCCACTTGCTCAGTTCAGATAGATATGTGTGTGTGAAAGCCGTTCTTCACCTGGCCTGTTGGGAACACAAAGTTTCTTTTCAGTTGCAAACACCTTTCCATACATATATATGGGGAGGTACTAGCTCCAACTCGGTTTGACAGTGAAAACTGCAGGAACTTCAAACAGGCACTAGGAAACAGACTGAGAAAGCAGAGAAATAGTGTCTCCTGCAAACCGTTCCTTTGGTGCTAGATGAACGAACGTCTCTCCACTTGCTCAGTTCTGAGAGATAATTGTGTGTGAAAGCCGTCCTTCAACTAGCTTGTTGGGAACACAAAGTTTCTTTTAAGTTGCAAACTCCATTCCATACATATATATGGGGAGGTACTAGCTCCAACTCGGTTTTACAGTGAAAACTGCAGGAACTTCAAACCGGCACTAGGAAACAGACTGAGAACGCAGAGAAAAAGTCTCTCCTGCAACCCGTTCCCTTGGTGCTAAATGAACGAACGTCTCTCCACTTGCTCAGTTCCGAGAAATAAGTGTGTGTGAAAGCCGTCCTTCACCTAGCTTGTTGGGAACACAAAGTTTCTTTTCAGCTGCAAACTCCATTCCATACATATATATGGGGAGGTACTAGCTCCAACTCGGTTTTACAGTGAAAACTGCAGGAACTTCAAACCGGCACTAGGAAACACACTGACAAGGCAGAGAAATAGTGTCTCCTGCAACCCGTTCCATCGGTGCTAGATGAACGAACGTCTCTCCACTTGCTCAGTTCGGAGAGATCAATGTGTGTGAAAGCCGTCCTTCACCTAGCTTGTTGGACACAAAGTTTCTTTTCAGTTGCAAACTCCATTCCATACATATATATGGGGAGGTACTAGCTCCAACTCGGTTTGACAGTGAAAACTGCAGGAACTTCAAACCGGCACTAGTAAACAGACTGAGAAACAGTGAAAAAGTGTCTACTGCGACACATTCCCTTGGTGCTAGATGAACGAACGTCTCTCCACTTGCTCAGTTCAGAGAGATAAGTGTGTGTGAAAGCCGTTCTTCACCTAGCCTGTTGGGAACACAAAGTTTCTTTGCAGTTGCAAACACCATTCCATACATATATATGGGGAGGTACTAGCTCCAACTCGGTTTGACAGTGAAAACTGCAGGAACTTCAAACCGGCACTAGGAAACAGACTGAGAAAGCAGAGAAAAAGTTTCTCCTGCAACCCGTTCCCTTGGTGCTAGATGAACGAACGTCTCTCCACTTGCTCAGTTCTGAGAGATAAGTGTGTGTGAAAGCCGTCCTTCACCTAGCTTGTTGGGAACACAAAGTTTCTTTTCAGTTGCAAACTCCATTCCATACATATATATGGGGAGGTACTAGCTCCAACTCGGTTTTACAGTGAAAACTGCAGGAACTTCAAACCGGCACTAGGAAAAAGACTGAGAAAGCAGAGAAATAGTCTCTCCTGCAACTCGTTCCCTTGGTGCTAGATGAACGAACGTCTCTCCACTTGCTCAGTTCCGAGAGATAATTGTGTGTGAAAGCCGTCCTTCACCTAGCTTCTTGGGGAAACAAGGTTTCTTTTCAGTTGCAAACTCCATTCCATAAATATATATGGGGAGGTACTAGCTCCAACTCGGTTTGACAATGAAAACTGCAGGAACATCAAACCGGCACTAGTAAACAGACTGAGAAAGCAGAGAAATAGTGTCTCCTGCATGCGGTTCCCTTGGTGCTAGATGAACGAACGTCTCTCCACTTGCTCAGTTCAGAGAGATAAGTGTGTGTGAAAGCCGTTCTTCACCTAGCCTGTTTGGAACACAACGTTTCTTTTCAGTTGCAAACACCATTCCATACATATATATGGGGAGGTACAAGCTCCAACTCGGTTTGACAGTGAAAACTGCAGGAACTTCAAACCGGCACTAGGAAACAGACTGAGAAAGCAGAGAAATAGTGTCTCCTGCAACCCGTTCCCTTGGTGCTAGATGAACGAACGTCTCTCCACTTGCTCAGTTCTGAGAGAAAAGTGTGTGTGAAAGCCGTCCTTCACCTAGCTTGTTGGGAACACAAAGTTTCTTTTCAGTTGCAAACTCCATTCCATACATATATATGGGGAGGTACTAGCTCCAACTCGGTTTTACAGTGAAAACTGCAGGAACTTCTAACCGGCACTAGGAAACAGAATGAGAAAGCAGAGAAAAAGTGTCTCCTGCAACCCGTTCCCTTGGTGCTAGATGAATGAACGTCTCTCCACTTGCTCAGTTCTGAGAGATAAGTGTGTGTGAAAGCCGTCCTTCTCCTAGCTTGTTGGGAACACAAAGTTTCTTTTCAGTTGCAAACTCCATTCCATACATATATATGGGGAGGTACTAGCTCCAACTCAGTTTGACAATGAAAACTGCAGGAACTTCAAACCGGAACTAGTAAACAGACTGAGAAAGCAGAGAAAAAGTGTCTCCTGCATGCGGTTCCCTTGGTGCTAGATGAACGAACGTCTCTCCATTTGCTCAGTTCAGAGAGATAAATGTGTGTGAAAGCCGTTCTTCACCTAGCCTGTTTGGAACACAAAGTTTCTTTTCAGTTGCAAACACCATTCCATATATATATATGGGGAGGTACTAGCTCCAACTCGGTTTGACAGTGAAAACTGCAGGAACTTCAAACAGGCACTAGGAAACAGACTGAGAAAGCAGAGAAAAAGTGTCTCCTGCAACCCGTTCCCTTGGTGCTAGATGAACGAACGTCTCTCCACTTGCTCAGTTCTGAGAGATAAGTGTGTGTGAAAGCTGTCCTTCCGCTAGCTTGTTGGGAACACAAAGTTTCTTTTCAGGTGCAAACTTCATTCCATACATATATATGGGGAGGTACAATCTCCAACTCGGTTTGACAGTGAAAACTGCAGGAACTTCAAACCGTCACTAGGAAACAGACTGAGAAAACAGGGAAAAAGTGTCTACTTCAAACCGTTCCCTTGGTTCTAGATGAACGAACGTCTCTCCACTTGCTCAGTTTCGAGAGATAAGTGTGTGTGAAGTCGTCCTTCACCTAGCTTGTTGGGAACAAAAAGTTTCTTTTCAGTTGCAAACTCCATTCCATACATATATATGGGGAGGTACTAGCTCCAACTCGGTTTGACAGTGAAAACTGCAGGAACTTCAAACCGGCACTAGGAAACAGACTGAGAAAGCAGAGAAAAAGTGTCTCCTGCAACCCGTTCCCTTGGTGCTAGATGAACGAACGTCTCTCCACTTGCTCAGTTCTGAGAGATAAGTGTGTGTGAAAGCCATCCTTCACCTAGCTTGTTGGGAAGACTAAGTTTCTTTTCAGTTGCAAACACAATTCCATACATATATATGGGGAGGTACAGGCTCCAACTCTGTTTGACAGTGAAAACTGCAGGAACTTCAAACCGGCACTAGGAAACAGACTGAGAAAGCAGAGAAAAAGTGTATCCTGCAACCCGTTCCCTTGGTGCTAGATGAACGAACGTCTCTCCACTTGCTCAGTTCTGAGAGATAAGTGTATGTGAAAGCCGTCCTTCACCTAGCTTGTTGGGAACACAAAGTTTCTTTTCAGTTGCAAACTTCATTCCATACATATATATGTTGAAGTACAAGCTCCAACTCTGTTTGACAGTGAAAACTGCAGGAACTTCAAACCGGCACTAGGAAACAGACTGAGAAAACTGAGAAAAAGTTTCTACTTCAAACCGTTCCCTTGGTGCTAGATGAACGAACGTCTCTCCACTTGCTCAGTTCCGAGAGATAAGTGTGTGTGAAAGCCGTCCTTCACCTAGCTTGTTGGGAACACAAAGTTTCTTTTCAGTTGCAAATTTCATTCCATACATATATATGGGGAGGTACAAGCTCCAACTCTGTTTGACAGTGAAAACTGCAGGAACTTCAAACCGGCACTAGGATACAGACTGAGAAAACAGAGAAAATGTGTCTACTTCAAACCGTTCCCTTGGTGCTAGATGAACGAACGTCTCTCCACTTGCTCAGTTCCGAGAGATAAGTGTGTGTGAAAGCCGTCCTTCACCTAGCTTGTTGGGAACAAAAAGTTTCTTTCAGTTGCAAACTCCATTCCATACATATATATGGGGAAGTACTAGCTCCAACTCTGTTTTACAGTGAAAACTGCAGGAACTTCAAACCGGCACTAGGAAACAGACTGAGAAAGCAGAGAAAAAGTCTCACCTGCAACCCGTTCCCTTGGTGCTAGATGAATGAACGTCTCTCCACTTGCTCAGTTCCGAGAGATAAGTGTGTGTGAAAGCCGTCCTTCACCTAGCTTGTTGGGAACACAAAGTTTCTTTTGAGTTGCAAACACCATTCCACACATATATAAGGGGAGGTACAACTCCAAATCGGTTTTACAGTGAAAACTGCAGGAACTTCAAAACGGCACTAGGAAACACACTGAGAAAGCAGAGAAATAGTGTTTCCTGCAACCCGTTCCATTGGTGCTAGATGAACGAACGTCTCTCCACTTGCTCAGTTCGGAGAGATAAGTGTGTGTGAAAGCCGTCCTTCACCTAGCTTGTTGGGAACACAAGGTTTCTTTTCAGTTGCAAACTCCATTCCATACATATATATGGGGAGGTACTAGCTCCAAATCTGTTTGACAGTGAAAACTGCAGGAAATTCAAACCGTCACTAGGAAACAGACTGAGAAAGCAGAGAAAAAGTGTCTACTGCGAACCGTTCCCTTGGTGCTAGATGAACGAACGTCTCTCCACTTGCTCAGTTCAGATAGATATGTGTGTGTGAAAGCCGTTCTTCACCTAGCCTGTTGGGAACACAAAGTTTCTTTTCAGTTGCAAACACCATTCCATACATATATATGGGGAGGTACTAGCTCCAAATCGATTTGACAGTGAAAACTGCAGGAACTTCAAACAGGCACTAGGAAACAGACTGAGAAAGCAGAGAAATAGTGTCTCCTGCAACCAGTTCCCTTGGTGCTAGATGAACGAACGTCTCCCACTTGCTCAGTTCTGAGAGATAATTGTGTGTGAAAGCCGTCCTTCAACTAGCTTGTTGGGAACACAAAGTTTCTTTTAAGTTGCAAACTCCATTCCGTACATATATATGGGGAGGTACTAGCTCCAACTCGGTTTTACAGTGAAAACTGCAGGAACTTCAAACCGGCACTAGGAAACAGACTGAGAACGCAGAGAAAAAGTCTCTCCTGCATCCCGTTCCCTTGGTGCTAAATGAACGAACGTCTCTCCACTTGCTCAGTTCCGAGAGATAAGTGTGTGTGAAAGCCGTCCTTCACCTAGCTTGTTGGGAACACAAAGTTTCTTTTCAGCTGCAAACTCCATTCCATACATATATATGGGGAGGTACTAGCTCCAACTCGGTTTTACAGTGAAAACTGCAGGAACTTCAAACCGGCACTAGGAAACACACTGACAAAGCAGAGAAATAGTGTCTCCTGCAACCCGTTCCATCGGTGCTAGATGAACGAACGTCTCTCCACTTGCTCAGTTCGGAGAGATCAATGTGTGTGAAAGCCGTCCTTCACCTAGCTTGTTGGACACAAAGTTCTTTTCAGTTGCAAACTCCATTCCATACATATATATGGGGAGGTACTAGCTCCAACTCTGTTTGACAGTGAAAACTGCAGGAACTTCAAACCGGCACTAGTAAACAGACTGAGAAAGCAGCGAAAAAGTGTCTACTGCGACACGTTCCCTTGGTGCTAGATGAACGAACGTCTCTCCACTTGCTCAGTTCAGAGAGATATGTGTGTGTGAAAGCCGTTCTTCACCTAGCCTGTTGGGAACACAAAGTTTCTTTGTAGTTGCAAACACCATTCCATAAATATATATGGGGAGGTACTAGCTCCAACACGGTTTGACAGTGAAAACTGCAGGAACTTCAAACCGGCACTAGGAAACAGACTGAGAAAGCAGAGAAAAAGTTTCTCCTGCAACCCGTTCTCTTGGTGCTAGATGAACGAACGTCTCTCCACTTGCTCAGTTCCGAGAGATAAGTGTGTGTGAAAGCCGTCCTTCACCTAGCATGTTGGGAACACAAAGTTTCTTTTCAGTTGCAAACTCCATTCCATACATATATATGGGGAGGTTCTAGCTCCAACTCGGTTTTACAGTGAAAACTGCAGGAACTTCAAACCGGCACTAGGAAAAAGACTGAGAAAGCAGAGAAATAGTCTCTCCTGCAACTCGTTCCCTTGGTGCTAGATGAACGAACGTCTCTCCACTTGCTCAGTTCTGAGAGATAATTGTGTGTGAAAGCCGTCCTTCACCTAGCTTCTTGGGAAAACAAGGTTTCTTTTCAGTTGCAAACTCCATTCCATACATATATATGGGGAGGTACTAGCTCCAACTCGGTTTGACAATGAAAACTGCAGGAACTTCAAACCGGCACTAGTAAACAGACTGAGAAAGCAGAGAAAAAGTGTCTCCTGCATGCGGTTCCCTTGGTGCTAGATGAACGAACGTCTCTCCACTTGCTCAGTTCAGAGAGATAAGTGTGTGTGAAAGCCGTTCTTCACCTAGCCTGTTTCGAACACAAAGTTTCTTTTCAGTTGCAAACACCATTCCATACATATATATGGGGAGGTACTAGCTCCAATTCGGTTTGACAGTGAAAACTGCAGGAACTTCAAACCGGCACTAGGAAACAGACTGAGAAACCAGAAAATAAGTGTCTCCTGCATCCGGTTCCCTTGGTGCTAGATGAACGAAAGTCTCTCCACTTGCTCAGTTCTGAGGGATAAGTGTGTGTGAAAACCGTCCTTCATCTAGCTTGTTGGGAACACAAAGTTTCTTTTCAGTTGCAAACACCATTCCATACATATATATGGGGAGGTACAAGCTCCAAATCGGTTTTACAGTGAAAACTGCAGGAACTTCAAACCGGCACTAGGAAACAGACTGAGAAAGCAGAGAAAAAGTCTCTCCTGAAACCCGTTCCCTTGGTGCTAGATGAACGAACGTCTCTCCACTTGCTCAGTTCTGAGAGATAAGTGTGTGTGAAAGCCGTCCTTCAGCTAGCTTGTTGGGAACACAAAGTTTCTTTTCAGCTGCAAACTCCATTCCATACATATATATGGGGAGGTACTATCTCCAACTCGGTTTTACTGTGAAAACTGCAGGAACATCAAACCGGCACTAGGAAACAGACTGAGAAAGCAGAGAAAAAGTGTCTCCTGCAAACCGTTCCCTTGGTGCTAGATGAACGAAAGTCTCTCCACTTGCTCAGTTCTGAGAGATAAGTGTGTGTGAAAGCCGTCCTTCACCTAGCTTGTTGGGAACACAAAGTTTCTTTTCATTTGCAAACTCCATTCCATACATATATATGGGGAGGTACTAGCTCCAACTCGGTTTTACAGTGAAAACTGCAGGAACTTCAAACCGGCACTAGGAAACAGACTGAGAAAGCAGAGATAAAGTGTCTCCTGCAACCCGTTCCCTTGGTGCAAGATGAACGAACGTCTCTCCACTTGCTCAGTTCTGAGAGATAAGTGTGTGTGAAAGCCGTCCTTCACCTAGCTTGTTGGGAACACAAAGTTTCTTTTCAGTTGCAAATAACATTCCATTCATATATATGGGGAGGTACAAGCTCCAAATCAGTTTGACAGTGAAAACTGCAGGAACTTCAAACCGGCAATAGGAAACAGACTGAGAAAGCAGAGAAAAAGTATCTTCTGCAACCCGTTCCCTTGGTGCTAGATGAACGAACGTCTCTCCACTTGCTCAGTTCTGAGAGATAAGTGTGAGTGAAAGCCGTCCTTCACCTAGCTTGTTGGGAACACAAAGTTTCTTTTCAGTTGCAAACTCCATTCCATACATATATATTGGGAGGTACTAGCTCCAACTCGGTTTTACAGTGAAAACTGCGGGAACATCAAACCGGCACTAGGAAACAGACTGAGAAAGCAGAGGAATAGTGTCTCCTGCAACCCGTTCCCTTGGTGCTAGATGAACGAACGTCTCTCCACTTGCTCAGTTCTGAGAGATAAGTGTGTGTGAAAGCCGCCCTTCACCTAGCTTGTTGGGAACACAAAGTTTCTTTTCAGTTGCAAACTCCATTCCATACATATATATGGTTAGGTACTATCTCCAACTCGATTTTACAGTGAAAACTTCAGGAACTTCAAACTGGCACTAGGAAACAGACTGAGAAAGCAGAGAAAAAGTGTCTCCTGCAACCCGTTTCCTTGGTGCTAGATGAACGAACGTCTCTCCACTTGCTCAGTTCTGAGAGATAAGTGTGTGTGAAAGCCGTCCTTCACCTAGCTTGTTGGGAACACAAAGTTTCTTTTCAGTTGCAAAAAAAATTCCATACATTTATATGGGGAGGTACAAGCTCCAACTCGGTTTGACAGTGAAAACTGCAGGAACTTCAAACCGGCACTAGGAAACAGACTGAGAAAGCAGAGAAAAACACTCTCCTGCAACTCGTTCCTTGGTGCTAGATGAACGAACGTCTCTCCACTTGCTCAGTTCCGAGAGATAAGTGTGTGTGAAAGCCGTCCTTCACCTAGCTTGTTGGGAACACAAAGTTTCTTTTCAGTTGCAAACTCCATTCCATACATATATATGGGGAGGTACAAACTCCAACTCGGTTTTACAGTGAAACTGCAGGAACTTCAAACCGGCACTAGGAAACAGACTAAGAAAGCAGAGAAAAAGTGTCTCCTGCAACCCTTTCCCTTGGTGCTAGATGAACGAACGTCTCTCCACTTGCTCAGTTCTGAGAGATAAGTGTGTGTGAAAGCCGTCCTTCACCTAGCTTGTTGGGAACACAAGGTTTCTTTTCAGTTGCAAACTCCATTCCATACATATATATGGGGAGGTACTAGCTCCAACACGGTTTGACAGTGAAAACTGCAGGAACTTCAAACCGGCACTAGGAAACAGACTGAGAAAGCAGAGAAAAAGTCTCTCCAGCAACCCGTTCCCTTGGTGCTAGATGAACGAACGTCTCTCCACTTGCTCAGTTCTGAGAGATAAGTTTGTCTGAAAGCCGTCCTTCACCTAGCTTGTTGGGAACACAAAGTTTCTTTTCAGTTGCAAACTCCATTCCATACATATATATGGGGAGGTACTAGCTCCAACTCAGTTTTACAGTGAAAACTGCAGGAACTTCAAACCGGCACTAGTAAACAGACTGAGAAAGCAGAAAAAAAGTGTCTACTGCGACCCGTACCCTTGGTGCTAGATGAACGAATGTCTCTCCACTTGCTCAGTTCTGAGAGATAATTGTGTGTGAGAGCCGTCCTTCACCTAGCTTCTTGGGAAAACAAGGTTTCTTTTAGTTGCAAACTCCATTCCATACATATATATGGGGAGGTACTAGCTCCAACTCGGTTTGACAATGAAAACTGCAGGAACTTCAAACCGGCACTAGTTAACAGACTGAGAAAGCAGAGAAAAAGTGTCTCCTGCATGCGGTTCCCTTTGTGCTAGATGAACGAACGTCTCTCCACTTGCTCAGTTCAGAGAGATAAGTGTGTGTGAAAGCCGTTCTTCACCTAGCCTGTTTCGAACACAAAGTTTCTTTTCAGTTGCAAACACCATTCCATACATATATATGGGGAGGTACTAGCTCCAATTCGGTTTGACAGTGAAAACCGCAGGAACTTCAAACCGGCACTAGGAAACAGACTGAGAAACCAGAAAATAAGTGTCTCCTGCATCCGGTTCCCTTGGTGCTAGATGAACGAAAGTCTCTCCACTTGCTCAGTTCTGAGAGATAATTGTGTGTGAAAACCGTCCTTCATCTAGCTTGTTGGGAACACAAAGTTTCTTTTCAGTTGCAAACACCATTGCATACATATATATGGGGAGGTACAAGCTCCAACTCGGTTTTACAGTGAAAACTGCAGGAACTTCAAACCGGCACTAGGAAACAGACTGAGAAAGCAGAGAAAAAGTCTCTCCTGCAACCCGTTCCCTTGGTGCTAGATGAACGAACGTCTCTCCACTTGCTCAGTTCTGAGAGATAAGTGTGTGTGAAAGCCGTCCTTCAGCTAGCTTGTTGGGAACACAAAGTTTCTTTTCAGCTGCAAACTCCATTCCATACATATATATGGGGAGGTACTAGCTCCAACTCGGATTTACTGTGAAAACTGCAGGAACATCAAACCGGCACTAGGAAACAGACTGAGAAAGCAGAGAAAAAGTGTCTCCTGCAATCCGTTCCCTTGGTGCTAGATGAACGAACGTCTCTCCACTTGCTCAGTTCTGAGAGATAAGTGTGTGTGAAAGCCGTCCTTCACCTAGCTTGTTGGGAACACAAAGTTTCTTTTCAGTTGCAAATAACTTTCCATACATATATATGGGGAGGTACAAGCTCCAAATCAGTTTGACAGTGAAAACTGCAGGAACTTCAAACCGGCACTAGGAAACAGACTGAGAAAGCAGAGAAAAAGTATCTTCTGCAACCCGTTCCCTTGGTGCTAGATGAACGAACGTCTCTCCACTTGCTCAGTTCTGAGAGATAAGTGTGTGTGAAAGCCGTCCTTCACCTAGCTTGTTGGGAACACAAAGTTTCTTTTCAGTTGCAAACTCCATTCCATACATATATATTGGGAGGTATTAGCTCCAAATCGGTTTTACAGTGAAAACTGCGGGAACATCAAACCGGCACTAGGAAACAGACTGAGAAAGCAGAGGAATAGTGTCTCCTGCAACCCGTTCCCTTGGTGCTAGATGAACGAACGTCTCTCCACTTGCTCAGTTCTGAGAGATAAGTGTGTGTGAAAGCCGCCCTTCACCTAGCTTGTTGGGAACACAAAATTTCTTTTCAGTTGCAAACTCCATTCCATACATATATATGGGGAGGTAATATCTCCAACTCGATTTTACAGTGAAAACTTCAGGAACTTCAAACTGGCACTAGGAAACAGACTGAGAAAGCAGAGAAAAAGTGTCTCCTGCAACCCGTTCCCTTGGTGCTAGATGAACGAACGTCTCTCCACTTGCTCAGTTCTGAGAGATAAGTGTGTGTGAAAGCCGTCCTTCACCTAGCTTGTTGGGAACACAAAGTTTCTTTTCAGTTGCAAAAAAAATTCCATACATATATATGGGGAGGTACAAGCTCCAACTCGGTTTGACAGTGAAAACTGCAGGAACTTCAAACCGGCACTAGGAAACAGACTGAGAAAGCAGAGAAAAACATTCTCCTGCAACCCGTTCCTTGGTGCTAGATGAACGAACGTCTCTCCACTTGCTCAGTTCCGAGAGATAAGTGTGTGTGAAAGCCGTCCTTCACCTAGCTTGTTGGGAACACAAAGTTTCTTTACAGTTGCAAACCCCATTCCATACATATATATGGGGAGGTACAAACTCCAACACGGTTTGACAGTGAAAACTGCAGGAACTTCAAACCGGCACTAGGAAACAGACTGACAAAGCAGAGAAAAAGTCTCTCCAGCAACCCGTTCCCTTGGTGCTAGATGAACGAACGTCTCTCCACTTGCTCAGTTCTGAGAGATAAGTGTGTGTGAAAGCCGTCCTTCACCTAGCTTGTTGGGAACACAAAGTTTCTTTTCAGTTGCAAACTCCATTCCATACATATATATGGGGAGGTACTAGCTCCAACTCAGTGTTACAGTGAAAACTGCAGGAACTTCAAACCGGCACTAGTAAACAGACTGAGAAAGCAGAAAAAAAGTGTCTACTGCGACCAGTACCCTTGGTGCTAGATGAACGAACGTCTCTCCACTTGCTCAGTTCTGAGAGATAAGTGTGTGTGAAAGCCGTTCTTCACCTAGCTTATTGGGAACACAAAGTTTCTTTTCAGTTGCAAACTTCATTCCATACATATATATTGGGAGGTACTAGCTCCAACTCGGTTTTACAGTGAAAACTGCGGGAACTTCAAACCGGCACTAGGAAACAGACTGAGAAAGCAGAGGAATAGTGTCTCCTGCAACCCGTTCCCTTGGTGCTAGATGAACGAACGTCTCTCCACTTGCTCAGTTCTGAGAGATAAGTGTGTGTGAAAGCCGACCTTCACCTAGCTTGTTGGGAACACAAAGTTTCTTTTCAGTTGCAAACTCCATTCCATACATATATATGGGTAGGTACTATCTCCAACTCGGTTTTACAGTGAAAACTGCAGGAACTTCAAAACGGCACTAGGAAACAGACTGAGAAAGCAGAGGAATAGTGTCTCCTGCAACACGTTCCCTTTGTGCTAGATGAACGAACGTCTCTCCACATGCTAAGTTCTGAGAAATTAGTGTGTGTGAAAGACGTCCTTCACCTAGCTTGTTGGGAACACAAAGTTTCTTTTCAGTTGCATACTCCACTCCATACTTATATATGGGGATTTACTAGCTCCAACTCGGTTTTACAGTGAAAACTGTAGGAACTTCAAAACGGCACTAGGAAACAGACTGAGAAATCAGAGTAATAGTTTCTCCTGCAACCCGTTCCCTTTGTGCTAGATGAACGAACGTCTCTCCACATGCTCAATTCTGAGAGATAAGTGTGTGTAAAAGCCGTCCTTCACCTAGCTTGTTGGGAACCCAAAGTTTCTTTTCAGTTGCAACTCCACTCCGTACATATATATGGGGAGATACTAGCTCCAACTCGGTTTTACAGTGAAAACTGCAGGAACTTCAAACTGGCACTAGGAAACAGACTGAGAAACCAGAGTAAATGTTTCTCCTGCAACCCGATCCCTTGGTACTAGATGAACGAACGTCTCTCCACTTGCTCAGTTCCGAGAGATAAGTGTGTGTGAAAGCCGTCCTTCACCTAGCTTGTTGGGAACACAAAGTTTGTTTTCAGTTGCAAACTCCATTCCATACATATATATGGGGAGGTACAAGCTCCAACTCGGTTTTACAGTGAAAACTGCAGGAACTTCAAACCGGCACAAGTAAACAGACTGAGAAAGCAGAAAAAAAGTGTCTACTGCGACCCGTACCCTTGGTGCTAGATGAACGAACTTCTCTCCACTTGCTCAGTTCTGAGAGATAAGTGTGTGTGAAAGCCGTCCTTCACCTAGCTTGTTGGGAACACAAAGACTCTTTTCAGTTGCAAACTTCATTCCATACATATATATGGGGAGGTGCAAGCTCCAACACTGTTTGACAGTGAAAACTGCAGGAACTTCAAATCGGCACTAGGAAACAGACTGAAAAAACAGAGAAAATGTGTCTACTTCAAACCGTTCCCTTGGTGCTAGATGAACGAAAGTCTCTCCACTTGCTCAGTTCCGAGAGATAAGTGTGTGTGAAAGCCGTCCTTCACCTAGCTTCTTGGGAAAACAAGGTTTCTTTTCAGTTGCAAACTCCATTCCATACATATATATGGGGAGGTACTAGCTCCAACTCGGTTTTACAGTGAAAACTGCGGGAACATCAAACCGGCACTAGGAAACAGACTGAGAAAGCAGAGGAATAGTGTCTCCTGCAACCCGTTCCCTTGGTGCTAGATGAACGAACGTCTCTCCACTTGCTCAGTTCTGAGAGATAAGTGTGTGTGAAAGCCGCCCTTCACCTAGCTTGTTGGGAACACAAAATTTCTTTTCAGTTGCAAACTCCATTCCATACATATATATGGGGAGGTACTATCTCCAACTCGATTTTACAGTGAAAACTTCAGGAACTTCAAACTGGCACTAGGAAACAGACTGAGAAAGCAGAGAAAAAGTGTCTCCTGCAACCCGTTCCCTTGGTGCTAGATGAACGAACGTCTCTCCACTTGCTCAGTTCTGAGAGATAAGTGTGTGTGAAAGCCGTCCTTCACCTAGCTTGTTGGGAACACAAAGTTTCTTTTCAGTTGCAAAAAAAATTCCATACATATATATGGGGAGGTACAAGCTCCAACTCGGTTTGACAGTGAAAACTGCAGGAACTTCAAACCGGCACTAGGAAACAGACTGAGAAAGCAGAGAAAAACATTCTCCTGCAACCCGTTCCTTGGTGCTAGATGAACGAACGTCTCTCCACTTGCTCAGTTCCGAGAGATAAGTGTGTGTGAAAGCCGTCCTTCACCTAGCTTGTTGGGAACACAAAGTTTCTTTACAGTTGCAAACCCCATTCCATACATATATATGGGGAGGTACAAACTCCAACACGGTTTGACAGTGAAAACTGCAGGAACTTCAAACCGGCACTAGGAAACAGACTGACAAAGCAGAGAAAAACTCTCTCCAGCAACCCGTTCCCTTGGTGCTAGATGAACGAACGTCTCTCCACTTGCTCAGTTCTGAGAGATAAGTGTGTGTGAAAGCCGTCCTTCACCTAGCTTGTTGGGAACACAAAGTTTCTTTTCAGTTGCAAACTCCATTCCATACATATATATGGGGAGGTACTAGCTCCAACTCGGTTTTACAGTGAAAACTGCGGGAACTTCAAACCGGCACTAGGAAACAGACTGAGAAAGCAGAGGAATAGTGTCTCCTGCAACCCGTTCCCTTGGTGCTAGATGAACGAACGTCTCTCCACTTGCTCAGTTCTGAGAGATAAGTGTGTGTGAAAGCCGCCTTCACCTAGCTTGTTGGGAACACAAAGTTTCTTTTCAGTTGCAAACTCCATTCCATACATATATATGGGTAGGTACTATCTCCAACTAGGTTTTACAGTGAAAACTGCAGGAACTTCAAAACGGCACTAGGAAACAGACTGAGAAAGCAGAGGAATAGTGTCTCCTGCAACACGTTCCCTTTGTGCTAGATGAACGAACGTCTCTCCACATGCTAAGTTCTGAGAAATTAGTGTGTGTGAAAGCCGTCCTTCACCTAGCTTGTTGGGAACACAAAGTTTCTTTTCAGTTGCATACTCCACTCCATACTTATATATGGGGATTTACTAGCTCCAGCTCGGTTTTACAGTGAAAACTGTAGGAACTTCAAAACGGCACTAGGAAACAGACTGAGAAATCAGAGTAATAGTTTCTCCTGCAACCCGTTCCCTTTGTGCTAGATGAACGAACGTCTCTCCACATGCTCAATTCTGAGAGATAAGTGTGTGTAAAAGCCGTCCTTCACCTAGCTTGTTGGGAACCCAAAGTTTCTTTTCAGTTGCAACTCCACTCCGTACATATATATGGGGAGATACTAGCTCCAACTCGGTTTTACAGTGAAAACTGCAGGAACTTCAAACTGGCACTAGGAAACAGACTGAGAAACCAGAGTAAATGTTTCTCCTGCAACCCGATCCCTTGGTACTAGATGAACGATCGTCTATCCACTTGCTCAGTTCCGAGAGATAATTGTGTGTGAAAGCCGTCCTTCACCTAGCTTGTTGGGAACACAAAGTTTGTTTTCAGTTGCAAACTCCATTCCATACATATATATGGGGAGGTACAAGCTCCAACTCGGATTTACAGTGAAAACTGCAGGAACTTCAAACCGGCACAAGTAAACAGACTGAGAAAGCAGAAAAAAAGTGTCTACTGCGACCCGTACCCTTGGTGCTAGATGAACGAACTTCTCTCCACTTGCTCAATTCTGAGAGATAAGTGTGTGTGAAAGCCGTCCTTCACCTAGCTTGTTGGGAACACAAAGTTTCTTTTCAGTTGCAAACTTCATTCCATACATATATATGGGGAGGTGCAAGCTTCAACTCTGTTTGACAGTGAAAACTGCAGGAACTTCAAAACGGCACTAGGAAACAGACTGAAAAAACAGAGAAAATGTGTCTACTTCAAACCGTTCCCTTGGTGCTAGATGAACGAAAGTCTCTCCACTTGCTCAGTTCCGAGAGATAAGTGTGTGTGAAAGCCGTCCTTCACCTAGCTTGTTGGGAACACAAAGTTTGTTTTCAGTTGCAAACTCCATTCCATACATATATATGGGGAGGTACAAGCTCCAACTCGGTTTTACAGTGAAAACTGCAGGAACTTCAAACCGGCACAAGTAAACAGACTGAGAAAGCAGAAAAAAAGTGTCTACTGCGACCCGTACCCTTGGTGCTAGATGAACGAACATCTCTCCACTTGCTCAGTTCTGAGAGATAAGTGTGTGTGAAAGCCGTCCTTCAGCAAGCTTGTTGGGAACACAAAGTTTCTTTTCAGCTGCAAACTCCATTCCATACATATATATGGGGAGGTACTCAGCTCCAACTCGGTTTTACTGTGAAAACTGCAGGAACATCAAACCGGCACTAGGAAACAGACTGAGAAAGCAGAGAAAAAGTGTCTCCTGCAACCCGTTCCCTTGGTGCAAGATGAACGAACGTCTCTCCACTTGCTCAGTTCTGAGAGATATGTGTGTGTGAAAGCCGTCCTTCACCTAGCTTGTTGGGAACACAAAGTTTCTTTTCAGTTGCAAACTTCATTCCATACATATATATGGGGAGGTGCAAGCTCCAACACTGTTTGACAGTGAAAACTGCAGGAACTTCAAACCGGCACTAGGAAACAGACTGAAAAAACAGAGAAAATGTGTCTACTTCAAACCGTTCCCTTGGTGCTAGATGAACGAAAGTCTCTCCACTTGCTCAGTTCCGAGAGATAAGTGTGTGTGAAAGCCGTCCTTCACCTAGCTTGTTGGGAACACAAAGTTTGTTTTCAGTTGCAAACTCCATTCCATACATATATATGGGGAGGTACAAGCTCCAACTCGGTTTTACAGTGAAAACTGCAGGAGCTTCAAACCGGCACAAGTAAACAGACTGAGAAAGCAGAAAAAAAGTGTCTACTGCGACCCGTACCCTTGGTGCTAGATGAACGAAATTCTCTCCACTTGCTCAGTTCTGAGAGATAAGTGTGTGTGAAAGCCGTCCTTCAGCAAGCTTGTTGGGAACACAAAGTTTCTTTTCAGCTGCAAACTCCATTCCATACATATATATGGGGAGGTACTAGCTCCAACTCGGTTTTACTGTGAAAACTGCAGGAACATCAAACCGGCACTAGGAAACAGACTGAGAAAGCAGAGAAAATGTGTCTACTTCAAACCGTTCCCTTGGTGCTAGATGAACGAAAGTCTCTCCACTTGCTCAGTTCTGAGAGATAAGTGTGTGTGAAAGCCGTCCTTCACCTAGCTTGTTGGGAACACAAAGTTTCTTTTGATTTGCAAACTCCATTCCATACATATATATGGGGAGGTACTAGCTCCAACTCGGTTTGACAGTGAAAACTGCAGGAACTTCAAACCGGCACTAGGAAACAGACTGAGAAAGCAGAGAAAAAGTGTCTCCTGCAACCCGTTCCCTTGGTGCAAGATGAACGAACGTCTGTCCACTTGCTCAGTTCTGAGAGATAAGTGTGATTGAAAGCCGTCCTTCACCTAGCTTGTTGGGAACACAAAGTTTTTTTTCAGTTGCAAATAACATTCCATACATATATATGGGGAGGTACAAGCTCCAAATCAGTTTGACAGTGAAAACTGCAGGAACTTCAAACCGGCACTAGGAAAAAGACTGAGAAAGCAGAGTAAAAGTATCTCCTGCAACCCGTTCCCTTGGTGCTAGATGAACGAACGTCTCTCCACTTGCTCAGTTCTGAGAGATAAGTGTGTTTGAAAGCCGCCCTTCACCTAGCTTGTTGGGAACACAAAGTTTCTTTTCAGTTGCAAACTCCATTCCATACATATATATGGGTAGGTACTATCTCCAACTCGGTTTTACAGTGAAAACTGCAGGAACTTCAAACTGGCACTAGGAAACAGACTGAGAAAGCAGAGAAAAAGTGTCCCCTGCAACCCGTTCCCTTGGTGCTAGATGAACGAACGTCTCTCCACTTGCTCAGTTCTGAGAGATAAGTGTGTGTGAAAGCCGTCCTTCAGCTAGCTTGTTGGGAACACAAAGTTTCTTTTCAGCTGCAAACCCCATTCCATACATATATATGGGGAGGTACTAGCTCCAACTCGGTTTTACTGTGAAAACTGCAGGAACATCAAACCGGCACTAGGAAACAGACTGAGAAAGCAGAGAAAAACACTCTCCTGCAACCCGTTCCTTGGTGCTAGATGAACGAACGTCTCTCCACTTGCTCAGTTCCGAGAGATAAGTGTGTGTGAAAGCCGTCCTTCACCTAGCTTGTTGGGAACACAAAGTTTCTTTTCAATTGCAAACTCCATTCCATACATATATATGGGTAGGTACAAACTCCAACTCGGTTTTACAGTGAAACTGCAGGAAATTAAAACCGGCACTAGGAAACACACTAAGAAAGCAGAGAAAAAGTGTCTCCTGCAACCGTTTCCCTTGGTGCTAGATGAACGAACGTCTCTCCACTTGCTCAGTTCTGAGAGATAAGTGTGTGTGAAAGCCGTCCTTCACCTAGCTTGTTGGGAACACAAGGTTTCTTTTCAGTTGCAAAATTCCATTCCATACATATATATGGGGAGGTACTAGCTCCAACACGGTTTCACATTGAAAACTGCAGGAACTTCAAATCGGCACTAGGAAACAGACTGACAAAGCAGAGAAAAAGTCTCTCCAGCAACCCGTTCCCTTGGTGCTAGATGAACGAACGTCTCTCCACTTGCTCAGTTCTGAGAGATAAGTGTGTGTGAAAGCCGTCCTTCACCTAGCTTGTTGGGAACACAAAGTTTCTTTTCAGTTGCAAACTCCATTCCATACATATATATGGGCAGGTACTAGCTCCAACAGAGTTTTACAGTGAAAACTGCAGGAACTTCAAACCGGCACTAGTAAACAGACTGAGAAAGCAGAAAAAAAGTGTCTACTGCGACCCGTACCCTTGGTGCTAGATGAACGAACGTCTCTCCCCTTGCTCAGTTCTGAGAGATAAGTGTGTGTGAAAGCCGTCCTTCACCTAGCTTATTGGGAACACAAAGTTTCTTTTCAGTTGCAAACTTCATTCCATACATATATATGGGGAGGTACTAGCTCCAACTCGGTTTTACAGTGAAAACTGCAGGAACTTCAAAACGGCACTAGGAAACACACCGAGAAAGCAGAGAAAAAGTGTGTCCTGCAACCCGTTCCCTTGGTGCTAGATGAACGAACGTCTCTCCACTTGTTCTGTTCTGAGAGATAATTGCGTGTGAAAGCCGTCCTTCACCTAGCTTGTTGGGAACCCAAAGTTTCTTTTCAGTTGCAACCCCACTCCGTACATATATATGGGGATGTACTAGCTCCAAATAGGTTTTACAGTGAAAACTGCAGGAATTTCAAACTGGCACTAGGAAACAGACTGAGAAACCAGAGTAAAAGTTTCTCCTGCAACACGTTCCCTTTGTGCTAGATGAACGAACGTCTCTCCACATGCTAAGTTCTGAGAAATTAGTGTGTGTGAAAGCCGTCCTTCACCTAGCTTGTTGGGAACACAAAGTTTCTTTTCAGTTGCAAACTCCACTCCATACTTATATATGGGGATTTACTAGCTCCAACTCGGTTTTACAGTGAAAACTGTAGGAACTTCAAACCGGCACTAGGAAACAGACTGAGAAATCAGAGTAATAGTTTCTCCTGCAACCCGTTCCCTTTGTGCTAGATGAACGAACGTCTCTCCATTTGCTCAGTTCTGAGAGATAAGTGTGTGTGAAAGCCGTCCTTCACCTAGCTTGTTGGGAAAACAAAGTTTCTTTTCAGTTGCAAACTCCACTCCATACATATATATGGGGAGGTACTAGCTCCAACTCGGTTTTACAGTGAAAACTGCAGGAACTTCAAACCGGCACTAGGAAACAGACTGAGAAACCAGAGAAAAGTTTCTCCTGCAACACGTTCCTTTTGTGCTAGATGAACGAACGTCTCTCCACATGCTCAATTCTGAGAGATAAGTGTGTGTGAAAGCCGTCCTTCAACTAGTTTTTTGGGAACACAAAGATTCTTTTCAGTTGCAAACACCGCTCCCTACATATATAAGGGTTGGTACTAGCTCCAACTCGGGTTTACAGTGAAAACTGCAGGAAATTCATAAAGGCACTAGGAAACAGACTGAGAATCCAGAGAAAAAGTTTCTCCTGCAACCCGTTCCCTTTGTGCTAGATGAACGAACGTCTCTCCACATGCTAAGTTCTGAGAAATTAGTGTGTGTGAAAGCCGCCCTTCACCTAGCTTGTTGGGAACCCAAAGTTTCTTTTCACTTCCAACTCCACTCCGTACATATATATGGGGAGATACTAGCTCCAACTCGGTTTTACAGTGAAAACTGCAGGAACTTCAAACTGGCACTAGGAAACAGACTGAGAAACCAGAGTAAATGTTTCTCCTGCAATCCGATCCCTTGGTGCTAGATGAACGAAAGTCTCTCCACTTGCTCAGTTCCGAGAGATAAGTGTGTGTGAAAGCCGTCCTTCACCTAGCTTGTTGGGAACACAAAGTTTCTTTTCACTTGCAAACTCCATTCCTTACATATATATGGGGAGGTACAAGCTCCAACACGGTTTTACAGTGAAAACTGCAGGAACTTCAAACCGGCACAAGTAAACAGACTGAGAAAGCAGAAAAAAAGTGTCTACTGCGACCCGTAGCCTTGGTGCTAGATGAACGAACTTCTCTCCACTTGCTCAGTTCTGAGAGATAAGTGTGTGTGAAAGCCGTCCTTCACCTAGCTTGTTGGGAACACAAAGTTTCTTTTCAGTTGCAAACTTCATTCCATACATATATATGGGGAGGTGCAAGCTCCAACACTGTTTGACAGTGAAAACTGCAGGAACTTCAAACCGGCACTAGGAAACAGACTGAAAAAACAGAGAAAATGTGTCTACTTCAAACCGTTCCCTTGGTGCTAGATGAACGAAAGTCTCTCCACTTGCTCAGTTCCGAGAGATAAGTGTGTGTGAAAGCCGTACTTCAACTAGTTTGTTGGGAACACAAAGATTCTTTTCAGTTGCAAACTCCAATCCATACATATATATGGGGAGGTACAAGCTCCATCTCGGTTTTACAGTGAAAATTGCAGGAACTTCAAACCGGCACTAGGAAACAGACTGAGAAATCAGAGTAATAGTTTCTCCTACAAACCGTTCCCTTTGTGCTAGATGAACGAACGTCTCTCCACATGCTCAATTCTGAGAGATAAGTGTGTGTGAAAGCCGTCCTTCAACTAGCTTGTTGGGAACCCAAAGTTTCTTTTCAGTTGCAAACTCCACTCCGTACATATATATGGGGAGGTACTAGCTCCAACTCGTTTTTACAGTGAAAACTGCAGGAACTTCAAACCGGCACTAGGAAACAGTCTGAGAAACCAGAGTATAGTTTCTCCTGCAACCCGTTCCCTTTGTGCTAGATGAACGAACTTCTCTCCAAATGCTAAGTTGTGAGAAATTAGTATGTGTGAAAGCCGTCCTTCAACTAGTTTGTTGGGAAGACAAAGTTCTTTTCAGTTGCAAAAACCATT
Organism: Camelus dromedarius; assembly: GCF_036321535.1. Classification (NCBI taxonomy): domain Eukaryota; kingdom Metazoa; phylum Chordata; class Mammalia; order Artiodactyla; family Camelidae; genus Camelus; species Camelus dromedarius. The sequence continues at coordinate 1,024,914 of NW_026989793.1, read as the reverse complement.
CCATACATATATATGGGGAGGTACTAGCTCCAACTCGGTTTTACAGTGAAAACTGCAGGAACTTCAAACCGGCACTAGGAAACAGACTGAGAACGCAGAGAAAAAGTGTCTCCTGCATCCGGTTCCCTTGGTGCTAGATGAACGAACGTCTCTCCACTTGCTCAGTTCTGAGAGATAAGTGTGTGTGAAAGCCGTCCTTCACCTATCTTGTTGGGAACACAAAGTTTCTTTTCAGTTGCAAACATAATTCCGTACATATATATGGGGAGGTACTAGCTCCAACCCGGTTTTACAGTGAAAACTGCAGGAACTTCAAACCGGCACTAGGAAACAGACTGAGAAAGCAGAGAAAAAGTCTCCCCTGCAACCCGTTCCCTTGGTGCTAGATGAACGAACGTCTCTCCACTTGCTCAGTTCTGAGAGATAAGTGTGTGTGAAAGCCGTCCTTCAGCTAGCTTGTTGGGAACACAAAGATTCTTTTCAGTTGCAAACTCCATTCCATACATATATATGGGGAGGTACTAGCTCCAACTCGGTTTTACAGTGAAAACTGCAGGAACATCAAACCGGCACTAGGAAACAGACTGAGAAATCAGAGTAAAGTTTCTCCTGCAAACCGTTCCCTTTGTGCTAGATGAACGAACGTCTCTCCACTTGCTCAGTTCTGAGAGATAAGTGTGTGTGAAAGCCGTCCTTCAGCTAGCTTGTTGGGAACACAAAGTTTCTTTTCAGTTGCAAACTCCATTCCATACATATATATGGGTAGGTACTAGCTCCAACTCGGTTTTACAGTGAAAACTGCGGGAACATCAAACCGGCACTAGGAAACAGACTGAGAAATCAGAGTAAAAGTTTCTCCTGCAAACCGTTCCCTTTGTGCTAGATGAACGAACGTCTCTCCACATGCTCAATTCTGAGAGATAAGTGTGTGTGAAAGCCGTCCTTCAACTAGCTTGTTGGGAACACAAAGTTTCTTTTCAGTTGCAAAAACCATTCCATACATATATATGGGGTGGTACAAGCTCCAACTCTGTTTGACAGTGAAAACTGCAGGAACTTCAAACCGGCACTAGGAAACAGACTGAGAAAGCAGGGAAAAACTCTCTCCTGCAACCCGTTCCCTTGGTGCTAGATGAACGAACGTCTCTCCACTTGCTCATTTCTGAGAGATAAGTGTGTGTGAAAGCCGTCCTTCAGCTAGCTTGTTGGGAACTCAAAGTTTCTTTTCAGTTGCAAACTCCGTTCCATACATATATATGGGGAGGTACTAGCTCCAACTCTGTTTTAAAGTGAAAACTGCGGGAACATCAAACCGGCACTAGGAAACAGACTGAGAAAGCAGAGGAAATGTGTCTCCTGCAACCCGTTCCCTTGGTGCTAGATGAACGAACGTCCCTCCACTTGCTCAGTTCTGAGAGATAAGTGTGTGTGAAAGCCGTCCTTCACCTAGCTTGTTGGGAAAACAAAGTTACTTTTCAGTTGCAAACTCTATTCCATACATATATATGGGGTGGTACTAGCTCCAAATCGGTTTTACAGTGAAAACTGCAGGAACATCAAACCGGCACTAGGAAACAAACTGAGAAAGCAGAGAAAAAGTGTCTCCTGCAACCCGTTCCCTTGGTGCTAGATGAACGAACGTCTCTCCACTTGCTCAGTTCTGACAGATAAGTGTGTGTGAAAGCCGTCCTTCACCTAGCTTGTTGGGAACACAAAGTTTCTTTTCAGTTGCAAAAAAAATTCCATACATATATATGGGGAGGTACAAGCTCCAACTCTCTTTGACAGTGAAAACTGCAGGAACTTCAAACAGGCACTAGGAAACAGACTGAGAAATCAGAGAAAAACTCTCTCCTGCAACCCGTTCCTTGGTGCTAGATGAACGAACGTCTATCCACTTGCTCAGTTCCGAGAGATAAGTGTGTGTGAAAGCCGTCCTTCACCTAGCTTGTTGGGAACACAAAGTTTCTTTTCAGTTGCAAAAACCATTCCATACATATATATGGGGAGGTACTAGCTCCAACTCGGTTTTACAGTGAAAACTGCAGGAACTTCAAACCGGCACTAGGTAACAGACTGAGAAAGCAGAGAAAAGCTGTCTCCTGCAACCCGTTCCCTTGTTGCTAGATGAACGAACGTCTCTCCACTTGCTCAGTTCTGAGAGATAAGTGTGTGTGAAAGCCGTCCTTCACCTAGCTTGTTGGGAACAGAAAGTTTCTTTTCAGTTGCAAACTCCAATCCATACATATATATGGGGAGGTACTAGCTCCAACTCGGTTTGACAGAGAAAACTGCAGGAACATCAAACCGGCACTAGGAAACAGACTGAGAAAGCAGAGAAAAAGTGTCTACTGCGACCCGTACCCTTGGTGCTAGATGAACGAACTTCTCTCCACTTGCTCATTTCTGAGAGATAAGTGTGTGTGAAAGCCGACCTTCACCTAGCTTGTTGGGAACACAAAGTTTCTTTTCAGTTGCAAACTTCATTCCATACATATATATGGGGAGGTGCAAGCTCCAACACTGTTTGACAGTGAAAACTGCAGGAACTTCAAACCGGCACTAGGAAACAGACTGAAAAAACAGAGAAAATGTGTCTACTTCAAACCGTTCCCTTGGTGCTAGATGAACGAAAGTCTCTCCACTTGCTCAGTTCCGAGAGATAAGTGTGTGTGAAAGCCGTCCTTCAACTAGTTTGTTGGGAACACAAAGATTCTTTTCAGTTGCAAACTCCAATCCATACATATACATGGGGAGGTACAAGCTCCATCTCGGTTTTACAGTGAAAACTGCAGGAACTTCAAACCGGCACTAGGAAACAGACTGAGAAAGCAGAGTAATAGTTTCTCCTGCAAACCGTTCCCTTTGTGCTAGATGAACGAACGTCTCTCCACATGCTCAATTCTGAGAGATAAGTGTGTGTGAAAGCCGTCCTTCAACTAGCTTGTTGGGAACCCAAAGTTTCTTTTCAGTTGCAAACTCCACTCCGTACATATATATGGGGAGGTACTAGCTCCAACTCGTTTTTACAGTGAAAACTGCAGGAACTTCAAACCGGCACTGGGAAACAGTCTGAGAAACCAGAGTATAGTTTTTCCTGCAACCCGTTCCCTTTGTGCTAGATGAACGAACTTCTCTCCAAATGCTAAGTTGTGAGAAATTAGTGTGTGTGAAAGCCGTCCTTCAACTAGTTTGTTGGGAACACAAAATTCTTTTCAGTTGCAAAAACCATTCCATACATATATATGGGGAGGAACTAGCTCCAACTCGGTTTTACAGTGAAAACTGCAGGAACTTCAAACCGGCACTAGGAAACAGACTGAGAACGCAGAGAAAAAGTGTCTCCTGCATCCGGTTCCCTTGGTGCTAGATGAACGAACGTCTCTCCACTTGCTCAGTTCTGAGAGATAAGTGTGTGTGAAAGCCGTCCTTCACCTAGCTTGTAGGGAACACAAAGTTTCTTTTCAGTTGCAAACTTAATTCCGTACATATATATGGGGAGGTACTAGCTCCAACTCGGTTTTACAGTGAAAACTGCAGGAACTTCAAAACGGCACTAGGAAACAGACTGAGAAAGCAGAGAAAAAGTCTCTCCTGCAACCCGTTCCCTTGGTGCTAGATGAACGAACGTCTCTCCACTTGCTCAGTTCTGAGAGATAAGTGTGTGTGAAAGCCGTCCTTCAGCTAGCTTGTTGGGAACACAAAGTTTCTTTTCAGTTGCAAACTCCATTCCATACATATATATGGGGAGGTACTAGCTCCAACTCGGTTTTACTGTGAAAACTGCGGGAACATCAAACCGGCACTAGGAAACAGACTGAGAAATCAGAGTAAAAGTTTCTCCTGCAAACCGTTCCCTTTGTGCTAGATGAACGAACGTCTCTCCACTTGCTCAGTTCGGAGAGATAAGTGTGTGTGAAAGCCGTCCTTCAACTAGCTTGTTGGGAACACAAAGTTTCTTTTCAGTTGCAAAAACCATTCCATACATATATATGGGGAGGTACAAGCTCCAACTCTGTTTGACAGTGAAAACTGCAGGAACTTCAAACCGGCACTAGGAAACAGACTGAGAAAGCAGGGAAAAACTCTCTCCTGCAACCCGTTCCCTTGGTGCTAGATGAACGAACGTCTCTCCACTTGCTCATTTCTGAGAGATAAGTGTGTGTGAAAGCCGTCCTTCAGCTAGCTTGTTGGGAACTCAAAGTTTCTTTTCAGTTGCAAACTCCATTCTATACATATATATGGGGAGGTACTAGCTCCAACTCTGTATTAAAGTGAAAACTGCGGGAACATCAAACCGGCACTAGGAAACAGACTTAGAAAGCAGAGGAAAAGTGTCTCCTGCAACCCGTTCCCTTGGTGCTAGATGAACGAACGTCCCTCCACTTGCTCAGTTCTGAGAGATAAGTGTGTGTGAAAGCCGTCCTTCACCTAGCTTGTTGGGAACACAAAGTTACTTTTCAGTTGCAAACTCTATTCCATACATATATATGGGGTGGTACTAGCTCCAACTCGGTTTTACAGTGAAAACTGCAGGAACATCAAACCGGCACTAGGAAACAGACTGAGAAAGCAGAGAAAAAGTGTCTCCTGCAACCCGTTCCCTTGGTGCTAGATGAACGAACGTCTCTCCACTTGCTCAGTTCTGACAGATAATTGTGTGTGAAAGCCGTCCTTCACCTAGCTTGTTGGGAACACAAAGTTTCTTTTCAGTTGCAAAAAAAATTCCATACATATATATGGGGAGGTACAAGCTCCAACTCTCTTTGACAGTGAAAACTGCAGGAACTTCAAACAGGCACTAGGACACAGACTGAGAAAGCAGAGAAAAACTCTCTCCTGCAACCCGTTCCTTGGTGCTAGATGAACGAACGTCTATCCACTTGCTCAGTTCCGAGAGATAAGTGTGTGTGAAAGCCGTCCTTCACCTAGCTTGTTGGGAACACAAAGATTATTTTCAGTTGCAAAGTCCATTCCATACATATATATGGGGAGGTACTAGCTCCAACTCGGTTTGACAGTGAAAACTGCAGGAACTTCAAACCGGCACTAGGAAACAGACTGAGAAAGCAGAGAAAAACTCTCTCCTGCAACACGTTCCCTTGGTGCTAGATGAACGAACGTCTCTCTACTTGCTCAATTCCGAGAGATAAGTGTGTGTGAAAGCCGCCCTTCACCTAGCTTGTTGGGAACACAAAGTTTCTTTTCACTTGCAAACTCCATTCCATACATATATATGGGGAGGTACAAACTCCAACACGGTTTTACAGTGAAAACTGCAGGAACTTCAAACCGGCACTAGGAAACAGATTGAGAAAGCAGAGAAAAACTCTCTCCTGCAACCCGTTCCCTTGGTGCTAGATGAACGGACGTCTCTCCACTTGCTCAGTTCTGAGAGATAAGTGTGTGTGAAAGCTGTACTTCAACTAGCTTGTTGGGAACACAAAGTTTCTTTTCAGATGCAAACTCCATTCCATACATATATATGGGGAGTTACTAGCTCCAACTCGGTTTGACAGTGAAAACTGCAGGAACTTCAAAACGGCACTAGGAAACAGACTGAGAAAGCAGAGAAAAAGTCTCTCCTGAAACCCGTTCCCTTGGTGCTAGATGAACGAACGTCTCTCCACTTGCTCAGTTCTGAGAGATAAGTTTGTGTGAAAGCCGTCCTTCACCTAGCTTGTTGGGAACACAAAGTTTCTTTTCAGTTGCAAACTCCATTCCATACATATATATGGGGAGGTACAAGCTCCAACTCGGTTTTACTGTGAAAACTGCAGGAACATCAAACCGGTACTAGGAAACACACTGAGAATGCAGAGAAAAAGTGTCTCCTGCAACCCGTTCCCTTGGTGCTAGATGAAAGAACGTCTCTCCACTTGCTCAGTTCTGAGAGATAAGTGTGTGTGAAAGACGTCCTTCAACTAGCTTGTTGGGAACACAAAGTTTCTTTTCAGTTGCAAACTCCTTTCCATAAATATATATGGGGAGGTACTAGCTCCAACTCGGTTTGACAGTGAAAACTGCAGGAACTTCAAAACGGCACTAGGAAACAGACTGAGAAAGCAGAGAAAAAGTCTCTCCTGAAACCCGTTCCCTTGGTGCTAGATGAACGAACGTCTCTCCACTTGCTCAGTTCTGAGAGATAAGTTTGTGTGAAAGCCGTCCTTCAGCTAGCTTGTTGGGAACACAAACTTTCTTTTCAGTTGCAAACTCCATTCCATACATATATATGGGGAGGTACAAGCTCCAACTCGGTTTTACTGTGAAAACTGCAGGAACATCAAACCGGTACTAGGAAACACATTGAGAATGCAGAGAAAAAGTGTCTCCTGCAACCCGTTACCTTGGTGCTAGATGAAAGAACGTCTCTCCACTTGCTCAGTTCAGAGATAAATGTGTGTGAAAGCCGTCCTTCAACTAGCTTGTTGGGAACACAAAGTTTCTTTTCAGATGTAAACACCATTCCATACATATATATGGGGAGGTACTAGCTCCAACTCTGTATTAAAGTGAAAACTGCGGGAACATCAAACCGGCACTAGGAAACAGACTGAGAAAGCAGAGGAAAAGTGTCCCCTGCAACCCGTTCCCTTGGTGCTAGATGAACGAACGTCCCTCCACTTGCTCAGTTCTGAGAGATAAGTGTGTGTGAAAGCCGTCCTTCACCTAGCTTGTTGGGAACACAAAGTTACTTTTCAGTTGCAAACTCTATTCCATACATATATATGGGGTGGTACTAGCTCCAACTCGGTTTTACAGTGAAAACTGCAGGAACATCAAACCGGCACTAGGAAACAGACTGAGAAAGCAGAGAAAAAGTGTCTCCTGCAACCCGTTCCCTTGGTGCTAGATGAACGAACGTCTCTCCACTTGCTCAGTTCTGACAGATAATTGTGTGTGAAAGCCGTCCTTCACCTAGCTTGTTGGGAACACAAAGTTTCTTTTCAGTTGCAAAAAAAATTCCATACATATATATGGGGAGGTACAAGCTCCAACTCTCTTTGACAGTGAAAACTGCAGGAACTTCAAACAGGCACTAGGAAACAGACTGAGAAAGCAGAGAAAAACCCTCTCCTGCAACCCGTTCCTTGGTGCTAGATGAACGAACGTCTATCCACTTGCTCAGTTCCGAGAGATAAGTGTGTGTGAAAGCCGTCCTTCACCTAGCTTGTTGGGAACACAAAGATTATTTTCAGTTGCAAAGTCCATTCCATACATATATATGGGGAGGTACTAGCTCCAACTCGGTTTGACAGTGAAAACTGCAGGAACTTCAAACCGGCACTAGGAAACAGACTGAGAAAGCAGAGAAAAACTCTCTCCTGCAACACGTTCCCTTGGTGCTAGATGAACGAACGTCTCTCTACTTGCTCAATTCCGAGAGATAAGTGTGTGTGAAAGCCGTCCTTCACCTAGCTTGTTGGGAACACAAAGTTTCTTTTCACTTGCAAACTCCATTCCATACATATATATGGGGAGGTACAAACTCCAACACGGTTTTACAGTGAAAACTGCAGGAACTTCAAACCGGCACTAGGAAACAGATTGAGAAAGCAGAGAAAAACTCTCTCCTGCAACCCGTTCCCTTGGTGCTAGATGAACGGACGTCTCTCCACTTGCTCAGTTCTGAGAGATAAGTGTGTGTGAAAGCTGTACTTCAACTAGCTTGTTGGGAACACAAAGTTTCTTTTCAGTTGCAAACTCCATTCCATACATATATATGGGGAGTTACTAGCTCCAACTCGGTTTGACAGTGAAAACTGCAGGAACTTCAAAACGGCACTAGGAAACAGACTGAGAAAGCAGAGAAAAAGTCTCTCCTGAAACCCGTTCCCTTGGTGCTAGATGAACGAACGTCTCTCCACTTGCTCAGTTCTGAGAGATAATTTTGTGTGAAAGCCGTCCTTCACCTAGCTTGTTGGGAACACAAAGTTTCTTTTCAGTTGCAAACTCCATTCCATACATATATATGGGGAGGTACAAGCTCCAACTCGGTTTTACTGTGAAAACTGCAGGAACATCAAACCGGTACTAGGAAACACACTGAGAATGCAGAGAAAAAGTGTCTCCTGCAACCCCTTCAGTTGGTGCTAGATGAAAGAACGTCTCTCCACTTGCTCAGTTCTGAGAGATAAGTGTGTGTGAAAGACGTCCTTCAACTAGCTTGTTGGGAACACAAAGTTTCTTTTCAGTTGCAAACTCCATTCCATAAATATATATGGGGAGGTACTAGCTCCAACTCGGTTTGACAGTGAAAACTGCAGGAACTTCAAAACGGCACTAGGAAACAGACTGAGAAAGCAGAGAAAAAGTCTCTCCTAAAACCCGTTCCCTTGGTGCTAGATGAACGAACGTCTCTCCACTTGCTCAGTTCTGAGAGATAAGTTTGTGTGAAAGCCGTCCTTCTGCTAGCTTGTTGGGAACACAAAGTTTCTTTTCAGTTGCAAACTCCATTCCATACATATATATGGGGAGGTACAAGCTCCAACTCGGTTTTACTGTGAAAACTGCAGGAACATCAAACCGGTACTAGGAAACACATTGAGAATGCAGAGAAAAAGTGTCTCCTGCAACCCGTTACCTTGGTGCTAGATGAAAGAACGTCTCTCCACTTGCTCAGTTCTGAGAGATAAGTGTGTGTGAAAGCCGTCCTTCAACTAGCTTGTTGGGAACACAAAGTTTCTTTTCAGTTGCAAACACCATTCTATACATATATATGGGGAGGTACTAGCTCCAACTCGGTTTTACAGTGAAAACTGCAGGAACTTCAAACCGGCACTAGGAAACAGACTGAGAAAGCAGAGAAAAATTGTCTCCTGCAACCCGTTCCCTTGGTGCTAGATGAACGAACGTCTATCCACTTGCTTAGTTCTGAGAGATAAGTGTGTGTGAAAGCTGTACTTCAACTAGCTTGTTGGGAACACAAAGTTTCTTTTCAGTTGCAAACTCCATTCCATACATATATATGGGGAGGTACTAGCTCCAACTCGGTTTGACAGTGAAAACTGCAGGAACATCAAAACGGCACTAGGAAACAGACTGAGAAAGCAGAGAAAAAGTCTCTCCTGAAACCCGTTCCCTTGGTGCTAGATGAACGAAAGTCTCTCCACTTGCTCAGTTCTGAGAGATAAGTTTGTGTGAAAGCCGTCCTTCAGCTAGCTTGTTGGGAACACAAAGTTTCTTTTCAGTTGCAAACTCCATTCCATACATATATATGGAGAGGTACAAGCTCCAACTCGGTTTTACTGTGAAAACTGCAGGAACATCAAACCGGTACTAGGAAACACACTGAGAATGCAGAGAAAAAGTGTCTCCTGCAACCCGTTCCCTTGGTGCTAGATGAAAGAACGTCTCTCCACTTGCTCAGTTCTGAGAGATAAGTGTGTGTGAAAGCCGTCCTTCAACTAGCTTGTTGGGAACACAAAGTTTCTTTTCAGTTGCAAACTCCATTCCATACATATATATGGGGAGTTACTAGCTCCAACTCGGTTTGACAGTGAAAACTGCAGGAACTTCAAAACGGCACTAGGAAACAGACTGAGAAAGCAGAGAAAAAGTCTCTCCTGAAACCCGTTCCCTTGGTGCTAGATGAACGAACGTCTCTCCACTTGCTCAGTTCTGAGAGATAAGTTTGTGTGAAAGCCGTCCTTCAGCCAGCTTGTTGGGAACACAAAGTTTCTTTTCAGTTGCAAACTCCATTCCATACATATATATGGGGAGGTACAAGCTCCAACTCGGTTTTACTGTGAAAACTGCAGGAACATCAAACCGGTACTAGGAAACACACTGAGAATGCAGAGAAAATGTGTCTCCTGCAACCCGTTCCCTTGGTGCTAGATGAAAGAACGTCTCTCCACTTGCTCAGTTCTGAGAGATAAGTGTGTGTGAAAGCTGTACTTCACCTAGCTTGTTGGGAACACAAAGTTTCTTTTCATTTGCAAACTCCATTCCATTCATATATATGGGGAGGTACTAGCTCCAACTCGGTTTGACAGTGAAAACTGCAGGAACTTCAAACCGGCACTAGGAAACAGACTGAGAAATCAGAGAAAAACTCTCTCCTGCAACCCGTTCCCTTGGTGCTAGATGAACGAACGTCTCTCCACTTGCTCAGTTCTGAGAGATAAGTGTGTGTGAAAGCCGTCCTTCACCTAGCTTGTTGGGAACACAAAGTTACTTTTCAGTTGCAAACTCTATTCCATACATATATATGGGGAGGTACTAGCTCGAACTCGGTTTTACAGTGAAAACTGCAGGAACTTCAAACCGGCACTAGGAAACAGACTGAGAAAACAGAGAAAAAGTGTCTTCTGCAACCCGTTCCCTTGGTGCTAGATGAACGAACGTCTCTCCACTTGCTCAGTTCTGACAGATAAGTGTGTGTGAAAGCCGTCCTTCACCTAGCTTGTTGGGAACACAAAGTTTCTTTTCAGTTGCAAAAAAAATTCCATACATATATATGGGGAGGTACAAGCTCCAACTCTCTTTGACAGAGAAAACTGCAGGAACTTCAAACCGACACTAGGAAACAGACTGAGAAAGCAGAGAAAAAGTGTCTCCTGCAAGCCGTTCCCTTGGTGCTAGATGAACGAACGTCTCTCCACTTGCTCAGTTCTGACAGATAAGTGTGTGTGAAAGCCGTCCTTCACCTAGCTTGTTGGGAACAGAAAGTTTCTTTTCAGTTGCAAACTCCATTCCATACATATATATGGGGAGGTACAAGCTCCAACTCGGTTTTACAGTGAAAACTGCAGGAACTTCAAACCGGCACTAGGAAACAGACTGAGAAAGCAGAGAAAAAGTGTCTCCTGCAAACCGTTCCCTTGGTGCTAGATGAACGAACGTCTCTCCACTTGCTCAGTTCTGAGAGATAAGTGTCTGTGAAAGCCGTCCTTCAACTAGCTTTTTGGGAACACAAGGTTTCTTTTCAGTTGCAAACTCTATTCCATACATATATATGGGGAGGCACTAGCTCCAACTCGGTTTGACAGTGAAAACTGCAGGAACTTCAAACCGGCACTAGGAAACAGACTGAGAAAGCAGAGAAAAAGTCTCTCCTGCAACCGGTTCCCTTGGTGCTAAATGAACGAACGTCTCTACACTTGCTTATTTCCGAGAGATAAGTGTGTGTGAAAGCCGTCCTTCACCTAGCTTGTTGGGAACACAAAGTTTCTTTTCAGTTGCAAACTCCATTCCATATATATATATGGGGAGGTACTAGCTCCAACTCGGTTTTACAGTGAAAACTGCAGGAACTTCAAACCGGCACTAGTAAACAGACAGAGAAAGCAGAAAAAAAGTGTCTACTGCGACCCGTACACTTGGTGCTAGATGAACGAACTTCTCTCCTCTTGCTCAGTTCTGAGTTTTAAGTGTGTGTGAAAGCCGTCCTTCAACTAGCTTGTTGGGAACACAAAGATTATTTTCAGTTGCAAAGTCCATTCCATACATATATATGGGGAGGTACTATCTCCAACTCGGTTTGACAGAGAAAACTGCAGGAACTTCAAACCTGCACTAGGAAACAGACTAAGAAAGCAGAGAAAAAGTGTCTCCTGCAACCCGTTCCCTTGGTGCTAGATGAACGAACGTCTCTCCACTTGCTCAGTTATGAGAGATAAGTGTTTGTGAAAGCCGTCCTTCACCTAGCTTGTTGGGAACACAAAGTTTCTTTTCAGTTGCAAAAACCATTCAATACATATATATGGGGAGGTACAAGCTCCAACTCGGTTTGACAGTGAAAACTGCAGGAAATTCAAACCGGCACTAGGAAACAGACTGAGAAAGCAGAGAAAAAGTCTCTCCTGCAACCCGTTCCCTTGGTGCTAGATGAACGAACGTCTCTACACTTGCTTATTTCCGAGAGATAAGTGTGTGTGAAAGCCGTCCTTCACCTAGCTTGTTGGGAACACAAAGTTTCTTTTCAGTTGCAAACTCCATTCCATACATATATATGGGGAGGTACTAGCTCCAACTCGGTTTTACAGTGAAAACTGCAGGAACTTCAAACCGGCACTAGTAAACAGACTGAGAAAGCAGAAAAAAAGTGTTTACTGCGACCCGTACCCTTGGTGCTAGATGAACGAACTTCTCTCCACTTGCTCAGTTCTGAGTTTTAAGTGTGTGTGAAAGCCGTCCTTCACCTAGCTTGTTGGGAACACAAAGATTATTTTCAGTTGCAAAGTCCATTCCATACATATATATGGGGAGGTACTAGCTCCAACTCGGTTTGACAGAGAAAACTGCAGGAACTTCAAACCTGCACTAGGAAACAGACTAAGAAAGCAGAGAAAAAGTGTCTCCTGCAACCCGTTCCCTTGGTGCTAGATGAACGAACGTCTCTCCACTTGCTCAGTTATGAGAGATAAGTGTGTGTGAAAGCCGTCCTTCACCTAGCTTGTTGGGAACACAAAGTTTCTTTTCAGTTGCAAACTCCATTCCATACATATATATGGGGAGGTACAAGCTCCAACTCGGTTTGACAGTGAAAACTGCAGGAACTTCAAACCGGCACTAGGAAACAGACTGAGAAAGCAGAGAAAAACTCTCTCCTGCAACCCGTTCCCTTGGTGCTAGATGAACGAACGTCTCTCCACTTGCTCAATTCCGAGAGATATGTGTGTGTGAAAGCCGTCCTTCACCTAGCTTGTTGGGAACACAAAGTTTCTTTTCACTTGCAAACTCCATTCCATACATATATATGGGGAGGTACAAACTCCAACTCGGTTTTACAGTGAAAACTGCAGGAACTTCAAACCGGCACTAGGAAACAGAGTGAGAAAGCAGAGAAAAACTCTCTCCTGCAACCCGTTCCCTTGGTGCTAGATGAACGGACGTCTCTCCACTTGCTCAGTTCCGAGAGATAAGTGTGTGTGAAAGCCGTCCTTCACCTATCTTTTTGGGAACACAAAGTTTCTTTTCAGTTGCAAACACCATTCCTTACATATATATGGGGAGGTACTAGCTCCAACTCGGTTTTACAGTGAAAACTGCAGGAACTTCAAAACGGCACTAGGAAACAGACTGAGAACGCAGAGAGAATGTCTCTCCTGCAACCCGTTCCCTTGGTGCTAGATGAACGAACGTCTCTCCACTTGCTCAGTTCTGAGAGATAAGTTTGTGTGAAAGCCGTCCTTCAGCTAGCTTGTTGGGAACACAAAGTTTCTTTTCAGTTGCAAACTCCATTCCATACATATATATGGGGAGGTACAAGCTCCAACTCGGTTTTACTGTGAAAACTGCAGGAACATCAAACCGGTACTAGGAAACACACTGAGAATGCAGAGAAAAAGTGTCTCCTGCAACCCGTTCCCTTGGTGCTAGATGAAAGAACGTCTCTCCACTTGCTCAGTTCTGAGAGATAAGTGTGTGTGAAAGCCGTCCTTCACCTAGCTTGTTGGGAACTGAAAGTTTCTTTTCAGTTGCAAACTCCATTCCATACATATATATGGGGAGGTACTAGCTCCAACTCGGTTTTACAGTGAAAACTGCAGGAACTTCAAACCGGCACTAGGAAACAGACTGAGAAAGCAGAGAAAAAGTGTCTCCTGCAAACCGTTCCCTTGGTGCTAGATGAACGAACGTCTCTCCACTTGCTCAGTTCTGAGAGATATGTGTGTGTGAAAGCCGTCCTTCAACTAGCTTTTTGGGAACACAAGGTTTCTTTTCAGTTGCAAACTCTATTCCATACATATATATGGGGAGGCACTAGCTCCAACTCGGTTTGACAGTGAAAACTGCAGGAACTTCAAACCGGCACTAGGAAACAGACTGAGAAAGCAGAGAAAAACTCTCTCCTGCAACCCGTTCCCTTGGTGCTAGATGAACGAACGTCTCTACACTTGCTTATTTCCGAGAGATAAGTGTGTGTGAAAGCCGTCCTTCACCTAGCTTGTTGGGAACACAAAGTTTCTTTTCAGTTGCAAACTCCATTCCATACATATATATGGGGAGGTACTAGCTCCAACTCGGTTTTACAGTGAAAACTGCAGGAACTTCAAACCGGCACTAGTAAACAGACTGAGAAAGCAGAAAAAAAGTGTTTACTGCGACCCGTACCCTTGGTGCTAGATGAACGAACTTCTCTCCACTTGCTCAGTTCTGAGTTTTAAGTGTGTGTGAAAGCCGTTCTTCAACTAGCTTGTTGGGAACACAAAGATTCTTTTCAGTTGCAAAGTCCATTCCATACATATATATGGGGAGGTACTAGCTCCAACTCGGTTTGACAGAGAAAACTGCAGGAACTTCAAACCTGCACTAGGAAACAGACTAAGAAAGCAGGAAAAAGTGTCTCCTGCAACCCGTTCCCTTGGTGCTAGATGAACGAACGTCTCTCCACTTGCTCAGTTATGAGAGATAAGTGTGTGTGAAAGCCGTCCTTCACCTAGCTTGTTGGGAACACAAAGTTTCTTTTCAGTTGCAAACTCCATTCCATACATATATATGGGGAGGTACAAGCTCCAACTCGGTTTGACAGTGAAAACTGCAGGAACTTCAAACCGGCACTAGGAAACAGACTGAGAAAGCAGAGAAAAACTCTCTCCTGCAACCTGATCCCTTGGTGCTAGATGAACGAACGTCTCTCCACTTGCTCAATTCCGAGAGATAAGTGTGTGTGAAAGCCGTCCTTCACCTAGCTTGTTGGGAACACAAAGTTTCTTTTCACTTGCAAACTCCATTCCATACATATATATGGGGAGGTACAAACTCCAACTCGGTTTTACAGTGAAAACTGCAGGAACTTCAAACCGGCACTAGGAAACAGAGTGAGAAAGCAGAGAAAAACTCTCTCCTGCAACCCGTTCCCTTGGTGCAAGATGAACGGACGTCTCTCCACTTGCTTAGTTCCGAGAGATAAGTGTGTGTGAAAGCCGTCCTTCACCTATCTTTTTGGGAACACAAAGTTTCTTTTCAGTTGCAAACACCATTCCTTACATATATATGGGGAGGTACTAGCTCCAACTCGGTTTTACAGTGAAAACTGCAGGAACTTCAAAACGGCACTAGGAAACAGACTGAGAAAGCAGAGAAAAAGTCTCTCCTGCAACCCGTTCCCTTGGTGCTAGATGAACGAACGTCTCTCCACTTGCTCAGTTCTGAGAGATAAGTTTGTGTGAAAGCCGTCCTTCAGCTAGCTTGTTGGGAACACAAAGTTTCTTTTCAGTTGCAAACTCCATTCCATACATATATATGGGGAGGTACAAGCTCCAACTCGGTTTTACTGTGAAAACTGCAGGAACTTCAAACCGGCACTAGGAAACAGACTGAGAAAGCAGAGGAAAAGTGTCTCCTGCAACCCGTTCCCTTCGTGCTAGATGAAAGAACGTCTCTCCACTTGCTCAGTTCTGAGAGATAAGTGTGTGTGAAAGCCGTCCTTCACCTAGCTTGTTGGGAACACAAAATTCTTTTCAGTTGAAAAACCATTCCATACATATATATGGGGCGGTACTAGCTCCAACTCGGTTTTACAGTGAAAACTGCAGGAAATTCAAACCGGCACTAGGAAACAGACTGAGAACGCAGAGGAAAAGTGTCTCCTGCAACCGGTTCCCTTGGTGCTAGATGAACGAACGTCTCTCCACTTGCTCAGTTCTGAGAGATAATTGTGTGTGAAAGCCGTCCTTCACCTAGCTTGTTGGGAACACAAAGATACTTTTCAGTTGCAAACTCCATTCCATACATATATATGGGGAGGTACTAGCTCCAACTCGGTTTTACAGTGAAAACTGCAGGAACTTCAAACCGGCACTAGGAAACAGACTGAGAAAGCAGAGAAAAAGTGTCTCCTGCAACCCGTTCCCTTGGTGCTAGATGAACGAACGTCTCTCCACTTGCTCAGTTCCGAGAGATAAGTGTGTGTGAAAGCCGTCCTTCACCTAGCTTGTTGGGAACACAAAGTTTCTTTTCACTTGCAAACTCCATTCCATACATATATATGGGGAGGTACAAACTCCAACTCGGTTTTACAGTGAAAACTGCAGGAACTTCAAACCGGCACTAGGAAACAGAGTGAGAAAGCAGAGAAAAACTCTCTCCTGCAACCCGTTCCCTTGGTGCTAGATGAACGGACGTCTCTCCACTTGCTCAGTTCCGAGAGATAAGTGTGTGTGAAAGCCGTCCTTCACCTATCTTTTTGGGAACACAAAGTTTCTTTTCAGTTGCAAACACCATTCCTTACATATATATGGGTAGGTACTAGCTCCAACTCGGTTTTACAGTGAAAACTGCAGGAACTTCAAAACGGCACTAGGAAACAGACTGAGAAAGCAGAGAAAATGTCTCTCCTGCAACCCGTTCCCTTGGTGCTAGATGAACGAACGTCTCTCCACTTGCTCAGTTCTGAGAGATAAGTTTGTGTGAAAGCCGTCCTTCAGCTAGCTTGTTGGGAACACAAAGTTTCTTTTCAGTTGCAAACTCCATTCCATACATATATATGGGGAGGTACAAGCTCCAACTCGGTTTTACTGTGAAAACTGCAGGAACATCAAACCGGTACTAGGAAACACACTGAGAATGCAGAGAAAAAGTGTCTCCTGCAACCCGTTCCCTTGGTGCTAGATGAAAGAACGTCTCTCCACTTGCTCAGTTCTGAGAGATAAGTGTGTGTGAAAGCCGTCCTTCACCTAGCTTGTTGGGAACTGAAAGTTTCTTTTCAGTTGCAAACTCCATTCCATACATATATATGGGGAGGTACTAGCTCCAACTCGGTTTTACAGTGAAAACTGCCGGAACTTCAAACCGGCACTAGGAAACAGACTGAGAAAGCAGAGAAAAAGTGTCTCCTGCAAACCGTTCCCTTGGTGCTAGATGAACGAACGTCTCTCCACTTGCTCAGTTCTGAGAGATAAGTGTGTGTGAAAGCCGTCCTTCAACTAGCTTTTTGGAAACACAAGGTTTCTTTTCAGTTGCAAACTCTATTCCATACATATATATGGGGAGGCACTAGCTCCAACTCGGTTTGACAGTGAAAACTGCAGGAACTTCAAACCGGCACTAGGAAACAGACTGAGAAAGCAGAGAAAAAGTCTCTCCTGCAACCCGTTCCCTTGGTGCTAGATGAACGAACGTCTCTACACTTGCTTATTTCCGAGAGATAAGTGTGTGTGAAAGCCGTCCTTCACCTAGCTTGTTGGGAACACAAAGTTTCTTTTCAGTTGCAAACTCCATTGCATACATATATATGGGGAGGTACTAGCTCCAACTCGGTTTTACAGTGAAAACTGCAGGAACTTCAAACCGGCACTAGTAAACAGACTGAGAAAGCAGAAAAAAAGTGTTTACTGCGACCCGTACCCTTGGTGCTAGATGAACGAACTTCTCTCCACTTGCTCAGTTCTGAGTTTTAAGTGTGTGTGAAAGCCGTCCTTCACCTAGCTTGTTGGGAACACAAAGATTATTTTCAGTTGCAAAGTCCATTCCATACATATATATGGGGAGGTACTAGCTCCAACTCGGTTTGACAGAGAAAACTGCAGGAACTTCAAACCTGCACTAGGAAACAGACTAAGAAAGCAGAGAAAAAGTGTCTCCTGCAACCCGTTCCCTTGGTGCTAGATGAACGAACGTCTCTCCACTTGCTCAGTTATGAGAGATAAGTGTGTGTGAAAGCCGTCCTTCACCTAGCTTGTTGGGAACACAAAGTTTCTTTTCGGTTGCAAACTCCATTCCATAAATATATATGGGGAGGTACAAGCTCCAACTCTGTTTGACAGTGAAAACTGCAGGAACTTCAAACCGGCACTAGGAAACAGACTGAGAAAGCAGAGAAAAACTCTCTCCTGCAACCCGTTCCCTTGGTGCTAGATGAACGAACGTCTCTCCACTTGCTCAATTCCGAGAGATATGTGTGTGTGAAAGCCGTCCTTCACCTAGCTTGTTGGGAACACAAAGTTTCTTTTCACTTGCAAACTCCATTCCATACATATATATGGGGAGGTACAAACTCCAACTCGGTTTTACAGTGAAAACTGCAGGAACTTCAAACCGGCACTAGGAAACAGAGTGAGAAAGCAGAGAAATACTCTCTCCTGCAACCCGTTCCCTTGGTGCTAGATGAACGGACGTCTCTCCACTTGCTCAGTTCCGAGAGATAAGTGTGTGTGAAAGCCGTCCTTCACCTATCTTTTTGGGAACACAAAGTTTCTTTTCAGTTGCAAACACCAATCCTTACATATATATGGGGAGGTACTAGCTCCAACTCGGTTTTACAGTGAAAACTGCAGGAACTTCAAAACGGCACTAGGAAACAGACTGAGAAAGCAGAGAAAAAGTCTCTCCTGCAACCCGTTCCCTTGGTGCTAGATGAACGAACGTCTCTCCACTTGCTCAGTTCTGAGAGATAAGTTTGTGTGAAAGCCGTCCTTCAGCTAGCTTGTTGGGAACACAAAGTTTCTTTTCAGTTGCAAACTCCATTCCATACATATATATGGGGAGGTACAAGCTCCAACTCGGTTTTACTGTGAAAACTGCAGGAACATCAAACCGGTACTAGGAAACACACTGAGAATGCAGAGAAAAAGTGTCTCCTGCAACCCGTTCCCTTGGTGCTAGATGAAAGAACGTCTCTCCACTTGCTCAGTTCTGAGAGATAAGTGTGTGTGAAAGCCGTCCTTCACCTAGCTTGTTGGGAACTGAAAGTTTCTTTTCAGTTGCAAACTCCATTCCATACATATATATGGGGAGGTACTAGCTCCAACTCGGTTTTACAGTGAAAACTGCAGGAACTTCAAACCGGCACTAGGAAACAGACTGAGAAAGCAGAGAAAAAGTGTCTCCTGCAAACCGTTCCCTTGGTGCTAGATGAACGAACGTCTCTCCACTTGCTCAGTTCTGAGAGATAAGTGTGTGTGAAAGCCGTCCTTCAACTAGCTTTTTGGAAACACAAGGTTTCTTTTCAGTTGCAAACTCTATTCCATACATATATATGGGGAGGCACTAGCTCCAACTCGGTTTGACAGTGAAAACTGCAGGAACTTCAAACCGGCACTAGGAAACAGACTGAGAAAGCAGAGAAAAAGTCTCTCCTGCAACCCGTTCCCTTGGTGCTAGATGAACGAACGTCTCTACACTTGCTTATTTCCGAGAGATAAGTGTGTGTGAAAGCCGTACTTCACCTAGCTTGTTGGGAACACAAAGTTTCTTTTCAGTTGCAAACTCCATTCCATACATATATATGGGGAGGTATTAGCTCCAACTCGGTTTTACAGTGAAAACTGCAGGAACTTCAAACCGGCACTAGTAAACAGACTGAGAAAGCAGAAAAAAAGTGTTTACTGCGACCCGTACCCTTGGTGCTAGATGAACGAACTTCTCTCCACTTGCTCAGTTCTGAGTTTTAAGTGTGTGTGAAAGCCGTCCTTCACCTAGCTTGTTGGGAACACAAAGATTCTTTTCAGTTGCAAAGCCCATTCCATACATATATATGGGGAGGTACTAGCTCCAACTCGATTTGACAGAGAAAACTGCAGGAACTTCAAACCTGCACTAGGAAACAGACTAAGAAAGCAGAGAAAAAGTGTCTCCTGCAACCCGTTCCCTTGGTGCTAGATGAACGAACGTCTCTCCACTTGCTCAGTTATGAGAGATAAGTGTGTGTGAAAGCCGTCCTTCACCTAGCTTGTTGGGAACACAAAGTTTCTTTTCAGTTGCAAACTCCATTCCATACATATATATGGGGAGGTACAAGCTCCAACTCTGTTTGACAGTGAAAACTGCAGGAACTTCAAACCGGCACTAGGAAACAGACTGAGAAAGCAGAGAAAAACTCTCTCCTGCAACCCGTTCCCTTGGTGCTAGATGAACGAACGTCTCTCCACTTGCTCAATTCCGAGAGATATGTGTGTGTGAAAGCCGTCCTTCACCTAGCTTGTTGGGAACACAAAGTTTCTTTTCACTTGCAAACTCCATTCCATACATATATATGGGGAGGTACAAACTCCAACTCGGTTTTACAGTGAAAACTGCAGGAACTTCAAACCGGCACTAGGAAACAGAGTGAGAAAGCAGAGAATAACTCTCTCCTGCAACCCGTTCCCTTGGTGCTAGATGAACGGACGTCTCTCCACTTGCTCAGTTCCGAGAGATAAGTGTGTGTGAAAGCCGTCCTTCACCTATCTTTTTGGGAACACAAAGTTTCTTTTCAGTTGCAAACACCATTCCTTACATATATATGGGGAGGTACTAGCTCCAACTCGGTTTTACAGTGAAAACTGCAGGAACTTCAAAACGGCACTAGGAAACAGACTGAGAAAGCAGAGAAAAAGTCTGTCCTGCAACCCGTTCCCTTGGTGCTAGATGAACGAACGTCTCTCCACTTGCTCAGTTCTGAGAGATAAGTATGTGTGAAAGCCGTCCTTCAGCTAGCTTGTTGGGAACACAAAGTTTCTTTTCAGTTGCAAACTCCATTCCATACATATATATGGGGAGGTACAAGCTCCAACTCGGTTTTACTGTGAAAACTGCAGGAACATCAAACCGGTACTAGGAAACACACTGAGAATGCAGAGAAAAAGTGTCTCCTGCAACCCGTTCCCTTGGTGCTAGATGAAAGAACGTCTCTCCACTTGCTCAGTTCTGAGAGATAAGTGTGTGTGAAAGCCGTCCTTCACCTAGCTTGTTGGGAACTGAAAGTTTCTTTTCAGTTGCAAACTCCATTCCATAAATATATATGGGGAGGTACTAGCTCCAACTCGGTTTTACAGTGAAAACTGCAGGAACTTCAAACCGGCACTAGGAAACAGACTGAGAAAGCAGAGAAAAAGTGTCTCCTGCAAACGGTTCCCTTGGTGCTAGATGAACGAACGTCTCTCCACTTGCTCAGTTCTGAGAGATAAGTGTGTGTGAAAGCCGTCCTTCAACTAGCTTTTTGGGAACACAAGGTTTCTTTTCAGTTGCAAACTCTATTCCATACATATATATGGGGAGGCACTAGCTCCAACTCGGTTTGACAGTGAAAACTGCAGGAACTTCAAACCGGCACTAGGAAACAGACTGAGAAAGCAGAGAAAAAGTCTCTCCTGCAACCCGTTCCCTTGGTGCTAGATGAACGAACGTCTCTACACTTGCTTATTTCCGAGAGATAAGTGTGTGTGAAAGCCGTCCTTCACCTAGCTTGTTGGGAACACAAAGTTTCTTTTCAGTTGCAAACTCCATTCCATACATATATATGGGGAGGTACTAGCTCCAACTCGGTTTTACAGTGAAAACTGCAGGAACTTCAAACCGGCACTAGTAAACAGACTGAGAAAGCAGAAAAAAAGTGTTTACTGCGACCCGTACCCTTGGTGCTAGATGAACGAACTTCTCTCCACTTGCTCAGTTCTGAGATTTAAGTGTGTGTGAAAGCCGTCCTTCACCTAGCTTGTTGGGAACACAAAGATTCTTTTCAGTTGCAAAGTCCATTCCATACATATATATGGGGAGGTACTAGCTCCAACTCGGTTTGACAGAGAAAACTGCAGGAACTTCAAACCTGCACTAGGAAACAGACTAAGAAAGCAGAGAAAAAGTGTCTCCTGCAACCCGTTCCCTTGGTGCTAGATGAACGAACGTCTCTCCACTTGCTCAGTTATGAGAGATAAGTGTGTGTGAAAGCCGTCCTTCACCTAGCTTGTTGGGAACACAAAGTTTCTTTTCAGTTGCAAACTCCATTCCATACATATATATGGGGAGGTACAAGTTCCAACTCTGTTTGACAGTGAAAACTGCAGGAACTTCAAACCGGCACTAGGAAACAGACTGAGAAAGCAGAGAAAAACTCTCTCCTGCAACCTGTTCCCTTGGTGCTAGATGAACGAACGTCTCTCCACTTGCTCAATTCCGAGAGATATGTGTGTGTGAAAGCCGTCCTTCACCTAGCTTGTTGGGAACACAAAGTTTCTTTTCACTTGCAAACTCCATTCCATACATATATATGGGGAGGTACAAACTCCAACTCGGTTTTACAGTGAAAACTGCAGGAACTTCAAACCGGCACTAGGAAACAGAGTGAGAAAGCAGAGAAAAACTCTCTCCTGCAACCCGTTCCCTTGGTGCTAGATGAACGGACGTCTCTCCACTTGCTTAGTTCCGAGAGATAAGTGTGTGTGAAAGCCGTCCTTCACCTATCTTTTTGGGAACACAAAGTTTCTTTTCAGTTGCAAACACCATTCCTTACATATATATGGGGAGGTACTAGCTCCAACTCGGTTTTACAGTGAAAACTGCAGGAACTTCAAAACGGCACTAGGAAACAGACTGAGAAAGCAGAGAAAAAGTCTCTCCTGCAACCCGTTCCCTTGGTGCTAGATGAACGAACGTCTCTCCACTTGCTCAGTTCTGAGAGATAAGCTTGTGTGAAAGCCGTCCTTCAGCTAGCTTGTTGGGAACACAAAGTTTCTTTTCAGTTGCAAACTCCATTCCATACATATATATGGGGAGGTACAAGCTCCACTCGGTTTTACTGTGAAAACTGCAGGAACTTCAAACCGGCACTAGGAAACAGACTGAGAAAGCAGAGAAAAAGTGTCTCCTGCAACCCGTTCCCTTGATGCTAGATGAAAGAACGTCTCTCCACTTGCTCAGTTCTGAGAGATAAGTGTGTGTGAAAGCCGTCCTTCACCTAGCTTGTTGGGAACACAAAATTCTTTTCAGTTGAAAAACCATTCCATACATATATATGGGGCTGTACAAGCTCCAACTCGGTTTTACAGTGAAAACTGCAGGAAATTCAAACCGGCACTAGGAAACAGACTGAGAACGCAGAGGAAAAGTGTCTCCTGCAACCGGTTCCCTTGGTGCTAGATGAACGAACGTCTCTCCACTTGCTCAGTTCTGAGAGATAAGTGTGTGTGAAAGCCGTCCTTCACCTAGCTTGTTGGGAACACAAAGATACTTTTCAGTTGCAAACTCCATTCCATACATATATATGGGGAGGTACTAGCTCCAACTCGGTTTTACAGTGAAAACTGCAGGAACTTCAAAACGGCACTAGGAAACAGACTGAGAAAGCAGAGAAAAAGTGTCTCCTGCAACCCGTTCCCTTGGTGCTAGATGAACGAACGTCTCTCCACTTGCTCAGTTCCGAGAGATAAGTGTGTGTGAAAGCCGTCCTTCACCTAGCTTGTTGGGAACACAAAGTTTCTTTTCACTTGCAAACTCCATTCCATACATATATATGGGGAGGTACAAACTCCAACTCGGTTTTACAGTGAAAACTGCAGGAACTTCAAACCGGCACTAGGAAACAGACTGAGAAAGCAGAGAAAAACTCTCTCCTGCAACCCGTTCCCTTGGTGCTAGATGAACGAACGTCTCTCCACTTGCTCAGTTCCGAGAGATAAGTGTGTGTGAAAGCCGTCCTTCACCTATCTTTTTGGGAACACAAAGTTTCTTTTCAGTTGCAAACACCATTCCTTACATATATATGGGGAGGTACTAGCTCCAACTCGATTTTACAGTGAAAACTGCAGGAACTTCAAACCGGCACTAGGAAACAGACTGAGAAATCAGAGAAAAACTCTCTCCTGCAACCCGTTTCTTGGTGCTAGATGAACGAACGTCTCTCCACTTGCTCAGTTCCGAGAGATAAGTGTGTGGGAAAGCCGTCCTTCACCTATCTTTTTGGGAACACAAAGTTTCTTTTCAGTTGCAAACACCATTCCTTACATATATATGGGGAGGTACTAGCTCCAACTCGGTTTTACAGTGAAAACTGCAGGAACTTCAAACCGGCACTAGGAAACAGACTGAGAAAGCAGAGAAAAAGTGTCTCCTGCAACCCGTTCCCTTGGTGCTAGATGAACGAACGTCTCTCAACTTGCTCAGTTCTGAGAGATAAGTGTGTGTGAAAGCCGTCCTTCACCTAGCTTGTTGGGAACACAAAGTTTCTTTTCAGTTGCAAAAACCATTCCATACATATATATGGGGAGGTACTAGCTCCAAATCTGTTTTACAGTGAAAACTGCAGGAACTTCAAACCGGAACTAGGAAAGAGACTGAGAACGCAGAGGAAAAGTGTCTCCTGCAACAGGTTCCCTTGGTGCTAGATGAACGAAAGTCTCTCCACTTGCTCAGTTCTGAGAGATAAATGTGGGTGAAAGCAGTCCTTCACCTAGCTTGTTGGGAACACAAAGTTTCTTTTCAGTTGCAAACTCCATTCCATACATATATATGGGGAGGTACTAGCTCCAACTCGGTTTTACAGTGAAAACTGCAGGAACTTCAAACCGGCACTAGGAAACAGACTGAGAAAGCAGAGAAAAAGTGTCTCCTGCAACCCGTTCCCTTGGTGCTAGATGAACGAACGTCTCTCCACTTGCTCAGTTCCGAGAGATAAGTGTGTGTGAAAGCCGTCCTTCACCTAGCTTGTTGGGAACACAAAGTTTCTTTTCAGTTGCAAAAAAAATTCCTTACATATATATGGGGAGGTACAAGCTCCAACTCTCTTTGACAGTGAAAACTGCAGGAAATTCAAACAGGCAATAGGAAACAGACTGAGAAAGCAGAGAAAAACTCTCCCCTGCAACCCATTCCTTGGTGCTAGATGAACGAACGTCTATCCACTTGCTCAGTTCCGAGAGATAAGTGTGTGTGAAAGCCGTCCTTCACCTAGCTTGTTGGGAACACAAAGTTTCTTTTCAGTTACAAACTCCATTCCATACATATATACGGGGAGGTACAAACTCCAACTCTGTTTTACAGTGAAAACTGCAGGAACTTCAAACCGGCACTAGGAAACAGACTGAGAAAGCAGAGAATAAGTCTCTCCTGCAACCCGTTCCCTTGGTGCTAGATGAACGAACGTCTCTCCACTTGCTCAGTTCTGAGAGATAGGTGTGTGTGAAAGCCATCCTTCACCTAGCTTGTTGGGAACACAAAGTTTCTTTTCAGTTGCAAACTTCATTCCATACATATATATGGGGAGGTACTAGCTCCAACTCTTTTTGACAGTGAAAACTGCAGGAACTTCAAACCGGCACTAGGAAACTGACTGAGAATGCACAGAAAAAGTGTCTCCTGCAACCCGTTCCCTTGGTGCTAGATGAACGAACGTCTCTCCACTTGCTCAGTTCTGAGAGATAAGTGTGTGTGATAGCCGTACTTCACCTAGCTTGTTGGGAACACAAAGTTTCTTTTCAGTTGCAAAAACCATTCCATACATATATATGGGGAGGTACTAGCTCCAAATCTGTTTTACAGTGAAAACTGCAGGAACTTCAAACCGGAACTAGGAAAGAGACTGAGAACGCAGAGGAAAAGTGTCTCCTGCAACAGGTTCCCTTGGTGCTAGATGAACGAACGTCTCTCCACTTGCTCAGTTCTGAGAGAAAAATGTGGGTGAAAGCAGTCCTTCACCTAGCTTGTTGGGAACACAAAGTTTCTTTTCAGTTGCAAACTCCATTCCATACATATATATGGGGAGGTACTAGCTCCAACTCGGTTTTACAGTGAAAACTGCAGGAACTTCAAACCGGCACTAGGAAACAGACTGAGAAAGCAGAGAATAAGTCTCTCCTGCAACCCGTTCCCTTGGTGCTAGATGAACGAACGTCTCTCCACTTGCTCAGTTCTGAGAGATAAATGTGGGTGAAAGCAGTCCTTCACCTAGCTTGTTGGGAACACAAAGTTTCTTTTCAGTTGCAAACTCCATTCCATACATATATATGGGGAGGTACTAGCTCCAACTCGGTTTTACAGTGAAAACTGCAGGAACTTCAAACCGGCACTAGGAAACAGACTGAGAAAGCAGAGAAAAAGTGTCTCCTGCAACCCGTTCCCTTGGTGCTAGATGAACGAACGTCTCTCCACTTGCTCAGTTCCGAGAGATAAGTGTGTGTGAAAGCCGTCCTTCACCTAGCTTGTTGGGAACACAAAGTTTCTTTTCACTTGCAAACTCCATTCCATACATATATATGGGGAGGTACAAACTCCAACACGGTTTTACAGTGAAAACTGCAGGAACTTCAAACCGGCACTAGGAAACAGACTGAGAAAGCAGAGAAAAACTCTTTCCTGCAACCCGTTCCTTGGTGCTAGATGAACGAACGTCTATCCACTTGCTCAGTTCCGAGAGATAAGTGTGTGAAAAAGCCGTCCTTCACCTAGCTTGTTGGGAACACAAAGTTTCTTTTCAGTTACAAACTCCATTCCATACATATATACGGGGAGGTACAAACTCCAACACTGTTTTACAGTGAAAACTGCAGGAACTTCAAACCGGCACTAGGAAACAGACTGAGAAAGCAGAGAATAAGTCTCTCCTGCAACCCGTTCCCTTGGTGCTAGATGAACGAACGTCTCTCCACTTGCTCAGTTCTGAGAGATAGGTGTGTGTGAAAGCCGTCCTTCACCTAGCTTGTTGGGAACACATAGTTTCTTTTCAGTTGCAAAGTTCATTCCATACATATATATGGGGAGGTACTAGCTCCGACTCTTTTTGACAGTGAAAACTGCAGGAACTTCAAACCGGCACTAGGAAACTGACTGAGAATGCAGAGAAAAAGTGTCTCCTGCAACCCGTTCCCTTGGTGCTAGATGAACGAACGTCTCTCCACTTGCTCAGTTCTGAGAGATAAGTGTGTGTGAAAGCCGTCCTTCACCTAGCTTGTTGGGAACACAAAGTTTCTTTTCAGTTGCAAAAACCATTCCATACATATATATGGGGAGGTACTAGCTCCAAATCGGTTTTACAGTGAAAACTGCAGGAACTTCAAACCGGAACTAGGAAAGAGACTGAGAACGCAGAGGAAAAGTGTCTCCTGCAACAGGTTCCCTTGGTGCTAGATGAACGAACGTCTCTCCACTTGCTCAGTTCTGAGAGATAAATGTGGGTGAAAGCAGTCCTTCACCTAGCTTGTTGGGAACACAAAGTTTCTTTTCAGTTGCAAAAACCATTCCATACATATATATGGGGAGGTACTAGCTCCAAATCGGTTTTACAGTGAAAACTGCAGGAACTTCAAACCGGAACTAGGAAAGAGACTGAGAACGCAGAGGAAAAGTGTCTCCTGCAACAGGTTCCCTTGGTGCTAGATGAACGAACGTCTCTCCACTTGCTCAGTTCTGAGAGATAAATGTGGGTGAAAGCAGTCCTTCACCTAGCTTGTTGGGAACACAAAGTTTCTTTTCAGTTGCAAACTCCATTCCATACATATATATGGGGAGGTACTAGCTCCAACTCGGTTTTACAGTGAAAACTGCAGGAACTTCAAACCGGCACTAGGAAACAGACTGAGAAAGCAGAGAAAAAGTGTCTCCTGCAACCCGTTCCCTTGGTGCTAGATGAACGAACGTCTCTCCACTTGCTCAGTTCCGAGAGATAAGTGTGTGTGAAAGCCGTCCTTCACCTAGCTTGTTGGGAACACAAAGTTTCTTTTCACTTGCAAACTCCATTCCATACATATATATGGGGAGGTACAAACTCCAACACGGTTTTACAGTGAAAACTGCAGGAACTTCAAACCGGCACTAGGAAACAGACTGAGAAAGCAGAGAAAAACTCTTTCCTGCAACCCGTTCCTTGGTGCTAGATGAACGAACGTCTATCCACTTGCTCAGTTCCGAGAGATAAGTGTGTGAAAAAGCCGTCCTTCACCTAGCTTGTTGGGAACACAAAGTTTCTTTTCAGTTACAAACTCCATTCCATACATATATACGGGGAGGTACAAACTCCAACACTGTTTTACAGTGAAAACTGCAGGAACTTCAAACCGGCACTAGGAAACAGACTGAGAAAGCAGAGAATAAGTCTCTCCTGCAACCCGTTCCCTTGGTGCTAGATGAACGAACGTCTCTCCACTTGCTCAGTTCTGAGAGATAGGTGTGTGTGAAAGCCGTCCTTCACCTAGCTTGTTGGGAACACATAGTTTCTTTTCAGTTGCAAAGTTCATTCCATACATATATATGGGGAGGTACTAGCTCCGACTCTTTTTGACAGTGAAAACTGCAGGAACTTCAAACCGGCACTAGGAAACTGACTGAGAATGCAGAGAAAAAGTGTCTCCTGCAACCCGTTCCCTTGGTGCTAGATGAACGAACGTCTCTCCACTTGCTCAGTTCTGAGAGATAAGTGTGTGTGAAAGCCGTCCTTCACCTAGCTTGTTGGGAACACAAAGTTTCTTTTCAGTTGCAAAAACCATTCCATACATATATATGGGGAGGTACTAGCTCCAAATCGGTTTTACAGTGAAAACTGCAGGAACTTCAAACCGGAACTAGGAAAGAGACTGAGAACGCAGAGGAAAAGTGTCTCCTGCAACAGGTTCCCTTGGTGCTAGATGAACGAACGTCTCTCCACTTGCTCAGTTCTGAGAGATAAA
Organism: Camelus dromedarius; assembly: GCF_036321535.1. Taxonomy (NCBI): domain Eukaryota; kingdom Metazoa; phylum Chordata; class Mammalia; order Artiodactyla; family Camelidae; genus Camelus; species Camelus dromedarius. The sequence continues at coordinate 996,616 of NW_026989793.1, read as the reverse complement.
TGTGGGTGAAAGCAGACCTTCACCTAGCTTGTTGGGAACACAAAGTTTCTTTTCAGTTGCAAACTCCATTCCATACATATATATGGGGAGGTACTAGCTCCAACTCGGTTTTACAGTGAAAACTGCAGGAACTTCAAACCGGCACTAGGAAACAGACTGAGAAAGCAGAGAATAAGTCTCTCCTGCAACCCGTTCCCTTGGTGCTAGATGAACGAACGTCTCTCCACTTGCTCAGTTCTGAGAGATAGGTGTGTGTGAAAGCCGTCCTTCACCTAGCTTGTTGGGAACACAAAGTTTCTTTTCAGTTGCAAACTTCATTCCATACATATATATGGGGAGGTACTAGCTCCAACTCTTTTTGACAGTGAAAACTGCAGGAACTTCAAACCGGCACTAGGAAACTGACTGAGAATGCACAGAAAAAGTGTCTCCTGCAACCCGTTCCCTTGGTGCTAGATGAACGAACGTCTCTCCACTTGCTCAGTTCTGAGAGATAAGTGTGTGTGAAAGCCGTCCTTCACCTAGCTTGTTGGGAACACAAAGTTTCTTTTCAGTTGCAAAAACCATTCCATACATATATATGGGGAGGTACTAGCTCCAAATCGGTTTTACAGTGAAAACTGCAGGAACTTCAAACCGGAACTAGGAAAGAGACTGAGAACGCAGAGGAAAAGTGTCTCCTGCAACAGGTTCCCTTGGTGCTAGATGAACGAACGTCTCTCCACTTGCTCAGTTCTGAGAGATAAATGTGGGTGAAAGCAGTCCTTCACCTAGCTTGTTGGGAACACAAAGTTTCTTTTCAGTTGCAAACTCCATTCCATACATATATATGGGGAGGTACTAGCTCCAACTCGGTTTTACAGTGAAAACTGCAGGAACTTCAAACCGGCACTAGGAAACAGACTGAGAAAGCAGAGAAAAAGTGTCTCCTGCAACCCGTTCCCTTGGTGCTAGATGAACGAACGTCTCTCCACTTGCTCAGTTCCGAGAGATAAGTGTGTGTGAAAGCCGTCCTTCACCTAGCTTGTTGGGAACACAAAGTTTCTTTTCACTTGCAAACTCCATTCCATACATATATATGGGGAGGTACAAACTCCAACACGGTTTTACAGTGAAAACTGCAGGAACTTCAAACCGGCACTAGGAAACAGACTGAGAAAGCAGAGAAAAACTCTTTCCTGCAACCCGTTCCTTGGTGCTAGATGAACGAACGTCTATCCACTTGCTCAGTTCCGAGAGATAAGTGTGTGAAAAAGCCGTCCTTCACCTAGCTTGTTGGGAACACAAAGTTTCTTTTCAGTTACAAACTCCATTCCATACATATATACGGGGAGGTACAAACTCCAACACTGTTTTACAGTGAAAACTGCAGGAACTTCAAACCGGCACTAGGAAACAGACTGAGAAAGCAGAGAATAAGTCTCTCCTGCAACCCGTTCCCTTGGTGCTAGATGAACGAACGTCTCTCCACTTGCTCAGTTCTGAGAGATAGGTGTGTGTGAAAGCCGTCCTTCACCTAGCTTGTTGGGAACACATAGTTTCTTTTCAGTTGCAAAGTTCATTCCATACATATATATGGGGAGGTACTAGCTCCGACTCTTTTTGACAGTGAAAACTGCAGGAACTTCAAACCGGCACTAGGAAACTGACTGAGAATGCAGAGAAAAAGTGTCTCCTGCAACCCGTTCCCTTGGTGCTAGATGAACGAACGTCTCTCCACTTGCTCAGTTCTGAGAGATAAGTGTGTGTGAAAGCCGTCCTTCACCTAGCTTGTTGGGAACACAAAGTTTCTTTTCAGTTGCAAAAACCATTCCATATATATATATGGGGAGGTACTAGCTCCAAATCGGTTTTACAGTGAAAACTGCAGGAACTTCAAACCGGAACTAGGAAAGAGACTGAGAACGCAGAGGAAAAGTGTCTCCTGCAACAGGTTCCCTTGGTGCTAGATGAACGAACGTCTCTCCACTTGCTCAGTTCTGAGAGATAAATGTGGGTGAAAGCAGACCTTCACCTAGCTTGTTGGGAACACAAAGTTTCTTTTCAGTTGCAAACTCCATTCCATACATATATATGGGGAGGTACTAGCTCCAACTCGGTTTTACAGTGAAAACTGCAGGAACTTCAAACCGGCACTAGGAAACAGACTGAGAAAGCAGAGAAAAAGTGTCTCCTGCAACCCGTTCCCTTGGTGCTAGATGAACGAACGTCTCTCCACTTGCTCAGTTCCGAGAGATAATTGTGTGTGAAAGCCGTCCTTCACCTAGCTTGTTGGGAACACAAAGTTTCTTTTCACTTGCAAACTCCATTCCATACATATATATGGGGAGGTACAAACTCCAACACGGTTTTACAGTGAAAACTGCAGGAACTTCAAACCGGCACTAGGAAACAGACTGAGAAAGCAGAGAAAAACTCTCTCCTGCAACCCGTTCCCTTGGTGCTAGATGAACGAACGTCTCTCCACTTGCTCAGTTCCGAGAGATAAGTGTGTGTGAAAGCCGTCCTTCACCTATCTTTTTGGGAACACAAAGTTTCTTTTCAGTTGCAAACACCATTCCTTACATATATATGGGGAGGTACAAGCTCCAACTCGGTTTTACAGTGAAAACTGCAGGAACTTCAAAACGGCACTAGGAAACAGACTGAGAAAGCGGAGAAAAATTCTCTCCTGCAACCCGTTCCCTTGGTGCTAGATGAACGAACGTCTCTCCACTTGCTCAGTTCTGAGAGATAAGTGTGTGTGAAAGCCTTCCTTCAGCTAGCTTGTTGGGAACACAAAGTTTCTTTTCAGTTGAAAACTCCATTCCATACATATATATGGGGAGGTACAAGCTCCAACTCGGTTTTACATTGAAAACTGCAGGAACAACAAACCGGCACTAGGAAACACACTGAGATAGCAGTGAAAAAGTTTCTCCTGCAACCCGTTCCCTTGGTGCTAGATGAACGAACGTCTCTCCACTTGCTCAGTTCTGAGAGATAGGTGTGTGTGAAAGCCGTCCTTCACCTAGCTTGTTGGGAACACAAAGTTTCTTTTCAGTTGCAAACTTCATTCCATACATATATATGGGGAGGTACTAGCTCCAACTCTTTTTGACAGTGAAAACTGCAGGAACTTCAAACCGGCACTAGGAAACTGACTGAGAATGCAGAGAAAAAGTTTCTCCTGCAACCCGTTCCCTTGGTGCTAGATGAACGAACGTCTCTCCACTTGCTCAGTTCTGAGAGATATGTGTGTGTGAAAGCCGTCCTTCACCTAGCTTGTTGGGAACACAAAGTTTCTTTTCAGTTGCAAACTTCATTCCATACATATATATGGGGATTTACTAGCTCCAACTCTTTTTGACAGTGAAAACTGCAGGAACTTCAAACCGGCACTAGGAAACTGACTGAGAATGCAGAGAAACAGTGTCTCCTGCAACCCGTTCCCTTGGTGCTAGATGAACGAACGTCTCTCCACTTGCTCAGTTCTGAGAGATAAGTGTGTGTGAAAGCCGTCCTTCACCTAGCTTGTTGGGAACACAAAGTTTCTTTTCAGTTGCAAAAACCATTCCATACATATATATGGGGAGGTACTAGCTCCAACTCGGTTTTACAGTGAAAACTGCAGGAACTTCAAACCGGAACTAGGAAAGAGACTGAGAACGCAGAGGAAAAGTGTCTCCTGCAACCGGTTCCCTTGGTGCTAGATGAACGAACGTCTCTCCACTTGCTCAGTTCTGAGAGATAAATGTGGGTGAAAGCAGTACTTCACCTAGCTTGTTGGGAACACAAAGTTTCTTTTCAGTTGCAAACTCCATTCCATACATATATATGGGGAGGTACTAGCTCCAACTCGGTTTTACAGTGAAAACTGCAGGAACTTCAAACTGGTACTAGGTAACAGAGTGAGAAAGCAGAGAAAAACTGTCTCCTGCAACCCGTTCCCTTGTTGCTAGATGAACGAACGTCTCTCCACTTGCTAAGTTCTGAGAGTAAAGTGTGTGTGAAAGCCGTCCTTCAGCTAGCTTGTTGGGAACAGAAAGTTTCTTTTCAGTTGCAAAGTCCATTCCATACATATATATGGGGAGGTACTAGCTCCAACTCGGTTTTACAGTGAAAACTGCAGGAACTTCAAACCGGCACTAGGAAACAGACTGAGAAAGCAGAGAAAAAGTGTCTCCTGCAACCCGTTCCCTTGGTGCTAGATGAACGAACGTCTCTCCACTTGCTCAGTTCTGAGAGATAAGTGTGTGTGAAAGACGTCCTTCACCTAGCTTTTTGGGAACACAAGGTTTCTTTTAAGTTGCAAACTCTATTCCATACATATATATGGGGAGGCACTAGCTCCAACTCGGTTTTACAGTGAAAACTGCAGGAACTTCAAACCGGCACTAGGAAACAGACTGAGAAAGCAGAGAAAAAGTCTCTCCTGCAACCCGTTCCCTTGGTTCTAGATGAACGAACGTCTCTCCACTTGCTTATTTCCGAGAGATATGTGTGTGTGAAAGCCGTCCTTCACCTAGCTTGTTGGGAACACAAAGTTTCTTTTCAGTTGCAAACTCCATTCCATACATATATATGGGGAGGTACTAGCTCCAACTCGGTTTTACAGTGAAAACTGCAGGAACTTCAAACCGGGACTAGTAAACAGACTGAGAAAGCAGAAAAAAGTGTCTACTGCGACCCGTACCCTTGGTGCTAGATGAACGAATGTCTCTCCACTTGCTCAGTTCTGAGATTTAAGTGTGTGTGAAAGCCGTCCTTCACCTAGCTTTTTGGGAACACAAAGATTATTTTCAGTTGCAAAAACCATTCCATACATATATATGGGGAGGTACAAGCTCCAACTCTGTTTGACAGTGAAAAATGCAGGAACTTCAAACCGGCACTAGGAAACAGACTGAGAAAGCAGAGAAAAACTCTCTCCTGTAACCCGTTCCCTTGGTGCTAGATGAACGAACGTCTCTCCACTTGCTCAATTCCGAGAGATAAGTGTGTGTGAAAGCCGTCCTTCACCTAGCTTGTTGGGAACACAAAGATTCTTTTCACTTGCAAACTCCATTCCATACATATATATGGGGAGGTACAAACTCCAACTCGGTTTTACAGTGAAAACTGCAGGAACTTCAAACCGGCACTAGGAAACAGACTGAGAAAGCAGAGAAAAAGTCTCTCCTGCAACCCGTTCCCTTGGTGCTAGATGAACGAACGTCTCTCCACTTGCTTATTTCCGAGAGATAATTGTGTGTGAAAGCCGTCCTTCACCTAGGTTGTTGGGAACACAAAGTTTCTTTTCAGTTGCAAACTCCATTCCATACATATATATGGGGAGGTACAAGCTCCAACTCGGTTTTACAGTGAAAACGGCAGGAACTTCAAACCGGCACTAGTAAACAGACTGAGAAAGCAGAAAAAAAGTGTCTCCTGCGACCCGTACCCTTGGTGCTAGATGAACGAATGTCTCTCCACTTGCTCAGTTCTGAGATTTAAGTGTGTGTGAAAGCCGTCCTTCACCTAGCTTTTTGGGAACACAAAGATTATTTTCAGTTGCAAACTCCATTCCATACATATATATGGGGAGGTACAAGCTCCAACTCTCTTTGACAGTGAAAACTGCAGGAACTTCAAACAGGCACTAGGAAACAGACTGAGAAAGCATAGAAAAACTCTCTCCTGCAACCCGTTCCTTGGTGCTAGATGAACGAACGTCTATCCACTTGCTCAGTTCCGAGAGATAAGTGTGTGTGAAAGCCGTCCTTCACCTAGCTTGTTGGGAACACAAAGTTTCTTTTCAGTTACAAACTCCATTCCATACATATATACGGGGAGGTACAAACTCCAACTCTGTTTTACAGTGAAAACTGCAGGAACTTCAAACCGGCACTAGGAAACAGACTGAGAAAGCAGAGAATAAGTCTCTCCTGCAACCCGTTCCCTTGGTGCTAGATGAACGAACGTCTCTCCACTTGCTCAGTTCTGAGAGATAGGTGTGTGTGAAAGCCGTCCTTCACCTAGCTTGTTGGGAACACAAAGTTTCTTTTCAGTTGCAAACTTCATTCCATACATATATATGGGGAGGTACTAGCTCCAACTCTTTTTGACAGTGAAAACTGCAGGAACTTCAAAACGGCACTAGGAAACTGACGGAGAATGCAGAGAAAAAGTGTCTCCTGCAACCCGTTCCCTTGGTGCTAGATGATCGAACGTCTCTCCACTTGCTCAGTTCTGAGAGATAAGTGTGTGTGAAAGCCGTCCTTCACCTAGCTTGTTGGGAACACAAAGTTTCTTTTCAGTTGCAAAAACCATTCCATACATATATATGGGGAGGTACTAGCTCCAACTCGGTTTTACAGTGAAAACTGCAGGAATTTCAAACCGGCACTAGTAAACAGACTGAGAAAGCAGAAAAAAATTGTTTACTGCGACCCGTACCCTTGGTGCTAGATGAACGAACTTCTCTCCACTTGCTCAGTTCTGAGTTTTAAGTGTGTGTGAAAGCCATCCTTCACCTAGCTTGTTGGGAACACAAAGATTCTTTTCAGTTGCAAAGTCCATTCCATACATATATATGGGGAGGTACTAGCTCCAACTCGGTTTGACAGAGAAAACTGCAGGAACTTCAAACCTGCACTAGGAAACAGACTAAGAAAGCAGAGAAAAGTGTCTCCTGCAACCCGTTCCCTTGGTGCTAGATGAACGAACGTCTCTCCACTTGCTCAGTTATGAGAGATAAGTGTGTGTGAAAGCCGTCCTTCACCTTGCTTGTTGGGAACACAAAGTTTCTTTTCAGTTGCAAACTCCATTCCATACATATATATGGGGAGGTACGTGCTCCAACACTGTTTGACAGTGAAAACTGCAGGAACTTCAAACCGGCACTAGGAAACAGACTGAGAAAGCAGAGAAAAACTCTCTCCTGCAACCTGTTCCCTTGGTGCTAGATGAACGAACGTCTCTCCACTTGCTCAATTCCGAGAGATATGTGTGTGTGAAAGCCGTCCTTCACCTAGCTTGTTGGGAACACAAAGTTTCTTTTCACTTGCAAACTCCATTCCATACATATATATGGGGAGGTACAAACTCCAACTCGGTTTTACAGTGAAAACTGCAGGAACTTCAAACCGGCACTAGGAAACAGAGTGAGAAAGCAGAGAAAAACTCTCTCCTGCAACCCGTTCTCTTGGTGCTAGATGAACGGACGTCTCTCCACTTGCTCAGTTCCGAGAGATAAGTGTGTGTGAAAGCCGTCCTTCACCTATCTTTTTGGGAACACAAAGTTTCTTTTCAGTTGCAAACACCATTCCTTACATATATATGGGGAGGTACTAGCTCCAACTCGGTTTTACAGTGAAAACTGCAGGAACTTCAAAACGGCACTAGGAAACAGACTGAGAAAGCAGAGAAAAAGTCTCTCCTGCAACCCGATCCCTTGGTGCTAGATGAACGAACGTCTCTCCACTTGCTCAGTTCTGAGAGATAAGTTTGTGTGAAAGCCGTCCTTCAGCTAGGTTGTTGGGAACACAAAGTTTCTTTTCAGTTGCAAACTCCATTCCATACATATATATGGGGAGGTACAAGCTCCAACTCGGTTTTACTGTGAAAACTGCAGGAACAACAAACCGGTACTAGGAAACACACTGAGAATGCAGAGAAAAAGTGTCTCCTGCAACCCGTTCCCTTGGTGTTAGATGAAAGAACGTCTCTCCACTTGCTCAGTTCTGAGAGATAAGTGTGTGTGAAAGCCGTCCTTCAACTAGCTTGTTGGGAACACAAAGTTTCTTTTCAGTTGCAAACTCCATTCCATACATATATATGGGGAGGTACTAGCTCCAACTCGGTTTTACAGTGAAAACTGCAGGAACTTCAAACCGGCACTAGGAAACAGACTGAGAAAGCAGAGAAAAAGTGTCTCCTGCAACCCGTTCCCTTGGTGCTAGATGAACGAACGTCTCTCCACTTGCTCAGTTCTGAGAGATAAGTGTGTGTGAAAGCCGTCCTTCACCTAGCTTGTTGGGAACACAAAGATACTTTTCAGTTGCAAACTCCATTCCATACATATATATGGGGAGGTACTAGCTCCAACTCGGTTTTACAGTGAAAACTGCAGGAACTTCAAACCGGCACTAGGAAACAGACTAAGAAAGCAGAGAAAAAGTGTCTCCTGCAACCCGTTCCCTTGGTGCTAGATGAACGAACGTCTCTCCACTTGCTCAGTTCCGAGAGATAAGTGTGTGTGAAAGCCGTCCTTCACCTAGCTTGTTGGGAACACAAAGTTTCTTTTCACTTGCAAACTCCATTCCATACATATATATGGGGAGGTACAAACTCCAACTCGGTTTTACAGTGAAAACTGCAGGAACTTCAAACCGGCACTAGGAAACAGTCTGAGAAAGCAGAGAAAAACTCTCTCCTGCAACACGTTCCCTTGGTGCTAGATGAACGAACGTCTCTCCACTTGCTCAGTTCCGAGAGATAAGTGTGTGTGAAAGCCGTCCTTCACCTATCTTTTTGGGAACACAAAGTTTCTTTTCAGTTGCAAACACCATTCCTTACATATATATGGGGAGGTACTAGCTCCAACTCGGTTTTACAGTGAAAATTGCAGGAAATTCAAACCGGCACTAGGAAACAGACTGAGAAATCAGAGAAAAACTCTCTCCTGCAACCCGTTCCCTTGGTGCTAGATGAACGAACGTCTCTCCATTTGCTAAGTTCTGAGAGATAAGTGTGTGTGAAAGCCGTCCTTCAGCTAGCTTGTTGGGAACACAAAGTTTCTTTTCATTTGCAAACTCCATTCCATACATATATATGGGGAGGTACTAGCTCCAACTCGGTTTTACAGTGAAAACTGCGGGAACATCAAACCGGCACTAGGAAACAGACTGAGAAAGCAGAGGAAAAGTGTCTCCTGCAACCCGTTCCCTTGGTGCTAGATGAACGAACGTCCCTCCACTTGCTCAGTTCTGAGAGATAAGTGTGTGTGAAAGCCGTCCTTCACCTAGCTTGTTGGGAACACAAAGTTACTTTGCAGTTGCAAACTCTATTGCATACATATATATGGGGAGGTACTAGCTCCAACTCGGTTTTACAGTGAAAACTGCAGGAAATTCAAACCGGCACTAGGAAACAGACTGAGAAAGCAGAGAAAAAGTGTCTCCTGCAACCCGTTCCCTTGGTGCTAGATGAACGAACGTCTCTCCACTTGCTCAGTTCTGACAGATAAGTGTGTGTGAAAGCCGTCCTTCACCTAGATTGTTAGGAACACAAAGTTTCTTTTCAGTTGCAAAAAAAATTCCATACATATATATGGGGAGGTACAAGCTCCAACTCTCTTTGACAGTGAAAACTGCAGGAACTTCAAACAGGCACTAGGAAACAGACTGAGAAAGCAGAGAAAAACTCTCTCCTGCAACCCGATCCTTGGTTCTAGATGAACGAACGTCTATCCACTTGCTCAGTTCCGAGAGATAAGTGTGTGTGAAAGCCGTCCTTCACCTAGCTTGTTGGGAACACAAAGTTTCTTTTCAGTTACAAACTCCATTCCATACATATATATGGGGAGGTACAAACTCCAACTCTGTTTTACAGTGAAAACTGCAGGAACTTCAAACCGGCACTAGGAAACAGACTGAGAAAGCAGAGAATAAGTCTCTCCTGCAACCCGTTCCCTTGGTGCTAGATGAACGAACGTCTCTCCACTTGCTCAGTTCTGAGAGATAGGTGTGTGTGAAAGCCGTCCTTCACCTAGATTGTTAGGAACACAAAGTTTCTTTTCAGTTGCAAAAAAAATTCCATACATATATATGGGGAGGTACAAGCTCCAACTCTCTTTGACAGTGAAAACTGCAGGAACTTCAAACAGGCACTAGGAAACAGACTGAGAAAGCAGAGAAAAACTCTCTCCTGCAACCCGATCCTTGGTTCTAGATGAACGAACGTCTATCCACTTGCTCAGTTCCGAGAGATAAGTGTGTGTGAAAGCCGTCCTTCACCTAGCTTGTTGGGAACACAAAGTTTCTTTTCAGTTACAAACTCCATTCCATACATATATATGGGGAGGTACAAACTCCAACTCTGTTTTACAGTGAAAACTGCAGGAACTTCAAACCGGCACTAGGAAACAGACTGAGAAAGCAGAGAATAAGTCTCTCCTGCAACCCGTTCCCTTGGTGCTAGATGAACGAACGTCTCTCCACTTGCTCAGTTCTGAGAGATAGGTGTGTGTGAAAGCCGTCCTTCACCTAGCTTGTTGGGAACACAAAGTTTCTTTTCAGTTGCAAACTTCATTCCATACATATATAAGGGGCGGTACTAGCTCCAACTCTTTTTGACAGTGAAAACTGCAGGAACTTCAAACCGGCACTAGGAAACTGACTGAGAATGCAGAGAAAAAGTGTCTCCTGCAACCCGTTCCCTTGGTGCTAGATGAACGAACGTCTCTCCACTTGCTCAGTTCTGAGAGATAAATGTGGGTGAAAGCAGTACTTCACCTAGCTTGTTGGGAACACAAAGTTTCTTTTCAGTTGCAAACTCCATTCCATACATATATATGGGGAGGTACTAGCTCCAACTCGGTTTTACAGTGAAAACTGCAGGAAATTCAAACCGGCACTAGGAAACAGACTGAGAAAGCAGAGAAAAATTGTCTCCTGTAACCCGTTCCCTTGGTTCTAGATGAACGAACGTCTCTCCACTTCGTCAGTTCCGAGAGATAAGTGTGTGTTAAAGCCGTCCTTCACCTAGCTTGTTGGGAACACAAAGTTTCTTTTCACTTGCAAACTCCACTCCATACATATATATGGGGAGGTACAAACTCCAACACGGTTTTACAGTGAAAACTGCAGGAACTTCAAACCGGCACTAGGAAACAGACTGAGAAAGCAGAGAAAAACTCTCTCCTGCAACCAGTTCCTCGGTGCTAGATGAACGAACGTCTATCCACTTGCTCAGTTCCGAGAGTTAAGTGTGTGTGAAAGCCGTCCTTCACCTAGCTTGTTGGGAACACAAAGTTTCTTTTCAGTTACAAACTCCATTCCATACATATATACGGGGAGGTACAAACTCCAACTCTGTTTTACAGTGAAAACTGCAGGAACTTCAAACCGGCACTAGGAAACAGACTGAGAAAGCAGAGAATAAGTCTCTCCTGCAACCCGTTCCCTTGGTGCTAGATGAACGAACGTCTCTCCACTTGCTCAGTTCTGAGAGATAGGTGTGTGTGAAAGCCGTCCTTCACCTAGCTTGTTGGGAACACAAAGTTTCTTTTCAGTTGCAAACTTCATTCCATACATATATATGGGGAGGTACTAGCTCCAACTCTTTTTGACAGTGAAAACTGCAGGAACTTCAAACCGGCACTAGGAAACTGACTGAGAATGCAGAGAAAAAGTGTCTCCTGCAACCCGTTTCCTTGGTGCTAGATGAACGAACGTCTCTCCACTTGCTCAGTTCTGACAGATAAGTGTGTGTGAAAGCCGTCCTTCACCTAGCTTGTTGGGAACACAAAGTTTCTTTTCAGTTGCAAAAACCATTCCATACATATATATGGGGAGGTACTAGCTCCAAATCGGTTTTACAGTGAAAACTGCAGGAACTTCAAACCGGAACTAGGAAAGAGACTGAGAACGCAGAGGAAAATTGTCTCCTGCAACAGGTTCCCTTGGTGCTAGATGAACGAACGTCTCTCCACTTGCTCAGTTCTGAGAGATAAATGTGGGTGAAAGCAGTCCTTCACCTAGCTTGTTGGGAACACAAAGTTTCTTTTCAGATGCAAACTCCATTCCATACATATATATGGGGAGGTTCTAGCTCCAACTCGATTTTACAGTGAAAACTGCAGGAACTTCAAACCGGCACTAGGAAACAGACTGAGAAAGCAGAGAAAAAGTGTCTCCTGCAACCCGTTCCCTTGGTGCTAGATGAACGAACGTCTCTCCACTTGCTCAGTTCCGAGAGATAAGTGTGTGTGAAAGCCGTCATTCACCTAGCTTGTTGGGAACACAAAGTTTCTTTTCACTTGCAAACTCCATTCCATACATATATATGGGGAGGTACAAACTCCAACACGGTTTTACAGTGAAAACTGCAGGAAATTCAAACCGGCACTAGGAAACAGACTGAGAAAGCAGAGAAATTCTCTCTCCTGCAACCCGTTCCCTTGGTGCTAGATGAACGAACGTCTCTCCACTTGCTCAGTTCCGACAGATAAGTGTGTGTGAAAGCCGTCCTTCACCTATCTTTTTGGGAACACAAAGTTTCTTTTCAGTTGCAAACACCATTCCTTACATATATATGGGGAGGTACAAGCTCCAACTCGGTTTTACAGTGAAAACTGCAGGAACTTCAAAACGGCACTAGGAAACAGACTGAGAAAGCGGAGAAAAATTCTCTCCTGCAACCCGTTCCCTTGGTGCTAGATGAACGAACGTCTCTCCACTTGCTCAGTTCTGAGAGATAAGTGTGTGTGAAAGCCTTCCTTCAGCTAGCTTGTTGGGAACACAAAGTTTCTTTTCAGTTGAAAACTCCATTCCATACATATATATGGGGAGGTACAAGCTCCAACTCGGTTTTACATTGAAAACTGCAGGAACAACAAACCGGTACTAGGAAACACACTGAGATAGCAGTGAAAAAGTTTCTCCTGCGACCCGTTCCCTTGGTGCTAGATGAACGAACGTCTCTCCACTTGCTCAGTTCTGAGAGATAGGTGTGTGTGAAAGCCGTCCTTCACCTAGCTTGTTGGGAACACAAAGTTTCTTTTCAGTTGCAAACTTCATTCCATACATATATATGGGGAGGTACTAGCTCCAAATCTTTTTGACAGTGAAAACTGCAGGAACTTCAAACCGGCACTAGGAAACTGACTGAGAATGCAGAGAAAAAGTTTCTCCTGCAACCCGTTCCCTTGGTGCTAGATGAACGAACGTCTCTCCACTTGCTCAGTTCTGAGAGATATGTGTGTGTGAAAGCCGTCCTTCACCTAGCTTGTTGGGAACACAAAGTTTCTTTTCAGTTGCAAACTTCATTCCATACATATATATGGGGAGGTACTAGCTCCAACTCTTTTTGACAGTGAAAACTGCAGGAACTTCAAACCGGCACTAGGAAACTGACTGAGAATGCAGAGAAAAAGTGTCTCCTGCAACCCGTTCCCTTGGTGCTAGATGAACGAACGTCTCTCCACTTGCTCAGTTCTGAGAGATAAGTGTGTGTGAAAGCCGTCCTTCACCTAGCTTGTTGGGAACACAAAGTTTCTTTTCAGTTGCAAAAACCATTCCATACATATATATGGGGAGGTACTAGCTCCAACTCGGTTTTACAGTGAAAAATGCAGTAACTTCAAACCGGAACTAGGAAAGAGACTGAGAACGCAGAGGAAAAGTGTCTCCTGCAACCGGTTCCCTTGGTGCTAGATGAACGAACGTCTCTCCACTTGCTCAGTTCTGAGAGATAAATGTGGGTGAAAGCAGTCCTTCAACTAGCTTGTTGGGAACACAAAGTTTCTTTTCAGTTGCAAACTCCATTCCATACATATATATGGGGAGGTACTAGCTCCAACTCGGTTTTACAGTGAAAACTGCAGGAACTTCAAACTGGTACTAGGAAACAGACTGAGAAAGCAGAGAAAAAGTGTCTCCTGCAACCCGTTCCCTTGGTGCTAGATGAACGAACGTCTCTCCACTTGCTCAGTTCTGAGAGATAAGTGTGTGTGAAAGCCGTCCTTCACCTAGCTTTTTGGGAACACAAGGTTTCTTTTAAGTTGCAAACTCTATTCCATACATATATATGGGGAGGCACTAGCTCCAACTCGGTTTTACAGTGAAAACTGCAGGAACTTCAAACCGGCACTAGGAAACAGACTGAGAAAGCAGAGAAAAAGTCTCTCCTGCAACCCGTTCCCTTGGTTCTAGATGAACGAACGTCTCTCTACTTGCATATTTCTGAGAGATAAGTGTGTGTGAAAGCCGTCCTTCACCTAGCTTGTTGGGAACACAAAGTTTCTTTTCAGTTGCAAACTCCATTCCATACATATATATGGGGAGGTACTAGCTCCAACTCGGTTTTACAGTGAAAACTGCAGGAACTTCAAACCGGGACTAGTAAACAGACTGAGAAAGCAGAAAAAAAGTGTCTACTGCGACCCGTACCCTTGGTGCTAGATGAACGAATGTCTCTCCACTTGCTCAGTTCTGAGATTTAAGTGTGTGTGAAAGCCGTCCTTCACCTAGCTTGTTGGGAACACAAAGATTATTTTCAGTTGCAAAAACCATTCCATACATATATATGGGGAGGTACAAGCTCCAACTCGGTTTGACAGTGAAAACTGCAGGAACTTCAAACCGGCACTAGGAAACAGACTGAGAATGCAGAGAAAAACTCTCTCCTGTAACCCGTTCCCTTGGTGCTAGATGAACGAACGTCTCTCCACTTGCTCAATTCCGAGAGATAAGTGTGTGTGAAAGCCGTCCTTCACCTAGCTTGTTGGGAACACAAAGATTCTTTTCACTTGCAAACTCCATTCCATACATATATATGGGGAGGTACAAACTCCAACTCGGTTTTACAGTGAAAACTGCAGGAACTTTAAACCGGCACTAGGAAACAGACTGAGAAAGCAGAGATAAACTCTCTCCTGCAACCCGTTCCCTTGTTGCTAGATGAACGAACGTCTCTCCACTTGCTCAGTTCCGAGGGATAAGTGTGTGTGAAAGCCTTCCTTCAGCTAGCTTGTTGGGAACACAAAGTTTCTTTTCAGTTGAAAACTCCATTCCATACATATATATGGGGAGGTACAAGCTCCAACTCGGTTTTACAATGAAAACTGCAGGAACAACAAACCGGTACTAGGAAACACACTGAGATAGCAGTGAAAAAGTTTCTCCTGCGACCCGTTCCCTTGGTGCTAGATGAACGAACGTCTCACCACTTGCTCAGTTCTGAGAGATAGGTGTGTGTGAAAGCCGTCCTTCACCTAGCTTGTTGGGAACACAAAGTTTCTTTTCAGTTGCAAACTTCATTCCATACATATATATGGGGAGGTACTAGCTCCAACTCTTTTTGACAGTGAAAACTGCAGGAACTTCAAACCGGCACTAGGAAACTGACTGAGAATGCAGAGAAAATGTTTCTCCTGCAACCCGTTCCCTTGGTGCTAGATGAACGAACGTCTCTCCACTTGCTCAGTTCTGAGAGATATGTGTGTGTGAAAGCCGTCCTTCACCTAGCTTGTTGGGAACACAAAGTTTCTTTTCAGTTGCAAACTTCATTCCATACATATATATGGGGAGGTACTAGCTCCAACTCTTTTTGACAGTGAAAACTGCAGGAACTTCAAACCGGCACTAGGAAACTGACTGAGAATGCAGAGAAAAAGTGTCTCCTGCAACCCGTTCCCTTGGTGCTAGATGAACGAACGTCTATCCACTTGCTCAGTTCTGAGAGATAAGTGTGTGTGAAAGCCGTCCTTCACCTAGCTTGTTGGGAACACAAAGTTTCTTTTCAGTTGCAAAAACCATTCCATACATATATATGGGGAGGTACTAGCTCCAACTCGGTTTTACAGTGAAAACTGCAGGAACTTCAAACCGGAACTAGGAAAGAGACTGAGAACGCAGAAGAAAAGTGTCTCCTGCAACCGGTTCCCTTGGTGCTAGATGAACGAACGTCTCTCCACTTGCTCAGTTCTGAGAGATAAATGTGGGTGAAAGCAGTCCTTCACCTAGCTTGTAGGGAACACAAAGTTTCTTTTCAGTTGCAAACTCCATTCCATACATATATATGGGGAGGTACTAGCTCCAACTCGGTTTTACAGTGAAAACTGCAGGAACTTCAAACCGGCACTAGGAAACAGACTGAGAAAGGAGAGAAAAAGTGTCTCCTGCAACCCGTTCCCTTGGTGCTAGATGAACGAACGTCTCTCCACTTGCTCAGTTCTGAGAGATAAGTGTGTGTGAAAGCCGTCCTTCACCTAGCTTTTTGGGAACACAAAGTTTCTTTTCAGTTGCAAACTTCATTCCATACATATATATGGGGAGGTACTAGCTCCAACTCTTTTTGACAGTGAAAACTGCAGGAACTTCAAACCGGCACTAGGAAACTGACTGAGAATGCAGAGAAAAAGTGTCTCCTGCAACCCGTTCCCTTGGTGCTAGATGAACGAACGTCTATCCACTTGCTCAGTTATGAGAGATAAGTGTGTGTGAAAGCCGTCCTTCACCTAGCTTGTTGGGAACACAAAGTTTCTTTTCAGTTGCAAACTCCATTCCATACATATATATGGGGAGGTACGTGCTCCAACACTGTTTGACAGTGAAAACTGCAGGAACTTCAAACCGGCACTAGGAAACAGACTGAGAAAGCAGAGAAAAACTCTCTCCTGCAACCTGTTCCCTTGGTGCTAGATGAACGAACGTCTCTCCACTTGCTCAATTCCGAGAGATATGTGTGTGTGAAAGCCGTCCTTCACCTAGCTTGTTGGGAACACAAAGTTTCTTTTCACTTGCAAACTCCATTCCATACATATATATGGGGAGGTACAAACTCCAACTCGGTTTTACAGTGAAAACTGCAGGAACTTCAAACCGGCACTAGGAAACAGAGTGAGAAAGCAGAGAAAAACTCTCTCCTGCAACCCGTTCTCTTGGTGCTAGATGAACGGACGTCTCTCCACTTGCTCAGTTCCGAGAGATAAGTGTGTGTGAAAGCCGTCCTTCACCTATCTTTTTGGGAACACAAAGTTTCTTTTCAGTTGCAAACACCATTCCTTACATATATATGGGGAGGTACTAGCTCCAACTCGGTTTTACAGTGAAAACTGCAGGAACTTCAAAACGGCACTAGGAAACAGACTGAGAAAGCAGAGAAAAAGTCTCTCCTGCAACCCGATCCCTTGGTGCTAGATGAACGAACGTCTCTCCACTTGCTCAGTTCTGAGAGATAAGTTTGTGTGAAAGCCGTCCTTCAGCTAGCTTGTTGGGAACACAAAGTTTCTTTTCAGTTGCAAACTCCATTCCATACATATATATGGGGAGGTACAAGCTCCAACTCGGTTTTACTGTGAAAACTGCAGGAACAACTAACCGGTACTAGGAAACACACTGAGAATGCAGAGAAAAAGTGTCTCCTGCAACCCGTTCCCTTGGTGTTAGATGAAAGAACGTCTCTCCACTTGCTCAGTTCTGAGAGATAAGTGTGTGTGAAAGCCGTCCTTCAACTAGCTTGTTGGGAACACAAAGTTTCTTTTCAGTTGCAAACTCCATTCCATACATATATATGGGGAGGTACTAGCTCCAACTCGGTTTTACAGTGAAAACTGCAGGAACTTCAAACCGGCACTAGGAAACAGACTAAGAAAGCAGAGAAAAAGTGTCTCCTGCAACCCGTTCCCTTGTTGCTAGATGAACGAACGTCTCTCCACTTGCTCAGTTCCGAGAGATAAGTGTGTGTGAAAGCCGTCCTTCACCTAGCTTTTTGGGAACACAAAGTTTCTTTTCACTTGCAAACTCCATTCCATACATATATATGGGGAGGTACAAACTCCAACTCGGTTTTACAGTGAAAACTGCAGGAACTTCAAACCGGCACTAGGAAACAGTCTGAGAAAGCAGAGAAAAACTCTCTCCTGCAACACGTTCCCTTGGTGCTAGATGAACGAACGTCTCTCCACTTGCTCAGTTCCGAGAGATAAGTGTGTGTGAAAGCCGTCCTTCACCTATCTTTTTGGGAACACAAAGTTTCTTTTCAGTTGCAAACACCATTCCTTACATATATATGGGGAGGTACTAGCTCCAACTCGGTTTTACAGTGAAAACTGCAGGAAATTCAAACCGGCACTAGGAAACAGACTGAGAAATCAGAGAAAAACTCTCTCCTGCAACCCGTTCCCTTGGTGCTAGATGAACGAACGTCTCTCCATTTGCTAAGTTCTGAGAGATAAGTGTGTGTGAAAGCCGTCCTTCAGCTAGCTTGTTGGGAACACAAAGTTTCTTTTCATTTGCAAACTCCATTCCATACATATATATGGGGAGGTACTAGCTCCAACTCGGTTTTACAGTGAAAACTGCGGGAACATCAAACCGGCACTAGGAAACAGACTGAGAAAGCAGAGGAAAAGTGTCTCCTGCAACCCGTTCCCTTGGTGCTAGATGAACGAACGTCCCTCCACTTGCTCAGTTCTGAGAGATAAGTGTGTGTGAAAGCCGTCCTTCACATAGCTTGTTGGGAACACAAAGTTACTTTGCAGTTGCAAACTCTATTGCATACATATATATGTGGAGGTACTAGCTCCAACTCGGTTTTACAGTGAAAACTGCAGGAAATTCAAACCGGCACTAGGAAACAGACTGAGAAAGCAGAGAAAAAGTGTCTCCTGCAACCCGTTCCCTTGGTGCTAGATGAACGAACGTCTCTCCACTTGCTCAGTTCTGACAGATAAGTGTGTGTGAAAGCCGTCCTTCACCTAGATTGTTAGGAACACAAAGTTTCTTTTCAGTTGCAAAAAAAATTCCATACATATATATGGGGAGGTACAAGCTCCAACTCTCTTTGACAGTGAAAACTGCAGGAACTTCAAACAGGCACTAGGAAACAGACTGAGAAAGCAGAGAAAAACTCTCTCCTGCAACCCGATCCTTGGTTCTAGATGAACGAACGTCTATCCACTTGCTCAGTTCCGAGAGATAAGTGTGTGTGAAAGCCGTCCTTCACCTAGCTTGTTGGGAACACAAAGTTTCTTTTCAGTTACAAACTCCATTCCATACATATATATGGGGAGGTACAAACTCCAACTCTGTTTTACAGTGAAAACTGCAGGAACTTCAAACCGGCACTAGGAAACAGACTGAGAAAGCAGAGAATAAGTCTCTCCTGCAACCCGTTCCCTTGGTGCTAGATGAACGAACGTCTCTCCACTTGCTCAGTTCTGAGAGATAGGTGTGTGTGAAAGCCGTCCTTCACCTAGCTTGTTGGGAACACAAAGTTTCTTTTCAGTTGCAAACTTCATTCGATACATATATAAGGGGCGGTACAAGCTCCAACTCTTTTTGACAGTGAAAACTGCAGGAACTTCAAACCGGCACTAGGAAACTGACTGAGAATGCAGAGAAAAAGTGTCTCCTGCAACCCGTTCCCTTGGTGCTAGATGAACGAACGTCTCTCCACTTGCTCAGTTCTGAGAGATAAGTGGGTGTGAAAGCCGTCCTTCACCTAGCTTGTTGGGAACACAAAGTTTCTTTTCAGTTGCAAAAACCATTCCATACATATATATGGGGAGGTACTAGCTCCAAATCGGTTTTACAGTGAAAACTGCAGGAACTTCAAACCGGAACTAGGATAGAGACTGAGAACGCAGAGGAAAAGTGTCTCCTGCAACAGGTTCCCTTGGTGCTAGATGAACGAACGTCTCTCCACTTGCTCAGTTCTGAGAGATAAATGTGGGTGAAAGCAGTACTTCACCTAGCTTGTTGGGAACACAAAGTTTCTTTTCAGTTGCAAACTCCATTCCATACATATATATGGGGAGGTACTAGCTCCAACTCGGTTTTACAGTGAAAACTGCAGGAAATTCAAACCGGCACTAGGAAACAGACTGAGAAAGCAGAGAAAAATTGTCTCCTGTAACCCGTTCTCTTGGTTCTAGATGAACGAACGTCTCTCCACTTCCTCAGTTCCGAGAGATAAGTGTGTGTGAAAGCCGTCCTTCACCTAGCTTGTTGGGAACACAAAGTTTCTTTTCACTTGCAAACTCCACTCCATACATATATATGGGGAGGTACAAACTCCAACACCGTTTTACAGTGAAAACTGCAGGAACTTCAAACCGGCACTAGGAAACAGACTGAGAAAGCAGAGAAAAACTCTCTCCTGCAACCCGTTCCTCGGTGCTAGATGAACGAACGTCTATCCACTTGCTCAGTTCCGAGAGTTAAGTGTGTTTGAAAGCCGTCCTTCACCTAACTTGTTGGGAACACAAAGTTTCTTTTCAGTTACAAACTCCATTCCATACATATATACGGGGAGGTACAAACTCCAACTCTGTTTTACAGTGAAAACTGCAGGAACTTCAAACCGGCACTAGGAAACAGACTGAGAAATCAGAGAATAAGTCTCTCCTGCAACCCGTTCCCTTGGTGCTAGATGAACGAACGTCTCTCCACTTGCTCAGTTCTGAGAGATAGGTGTGTGTGAAAGCCGTCCTTCACCTAGCTTTTTGGGAACACAAAGTTTCTTTTCAGTTGCAAACTTCATTCCATACATATATATGGGGAGGTACTAGCTCCAACTCTTTTTGACAGTGAAAACTGCAGGAACATCAAACCGGCACTAGGAAACTGACTGAGAATGCAGAGAAAAAGTGTCTCCTGCAACCCGTTCCCTTGGTGCTAGATGAACGAACGTCTCTCCACTTGCTCAGTTCTGACAGATAAGTGTGTGTGAAAGCCGTCCTTCACCTAGCTTGTTGGGAACACAAAGTTTCTTTTCAGTTGCAAAAACCATTCCATACATATATATGGGGAGGTACTAGCTCCAAATCGGTTTTACAGTGAAAACTGCAGGAACTTCAAACCGGAACTAGGAAAGAGACTGAGAACGCAGAGGAAAAGTGTCTCCTGCAACAGGTTCCCTTGGTGCTAGATGAACGAACGTCTCTCCACTTGCTCAGTTCTGAGAGATAAATGTGGGTGAAAGCAGTCCTTCACCTAGCTTGTTGGGAACACAAAGTTTCTTTTCAGATGCAAACTCCATTCCATACATATATATGGGGAGGTTCTAGCTCCAACTCGATTTTACAGTGAAAACTGCAGGAACTTCAAACCGGCACTAGGAAACAGACTGAGAAAGCAGAGAAAAAGTGTCTCATGCAACCCGTTCCCTTGGTGCTAGATGAACGAACGTCTCTCCACTTGCTCAGTTCCGAGAGATAAGTGTGTGTGAAAGCCGTCATTCACCTAGCTTGTTGGGAACACAAAGTTTCTTTTCACTTGCAAACTCCATTCCATACATATATATGGGGAGGTACAAACTCCAACACGGTTTTACAGTGAAAACTGCAGGAACTTCAAACCGGCACTAGGAAACAGACTGAGAAAGCAGAGAAATACTCTCTCCTGCAACCCGTTCCCTTGGTGCTAGATGAACGAACGTCTCTCCACTTGCTCAGTTCTGAGAGATAAGTGTGTGTGAAAGCCGTCCTTCACCTAGCTTTTTGGGAACACAAGGTTTCTTTTAAGTTGCAAACTCTATTCCATACATATATATGGGGAGGCACTAGCTCCAACTCGGTTTTACAGTGAAAACTGCAGGAACTTCAAACCGGCACTAGGAAACAGACTGAGAAAGCAGAGAAAAAGTCTCTCCTGCAACCCGTTCCCTTGGTTCTAGATGAACGAACGTCTCTCCACTTGCATATTTCTGAGAGATAAGTGTGTGTGAAAGCCGTCCTTCACCTAGCTTGTTGGGAACACAAAGTTTCTTTTCAGTTGCAAACTCCATTCCATACATATATATGGGGAGGTACTAGCTCCAACTCGGTTTTACAGTGAAAACTGCAGGAACTTCAAACCGGGACTAGTAAACAGACTGAGAAAGCAGAAAAAAAGTGTCTACTGCGACCCGTACCCTTGGTGCTAGATGAACGAATGTCTCTCCACTTGCTCAGTTCTGAGATTTAAGTGTGTGTGAAAGTCGTCCTTCACCTAGCTTGTTGGGAACACAAAGATTATTTTCAGTTGCAAAAACCATTCCATACATATATATGGGGAGGTACAAGCTCCAACTCGGTTTGACAGTGAAAACTGCAGGAACTTCAAACCGGCACTAGGAAACAGACTGAGAATGCAGAGAAAAACTCTCTCCTGTAACCCGTTCCCTTGGTGCTAGATGAACGAACGTCTCTCCACTTGCTCAATTCCGAGAGATAAGTGTGTGTGAAAGCCGTCCTTCACCTAGCTTGTTGGGAACACAAAGATTCTTTTCACTTGCAAACTCCATTCCATACATATATATGGGGAGGTACAAACTCCAACTCGGTTTTACAGTGAAAACTGCAGGAACTTTAAACCGGCACTAGGAAACAGACTGAGAAAGCAGAGAAAAACTCTCTCCTGCAACCCGTTCCCTTGTTGCTAGATGAACGAACGTCTCTCCACTTGCTCAGTTCCGAGAGATAAGTGTGTGTGAAAGCCTTCCTTCAGCTAGCTTGTTGGGAACACAAAGTTTCTTTTCAGTTGAAAACTCCATTCCATACATATATATGGGGAGGTACAAGCTCCAACTCGGTTTTACAATGAAAACTGCAGGAACAACAAACCGGTACTAGGAAACAGACTGAGATAGCAGTGAAAAAGTTTCTCCTGCAACCCGTTCCCTTGGTGCTAGATGAACGAACGTCTCTCCACTTGCTCAGTTCTGAGAGATAGGTGTGTGTGAAAGCCGTCCTTCACCTAGCTTGTTGGGAACACAAAGTTTCTTTTCAGTTGCAAACTTCATTCCATACATATATATGGGGAGGTACTAGCTCCAACTCTTTTTGACAGTGAAAACTGCAGGAACTTCAACCCGGCACTAGGAAACTGACTGAGAATGCACAGAAAAAGTTTCTCCTGCAACCCGTTCCCTTGGTGCTAGATGAACGAACGTCTCTCCACTTGCTCAGTTCTGAGAGATATGTGTGTGTGAAAGCCGTCCTTCACCTAGCTTGTTGGGAACACAAAGTTTCTTTTCAGTTGCAAACTTCATTCCATACATATATATGGGGAGGTACTAGCTCCAACTCTTTTTGACAGTGAAAACTGCAGGAACTTCAAACCGGCACTAGGAAACTGACTGAGAATGCAGAGAAAAAGTGTCTCCTGCAACCCGTTCCCTTGGTGCTAGATGAACGAACGTCTCTCCACTTGCTCAGTTCTGAGAGATAAGTGTGTGTGAAAGCCGTCCTTCACCTAGCTTGTTGGGAACACAAAGTTTCTTTTCAGTTGCAAAAACCATTCCATACATATATATCGGGAGGTACTAGCTCCAACTCGGTTTTACAGTGAAAACTGCAGGAACTTCAAACCGGAACTAGGAAAGAGACTGAGAACGCAGAAGAAAAGTGTCTCCTGCAACCGGTTCCCTTGGTGCTAGATGAACGAACGTCTCTCCACTTGCTCAGTTCTGAGAGATAAATGTGGGTGAAAGCAGTACTTCACCTAGCTTGTTGGGAACACAAAGTTTCTTTTCAGTTGCAAACTCCATTCCATACATATATATGGGGAGGTACTAGCTCCAACTCGGTTTTACAGTGAAAACTGCAGGAACTTCAAACCGGCACTAGGAAACAGACTGAGAAAGGAGAGAAAAAGTGTCTCCTGCAACCCGTTCCCTTGGTGCTAGATGAACGAACGTCTCTCCACTTGCTCAGTTCTGAGAGATAAGTGTGTGTGAAAGCCGTCCTTCACCTAGCTTGTTGGGAACACAAAGTTTCTTTTCAGTTGCAAACTTCATTCCATACATATATATGGGGAGGTACTAGCTCCAACTCTTTTTGACAGTGAAAACTGCAGGAACTTCAAACCGGCACTAGGAAACTGACTGAGAATGCAGAGAAAAAGTGTCTCCTGCAACCCGTTCCCTTGGTGCTAGATGAACGAACGTCTCTCCACTTGCTCAGTTCTGAGAGATAAGTGTGTGTGAAAGCCGTCCTTCACCTAGCTTGTTGGGAACACAAAGTTTCTTTTCAGTTGCAAAAACCATTCCATACATATATATGGGGAGGTACTAGCTCCAACTCGGTTTTACAGTGAAAACTGCAGGAACTTCAAACCGGAACTAGGAAAGAGACTGAGAACGCAGAGGAAAACTGTCTCCTGCAACCGGTTCCCTTGGTGCTAGATGAACGAACGTCTCTCCACTTGCTCAGTTCTGAGAGATAAATGTGTGTGAAAGCAGTCCTTCACCTAGCTTGTTGGGAACACAAAGTTTCTTTTCAGTTGCAAACTCCATTCCATACATATATATGGGGAGGTACTAGCTCCAACTCGGTTTTACAGTGAAAACTGCAGGAACTTCAAACCGGCACTAGGAAACAGACTGAGAAAGGAGAGAAAAAGTGTCTCCTGCAACCCGTTCCCTTGGTGCTAGATGAACGAACGTCTCTCCACTTGCTCAGTTCTGAGAGATAAGTGTGTGTGAAAGCCGTCCTTCACCTAGCTTTTTGGGAACACAAGGTTTCTTTTAAGTTGCAAACTCTATTCCATACATATATATGGGGAGGCACTAGCTCCAACTCGGTTTTACAGTGAAAACTGCAGGAACTTCAAACCGGCACTAGGAAACAGACTGAGAAAGCAGAGAAAAAGTCTCTCCTGCAACCCGTTCCCTTGGTTCTAGATGAACGAACGTCTCTCCACTTGCTTATTTCCGAGAGATAAGTGTGTGTGAAAGCCGTCCTTCACCTAGCTTGTTGGGAACACAAAGTTTCTTTTCAGTTGCAAACTCCATTCCATACATATATATGGGGAGGTACTAGCTCCAACTCGGTTTTACAGTGAAAACTGCAGGAACTTCAAACCGGGACTAGTAAACAGACTGAGAAAGCAGAAAAAAAGTGTCTACTGCGACCCGTACCCTTGGTGCTACATGAACGAACGTCTCTCCACTTGCTCAGTTCTGACAGATAAGTGTGTGTGAAAGCCGTCCTTCACCTAGCTTGTTGGGAACACAAAGATTATTTTCAGTTGCAAAAACCATTCCATACATATATATGGGGAGGTACAAGCTCCAACTCTGTTTGACAGTGAAAACTGCAGGAACTTCAAACCGGCACTAGGAAACAGACTGAGAAAGCAGAGAAAAACTCTCTCCTGTAAACCGTTCCCTTGGTGCTAGATGAACGAACGTCTCTCCACTTGCTCAGTTCTGAGAGATAATTTTGTGTGAAAGCCGTCCTTCAGCTACCTTGTTGGGAACACAAAGTTTCTTTTCAGTTGCAAACTCCATTCCATACATATATATGGGGAGGTACAAGCTCCAACTCGGTTTTACTGTGAAAACTGCAGGAACATCAAACCGGTACTAGGAAACAGACTGAGAAAGCAGAGAAAAAGTGTCTCCTGCATCCCGTTCCCTTGGTGCTAGATGAACGAACGTCTCTCCACTTGCTCAGTTCTGAGAGATACGTGTGTGTGAAAGCCGTCCTTCAACTAGCTTGTTGGGAACACAAAGTTTCTTTTCAGTTGCAAACTCCATTCCATACATATATATGGGGAGGTACTAGCTCCAACTCGGTTTTATAGTGAAAACTGCAGGAACTTCAAACCGGCACTAGGAAACAGACTTAGAAAGCAGAGAAAAAGTGTCTCCTGCAACCCGTTCCCTTGGTGCTAGATGAACGAACGTCTATCCACTTGCTCAGTTCTGAGAGATAAGTGTGTGTGAAAGCTGTACTTCAACTAGCTTGTTGGGAACACAAAGATTCTTTTCAGTTGCAAACTCCATTCCATACATATATATGGGGAGGTACTAGCTCCAAATCGGTTTGACAGTGAAAACTGCAGGAACTTCAAACCGGCACTAGGTAACAGACTGAGAAAGCAGAGAAAAACTGTCTCCTGCAACCCGTTCCCTTGTTGCTAGATGAACGAACGTCTCTCCACTTGCTCAGTTCTGAGAGATAAGTCTGTGTGAAAGCCGTCCTTCAACTAGCTTGTTGGGAACAGAAAGTTTCTTTTCAGTTGCAAACTCCATTCCATACATATATATGGGGAGGTACTAGCTCCAACTCTGTTTTACAGTGAAAACTGCAGGAACTTCAAACCGGCACTAGGAAAAAGACTGAGAAAGCAGAGAACAAGTGTCTCCTGCAACCCGTTCGCTTGGTGCTAGATGAACGAACGTCTCTCCACTTGCTCAGTTCTGAGAGATAAGTGTGTGTGAAAGCCGTCCTTCACCTAGCTTTTTGGGAACACAAGGTTTCTTTTCAGTTGCAAACTCTATTCCATACATATATATGGGGAGGCACTAGCTCCAACTCGGTTTTACAGTGAATACTGCAGGAACATCCAACCGGCACTAGGAAACAGACTGAGAAAGCAGAGAAAAAGTCTCTCCTGCAACCCGTTCCCTTGGTGCTAGATGAACGAACGTCTCTGCACTTGCTTATTTCCGAGAAATAATTGTGTGTGAAAGCCGTCCTTCACCTAGGTTGTTGGGAACACAAAGTTTCTTTTCAGTTGCAAACTCCATTCCATACATATATATGGGGAGGTACTAGCTCCAACTCGGTTTTACAGTGAAAACGGCAGGAACTTCAAACCGGCACTAGTAAACAGACTGAGAAAGCAGAAAAAAAGTGTCTACTGCGACCCGTACCCTTGGTGCTAGATGAACGAACGTCTCTCCACTTGCTCAGTTCTGAGATTTAAATGTGTGTGAAAGCCGTCCTTCACCTAGCTTGTTGGGAACACAAAAATTATTGTCATTTGCAAAGTCCATTCCATACATATATATGGGGAGGTACTAGCTCCAACTCTGTTTGACAGTGAAAACTGCAGGAACTTCAAACCGGCACTAGGAAACAGACTGAGAAAGGAGAGAAAAAGTGTCTCCTGCAACCTGTTCCCTTGGTGCTAGATGAACGAACGTCTCTCCACTTGCTCAGTTCTGAGAGATATTTGTGTGTGAAAGCCGTCCTTAACCTAGCTTGTTGGGAACACAAAGTTTCTTTTCAGTTGCAAAAACCATTCCATACATATATATGGGGAGGTACAAGCTCCAACTCTGTTTGACAGTGAAAACTGCAGGAACTTCAAACCGGCACTGGGAAACAGACTGAGAAAGCAGAGAAAAACTCTCTCCTGCAACCCGTTCCCTTGGTGCTAGATGAACGAACGTCTCTCCACTTGCTCAATTCCGAGAGATAAGTGTGTGTGAAAGCCGACCTTCACCTAGCTTGTTGGGAACACAAAGTTTCTTTTCACTTGCAAACTCCATTCAATACATATATACGGGGAGGTACAAACTCCAACTCGGTTTTACAGTGAAAACTGCAGGAACTTCAAACCGGCACTAGGAAACAGAGTGAGAAAGCAGAGAAAAACTCTCTCCTGCAACCCGTTCCCTTGGTGCTAGATGAACGGACGTCTCACCACTTGCTCAGTTCCGAGAGATAAGTGTGTGTGAAAGCCGTCCTTCACCTATCTTTTTGGGAACACAAAGTTTCTTTTCAGTTGCAAACACCATTCTTTACATATATATGGGGAGGTACTAGCTCCAACTCGGTTTTACAGTGAAAACTGCAGGAACTTCAAAACGGCACTAGGAAACAGACTGAGAAAGCAGAGAAAAAGTCTCTCCTGCAACCCGTTCCCTTGGTGCTAGATGAACGAACGTCTCTCCACTTGCTCAGTTCTGACAGATAAGTTTGTGTGAAAGCCGTACTTCAGGTAGCTTGTTGGGAACACAAAGTTTCTTTTCAGTTGCAAACTCCATTCCATACATATATATGGGTAGGTACAAGCTCCAACTCGGTTTTACTGTGAAAACTGCAGGAACATCAAACCGGTACTAGGAAACACACTGAGAAAGCAGAGAAAAAGTGTCTCCTGCAACCCGTTCCCTTGGAGCTAGATGAAAGAACGTCTCTCCACTTGCTCAGTTCTGAGAGATAAGTGTGTGTGAAAGCCGTCCTTCAACTAGCTTGTTGGGAACACAAAGTTTCTTTTCAGTTGCAAACTCCATTCCATACATATATATGGGGAGGTACTAGCTCCAACTCGGTTTTACAGTGAAAACTGCAGGAACTTCAAACCGGCACTAGGAAACAGACTGAGAAAGCAGAGAAAAAGTGTCTCCTGCAACCCGTTCCCTTGGTTCTAGATGAACGAACGTCTATCCACTTGCTCAGTTCTGAGAGATAAGTGTGTGTGAAAGCTGTACTTCAACTAGCTTGTTGGGAACACAAAGTTTCTTTTCAGTTGCAAACTCCATTCCATACATATATATGGGGAGGTACTAGCTCCAACTCGGTTTGACAGTGAAAACTGCAGGAACTTCAAACCGGCACTAGGAAACAGACTGAGAAAGCAGAGAAAAAGTCTCTACTGAAACCCGTTCCCTTGGTGCTAGATGAAAGAACGTCTCTCCACTTGCTCAGTTCTGAGAGATAAGTGTGTGTGAAAGCCATTATTCACCTAGCTTGTTGGGAACACAAAGTTCTTTTCAGTTGCAAAAACCATTCCATACATATATATGGGGCGGTACTAGCTCCAACTCGGTTTTACAGTGAAAACTGCAGGAAATTCTAACCGGCACTAGGAAACAGACTGAGAAAGCAGAGAAAAAGTGTCTCCTGCAACCCGTTCCCTTGGTGCTAGATGAACGAACGTCTCTCCACTTCCTCAGTTCCGAGAGATAAGTGTGTGTGAAAGCCGTCCTTCACCTAGCTTGTTGGGAACACAAAGTTTCTTTTCACTTGCAAAATCCATTCCATACAAATATATGGGGAGGTACAAACTCCAACTCGGTTTTACAGTGAAAACTGCAGGAACTTCCAACCGGCACTAGGAAACAGACTGAGAAAGCAGAGAAAAACTCTCTCCTGCAACCCGTTCCCTTGGTGCTAGATGAACGAACGTCTCTCCACTTGCTCAGTTCCGAGACATAAGTGTGTGTGAAAGCCGTCCTTCACCTATCTTTTTGGGAACACAAAGTTTCTTTTCAGTTGCAAACACCATTCCTTACATATATATGGGGAGGTACAAGCTCCAACTCGGTTTTACAGTGAAAACTGCAGGAACTTCAAAACGGCACTAGGAAACAGACTGAGAAAGCAGAGAAAAAGTCTCTCCTGCAACCCGTTCCCTTGGTGCTAGATGAACGAACGTCTCTCCACTTGCTCAGTTCTGAGAGATAAGTTTGTGTGAAAGCCTTCCTTCAGCTA
The DNA here is from genome assembly GCF_036321535.1 of Camelus dromedarius. NCBI lineage: Eukaryota > Metazoa > Chordata > Mammalia > Artiodactyla > Camelidae > Camelus > Camelus dromedarius. Next base: position 967,716 of record NW_026989793.1, on the reverse strand, counting down.
GCTTGTTGGGAACACAAAGTTTCTTTTCAGTTGAAAACTCCATTCCATACATATATATGGGGAGGTACAAGCTCCAACTCGGTTTTACATTGAAAACTGCAGGAACAACAAACCGGTACTAGGAAACACACTGAGAAATCAGAGAAAAACTCTCTCCTGCAACCCGTTCCCTTGGTGCTAGATGAACGAACGTCTCTCCACTTGCTCAGTTCTGAGAGATAAGTGTGTGTGAAAGCCGTCCTTCAGCTAGCTTGTTGGGAACACAAAGTTTCTTTTCAGTTGCAAAGTCCATTCCATACATATATATGGGGAGGTACTAGCTCCAACTCGGTTTTACAGTGAAAACTGCGGGAACATCAAACCGGCACTAGGAAACAGACTGAGAAAGCAGAGGAAAAGTGCCTCCTGCAACCCGTTCCCTTGGTGCTAGATGAACGAACGTCCCTCCACTTGCTCAGTTCTGAGAGATAAGTGTGTGTGAAAGCCGTCCTTCACCTAGCTTGTTGGGAACTCAAAGTTACTTTTCAGTTGCAAACTCTATTCCATACATATATATGGGGAGGTACTAGCTCCAACTCGGTTTTACAGTGAAAACTGCAGGAACTTCAAACCGGCAATAGGAAACAGACTGAGAAATCAGAGAAAAAGTGTCTCCTGCAACCCGTTCCCTTGGTGTTAGATGAACGAAAGTCTCTCCACTTGCTCAGTTCTGACAGATAAGTGTGTGTGAAAGCCGTCCTTCACCTAGCTTGTTGGGAACACAAAGTTTCTTTTCAGTTGCAAAAAAAATTCCATACATATATAAGGGGAGGTACAAGCTCCAACTCTCTTTGACAGTGAAAACCGCACGAACATCAAACAAGCACTAGGAAACAGACTGAGAAAGCAGAGAAATACTCTCTCCTGCAACCCGTTCCTTGGTGCTAGATGAACGAACGTCTATCCACTTGCTCAGTTCCGAGAGATAAGTGTGTGTGAAAGCCGTCCTTCACCTAGCTTGTTGGGAACCCAAAGTTTCTTTTCAGTTGCAAACTCCATTCCATACATATATATGGGGAGGTACTAGCTCCAACTCGGTTTGACAGTGAAAACTGCAGGAACTTCAAACCGGCACTAGGAAACAGACTGAGAACGCAGAGAAAAAGTGTCTCCTGCATCCGGTTTCCTTGTTGCTAGATGAACGAACGTCTCTCCACTTGCTCAGTTCTGAGAGATAAGTGTGTGTGAAAGCCGTCCTTCACCTAGCTTGTTGGGAACACAAAGTTTCTTTTCAGTTGAAAACTCCATTCCATACATATATATGGGGAGGTACAAGCTCCAACTCGGTTTTACATTGAAAACTGCAGGAACAACAAACCGGTACTAGGAAACACACTGAGATAGCAGTGAAAATGTTTCTCCTGCAACCCGTTCCCTTGGTGCTAGATGAACGAACGTCTCTCCACTTGCTCAGTTCTGAGAGATAAGTGTGTGTGAAAGCCGTCCTTCACCTAGCTTGTTGGGAACACAAAGTTTCTTTTAAGTTGCAAACTCCATTCCATACATAAATATGGGGAGGTACTAGCTCCAAATCTGTTTTACAGTGAAAACTGCAGGAACTTCCAACCGGCACTAGGAAACAGACTGAGAAAGCAGAGAAAAACTCTCTCCTGCAACCCGTTCCCTTGGTGCTAGATGAACGAACGTCTCTCCACTTGCTCAGCTCCGAGAGATAAGTGTGTGTGAAAGCCGTCCTTCACCTATCTTTTTGGGAACACAAAGTTTCTTTTCAGTTGCAAACACCATTCCTTACATATATATGGGGAGGTACTAGCTCCAACTCGGTTTTACAGTGAAAACTGCAGGAACTTCAAAACGGCACTAGGAAACAGACTGAGAAATCAGAGAAAAAGTGTCTCCTGCAACCCGTTCCCTTGGTGCTAGATGAACGAACGTCTCTCCACTTGCTCAGTTCTGACAGATAAGTGTGTGTGAAAGCCGTCCTTCACCTAGCTTGTTGGGAACACAAAGTTTCTTTTCAGTTGCAAACACCATTCCTTACATATATATGGGGAGGTACTAGCTCCAACTCGGTTTTACAGTGAAAACTGCAGGAACTTCAAAACGGCACTAGGAAACAGACTGAGAAAGCAGAGAAAAAGTCTCTCCTGCAACCCGTTCCCTTGGTGCTAGATGAACGAACGTCTCTCCACTTGCTCAGTTCTGAGAGATAAGTTTGTGTGAAAGCCGTCCTTCAGGTAGCTTGTTGGGAACACAAAGTTTCTTTTCAGTTGCAAACTCCATTCCATACATATATAAGGGTAGGTACTAGCTCCAACACGGTTTTACTGTGAAAACTGCAGGAACATCAAACCGGTACTAGGAAACACACTGAGAACGCAGAGAAAAAGTGTCTCCTGCAACCCGTTCCCTTGGAGCTAGATGAAAGAACGTCTCTCCAGTTGCTCAGTTCTGAGAGATAAGTGTGTGTGAAAGCCGTCCTTCAACTAGCTTGTTGGGAACACAAAGTTTCTTTTCAGTTGCAAACTCCATTCCATACATATATATGGGGAGGTACTAGCTCCAACTCGGTTTTACAGTGAAAACTGCAGGAACTTCAAACCGGCACTAGGAAACAGACTGAGAAAGCAGAGAAAAAGTGTCTCCTGCAACCCGTTCCCTTGGTTCTAGATGAACGAACGTCTCTCCACTTGCTCAGTTCTGAGAGATAAGTGTGTGTGAAAGCCGTTATTCACCTAGCTTGTTGGGAACACAAAGTTCTTTTCAGTTGCAAAAACCATTCCATACATATATATGGGGCGGTACTAGCTCCAACTCGGTTTTACAGTGAAAACTGCAGGAAATTCTAACCGGCACTAGGAAACAGACTGAGAAAGCAGAGAAAAAGTGTCTCCTGCAACCCGTTCCCTTGGTTCTAGATGAACGAACGTCTCTCCACTTCCTCAGTTCCGAGAGATAAGTGTGTGTGAAAGCCGTCCTTCACCTAGCTTGTTGGGAACACAAAGTTTCTTTTCACTTGCAAAATCCATTCCATACTTATATATGGGGTGGTACAAACTCCAACTCGGTTTTACAGTGAAAACTGCAGGAACTTCCAACCGGCACTAGGAAACAGACTGAGAAAGCAGAGAAAAACTCTCTCCTGCAACCCGTTCCCTTGGTGCTAGATGAACGAACGTCTCTCCACTTGCTCAGTTCCGAGAGATAAGTGTGTGTGAAAGCCGTCCTTCACCTATCTTTTTGGGAACACAAAGTTTCTTTTCAGTTGCAAACACCATTCCTTACATATATATGGGGAGGTACTAGCTCCAACTCGGTTTATCGTGAAAACTGCAGGAACTTCAAAACGGCACTAGGAAACAGACTGAGAAAGCAGAGAAAAAGTCTCTCCTGCCACCCGTTCCCTTGGTGCTAGATGAACGAACGTCTCTCCACTTGCTCAGTTCTGAGAGATAAGTTTGTGTGAAAGCCTTCCTGCAGCTAGCTTGTTGGGAACACAAAGTTTCTTTTCAGTTGAAAACTCCATTCCATACATATATATGGGGAGGTACAAGCTCCAACTCGGTTTTACATTGAAAACTGCAGGAACAACAAACCGGTACTAGGAAACACACTGAGATAGCAGTGAAAAAGTTTCTCCTGCAACCCGTTCCGTTGGTGCTAGATGAACGAACGTCTCTCCACTTGCTCAGTTCTGAGAGATAAGTGTGTGTGAAAGCCGTCCTTCACCTAGCTTGTTGGGAACACAAAGTTTCTTTTCAGTTGCAAACTCCATTCCATTCATATATATTGGGAGGTACTAGCTCCAACTCGGTTTGACAGTGAAAACTGCAGGAACTTCAAACCGGCACTTCGAAACAGACTGAGAAATCAGAGAAAAACTCTCTCCTGCAACCCGTTCCCTTGGTGCTAGATGAACGAACGTCTCTCCACTTGCTCAGTTCTGAGAGATAAGTGTGTGTGAAAGCCGTCCTTCAGCTAGCTTGTTGGGAACACAAAGTTTCTTTTCAGTTGCAAAGTCCATTCCATACATATATATGGGGAGGTACTAGCTCCAACTCGGTTTTACAGTGAAAACTGCGGGAACATCAAACCGGCACTAGGAAACAGACTGAGAAAGCAGAGGAAAAGTGCCTCCTGCAACCCGTTCCCTTGGTGCTAGATGAACGAACGTCCCTCCACTTGCTCAGTTCTGAGAGATAAGTGTGTGTGAAAGCCGTCCTTCACCTAGCTTGTTGGGAACTCAAAGTTACTTTTCAGTTGCAAACTCTGTTCCATACATATATATGGGGAGGTACTAGCTCCAACTCGGTTTTACAGTGAAAACTGCAGGAACTTCAAACCGGCAATAGGAAACAGACTGAGAAATCAGAGAAAAAGTGTCTCCTGCAACCCGTTCCCTTGGTGCTAGATGAACGAACGTCTCTCCACTTGCTCAGTTCTGACAGATAAGTGTGTGTGAAAGCCGTCCTTCACCTAGCTTGTTGGGAACACAAAGTTTCTTTTCAGTTGCAAATAAAATTCCATACATATATATGGGGAGGTACAAGGTCCAACTCTCTTTGACAGTGAAAACCGCAGGAACATCAAACAAGCACTAGGAAACAGACTGAGAAAGCAGAGAAAAACTCTCTCCTGCAACCCGTTCCTTGGTGCTAGATGAACGAACGTCTATCCACTTGCTCAGTTCCGAGAGATAAGTGTGTGTGAAAGCCGTCCTTCACCTAGCTTGTTGGGAACCCAAAGTTTCTTTTAAGTTGCAAACTCCATTCCATACATATATATGGGGAGGTACTAGCTCCAACTCGGTTTGACAGTGAAAACTGCAGGAACTTCCAACCGGCACTAGGAAACAGACTGAGAAAGCAGAGAAAAACTCTCTCCTGCAACCCGTTCCCTTGGTGCTAGATGAACGAACGTCTCTCCACTTGCTCAGTTTCGATAGATAAGTGTGTGTGAAAGCCGTCCTTCACCTATCTTTTTGGGAACACAAAGTTTCTTTTCAGTTGCAAACACCATTCCTTACATATATATGGGGAGGTACTAGCTCCAACTCGGTTTTACAGTGAAAACTGCAGGAACTTCAAAACGGCACTAGGAAACAGACTGAGAAATCAGAGAAAAACTGTCTCCTGCAACCCGTTCCCTTGGTGCTAGATGAACGAACGTCTCTCCACTTGCTCAGTTCTGACAGATAAGTCTGTGTGAAAGCCGTCCTTCACCTAGCTTGTTGGGAACACAAAGTTTCTTTTCAGTTGCAAATAAAATTCCATACATATATATGGGGAGGTACAAGCTCCAACTCTCTTTGACAGTGAAAACCGCAGGAACATCAAACAAGCACTAGGAAACAGACTGAGAAAGCAGAGAAAAACTCTCTCCTGCAACCCGTTCCTTGGTGCTAGATGAACGAACGTCTATCCACTTGCTCAGTTCCGAGAGATAAGTGTGTGTGAAAGCCGTCCTTCACCTAGATTGTTGGGAACCCAAAGTTTCTTTTCAGTTGCAAACTCCATTCCATACATATATATGGGGAGGTACAAGCTCCAAATCGGTTTGACAGTGAAAACTGCAGGAACTTCAAACCGGCACTAGGAAACAGACTGAGAACGCACAGAAAAAGTGTCTCCTGCATCCGGTTTCCTTGTTGCTAGATGAACGAACGTCTCTCCACTTGCTCAGTTCTGAGAGATAAGTGTGTGTGAAAGCCGTCCTTCACCTAGCTTGTTGGGAACACAAAGTTTCTTTTCAGTTGAAAACTCCATTCCATACATATATATGGGGAGGTACAAGCTCCAACTCGGTTTTACATTGAAAACTGCAGGAACAACAAACCGGTACTAGGAAACACACTGAGATAGCAGTGAAAAAGTTTCTCCTGCAACCCGTTCCCTTGGTGCTAGATGAACGAACGTCTCTCCACTTGCTCAGTTCTGAGAGATAAGTGTGTGTGAAAGCCGTCCTTCACCTAGCTTGTTGGGAACACAAAGTTTCTTTTCAGTTGCAAACTCCATTCCATACATATATATGGGGAGGTACTAGCTCCAAATCTGTTTTACAGTGAAAACTGCAGGAACTTCCAACCGGCACTAGGAAACAGACTGAGAAAGCAGAGAAAAACTCTCTCCTGCAACCCGTTCCCTTGGTGCTAGATGAACGAACGTCTCTCCACTTGCTCAGTTCCGAGAGATAAGTGTGTGTGAAAGCCGTCCTTCACTTATCTTTTTGGGAACACAAAGTTTCTTTTCAGTTGCAAACACCATTCCTTACATATATATGGGGAGGTACTAGCTCCAACTCGGTTTTACAGTGAAAACTGCAGGAACTTCAAAACGGCACTAGGAAACAGACTGAGAAATCAGAGAAAAAGTGTCTCCTGCAACCCGTTCCGTTGGTGCTAGATGAACGAACGTCTCTCCACTTGCTCAGTTCTGAGAGATAAGTGTGTGTGAAAGCCGTCCTTCACCTAGCTTGTTGGGAACACAAAGTTTCTTTTCAGTTGCAAACTCCATTCCATTCATATATATGGGGAGGTACTAGCTCCAACTCGGTTTGACAGTGAAAACTGCAGGAACTTCCAACCGGCACTAGGAAACAGACTGAGAAATCAGAGAAAAACTCTCTCCTGCAACCCGTTCCTTGGTGCTAGATGAACGAACGTCTATCCACTTGCTCAGTTCCGAGAGATAAGTGTGTGTGAAAGCCGTCCTTCACCTAGATTGTTGGGAACCCAAAGTTTCTTTTCAGTTGCAAACTCCATTCCATACATATATATGGGGAGGTACTAGCTCCAACTCGGTTTGACAGTGAAAACTGCAGGAACTTCAAACCGGCACTAGGAAACAGACTGAGAACGCAGAGAAAAAGTGTCTCCTGCATCCGGTTTCCTTGTTGCTAGATGAACGAACGTCTCTCCACTTGCTCAGTTCTGAGAGATAAGTGTGTGTGAAAGCCGTCCTTCACCTAGCTTGTTGGGAACACAAAGTTTCTTTTCAGTTGAAAACTCCATTCCATACATATATATGGGGAGGTACAAGCTCCAACTCGGTTTTACATTGAAAACTGCAGGAACAACAAACCGGTACTAGGAAACACACTGAGATAGCAGTGAAAAAGTTTCTCCTGCAACCCGTTCCCTTGGTGCTAGATGAACGAACGTCTCTCCACTTGCTCAGTTCTGAGAGATAAGTGTGTGTGAAAGCCGTCCTTCACCTAGCTTGTTGGGAACACAAAGTTTCTTTTCAGTTGCAAACTCCATTCCATACATATATATGGGGAGGTACTAGCTCCAAATCTGTTTTACAGTGAAAACTGCAGGAACTTCCAACCGGCACTAGGAAACAGACTGAGAAAGCAGAGAAAAACTCTCTCCTGCAACCCGTTCCCTTGGTGCTAGATGAACGAACGTCTCTCCACTTGCTCAGTTCCGAGAGATAAGTGTGTGTGAAAGCCGTCCTTCACCTATCTTTTTGGGAACACAAAGTTTCTTTTCAGTTGCAACCACCATTCCTTACATATATATGGGGAGGTACTAGCTCCAACTCGGTTTTTCATTGAAAACTGCAGGAACAACAAACCGGTACTAGGAAACACACTGAGATAGCAGTGAAAAAGTTTCTCCTGCAACCCGTTCCGTTGGTGCTAGATGAACGAACGTCTCTCCACTTGCTCAGTTCTGAGAGATAAGTGTGTGTGAAAGCCGTCCTTCACCTAGCTTGTTGGGAACACAAAGTTTCTTTTCAGTTGCAAACTCCATTCCATTCATATATATGGGGAGGTACTAACTCCAACTCGGTTTGACAGTGAAAACTGCAGGAACTTCAAACCGGCACTAGGAAACAGACTGAGAAATCAGAGAAAAACTCTCTCCTGAAACCCGTTCCCTTGGTGCTAGATGAACGAACGTCTCTCCACTTGCTCAGTTCTGAGAGATAAGTGTGTGTGAAAGCCGTCCTTCAGATAGCTTGTTGGGAACACAAAGTTTCTTTTCAGTTGCAAAGTCCATTCCATACATATATATGGGGAGGTACTAGCTCCAACTCGGTTTTACAGTGAAAACTGCGGGAACATCAAACCGGCACTAGGAAACAGACTGAGAAAGCAGAGGAAAAGTGCCTCCTGCAACCCGTTCCCTTGGTGCTAGATGAACGAACGTCTCTCCACTTGCTCAGTTCTGAGAGATAAGTGTGTGTGAAAGCCGTCCTTCACCTAGCTTGTTGGGAACACAAAGTTACTTTTCAGTTGCAAACTCTATTCCATACATATATATGGGGAGGTACTAGCTCCAACTCGGTTTTACAGTGAAAACTGCAGGAACTTCAAACCGGCAATAGGAAACAGACTGAGAAAGCAGAGAAAAAGTGTCTCCTGCAACCCGTTCCCTTGGTGCTAGATGAACGAACGTCTCTCCACTTGCTCAGTTCTGACAGATAAGTGTGTGTGAAAGCCGTCCTTCACCTAGCTTGTTGGGAACACAAAGTTTCTTTTCAGTTTCAAATAAAATTCCATACATATATATGGGGAGGTACAAGCTCCAACTCTCTTTGACAGTGAAAACCGCAGGAACTTCAAACAGGCACTAGGAAACAGACTGAGAAAGCAGAGAAAAACTCTCTCCTGCAACCCGTTCCTTGGTGCTAGATGAACGAACGTCTATCCACTTGCTCAGTTCCGAGAGATAAGTGTGTGTGAAAGCCGTCCTTCACCTAGCTAGTTGGGAACCCAAAGTTTCTTTTCAGTTGCAAACTCCATTCCATACATATATATGGGGAGGTACTAGCTCCAACTCGGTTTGACAGTGAAAACCGCAGGAACTTCAAACCGGCACTAGGAAACAGACTGAGAACGCAGAGAATAAGTGTCTCCTGCATCCGGTTTCCTTGTTGCTAGATGAACGAACGTCTCTCCACTTGCTCAGTTCTGAGAGATAAGTGTGTGTGAAAGCCGTCCTTCACCTAGCTTGTTGGGAACACAAAGTTTCTTTTCAGTTGAAAACTCCATTCCATACATATATATGGTGAGGTACAAGCTCCAACTCGGTTTTACATTGAAAACTGCAGGAACAACAAACCGGTACTAGGAAACACACTGAGATAGCAGTGAAAAAGTTTCTCCTGCAACCCGTTCCCTTGGTGCTAGATGAACGAACGTCTCTCCACTTGCTCAGTTCTGAGAGATAAGTGTGTGTGAAAGCCGTCCTTCACCTAGCTTGTTGGGAACACAAAGTTTCTTTTCAGTTGCAAACTACATTCCATTCATATATATGGGGAGGTACAAGCTCCAACTCTCTTTGACAGTGAAAACTGCAGGAACTTCAAACCGGCACTAGGAAACAGACTGAGAAATCAGAGAAAAACTCTCTCCTGCAACCCGTTCACTTGGTGCTAGATGAACGATCGTCTCTCCACTTGCTCAGTTCTGAGAGATAATTGTGTGTGAAAGCCGTTTTTCAGCTAGCTTGTAATGAACACAAAGTTTCTTTTCAGTTGCAAACTCCATTCCATACATATATATGGGGTGGTACTAGCTCCAACTCGGTTTGACAGTGAAAACTGCAGGAACTTCAAACCGGAACTAGGAAAAAGACTGAGATCGCAGAGAAAAAGTGTCTCCTGCATCCGGTTTCCTTGTTGCTAGATGAACGAACGTCTCTCCACTTGCTCAGTTCTGAGAGATAAGTGTTTTTGAAAGCCGTCCTTCACCTAGCTTGTTGGGAACACAAAGTTTCTTTTCAGTTGCAAACTTCATTCCATACATATATATGGGGTGGTACTAGCTCCAACACTTTTTGACAGTGAAAACTGCAGGAACTTCAAACCGGCACTAGGAAACTGACTGAGAATGCAGAGAAAAAGTGTCCCCTGCAACCCGTTCCCTTGGTGCTAGATGAACGAACGTGTCTCCACTTGCTCAGTTCTGAGAGATAAGTGTGTGTGAAAGCCGTCCTTCACCTAGCTTGTTGGGAACACAAAGTTTCTTTTCAGTTGCAAAAACCATTCCATACATATATAAGGGGAGGTACTAGCTCCAACTCGATTTTACAGTGAAAACTGCAGTAACTTCAAACCAGAACTAGGAAAGAGACTTAGAACGCAGAGGAAAAGTGTCTCCTGCAACCCGTTCCCTTGGTGCTAGATGAACGAACGTCTCTCCACTTGCTCAGTTCTGAGAGATAAGTGTGTGTGAAAGCCGTCCTTCACCTAGGTTGTTGGGAACAGAAAGTTTCTTTTCAGTTGCAAAAACCATTCCATACATATATATGGGGAGGTACTAGCTCCACCTCGGTTTTACTGTGAAAAATGCAGGAACTTCAAACCGGCACTAGGAAACAGACTGAGAAAGCAGAGAAAAAGTGTCTCCTGCAACCCGTTCCCTTGGTGCTAGATGAACGAACGTCTCTCCACTTGCTCAGTTCTGAGAGATAAGTGTGTGTGAAAGCCGTCCTTCACCTAGCTTGTTGGGAACACAAAGTTTCTTTTCAGTTGCAAACTCAATTCCGTACATATATATGGGGAGGTACTAGCTCCAACTCGGTTTGACAGTGAAAACTGCAGGAACTTCAAACCGGCACTAGGAAACAGACTGAGATCGCAGAGAAAAAGTGTCTCCTGCATCCGGTTTCCTTGTTGCTAGATGAACGAACGTGTCTCCACTTGCTCAGTTCTGAGAGATAAGTGTGTGTGAAAGCAGTCCTTCACCTAGCTTGTTGGGAACTAAAGTTTCTTTTCAGTTGCAAACTTCATTCCATACATATATATGGGGAGGTACTAGCTCCAACTCGGTTTTACAGTGAAAACTGCAGGAACTTCAAACCGGCACTAGGAAACAGACTGAGAAAGCAGAGGAAAAGTGTCTCCTACAACCCGTTCCCTTGGTGCTAGATGAACGAACGTCTCTCAACTTGCTCAGTTCCGAGAGATAAGTGTGTATGAAAGCCGTCCTTCACCTAGCTTGTTGGGAACACAAAGTTCCTTTTCAGTTGCAAACTCCATTCCATACATATATATGGGGAGGTACAATCTCCAACTCGGTTTTACAGTGAAAACTGCAGGAACTCCAAACCGGCACTAGGAAACAGCCTGAGAAACAGAGAAAAATTCTCTCCTGCAACCCGTTCCCTTGGTGCTAGATGAACGAACGTCTCTGCACTTGCTCAGTTCTGAGAGATAGGTGTGTGTGAAAGCCGTCCTTCACCTAGCTTGTTGGGAACACAAAGTTTCTTTTCAGTTGCAAACTCCATTCCATACATATATATGGGGAGGTACTAGCTCCAACTCGGTTTTACAGTGAAAACTGCAGGAACTTCAAACCGGCACTAGGAAACAGACTGAGAATGCAGAGAAAAAGTGTCTCCTGCAACCCGTTCCCTTGTAGCTAGATGAACGAACATCTCTCCACTTGCTCAGTTCTGAGAGATAAGTGTTTGTGAAAGCCGTCCTTCACCTAGCTTGTTGGGAACACAAAGTTTCTTTTCAGTTGCAAACCCCATTCCATATATATATATGGGGAGGTACTAGCTCCAACTCGGTTTTACAGTGAAAACTGCAGGAACTACAAACCGGCACTAGGAAACAGACTGAGAATGCAGAGAAAAAGTCTCTACTGCAACCGGTTCCCTTGGTGCTAGATGAACGAACGTCTCTCCACTTGCTCAGTTCTGAGAGATAAATGTGTGTGAAAGCAGTCCTTCACCTAGCTTGTTGGGAACACAAAGTTTCTTTTCAGTTGCAAACTCCATTCCATACATATATATGGGGAGGTACTAGCTCCAACTCGGTTTTACAGTGAAAACTGCAGGAACTTCAAACCGGCACTAGGAAACAGACTGAGAAAGCAGAGAAAAAGTGTCTCCTGCAACCCGTTCCCTTGGTGCTAGATGAACGAACGTCTCTCCACTTGCTCAGTTCTGAGAGATAAGTGTGTGTGAAAGCCGTCCTTCACCTAGCTTGTTGGGAACAGAAAGTTTCTTTTCAGTTGCAAACTCCATTCTATACATATATATGGGGAGGTACTAGCTCCAACTCGGTTTTACAGTGAAAACTGCAGGAACTTCAAACCGGCACTAGGAATCAGACTGAGAAAGCAGAGGAAAAGTGTCTCCTGCAACCCGTTCCCTTGGTGCTAGATGAACGAACGTCTCTCCACTTGCTCAGTTCCGAGAGATAAGTGTGTATGAAAGCCGTCCTTCACCTAGCTTGTTGGGAACACAAAGTTACTTTTCAGTTGCAAACTCCATTCCATACATATATATGGGGAGGTACAAACTCCAACTCGGTTTGACAGTGAAAACTGCAGGAACTTCAAACCGACACTAGGAAACAGACTGAGAAAGCAGAGAAAAATTCTCTCCTGAAACCCGTTCCCTTGGTGCTAGATGAACGAACGTCTCTGCACTTGCTCAGTTCTGAGAGATAGGTGTGTGTGAAAGCCGTCCTTCACCTAGCTTGTTGGGAACACAAAGTTTCTTTTCAGTTGCAAACTCCATTCCATACATATATATGGGGAGGTACTAGCTCCAACTCGATTTTACAGTGAAAACTGCAGGAACTTCAAACCGGCACTAGGAAACAGACTGAGAAAGCAGAGAAAAAGTGTCTCCTGCAACCCGTTCCCTTGTTGCTAGATGAACGATCGTCTCTCTACTTGCTCAGTTCTGAGAGATAAATGTGTGTGAAAGCCGTCCTTCACCTAGCTTGTTGGGAACACAAAGTTTCTTTTCAGTTGCAAACTCCATTCCATATATATATATTGGGAGGTACTAGCTCCAACTCGGTTTTACAGTGAAAACTGCAGGAACTTCAAACCGGCAGTAGATAACAGACTGAGAAAGCAGAGGAAAAGTGTCTCCTGCATCCGGTTCCATTGGTGCTAGATGAACGAACGTCTCTCCACTTGCTCAGTTCCGAGAGATAAGTGTGTATGAAAGCCGTCCTTCACCTAGCTTGTTGGGAACACAAAGTTTCTTTTCAGTTGCAAACTCCATTCCATACATGTATATGGGGAGGTACAAACTCCAACTCGGTTTTACAGTGAAAACTGCAGGAACTTCAAACCGGCACTAGGAAACAGACTGAGAAAGCAGAGGATAAGTGTCTCCTGCAACCCTTCCCCTTGGTGCTAGATGAACGAACGTCTCTCCACTTGCTCAGTTCCGAGAGATAAGTGTGTATGAAAGCCGTCCTTAACCTAGCTTGTTGGGAACACAAAGTTTCTTTTCAGTTGCAAACTTCATTCCATACATATAAATGGGGAGGTACTAGCTCCAACTCTTTTTGACAGGGAAAACTGCAGGAACTTCAAACCGGCACTAGGAAACAGACTGAGAATGCAGAGAAAAAGTCTCTCCTGCAACCCGTTACCTTGGTGCTAGATGAAAGAACGTCTCTCCACTTGCTCAGTTCTGAGAGATAAGTGTGTGTGAAAGCCGTCCTTCACCTAGCTTGTTGGGAACACAAAGTTTCTTTTCAGTTGCAAAAACCATTCCATACATATATATGGGGAGGTACTAGCTCCAACTCGGTTTGACAGTGAAAACTGCATGAACTTCAAACCGGCACTAGGAAACAGACTGAGAAAGCAGAGGAAAAGTGTCTCCTGCAACCGGTTCCCTTGGTGCTAGATGAACGAACGTCTCTCCACTTGCTCAGTTCTGAGAGATAAATGTGTGTGAAAGCAGTCCTTCACCTAGCTTGTTGGGAACACAAAGTTTCTTTTCAGTTGCAAACTCCATTCCATACATATATATGGGGAGGTACTAGCTCCAACTCGGTTTTACAGTGAAAACTGCAGGAACTTCAAACCGGCACTAGGAAACAGACTGAGAAAGCAGAGAAAAAGTGTCTCCTGCAACCCGTTCCCTTGGTGCTAGATGAACGAACGTCTCTCCACTTGCTCAGTTCTGAGAGATAAGTGTGTGTGAAAGCCGTCCTTCACCTAGCTTGTTGGGAACACAAAGTTTCTTTTCAGTTGCAAACTCCATTCCATACATATATATGGGGAGGTACTAGCTCCAACTCGGTTTGACAGTGAAAACTGCAGGAACTTCAAACCGGCACTAGGAAACAGACTGAGAACGCAGAGAAAAAGTTTCTCCTGCATCCGGTTTCCTTGTTGCTAGATGAACGAACGTCTCTCCACTTGCTCAGTTCTGAGAGATAAGTGTGTGTGAAAGCCGTCCTTCACCTAGCTTGTTGGGAACAAAAAGTTTCTTTTCAGTTGCAAACTCCATTCCATATATATATATGGGGAGGTACTAGCTCCAACTCGGTTTTACAGTGAAAACTGCAGGAACTTCAAACCGGCACTAGGAAACAGACTGAGAAAGCAGAGGATAAGTGTCTCCTGCAAACCGTCCCCTTGGTGCTAGATGAACGAACGTCTCTCCACTTGCTCAGTTCTGAGAGATAAGTGTGTATGAAAGCCGTCCTTCACCTAGCTTGTTGGGAACACAAAGTTTCTTTTCAGTTGCAAACTTCATTCCATACATATATATGGGGAGGTACTAGCTCCAACACTTTTTGACAGGGAAAACTGCAGGAACTTCAAACCGGCACTAGGAAACAGACTGAGAATGCAGAGAAAAAGTCTCTCCTGCAACCCGTTACCTTGGTGCTAGATGAAAGAACGTCTCTCCACTTGCTCAGTTCTGAGAGATAAGTGTGTGTGAAAGCCGTCCTTCACCTAGCTTGTTGGGAACAGAAAGTTTCTTTTCAGTTGCAAACTCCATTCCATACATATATATGGGGAGGTACTAGCTCCAACTCGGTTTTACAGTGAAAACTGCAGGAACTTCAAACCGGCACTAGGAAACAGACTGAGAAAGCAGAGGAAAAGTGTCTCCTGCAACCCGTTCCCTTGGTGCTAGATGAACGAACGTCTCTCCACTTGCTCAGTTCCGAGAGATAAGTGTGTATGAAAGCCGTCCTTCACCTAGCTTGTGGGAACACAAAGTTCCTTTTCAGTTGCAAACTCCATTCCATACATATATATGGGGAGGTACAAACTCCAACTCGGTTTGACAGTGAAAACTGCAGGAACTTCAAACCGGCACTAGGAAACAGACTGAGAAAGCAGAGAAAAATTCTCTCCTGCAACCCGTTCCCTTGGTGCTAGATGAACGAACGTCTCTGCACTTGCTCAGTTCTGAGAGATAGGTGTGTGTGAAAGCCGTCCTTCACCTAGCTTGTTGGGAACACAAAGTTTCTTTTCAGTTGCAAACTCCATTCCATACATATATATGGGGAGGTTCTAGCTCCACCTCGGTTTTACAGTGAAAACTGCAGGAACTTCAAACCGGCACTAGGAAACAGACTGAGAAAGCAGAGAAAAAGTGTCTCCTGCAACCCGTTCCCTTGTTGCTAGATGAACGAACGTCTCTCCACTTGCTCAGTTCTGAGAGATAAGTGTGTGTGAAAGCCGTCCTTCACCTAGCTTGTTGTGAACACAAAGTTTCTTTTCAGTTGCAAACTCCATTCCATATATATATATGGGGAGGTACTAGCTCCAACTCGGTTTTACAGTGAAAACTGCAGGAACTTCAAACCGGCACTAGGAAACAGACTGAGAAAGCAGAGGAAAAGTGTCTCCTGCAACCCGTCCCCTTGGTGCTAGATGAACGAACGTCTCTCCACTTGCTCAGTTCCGAGAGATAAGTGTGTATGAAAGCCGTCCTTCACCTAGCTTGTTGGGAACACAAAGTTTCTTTTCAGTTGCAAACTCCATTCCATACATGTATATGGGTAGGTACAAACTCCAACTCGGTTTTACAGTGAAAACTGCAGGAACTTCAAACCGGCACTAGTAAACAGACTGAGAAAGCAGAGGAAAAGTGTCTCCTGCAACCCGTCCCCTTGGTGCTAGATGAACGAACGTCTCTCCACTTGCTCAGTTCCGAGAGATAAGTGTGTATGAAAGCCGTCCTTCACCTAGATTGTTGGGAACACAAAGTTTCTTTTCAGTTGCAAACTCCATTCCATACATATATATGGGGAGGTACTAGCTCCAACACTTTTTGACAGGTAAAACTGCAGGAACTTCAAACCGGCACTAGGAAACAGACTGAGAATGCAGAGAAAAAGTCTCTCCTGCAACCCGTTACCTTGGTGCTAGATGAAAGAACGTCTCTCCACTTGCTCAGTTCTGAGAGATAAGTGTGTGTGAAAGCCGTCCTTCACCTAGCTTGTTGGGAACACAAAGTTTCTTTTCAGTTGCAAAAACCATTCCATACATATATATGGGGAGGGACTACCTCCAACTCGGTTTGACAGTGAAAACTGCAGGAACTTCAAACCGGCACTAGGAAACAGACTGAGAAAGCAGAGAAAAAGTGTCTCCTGCAACCGGTTCCCTTGGTGCTAGATGAACGAACGTCTCTCCACTTGCTCAGTTCTGAGAGATAAATGTGTGTGAAAGCAGTCCTTCACCTAGCTTGTTGGGAACACAAAGTTTCTTTTCAGTTGCAAACTCCATTCCATACATATATATGGGGAGGTACTAGCTCCAACTCGGTTTTACAGTGAAAACTGCAGGAACTTCAAACCGGCACTAGGAAACAGACTGAGAAAGCAGAGAAAAAGTGTCTCCTGCAACCCGTTCCCTTGGTGCTAGATGAACGAACGTCTCTCCACTTGCTCAGTTCTGAGAGAAAAGTGTGTGTGAAAGCCGTCCTTCACCTAGCTTGTTGGGAACACAAAGTTTCTTTTCACTTGCAAACTCCATTCCATATATATATACGGGGAGGTACTAGCTCCAACTCGGTTTGACAGTGAAAACTGCAGGAACTTCAAACCGGCACTAGGAAACATACTGAGAAAGCAGAGGAAAAGTGTCTCCTGCAACCCGTTCCCTTGGTGCTAGATGAACGAACGTCTCTCCACTTGCTCAGTTCCGAGAGATAGGTGTGTATGAAAGCCGTCCTTCACCTCGCTTGTTGGGAACACAAAGTTTCTTTTCAGTTGCAAACTCCATTCCATACATATATATGGGGAGGTACAAACTCCAACTCGGTTTTACAGTGAAAACTGCAGGAACTTCAAACCGGCACTAGGAAACAGACTGAGAATGCAGAGAAAAATTCTCTCCTGCAACCGTTCCCTTGGTGCTAGATGAACGAACGTCTCTGCACTTGCTCAGTTCTGAGAGATAGGTGTGTGTGAAAGCCGTCCTTCACCTAGCTTGTTGGGAACACAAAGTTTCTTTTCAGTTGCAAACTTCATTCCATACATATATATGGGGAGGTACTAGCTCCAACTCATTTTGACAGTGAAAACTGCAGGAATTTCAAACCGGCACTAGGAAAAAGACTGAGAATGCAGAGAAAAAGTCTCTCCTGCAACCCGTTACCTTGGTGCTAGATGAACGAACGTCTCTCCACTTGCTCAGTTCTGAGAAATAAGTGTGTGTGAAAGCCGTCCTTCACCTAGCTTGTTGGGAACACAAAGTTTCTTTTCAGTTGCAAACTCCATTCCATACATATATATGGGGAGGTACTAGCTCCAACTCGGTTTGACAGTGAAAACTGCAGGAACTTCAAACCGGCACTAGGAAACAGACTGAGAAAGCAGAGAAAAAGTGTCTCCTGCAACCCGTTCCCTTGGTGCTAGATGAACGAACGTCTCTCCACTTGCTCAGTTCTGAGAGATATGTGTGTGTGAAAGCCGTCCTTCACCTAGCTTGTTGGGAACACAAAGTTTCTTTTCAGTTGCAAACACCATTCCATACATATATATGGGGAGGTACTAGCTCCAACAGGGTTTGACAGTGAAAACTGCAGGAACTTCAAACCGGCACTAGGAAACAGACTGAGAACGCAGAGAAAAAGTGTCTCCTGCATCCGGTTCCCTTGGTGCTACATGAACGAACGTCTCTCCACTTGCTCAGTTCTGAGAGATAAGTGTGTGTGAAAGCCGTCCTTCACCTAGCTTGTTGGGAACACAAAGTTTCTTTTCAGTAGCAAACTTCATTCCATACATATATATGGGGAGGTACTAGCTCCAACTCGGTTTTACAGTGAAAACTGCAGGAAGTTCAAAACGGCACTAGGAAACAGACTGAGAAAGCAGAGAAAAAGTCTCTACTGCAACCCGTTCCCTTGGGGCTAGAAGAACGAAAGTCTCTCCACTTGCTAAGTTCTGAGAGATACGTGTGTGTGAAAGCCGTCCTTCAGCTAGCTTGTTGGGAACACAAAGTTTCTTTTCAGTTGCAAACTGCATTCCATATATATATATGGGGAGGTACTAGCTCCAACTCGGTTTTACAGTGAAAACTGCAGGAACTTCAAACCGGCACTAGGAAACAGACTGAGAAAGCAGAGGAAAAGTGTCTCCTGCAACCCGTTCCCTTGGTGCTAGATGAACGAACGTCTCTCCACTTGCTCAGTTCCGAGAGACAAGTGTGTGTGAAAGCCGTCCTTCACCTAGCTTGTTGGGAACACAAAGTTTCTTTTCAGTTGCAAACTCCATTCCATACATATATATGGGGAGGTACAATCTCCAACTCGGTTTTACAGTGAAAACTGCAGGAACTTCAAACAAACACTAGGAAACAGAATGAGAAAGCAGAGAAAAATTCTCTCCTGCAACCCGTTCCCTTGGTGCTAAATGAACGAACGTCTCTGCACTTGCTCAGTTCTGAGAGATAGGTGTGTGTGAAAGCCGTCCTTCACCTAGCTTGTTGGGAACACAAAGTTTCTTTTCAGTTGCAAACTCCATTCCATACATATATATGGGGAGGTACTAGCTCCAACTCGGTTTGACAGTGAAAACTGCAGGAACTTCAAACCGGCACTAGGAAACAGACTGAGAAAGCAGAGAAAAAGTGTCTCCTGCAACCCGTTCCCTTGTTGCTAGATGAACGAACGTCTCTCCACTTGCTCAGTTCTGAGAGATATGTGTGTGTGAAAGCCGTCCTTCACCTAGCTTGGTGGGAACACAAAGTTTCTTTTCAGTTGCAAACACCATTCCATACATATATATGGGGAGGTACTAGCTCCAACAGGGTTTGACAGTGAAAACTGCAGGAACTTCAAACCGGCACTAGGAAACAGACTGAGAACGCAGAGAAAAAGTGTCTCCTGCATCCGGTTCCCTTGGTGCTAGATGAACGAACGTCTCTCCACTTGCTCAGTTCTGAGAGATAAGTGTGTGTGAAAGCCGTCCTTCAACTAGCTTGTTGGGAACACAAAGTTTCTTTTCAGTAGCAAACTTCATTCCATACATATATATGGGGAGGTACTAGCTCCAACTCGGTTTTACAGTGAAAACTGCAGGAAGTTCAAAACGGCACTAGGAAACAGACTGAGAAAGCAGAGAAAAAGTCTCTCCTGCAACCCGTTCCCTTGGGGCTAGATGAACGAAAGTCTCTCCACTTGCTAAGTTCTGAGAGATACGTGTGTGTGAAAGCCGTCCTTCAGCTAGCTTGTTGGGAACACAAAGTTTCTTTTCAGTTGCAAACTGCATTCCATATATATATATGGGGAGGTACTAGCTCCAACTCGGTTTTACAGTGAAAACTGCAGGAACTTCAAACCGGCACTAGGAAACAGACTGAGAAAGCAGAGGAAAAGTGTCTCCTGCAACCCGTTCCCTTGGTGCTAGATGAACGAACGTCTCTCCACTTGCTCAGTTCCGAGAGACAAGTGTGTGTGAAAGCCGTCCTTCACCTAGCTTGTTGGGAACACAAAGTTTCTATTCAGTTGCAAACTCCATTCCATACATATATATGGGGAGGTACAATCTCCAACTCGGTTTTACAGTGAAAACTGCAGGAACTTCAAACAAACACTAGGAAACAGAATGAGAAAGCAGAGAAAAATTCTCTCCTGCAACCCGTTCCCTTGGTGCTAAATGAACGAACGTCTCTGCACTTGCTCAGTTCTGAGGGATAGGTGTGTGTGAAAGCCGTCCTTCACCTAGCTTGTTGTGAACACAAAGTTTCTTTTCAGTTGCAAACTTCATTCCATACATATATATGGGGAGGTACTAGCTCCAACTCGTTTTGACAGTGAAAACTGCAGGAACTTCAAACCGGCACTAGGAAACAGACTGAGAAAGCAGAGAAAAAGTGTCTCCTGCAACCCGTTCCCTTGGTGCTAGATGAACGAACGTCTCTCCACTTGCTCAGTTCTGAGAGATATGTGTGTGTGAAAGCCGTCCTTCACCTAACTTGTTGGGAACACAAAGTTTCTTTTCAGTTGCAAACACCATTCCTTACATATATATGGGGAGGTACTAGCTCCAACAGGGTTTGACAGTGAAAACTGCAGGAACTTCAAACCGGCACTAGGAAACAGACTGAGATCGCAGAGAAAAAGTGTCTCCTGCATCCGGTTCCCTTGGTGCTACATGAACGAACGTCTCTCCACTTGCTCAGTTCTGAGAGATAAGTGTGTGTGAAAGCCGTCCTTCACCTAGCTTGTTGGGAACACAAAGTTTCTTTTCAGTAGCAAACTTCATTCCATACATATATATGGGGAGATACTAGCTCCAACTCGGTTTTACAGTGAAAACTGCAGGAAGTTCAAAACGGCACTAGGAAACAGACTGAGAAAGCAGAGAAAAAGTCTCTCCTGCAACCCGTTCCCTTGGGGCTAGATGAACGAAAGTCTCTCCACTTGCTAAGTTCTGAGAGATACGTGTGTGTGAAAGCCGTCCTTCAGCTAGCTTGTTGGGAACACAAAGTTTCTTTTCAGTTGCAAACTGCATTCCATATATATATATGGGGAGGTACAATCTCCAACTCGGTTTTACAGTGAAAACTGCAGGAACTTCAAACAAACACTAGGAAACAGAATGAGAAAGCAGAGAAAAA
Organism: Camelus dromedarius; assembly: GCF_036321535.1. Taxonomy (NCBI): domain Eukaryota; kingdom Metazoa; phylum Chordata; class Mammalia; order Artiodactyla; family Camelidae; genus Camelus; species Camelus dromedarius. The sequence goes on along the minus strand of NW_026989793.1, from coordinate 946,911 downwards.
TTCTCTCCTGCAACCCGTTCCCTTGGTGCTAAATGAACGAACGTCTCTGCACTTGCTCAGTTCTGAGAGATAGGTGTGTGTGAAAGCCGTCCTTCACCTAGCTTTTTGTGAACACAAAGTTTCTTTTCAGTTGCAAACTTCATTCCATACATATATATGGGGAGGTACTAGCTCCAACTCGTTTTGACAGTGAAAACTGCAGGAACTTCAAACCGGCACTAGGAAACAGACTGAGAATGCAGAGAAAAAGTCTCTCCTGCATCCCGTTACCTTGGTGCTAGATGAAAGAACGTCTCTCCACTTGCTCAGTTCTGAGAGATAAGTGTGTGTGAAAGCCGTCCTTCACCTAGCTTGTTGGGAACACAAAGTTTCTTTTCAGTTGCAAAAACCATTCCATACATATATATGGGGAGTTACTACCTCCAACTCTTTTTGACAGTGAAAACTGCAGGAACTTCAAACCGGCACTAGGAAACAGACTGAGAACGCAGAGAAAAGTGTCTCTTGCAACCGGTTCCCTTGGTGCTAGATGAACGAACGTCTCTCCACTTGCTCAGTTCTGAGAGATAAATGTGTGTGAAAGCAGTCCTTCACCTAGCTTGTTGGGAACACAAAGTTTCTTTTCAGTTGCAAACTCCATTCCATACATATATATGGGTAGGTACTAGCTCCAACTCGGTTTTACAGTGAAAAATGCAGGAACTTCAAACCGGCACTAGGAAACAGACTGAGAAATCAGAGAAAAAGTGTCTCCTGCAACCCGTTCCCTTGGTGCTAGATGAACGAACGTCTCTCCACTTGCTCAGTTCTGAGAGATAAGTGTGTGTGAAAGCCGTCCTTCACCTAGCTTGTTGGGAACACAAAGTTTCTTTTCAGTTGCAAAAACCATTCCATACATATATATGGGGAGTTACTACCTCCAACTCTGTTTGACAGTGAAAACTGCAGGAACTTCAAACCGGCACTAGGAAACAGACTGAGAACGCAGAGAAAAGTGTCTCTTGCAACCGGTTCCCTTGGTGCTAGATGAACGAACGTCTCTCCACTTGCTCAGTTCTGAGAGATAAATGTGTGTGAAAGCAGTCCTTCACCTAGCTTGTTGGGAACACAAAGTTTCTTTTCAGTTGCAAACTCCATTCCATACATATATATGGGGAGGTACTAGCTCCAACTCGGTTTTACAGTGAAAAATGCAGGAACTTCAAACCGGCACTAGGAAACAGACTGAGAAATCAGAGAAATCGTGTCTCCTGCAACCCGTTCCCTTGGTGCTAGATGAACGAACGTCTCTCCACTTGCTCAGTTCTGAGAGATAAGTGTGTGTGAAAGCCGTCCTTCACCTAGCTTGTTGGGAACAGAAAGTTTCTTTTCAGTTGCAAAAACCATTCCATAAATATATATGGGGAGGTACTAGCTCCAACTCGGTTTTACAGTGAAAACTGCAGGAACTTCAAACCGGCACTAGGAAACAGACTGAGAAAGCAGAGAAAAAGTGTCTCCTGCAACCCGTTCCCTTGGTGCTAGATGAACGAACGTCTCTCCACTTGCTAAGTTCTGAGAGATAAGTGTGTGTGAAAGCCGTCCTTCAGCAAGCTTGTTGGGAACACAAAGTTTCTTTTCAGTTGCAAACTCAATTCCATATATATATATGGGGAGGTACTAGCTCCAACTCGGTTTTACAGTGAAAACTGCAGGAACTTCAAACCGGCACTAGGAAACAGACTGAGAAAGGAGAGGAAAAGTGTCTCCTGCAACCCGTTCCCTTGGTGCTAGATGAACGAACGTCTCTCCACTTGCTCTGTTCCGAGAGATAAGTGTGTATGAAAGCCGTCCTTCACCTAGCTTGTTGGGAACACAAAGTTTCTTTTCAGTTGCTAACTCCATTCCATACATATATATGGGGAGGTACAAACTCCAACTCGGTTTTACAGTGAAAACTGCAGGAACTTCAAACCGGCACTAGGAAACATACTGAGAAAGCAGAGAAAAATTCTCTCCTGCAACCCGTTCCCTTGGTGCTAGATGAACGAACGTCTCTCCACTTGCTCAGTTCTGAGAGATAGGTGTGTGTGAAAGCCGTCCTTCACCTAGCTTTTTTGGAACACAAAGTTTCTTTTCAGTTGCAAACTTCATTCCATACATATATATGGGGAGGTACTAGCTCCAACTCTTTTTGACAGTGAAAACTGCAGGAACTTCAAACCGGCACTAGGAAACAGACTGAGAATGCAGAGAAAAAGTCTCTCCTGCAACCCGTTCCCTTGGTGCTAGATGAACGAACGTCTCTCCACTTGCTCAGTTCTGAGAGATAAGTGTGTGTGAAAGCCGTCCTTCAGCTAGCTTGTTGGGAACACAAAGTTTCTTTTCAGTTGCAAAAACCATTCCATACATATATATGGGGAGTTACTACCTCCAACTCTATTTGACAGTGAAAACTGCAGGAACTTCAAACCGGCACTAGGAAACAGACTGAGAACGCAGAGAAAAGTGTCTCTTGCAACCGGTTCCCTTGGTGCTAGATGAACGAACGTCTCTCCACTTGCTCAGTTCTGAGAGATAAATGTGTGTGAAAGCAGTCCGTCACCTAGCTTGTTGGGAACACAAAGTTTCTTTTCAGTTGCAAACTCCATTCCATACATATATATGGGGAGGTACTAGCTCCAACTCGGTTTTACAGTGAAAAATGCAGGAACTTCAAACCGGCACTAGGAAACAGACTGAGAAATCAGAGAAAAAGTGTCTCCTGCAACCCGTTCCCTTGGTGCTAGATGAACGAACGTCTCTCCACTTGCTCAGTTCTGAGAGATAAGTGTGTGTGAAAGCCGTCCTTCACCTAGCTTGTTGGGAACAGAAAGTTTCTTTTCAGTTGCAAAAACCATTCCATACATATATATGGGGAGGTACTAGCTCCAACTCGGTTTTACAGTGAAAACTGCAGGAACTTCAAACCGGCACTAGGAAACAGACTGAGAATGCAGAGAAAAAGTGTCTCCTGCAACCCGTTCCCTTGGTGCTAGATGAACGAAAGTCTCTCCACTTGCTAAGTTCTGAGAGATAAGTGTGTGTGAAAGCCGTCCTTCAGCTAGCTTGTTGGGAACACAAAGTTTCTTTTCAGTTGCTAACTCCATTCCATACATATATATGGGGAGGTACAAACTCCAACTCTGTTTTACAGTGAAAACTGCAGGAACTTCAAACCGGCACTAGGAAACAGACTGAGAATGCAGAGAAAAAGTCTCTCCTGCAACCGGTTACCTTGGTGCTAGATGAAAGAACGTCTCTCCACTTGCTCAGTTCTGAGAGATAAGTGTGTGTTAAAGCCGTCCTTCACCTAGCTTGTTGGGAACACAAAGTTTCTTTTCAGTTGCAAAAACCATTCCATACATATATATGGGGAGGTACTACCTCCAATCGGTTTGACAGTGAAAACTGCAGGAACTTCAAACCGGCACTAGGAAACAGACTGAGAAAGCAGAGGAAAAGTGTCTCCTGCAACCGGTTCCCTTGGCGCTAGATGAACGAACGTCTCTCCACTTGCTCAGTTCTGAGAGATAAATGTGTGTGAAAGCAGTCCTTCACCTAGCTTGTTGGGAACACAAAGTTTCTTTTCAGTTGCAAACTCCATTTCATACATATATATGGGGAGGTACTAGCTCCAACTCAGTTTTACAGTGAAAACTGCAGGAACGTCAAACCGGCACTAGAAAACAGACTGAGAAAGCAGAGAAAAAGTGTCTCCTGCAACCCGTTCCCTTGGTGCTAGATGAACGAACGTCTCTCCACTTGCTCAGTTCGGAGAGATAAGTGTGTGTGAAAGCCGTCCTTCACCTAGCTTGTTGGGAACACAAAGTTTCTTTTCAGTTGCAAAAACCATTCCATACATATATATGGGGAGGTACAAACTCCAACTCGGTTTTACAGTGAAACTGCAGGAACTTCAAACCGGCACTAGGAAACAGACTGGGAAAGCAGAGAAAAAGTCTCTCCTGCAACCCGTTCCCTTGGTGCTAGATGAACGAACTTCTCTCCACTTGCTCAGTTCCGGGAGATAAGTGTGTGTGAAAGCCTTCCTTCACCTAGCTTTTTTGGAACACAAAGTTTCTTTTCAGTTGCAAACTCCATTCCATACATATATATGGGGAGGTACTAGCTCCAACTCGGTTTTACCGTGAAAACTGCAGGAACTTCAAACCGGCACTAGGAAACAGACTGAGAAAGCAGAGAAAAAGTGTCTCCTGCAACCCGTTCCCTTGTTGCTAGATGAACGAACTTCTCTCCACTTGCTCAGTTCCGAGAGATAAGTGTGTATGAAAGCCGTCCTTCACCTAGCTTGTTGGGAACACAAAGTTTCTTTTCAGTTGCAAACTCCATTCCATAAATATATATGGGGAGGTACAAACTCCAACTCGGTTTTACAGTGAAAACTGCAGGATCTTCAAACCGGCACTAGGAAACAGACTGAGAAAGCAGAGAAAAATTCTCTCCTGCAACCCGTTCCCTTGGTGCTAGATGAACGAACGTCTCTCCAATTGCTCAGTTCTGAGAGATAAGTGTGTGTGAAAGCCGTCCTTCACCTAGCTTGTTGGGAACACAAAGTTTCTTTTCAGTTGCAAACTCCATTCCATACATATATATGGGGAGGTACTAGCTCCAACTCGGTTTGACAGTGAAAACTGCAGGAACTTCAAACCGGCACTAGGAAACAGACTGAGAACGCAGAGAAAAAGTATCTCCTGCATCCGGTTCCCTTGTTGCTAGATGAACGAACGTCTCTCCACTTGCTCAGTTCTGAGAGATAAGTGTGTGTGAAAGCCGTACTTCACCTAGCTTGTTGGGAACTAAAGTTTCTTTTCAGTTGCAAACTTCATTCCATACATAAATATGGGGAGGTACTAGCTCCAACTCGGTTTTACAGTGAAAACTGCAGGAACTTCAAAACGGCACTAGGAAACAGACTGAGAAAGCAGAGAAAAAGTGTCTCCTGCAACCCGTTCCCTTGGTGCTAGATGAACGAACGTCTCTCCACTTGCTCAGTTCGGAGAGATAAGTGTGTGTGAAAGCCGTCCTTCACCTAGCTTGTTGGGAACACAAAGTTTCTTTTCAGTTGCAAAAACCATTCCATACATATATATGGGGAGGTACAAACTCCAACTCGGTTTTACAGTGAAACTGCAGGAACTTCAAACCGGCACTACGAAACAGACTGGGAAAGCAGAGAAAAAGTCTCTCCTGCAACCCGTTCCCTTGGTGCTAGATGAACGAACTTCTCTCCACTTGCTCAGTTCCGGGAGATAAGTGTGTGTGAAAGCCTTCCTTCACCTAGCTTTTTTGGAACACAAAGTTTCTTTTCAGTTGCAAACTCCATTCCATACATATATATGGGGAGGTACTAGCTCCAACTCGGTTTTACCGTGAAAACTGCAGGAACTTCAAACCGGCACTAGGAAACAGACTGAGAAAGCAGAGAAAAAGTGTCTCCTGCAACCCGTTCCCTTGTTGCTAGATGAACGAACTTCTCTCCACTTGCTCAGTTCCGAGAGATAAGTGTGTATGAAAGCCGTCCTTCACCTAGCTTGTTGGGAACACAAAGTTTCTTTTCAGTTGCAAACTCCATTCCATAAATATATATGGGGAGGTACAAACTCCAACTCGGTTTTACAGTGAAAACTGCAGGATCTTCAAACCGGCACTAGGAAACAGACTGAGAAAGCAGAGAAAAATTCTCTCCTGCAACCCGTTCCCTTGGTGCTAGATGAACGAACGTCTCTCCAATTGCTCAGTTCTGAGAGATAAGTGTGTGTGAAAGCCGTCCTTCACCTAGCTTGTTGGGAACACAAAGTTTCTTTTCAGTTGCAAACTCCATTCCATACATATATATGGGGAGGTACTAGCTCCAACTCGGTTTGACAGTGAAAACTGCAGGAACTTCAAACCGGCACTAGGAAACAGACTGAGAACGCAGAGAAAAAGTGTCTCCTGCATCCGGTTCCCTTGTTGCTAGATGAACGAACGTCTCTCCACTTGCTCAGTTCTGAGAGATAAGTGTGTGTGAAAGCCGTACTTCACCTAGCTTTTTGGGAACTAAAGTTTCTTTTCAGTTGCAAACTTCATTCCATACATAAATATGGGGAGGTACTAGCTCCAACTCGGTTTTACAGTGAAAACTGCAGGAACTTCAAAACGGCACTAGGAAACAGACTGAGAAAGCAGAGAAAAAGTCTCTCCTGCAACCCGTTCCCTTGGTGCTAGATGAACGAACGTCTCTCAACTTGCTAAGTTCTGAGAGATAAGTGTGTGTGAAAGCCGTCCTTCAGCTAGCTTGTTGGGAACACAAAGTTTCTTTTCAGTTGCAAACTCCATTCCATATATATATATGGGGAGGTACTAGCTCCAACTCGGTTTTACAGTGAAAACTGCAGGAACTTCAAACCGGCACTAGGAAACAGACTGAGAAAGCAAAGAAAAATTCTCTCCTGCAACCCGTTCCCTTGGTGCTAGATGAAAGAACGTCTCTCCACTTGCTCAGTTCTGAGAGATAGGTGTGTGTGAAAGCCGTCCTTCACCTAGCTTGTTGGGAACACAAAGTTTCTTTTCAGTTGCAAACTTCATTCCATACATATATATGGGGGGGTACTAGCTCCAACTCTTTTTGACAGTGAAAACTGCAGGAACTTCAAACCGGCACTAGGAAACAGACTGAGAATGCAGAGAAAAAGTCTCTCCTGCAACACGTTACCTTGGTGCTAGATGAAAGAACGTCTCTCCACTTGCTCAGTTCTGAGAAATAAGTGTGTGTGAAAGCCGTCCTTCACCTAGCTTGTTGGGAACACAAAGTTTCTTTTCAGTTGCAAACTCCATTCCATACATATATATGGGCAGGTACAAACTCCAACTCGGTTTTACAGTGAAAACTGCAGGAACTTCAAACCGGCACTAGGAAACAGACTGAGAAAGCAGAGAAAAATTCTCTCCCGCAACCCGTTCCCTTGGTGCTAGATGAACGAACGTCTCTGCACTTGCTCAGTTCTGAGAGATAGGTGTGTGTGAAAGCCGTCCTTCACCTAGCTTGTTGGGAACATAAAGTTTCTTTTCAGTTGCAAACTTCATTCCATACATATATATGGGGAGGTACTAGCTCCAACCCTTTTTGACAGTGAAAACTGCAGGAACTTCAAAGCGGCACTAGGAAACAGACTGAGAATGCAGAGAAAAAGTCTCTCCTGCAACCGGTTACCTTGGTGCTAGATGAAAGAACGTCTCTCCACTTGCTCAGTTCTGAGAGATAAGTGTGTGTTAAAGCCGTCCTTCACCTAGCTTGTTGGGAACACAAAGTTTCTTTTCAGTTGCAAACTCCATTCCATACATATATATGGGGAGGTACTAGCTCCAACTCGGTTTTACCGTGAAAACTGCAGGAACTTCAAACCGGCACTAGGAAACAGACTGAGAAAGCAGAGAAAAAGTGTCTCCTGCAACCCGTTCCCTTGTTGCTAGATGAACGAACTTCTCTCCACTTGCTCAGTTCCGAGAGATAAGTGTGTATGAAAGCCGTCCTTCACCTAGCTTGTTGGGAACACAAAGTTTCTTTTCAGTTGCAAACTCCATTCCATAAATATATATGGGGAGGTACAAACTCCAACTCGGTTTTACAGTGAAAACTGCAGGATCTTCAAACCGGCACTAGGAAACAGACTGAGAAAGCAGAGAAAAATTCTCTCCTGCAACTCGTTCCCTTGGTGCTAGATGAACGAACGTCTCTCCAATTGCTCAGTTCTGAGAGATAAGTGTGTGTGAAAGCCGTCCTTCACCTAGATTGTTGGGAACACAAAGTTTCTTTTCAGTTGCAAACTCCATTCCATACATATATATGGGGAGGTACTAGCTCCAACTAGGTTTGACAGTGAAAACTGCAGGAACTTCAAACCGGCACTAGGAAACAGACTGAGAAAGCAGAGGAAAAGTGTCTCCTGCATCCGGTTCCCTTGTTGCTAGATGAACGAACGTCTCTCCACTTGCTCAGTTCTGAGAGATAAGTGTGTGTGAAAGCCGTACTTCACCTAGCTTGTTGGGAACTAAAGTTTCTTTTCAGTTGCAAACTTCATTCCATACATAAATATGGGGAGGTACTAGCTCCAACTCGGTTTTACAGTGAAAACTGCAGGAACTTCAAAACGGCACTAGGAAACAGACTGAGAAAGCAGAGAAAAAGTGTCTCCTGCAACCCGTTCCCTTGGTGCTAGATGAACGAACGTCTCTCCACTTGCTCAGTTCGGAGAGATAAGTGTGTGTGAAAGCCGTCCTTCACCTAGCTTGTTGGGAACACAAAGTTTCTTTTCAGTTGCAAAAACCATTCCATACATATATATGGGGAGGTACAAGCTCCAACTCGGTTTTACAGTGAAACTGCAGGAACTTCAAACCGGCACTAGGAAACAGACTGGGAAAGCAGAGAAAAAGTCTCTCCTGCAACCCGTTCCCTTGGTGCTAGATGAACGAACTTCTCTCCACTTGCTTAGTTCCGGGAGATAAGTGTGTGTGAAAGCCTTCCTTCACCTAGCTTTTTTGGAACACAAAGTTTCTTTTCAGTTGCAAACTCCATTCCATACATATATATGGGGAGGTACTAGCTCCAACTCGGTTTTACCGTGAAAACTGCAGGAACTTCAAACCGGCACTAGGAAACAGACTGAGAAAGCAGAGAAAAAGTGTCTCCTGCAACCCGTTCCCTTGTTGCTAGATGAACGAACTTCTCTCCACTTGCTCAGTTCCGAGAGATAAGTGTGTATGAAAGCCGTCCTTCACCTAGCTTGTTGGGAACACAAAGTTTCTTTTCAGTTGCAAACTCCATTCCATAAATATATATGGGCAGGTACAAACTCCAACTCGGTTTTACAGTGAAAACTGCAGGATCTTCAAACCGGCACTAGGAAACAGACTGAGAAAGCAGAGAAAAATTCTCTCCTGCAACCCGTTCCCTTGGTGCTAGATGAACGAACGTCTCTCCAATTGCTCAGTTCTGAGAGATAAGTGTGTGTGAAAGCCGTCCTTCACCTAGCTTGTTGGGAACACAAAGTTTCTTTTCAGTTGCAAACTCCATTCCATACATATATATGGGGAGGTACTAGCTCCAACTCGGTTTGACAGTGAAAACTGCAGGAACTTCAAACCGGCACTAGGAAACAGACTGAGAACGCAGAGAAAAAGTGTCTCCTGCATCCGGTTCCCTTGTTGCTAGATGAACGAACGTCTCTCCACTTGCTCAGTTCTGAGAGATAAGTGTGTGTGAAAGCCGTACTTCACCTAGCTTTTTGGGAACTAAAGTTTCTTTTCAGTTGCAAACTTCATTCCATACATAAATATGGGGAGGTACTAGCTCCAACTCGGTTTTACAGTGAAAACTGCAGGAACTTCAAAACGGCACTAGGAAACAGACTGAGAAAGCAGAGAAAAAGTCTCTCCTGCAACCCGTTCCCTTGGTGCTAGATGAACGAACGTCTCTCAACTTGCTAAGTTCTGAGAGATAAGTGTGTGTGAAAGCCGTCCTTCAGCTAGCTTGTTGGGAACACAAAGTTTCTTTTCAGTTGCAAACTCCATTCCATATATATATATGGGGAGGTACTAGCTCCAACTCGGTTTTACAGTGAAAACTGCAGGAACTTCAAACCGGCACTAGGAAACAGACTGAGAAAGCAGAGAAAAATTCTCTCCTGCAACCCGTTCCCTTGGTGCTAGATGAACGAACGTCTCCCCACTTGCTCAGTTCTGAGAGATATGTGTGTGTGAAAGCCGTCCTTCACCTAGCTTGTTGGGAACACAAAGTTTCTTTTCAGTTGCAAACTTCATTCCATACATATATATGGGGAGGTACTAGCTCCAACTCGGTTTTACAGTGAAAACTGCAGGAACTTCAAACCGGCACTAGGAAACAGACTGAGAAAGCAGAGAAAAATTCTCTCCTGCAACCCGTTCCCTTGGTGCTAGATGAACGAACGTCTCTCCACTTGCTCAGTTCTGAGAGATATGTGTGTGTGAAAGCCGTCCTTCACCTAGCTTGTTGGGAACACAAAGTTTCTTTTCAGTTGCAAACTTCAATCCATACATATATATGGGGAGGTACTAGCTCCAACTCTTTTTGACAGTGAAAACTGCAGGAACTTCAAACCGGCACTAGGAAACAGACTGAGAATGCAGAGAAGAAGTCTCTCCTGCAACCCGTTAACTTGGTGCTAGATGAAAGAACGTCTCTCCACTTGCTAAGTTCTGAGAGATAAGTGTGTGTGAAAGCCGTCCTTCACCTAGCTTGTTGGGAACACAAAGTTTCTTTTCAGTTGCAAAAACCATTCCATACATATATATGAGGAGGTACTACCTCCAACTCGGTTTGACAGTGAAAACTGCAGGAACTTCAAACCGGCACTAGGAAACAGACTGAGAAAGCAGAGGAAAAGTGTCTCCTGCAACCGGTTCCCTTGGTGCTAGATGAACGAACGTCTCTCCACTTGCTCAGTTCTGAGAGATAAATGTGTGTGAAAGCAGTCCTTCACCTAGCTTGTTGGGAACACAAAGTTTCTTTTCAGTTGCAAACTCCATTCCATACATATATATGGGGAGGTACTAGTTCCAACTCGGTTTTACAGTGAAAACTGCAGGAACTTCAAACCGGCACTAGGAAACAGACTGAGAAAGCAGAGAAAAAGTGTCTCCTGCAACCCGTTCCCTTGGTGCTAGATGAACGAACGTCTCTCCACTTGCTCAGTTCTGAGAGATAAGTGTGTGTGAAAGCCGTCCTTCACCTAGCTTGTTGAGAACACAAAGTTTCTTTTCTGTTGCAAAAACCATTCCATACATATATATGGGGAGGTACAAACTCCAACTCGGTTTTACAGTGAAACTGCAGGAACTTCAAACCGGCACTAGGAAACAGACTGAGAAAGCAGAGAAAAAGTCTCTCCTGCAACCCGTTCCCTTGGTGCTAGATGAACGAACTTCTCTCCACTTGCTCAGTTCCGGGAGATAAGTGTGTGTGAAAGCCTTCCTTCACCTAGCTTTTTTGGAACACAAAGTTTCTTTTCAGTTGCAAACTCCATTCCATACATATATATGGGGAGGTACTAGCTCCAACTCGGTTTTACAGTGAAAACTGCAGGAACTTCAAACCGGCACTAGGAAACAGACTGAGAAAGCAGAGAAAAAGTGTCTCCTGCAACCCGTTCCCTTGTTGCTAGATGAACGAACTTCTCTCCACTTGCTCAGTTCCGAGAGATAAGTGTGTATGAAAGCCGTCCTTCACCTAGCTTGTTGGGAACACAAAGTTTCTTTTCAGTTGCAAACTCCATTCCATAAATATATATGGGGAGGTACAAACTCCAACTCGGTTTTACAGTGAAAACTGCAGGATCTTCAAACCGGCACTAGGAAACAGACTGAGAAAGCAGAGAAAAATTCTCTCCTGCAACCCGTTCCCTTGGTGCTAGATGAACGAACGTCTCTCCACTTGCTCAGTTCTGAGAGATAAGTGTGTGTGAAAGCCGTACTTCACCTAGCTTGTTGGGAACTAAAGTTTCTTTTCAGTTGCAAACTTCATTCCATACATAAATATGGGGAGGTACTAGCTCCAACTCGGTTTTACAGTGAAAACTGCAGGAACTTCAAAACGGCACTAGGAAACAGACTGAGAAAGCAGAGAAAAGTGTCTCCTGCAACCCGTTCCCTTGGTGCTAGATGAACGAACGTCTCTCCACTTGCTCAGTTCGGAGATATAAGTGTGTGTGAAAGCCGTCCTTCACCTAGCTTGTTGGGAACACAAAGTTTCTTTTCAGTTGCAAAAACCATTCCATACATATATATGGGGAGGTACAAACTCCAACTCGGTTTTACAGTGAAACTGCAGGAACTTCAAACCGGCACTAGGAAACAGACTGGGAAAGCAGAGAAAAAGTCTCTCCTGCAACCCGTTCCCTTGGTGCTAGATGAACGAACTTCTCTCCACTTGCTCAGTTCCGGGAGATAAGTGTGTGTGAAAGCCTTCCTTCACCTAGCTTTTTTGGAACACAAAGTTTCTTTTCAGTTGCAAACTCCATTCCATACATATATATGGGGAGGTACTAGCTCCAACTCGGTTTTACCGTGAAAACTGCAGGAACTTCAAACCGGCACTAGGAAACAGACTGAGAAAGCAGAGAAAAAGTGTCTCCTGCAACCCGTTCCCTTGTTGCTAGATGAACGAACTTCTCTCCACTTGCTCAGTTCCGAGAGATAAGTGTGTATGAAAGCCGTCCTTCACCTAGCTTGTTGGGAACACAAAGTTTCTTTTCAGTTGCAAACTCCATTCCATACATATATATGGGGAGGTACAAACTCCAACTCGGTTTTACAGTGAAAACTGCAGGATCTTCAAACCGGCACTAGGAAACAGACTGAGAAAGCAGAGAAAAATTCTCTCCTGCAACCCGTTCCCTTGGTGCTAGATGAACGAACGTCTCTCCAATTGCTCAGTTCTGAGAGATAAGTGTGTGTGAAAGCCGTCCTTCACCTAGCTTGTTGGGAACACAAAGTTTCTTTTCAGTTGCAAACTCCATTCCATACATATATATGGGGAGGTACTAGCTCCAACTCGGTTTGACAGTGAAAACTGCAGGAACTTCAAACCGGCACTAGGAAACAGACTGAGAACGCAGAGAAAAAGTGTCTCCTGCATCCGGTTCCCTTGTTGCTAGATGAACGAACGTCTCTCCACTTGCTCAGTTCTGAGAGATAAGTGTGTGTGAAAGCCGTACTTCACCTAGCTTTTTGTGAACTAAAGTTTCTTTTCAGTTGCAAACTTCATTCCATACATAAATATGGGGAGGTACTAGCTCCAACTCGGTTTTACAGTGAAAACTGCAGGAACTTCAAAACGGCACTAGGAAACAGACTGAGAAAGCAGAGAAATACTCTCTCCTGCAACCCGTTCCCTTGGTGCTAGATGAACGAACGTCTCTCCACTTGCTAAGTTCTGAGAGATAAGTGTGTGTGAAAGCCGTCCTTCAGCTAGCTTGTTGGGAACACAAAGTTTCTTTTCAGTTGCAAACTCCATTCCATATATATATATGGGGAGGTACTAGCTCCAACTCGGTTTTACAGTGAAAACTGCAGGAACTTCAAACCGGCACTAGGAAACAGACTGAGAAAGCAGAGAAAAATTCTCTCCTGCAACCCGTTCCCTTGGTGCTAGATGAACGAACGTCTCTCCACTTGCTCAGTTCTGAGAGATATGTGTGTGTGAAAGCCGTCCTTCACCTAGCTTGTTGGGAACACAAAGTTTCTTTTCAGTTGCAAACTTCATTCCATACATATATATGGGGAGGTACTAGCTCCAACTCGGTTTTACAGTGAAAACTGCAGGAACTTCAAACCGGCACTAGGAAACAGACTGAGAACGCAGAGAAAAATTCTCTCCTGCAACCCGTTCCCTTGGTGCTAGATGAACGAACGTCTCTCCACTTGCTCAGTTCTGAGAGATATGTGTGTGTGAAAGCCGTCCTTCACCTAGCTTGTTGGGAACACAAAGTTTCTTTTCAGTTGCAAACTTCAATCCATACATATATATGGGGAGGTACTAGCTCCAACTCTTTTTGACAGTGAAAACTGCAGGAACTACAAACCGGCACTAGGAAACAGACTGAGAATGCAGAGAAGAAGTCTCTCCTGCAACCCGTTAACTTGGTGCTAGATGAAAGAACGTCTCTCCACTTGCTAAGTTCTGAGAGATAATTGTGTGTGAAAGCCGTCCTTCACCTAGCTTGTTGGGAACACAAAGTTTCTTTTCAGTTGCAAAAACCATTCCATACATATATATGAGGAGGTACTACCTCCAACTCGGTTTGACAGTGAAAACTGCAGGAACTTCAAACCGGCACTAGGAAACAGACTGAGAAAGCAGAGGAAAAGTGTCTCCTGCAACCGGTTCCCTTGGTGCTAGATGAACGAACGTCTCTCCACTTGTTCAGTTCTGAGAGATAAATGTGTGTGAAAGCAGTCCTTCACCTAGCTTGTTGGGAACACAAAGTTACTTTTCAGTTGCAAACTCCATTCCATACATATATATGGGTAGGTACTAGCTCCAACTCGGTTTTACAGTGAAAACTGCAGGAACTTCAAACCGGCACTAGGAAACAGACTGAGAAAGCAGAGAAAAAGTGTCTCCTGCAACCCGTTCCCTTGGTGCTAGATGAACGAACGTCTCTCCACTTGCTCAGTTCGGAGAGATAAGTGTGTGTGAAAGCCGTCCTTCACCTAGCTTGTTGAGAACACAAAGTTTCTTTTCTGTTGCAAAAACCATTCCATACATATATATGGGGAGGTACAAACTCCAACTCGGTTTTACAGTGAAACTGCAGGAACTTCAAACCGGCACTAGGAAACAGACTGAGAAAGCAGAGAAAAAGTCTCTCCTGCAACCCGTTCCCTTGGTGCTAGATGAACGAACTTCTCTCCACTTGCTCAGTTCCGGGAGATAAGTGTGTGTGAAAGCCTTCCTTCACCTAGCTTTTTTGGAACACAAAGTTTCTTTTCAGTTGCAAACTCCATTCCATACATATATATGGGGAGGTACTAGCTCCAACTCGGTTTTACAGTGAAAACTGCAGGAACTTCAAACCGGCACTAGGAAACAGACTGAGAAAGCAGAGAAAAAGTGTCTCCTGCAACCCGTTCCCTTGGTGCTAGATGAACGAACGTCTCTCCACTTGCTCAGTTCGGAGAGATAAGTGTGTGTGAAAGCCGTCCTTCAACTAGCTTGTTGGGAACACAAAGTTTCTTTTCAGTTGCAAAAACCATTCCATACATATATATGGGGAGGTACAAACTCCAACTCGGTTTTACAGTGAAACTGCAGGAACTTCAAACCGGCACTAGGAAACAGACTGAGAAAGCAGAGAAAAATTCTATCCTGCAACCCGTTCCCTTGGTGCTAGATGAACGAACGTCTCTCCACTTGCTCAGTTCTGAGAGATATGTGTGTGTGAAAGCCGTCCTTCACCTAGCTTGTTGGGAACACAAAGTTTCTTTTCAGTTGCAAACTTCATTCCATACATATATATGGGGAGGTACTAGCTCCAACTCTTTTTCACAGTGAAAACTGCAGGAACTTCAAACCGCAACTAGGAAACAGACTGAGAATGCAGAGAAAAAGTCTCTCCTGCAACCCGTTAACTTGGTGCTAGATGAAAGAACGTCTCTCCACTTGCTCAGTTCTGAGAGATAAGTGTGTGTGAAAGCCGTCCTTCACCTAGCTTGTTGGGAACACAAAGTTTCTTTTCAGTTGCAAAAACCATTCCATACATATATATGAGGAGGTACTACCTCCAACTCGGTTTGACAGTGAAAACTGCAGGAACTTCAAACCGGCACTAGGAAACAGACTGAGAAAGCAGAGGAAAAGTGTCTCCTGCAACCGGTTCCCTTGGTGCTAGATGAACGAACGTCTCTCCACTTGCTCAGTTCTGAGAGATAATTGTGTGTGAAAGCAGTCCTTCACCTAGCTTGTTGGGAACACAAAGTTTGTTTTCAGTTGCAAACTCCATTCCATACATATATATGGGGAGGTACTAGCTCCAACTCGGTTTTACAGTGAAAACTGCAGGAACTTCAAACCGGCACTAGGAAACAGACTGAGAAAGCAGAGAAAAAGTGTCTCCTGCAACCCGTTCCCTTGGTGCTAGATGAACGAACGTCTCTCCACTTGCTCAGTTCTGAGAGATATGTGTGTGTGAAAGCCGTCCTTCACCTAGCTTGTTGGGAACAGAAAGTTTCTTTTCACTTGCAAAACTTCATTCCATACATATATATGGGGAGGTACTAGCTCCAACTCGGTTTGACAGAGAAAACTGCAGGAACTTCAAACCGGCACTAGGAAACAGACTGAGAAAGCAGAGAAAAAGTGTCTCCTGCAACCCGTTCCCTTGGTGCTAGATGAACGAACGTCTCTCCACTTGCTCAGTTCTGAGAGATAAGTGTGTGTGAAAGCCGTCCTTCACCTAGCTTGTTGGGAACACAAAGTTTCTTTTCAGTTGCAAACTCCTTTCCATACATATATATGGGGAGGTACTAGCTCCAACACGGTTTGACAGTGAAAACTGCAGGAACTTCAAACCGGCACTAGGAAACAGACTGAGAACGCAGAGAAAAAGTGTCCCCTGCATCCGGTTCCCTTGTTGCTAGATGAACGAACGTCTCTCCACTTGCTCAGTTCTGAGAGATAAGTGTGTGTGAAAGCCGTACTTCACCTAGCTTGTTGGGAACTAAAGTTTCTTTTCAGTTGCAAACTTCATTCCATACATAAATATGGGGAGGTACTAGCTCCAACTCGGTTTAACAGTGAAAACTGCAGGAACTTCAAAACGGCACTAGGAAACAGACTGAGAAAGCAGAGAAAAAGTCTCTCCTGCAACCCGTTCCCTTGGTGCTAGATGAACGAACGTCTCTCCACTTGCTAAGTTCTGAGAGATAAGTGTGTGTGAAAGCCGTCCTTCAGCTAGCTTGTTGGGAAAACAAAGTTTCTTTTCAGTTGCAAACTCCATTCCATATATATATATGGGGAGGTACTAGCTCCAACTCGGTTTTACAGTGAAAACTGCAGGAACTTCAAACCGGCACTAGGAAACAGACTGAGAAAGCAGAGAAAAATTCTCTACTGCAACCCGTTCCCTTGGTGCTAGATGAACGAACGTCTCTCCACTTGCTCAGTTCTGAGAGATAGGTGTGTGTGAAAGCCGTCCTTCACCTAGCTTGTTGGGAACACAAAGTTTCTTTTCAGTTGCAAACTTCATTCCATACATATATATGGGGAGGTACTAGCTCCAACTCTTTTTGACAGTGAAAACTGCAGGAACTTCAAACCGGCACTAGGAAACAGACTGAGAAATCAGAGAAAAAGTGTCTCCTGCAACCCGTTCCCTTGGTGCTAGATGAACGAACATCTCTCCACTTGCTCAGTTCTGAGAGATAAGTGTGTGTGAAAGCCGTCCTTCACCTAGCTTGTTGGGAACAGAAAGTTTCTTTCCAGTTGCAAAAACCATTCCATACATATATATGGGGAGGTACTAGCTCCAACTCGGTTTTACAGTGAAAACTGCAGGAACTTCAAACCGGCACTAGGAAACAGACTGAGAAAGCAGAGAAAAAGTGTCTCCTGCAACCCGTTCCCTTGGTGCTAGATGAACGAACGTCTCTCCACTTGCTAAGTTCTGAGAGATAAGTGTGTGTGAAAGCCGTCCTTCAGCTAGCTTGTTGGGAACACAAAGTTTCTTTTCAGTTGCTAACTCCATTCCATACATATATATGGGGAGGTACAAACTCCAACTCGATTTTACAGTGAAAACTGCAGGAACTTCAAACCGGCACTAGGAAACAGACTGAGAAAGCAGAGAAAAATTCTCTCCTGCAACCCGTTCCCTTGGTGCTAGATGAACGAACGTCTCTGCACTTGCTCAGTTCTGAGAGATAGGTGTGTGTGAAAGCCGTCCTTCACCTAGCTTGTTGGGAACATAAAGTTTCTTTTCAGTTGCAAACTTCATTCCATACATATATATGGGGAGGTACTAGCTCCAACTCTTTTTGACAGTGAAAACTGCAGGAACTTCAAAGCGGCACTAGGAAACAGACTGAGAATGCAGAGAAAAAGTCTCTCCTGCAACCGGTTACCTTGGTGCTAGATGAAAGAACGTCTCTCCACTTGCTCAGTTCTGAGAGATAAGTGTGTGTGAAAGCCGTCCTTCACCTAGCTTGTTGGGAACACAAAGTTTCTTTTCAGTTGCAAAAACCATTCCATACATATATATGGGGAGGTACAACCTCCAATCGGTTTGACAGTGAAAACTGCAGGAACTTCAAACCGGCACTAGGAAACAGACTGAGAAAGCAGAGGGAAAGTGTCTCCTGCAACCGGTTCCCTTGGTGCTAGATGAACGAACGTCTCTCCACTTGCTCAGTTCTGAGAGATAAATGTGTGTGAAAGCAGTCCTTCACCTAGCTTGTTGGGAACACAAAGTTTCTTTTCAGTTGCAAACTCCATTCCATACATATATATGGGGAGGTACTAGCTCCAACTCGGTTTTACAGTGAAAACTGCAGGAACTTCAAACCGGCACTAGGAAACAGACTGAGAAAGCAGAGAAAAAGTGTCTCCTGCAACCCGTTCCCTTGGTGCTAGATGAACGAACGTCTCTCCACTTGCTAAGTTCTGAGAGATAAGTGTGTGTGAAAGCCGTCCTTCAGCTAGCTTGTTGGGAACACAAAGTTTCTTTTCAGTTGCTAACTCCATTCCATACATATATATGGGGAGGTACAAACTCCAACTCGATTTTACAGTGAAAACTGCAGGAACTTCAAACCGGCACTAGGAAACAGACTGAGAAAGCAGAGAAAAATTCTCTCCTGCAACCCGTTCCCTTGGTGCTAGATGAACGAACGTCTCTCCACTTGCTCAGTTCTGAGAGATAGGTGTGTGTGAAAGCCGTCCTTCACCTAGCTTGTTGAGAACACAAAGTTTCTTTTCAGTTGCAAACTTCATTCCATACATATATATGGGGGTGTACTAGCTCCAACTCTTTTTGACAGTGAAAACTACAGGAACTTCAAACCGGCACTAGGAAACAGACTGAGAATGCAGAGAAAAAGTCTCTCCTGCAACACGTTACCTTGGTGCTAGATGAAAGAACGTCTCTCCACTTGCTCAGTTCTGAGAAATAAGTGTGTGTGAAAGCCGTCCTTCACCTAGCTTGTTGGGAACACAAAGTTTCTTTTCAGTTGCAAACACCATTCCATACATATATATGGGCAGGTACAAACTCCAAATCGGTTTTACAGTGAAAACTGCAGGAACTTCAAACCGGCACTAGGAAACAGACTGAGAAAGCAGAGAAAAATTCTCTCCTGCAACCCGTTCCCTTGGTGCTAGGTGAACGAACGTCTCTGCACTTGCTCAGTTCTGAGAGATAGGTGTGTGTGAAAGCCGTCCTTCACCTAGCTTGTTGGGAACATAAAGTTTCTTTTCAGTTGCAAACTTCATTCCATACATATATATGGGGAGGTACTAGCTCCAACTCTTTTTGACAGTGAAAACTGCAGGAACTTCAAAGCGGCACTAGGAAACAGACTGAGAATGCAGAGAAAAAGTCTCTCCTGCAACCGGTTACCTTGGTGCTAGATGAAAGAACGTCTCTCCACTTGCTCAGTTCTGAGAGATAAGTGTGTGTTAAAGCCGTCCTTCACCTAGCTTGTTGGGAACACAAAGTTTCTTTTCAGTTGCAAAAACCATTCCATACATATATATGGGGAGGTACTACCTCCAATCGGTTTGACAGTGAAAACTGCAGGAACTTCAAACCGGCACTAGGAAACAGACTGAGAAAGCAGAGGAAAAGTGTCTCCTGCAACCGGTTCCCTTGGTGCTAGATGAACGAACGTCTCTCCACTTGCTCAGTTCTGAGAGATAAATGTGTGTGAAAGCAGTCCTTCACCTAGCTTGTTGGGAACACAAAGTTTCTTTTCAGTTGCAAACTCCATTCCATACATATATATGGGGAGGTACTAGCTCCAACTCATTTTTACAGTGAAAACTGCAGGAACGTCAAACCGGCACTAGAAAACAGACTGAGAAAGCAGAGAAAAAGTGTCTCCTGCAACCCGTTCCCTTGGTGCTAGATGAACGAACGTCTCTCCACTTGCTCAGTTCGGAGAGATAAGTGTGTGTGAAAGCCGTCCTTCACCTAGCTTGTTGGGAACACAAAGTTTCTTTTCAGTTGCAAAAACCATTCCATACATATATATGGGGAGGTACAAACTCCAACTCGGTTTTACAGTGAAACTGCAGGAACTTCAAACCGGCACTAGGAAACAGACTGAGAAAGCAGTGAAAAAGTGTCTCCTGCAACCCGTTCCCTTGGTGCTAGATGAACGAACTTCTCTCCACTTGCTCAGTTCCGAGAGATAAGTGTGTATGAAAGCCGTCCTTCACCTAGCTTGTTGGGAACACAAAGTTTCTTTTCAGTTGCAAACTCCATTCCATAAATATATATGGGGAGGTACAAACTCCAACTCGGTTTTACAGTGAAAACTGCAGGATCTTCAAACCGACACTAGGAAACAGACTGAGAAAGCAGAGAAAAATTCTCTCCTGCAACCCGTTCCCTTGGTGCTAGATGAACGAACGTCTCTCCACTTGCTCAGTTCTGAGAGATAAGTGTGTGTGAAAGCCGTCCTTCACCTAGCTTGTTGGGAACACAAAGTTTCTTTTCAGTTGCAAACTCCATTCCATACATATATATGGGGAGGTACTAGCTCCAACTCGGTTTGACAGTGAAAACTGCAGGAACTTCAAACCGGCACTAGGAAACAGACTGAGAACGCAGAGAAAAAGTGTCTCCTGCATCCGGTTCCCTTGTTGCTAGATGAACGAACGTCTCTCCACTTTTCAGTTCTGAGAGATAAGTGTGTGTGAAAGCCGTACTTCACCTAGCTTGTTGGGAACTAAAGTTTCTTTTCAGTTGCAAACTTCATTCCATACATAAATATGGGGAGGTACTAGCTCCAACTCGGTTTTACAGTGAAAACTGCAGGAACTTCAAAACGGCACTAGGAAACAGACTGAGAAAGCAGAGAAAAAGTCTCTCCTGCAACCCGTTCCCTTGGTGCTAGATGAACGAACGTCTCTCCACTTGCTAAGTTCTGAGAGATAAGTGTGTGTGAAAGCCGTCCTTCAGCTTGCTTGTTGGGAACACAAAGTTTCTTTTCAGTTGCAAACTCCATTCCATATATATATATGGGGTGGTACTAGCTCCAACACGGTTTTACAGTGAAAACTGCAGGAACTTCAAACCGGCACTAGGAAACAGACTGAGAAAGCAGAGAAAAATTCTCTCCTGCAACCCGTTCCCTTGGTGCTAGATGAACGAACGTCTCTGCACTTGCTCAGTTCTGAGAGATAGGTGTGTGTGAAAGCCGTCCTTCACCTAGCTTGTTGGGAACACAAAGTTTCTTTTCAGTTGCAAACTCCATTCCATACATATATATGGGGAGGTACTAGCTCCAACTCGGTTTGACAGTGAAAACTGCAGGAACTTCAAACCGGCACTAGGAAACAGACTGAGAATGCAGAGGAAAAGTCTCTCCTGCAACCCGTTAACTTGGTGCTAGATGAAAGAACGTCTCTCCACTTGCTCAGTTCTGAGAGATAAGTGTGTGTGAAAGCCGTCCTTCACCTAGCTTGTTGGGAACACAAAGTTTCTTTTCAGTTGCAAACTCCATTCCATATATATATATGGGGAGGTACTAGCTCCAACTCGGTTTTACAGTGAAAACTGCAGGAACTTCAAACCGGCACTAGGAAACAGACTGAGAAAGCAGAGGAAAAGTGTCTCCTGCAACCGGTTCCCTTGGTGCTAGATGAACGAACGTCTCTCCACTTGCTCAGTTCCGAGAGATAAGTGTGTATGAAAGCCGTCCTTCACCTAGCTTGCTGGGAACACAAAGTTTCTTTTCAGTTGCAAACTCCATTCCATACATATATATGGGGAGGTACAAACTCCAATTCGGTTTTACAGTGAAAACTGCAGGAACTTCAAACCGGCACTAGGAAACAGACTGAGAAAGCAGAGAAAAATTCTCTCCTGCAACCCGTTCCCTTGGTGCTAGATGAACGAACGTCTCTCCACTTGCTCAGTTCTGAGAGATATGTGTGTGTGAAAGCCGTCCTTCACCTAGCTTGTTGGGAACACAAAGTTTCTTTTCAGTTGCAAACTTCATTCCATACATATATATGGGGAGGTACTAGCTCCAACTATTTTTGACAGTGAAAACTGCAGGAACTTCAAACCGCAACTAGGAAACAGACTGAGAATGCAGAGAAAAAGTCTCTCCTGCAACCCGTTAACTTGGTGCTAGATGAAAGAACGTCTCTCCACTTGCTCAGTTCTGAGAGATAACTGTGTGTGAAAGCCGTCCTTCACCTAGCTTGTTGGGAACACAAAGTTTCTTTTCAGTTGCAAAAACCATTCCATACATATATATGAGGAGGTACTACCTCCAACTCGGTTTGACAGTGAAAACTGCAGGAACTTCAAACCGGCACTAGGAAACAGACTGAGAAAGCAGAGGAAAAGTGTCTCCTGCAACCGGTTCCCTTGGTGCTAGATGAACGAACGTCTCTCCACTTGCTCAGTTCTGAGAGATAATTGTGTGTGAAAGCAGTCCTTCACCTAGCTTGTTGGGAACACAAAGTTTCTTTTCAGTTGCAAACTCCATTCCATACATATATATGGGGAGGTACTAGCTCCAACTCGGTTTTACAGTGAAAACTGCAGGAACTTCAAACCGGCACTAGGAAACAGACTGAGAATGCAGAGGAAAAGTGTCTCCTGCAACCGGTTCCCTTGGTGCTAGATGAACGAACGTCTCTCCACTTGCTCAGTTCTGAGAGATAATTGTGTGTGAAAGCAGTCCTTCACCTAGCTTGTTGGGAACACAAAGTTTCTTTTCAGTTGCAAACTCCATTCCATACATATATATGGGGAGGTACTAGCTCCAACTCGGTTTTACAGTGAAAACTGCAGGAACTTCAAACCGGCACTAGGAAACAGACTGAGAAAGCAGAGAAAAAGTGTCTCCTGCAACCCGTTCCCTTGGTGCTAGATGAACGAACGTCTCTCCACTTGCTCAGTTCTGAGAGATAAGTGTGTGTGAAAGCCGTCCTTCACCTAGCTTGTTGGGAACAGAAAGTTTCTTTTCACTTGCAAAACTCCATTCCATACATATATATGGGGAGGTACTAGCTCCAACTCGGTTTGACAGTGAAAACTGCAGGAACTTCAAACCGGCACTAGGAAACAGACTGAGAAAGCAGAGGAAAAGTGTCTCCTGCAACCGGTTCCCTAGGTGCTAGATGAACGAACGTCTCTCCACTTGCTCAGTTCTGAGAGATAAATGTGTGTGAAAGCCGTCCTTCACCTAGCTTGTTGGGAACACAAAGTTTCTTTTCAGTTGCAAACTCCATTCCATACATATATATGGGGAGGTACTAGCTCCAACTCAGTTTTACAGTGAAAACTGCAGGAACGTCAAACCGGCACTAGAAAACAGACTGAGAAAGCAGAGAAAAAGTGTCTCCTGAAACCCGTTCCCTTGGTGCTAGATGAACGAACGTCTCTCCACTTGCTCAGTTCGGAGAGATAAGTGTGTGTGAAAGCCGTCATTCACCTAGCTTGTTGGGAACACAAAGTTTCTTTTCAGTTGCAAAAACCATTCCATACATATATATGGGGAGGTACAAACTCCAACTCGGTTTTACAGTGAAACTGCAGGAACTTCAAACCGGCACTAGGAAACAGACTGAGAAAGCAGTGAAAAAGTGTCTCCTGCAACCCGTTCCCTTGGTGCTAGATGAACGAACTTCTCTCCACTTGCTCAGTTCCGAGAGATAAGTGTGTATGAAAGCCGTCCTTCACCTAGCTTGTTGGGAACACAAAGTTTCTTTTCAGTTGAAACTCCATTCCATAAATATATATGGGGAGGTACAAACTCCAACTCGGTTTTACAGTGAAAACTGCAGGATCTTCAAACCGACACTAGGAAACAGACTGAGAAAGCAGAGAAAAATTCTCTCCTGCAACCCGTTCCCTTGGTGCTAGATGAACGAACGTCTCTCCACTTGCTCAGTTCTGAGAGATAAGTGTGTGTGAAAGCCGTCCTTCACCTAGCTTGTTGGGAACACAAAGTTTCTTTTCAGTTGCAAACTCCATTCCATACATATATATGGGGAGGTACTAGCTCCAACTCGGTTTGACAGTGAAAACTGCAGGAACTTCAAACCGGCACTAGGAAACAGACTGAGAACGCAGAGAAAAAGTGTCTCCTGCATCCGGTTCCCTTGTTGCTAGATGAACGAACGTCTCTCCACTTTTCAGTTCTGAGAGATAAGTGTGTGTGAAAGCCGTACTTCACCTAACTTGTTGGGAACTAAAGTTTCTTTTCAGTTGCAAACTTCATTCCATACATAAATATGGGGAGGTACTAGCTCCAACTCGGTTTTACAGTGAAAACTGCAGGAAGTTCAAAACGGCACTAGGAAACAGACTGAGAAAGCAGAGAAAAAGTCTCTCCTGCAACCCGTTCCCTTGGTGCTAGATGAACGAACGTCTCTCCACTTGCTAAGTTCTGAGAGATAAGTGTGTGTGAAAGCCGTCCTTCAGCTAGCTTGTTGGGAACACAAAGTTTCTTTTCAGTTGCAAACTCCATTCCATATATATATATGGGGTGGTACTAGCTCCAACTCGGTTTTACAGTGAAAACTGCAGGAACTTCAAACCGGCACTAGGAAACAGACTGAGAAAGCAGAGAAAAATTCTCTCCTGCAACCCGTTCCCTTGGTGCTAGATGAACGAACGTCTCTGCACTTGCTCAGTTCTGAGAGATAGGTGTGTGTGAAAGCCGTCCTTCACCTAGCTTGTTGGGAACACAAAGTTTCTTTTCAGTTGCAAACTTCATTCCATACATATATATGGGGAGGTACTAGCTCCAACTCTTTTTGACAGTGAAAACTGCAGGAACTTCAAACCGGCACTAGGAAACAGACTGAGAATGCAGAGGAAAAGTCTCTCCTGCAACCCGTTAACTTGGTGCTAGATGAAAGAACGTCTCTCCACTTGCTCAGTTCTGAGAGATAAGTGTGTGTGAAAGCCGTCCTTCACCTAGCTTGTTGGGAACACAAAGTTTCTTTTCAGTTGCAAACTCCATTCCATATATATATATGGGGAGGTACTAGCTCCAACTCGGTTTTACAGTGAAAACTGCAGGAACTTCAAACCGGCACTAGGAAACAGACTGAGAAAGCAGAGGAAAAGTGTCTCCTGCAACCGGTTCCCTTGGTGCTAGATGAACGAACGTCTCTCCACTTGCTCAGTTCCGAGAGATAAGTGTGTATGAAAGCCGTCCTTCACCTAGCTTGTTGGGAACACAAAGTTTCTTTTCAGTTGCAAACTCCATTCCATACATATATATGGGGAGGTACAAACTCCAATTCGGTTTTACAGTGAAAACTGCAGGAACTTCAAACCGGCACTAGGAAACAGACTGAGAAAGCAGAGAAAAATTCTCTCCTGCAACCCGTTCCCTTGGTGCTAGATGAACGAACGTCTCTCCACTTGCTCAGTTCTGAGAGATATGTGTGTGTGAAAGCCGTCCTTCACCTAGCTTGTTGGGAACACAAAGTTTCTTTTCAGTTGCAAACTTCATTCCATACATATATATGGGGAGGTACTAGCTCCAACTCTTTTTGACAGTGAAAACTGCAGGAACTTCAAACCGCAACTAGGAAACAGACTGAGAATGCAGAGAAAAAGTCTCTCCTGCAACCCGTTAACTTGGTGCTAGATGAAAGAACGTCTCTCCACTTGCTCAGTTCTGAGAGATAAGTGTGTGTGAAAGCCGTCCTTCACCTAGCTTGTTGGGAACACAAAGTTTCTTTTCAGTTGCAAAAACCATTCCATACATATATATGAGGAGGTACTACCTCCAACTCGGTTTGACAGTGAAAACTGCAGGAACTTCAAACCGGCACTAGGAAACAGACTGAGAAAGCAGAGGAAAAGTGTCTCCTGCAACCGGTTCCCTTGGTGCTAGATGAACGAACGTCTCTCCACTTGCTCAGTTCTGAGAGATAATTGTGTGTGAAAGCAGTCCTTCACCTAGCTTGTTGGGAACACAAAGTTCCTTTTCAGTTGCAAACTCCATTCCATACATATATATGGGGAGGTACTAGCTCCAACTCGGTTTTACAGTGAAAACTGCAGGAACTTCAAACCGGCACTAGGAAACAGACTGAGAAAGCAGAGAAAAAGTGTCTCCTGCAACCCGTTCCCTTGGTGCTAGATGAACGAACGTCTCTCCACTTGCTCAGTTCTGAGAGATAAGTGTGTGTGAAAGCCGTCCTTCACCTAGCTTGTTGGGAACAGAAAGTTTCTTTTCACTTGCAAAACTCCATTCCATACATATATATGGGGAGGTACTAGCTCCAACTCGGTTTGACAGTGAAAACTGCAGGAACTTCAAACCGGCACTAGGAAACAGACTGAGAAAGCAGAGAAAAAGTGTCTCCTGCAAACCGTTCCCTTGGTGCTAGATGAACGAACGTCTCTCCACTTGCTCAGTTCTGAGAGATAAGTGTGTGTGAAAGCCGTACTTCACCTAGCTTGTTGGGAACTAAAGTTTCTTTTCAGTTGCAAACTTCATTCCATAAATAAATATGGGGAGGTACTAGCTCCAACTCGGTTTTACAGTGAAAACTGCAGGAACTTCAAAACGGCACTAGGAAATAGACTGAGAAAGCAGAGAAATAGTCTCTCCTGCAACCCGTTCCCTTGGTGCTAGATGAACGAACGTCTCTCCACTTGCTAAGTTCTGAGAGATAAGTGTGTGTGAAAGCCGTCCTTCAGCTAGCTTGTTGGGAACACAAAGTTTCTTTTCAGTTGCAAACTCCATTCCATATATATATATGGGGAGGTACTAGCTCCAACTCGGTTTTACGGTGAAAACTGCAGGAACTTCAAACCGGCACTAGGAAACAGACTGAGAAAGCAGAGAAATATTCTCTCCTGCAACCCGTTCCCTTGGTGCTAGATGAACGAACGTCTCTCCACTTGCTCAGTTCTGAGAGATATGTGTGTGTGAAAGCCGTCCTTCACCTAGCTTGTTGGGAACACAAAGTTTCTTTTCAGTTGCAAACTCCATTCCATACATATATATGGGGAGGTACTAGCTCCAACTCGGTTTTACAGTGAAAACTGCAGGAACTTCAAACCGGCACTAGGAAACAGACTGAGAAAGCAGAGAAAAATTCTCTCCTGCAACCCGTTCCCTTGGTGCTAGATGAACGAACGTCTCTCCACTTGCTCAGTTCTGAGAGATATGTGTGTGTGAAAGCCGTCCTTCACCTAGCTTGTTGGGAACACAAAGTTTCTTTTCAGTTGCAAACTTCATTCCATACATATATATGGGGAGGTACTAGCTCCAACACTTTTTGACAGTGAAAACTGCAGGAACTTCAAACCGGCACTAGGAAACAGACTGAGAATGCAGAGAAGAAGTCTCTCCTGCAACCCGTTAACTTGGTGCTAGATGAAAGAACGTCTCTCCACTTGCTCAGTTCTGAGAGATAAGTGTGTGTGAAAGCCGTCCTTCACCTAGCTTGTTGGCAACACAAAGTTTCTTTTCAGTTGCAAAAACCATTCCATACATATATATGAGGAGGTACTACCTCCAACTCGGTTTGACAGTGAAAACTGCAGGAACTTCAAACCGGCACTAGGAAACAGACTGAGAAACAGAGGAAAAGTGTCTCCTGCAACCGGTTCCCTTGGTGCTAGATGAACGAACGTCTCTCCACTTGCTCAGTTCTGAGAGATAAATGTGTGTGAAAGCAGTCCTTCACCTAGCTTGTTGGGAACACAAAGTTTCTTTTCAGTTGCAAACTCCATTCCATACATATATATGGGGAGGTACTAGCTCCAACTCGGTTTTACAGTGAAAACTGCAGGAACTTCAAACCGGCACTAGGAAACAGACTGAGAAAGCAGAGAAAAAGTGTCTCCTGCAACCCGTTCCCTTGGTGCTAGATGAACGAACGTCTCTCCACTTGCTCAGTTCTGAGAGATAAGTGTGTGTGAAAGCCGTCCTTCACCTAGCTTGTTGGGAACAGAAAGTTTCTTTTCACTTGCAAAACTCCATTCCATACATATATATGGGGAGGTACTAGCTCCAACT
Source organism: Camelus dromedarius (assembly GCF_036321535.1). NCBI lineage: Eukaryota > Metazoa > Chordata > Mammalia > Artiodactyla > Camelidae > Camelus > Camelus dromedarius. The sequence continues at coordinate 919,119 of NW_026989793.1, read as the reverse complement.
CGGTTTGACAGTGAAAACTGCAGGAACTTCAAACCGGCACTAGGAAACAGACTGAGAAAGCAGAGAAAAAGTGGCTCCTGCAACCCGTTCCCTTGGTGCTAGATGAACGAACGTCTCTCCACTTGCTCAGTTCTGAGAGATAAGTGTGTGTGAAAGCCGTCCTTCACCTAGCTTGTTGGGAACACAAAGTTTCTTTTCAGTTGCAAACTCCATTCCATACATATATATGGGGTGGTACTAGCTCCAACTCAGTTTGACAGTGAAAACTGCAGGAACTTCAAACCGGCACTAGGAAACAGACTGAGAATGCAGAGGAAAAGTCTCTCCTGCAACCCGTTAACTTGGTGCTAGATGAAAGAACGTCTCTCCACTTGCTCAGTTCTGAGAGATAAGTGTGTGTGAAAGCCGTCCTTCACCTAGCTTGTTGGCAACACAAAGTTTCTTTTCAGTTGCAAACTCCATTCCATATATATATATGGGGAGGTACTAGCTCCAACTCGGTTTTACAGTGAAAACTGCAGGAACTTCAAACCGGCACTAGGAAACAGACTGAGAAAGCAGAGGAAAAGTGTCTCCTGCAACCGGTTCCCTTGGTGCTAGATGAACGAACGTCTCTCCACTTGCTCAGTTCCGAGAGATAAGTGTGTATGAAAGCCGTCCTTCACCTAGCTTGTTGGGAACACAAAGTTTCTTTTCAGTTGCAAACTCCATTCCATACATATATATGGGGAGGTACAAACTCCAATTCGGTTTTACAGTGAAAACTGCAGGAACTTCAAACCGGCACTAGGAAACAGACTGAGAAAGCAGAGAAAAATTCTCTCCTGCAACCCGTTCCCTTGGTGCTAGATGAACGAACGTCTCTCCACTTGCTCAGTTCTGAGAGATATGTGTGTGTGAAAGCCGTCCTTCACCTAGCTTGTTGGGAACACAAAGTTTCTTTTCAGTTGCAAACTTCATTCCATACATATATATGGGGAGGTACTAGCTCCAACTCTTTTTGACAGTGAAAACTGCAGGAACTTCAAACCGCAACTAGGAAACAGACTGAGAATGCAGAGAAAAAGTCTCTCCTGCAACCCGTTAACTTGGTGCTAGATGAAAGAACGTCTCTCCACTTGCTCAGTTCTGAGAGATAAGTGTGTGTGAAAGCCGTCCTTCACCTAGCTTGTTGGGAACACAAAGTTTCTTTTCAGTTGCAAAAACCATTCCATACATATATATGAGGAGGTACTACCTCCAACTCGGTTTGACAGTGAAAACTGCAGGAACTTCAAACCGGCACTAGGAAACAGACTGAGAAAGCAGAGGAAAAGTGTCTCCTGCAACCGGTTCCCTTGGTGCTAGATGAACGAACGTCTCTCCACTTGCTCAGTTCTGAGAGATAATTGTGTGTGAAAGCAGTCCTTCACCTAGCTTGTTGGGAACACAAAGTTCCTTTTCAGTTGCAAACTCCATTCCATACATATATATGGGGAGGTACTAGCTCCAACTCGGTTTTACAGTGAAAACTGCAGGAACTTCAAACCGGCACTAGGAAACAGACTGAGAAAGCAGAGAAAAAGTGTCTCCTGCAACCCGTTCCCTTGGTGCTAGATGAACGAACGTCTCTCCACTTGCTCAGTTCTGAGAGATAAGTGTGTGTGAAAGCCGTCCTTCACCTAGCTTGTTGGGAACAGAAAGTTTCTTTTCACTTGCAAAACTCCATTCCATACATATATATGGGGAGGTACTAGCTCCAACTCGGTTTGACAGTGAAAACTGCAGGAACTTCAAACCGGCACTAGGAAACAGACTGAGAAAGCAGAGAAAAAGTGTCTCCTGCAAACCGTTCCCTTGGTGCTAGATGAACGAACGTCTCTCCACTTGCTCAGTTCTGAGAGATAAGTGTGTGTGAAAGCCGTACTTCACCTAGCTTGTTGGGAACTAAAGTTTCTTTTCAGTTGCAAACTTCATTCCATAAATAAATATGGGGAGGTACTAGCTCCAACTCGGTTTTACAGTGAAAACTGCAGGAACTTCAAAACGGCACTAGGAAATAGACTGAGAAAGCAGAGAAATAGTCTCTCCTGCAACCCGTTCCCTTGGTGCTAGATGAACGAACGTCTCTCCACTTGCTAAGTTCTGAGAGATAAGTGTGTGTGAAAGCCGTCCTTCAGCTAGCTTGTTGGGAACACAAAGTTTCTTTTCAGTTGCAAACTCCATTCCATATATATATATGGGGAGGTACTAGCTCCAACTCGGTTTTACGGTGAAAACTGCAGGAACTTCAAACCGGCACTAGGAAACAGACTGAGAAAGCAGAGAAATATTCTCTCCTGCAACCCGTTCCCTTGGTGCTAGATGAACGAACGTCTCTCCACTTGCTCAGTTCTGAGAGATATGTGTGTGTGAAAGCCGTCCTTCACCTAGCTTGTTGGGAACACAAAGTTTCTTTTCAGTTGCAAACTCCATTCCATACATATATATGGGGAGGTACTAGCTCCAACTCGGTTTTACAGTGAAAACTGCAGGAACTTCAAACCGGCACTAGGAAACAGACTGAGAAAGCAGAGAAAAATTCTCTCCTGCAACCCGTTCCCTTGGTGCTAGATGAACGAACGTCTCTCCACTTGCTCAGTTCTGAGAGATATGTGTGTGTGAAAGCCGTCCTTCACCTAGCTTGTTGGGAACACAAAGTTTCTTTTCAGTTGCAAACTTCATTCCATACATATATATGGGGAGGTACTAGCTCCAACACTTTTTGACAGTGAAAACTGCAGGAACTTCAAACCGGCACTAGGAAACAGACTGAGAATGCAGAGAAGAAGTCTCTCCTGCAACCCGTTAACTTGGTGCTAGATGAAAGAACGTCTCTCCACTTGCTCAGTTCTGAGAGATAAGTGTGTGTGAAAGCCGTCCTTCACCTAGCTTGTTGGCAACACAAAGTTTCTTTTCAGTTGCAAAAACCATTCCATACATATATATGAGGAGGTACTACCTCCAACTCGGTTTGACAGTGAAAACTGCAGGAACTTCAAACCGGCACTAGGAAACAGACTGAGAAACAGAGGAAAAGTGTCTCCTGCAACCGGTTCCCTTGGTGCTAGATGAACGAACGTCTCTCCACTTGCTCAGTTCTGAGAGATAAATGTGTGTGAAAGCAGTCCTTCACCTAGCTTGTTGGGAACACAAAGTTTCTTTTCAGTTGCAAACTCCATTCCATACATATATATGGGGAGGTACTAGCTCCAACTCGGTTTTACAGTGAAAACTGCAGGAACTTCAAACCGGCACTAGGAAACAGACTGAGAAAGCAGAGAAAAAGTGTCTCCTGCAACCCGTTCCCTTGGTGCTAGATGAACGAACGTCTCTCCACTTGCTCAGTTCTGAGAGATAAGTGTGTGTGAAAGCCGTCCTTCACCTAGCTTGTTGGGAACAGAAAGTTTCTTTTCACTTGCAAAACTCCATTCCATACATATATATGGGGAGGTACTAGCTCCAACTCGGTTTGACAGTGAAAACTGCAGGAACTTCAAACCGGCACTAGGAAACAGACTGAGAAAGCAGAGAAAAAGTGGCTCCTGCAACCCGTTCCCTTGGTGCTAGATGAACGAACGTCTCTCCACTTGCTCAGTTCTGAGAGATAAGTGTGTGTGAAAGCCGTCCTTCACCTAGCTTGTTGGGAACACAAAGTTTCTTTTCAGTTGCAAACTCCATTCCATACATATATATGGGGTGGTACTAGCTCCAACTCAGTTTGACAGTGAAAACTGCAGGAACTTCAAACCGGCACTAGGAAACAGACTGAGAACGCAGAGAAAAAGTGTCTCCTGCATCCGGTTCCCTTGTTGCTAGATGAACGAACGTCTCTCCACTTGCTCAGTTCTGAGAGATAAGTGTGTGTGAAAGCCGTACTTCACCTAGCTTGTTGGGAACTAAAGTTTCTTTTCAGTTGCAAACTTCATTCCATACATAAATATGGGGAGGTACTAGCTCCAACTCGGTTTTACAGTGAAAACTGCAGGAACTTCAAAACGGCACTAGGAAACAGACTGAGAAAGCAGAGAAAAAGTCTCTCCTGCAACCCGTTCCCTTGGTGCTAGATGAACGAACGTCTCTCCACTTGCTAAGTTCTGAGAGATAAGTGTGTGTGAAAGCCGTCCTTCAGCTAGCTTGTTGGGAACACAAAGTTTCTTTTCAGTTGCAAACTCCATTCCATATATATATATGGGGAGGTACTAGCTCCAACTCGGTTTTACAGTGAAAACTGCAGGAACTTCAAACCGGCACTAGGAAACAGACTGAGAAAGCAGAGAAAAATTCTCTCCTGCAACCCGTTCCCTTGGTGCTAGATGAACGAACGTCTCTCCACTTGCTCAGTTCTGAGAGATATGTGTGTGTGAAAGCCGTCCTTCACCTAGCTTGTTGGGAACACAAAGTTTCTTTTCAGTTGCAAACTTCATTCCATACATATATATGGGGAGGTACTAGCTCCAACTCTTTTTGACAGTGAAAACTGCAGGAACTTCAAACCGGCACGAGGAAACAGACTGAGAATGCAGAGAAGAAGTCTCTCCTGCAACCCGTTACCTTGGTGCTAGATGAACGAACGTCTCTCCACTTGCTCAGTTCTTAGAGATAAATGAGTGTGAAAGCAGTCCTTCACCTAGCTTGTTGGGAACACAAAGTTTCTTTTCAGATGCAGACTCCATTCCATACATATATATGGGGAGGTACTAGCTCCAACTCGTTTTGACAGTGAAAACTGCAGGAACTTCAAACCGGCACTAGGAAACAGACTGAGAAAGCAGAGAAAAAGTGCCTCCTGCAACCCGTTCCCTTGGTGCTAGATGAACGAACGTCTCTCCACTTGCTCAGTTCTGAGAGATAAGTGTGTGTGAAAGCCGTCCTTCATCTAGCTTGTTGGGAACAGAAAGTTTCTTTTCAGATGCAAACTCCATTCCATACATATATATGGGGAGGTACTAGCTCTAACTAGGTTTTACAGTGAAAACTGCAGGAACTTCCAACCGGCACTAGGAAACAGACTGAGAAAGCAGAGAAAAAGTGTCTCCTGCAACCCGTTCCCTTGGTGCTAGATGAACGAACGTCTCTCCACTTGCTCAGTTCTGAGAGATAAGTGTGTGTGAAAGCCGTCCTTCACCTAGCTTGTTGGGAACACAAAGTTTCTTTTCAGTTGCCAAAACCATTCCATACATATATATGGGGAGGTACAAAATCCAACTAGGTTTTACAGTGAAACTGCAGGAACTTCAAACCGGCAGTAGGAAACAGACTGAGAAAGCAGAGAAAAAGTGTCTCCTGCAACCCGTTCCCTTGGTGCTAGATGAACGAACTTCTCTCCACTTGCTCAGTTCCGGGAGATAAGTGTGTGTGAAAGCCTTCCTTCACCTAGCTTGTTTGGAACACAATGTTTCTTTTCAGTTGCAAACTCCATTCCATACATATATATGGGGAGGTACTAGCTCCAACTCGGTTTTACAGTGAAATCTGCAGGAACTTCAAACCGGCACTAGGAAACAGACTGAGAAAGCAGAGAAAAAGTGTCTCCTGCAACCCGTTACCTTGGTGCTAGATGAAAGAACGTCTCTCCACTTGCTCAGTTCTGAGAGATAAGTGTGTGTGAAAGCCGTCCTTCACCTAGCTTGTTGGGAACACAAAGTTTCTTTTCAGTTGCAAAAACCATTCCATACATATATATGGGGAGGTACTACCTCCAACTCGGTTTGACAGTGAAAACTGCAGGAACTTCAAACCGGCACTAGGAAACAGACTGAGAAAGCAGAGGAAAAGTGTCTCCTGCAACCGGTTCCCTTGGTGCTAGATGAACGAACGTCTCTCCACTTGCTCAGTTCTGAGAGATAAATGTGTGTGAAAGCAGTCCTTCACCTAGCTTGTTGTGAACACAAAGTTTCTTTTCAGTTGCAAACTCCATTCCTTACATTTATATGGGGAGGTACTAGCTCCAACTCGGTTTGACAGTGAAAACTGCAGGAACTTCAAACCGGCACTAGGAAACAGACTGAGAAAGCAGAGAAAAATTCTCTCCTGCAATCCGTTCCCTTGGTGCTAGATGAACGAACGTCTCTGCACTTGCTCAGTTCTGAGAGATAAATGTGTGTGAAAGCAGTCCTTCACCTATCTTGTTGTGAACACAAAGTTTCTTTTCAGTTGCAAACTCCATTCCATACATATATATGGGGAGGTACTAGCTCCAACTCGGTTTGACAGTGAAAACTGCAGGAACTTCAAACCGGCACTAGGAAACAGACTGAGAAAGCAGAGAAAAAGTGTCTCCTGCAACCCGATCCCTTGTTGCTAGATGAACGAACGTCTCTCCACTTCCTCAGTTCTGAGAGATATGTGTGTGTGAAAGCAGTCCTTCACCTAGCTTGTTGGGAACACAAAGTTTCTTTTCAGTTGCAAACTCCATTCCATACATATATATGGGGAGGTACTAGCTCCAACTCGGTTTGACAGTGAAAACTGCAGGAACTTCAAACCGGCACTAGGAAACAGACTGAGAAAGCAGAGAAAAAGTGTCTCCTGCAACCCGATCCCTTGCTGCTAGATGAACGAACGTCTCTCCACTTCCTCAGTTCTGAGAGATATGTGTGTGTGAAAGCAGTCCTTCACCTAGCTTGTTGGGAACACAAAGTTTCTTTTCAGTTGCAAACTCCATTCCATACATATATATGGGGAGGTACTAGCTCCAACTCGGTTTGACAGTGAAAACTGCAGGAACTTCAAACCGGCACTAGGAAACAGACTGAGAATGCAGAGAAAATGTCTCTCCTGCAACCCGTTACCTTGGTGCTAGATGAACGAACGTCTCTCCACTTGCTCAGTTCTGAGAGATAAGTGTGTGTGAAAGCCGTCCTTCACCTTGCTTGTTGGGAACACAAAGTTTCTTTTCAGTTGCAAAAACCATTCCATACATATATATGGGGAGGTACTACCTCCAACTCGGTTTGACAGTGAAAACTGCAGGAACTTCAAACCGGCACTAGGAAACAGACTGAGAAAGCAGAGGAAAATTCTCTCCTGCAACCGATTCCCTTGGTGCTAGATGAACGAACGTCTCTCCACTTGCTCAGTTCTGAGAGTTAAATGTGTGTGAAAGCAGTCCTTCACCTATCTTGTTGTGAACACAAAGTTTCTTTTCAGTTGCAAACTCCATTCCATACATATATATGGGGAGGTACTAGCTCCAACTCGGTTTGACAGTGAAAACTGCAGGAACTTCAAACCGGCACTAGGAAACAGACTGAGAAAGCAGAGAAAAAGTGTCTCCTGCAACCCGATCCCTTGTTGCTAGATGAACGAACGTCTCTCCACTTCCTCAGTTCTGAGAGATATGTGTGTGTGAAAGCAGTCCTTCACCTAGCTTGTTGGGAACACAAAGTTTCTTTTCAGTTGCAAACTCCATTCCATACATATATATGGGGAGGTACTAGCTCCAACTCGGTTTGACAGTGAAAACTGCAGGAACTTCAAACCGGCACTAGGAAACAGACTGAGAAAGCAGAGAAAAAGTGTCTCCTGCAACCCGATCCCTTGCTGCTAGATGAACGAACGTCTCTCCACTTCCTCAGTTCTGAGAGATATGTGTGTGTGAAAGCAGTCCTTCACCTAGCTTGTTGGGAACACAAAGTTTCTTTTCAGTTGCAAACTCCATTCCATACATATATATGGGGAGGTACTAGCTCCAACTCGGTTTGACAGTGAAAACTGCAGGAACTTCAAACCGGCACTAGGAAACAGACTGAGAAAGCAGAGAAAAAGTGTCTCCTGCAACCCGATCCCTTGTTGCTAGATGAACGAACGTCTCTCCAGTTCCTCAGTTCTGAGTGATATGTGTGTGTGAAAGCAGTCCTTCACCTATCTTGTTGTGAACACAAAGTTTCTTTTCAGTTGCAAACTCCATTCCATACATATATATGGGGAGGTACTAGCTCCAACTCGGTTTGACAGTGAAAACTGCAGGAACTTCAAACCGGCACTAGGAAACAGACTGAGAATGCAGAGAAAATGTCTCTCCTGCAACCCGTTACCTTGGTGCTAGATGAACGAACGTCTCTCCACTTGCTCAGTTCTGAGAGATAAGTGTGTGTGAAAGCCGTCCTTCACCTAGCTTGTTGGGAACACAAAGTTTCTTTTCAGTTGCAAAAACCATTCCATACATATATATAGGGAGGTACTACCTCCAACTCGGTTTGACAGTGAAAACTGCAGGAACTTCAAACCGGCACTAGGAAACAGACTGAGAAAGCAGAGGAAAATTCTCTCCTGCAACCGATTCCCTTGGTGCTAGATGAACGAACGTCTCTCCACTTGCTCAGTTCTGAGAGTTAAATGTGTGTGAAAGCAGTCCTTCACCTATCTTGTTGTGAACACAAAGTTTCTTTTCAGTTGCAAACTCCATTCCATACATATATATGGGGAGGTACTAGCTCCAACTCGGTTTGACAGTGAAAACTGCAGGAACTTCAAACCGGCACTAGGAAACAGACTGAGAAAGCAGAGAAAAAGTGTCTCCTGCAACCCGATCCCTTGTTGCTAGATGAACGAACGTCTCTCCACTTCCTCAGTTCTGAGAGATATGTGTGTGTGAAAGCAGTCCTTCACCTAGCTTGTTGGGAACACAAAGTTTCTTTTCAGTTGCAAACTCCATTCCATAAATATATATGGGGAGGTACTAGCTCCAACTCGGTTTTACAGTGAAAACTGCAGGAACTTCAAACCGGCACTAGGAAACAGAATGAGAAAGCAGAGAAAAAGTGTCTCCTGCAACGCGTTCCCTTGGGGCTAGATGAACGAACGTCTCTCCACTTGCTCAGTTCTGAGAGATAAGTGTGTGTGAAAGCTGTCCTTCACCTAGCTTGTTGGGAACACAAAGTTTCTTTTCAGTTGCAAAAACCATTCCATACATATATATGGGGAGGTACTACCTCCAACTCGGTTTGACAGTGAAAACTGCAGGAACTTCAAACCGGCACTAGGAAACAGACTGAGAACGCAGAGGAAAAGTGTCTAATGCAACCAGTTCCCTTGGTGCTAGATGAACGAACGTCTCTCCACTTGCTCAGTTCTGAGAGATAAATGTGTGTGAAAGCAGTCCTTCACCTAGCTTGTTGGGAACACAAAGTTTCTTTTCAGTTGCAAACTCCATTCCATACATATATATGAGGAGGTACTAGCTCCAACTCGGTTTTACAGTGAAAACTGTAGGAAATTCAAACCGGCACTAGGAAACAGACTGAGAAAGCAGAGAAAAAGTGTCTCCTGCAACCCGTTCCCTTGGTGCTAGATGAACGAACGTCTCTCCACTTGCTAAGTTCTGAGAGATAAGTGTGTGTGAAAGCCATCCTTCACCTACCTTGTTGGGAACACAAAGTTTCTTTTCAGTTGCAAACTCCATTCCATACATATATATGGGGAGGTACTAGCTCCAACTCGGTTTGACAGTGAATACTGCAGGAAATTCAAACCGGCACTAGGAAACAGACTGAGAAAGCAGAGAAAATGTGTCTCCTGCAACCCGTTCCCTTGGTGCTAGATGAACGAACGTCTCTCCAATTGCTCAGTTCTGAGAGATATGTGTGTGTGAAAGCCGTCCTTCACCTAGCTTGTTGGGAACACAAAGTTTCTTTTCAGTTGCAAACTCCACTCCATACATATATATGGGGAGGTACTAGCTCCAACTCTGTTTTACAGTGAAAACTGCAGGAACTTCAAACCGGCACTAGGAAACAGACTGAGAAAGCAGAGAAAAAGTGTCTCCTGCAACGCGTTCCCTTGGGGCTAGATGAACGAACGTCTCTCCACTTGCTCAGTTCTGAAAGATAAGTGCGTATGAAAGCCGTCCTTCACCTAGCTTGTTGGGAACACAAAGTTTCTTTTCAGTTGCAAACCCCATTCCATAAATATATATGGGGATGTCCTAGCTCCAACTCGGTTTTACAGTGAAAACTGCAGGAACTTCAAACCGGCACTAGGAAACAGACTGAGAAAGCAGAGAAAAAGTATCCCTGCAACCCGTTCCCTTGGTGCTACATGAACGAACGTCTCTCCACTTGCTCAGTTCTGAGAGATAAGTGTGTGTGAAAGCCGGCCTTCACCTAGCTTGTTGGGAACACAAAGTTTCTTTTCAGTTGCAAACTCCATTCCTTACATATATATGGCGAGGTACTAGCTCCAACACGCTTTGACAGTGAAAACTGCAGGAAGTTCAAAACGGCACTAGGAAACAGACTGAGAAAGCAGAGAAAAACTCTCTCCTGCAACCCGTTCCCTTGGTGCTAGATGAACGAACGTCTCTCCACTTGCTCAGTTCCGAGAGATAAGTGTGTGTGAAAGCCGTCCTTCACCTAGTTTGTTGGGAACACAAAGTTTCTTTCCAGTTGCAAACTCCATTTCATACATATATATGAGGAGGTACTAGCTCAATCTCGGTTTTACAGTGAAAACTGTAGGAACTTCAAACCGGCACTAGGAAACAGACTGAGAAAGCAGAGAAAAAGTGTCTCCTGCAACCCGTTCCCTTGGTGCTAGATGAACGAACGTCTCTCCACTTGCTAAGTTCTGAGAGATAAGTGTGTTTGAAAGCCATCCTTCACCTAGCTTGTTGGGAACACAAAGTTTCTTTTCAGTTGCAAACTCCATTCCATACATATATATGGGGAGGTACTAGCTCCAACTCGGTTTGGCAGTGAAAACTGCAGGAACTTCAAACCGGCACTAGGAAACAGACTGAGAAAGCAGAGAAAAAGTATCCCTGCAACCCGTTCCCTTGGTGCTACATGAACGAACGTCTCTCCACTTGCTCAGTTCCGAGAGATAAGTGTGTGTGAAAGCCGTCCTTCACCTAGTTTGTTGGGAACACAAAGTTTCTTTCCAGTTGCAAACTCCATTTCATACATATATATGTGGAGGTACTAGCTCCAACTCGGTTTTACAGTGTAAATTGCAGGAACTTCAAACCGGCACTAGGAAACAGACTGAGAAAGCAGAGAAAAAGTGTCTCCTGGAACCCGTTCCCTTGGTGCTAGATGAACGAACGTCTCTCCACTTGCTCAGTTCTGAGAGATATGTGTGTGAAAACCGTCCTTCACCTAGCTTGTTGGGAACACAAAGTTTCTTTTCAGTTGCAAACTCCATTCCATACATATATATGGGGAGGTACAAGCTCCAACTCGGTTTGACAGTGAAAACTGCAGGAACTTCAAACCGGCACTAGGAAACAGACTTAGAAAGTAGAGAAAAAGTGTCTCCTGCAACCCGTTCCCTTGGTGCTAGATGAACGAACGTCTCTCCACTTGCTAAGTTCCGAGAGATAAGTGTGTGTGAAAGCCGTCCTTCACCTAGCTTGTTGGGAACACAAAGTTTCTTTTCAGTTGCAAACTCCATTCCATACATATATATGGGGAGGTACTAGCTCCAACTCGGTTTGACAGTGAAAACTGCAGGAACTTCAAACCGGCACTAGGAAACAGACTGAGAAAGCAGAGAAAATGTGTCCCCTGCAACCCGTTCCCTTGGTGCTAGATGATCGAACGTCTCTCCACTTGCTCAGTTCTGAGAGATAAGTGTGTGTGAAAGCCGTGCTTCACCTAGCTTGTTGGGAACACAAAGTTTCTTTTCAGATGCAAACTCCATTCCATACTTATATATGGGGAGGTACTAGCTCCAACTCGGTTTGACAGTGAAAACTGCAGGAACTTCAAACCGGCACTAGGAAACAGACTGAGAACGCAGAGAAAAAGTTTCTCCTGCAACCGGTTCCCTTGGTGCTAGATGAACGAACGTCTCTCCACTTGCTCAGTTCTGAGAGATAAATGTGTGTGAAACCAGTCCTTCACCTAGCTTGTTGGGAACACAAAGATTCTTTTCAGATGCAAACTCCATTCCATACATATATATGGGGAGGTACTAGCTCCAACTCGGTTTGACAGTGAAAACTGCAGGAACCTCAAACCGGCACTAGGAAACAGACTGAGAAAGCAGAGAACAAGTGTCTCCTGCAACCCGTTCCCTTGGTGCTAGATGAACGAACGTCTCTCCACTTGCTCAGTTCCGAGAGATAAGTGTGTGTGAAAGCCGTCCTTCACCTAGTTTGTTGGGAACACAAAGTTTCTTTCCAGTTGCAAACTCCATTTCATACATATATATGTGGAGGTACTAGCTCCAAGTCGATTTTACAGTGTAAATTGCAGGAACTTCAAACCGGCACTAGGAAACAGACTGAGAAAGCAGAGAAAAAGTGTCTCCTGGAACCCGTTCCCTTGGTGCTAGATGAACGAACGTCTCTCCACTTGCTCAGTTCTGAGAGATAAGTGTGTGAAAACCGTCCTTCACCTAGCTTGTTGGGAACACAAAGTTTCTTTTCAGTTGCAAACTCCATTCCATACATATATATGGGGAGGTACAAGCTCCAACTCGGTTTGACAGTGAAAACTGCAGGAACTTCAAACCGGCACTAGGAAACAGAATGAGAAAGCAGAGAAAAAGTGTCTCCTGCAAACCGTTCCCTTGGTGCTAGATGAACGAAAGTCTCTCCACTTGCTCAGTTCTGAGAGATAAGTGTGTGTGAAAGCCGTCCTTCACCTAGCTTGTTGGGAACACAAAGTTTCTTTTCAGTTGCAAAAAACATTCCATACATTTATATGGGGAGGTACAAACTCCAACTCTGTTTGACAGTGAAAACTGCAGGAACTTCATACCGGCACTAGGAAACAGACTGATAAAGCAGAGAAAAAGTGTCTCCTGCAACCCGATCCCTTGGTGCTAGATGAACGAACGTCTCTCCACTTGCTCAGTTCTGAGAGATAAGTGTGTGTGAAAGCCGTCCTTCACATAGCTTGTTGGGAACACAAAGTTTCTTTTCAGTTGCAAAAACCATTCCATACATATATATGGGGAGGTACTAGCTCCAACTCGGTTTTACAGTGAAAACTGCAGGAACTTCAAACTGGCACTAGCAAACAGACTGAGAACGAAGAGGAAAAGTGCCTCCTGCCACACGTTCCCTTGGTGCTAGATGAACGAACGTCTCTCCACTTGCTCAGTTCTGAGAGATAAATGTGTGTGAAAGCAGTTCTTCACCTAGATTGTTGGGAACACAAAGTTTCTTTTCAGTTGCAAACTCCATTCCATACATATATATGTGGAGGTACTAGCTCCAACTCGGTTTTACAGTGAAAATTGCAGGAACTTCAAACTGGCACTAGGAAACAGACTGAGAAAGCAGAGAAAAATTGTCTCCTTCAATCCATTCCCTTGTTTCTAGATGAACGACCGTCTCTCCACATGCTCAGTTCTGAGTGATAAATGTGTGTGAAAGACGTCCTTCAACTAGATTGTTGTTAACACAAAGTTTCTTTTAGGTTGCAAACTCCATTCCATACATATATATGTGGAGGTACTAGCTCCAACTCGGTTTTACAGTGAAATCTGAAGGAACTTCAAACCGGCACTAGGAAACAGACTCTGAGAAAGCAGAGAAAATGTGTCTCCTGCAACCCGTTCCCTTGGTGCTAGATGAACGAACGTCTCTCCACTTGCTCAGTTCTGAGAGTTAAGTGTGTGTGAAAGCCGTCCTTCACCTAGCTTGTTGGGAACACAAAGTTTCTTTTCAGTTGCAAACTCCATTCCATACATATATATGGGGAGGTACTAGCTCCAACTCGGTTTTACAGTGAAAACTGCAGGAACTTCAAACCGGCACTAGGAAACAGACTGAGAAAGCAGAGAAAAAGTGTCTCCTGCAACCCGTTCAATTGGTGCTAGATGAACGAACGTCTCTCCACTTGCTCAGTTCTGAGAGATAAGTGTGTGTGAAAGCCGTCCTTCACCTAGCTTTTTGGGAACACAAAGTTTCTTTTCAGTTGCAAACTCCATTCCATACATATATATGGGGAGGTACTAGCTCTAACTCGGTTTGACAGTGAAAACTGCAGGAACTTCAAAACGGCACTAGGAAACAGACTGAGAAAGCAGAGAAAAAGTGTCTCCTGCAACCCGTTCCCTTGGTGCTAGACGAACGAACGTCTCTCCACTTGCTCAGTTCTGAGAGATAAGTGTGTGTGAAAGCCGTCCTTCACCTAGCTTGTTGGGAACACAAAGTTTCTTTTCAGTTGCAAAAACCATTCCATACATATATATGGGGAGGTACTAGCTCCAACTCAGTTTTACAGTGAAAACTGCAGGAACTTCAAACCGGCACTAGGAAACAGACTGAGAAAGCAGAGGAAAAGTGTTTCCTGCAACCCGTTCCCTTGGTGCTAGATGAACGAACGTCTCTACACTTGCTCAGTTCTGAGAGATAAGTATGTGTGAAAGCCGTTCTTCACCTATATTGTTGGGAACACAAAGTTTCTTTTCAGTTGAAAACTCCATTCCATACATATATATGGGGAGGTACTAGCTCCAACTCGGTTTTATAGTGAAAACTGCAGGATCTTCAAACCGGCACTAGGAAACAGACTGAGAAAGCAGAGAAAAAGTGTCTCCTGCAACCCGTTCTCTTGGTGCTAGATGAACGAACGTCTCTCCACTTGCTCAGTTCTGAGAGATAAGTGTGTGTGAAAGCCGTCCTTCAACTAGCTTGTTGGGAACACAAAGTTTCTTTTCAGTTGCAAAAACCATTCCATACATATATATGGGGAGGTACTAGCTCTAACAATGTTTTACAGTGAAAACTGCAGAAACTTCAAACCGGCACTAGGAAACAGACTGAGAAACAGAGAAAAAGTGTTTCCTGCAACCCGTTCCCTTGGTGCTAGATGAACGAACGTCTCTCCACTTGCTCAGTTCTGAGAGTTAAGTGTGTGTGAAAGCCGTCCTTCACCTAGCTTGCTGGGAACACAAAGTTTCTTTTCAGTTGCAAACTCAATTCCATACATATATATGCGGAGGTACTAGCTCCAACTCGGTTTTACAGTCAAAACTGCAGGAACTTCAAACCGGCACTAGGAAACAGACTGAGAAAGCAGAGAAAAAGTGTCTCCTGCAACCCGTTCCCTTGATGCTAGATGAACGAACGTCTCTCCACTTGCTCAGTTCTGAGAGATAAGTGTGTGTGAAAGCCGTCCTTCACCTAGCTTGTTGGGAACACAAAGTTTCTTTTCAGTTGCAAACTCCATTCCATACATATATATGGGGAGGTACTAGCTCCAACTCGGTTTTACAGTGAAATCTGAAGGAACTTCAAATCGGCACTAGGAAACAGACTGAGAAAGCAGAGAAAAATTGTCTCCTGCAACCCGTTCCCTTGG
The DNA here is from genome assembly GCF_036321535.1 of Camelus dromedarius. NCBI lineage: Eukaryota > Metazoa > Chordata > Mammalia > Artiodactyla > Camelidae > Camelus > Camelus dromedarius. The sequence continues at coordinate 903,841 of NW_026989793.1, read as the reverse complement.
TGCTAGATGAACGAACGTCTCTCCACTTGCTCAGTTCTGAGAGTTAAGTGTGTGTGAAAGCCGTCCTTCACCTAGCTTGCTGGGAACACAAAGTTTCTTTTCAGTTGCAAACTCAATTCCATACATATATATGCGGAGGTACTAGCTCCAACTCGGTTTTACAGTGAAAACTGCAGGAACTTCAAACCGGCACTAGGAAACAGACTGAGAAAGCAGAGAAAAATTGTCTCCTGCAACCAATTCCCTTGGTTCTAGATGAACGACCGTCTCTCCACATGCTCAGTTCTTAGTGATAAGTGTGTGTGAAAGCCGTCCTTCACCTAGCTTGTTGGGAACACAAAGTTTCTTTTAGGTTGCAAACTCCATTCCATACATATATATGGGGAGGTACTAGCCCCAACTCGGTTTTACAGAGAAATTTGAAGGAACTTCAAACCGGCACTAGGAAACAGAATGAGAAAACAGAGAAAATGTGTCTCCTGCAACCCGTTCACTTGGTGCTAGATGAACGAACGTCTCTCCACTTGCTCAGTTCTGAGAGATAAGTGTGTGTGAAAGCCGTCCTTCACCTAGCTTGTTGGGAACACAAAGTTTCTTTTCAGTTGCAAACTCCATTCCATACAAATATATGGGGAGGTACTCGCTCCAACTCGGTTTACAGTGAAAACTGCAGGAACTTCAAACCGGCACTAGAAAACTGACTGAGAATGCAGAGAAAAAGTGTCTCCTGCAACCCGTTCCCTTGGTGCTAGATGAACGAACGTCTCTCCACTTGCTCAGTTCTGAGAAATAAATGTGTGTGAAAGCAGTCCTTCACCTAGCTTGTTGGGAACACAAAGTTTCTTTTCAGATGCAAACTCCATTCCATACATATATATGGGGAGGTACTAGCTCCAACTCGGTTTGACAGTGAAAACTGCAGGAACCTCAAACCGGCACTAGGAAACAGACTGAGAAAGCAGAGAAAAAGTGTCTCCTGCAACCCGTTCCCTTGGTGCTAGATGAACGAACGTCTCTCCACTTGCTCAGTTCTGAGAGATAAGTGTGTGTGAAAGCCGTCCTTCACCTAGTTTGTTGGGAACACAAAGTTTCTTTCCAGTTGCAAACTCCATTTCATACATATATATGTGGAGGTACTAGCTCCAACTCGGTTTTACAGTGTAAATTGCAGGAACTTCAAAACGGCACTAGGAAACAGACTGAGAAAGCAGAGAAAAAGTGTCTCTTGGAAACCGTTCCCTTGTTGCTAGATGAACGAACGTCTCTCCACTTGCTCAGTTCTGAGAGATAAGTGTGTGAAAACCGTCCTTCACCTAGCTTGTTGGGAACACAAAGTTTCTTTTCAGTTGCAAACTCCATTCCATACATATATATGCGGAGGTACTAGCTCCAACTCGGTTTTACAGTCAAAACTGCAGGAACTTCAAACCGGCACTAGGAAACAGACTGAGAAAGCAGAGAAAAAGTGTCTCCTGCAACCAGTTCCCTTGATGCTAGATGAACGAACGTCTCTCCACTTGCTCAGTTCTGAGAGATAAGTGTGTGTGAAAGCCGTCCTTCACCTAGCTTGTTGGGAACACAAAGTTTCTTTTCAGTTGCAAACTCCATTCCATACATATATATGGGGAGGTACTAGCTCCAACTCGGTTTTACAGTGAAATCTGAAGGAACTTCAAATCGGCACTAGGAAACAGACTGAGAAAGCAGAGAAAAATTGTCTCCTGCAACCCGTTCCCTTGGTGCTAGATGAACGAACGTCTCTCCACTTGCTCAGTTCTGAGAGTTAAGTGTGTGTGAAAGCCGTCCTTCACCTAGCTTTTTGGGAACACAAAGTTTCTTTTCAGTTGCAAACTCCATTCCATACATATATATGGGGAGGTACTAGCTCTAACTCGGTTTGACAGTGAAAACTGCAGGAACTTCAAAACGGCACTAGGAAACAGACTGAGAAAGCAGAGAAAAAGTGTCTCCTGCAACCCGTTCCCTTGGTGCTAGACGAACGAACGTCTCTCCACTTGCTCAGTTCTGAGAGATAAGTGTGTGTGAAAGCCGTCCTTCACCTAGCTTGTTGGGAACACAAAGTTTCTTTTCAGTTGCAAAAACCATTCCATACATATATATGGGGAGGTACTAGCTCCAACTCAGTTTTACAGTGAAAACTGCAGGAACTTCAAACCGGCACTAGGAAACAGACTGAGAAAGCAGAGGAAAAGTGTTTCCTGCAACCCGTTCCCTTGGTGCTAGATGAACGAACGTCTCTACACTTGCTCAGTTCTGAGAGATAAGTATGTGTGAAAGCCGTTCTTCACCTATATTGTTGGGAACACAAAGTTTCTTTTCAGTTGAAAACTCCATTCCATACATATATATGGGGAGGTACTAGCTCCAACTCGGTTTTATAGTGAAAACTGCAGGATCTTCAAACCGGCACTAGGAAACAGACTGAGAAAGCAGAGAAAAAGTGTCTCCTGCAACCCGTTCTCTTGGTGCTAGATGAACGAACGTCTCTCCACTTGCTCAGTTCTGAGAGATAAGTGTGTGTGAAAGCCGTCCTTCAACTAGCTTGTTGGGAACACAAAGTTTCTTTTCAGTTGCAAAAACCATTCCATACATATATATGGGGAGGTACTAGCTCTAACAATGTTTTACAGTGAAAACTGCAGAAACTTCAAACCGGCACTAGGAAACAGACTGAGAAACAGAGAAAAAGTGTTTCCTGCAACCCGTTCCCTTGGTGCTAGATGAACGAACGTCTCTCCACTTGCTCAGTTCTGAGAGTTAAGTGTGTGTGAAAGCCGTCCTTCACCTAGCTTGCTGGGAACACAAAGTTTCTTTTCAGTTGCAAACTCAATTCCATACATATATATGCGGAGGTACTAGCTCCAACTCGGTTTTACAGTCAAAACTGCAGGAACTTCAAACCGGCACTAGGAAACAGACTGAGAAAGCAGAGAAAAAGTGTCTCCTGCAACCCGTTCCCTTGATGCTAGATGAACGAACGTCTCTCCACTTGCTCAGTTCTGAGAGATAAGTGTGTGTGAAAGCCGTCCTTCACCTAGCTTGTTGGGAACACAAAGTTTCTTTTCAGTTGCAAACTCCATTCCATACATATATATGGGGAGGTACTAGCTCCAACTCGGTTTTACAGTGAAATCTGAAGGAACTTCAAATCGGCACTAGGAAACAGACTGAGAAAGCAGAGAAAAATTGTCTCCTGCAACCCGTTCCCTTGGTGCTAGATGAACGAACGTCTCTCCACTTGCTCAGTTCTGAGAGTTAAGTGTGTGTGAAAGCCGTCCTTCACCTAGCTTGCTGGGAACACAAAGTTTCTTTTCAGTTGCAAACTCAATTCCATACATATATATGCGGAGGTACTAGCTCCAACTCGGTTTTACAGTGAAAACTGCAGGAACTTCAAACCGGCACTAGGAAACAGACTGAGAAAGCAGAGAAAAATTGTCTCCTGCAACCAATTCCCTTGGTTCTAGATGAACGACCGTCTCTCCACATGCTCAGTTCTTAGTGATAAGTGTGTGTGAAAGCCGTCCTTCACCTAGCTTGTTGGGAACACAAAGTTTCTTTTAGGTTGCAAACTCCATTCCATACATATATATGGGGAGGTACTAGCCCCAACTCGGTTTTACAGAGAAATTTGAAGGAACTTCAAACCGGCACTAGGAAACAGAATGAGAAAACAGAGAAAATGTGTCTCCTGCAACCCGTTCACTTGGTGCTAGATGAACGAACGTCTCTCCACTTGCTCAGTTCTGAGAGATAAGTGTGTGTGAAAGCCGTCCTTCACCTAGCTTGTTGGGAACACAAAGTTTCTTTTCAGTTGCAAACTCCATTCCATACAAATATATGGGGAGGTACTCGCTCCAACTCGGTTTACAGTGAAAACTGCAGGAACTTCAAACCGGCACTAGAAAACTGACTGAGAATGCAGAGAAAAAGTGTCTCCTGCAACCCGTTCCCTTGGTGCTAGATGAACGAACGTCTCTCCACTTGCTCAGTTCTGAGAAATAAATGTGTGTGAAAGCAGTCCTTCACCTAGCTTGTTGGGAACACAAAGTTTCTTTTCAGATGCAAACTCCATTCCATACATATATATGGGGAGGTACTAGCTCCAACTCGGTTTGACAGTGAAAACTGCAGGAACCTCAAACCGGCACTAGGAAACAGACTGAGAAAGCAGAGAAAAAGTGTCTCCTGCAACCCGTTCCCTTGGTGCTAGATGAACGAACGTCTCTCCACTTGCTCAGTTCTGAGAGATAAGTGTGTGTGAAAGCCGTCCTTCACCTAGTTTGTTGGGAACACAAAGTTTCTTTCCAGTTGCAAACTCCATTTCATACATATATATGTGGAGGTACTAGCTCCAACTCGGTTTTACAGTGTAAATTGCAGGAACTTCAAAACGGCACTAGGAAACAGACTGAGAAAGCAGAGAAAAAGTGTCTCTTGGAAACCGTTCCCTTGTTGCTAGATGAACGAACGTCTCTCCACTTGCTCAGTTCTGAGAGATAAGTGTGTGAAAACCGTCCTTCACCTAGCTTGTTGGGAACACAAAGTTTCTTTTCAGTTGAAAACTCCATTCCATACATATATATGGGGAGGTACAAGCTCCAACTCGGTTTGACAGTGAAAACTGCAGGAACTTCAAACCGGCACTAGGAAACAGAATGAGAAAGCAGAGAAAAAGTGTCTCCTGCAAACCGTTCCCTTGGTGCTAGATGAACGAAAGTCTCTCCACTTGCTCAGTTCTGAGAGATAAGTGTGTGTGAAAGCCGTCCTTCACCTAGCTTGTTGGGAACACAAAGTTTCTTTTCAGTTGCAAAAAACATTCCATACATTTATATGGGGAGGTACAAACTCCAACTCTGTTTGACAGTGAAAACTGCAGGAACTTCATACCGGCACTAGGAAACAGACTGAGAAAGCAGAGAAAAAGCGTCTCCTGCAACCCGTTCCCTTGGTGCTAGATGAACGAACGTCTCTCCACTTGCTCAGTTCTGAGAGATAATTGTGTGTGAAAGCCGTCCTTCACATAGCTTGTTGGGAACACAAAGTTTCTTTTCAGTTGCAAAAACCATTCCATACATATATATGGGGAGGTACTAGCTCCAACTCGGTTTGACAGTGAAAACTGCAGGAACTTCAAACTGGCACTAGCAAACAGACTGAGAACGAAGAGGAAAAGTGCCTCCTGCCACCCGTTCCCTTGGTGCTAGATGAACGAACGTCTCTCCACTTGCTCAGTTCTGAGAGATAAATGTGTGTGAAAGCAGTTCTTCACCTAGATTGTTGGGAACACAAAGTTTCTTTTCAGTTGCTAACTCCATTCCATACATATATATGTGGAGGTACTAGCTCCAACTCGGTTTTACAGTGAAAATTGCAGGAACTTCAAACTGGCACTAGGAAACAGACTGAGAAAGCAGAGAAAAATTGTCTCCTTCAATCCATTCCCTTGTTTCTAGATGAACGACCGTCTCTCCACATGCTGAGTTCTGAGTGATAAATGTGTGTGAAAGACGTCCTTCAACTAGATTGTTGTTAACACAAAGTTTCTTTTAGGTTGCAAACTCCATTCCATACATATATATGTGGAGGTACTAGCTCCAACTCGGTTTGACAGTGAAATCTGAAGGAACTTCAAACCGGCACTAGGAAACAGACTCTGAGAAAGCAGAGAAAATGTGTCTCCTGCAACCCGTTCCCTTGGTGCTAGATGAACGAACGTCTCTCCACTTGCTCAATTCTGAGAGTTAAGTGTGTGTGAAAGCCGTCCTTCACCTAGCTTGTTGGGAACACAAAGTTTCTTTTCAGTTGCAAACTCCATTCCATACATATATATGGGGAGGTACTAGCTCCAACTCGGTTTTACAGTGAAAACTGCAGGAACTTCAAACCGGCACTAGGAAACAGACTGAGAAAGCAGAGAAAATGTCTCTCCTGCAACCCGTTCCCTTGGTGCTAGATGAACGAACGTCTCTCCACTTGCTCAGTTCCGAGAGATAAGTGTGTGTGAAAGCCGTCCTTCACCTAGTTTGTTGGGAACACAAAGTTTCTTTCCAGTTGCAAACTCCATTTCATACATATATATGTGGAGGTACTAGCTCCAAGTCGGTTTTACAGTGTAAATTGCAGGAACTTCAAACCGGCACTAGGAAACAGACTGAGAAAGCAGAGAAAAAGTGTCTCCTGGAACCCGTTCCCTTGGTGCTAGATGAACGAACGTCTCTCCACTTGCTCAGTTCTGAGAGATAAGTGTGTGAAAACCGTCCTTCACCTAGCTTGTTGGGAACACAAAGTTTCTTTTCAGTTGCAAACTCCATTCCATACATATATATGGGGAGGTACAAGCTCCAACTCGGTTTGACAGTGAAAACTGCAGGAACTTCAAACCGGCACTAGGAAACAGAATGAGAAAGCAGAGAAAAAGTGTCTCCTGCAAACCGTTCCCTTGGTGCTAGATGAACGAAAGTCTCTCCACTTGCTCAGTTCTGAGAGATAAGTGTGTGTGAAAGCCGTCCTTCACCTAGCTTGTTGGGAACACAAAGTTTCTTTTCAGTTGCAAAAAACATTCCATACATTTATATGGGGAGGTACAAACTCCAACTCTGTTTGACAGTGAAAACTGCAGGAACTTCATACCGGCACTAGGAAACAGACTGAGAAAGCAGAGAAAAAGTGTCTCCTGCAACCCGATCCCTTGGTGCTAGATGAACGAACGTCTCTCCACTTGCTCAGTTCTGAGAGATAAGTGTGTGTGAAAGCCGTCCTTCACATAGCTTGTTGGGAACACAAAGTTTCTTTTCAGTTGCAAAAACCATTCCATACATATATATGGGGAGGTACTAGCTCCAACTCGGTTTGACAGTGAAAACTGCAGGAACTTCAAACTGGCACTAGCAAACAGACTGAGAACGAAGAGGAAAAGTGCCTCCTGCCACACGTTCCCTTGGTGCTAGATGAACGAACGTCTCTCCACTTGCTCAGTTCTGAGAGATAAATGTGTGTGAAAGCAGTTCTTCACCTAGATTGTTGGGAACACAAAGTTTCTTTTCAGTTGCAAACTCCATTCCATAAATATATATGTGGAGGTACTAGCTCCAACTCGGTTTTACAGTGAAAATTGCAGGAACTTCAAACTGGCACTAGCAAACAGACTGAGAAAGCAGAGAAAAATTGTCTCCTTCAATCCATTCTCTTGTTTCTAGATGAACGACCGTCTCTCCACATGCTCAGTTCTGAGTGATAAATGTGTGTGAAAGACGTCCTTCAACTAGATTGTTGTTAACACAAAGTTTCTTTTAGGTTGCAAACTCCATTCCATACATATATATGTGGAGGTACTAGCTCCAACTCGGTTTTACAGTGAAATCTGAAGGAACTTCAAACCGGCACTAGGAAACAGACTCTGAGAAAGCAGAGAAAATGTGTCTCCTGCAACCCGTTCCCTTGGTGCTAGATGAACGAACGTCTCTCCACTTGCTCAGTTCTGAGAGTTAAGTGTGTGTGAAAGCCGTCCTTCACCTAGCTTGTTGGGAACACAAAGTTTCTTTTCAGTTGCAAACTCCATTCCATACATATATATGGGGAGGTACTAGCTCCAACTCGGTTTTACAGTGAAAACTGCAGGAACTTCAAACCGGCACTAGGAAACAGACTGAGAAAGCAGAGAAAAAGTGTCTCCTGCAACCCGTTCCCTTGGTGCTAGATGAACGAACGTCTCTCCACTTGCTCAGTTCTGAGAGATAAGTGTGTGTGAAAGCCGTCCTTCACCTAGCTTGTTGGGAACACAAAGTTTCTTTTCAGTTGCAAACTCCATTCCATACATATATATGGGGAGGTACTAGCTCCAACTCGGTTTTACAGTCAAAACTGCAGGAACATCAAACCGGCACTAGGAAACAGACTGAGAAAGCAGAGAAAAAGTGTCTCCTGCAACCCGTTCCCTTGGTGCTAGATAAACGAACGTCTCTCCACTTGCTCAGTTCTGAGAGATAAGTGTGTGTGAACGCCGTCCTTCAACTAGCTTTTTGGGAACACAAAGTTTCTTTTCAGTTGCAAACTCCATTCCATACATATATATGGGGAGGTACTAGCTCTAACTCGGTTTGACAGTGAAAACTGCAGGAACTTCAAAACGGCACTAGGAAACAGACTGAGAAAGCAGAGAAAAGTGTCTCCTGCAACCCGTTCCCTTGGTGCTAGACGAACGAACGTCTCTCCACTTGGTCAGTTCTGAGAGATAAGTGTGTGTGAAAGCCGTCCTTCACCTAGCTTGTTGGGAACACAAAGTTTCTTTTCAGTTGCAAAAACCATTCCATACATATATATGGGGAGGTACTAGCTCCAACTCGGTTTTACAGTGAAAACTGCAGGAACTTCAAACCGGCACTAGGAAACAGACTGAGAAAGCAGAGAAAAAGTGTTTCCTGCAACCCGTTCCCTTGGTGCTAGATGAACGAACGTCTCTACACTTGCTCAGTTCTGAGAGATAAGTATGTGTGAAAGCCGTTCTTCACCTATATTGTTGGGAACACAAAGTTTCTTTTCAGTTGAAAACTCCATTCCATACATATATATGGGGAGGTACTAGCTCCAACTCGGTTTTATAGTGAAAACTGCAGGATCTTCAAACCGGCACTAGGAAACAGACTGAGAAAGCAGAGAAAAAGTGTCTCCTGCAACCCGTTCTCTTGGTGCTAGATGAACGAACGTCTCTCCACTTGCTCAGTTCTGAGAGATAAGTGTGTGTGAAAGCCGTCCTTCAACTAGCTTGTTGGGAACACAAAGTTTCTTTTCAGTTGCAAAAACCATTCCATACATATATATGGGGAGGTACTAGCTCTAACAATGTTTTACAGTGAAAACTGCAGAAACTTCAAGCCGGCACTAGGAAACAGACTGAGAAACAGAGAAAAAGTGTTTCCTGCAACCCGTTCCCTTGGTGCTAGATGAACGAACGTCTCTCCACTTGCTCAGTTCTGAGAGATAAGTATGTGTGAAAGCCGTCCTTCACCTATATTGTTATGAACACAAAGTTTCTTTTCAGTTGCAAACTCCATTCCATACATATATAAGGGGAGGTACTAGCTCCAAATCGGTTTTACAGTGAAATCTGCAGGAACTTCAAACCGGCACTAGGAAACAGACTGAGAAAGCAGAGAAAAAGTGTCTCCTGCAACCCGTTCCCTTGATGCTAGATGAACGAACGTCTCTCCACTTGCTCAGTTCTGAGAGATAAGTGTGTGTGAAAGCCGTCCTTCACCTAGCTTGTTGGGAACACAAAGTTTCTTTTCAGTTGCAAACTCCATTCCATACATATATATGGGGAGGTACTAGCTCCAACTCGGTTTTACAGTGAAATCTGAAGGAACTTCAAATCGGCACTAGGAAACAGACTGAGAAAGCAGAGAAAAATTGTCTCCTGCAACCCGTTCCCTTGGTGCTAGATGAACGAACGTCTCTCCACTTGCTCAGTTCTGAGAGTTAAGTGTGTGTGAAAGCCGTCCTTCACCTAGCTTGCTGGGAACACAAAGTTTCTTTTCAGTTGCAAACTCAATTCCATACATATATATGCGGAGGTACTAGCTCCAACTCGGTTTTACAGTGAAAATTGCAGGAACTTCAAACCGGCACTAGGAAACAGACTGAGAAAGCAGAGAAAAATTGTCTCCTGCAACCAATTCCCTTGGTTCTAGATGAACGATCGTCTCTCCACATGCTCAGTTCTTAGTGATAAGTGTGTGTGAAAGCCGTCCTTCAACAAGATTGTTGGGAACACAAAGTTTCTTTTAGGTTGCAAACTCCATTCCATACATATATATGGGGAGGTTCTAGCCCCAACTCGGTTTTACAGAGAAATTTGAAGGAACTTCAAACCGGCACTAGGAAACAGAATGAGAAAACAGAGAAAATGTGTCTCCTGCAACCCGTTCACTTGGTGCTAGATGAACGAACGTCTCTCCACTTGCTCAGTTCTGAGAGATAAGTGTGTGTGAAAGCCGTCCTTCACCTAGCTTGTTGGGAACACAAAGTTTCTTTTCAGTTGCAAACTCCATTCCATACAAATATATGGGGAGGTACTCGCTCCAACTCGGTTTACAGTGAAAACTGCAGGAACTTCAAACCGGCACTAGAAAACTGACTGAGAATGCAGAGAAAAAGTGTCTCCTGCAACCCGTTCCCTTGGTGCTAGATGAACGAACGTCTCTCCACTTGCTCAGTTCTGAGAAATAAATGTGTGTGAAAGCAGTCCTTCACCTAGCTTGTTGGGAACACAAAGTTTCTTTTCAGATGCAAACTCCATTCCATACATATATATGGGGAGGTACTAGCTCCAACTCGGTTTGACAGTGAAAACTGCAGGAACCTCAAACCGGCACTAGGAAACAGACTGAGAAAGCAGAGAAAAAGTGTCTCCTGCAACCCGTTCCCTTGGTGCTAGATGAACGAACGTCTCTCCACTTGCTCAGTTCTGAGAGATAAGTGTGTGTGAAAGCCGTCCTTCACCTAGTTTGTTGGGAACACAAAGTTTCTTTCCAGTTGCAAACTCCATTTCATACATATATATGTGGAGGTACTAGCTCCAACACGGTTTTACAGTGTAAATTGCAGGAACTTCAAAACGGCACTAGGAAACAGACTGAGAAAGCAGAGAAAAAGTGTCTCCTGGAACCCGTTCCCTTGTTGCTAGATGAACGAACGTCTCTCCACTTGCTCAGTTCTGAGAGATAAGTGTGTGAAAACCGTCCTTCACCTAGCTTGTTGGGAACACAAAGTTTCTTTTCAGTTGCAAACTCCATTCCATACATATATATGGGGAGGTACAAGCTCCAACTCGGTTTGACAGTGAAAACTGCAGGAACTTCAAACCGGCACTAGGAAACAGAATGAGAAAGCAGAGAAAAGTGTCTCCTGCAAACCGTTCCCTTGGTGCTAGATGAACGAACGTCTCTCCACTTGCTCAGTTCTGAGAGATAAGTGTGTGTGAAAGCCGTCCTTCACCTAGCTTGTTGGGAACACAAAGTTTCTTTTCAGTTGCAAAAAACATTCCATACATTTATATGGGGAGGTACTAGCTCCAACTCGGTTTTACAGTCAAAACTGCAGGAACATCAAACCGGCACTAGGAAACAGACTGAGAAAGCAGAGAAAAAGTGTCTCCTGCAACCCGTTCCCTTGGTGCTAGATGAACGAACGTCTCTCCACTTGCTCAGTTCTGAGAGATAAGTGTGTGTGAACGCCGTCCTTCAACTAGCTTTTTGGGAACACAAAGTTTCTTTTCAGTTGCAAAGTCCATTCCATACATATATATGGGGAGGTACTAGCTCCAACTCGGTTTGACAGTGAAAACTGCAGGAACTTCAAAACGGCAGTAGGAAACAGACTGAGAAAGCAGAGAAAAAGTGTCTCCTGCAACCCGTTCCCTTTTTGCTAGACGAACGAACGTCTCTCCACTTGCTCAGTTCTGAGAGATAAGTGTGTGTGAAAGCCGTCCTTCACCTAGCTTGTTGGGAACACAAAGTTTCTTTTCAGTTGCAAAAACCATTCCATACATATATATGGGGAGGTACTACCTCCAACTCGGTTTTACAGTGAAAACTGCAGGAACTTCAAACCGGCACTAGGAAACAGACTGAGAAAGCAGAGAAAAAGTGTTTCCTGCAACCCGTTTCCTTGGTGCTAGATGAACGAACGTCTCTCCACTTGCTCAGTTCTGAGAGATAATTATGTGTGAAAGCCGTCCTTCACCTATATTGTTGGGAACACAAAGTTTCTTTTCAGTTGAAAACTCCATTCCATACAAATATATGGGGAGGTACTAGCTCCAACTCGGTTTTATAGTGAAAACTGCAGGATCTTCAAACCGGCACTAGGAAACAGACTGAGAAAGCAGAGAAAAAGTGTCTCCTGCAACCCGTTCTCTTGGTGCTAGATGAACGAACGTCTCTCCACTTGCTCAGTTCTGAGAGATAAGTGTGTGTGAAAGCCGTCCTTCAACTAGCTTGTTGGGAACACAAAGTTTCTTTTCAGTTGCAAAAACCATTCCATACATATATAAGGGGAGGTACTAGCTCTAACAAGGTTTTACAGTGAAAACTGCAGAAACTTCAAACCGGCACTAGGAAACAGACTGAGAAACAAAGAAAAAGTGTTTCCTGCAACCCGTTCCCTTGGTGCTAGATGAACGAACGTCTCTCCACTTGCTCAGTTCTGAGAGATAAGTATGTGTGAAAGCCGTCCTTCACCTATATTGTTATGAACACAAAGTTTCTTTTCAGTTGCAAACTCCATTCCATACATATATAAGGGGAGTTACTAGCTCCAAATCGGTTTTACAGTGAAATCTGCAGGAACTTCAAACCGGCACTAGGAAACAGACTGAGAAAGCAGAGAAAAAGTGTCTCCTGCAACCCGTTCCCTTGATGCTAGATGAACGAACGTCTCTCCACTTGCTCAGTTCTGAGAGATAAGTGTGTGTGAAAGCCGTCCTTCACCTAGCTTGTTGGGAACACAAAGTTTCTTTTCAGTTGCAAACTCCATTCCATACATATATATGGGGAGGTACTAGCTCCAACTCGGTTTTACAGTGAAATCTGAAGGAACTTCAAATCGGCACTAGGAAACAGACTGAGAAAGCAGAGAAATATTGTCTCCTGCAACCCGTTCCCTTGGTGCTAGATGAAAGAACGTCTCTCCACTTGCTCAGTTCTGAGAGTTAAGTGTGTTTGAAAGCCGTCCGTCACCTAGCTTGCTGGGAACACAAAGTTTCTTTTCAGTTGCAAACTCAATTCCATACATATACATGCGGAGGTACTAGCTCCAACTCGGTTTTACAGTGAAAATTGCAGGAACTTCAAACCGGCACTAGGAAACAGACTGAGAAAGCAGAGAAAAATTGTCTCCTGCAACCCATTCCCTTGGTTCTAGATGAACGACCGTCTCTCCACATGCTCAGTTCTTATTGATAAGTGTGTGTGAAAGCCGTCCTTCAACAAGATTGTTGGGAACACAAAGTTTCTTTTAGGTTGCAAACTCCATTCCATACATATATATGGGGAGGTACTAGCCCCAACTCGGTTTTACAGAGAAATTTGTAGGAACTTCAAACCGGCACTAGGAAACAGAATGAGAAAGCAGAGAAAATGTGTCTCCTGCAACCCATTCACTTGGTGCTAGATGAACGAACGTCTCTCCACTTGCTCAGTTCTGAGAGTTAAGTGTGTGTGAAAGCCGTCCTTCACTTAGCTTGTTGGGAACACAAAGTTTCTTTTAGGGTGCAAACTCCATTCCATACATATATATGGGGAGGTACTAGCTCCAACTCAGTTTTACAGTGAAATCTGAAGGAACTTCAAACCGGCACTAGGAAACAGACTGAGAAAGCAGAGAAAAAGTGACTCCTGCAACCCGTTCCCTTGGTGCTAGATGAACGAACGTCTCTCCACTTGCTCAGTTCTGAGAGTTAAGTGTGTGTGAAAGCCGTCCTTCAACTAGCTTGTTGGGAACACAAAGTTTCTTTTCAGTTGCAAACTCCATTCCATACATTTATATGGGGAGGTACTAGCTCCAACTCGGTTTTACAGTGATAACTGCAGGAACTTCAAACCGGCACTAGGAGACAGACTGAGAAATCAGAGAAAAAGTGTCTCCTGCAAACCGTTCCTTTGGTGCTATATGAACGAACGTCTCTCCACTTGCTCAGTTCTGAGAGATAAGTGTGTGTGAAAGCCGTCCTTCACCTAGCTTGTTGGGAACACAAAGTTTCTTTTCAGTTGCAAACTCCATTCCATACATATATATGGGGAGGTACTCGCTCCAACTCGGTTTACAGTGAAAACTGCAGGAACTTCAAACCGGCACTAGAAAACTGACTGAGAATGCAGAGAAAAAGTGTCTCCTGCAACCCGTTCCCTTGGTGCTAGATGAACGATCGTCTCTCCACATGCTTATTTCTGAGAGATAAGTGTGTTTGAAAGCCGTCCTTCACCTAGCTTGGTGGGAACACAAAATTTCTATTCAGATGCAAACTCCATTCCATACATATATATGGGGAAGTACTATCTCCAACTCGGTTTTACCGTGAAATCTGAAGGAACTTCAAACCGGCACTAGGAAACAGACTGAGAAAGCAGAGGAAAAGTCTCTCCTGCAACCCGTTCCCTTGGTGCTAGATGAACGAACGTCTCTCCACATGCTCAGTTCTGAGAGATAGGTGTGTGTGAAAGCTGTCCTTCACCTAGCTTGTTGGGAACACAAAGTTTCTTTTCAGTTGCAAACTTCATTCCATACATATATATGGGGAGGTACTAGCTCCAACACTTTTTGACAGTGAAAACTGCAGGAACTTCAAACCGGCACTAGGAAACTGACTGAGAATGCAGAGAAAAAGTGTCTCCTGCAACCCGTTCCCTTGGTGCTAGATGAAAGAACGTCTCTCCACTTGCTCAGTTCTGAGAGATAAGTGTGTGTGAAAGCCGTACTTCAACTAGCTTGTTGGGAACACAAAGTTCCTTTTCAGTTGCAAAAACCATTCCATACATTTATATGGGGAGGTACTAGCTCCAAATCGGTTTTACAGTGAAAACTGCAGGAACTTCAAACCGGAACTAGGAAAGAGACTGAGAACGCAGAGGAAAAGTGTCTCCTGCAACAGGTTCCCTTGGTGCTAGATGAACGAACGTCTCTCCACTTGCTCAGTTCTGAGAGATAAATGTGGGTGAAAGCAGACCTTCACCTAGCTTGTTGGGAACACAAAGTTTCTTTTCAGTTGCAAACTCCATTCCATACATATATATGGGGAGGTACTAGCTCCAACTCGGTTTTACAGTGAAAACTGCAGGAACTTCAAACCGGCACTAGGAAACAGACTGAGAAAGCAGAGAAAAAGTGTCTCCTGCAACCCGTTCCCTTGGTGCTAGATGAACGAACGTCTCTCCACTTGCTCAGTTCCGAGAAATAAGTGTGTGTGAAAGCCGTCCTTCACCTAGCTTGTTGGGAACACAAAGTTTCTTTTCACTTGCAAACTCCATTCCATACATATATATGGGGAGGTACAAACTCCAACACGGTTTTACAGTGAAAACTGCAGGAACTTCAAACCGGCACTAGGAAACAGACTGAGAAAGCAGAGAAAAACTCTCTCCTGCAACCCGTTCCCTTGGTGCTAGATGAACGAACGTCTCTCCACTTGCTCAGTTCCGAGAGATAAATGTGTGTGAAAGCCGTCCTTCACCTATCTTTTTGGGAACACAAAGTTTCTTTTCAGTTGCAAACACCATTCCTTACATATATATGGGGATGTACAAGCTCCAACTCGGTTTTACAGTGAAAACTGCAGGAACTTCAAAACGGCACTAGGAAACAGACTGAGAAAGCGGAGAAAAATTCTCTCCTGCAACCCGTTCCCTTGGTGCTAGATGAACGAACGTCTCTCCACTTGCTCAGTTCTGAGAGATAATTGTGTGTGAAAGCCTTCCTTCAGCTAGCTTGTTGGGAACACAAAGTTTCTTTTCAGTTGAAAACTCCATTCCATACATATATATGGGGAGGTACAAGCTCCAACTCGGTTTTACATTGAAAACTGAAGGAACAACAAACCGGTACTAGGAAACACACTGAGATAGCAGTGAAAAAGTTTCTCCTGCAACCCGTTCCCTTGGTGCTAGATGAACGAACGTCTCTCCACTTGCTAAGTTCTGAGAGATAGGTGTGTGTGAAAGCCGTCCTTCACCTAGCTTGTTGGGAACACAAAGTTTCTTTTCAGTTGCAAACTTCATTCCATACATATATATGGGGAGGTACTAGCTCCAACACTTTTTGACAGTGAAAACTGCAGGAACTTCAAACCGGCACTAGGAAACTGACTGAGAATGCAGAGAAAAAGTGTCTCCTGCAACCCGTTCCCTTGGTGCTAGATGAACGAACGTCTCTCCACTTGCTCAGTTCTGAGAGATAAGTGTGTGTGAAAGCCGTCCTTCACCTAGCTTGTTGGGAACACAAAGTTTCTTTTCAGTTGCAAAAACCATTCCATACATATATATGGGGAGGTAGTAGCACCAACTCGCTTTTACAGTGAAAACTGCAGGAACTTCAAACCGGAACTAGGAAAGAGACTGAGAACGCAGAGGAAAAGTGTCTCCTGCAACCGGTTCCCTTGGTGCTAGATGAACGAAAGTCTCTCCACTTGCTCAGTTCTGAGAGATAAATGTGGGTGAAAGCAGTCCTTCACCTAGCTTGTTGGGAACACAAAATTTCTTTTCAGTTGCAAACTCCATTCCATACATATATATGGGTAGGTACTAGCTATAACTCGGTTTTACAGTGAAAACTGCAGGAACTTCAAACTGGTACTAGGTAACAGACTGAGAAAGCAGAGAAAAAGTGTCTCCTGGAACCCGTTCCCTTGTTGCAAGATGAACGAACGTCTCTCCACTTGCTCAGTTCTGAGAGATAAGTGTGTGTGAAAGCCGTCCTTCAGCTAGCTTGTTGGGAACAGAAAGTTTCTTTTCAGTTGCAAAGTCCATTCCATACATATATATGGGGAGGTACTAGCTCCAACTCGGTTTTACAGTGAAAACTGCAGGAACTTCAAACCGGCACTAGGAAACAGACTGAGAAAGCAGAGAAAAAGTGTCTCCTGCAACCCGTTCTCTTGGTGCTAGATGAACGAACGTCTCTCCACTTGCTCAGTTCCGAGAGATAAATGTGTGTGAAAGCCGTCCTTCACCTATCTTTTTGGGAACACAAAGTTTCTTTTCAGTTGCAAACACCATTCCTTACATATATATGGGGATGTACAAGCTCCAACTCGGTTTTACAGTGAAAACTGCAGGAACTTCAAAACGGCACTAGGAAACAGACTGAGAAAGCGGAGAAAAATTCTCTCCTGCAACCCGTTACCTTGGTGCTAGATGAACGAACGTCTCTCCACTTGCTCAGTTCTGAGAGATAAGTGTGTGTGAAAGCCTTCCTTCAGCTAGCTTGTTGGGAACACAAAGTTTCTTTTCAGTTGAAAACTCCATTCCATACATATATATGGGGAGGTACAAGCTCCAACTCGGTTTTACATTGAAAACTGAAGGAACAACAAACCGGTACTAGGAAACACACTGAGAATGCAGAGAAAAAGTGTCTCCTGCAACCCGTTCCCTTGGTGCTAGATGAACGAACGTCTCTCCACTTGCTCAGTTCTGAGAGATAAGTGTGTGTGAAAGCCTTACTTCAGCTAGCTTGTTGGGAACACAAAGTTTCTTTTCAGTTGAAAACTCCATTCCATACATATATATGGGGTGGTACAAGCTCCAACTCGGTTTTACAGTGAAAACTGCAGGAACTTCAAACCGGAACTAGGAAAGAGACTGAGAACGCAGAGGAAAAGTGACTCCTGCAACCGGTTCCCTTGGTGCTAGATGAACGAAAGTCTCTCCACTTGCTCAGTTCTGAGAGATAAATGTGGGTGAAAGCAGTCCTTCACCTAGCTTGTTGGGAACACAAAGTTTCTTTTCAGTTGCAAACTCCATTCCATACATATATATGGGTAGGTACTAGCTATAACTCGGTTTTACAGTGAAAACTGCAGGAACTTCAAACTGGTACTAGGTAACAGACTGAGAAAGCAGAGAAAAAGTGTCTCCTGGAACCCGTTCCCTTGTTGCAAGATGAACGAACGTCTCTCCACTTGCTCAGTTCTGAGAGATAAGTGTGTGTGAAAGCCGTCCTTCAGCTAGCTTGTTGGGAACAGAAAGTTTCTTTTCAGTTGCAAAGTCCATTCCATACATATATATGGGGAGGTACTAGCTCCAACTCGGTTTTACAGTGAAAACTGCATGAACTTCAAACCGGCACTAGGAAACAGACTGAGAAAGCAGAGAAAAAGTGTCTCCTGCAACCCGTTCCCTTGGTGCTAGATGAACGAACGTCTCTCCACTTGCTCAGTTCCGAGAGATAAATGTGTGTGAAAGCCGTCCTTCACCTATCTTTTTGGGAACACAAAGTTTCTTTTCAGTTGCAAACACCATTCCTTACATATATATGGGGATGTACAAGCTCCAACTCGGTTTTACAGTGAAAACTGCAGGAACTTCAAAACGGCACTAGGAAACAGACTGAGAGAGCGGAGAAAAATTCTCTCCTGCAACCCGTTCCCTTGGTGCTAGATGAACGAACGTCTCTCCACTTGCTCAGTTCTGAGAGATAAGTGTGTGTGAAAGCCTTCCTTCAGCTAGCTTGTTGGGAACACAAAGTTTCTTTTCAGTTGAAAACTCCATTCCATACATATATATGGGGTGGTACAAGCTCCAACTCGGTTTTACATTGAAAACTGAAGGAACAACAAACCGGTACTAGGAAACACACTGAGATAGCAGTGAAAAAGTTTCTCCTGCAACCCGTTCCCTTGGTGCTAGATGAACGAACGTCTCTCCACTTGCTCAGTTCTGAGAGATAGGTGTGTGTGAAAGCCGTCCTTCACCTAGCTTGTTGGGAACACAAAGTTTCTTTTCAGTTGCAAACTTCATTCCATACATATATATGGGGAGGTACTAGCTCCAACACTTTTTGACAGTGAAAACTGCAGGAACTTCAAACCGGCACTAGGAAACTGACTGAGAATGCAGAGAAATAGTGTCTCCTGCAACCCGTTCCCTTGGTGCTAGATGAACGAACGTCTCTCCACTTGCTCAGTTCTGAGAGATAAGTGTGTGTGAAAGCCGTCCTTCACCTAGCTTGTTGGGAACACAAAGTTTCTTTTCAGTTGCAAAAACCATTCCATACATATATATGGGGAGGTAGTAGCACCAACTCGGTTTTACAGTGAAAACTGCAGGAACTTCAAACCGGAACTAGGAAAGAGACTGAGAACGCAGAGGAAAAGTGTCTCCTGCAACCGGTTCCCTTGGTGCTAGATGAACGAAAGTCTCCCACTTGCTCAGTTCTGAGAGATAAATGTGGGTGAAAGCAGTCCTTCACCTAGCTTGTTGGGAACACAAAGTTTCTTTTCAGTTGCAAACTCCATTCCATACATATATATGGGTAGGTACTAGCTATAACTCGGTTTTACAGTGAAAACTGCAGGAACTTCAAACTGGTACTAGGTAACAGACTGAGAAAGCAGAGAAAAAGTGTCTCCTGGAACCCGTTCCCTTGTTGCAAGATGAACGAACGTCTCTCCACTTGCTCAGTTCTGAGAGATAAGTGTGTGTGAAAGCCGTCCTTCAGCTAGCTTGTTGGGAACAGAAAGTTTCTTTTCAGTTGCAAAGTCCATTCCATACATATATATGGGGAGGTACTAGCTCCAACTCGGTTTTACAGTGAAAACTGCAGGAACTTCAAACCGGCACTAGGAAACAGACTGAGAAAGCAGAGAAAAAGTGTCTCCTGCAACCCGTTCCCTTGGTGCTAGATGAACGAACGTCTCTCCACTTGCTCAGTTCTGAGAGATAAGTGTGTGTGAAAGCCGTCCTTCAGCTACCTTGTTGGGAACACAAAGTTTCTTTTCAGTTTCAAACTCCATTCCATACATATATATGGGGAGGTACAAGCTCCAACTCGGTTTTACTGTGAAAACTGCAGGAACATCAAACCGGTACTAGGAAACACACTGAGAATGCAGAGAAAAAGTGTCTCCTGCAACCCGTTCCCTTGGTGCTAGATGAACGAACGTCTCTCCACTTGCTCAGTTCTGAGAGATAAGTGTGTGTGAAAGCCGTCCTTCAACTAGCTTGTTGGGAACACAAAGTTTCTTTTCACTTGCAAACTCCATTCCATACATATATATGGGGAGGTACAAACTCTAACACGGTTTTACAGTCAAAACTGCAGGAACTTCAAACCGGCACTAGGAAACAGACTGAGAAAGCAGAGAAAAACTCTCTCCTGCAACCCGTTCCCTTGGTGCTAGATGAACGAACGTCTCTCCACTTGCTCAGTTCCGAGAGATAAATGTGTGTGAAAGCCGTCCTTCACCTATCTTTTTGGGAACACAAAGTTTCTTTTCAGTTGCAAACACCATTCCTTACATATATATGGGGATGTACAAGCTCCAACTCGGTTTTACAGTGAAAACTGCAGGAACTTCAAAACGGCACTAGGAAACAGACTGAGAAAGCGGAGAAAAATTCTCTCCTGCAACCCGTTCCCTTGGTGCTAGATGAACGAACGTCTCTCCACTTGCTCAGTTCTGAGAGATAAGTGTGTGTGAAAGCCTTCCTTCAGCTAGCTTGTTGGGAACACAAAGTTTCTTTTCAGTTGAAAACTCCATTCCATACATATATATGGGGAGGTACAAGCTCCAAATCGGTTTTACATTGAAAACTGAAGGAACAACAAACCGGTACTAGGAAACACACTGAGATAGCAGTGAAAAAGTTTCTCCTGCAACCCGTTCCCTTGGTGCTAGATGAACGAACGTCTCTCCACTTGCTCAGTTCTGAGAGATAGGTGTGTGTGAAAGCCGTCCTTCACCTAGCTTGTTGGGAACACAAAGTTTCTTTTCAGTTGCAAACTTCATTCCATACATATATATGGGGAGGTACAAGCTCCAACTCTTTTTGACAGTGAAAACTGCAGGAACTTCAAACCGGCACTAGGAAACTGACTGAGAATGCAGAGAAAAAGTTTCTCCTGCAACCCGTTCCCTTGGTGCTAGATGAACGAACGTCTCTCCACTTGCTCAGTTCTGAGAGATAGGTGTGTGTGAAAGCCGTCCTTCACCTAGCTTGTTGGGAACACAAAGTTTCTTTTCAGTTGCAAACTTCATTCCATACATATATATGGGGAGGTACTAGCTCCAACACTTTTTGACAGTGAAAACTGCAGGAACTTCAAACCGGCACTAGGAAACTGACTGAGAATGCAGAGAAAAAGTGTCTCCTGCAACCCGTTCCCTTGGTGCTAGATGAACGAACGTCTCTCCACTTGCTCAGTTCTGAGAGATAAGTGTGTGTGAAAGCCGTCCTTCACCTAGCTTGTTGGGAACACAAAGTTTCTTTTCAGTTGCAAACTCCATTCCATACATATATATGGGTAGGTACTAGCTATAACTCGGTTTTACAGTGAAAACTGCAGGAACTTCAAACTGGTACTAGGTAACAGACTGAGAAAGCAGAGAAAAAGTGTCTCCTGGAACCCGTTCCCTTGTTGCAAGATGAACGAACGTCTCTCCACTTGCTCAGTTCTGAGAGATAAGTGTGTGTGAAAGCCGTCCTTCAGCTAGCTTGTTGGGAACAGAAAGTTTCTTTTCAGTTGCAAAGTCCATTCCATACATATATATGGGGAGGTACTAGCTCCAACTCGGTTTTACAGTGAAAACTGCAGGAACTTCAAACCGGCACTAGGAAACAGACTGAGAAAGCAGAGAAAAAGTGTCTCCTGCAACCCGTTCCCTTGGTGCTAGATGAACGAACGTCTCTCCACTTGCTCAGTTCTGAGAGATAAGTGTGTGTGAAAGCCGTCCTTCAGCTACCTTGTTGGGAACACAAAGTTTCTTTTCAGTTTCAAACTCCATTCCATACATATATATGGGGAGGTACAAGCTCCAACTCGGTTTTACTGTGAAAACTGCAGGACATCAAACCGGTACTAGGAAACACACTGAGAATGCAGAGAAAAAGTGTCTCCTGCAACCCGTTCCCTTTGTGCTAGATGAACGAACGTCTCTCCACTTGCTCAGTTCTGAGAGATAGGTGTGTGTGAAAGCCGTCCTTCACCTAGCTTGTTGGGAACACAAAGTTTCTTTTCACTTGCAAACTTCATTCCATACATATATATGGGGAGGTACTAGCTCCAACACTTTTTGACAGTGAAAACTGCAGGAACTTCAAACCGGCACTAGGAAACTGACTGAGAATGCAGAGAAAAAGTTTCTCCTGCAACCCGTTCCCTTGGTGCTAGATGAACGAACGTCTCTCCACTTGCTCAGTTCTGAGAGATAGGTGTGTGTGAAAGCCGTCCTTCACCTAGCTTGTTGGGAACACAAAGTTTCTTTTCAGTTGCAAACTTCATTCCATACATATATACGGGGAAGTACTAGCTCCAACACTTTTTGACAGTGAAAACTGCAGGAACTTCAAACCGGCACTAGGAAACTGACTGAGAATGCAGAGAAAAAGTGTCTTCTGCAACCCGTTCCCTTGGTGCTAGATGAACGAACGTCTCTCCACTTGCTCAGTTCTGAGAGATAAGTGTGTGTGAAAGCCGTCCTTCACCTAGCTTGTTGGGAACACATAGTTTCTTTTCAGTTGCAAAAACCATTCCATACATATATATGGGGAGGTAGTAGCACCAACTCGGTTTTACAGTGAAAACTGCAGGAACTTCAAACCGGAACTAGGAAAGAGACTGAGAACGCAGAGGAAAAGTGTCTCCTGCAACCGGTTCCCTTGGTGCTAGATGAACGAAAGTCTCTACACTTGCTCAGTTCTGAGAGATAAATGTGGGTGAAAGCAGTCCTTCACCTAGCTTGTTGGGAACACAAAGTTTCTTTTCAGTTGCAAACTCCATTCCATACATATATATGGGGAGGTACTAGCTCCAAATCGGTTTTACAGTGAAAACTGCAGGAACTTCAAACTGGTACTAGGTAACAGACTGAGAAAGCAGAGAAAAAGTGTCTCCTGGAACCCGTTCCCTTGTTGCAAGATGAACGAACGTCTCTCCACTTGCTCAGTTCTGAGAGATAAGTGTGTGTGAAAGCCGTCTTTCAGCTAGCTTGTTGGGAACAGAAAGTTTCTTTTCAGTTGCAAAGTCCATTCCATACATATATATGGGGAGGTACTAGCTCCAACTCGGTTTTACAGTGAAAACTGCAGGAACTTCAAACCGGCACTAGGAAACAGACTGAGAAAGCAGAGAAAAAGTGTCTCCTGCAACCCGTTCCCTTGGTGCTAGATGAACGAACGTCTCTCCACTTGCTCAGTTCTGAGAGATAAGTGTGTGTGAAAGCCGTCCTTCAGCTACCTTGTTGGGAACACAAAGTTTCTTTTCAGTTTCAAACTCCATTCCATACATATATATGGGTAGGTACAAGCTCCAACTCGGTTTTACTGTGAAAACTGCAGGAACATCAAACCGGTACTAGGAAACACACTGAGAATGCAGAGAAAAAGTGTCTCCTGCAACCCGTTCCCTTTGTGCTAGATGAACGAACGTCTCTCCACTTGCTCAGTTCTGAGAGATAAGTGTGTGTGAAAGCCGTCCTTCAACTAGCTTGTTGGGAACACAAAGTTTCTTTTCACTTGCAAACTGCATTCCATACATATATATGGGGAGGTACAAACTCCAACACGGTTTTACAGTGAAAACTGCAGGAACTTCAAACCGGCACTAGGAAACAGACTGAGAAAGCAGAGAAAAACTCTCTCCTGCAACCCGTTCCCTTGGTGCTAGATGAACGAACGTCTCTCCACTTGCTCAGTTCCGAGAGATAAATGTGTGTGAAAGCCGTCCTTCACCTATCTTTTTGGGAACACAAAGTTTCTTTTCAGTTGCAAACACCATTCCTTACATATATATGGGGATGTACAAGCTCCAACTCGGTTTTACATTGAAAACTGAAGGAACAACAAACCGGTACTAGGAAACACACTGAGATAGCAGTGAAAAGTTTCTCCTGCAACCCGTTCCCTTGGTGCTAGATGAACGAACGTCTCTCCACTTGCTCAGTTCTGAGAGATAGGTGTGTGTGAAAGCCGTCCTTCACCTAGCTTGTTGGGAACACAAAGTTTCTTTTCACTTGCAAACTTCATTCCATACATATATATGGGGAGGTACTAGCTCCAACTCTTTTTGACAGTGAAAACTGCAGGAACTTCAAACCGGCACTAGGAAACTGACTGAGAATGCAGAGAAAAAGTTTCTCCTGCAACCCGTTCCCTTGGTGCTAGATGAACGAACGTCTCTCCACTTGCTCAGTTCTGAGAGATAGGTGTGTGTGAAAGCCGTCCTTCACCTAGCTTGTTGGGAACACAAAGTTTCTTTTCAGTTGCAAACTTCATTCCATACATATATATGGGGAGGTACTAGCTCCAACACTTTTTGACAGTGAAAACTGCAGGAACTTCAAACCGGCACTAGGAAACTGACTGAGAATGCAGAGAAAAAGTGTCTCCTGCAACCCGTTCCCTTGGTGCTAGATGAACGAACGTCTCTCCACTTGCTCAGTTCTGAGAGATAAGTGTGTGTGAAAGCCGTCCTTCACCTAGCTTGTTGGGAACACATAGTTTCTTTTCAGTTGCAAAAACCATTCCATACATATATATGGGGAGGTAGTAGCACCAACTCGGTTTTACAGTGAAAACTGCAGGAACTTCAAACCGGAACTAGGAAAGAGACTGAGAACGCAGAGGAAAAGTGTCTCCTGCAACCGGTTCCCTTGGTGCTAGATGAACGAAAGTCTCTCCACTTGCTCAGTTCTGAGAGATAAATGTGGGTGAAAGCAGTCCTTCACCTAGCTTGTTGGGAACACAAAGTTTCTTTTCAGTTGCAAACTCCATTCCATACATATATATGGGGAGGTACTAGCTCCAAATCGGTTTTACAGTGAAAACTGCAGGAACTTCAAACTGGTACTAGGTAACAGACTGAGAAAGCAGAGAAAAAGTGTCTCCTGGAACCCGTTCCCTTGTTGCAAGATGAACGAACGTCTCTCCACTTGCTCAGTTCTGAGAGATAAGTGTGTGTGAAAGCCGTCCTTCAGCTAGCTTGTTGGGAACAGAAAGTTTCTTTTCAGTTGCAAAGTCCATTCCATACATATATATGGGGAGGTACTAGCTCCAACTCGGTTTTACAGTGAAAACTGCAGGAACTTCAAACCGGCACTAGGAAACAGACTGAGAAAGCAGAGAAAAAGTGTCTCCTGCAACCCGTTCCCTTGGTGCTAGATGAGCGAACGTCTCTCCACTTGCTCAGTTCTGAGAGATAAGTGTGTGTGAAAGCCGTCCTTCACCTAGCTTTTTGGGAACACAAGGTTTCTTTTAAGTTGCAAACTCTAATCCATACATATATATGGGGAGGCACTAGCTCCAACTCAGTTTTACAGTGAAAACTGCAGGAACTTCAAACCGGCACTAGGAAACAGACTGAGAAAGCAGAGAAAAAGTCTCTCCTGCAACCCGTTCCCTTGGTTCTAGATGAACGAACGTCTCTCCACTTGCTTATTTCCGAGAGATAAGTGTGTGTGAAAGCCGTCCTTCACCTAGCTTGTTGGGAACACAAAGTTTCTTTTCAGTTGCAAACTCCATTCCATACATATATATGGGGAGGTACTAGCTCCAACTCGGTTTTACAGTGAAAACTGCAGGAACTTCAAACCGGGACTAGTAAACAGACTGAGAAAGCAGAAAAAAAGTGTCTACTGCGACCCGTACCCTTGGTGCTAGATGAACGAATGTCTCTCCACTTGCTCAGTTCTGAGATTTAAGTGTGTGTGAAAGCCGTCCTTCACCTAGCTTGTTGGGAACACAAAGATTATTTTCAGTTGCAAAAACCATTCCATACATATATATGGGGAGGTACAAGCTCCAACTCTGTTTGACAGTGAAAACTGCAGGAACTTCAAACAGGCACTAGGAAACAGACTGAGAAAGCAGAGAAAAACTCTCTCCTGTAACCCGTTCCCTTGGTGCTAGATGAACGAACGTCTCTCCACTTGCTCAATTCCGAGAGATAAGTGTGTGTGAAAGCCGTCCTTCACCTAGCTTGTTGGGAACACAAAGATTCTTTTCACTTGCAAACTCCATTCCATACATATATATGGGGAGGTACAAACTCCAACTCGGTTTTACAGTGAAAACTGCAGGAACTTCAAACCGGCACTAGGAAACAGACTGAGAAAGCAGAGAAAAAGTCTCTCCTGCAACCCGTTCCCTTGGTTCTAGATGAACGAACGTCTCTCCACTTGCTTATTTCCGAGAGATAAGTGTGTGTGAAAGCCGTCCTTCACCTAGCTTGTTGGGAACACAAAGTTTCTTTTCAGTTGCAAACTCCATTCCATACATATATATGGGGAGGTACTAGCTCCAACTCGGTTTTACAGTGAAAACTGCAGGAACTTCAAACCGGGACTAGTAAACAGACTGAGAAAGCAGAAAAAAAGTGTCTACTGCGACCCGTACCCTTGGTGCTAGATGAACGAATGTCTCTCCACTTGCTCAGTTCTGAGATTTAAGTGTGTGTGAAAGCCGTCCTTCACCTAGCTTGTTGGGAACACAAAGATTATTTTCAGTTGCAAAAACCATTCCATACATATATATGGGGAGGTACAAGCTCCAACTCTGATTGACAGTGAAAACTGCAGGAACTTCAAACCGGCACTAGGAAACAGACTGAGAAAGCAGAGAAAAACTCTCTCCTGTAACCCGTTCCCTTGGTGCTAGATGAACGAACGTCTCTCCACTTGCTCAATTCCGAGAGATAAGTGTGTGTGAAAGCCGTCCTTCACCTAGCTTGTTGGGAACACAAAGATTCTTTTCACTTGCAAACTCCATTCCATACATATATATGGGGAGGTACAAACTCCAACTCGGTTTTACAGTGAAAACTGCAGGAACTTCAAACCGGCACTAGGAAACAGACTGAGAAAGCAGAGAAAAACTCTCTCCTGCAACCCGTTCCCTTGTTGCTAGATGAACGAACGTCTCTCCACTTGCTCAGTTCCGAGAGATAAGTGTGTGTGAAAGCCGTCCTTCACCTATCTTTTTGGGAACACAAAGTTTCTTTTCAGTTGCAAACACCATTCCTTACATATATATGGGGAGGTTCTAGCTCCAACTCGGTTTTACAGTGAAAACTGCAGGAACTTCAAAACGGCACTAGGAAACAGACTGAGAAAGCGGAGAAAAAGTCTCTCCTGCAACCCGTTCCCTTGGTGCTAGATGAACGAACGTCTCTCCACTTGCTCAGTTCTGAGAGATAAGTGTGTGTGAAAGCCTTCCTTCAGCTAGCTTGTTGGGAACACAAAGTTTCTTTTCAGTTGAAAACTCCATTCCATACATATATATGGGGAGGTACAAGCTCCAACTCGGTTTTACATTGAAAACTGAAGGAACAACAAACCGGTACTAGGAAACACACTGAGATAGCAGTGAAAAAGTTTCTCCTGCAACCCGTTCCCTTGGTGCTAGATGAACGAACGTCTCTCCACTTGCTCAGTTCTGAGAGATAGGTGTGTGTGAAAGCCGTCCTTCACCTAGCTTGTTGGGAACACAAAGTTTCTTTTCAGTTGCAAACTTCATTCCATACATATATATGGGGAGGTACTAGCTCCAACTCTTTTTGACAGTGAAAACTGCAGGAACTTCAAACCGGCACTAGGAAACTGACTGAGAATGCAGAGAAAAAGTTTCTCCTGCAACCCGTTCCCTTGGTGCTAGATGAACGAACGTCTCTCCACTTGCTCAGTTCTGAGAGATAGGTGTGTGTGAAAGCCGTACTTCACCTAGTTTGTTGGGAACACAAAGTTTCTTTTCAGTTGCAAACTTCATTCCATACATATATATGGGGAGGTACTAGCTCCAACACTTTTTGACAGTGAAAACTGCAGGAACTTCAAACCGGCACTAGGAAACTGACTGAGAATGCAGAGAAAAAGTGTCTCCTGCAACCCGTTCCCTTGGTGCTAGATGAACGAACGTCTCTCCACTTGCTCAGTTCTGAGAGATAAATGTGTGTGAAAGCCGTCCTTCACCTAGCTTGTTGGGAACACAAAGTTTCTTTTCAGTTGCAAAAACCATTCCATACATATATATGGGGAGGTAGTAGCACCAACTCGGTTTTACAGTGAAAACTGCAGGAACTTCAAACCGGAACTAGGAAAGAGACTGAGAACGCAGAGGAAAAGTGTCTCCTGCAACCGGTTCCCTTGGTGCTAGATGAACGAAAGTCTCTCCACTTGCTCAGTTCTGAGAGATAAATGTGGGTGAAAGCAGTCCTTCACCTAGCTTGTTGGGAACACAAAGTTTCTTTTCAGTTGCAAACTCCATTCCATACATATATATGGGGAGGTACTAGCTCCAACTCGGTTTTACAGTGAAAACTGCAGGAACTTCAAACTGGTACTAGGTAACAGACTGAGAAAGCAGAGAAAAAGTGTCTCCTGGAACCCGTTCCCTTGTTGCAAGATGAACGAACGTCTCTCAACTTGCTCAGTTCTGAGAGATAAGTGTGTGTGAAAGCCGTCCTTCAGCTAGCTTGTTGGGAACAGAAAGTTTCTTTTCAGTTGCAAAGTCCATTCCATACATATATATGGGGAGTTACTAGCTCCAACTCGGTTTTACAGTGAAAACTGCAGGAACTTCAAACCGGCACTAGGAAACAGACTGAGAAAGCAGAGAAAAAGTGTCTCCTGCAACCCGTTCCCTTGGTGCTAGATGAACGAACGTCTCTCCACTTGCTCAGTTCTGAGAGATAAGTGTGTGTGAAAGCCGTCCTTCACCTAGCTTTTTGGGAACACAAGGTTTCTTTTAAGTTGCAAACTCTAATCCATACATATATATGGGGAGGCACTAGCTCCAACTCAGTTTTACAGTGAAAACTGCAGGAACTTCAAACCGGCACTAGGAAACAGACTGAGAAAGCAGAGAATAAGTCTCTCCTGCAACCCGTTCCCTTGGTTCTAGATGAACGAACGTCTCTCCACTTGCTTATTTCCGAGAGATAATTGTGTGTGAAAGCCGTCCTTCACCTAGCTTGTTGGGAACACAAAGTTTCTTTTCAGTTGCAAACTCCATTCCATACATATATATGGGGAGGTACTAGCTCCAACTCGGTTTTACAGTGAAAACTGCAGGAACTTCAAACCGGGACTAGTAAACAGACTGAGAAAGCAGAAAAAATGTGTCTACTGCGACCCGTACCCTTGGTGCTAGATGAACGAATGTCTCTCCACTTGCTCAGTTCTGAGATTTAAGTGTGTGTGAAAGCCGTCCTTCACCTAGCTTGTTGGGAACACAAAGATTATTTTCAGTTGCAAAAACCATTCCATACATATATATGGGGAGGTACAAGCTCCAACTCTGTTTGACAGTGAAAACTGCAGGAACTTCAAACAGGCACTAGGAAACAGACTGAGAAAGCAGAGAAAAACTCTCTCCTGTAACCCGTTCCCTTGGTGCTAGATGAACGAACGTCTCTCCACTTGCTCAATTCCGAGAGATAAGTGTGTGTGAAAGCCGTCCTTCACCTAGCTTGTTGGGAACACAAAGATTCTTTTCACTTGCAAACTCCATTCCATACATATATATGGGGAGGTACAAACTCCAACTCGGTTTTACAGTGAAAACTGCAGGAACTTCAAACCGGCACTAGGAAACAGACTGAGAAAGCAGAGAAAAAGTCTCTCCTGCAACCCGTTCCCTTGGTTCTAGATGAACGAACGTCTCTCCACTTGCTTATTTCCGAGAGATAAGTGTGTGTGAAAGCCGTCCTTCACCTAGCTTGTTGGGAACACAAAGTTTCTTTTCAGTTGCAAACTCCATTCCATACATATATATGGGGAGGTACTAGCTCCAACTCGGTTTTACAGTGAAAACTGCAGGAACTTCAAACCGGGACTAGTAAACAGACTGAGAAAGCAGAAAAAAAGTGTCTACTGCGACCCGTACCCTTGGTGCTAGATGAACGAATGTCTCTCCACTTGCTCAGTTCTGAGATTTAAGTGTGTGTGAAAGCCGTCCTTCACCTAGCTTGTTGGGAACACAAAGATTATTTTCAGTTGCAAAAACCATTCCATACATATATATGGGGAGGTACAAGCTCCAACTCTGTTTGACAGTGAAAACTGCAGGAACTTCAAACCGGCACTAGGAAACAGACTGAGAAAGCAGAGAAAAACTCTCTCCTGTAACCCGTTCCCTTGGTGCTAGATGAACGAACGTCTCTCCACTTGCTCAATTCCGAGAGATAAGTGTGTGTGAAAGCCGTCCTTCACCTAGCTTGTTGGGAACACAAAGATTCTTTTCACTTGCAAACTCCATTCCATACATATATATGGGGAGGTACAAACTCCAACTCGGTTTTACAGTGAAAACTGCAGGAACTTCAAACCGGCACTAGGAAACAGACTGAGAAAGTAGAGAAAAACTCTCTCCTGCAACCCGTTCCCTTGTTGCTAGATGAACGAACGTCTCTCCACTTGCTCAGTTCCGAGAGATAAGTGTGTGTGAAAGCCGTCCTTCACCTATCTTTTTGGGAACACAAAGTTTCTTTTCAGTTGCAAACACCATTCCTTACATATATATGGGGAGGTTCTAGCTCCAACTCGGTTTTACAGTGAAAACTGCAGGAACTTCAAAACGGCACTAGGAAACAGACTGAGAAAGCGGAGAAAAAGTCTCTCCTGCAACCCGTTCCCTTGGTGCTAGATGAACGAACGTCTCTCCACTTGCTCAGTTCTGAGAGATAAGTGTGTGTGAAAGCCTTCCTTCAGCTAGCTTGTTGGGAACACAAAGTTTCTTTTCAGTTGAAAACTCCATTCCATACATATATATGGGGAGGTACAAGCTCCAACTCGGTTTTACATTGAAAACTGAAGGAACAACAAACCGGTACTAGGAAACACACTGAGATAGCAGTGAAAAAGTTTCTCCTGCAACCCGTTCCCTTGGTGCTAGATGAACGAACGTCTCTCCACTTGCTCAGTTCTGAGAGATAGGTGTGTGTGAAAGCCGTCCTTCACCTAGGTTGTTGGGAACACAAAGTTTCTTTTCAGTTGCAAACTTCATTCCATACATATATATGGGGAGGTACTAGCTCCAACTCTTTTTGACAGTGAAAACTGCAGGAACTTCAAACCGGCACTAGGAAACTGACTGAGAATGCAGAGAAAAAGTTTCTCCTGCAACCCGTTCCCTTGGTGCTAGATGAACGAACGTCTCTCCACTTGCTCAGTTCTGAGAGATAGGTGTGTGTGAAAGCCGTACTTCACCTAGCTTGTTGGGAACACAAAGTTTCTTTTCAGTTGCAAACTTCATTCCATACATATATATGGGGAGGTACTAGCTCCAACACTTTTTGACAGTGAAAACTGCAGGAACTTCAAACCGGCACTAGGAAACTGACTGAGAATGCAGAGAAAAAGTGTCTCCTGCAACCCGTTCCCTTGGTGCTAGATGAACGAACGTCTCTCCACTTGCTCAGTTCTGAGAGATAAATGTGTGTGAAAGCCGTCCTTCACCTAGCTTGTTGGGAACACAAAGTTTCTTTTCAGTTGCAAAAACCATTCCATACATATATATGGGGAGGTAGTAGCACCAACTCGGTTTTACAGTGAAAACTGCAGGAACTTCAAACCGGAACTAGGAAAGAGACTGAGAACGCAGAGGAAAAGTGTCTCCTGCAACCGGTTCCCTTGGTGCTAGATGAACGAAAGTCTCTCCAATTGCTCAGTTCTGAGAGATAAATGTGGGTGAAAGCAGTCCTTCACCTAGCTTGTTGGGAACACAAAGTTTCTTTTCAGTTGCAAACTCCATTCCATACATATATATGGGGAGGTACTAGCTCCAACTCGGTTTTACAGTGAAAACTGCAGGAACTTCAAACTGGTACTAGGTAACAGACTGAGAAAGCAGAGAAAAAGTGTCTCCTGGAACCCGTTCCCTTGTTGCAAGATGAACGAACGTCTCTCAACTTGCTCAGTTCTGAGAGATAAGTGTGTGTGAAAGCCGTCTTTCAGCTAGCTTGTTGGGAACAGAAAGTTTCTTTTCAGTTGCAAAGTCCATTCCATACATATATATGGGGAGGTACTAGCTCCAACTCGGTTTTACAGTGAAAACTGCAGGAACTTCAAACCGGCACTAGGAAACAGACTGAGAAAGCAGAGAAAAAGTGTCTCCTGCAACCCGTTCCCTTGGTGCTAGATGAACGAACGTCTCTCCACTTGCTCAGTTCTGAGAGATAAGTGTGTGTGAAAGCCGTCCTTCACCTAGCTTTTTGGGAACACAAGGTTTCTTTTAAGTTGCAAACTCTATTCCATACATATATATGGGGAGGCACTAGCTCCAACTCAGTTTTACAGTGAAAACTGCAGGAACTTCAAACCGGCACTAGGAAACAGACTGAGAAAGCAGAGAAAAAGTCTCTCCTGCAACCCGTTCCCTTGGTTCTAGATGAACGAACGTCTCTCCACTTGCTTATTTCCGAGAGATAAGTGTGTGTGAAAGCCGACCTTCACCTAGATTGTTGGGAACACAAAGTTTCTTTTCAGTTGCAAACTCCATTCCATACATATATATGGGGAGGTACTAGCTCCAACTCGGTTTTACAGTGAAAACTGCAGGAACTTCAAACCGGGACTAGTAAACAGACTGAGAAAGCAGAAAAAAAGTGTCTTCTGCGACCCGTACCCTTGGTGCTAGATGAACGAATGTCTCTCCACTTGCTCAGTTCTGAGATTTAAGTGTGTGTGAAAGCCGTCCTTCACCTAGCTTGTTGGGAACACAAAGATTATTTTCAGTTGCAAAAACCATTCCATACATATATATGGGGAGGTACAAGCTCCAACTCTGTTTGACAGTGAAAACTGCAGGAACTTCAAACCGGCACTAGGAAACAGACTGAGAAAGCAGAGAAAAACTCTCTCCTGTAACCCGTTCCCTTGGTGCTAGATGAACGAACGTCTCTCCACTTGCTCAATTCCGAGAGATAAGTGTGTGTGAAAGCCGTCCTTCACCTAGCTTGTTGGGAACACAAAGATTCTTTTCACTTGCAAACTCCATTCCATACATATATATGGGGAGGTACAAACTCCAACACGGTTTTACAGTGAAAACTGCAGGAACTTCAAACCGGCACTAGGAAACAGACTGAGAAAGCAGAGAAAAAGTCTCTCCTGCAACCCGTTCCCTTGGTGCTAGATGAACGAACGTCTCTCCACTTGCTCAGTTCTGAGAGATAAGTGTGTGTGAAAGCCGTCCTTCAACTAGCTTGTTGGGAACACAAATTTTCTTTTCAGTTGCAAACTCCATTCCATACATATATATGGGCAGGTACTAGCTCCAACTCGGTTTTATACTGAAAACTGCAGGAAATTCAAACCGGCACTAGGAAACACACTGAGAATGCTGAGAAAAAGTGTCTCCTGCAACCCGTTCCCTTGGTTCTAGATGAACGAACGTCTCTCCACTTGCTTATTTCCGAGAGATAAGTGTGTGTGAAAGCCGTCCTTCACCTAGCTTGTTGGGAACACAAAGTTTCTTTTCAGTTGCAAACTCCATTCCATACATATATATGGGGAGGTACTAGCTCCAACTCGGTTTTACAGTGAAAACTGCAGGAACTTCAAACCGGGACTAGTAAACAGACTGAGAAAGCAGAAAAAAAGTGTCTACTGCGACCCGTACCCTTGGTGCTAGATGAACGAATGTCTCTCCACTTGCTCAGTTCTGAGATTTAAGTGTGTGTGAAAGCCGTCCTTCACCTAGCTTGTTGGGAACACAAAGATTATTTTCAGTTGCAAAAACCATTCCATACATATATATGGGGAGGTACAAGCTCCAACTCTGTTTGACAGTGAAAACTGCAGGAACTTCAAACCGGCACTAGGAAACAGACTGAGAAAGCAGAGAAAAACTCTCTCCTGTAACCCGTTCCCTTGGTGCTAGATGAACGAACGTCTCTCCACTTGCTCAATTCCGAGAGATAAGTGTGTGTGAAAGCCGTCCTTCACCTAGCTTGTTGGGAACACAAAGATTCTTTTCACTTGCAAACTCCAATCCATACATATATATGGGGAGGTACAAACTCCAACTCGGTTTTACAGTGAAAACTGCAGGAACTTCAAACCGGCACTAGGAAACAGACTGAGAAAGCAGAGAAAAACTCTCTCCTGCAACCCGTTCCCTTGTTGCTAGATGAACGAACGTCTCTCCACTTGCTCAGTTCCGAGAGATAAGTGTGTGTGAAAGCCGTCCTTCACCTATCTTTTTGGGAACACAAAGTTTCTTTTAAGTTGCAAACACCATTCCTTATATATATATGGGGAGGTACTAGCTCCAACTCGGTTTTACAGTGAAAACTGCAGGAACTTCAAAACGGCACTAGGAAACAGACTGAGAAAGCAGAGAAAAAGTCTCTCCTGCAACCCGTTCCCTTGGTGCTAGATGAACGAACGTCTCTCCACTTGCTCAGTTCTGAGAGCTAAGTTTGTGTGAAAGCCGTCCTTCAGCTACCTTGTTAGGAACACAAAGTTTCTTTTCAGTTGCAAACTCCATTCCATACATATATATGGGGAGGTACAAGCTCCAACTCGGTTTTACTGTGAAAACTGCAGGAACATCAAACCGGTACTAGGAAACACACTGAGAATGCAGAGAAAAAGTGTCTCCTGCAACCCGTTCCCTTGGTGCTAGACGAACGAACGTCTCTCCACTTGCTCAGTTCTGAGAGATAAGTGTGTGTGAAAGCCGTCCTTCAACTAGCTTGTTGGGAACACAAAGTTTCTTTTCAGTTGCAAACTCCATTCCATACATATATATGGGGAGGTACTAGCTCCAACTCGGTTTTATAGTGAAAACTGCAGGAACTTCAAACCGGCACTAGGAAACACACTGAGAATGCAGAGAAAAAGTGTCTCCTGCAACCCGTTCCCTTGGTGCTAGATGAGCGAACGTCTCTCCACTTGCTCAGTTCTGAGAGATAAGTGTGTGTGAAAGCCGTCCTTCAACTAGCTTGTTGGGAACACAAAGTTTCTTTTCAGTTGCAATCTCCATTCCATACTTATACATGGGGAGGTACTAGCTCCAACTCGATTTTATAGTGAAAACTGCAGGAACTTCAAACCGACACTAGGAAACAGACTTAGAAAGCAGAGAAAAACTCTCTCCTGTAACCCGTTCCCTTGGTGCTAGATGAACGAACGTCTCTCCACTTGCTCAATTCCGAGAGATAAGTGTGTGTGAAAGCCGTCCTTCACCTAGCTTGTTGGGAACACAAAGATTCTTTTCACTTGCAAACTCCATTCCATACATATATATGGGGAGGTACAAACTCCAACTCGGTTTTACAGTGAAAACTGCAGGAACTTCAAACCGGCACTAGGAAACAGACTGAGAAAGCAGAGAAAAACTCTCTCCTGCAACCCGTTCCCTTGTTGCTAGATGAACGAACGTCTCTCCACTTGCTCAGTTCCGAGAGATAAGTGTGTGTGAAAGCCGTCCTTCACCTATCTTTTTGGGAACACAAAGTTTCTTTTCAGTTGCAAACACCATTCCTTACATATATATGGTGAGGTTCTAGCTCCAACTCGGTTTTACAGTGAAAACTGCAGGAACTTCAAAACGGCACTAGGAAACAGACTGAGAAAGCAGAAAAAAAGTCTCTCCTGCAACCCGTTCCCTTGGTGCTAGATGAACGAACGTCTCTCAACTTGCTCAGTTCAGTGAGATAAGTTTGTGTGAAAGCCGTCCTTCAGCTACCTTTTTGGGAACACAAAGTTTCTTTTCAGTTGCAAACTCCATTCCATACATATATATGGGGAGGTACAAGCTCCAACTCGGTTTTACTGTGAAAACTGCAGGAACATCAAACCGGTACTAGGAAACACACTGAGAATGCAGAGAAAAAGTGTCTCCTGCAACCCGTTCCCTTGGTGCTAGATGAACGAACGTCTCTCCACTTGCTCAGTTCTGAAATTTAAGTGTGTGTGAAAGCCGTCCTTCACCTAGCTTGTTGGGAACACAAAGTTTCTTTTCAGTTGCAAAAAACATTCCATACATATATATGGGGAGGTACAAGCTCCAACTCTGTTTGACAGTGAAAACTGCAGGAACTTCAAACCGGCACTAGGAAACAGACTGAGAAAGCAGAGAAAAACTCTCTCCTGCAACCCGTTCCCTTGGTGCTAGATGAACGAACGTCTCTCCACTTGCTCAATTCCGAGAGATAAGTGTGTGTGAAAGCCGACCTTCACCTAGCTTGTTGGGAACACAAAGTTTCTTTTCACTTGCAAACTCCATTCCATACATATATATGGGGAGGTACAAACTCCAACTTGGTTTTACAGTGAAAACTGCAGGAACTTCAAACCGGCACTAGGAAACAGAGTGAGAAAGCAGAGAAAAACTCTCTCCTGCAACCCGTTCCCTTGGTGCTAGATGAACGGACGTCTCTCCACTTGCTCAGTTCCGAGAGATAAGTGTGTGTGAAAGCCGTCCTTCACCTATCTTTTTGGGAACACAAAGATTCTTTTCAGTTGCAAACACCATTCCTTACATATATATGGGGAGGTACTAGCTCCAACTCGGATTTACAGTGAAAACTGCAGGAACTTCAAAACGGCACTAGGAAACAGAGTGAGAAAGCAGAGAAAAACTCTCTCCTGCAACCCGTTCCCTTGGTGCTAGATGAACGGACGTCTCTCCACTTGCTCAGTTCTGAGAGATAAGTTTGTGTGAAAGCCGTCCTTCAGGTAGCTTGTTGGGAACACAAAGTTTCTTTTCAGTTGCAAACTCCATTCCATACATATATATGGGGAGGTACAAGCTCCAACTCGGTTTTACTTTGAAAACTGCAGGAACATCAAACCGGTACTAGGAAACACACTGAGAAAGCAGAGAAAAAGTGTCTCCTGCAACCCTTTCCCTTGGTGCTAGATGAAAGAACGTCTCTCCACTTGCTCAGTTCTGAGAGATAAGTGTGTGTGAAAGCCGTCCTTCAACTAGCTTGTTGGGAACACAAAGTTTCTTTTCACTTGCAAACTCCATTCCATACATATATATGGGGAGGTACTAGCTCCAACTCGGTTTTACAGTGAAAACTGCAGGAACTTCAAACCGGCACTAGGAAACAGACTGAGAAAGCAGAGAAAAAGTGTCTCCTGCAACCCGTTCCCTTGGTTCTAGATGAACGAACGTCTATCCACTTGCTCAGTTCTGAGAGATAAGTGTGTGTGAAAGCTGTACTTCAACTAGCTTGTTGGGAACACAAAGTTTCTTTTCAGTTGCAAACTCCATTCCATACATATATATGGGGAGGTACTAGCTCCAACTCGGTTTGACAGTGAAAACTGCAGGAACTTCAAACCGGCACTAGGAAACAGACTGAGAAAGCAGAGAAAAAGTGTCTACTGAAACCCGTTCCCTTGGTGCTAGATGAAAGAACGTCACTCCACTTGCTCAGTTCTGAGAGATAAGTGTGTGTGAAAGCCGTTATTCACCTAGCTTGTTGGGAACACAAAGTTCTTTTCAGTTGCAAAAACCATTCCATACATATATATGGGGAGGTACTAGCTCCAACTCGGTTTTACAGTGAAAACTGCAGGAACTTCAAACCGGGACTAGTAAACAGACTGAGAAAGCAGAAAAAAAGTGTCTACTGCGACCCGTACCCTTGGTGCTAGATGAACGAATGTCTCTCCACTTGCTCAGTTCTGAGATTTAAGTGTGTGTGAAAGCCGTCCTTCACCTAGCTTGTTGGGAACACAAAGTTTCTTTTCAGTTGCAAACTCCATTCCATACATATATATGGGGAGGTACTAGCTCCAACTCGGTTTTACAGTGAAAACTGCAGGAACTTCAAACCGGGACTAGTAAACAGACTGAGAAAGCAGAAAAAAAGTGTCTACTGCGACCCGTACACTTGGTGCTAAATGAACGAATGTCTCTCCACTTGCTCAGTTCTGAGATTTAAGTGTGTGTGAAAGCCGTCCTTCACCTAGCTTGTTGGGACCACAAAGATTATTTTCAGTTGCAAAAACCATTCCATACATATATATGGGGAGGTACAAACTCCAACTCTGTTTGACAGTGAAAACTGCAGGAACTTCAAACCGGCACTAGGAAACAGACTGAGAAAGCAGAGAAAAACTCTCTCCTGTAACCCGTTCCCTTGGTGCTAGATGAACGAACGTTTCTCCACTTGCTCAATTCCGAGAGATAAGTGTGTGTGAAAGCCGACCTTCACCTAGCTTGTTGGGAACACAAAGATTCTTTTCACTTGCAAACTCCATTCCATACATATATATGGGGAGGTACAAACTCCAACTCGGTTTTACAGTGAAAACTGCAGGAACTTCAAACCGGCACTAGGAAACAGACTGAGAAAGCAGAGAAAAACTCTCTCCTGCAACCCGTTCCCTTGTTGCTAGATGAACGAACGTCTCTCCACTTGCTCAGTTCCGAGAGATAAGTGTGTGTGAAAGCCGTCCTTCACCTATCTTTTTGGGAACACAAAGTTTCTTTTCAGTTGCAAACACCATTCCTTACATATATATGGGGAGGTACTAGCTCCAACTCGGTTTTACAGTGAAAACTGCAGGAACTTCAAAACGGCACTAGGAAACAGACTGAGAAAGCAGAGAAAAAGTCTCTCCTGCAACCCGTTCCCTTGGTGCTAGATGAACGAACGTCTCTCCACTTGATCAGTTCTGAGAGATAAGTTTGTGTGAAAGCCGTCCTTCAGCTACCTTGTTGGGAACACAAAGTTTCTTTTCAGTTGCAAACTCCATTCCATACATATATATGGGGAGGTACAAGCTCCAACTCGGTTTTACTGTGAAAACTGCAGGAACATCAAACCGGTACTAGGAAACACACTGAGAATGCAGAGAAAAAGTGTCTCCTGCAACCCGTTCCCTTGGTGCTAGACGAACGAACGTCTCTCCACTTGCTCAGTTCTGAGAGATAAGTGTGTGTGAAAGCCGTCCTTCAACTAGCTTGTTGGGAACACAAAGTTTCTTTTCAGTTGCAAACTCCATTCCATACATATATATGGGGAGGTACTAGCTCCAACTCGGTTTTATAGTGAAAACTGCAGGAACTTCAAACCGGCACTAGGAAACACACTGAGAATGCAGAGAAAAAGTGTCTCCTGCAACCCGTTCCCTTGGTGCTAGATGAACGAACGTCTCTCCACTTGCTCAGTTCTGAGAGATAAGTGTGTGTGAAAGCCGTCCTTCAACTAGCTTGTTGGGAACACAAAGTTTCTTTTCAGTTGCAATCTCCATTCCATACTTATATATGGGGAGGTACTAGCTCCAACTCGGTTTTATAGTGAAAACTGCAGGAACTTCAAACCGGCACTAGGAAAAAGACTTAGAAAGCAGAGAAAAACTCTCTCCTGTAACCCGTTCCCTTGGTGCTAGATGAACGAAAGTCTCTCCACTTGCTCAGTTCTGAAATTTACGTGTGTGTGAAAGCCGTCCTTCACCTAGCTTGTTGGGAACACAAAGTTTCTTTTCAGTTGCAAAAACCATTCCATACATATATATGGGGAGGTACAAGCTCCAACTCTGTTTGACAGTGAAAACTGCAGGAACTTCAAACCGGCACTAGGAAACAGACTGAGAAAGCAGAGAAAAACTCTCTCCTGCAACCCGTTCCCTTGGTGCTAGATGAACGAACGTCTCTCCACTTGCTCAATTCCGAGAGATAAGTGTGTGTGAAAGCCGACCTTCACCTAGCTTGTTGGGAACACAAAGTTTCTTTTCACTTGCAAACTCCATTCCATACATATATATGGGGAGGTACAAACTCCAACTTGGTTTTACAGTGAAAACTGCAGGAACTTCAAACCGGCACTAGGAAACAGAGTGAGAAAGCAGAGAATAACTCTCTCCTGCAACCCGTTCCCTTGCTGCTAGATGAACGGACGTCTCTCCACTTGCTCAGTTCTGAGAGATAAGTTTGTGTGAAAGCCGTCCTTCAGGTAGCTTGTTGGGAACACAAAGTTTCTTTTCAGTTGCAAACTCCATTCCATACATATATATGGGGAGGTTCAAGCTCCAACTCGGTTTTACTGTGAAAACTGCAGGAACATCAAACCAGTACTAGGAAACACACTGAGAAAGCAGAGAAAAAGTGTCTCCTGCATCCCGTTCCCTTGGTGCTAGATGAAAGAACGTCTCTCCACTTGCTCAGTTCTGAGAGATAAGTGTGTGTGAAAGCCGTCCTTCAACTAGCTTGTTGGGAACACAAAGTTTCTTTTCACTTGCAAACTCCATTCCATACATATATATGGGGCGGTACTAGCTCCAACTCGGTTTTACAGTGAAAACTGCAGGAACTTCAAACCGGCACTAGGAAACAGACTGAGAAAGCAGAGAAAAAGTGTCTCCTGCAACCCGTTCCCTTGGTTCTAGATGAACGAACGTCTATCCACTTGCTCAGTTCTGAGAGATAAGTGTGTGTGAAAGCTGTACTTCAACTAGCTTGTTGGGAACACAAAGTTTCTTTTCAGTTGCAAACTCCATTCCATACATATATATGGGGAGGTACTAGCTCCAACTCGGTTTGACAGTGAAAACTGCAGGAACTTCAAACCGGCACTAGGAAACAGACTGAGAAAGCAGAGAAAAAGTGTCTACTGAAACCCGTTCCCTTGGTGCTAGATGAAAGAACGTCTCTCCACTTGCTCAGTTCTGAGAGATAAGTGTGTGTGAAAGCCGTTATTCACCTAGCTTGTTGGGAACACAAAGTTCTTTTCAGTTGCAAAAACCATTCCATACATATATATGGGGCGGTACTAGCTCCAACTCGGTTTTACAGTGAAAACTGCAGGAAATTCTAACCGGCACTAGGAAACAGACTGAGAAAGCAGAGAAAAAGTGTCTCCTGCAACCCGTTCCCTTGGTGCTAGATGAACGAACGTCTCTCCACTTGCTCAGTTCCGAGAGATAAGTGTGTGTAAAAGCCGTCCTTCACCTAGCTTGTTGGGAACACAAAGTTTCTTTTCACTTGCAAACTCCATTCCATACATATATATGGGGAGGTACAAACTCCAACTCGGTTTTACAGTGAAAACTGCAGGAACTTCCAACCGGCACTAGGAAACAGACTGAGAAAGCAGAGAAAAACTCTCTCCTGCAACCCGTTCCCTTGGTGCTAGATGAACGAACGTCTCTCCACTTGCTCAGTTCCGAGAGATAAGTGTGTGTGAAAGCCGTCCTTCACCTATCTTTTTGGGAACACAAAGTTTCTTTTCAGTTGCAAACACCATTCCTTACATATATATGGGGAGGTACTAGCTCCAACTCGGTTTTACAGTGAAAACTGCAGGAACTTCAAAACGGCACTAGGAAACAGACTGAGATAGCAGAGAAAAAGTCTCTCCTGCAACCCGTTCC
Organism: Camelus dromedarius; assembly: GCF_036321535.1. Lineage (NCBI taxonomy): Eukaryota > Metazoa > Chordata > Mammalia > Artiodactyla > Camelidae > Camelus > Camelus dromedarius. The sequence continues at coordinate 862,779 of NW_026989793.1, read as the reverse complement.
CTTGGTGCTAGATGAACGAACGTCTCTCCACTTGCTCAGTTCTGAGAGATAAGTTTGTGTGAAAGCCTTCCTTCAGCTAGCTTGTTGGGAACACAAAGTTTCTTTTCAGTTGAAAACTCCATTCCATACATATATATGGGGAGGTACAAGCTCCAACTCGGTTTTACATTGAAAACTGCAGGAACAACAAACCGGTACTAGGAAACACACTGAGATAGCAGTGAAAAAGTTTCTCCTGCAAACCGTTCCGTTGGTGCTAGATGAACGAACGTCTCTCCACTTGCTCAGTTCTGAGAGATAAGTGTGTGTGAAAGCCGTCCTTCACCTAGCTTGTTGGGAACACAAAGTTTCTTTTCAGTTGCAAACTCCATTCCATTCATATATATGGGGAGGTACTAGCTCCAACTCGGTTTGACAGTGAAAACTGCAGGAACTTCAAACCGGCACTAGGAAACAGACTGAGAAATCAGAGAAAAACTCTCTCCTGCAACCCGTCCCCTTGGTGCTAGATGAACGAACGTCTCTCCACTTGCTCAGTTCTGAGAGATAAGTGTGTGTGAAAGCCGTCCTTCAGCTAGCTTGTTGGGAACACAAAGTTTCTTTTCAGTTGCAAAGTCCATTCCATACATATATATGGGGAGGTACTAGCTCCAACTCGGTTTTACAGTGAAAACTGCGGGAACATCAAACCGGCACTAGGAAACAGACTTAGAAAGCAGAGAAAAACTCTCTCCTGTAACCCGTTCCCTTGGTGCTAGATGAACGAACGTCTCTCCACTTGCTCAGTTCCGAGAGATAAGTGTGTGTGAAAGCCGTCCTTCACCTATCTTTTTGGGAACACAAAGTTTCTTTTCAGTTGCAAACACCATTCCTTACATATATATGGTGAGGTTCTAGCTCCAACTCGGTTTTACAGTGAAAACTGCAGGAACTTCAAAACGGCACTAGGAAACAGACTGAGAAAGCAGAGAAAAAGTCTCTCCTGCAACCCGTTCCCTTGGTGCTAGATGAACGAACGTCTCTCAACTTGCTCAGTTCAGTGAGATAAGTTTGTGTGAAAGCCGTCCTTCAGCTACCTTTTTGGGAACACAAAGTTTCTTTTCAGTTGCAAACTCCATTCCATACATATATATGGGGAGGTACAAGCTCCAACTCGGTTTTACTGTGAAAACTGCAGGAACATCAAACCGGTACTAGGAAACACACTGAGAATGCAGAGAAAAAGTGTCTCCTGCAACCCGTTCCCTTGGTGCTAGATGAACGAACGTCTCTCCACTTGCTCAGTTCTGAAATTTAAGTGTGTGTGAAAGCCGTCCTTCACCTAGCTTGTTGGGAACACAAAGTTTCTTTTCAGTTGCAAAAAACATTCCATACATATATATGGGGAGGTACAAGCTCCAACTCTGTTTGACAGTGAAAACTGCAGGAACTTCAAACCGGCACTAGGAAACAGACTGAGAAAGCAGAGAAAAACTCTCTCCTGCAACACGTTCCCTTGGTGCTAGATGAACGAACGTCTCTCCACTTGCTCAATTCCGAGAGATAAGTGTGTGTGAAAGCCGACCTTCACCTAGCTTGTTGGGAACACAAAGTTTCTTTTCACTTGCAAACTCCATTCCATACATATATATGGGGAGGTACAAACTCCAACTTGGTTTTACAGTGAAAACTGCAGGAACTTCAAACCGGCACTAGGAAACAGAGTGAGAAAGCAGAGAAAAACTCTCTCCTGCAACCCGTTAGCTTGGTGCTAGATGAACGGACGTCTCTCCACTTGCTCAGTTCCGAGAGATAAGTGTGTGTGAAAGCCGTCCTTCACCTATCTTTTTGGGAACACAAAGTTTCTTTTCAGTTGCAAACACCATTCCTTACATATATATGGGGAGGTACTAGCTCCAACTCGGTTTTACAGTGAAAACTGCAGGAACTTCAAAACGGCACTAGGAAACAGAGTGAGAAAGCAGAGAAAAACTCTCTCCTGCAACCCGTTCCCTTGGTGCTAGATGAACGGACGTCTCTCCACTTGCTCAGTTCTGAGAGATAAGTTTGTGTGAAAGCCGTCCTTCAGGTAGCTTGTTGGGAACACAAATTTCTTTTCAGTTGCAAACTCCATTCCATACTTATATATGGGGAGGTACAAGCTCCAACTCGGTTTTACTGTGAAAACTGCAGGAACATCAAACCGGTACTAGGAAACACACTGAGAAAGCAGAGAAAAAGTGTCTCCTGCAACCCGTTCCCTTGGTTCTAGATGAACGAACGTCTATCCACTTGCTCAGTTCTGAGAGATAAGTGTGTGTGAAAGCTGTACTTCAACTAGCTTGTTGGGAACACAAAGTTTCTTTTCAGTTGCAAACTCCATTCCATACATATATATGGGGAGGTACTAGCTCCAACTCGGTTTGACAGTGAAAACTGCAGGAACTTCAAACCGGCACTAGGAAACAGACTGAGAAAGCAGAGAAAAATTCTCTCCTGCAACCCGTTCCCTTGGTGCTAGATGAACGAACGTCTCTCCACTTGCTCAGTTCTGAGAGAAAAGTGTGTGTGAAAGCCGTTATTCACCTAGCTTGTTGGGAACACAAAGTTCTTTTCAGTTGCAAAAACCATTCCATACATATATATGGGGCGGTACTAGCTCCAACTCGGTTTTACAGTGAAAACTGCAGGAACTTCAAACCGGCACTAGGAAACAGAGTGAGAAAGCAGAGAAAAACTCTCTCCTGCAACCCGTTCCCTTGGTGCTAGATGAACGGACGTCTCTCCACTTGCTCAGTTCCGAGAGATAAGTGTGTGTGAAAGCCGTCCTTCACCTATCTTTTTGGGAACACAAAGATTCTTTTCAGTTGCAAACACCATTCCTTACATATATATGGGGAGGTACTAGCTCCAACTCGGATTTACAGTGAAAACTGCAGGAACTTCAAAACGGCACTAGGAAACAGAGTGAGAAAGCAGAGAAAAACTCTCTCCTGCAACCCGTTCCCTTGGTGCTAGATGAACGGACGTCTCTCCACTTGCTCAGTTCTGAGAGATAAGTTTGTGTGAAAGCCGTCCTTCAGGTAGCTTGTTGGGAACACAAAGTTTCTTTTCAGTTGCAAACTCCATTCCATACATATATATGGGGAGGTACAAGCTCCAACTCGGTTTTACTTTGAAAACTGCAGGAACATCAAACCGGTACTAGGAAACACACTGAGAAAGCAGAGAAAAAGTGTCTCCTGCAACCCTTTCCCTTGGTGCTAGATGAAAGAACGTCTCTCCACTTGCTCAGTTCTGAGAGATAAGTGTGTGTGAAAGCCGTCCTTCAACTAGCTTGTTGGGAACACAAAGTTTCTTTTCAGTTGCAAACTCCATTCCATACATATATATGGGGAGGTACTAGCTCCAACTCGGTTTTACAGTGAAAACTGCAGGAACTTCAAACCGGGACTAGTAAACAGACTGAGAAAGCAGAAAAAAAGTGTCTACTGCGACCCGTACACTTGGTGCTAAATGAACGAATGTCTCTCCACTTGCTCAGTTCTGAGATTTAAGTGTGTGTGAAAGCCGTCCTTCACCTAGCTTGTTGGGACCACAAAGATTATTTTCAGTTGCAAAAACCATTCCATACATATATATGGGGAGGTACAAACTCCAACTCTGTTTGACAGTGAAAACTGCAGGAACTTCAAACCGGCACTAGGAAACAGACTGAGAAAGCAGAGAAAAACTCTCTCCTGTAACCCATTCCCTTGGTGCTAGATGAACGAACGTTTCTCCACTTGCTCAATTCCGAGAGATAAGTGTGTGTGAAAGCCGACCTTCACCTAGCTTGTTGGGAACACAAAGATTCTTTTCACTTGCAAACTCCATTCCATACATATATATGGGGAGGTACAAACTCCAACTCGGTTTTACAGTGAAAACTGCAGGAACTTCAAACCGGCACTAGGAAACAGACTGAGAAAGCAGAGAAAAACTCTCTCCTGCAACCCGTTCCCTTGTTGCTAGATGAACGAACGTCTCTCCACTTGCTCAGTTCCGAGAGATAAGTGTGTGTGAAAGCCGTCCTTCACCTATCTTTTTGGGAACACAAAGTTTCTTTTCAGTTGCAAACACCATTCCTTACATATATATGGGGAGGTACTAGCTCCAACTCGGTTTTACAGTGAAAACTGCAGGAACTTCAAAACGGCACTAGGAAACAGACTGAGAAAGCAGAGAAAAAGTCTCTCCTGCAACCCGTTCCCTTGGTGCTAGATGAACGAACGTCTCTCCACTTGATCAGTTCTGAGAGATAAGTTTGTGTGAAAGCCGTCCTTCAGCTACCTTGTTGGGAACACAAAGTTTCTTTTCAGTTGCAAACTCCATTCCATACATATATATGGGGAGGTACAAGCTCCAACTCGGTTTTACTGTGAAAACTGCAGGAACATCAAACCGGTACTAGGAAACACACTGAGAATGCAGAGAAAAAGTGTCTCCTGCAACCCGTTCCCTTGGTGCTAGACGAACGAACGTCTCTCCACTTGCTCAGTTCTGAGAGATAAGTGTGTGTGAAAGCCGTCCTTCAACTAGCTTGTTGGGAACACAAAGTTTCTTTTCAGTTGCAAACTCCATTCCATACATATATATGGGGAGGTACTAGCTCCAACTCGGTTTTATAGTGAAAACTGCAGGAACTTCAAACCGGCACTAGGAAACACACTGAGAATGCAGAGAAAAAGTGTCTCCTGCAACCCGTTCCCTTGGTGCTAGATGAACGAACGTCTCTCCACTTGCTCAGTTCTGAGAGATAAGTGTGTGTGAAAGCCGTCCTTCAACTAGCTTGTTGGGAACACAAAGTTTCTTTTCAGTTGCAATCTCCATTCCATACTTATATATGGGGAGGTACTAGCTCCAACTCGGTTTTATAGTGAAAACTGCAGGAACTTCAAACCGGCACTAGGAAACAGACTTAGAAAGCAGAGAAAAACTCTCTCCTGTAACCCGTTCCCTTGGTGCTAGATGAACGAAAGTCTCTCCACTTGCTCAGTTCTGAAATTTACGTGTGTGTGAAAGCCGTCCTTCACCTAGCTTGTTGGGAACACAAAGTTTCTTTTCAGTTGCAAAAACCATTCCATACATATATATGGGGAGGTACAAGCTCCAACTCTGTTTGACAGTGAAAACTGCAGGAACTTCAAACCGGCACTAGGAAACAGACTGAGAAAGCAGAGAAAAACTCTCTCCTGCAACCCGTTCCCTTGGTGCTAGATGAACGAACGTCTCTCCACTTGCTCAATTCCGAGAGATAAGTGTGTGTGAAAGCCGACCTTCACCTAGCTTGTTGGGAACACAAAGTTTCTTTTCACTTGCAAACTCCATTCCATACATATATATGGGGAGGTACAAACTCCAACTTGGTTTTACAGTGAAAACTGCAGGAACTTCAAACCGGCACTAGGAAACAGAGTGAGAAAGCAGAGAATAACTCTCTCCTGCAACCCGTTCCCTTGGTGCTAGATGAACGGACGTCTCTCCACTTGCTCAGTTCTGAGAGATAAGTTTGTGTGAAAGCCGTCCTTCAGGTAGCTTGTTGGGAACACAAAGTTTCTTTTCAGTTGCAAACTCCATTCCATTCATATATATGGGGAGGTACAAGCTCCAACTCGGTTTTACTGTGAAAACTGCAGGAACATCAAACCAGTACTAGGAAACACACTGAGAAAGCAGAGAAAAAGTGTCTCCTGCATCCCGTTCCCTTGGTGCTAGATGAAAGAACGTCTCTCCACTTGCTCAGTTCTGAGAGATAAGTGTGTGTGAAAGCCGTCCTTCAACTAGCTTGTTGGGAACACAAAGTTTCTTTTCACTTGCAAACTCCATTCCATACATATATATGGGGCGGTACTAGCTCCAACTCGGTTTTACAGTGAAAACTGCAGGAACTTCAAACCGGCACTAGGAAACAGACTGAGAAAGCAGAGAAAAAGTGTCTCCTGCAACCCGTTCCCTTGGTTCTAGATGAACGAACGTCTATCCACTTGCTCAGTTCTGAGAGATAAGTGTGTGTGAAAGCTGTACTTCAACTAGCTTGTTGGGAACACAAAGTTTCTTTTCAGTTGCAAACTCCATTCCATACATATATATGGGGAGGTACTAGCTCCAACTCGGTTTGACAGTGAAAACTGCAGGAACTTCAAACCGGCACTAGGAAACAGACTGAGAAAGCAGAGAAAAAGTGTCTACTGAAACCCGTTCCCTTGGTGCTAGATGAAAGAACGTCTCTCCACTTGCTCAGTTCTGAGAGATAAGTGTGTGTGAAAGCCGTTATTCACCTAGCTTGTTGGGAACACAAAGTTCTTTTCAGTTGCAAAAACCATTCCATACATATATATGGGGCGGTACTAGCTCCAACTCGGTTTTACAGTGAAAACTGCAGGAAATTCTAACCGGCACTAGGAAACAGACTGAGAAAGCAGAGAAAAAGTGTCTCCTGCAACCCGTTCCCTTGGTGCTAGATGAACGAACGTCTCTCCACTTGCTCAGTTCCGAGAGATAAGTGTGTGTAAAAGCCGTCCTTCACCTAGCTTGTTGGGAACACAAAGTTTCTTTTCAGTTGCAAACTCCATTCCATACATATATATGGGGAGGTACAAACTCCAACTCGGTTTTACAGTGAAAACTGCAGGAACTTCCAACCGGCACTAGGAAACAGACTGAGAAAGCAGAGAAAAACTCTCTCCTGCAACCCGTTCCCTTGGTGCTAGATGAACGAACGTCTCTCCACTTGCTCAGTTCCGAGAGATAAGTGTGTGTGAAAGCCGTCCTTCACCTATCTTTTTGGGAACACAAAGTTTCTTTTCAGTTGCAAACACCATTCCTTACATATATATGGGGAGGTACTAGCTCCAACTCGGTTTTACAGTGAAAACTGCAGGAACTTCAAAACGGCACTAGGAAACAGACTGAGATAGCAGAGAAAAAGTCTCTCCTGCAACCCGTTCCCTTGGTGCTAGATGAACGAACGTCTCTCCACTTGCTCAGTTCTGAGAGATAAGTTTGTGTGAAAGCCTTCCTTCAGCTAGCTTGTTGGGAACACAAAGTTTCTTTTCAGTTGAAAACTCCATTCCATACATATATATGGGGAGGTACAAGCTCCAACTCGGTTTTACATTGAAAACTGCAGGAACAACAAACCGGTACTAGGAAACACACTGAGATAGCAGTGAAAAAGTTTCTCCTGCAAACCGTTCCGTTGGTGCTAGATGAACGAACGTCTCTCCACTTGCTCAGTTCTGAGAGATAAGTGTGTGTGAAAGCCGTCCTTCACCTAGCTTGTTGGGAACACAAAGTTTCTTTTCAGTTGCAAACTCCATTCCATTCATATATATGGGGAGGTACTAGCTCCAACTCGGTTTGACAGTGAAAACTGCAGGAACTTCAAACCGGCACTAGGAAACAGACTGAGAAATCAGAGAAAAACTCTCTCCTGCAACCCGTCCCCTTGGTGCTAGATGAACGAACCTCTCTCCACTTGCTCAGTTCTGAGAGATAAGTGTGTGTGAAAGCCGTCCTTCAGCTAGCTTGTTGGGAACACAAAGTTTCTTTTCAGTTGCAAAGTCCATTCCATACATATATATGGGGAGGTACTAGCTCCAACTCGGTTTTACAGTGAAAACTGCGGGAACATCAAACCGGCACTAGGAAACAGACTGAGAAAGCAGAGGAAAAGTGCCTCCTGCAACCCGTTCCCTTGGTGCTAGATGAACGAACGTCCCTCCACTTGCTCAGTTCTGAGAGATAATTGTGTGTGAAAGCCGTCCTTCACCTAGCTTGTTGGGAACACAAAGTTACTTTTCATTTGCAAACTCTATTCCATACATATATATGGGGAGGTACTAGCTCCAACTCGGTTTGACAGTGAAAACTGCAGGAACTTCAAACCGGCAATAGGAAACAGACTAAGAAAGCAGAAAAAAACTCTCTCCTGCAACCCGTTCCTTGGTGCTAGATGAACGAACGTCTCTCCACTTGCTCAGTTCTGAGAGATAAGTGTGTGTGAAAGCCGTCCTTCAACTAGCTTGTTGGGAACACAAAGTTTCTTTTCAGTTGAAAACTCCATTCCATACATATATATGGGGAGGTACAAGCTCCAACTCGGTTTTACATTGAAAACTGCAGGAACAACAAACCGGTACTAGGAAACACACTGAGATAGCAGTGAAAAATTTTCTCCTGCAACCCGTTCCCTTGGTGCTAGATAAACGAACGTCTCTCCACTTGCTCAGTTCTGAGAGATAAGTGTGTGTGAAAGCCGTCCTTCACCTAGCTTGTTGGGAACACAAAGTTTCTTTTCAGTTGCAAACTCCATTCCATACATATATATGGGGAGGTACTAGCTCCAAATCTGTTTTACAATGAAAACTGCAGGAACTTCATACCGGCACTAGGAAACAGACTGAGAAAGCAGAGAAAAAGTGTCTCCTGCAACCCGTTCCCTTGGTGCTACATGAACGAACGTCTATCCACTTGCTCAGTTCTGAGAGATAAGTGTGTGTGAAAGCCGTCCTTCACCTAGATTGTTGGGAACACAAAGTTTCTTTTCAGTTGCAAACTCCATTCCATTCATATATATGGGGAGGTACAAGATCCAACTCTCTTTGACAGTGAAAACTGCAGGAACTTCAAACCGGCACTAGGAAACAGACTGAGAAATCAGAGAAAAACTCTCTCCTGCAACCCGTTCCCTTGGTGCTAGATGAACGATCGTCTCTCCACTTGCTCAGTTCTGAGAGATAAGTGTGTGTGAAAGCCGTCCTTCAGCTAGCTTGTTGGGAACACAAAGTTTCTTTTCAGTTGCAAACTCCATTCCATACATATATATGGGGAGGTACAAGCTCCAACTCTCTTTGACAGTGAAAACCGCAGGAACTTCAAACAGGCACTAGGAAACAGACTGAGAAAGCAGAGAAAAACTCTCTCCTGCAACCCGTTACTTGGTGCTAGATGAACGAACGTCTATCCACTTGCTCAGTTCCGAGAGATAAGTGTGTGTGAAAGCCGTCCTTCACCTAGCTTGTTGGGAACCCAAAGTTTCTTTTCAGTTGCAAACTCCATTCCATACATATATATGGGGAGGTACTAGCTCCAACTCGGTTTGACAGTGAAAACTGCAGGAACTTCAAACCGGAACTAGGAAAAATACTGAGAACGCAAAGAAAAAGTGTCTCCTGCATCCGGTTTCCTTGTTGCTAGATGAACGAACGTCTCTCCACTTGCTCAGTTCTGAGAGATAATTGTGTGTGAAAGCCGTCCTTCACCTAGCTTGTTGGGAACACAAAGTTTCTTTTCAGTTGAAAACTCCATTCCATACATATATATGGGGAGGTACAAGCTCCAACTCGGTTTTACATTGAAAACTGCAGGAACAACAAACCGGTACTAGGAAACACACTGAGATAGCAGTGAAAAAGTTTCTCCTGCAACCCGTTCCCTTGGTGCTAGATGAACGAACGTCTCTCCACTTGCTCAGTTCTGAGAGATAAGTGTGTGTGAAAGCCGTCCTTCACCTAGCTTGTTGGGAACACAAAGTTTCTTTTCAGTTGCAAACTCCATTCCATACATATATATGGGGAGGTACTAGCTCCAATTCTGTTTTACAGTGAAAAATGCAGGAACTTCATACCGGCACTAGGAAACAGACTGAGAAAGCAGAGAAAAAGTGTCTCCTGCAACCCGTTCGCTTGGTGCTACATGAACGAACGTCTATCCACTTGCTCAGTTCTGAGAGATAAGTGTGTGTGAAAGCCGTCCTTCACCTAGCTTGTTGGGAACACAAAGTTTCTTTTCAGTTGCAAATAAAATTCCATACATATATATGGGGAGGTACAAGCTCCAACTCTCTTTGACAGTGAAAACCGCAGGAACTTCAAACAGGCACTAGGAAACAGACTGAGAAAGCAGAGAAAAACTCTCTCCTGCAACCCGTTCCTTGGTGCTAGATGAACGAACGTCTATCCACTTGCTCAGTTCCAAGAGATAAGTGTGTGTGAAAGCCGTCCTTCACCTAGCTTGTTGGGAACCCAAAGTTTCTTTTCAGTTGCAAACTCCATTCCATACATATATATGGGGAGGTACTAGCTCCAACTCGGTTTGACAGTGAAAACTGCAGGAACTTCAAACCGGCACTAGGAAACAGACTGAGAACGCAGAGAAAAAGTGTCTCCTGCATCCAGTTTCCTTGTTGCTAGATGAACGAACGTCTCTCCACTTGCTCAGTTCTGAGAGATAAGTGTGTGTGAAAGCCGTCCTTCACCTAACTTGTTGGGAACACAAAGTTTCTTTTCAGTTGAAAACTCCATTCCATACATATATATGGGGAGGTACAAGCTCCAACTCGGTTTTACATTGAAAACTGCAGGAACAACAAACCGGTACTAGGAAACACACTGAGATAGCAGTGAAAAAGTTTCTCCTGCAACCCGTTCCCTTGGTGCTAGATGAACGAACGTCTCTCCACTTGCTCAGTTCTGAGAGATAAGTGTGTGTGAAAGCCGTTCTTCACCTAGCTTGTTGGGAACACAAAGTTTCTTTTCAGTTGCAAACTCCATTCCGTACATATATATGGGGAGGTACTAGCTCCAAATCTGTTTTACAGTGAAAACTGCAGGAACTTCATACCGGCACTAGGAAACAGACTGAGAAAGCAGAGAAAAAGTGTCTCCTGCAACCCGTTCCCTTGGTGGTAGATGAACGATCGTCTCTCCACTTGCTCAGTTCTGAGAGATAAGTGTGTGTGAAAGCCGTCCTTCAGCTAGCTTGTTGGGAACACAAAGTTTCTTTTCAGTTGCAAACTCCATTCCATACATATATATGGGGAGGTACAAGCTCCAACTCTCTTTGACAGTGAAAACCGCAGGAACTTCAAACAGGCACTAGGAAACAGACTGAGAAAGCAGAGAAAAACTCTCTCCTGCAACCCGTTCCTTGGTGCTAGATGAACGAACGTCTATCCACTTGCTCAGTTCCGAGAGATAAGTGTGTGTGAAAGCCGTCCTTCACCTAGCTTGTTGGGAACCCAAAGTTTCTTTTCAGTTGCAAACTCCATTCCATACATATATATGGGGAGGTACTAGCTCCAACTCGGTTTGACAGTGAAAACTGCAGGAACTTCAAACCGGAACTAGGAAAAAGACTGAGAACGCAGAGAAAAAGTGTCTCCTGCATCCGGTTTCCTTGTTGCTAGATGAACGAACGTCTCTCCACTTGCTCAGTTCTGAGAGATAAGTGTGTGTGAAAGCCGTCCTTCACCTAGCTTGTTGGGAACACAAAGTTTCTTTTCAGTTGAAAACTCCATTCCATACATATATATGGGGAGGTACAAGCTCCAACTCGGTTTTACATTGAAAACTGCAGGAACAACAAACCGGTACTAGGAAACACACTGAGATAGCAGTGAAAATGTTTCTCCTGCAACCCGTTCCCTTGGTGCTAGATGAACGAACGTCTCTCCACTTGCTAAGTTCTGAGAGATAAGTGTGTGTGAAAGCCGTCCTTCACCTAGCTTGTTGGGAACACAAAGTTTCTTTTCAGTTGCAAACTCCATTCCATACATATATATGGGGAGGTACTAGCTCCAACTCTGTTTTACAGTGAAAACTGCAGGAACTTCATACCGGCACTAGGAAACAGACTGAGAAAGCAGAGAAAAAGTGTCTCCTGCAACCCGTTCCCTTGGTGCTACATGAACGAACGTCTATCCACTTGGTCAGTTCTGAGAGATAAGTGTGTGTGAAAGCCGTCCTTCACCTACATTGTTGGGAACACAAAGTTACTTTTAAGTTGCAAACTCTATTCCATACATATATATGGGGAGGTACTACCTCCAAATCGGTTTGACAGTGAAAACTGCAGGAATTTCAAACCGGCACTAGGAAACAGACTGAGAACGCAGAGGAAATGTGTCTCCTGCAACCGGTTCCCTTTGTGCTAGATGAACGAAAGTCTCTCCACTTGCTCAGTTCTGAGAGATAAATGTGTGTGAAAGCAGTCCTTCACCTAGCTTGTTGGGAACACAAAGATTCTTTTCAGTTGCAAAATCCATTCCATACATATATATGGGGAGGTACTATCTCCAACTCGGTTTTATAGTGAAAACTGCAGGAACTTCAAACCGGCACTAGGAAACAGACTGAGAATGCAGAGAAAAAGTCTCTCCTGCAACCCGTTACCTTGGTGCTAGATGAAAGAACGTCTCTCCACTTGCTCAGTTCTGAGAGATAAGTGAGTGTGAAAGCCGTTCTTCACGTAGCTTGTTGGGAACACAAAGTTTCTTTTCAGTTGCAAAAACCATTCCATACATATATATGGGGAGGTACTACCTCCAACTCGGTTTTACAGTGAAAACTGCAGGAACTTCAAACCGGCACTAGGAAACAGACTGAGAAAGCAGAGAAAAAGTCTCTCCTGCAACCCGTTCCCTTGGTGCTAGATGAACGAACGTCTCTCCACTTGCTCAGTTCTGAGAGATAAGTGTGTGTGAAAGCCGTCCTTAACCTAGCTTGTTGGGAACACAAAGTTTATTTTCAGTTGCAAAAACCATTCCATACATATATATGGGGAGGTACAAGCTCCAACTCGGTTTTACTGTGAAAAATGCAGGAACTTCAAACCGGCACTAGGAAACAGACTGAGAAAGCAGAGAAAAAGTGTCTCCTGCAACCCGTTCCCTTGGTGCTAGATGAACGAACGTCTCTCCACTTGCTCAGTTCTGAGAGATAAGTGTGTGTGAAAGCCGTCCTTCACCTAGCTTGTTGGGAACACAAAGTTTCTTTTCAGTTGCAAACTCCATTCCATACATATATATGGGGAGGTACTAGCTCCAACTCGGTTTGACAGTGAAAACTGCAGGAACTTCAAACCGGCACTAGGAAACAGACTGAGAACGCAGAGAAAAAGTGTCTCCTGCATCCGGTTTCCTTGTTGCTAGATGAACGAACGTCTCTCCACTTGCTCAGTTCTGAGAGATAAGTGTGTGTGAAAGCCGTCCTTCACCTAGCTTGTTGGGAACTAAAGTTTCTTTTCAGTTGCAAACTTCATTCCATACATATATATTTGGAGGTACTAGCTCCAACTCGGTTTTACAGTGAAAACTGCAGGAACTTCAAAACGGCACTAGGAAACAGACTGAGAAAGCAGAGAAAAAGTCTCTCCTGCAACCCGTTCCTTTGGTGCTAGATGAACGAACGTCTCTCCACTTGCTAAGTTCTGAGAGATAAGTGTGTGTGAAAGCCGTACTTCATCTAGCTTGTTGGGAACACAAAGTTTCTTTTCAGTTGCAAACTCCATTCCATACATATATATGGGGAGGTACTAGCTCCAGCTCGGTTTTACAGTGAAAACTGCAGGAACTTCAAACCGGCACTAGGAAACAGACTGAGAAAGCAGAGGAAAAGTGTCTCCTGCAACCCGTTCCCTTGGTGCTAGATGAACGAACGTCTCTCAACTTGCTCAGTTCCGAGAGATAAGTGTGTATGAAAGCCGTCCTTCACCTAGCTTGTTGGGAACACAAAGTTCCTTTTCAGTTGCAAACTCCATTCCATACATATATATGGGGAGGTACAAACTCCAACTCGGTTTTACAGTGAAAACTGCAGGAACTTCAAACCGGCACTAGGAAACAGACTGAGAAAGCAGAGAAAAATTCTCTTCTGCAACCCGTTCCCTTGGTGCTAGATGAACGAACGTCTCTGCACTTGCTCAGTTCTGAGAGATAGGTGTGTGTGAAAGCCGTCCTTCAACTAGCTTGTTGGGAACACAAAGTTTCTTTTCAGTTGCAAACTCCATTCCATACATATATATGGGGAGGTACTAGCTCCAACTCGGTTTTACAGTGAAAACTGCAGGAACTTCAAACCGGCACTAGGAAACAGACTGAGAAAGCAGAGAAAAAGTGTCTCCTGCAACCCGTTCCCTTGTTGCTAGATGAACGAACGTCTCTCCACTTGCTCAGTTCTGAGAGATAAGTGTGTGTGAAAGCCGTCCTTCACCTAGCTTGTTGGGAACACAAAGTTTCTTTTCAGTTGCAAACTCCATTCCATATATATATATGGGGAGGTACTAGCTCCAACTCGGTTTTACAGTGAAAACTGCAGGAACTTCATACCGGCACTAGGAAACAGACTGAGAATGCAGAGAAAAAGCCTCTCCTGCAACCCGTTACCTTGGTGCTAGATGAAAGAAAGTCTCTCCACTTGCTCAGTTCTGAGAGATAAGTGTGTGTGAAAGACGTCCTTCACCTAGCTTGTTGGGAACACAAAGTTTCTTTTCAGTTGCAAAAACCATTCCATACATATATATGGGGAGGTACTACCTCCAACTCGGTTTGACAGTGAAAACTGCAGGAACTTCAAACCGGCACTAGGAAACAGACTGAGAAAGCAGAGGAAAAGTGTCTCCTGCAACCGGTTCCCTTGGTGCTAGATGAACGAACGTCTCTCCACTTGCTCAGTTCTGAGAGATAAATGTGTGTGAAAGCAGTCCTTCACCTAGCTTGTTGGGAACACAAAGTTTCTTTTCAGTTGCAAACTCCATTCCATACATATATATGGGGAGGTACTAGCTCCAACTCGGTTTTACAGTGAAAACTGCAGGAACTTCAAACCGGCACTAGGAAACAGACTGAGAAAGCAGAGAAAAAGTGTCTCCTGCAACCCGTTCCCTTGGTGCTAGATGAACGAACGTCTCTCCACTTGCTCAGTTCTGAGAGATAAGTGTGTGTGAAAGCCGCCTTCACCTAGCTTGTTGGGAACAGAAAGTTTGTTTTCAGTTGAAAACTCCATTCCATACATATATATGGGGAGGTACTAGCTCCAACTCGGTTTTACAGTGAAAACTGCAGGAACTTCAAACCGGCACTAGGAAACAGACTGAGAAAGCAGAGGAAAAGTGTCTCCTGCAACCCGTTCCCTTGGTGCTAAATGAACGAACGTCTCTCCACTTGCTCAGTTCCGAGAGATAAGTGTGTATGAAAGCCGTCCTTCACCTAGCTTGTTGGGAACACAAAGTTCCTTTTCAGTTGCAAACTCCATTCCATACATATATATGGGGAGGTACAAACTCCAACACGGTTTGACAGTGAAAACTGCAGGAACTTCAAACCGGCACTAGGAAACAGACTGAGAAAGCAGAGAAAAATTCTCTCCTGCAACCCGTTCCCTTGGTGCTAGATGAACGAACGTCTCTGCACTTGCTCAGTTCTGAGAGATAGGTGTGTGTGAAAGCCGTCCTTCACCTAGCTTGTTGGGAACACAAAGTTTCTTTTCAGTTGCAAACTCCATTCCATACATATATATGGGGATGTACTAGCTCCAACTCGGTTTGACAGTGAAAACTGCAGGAACTTCAAACCGGCACTAGGAAACAGACTGAGAACGCAGAGAAAAAGTGTCTCCTGCATCCGGTTTCCTTGTTGCTAGATGAACGAACGTCTCTCCACTTGCTCAGTTCTGAGAGATAAGTGTGTGTGAAAGCCGTCCTTCACCTAGCTTGTTGGGAACTAAAGTTTCTTTTCAGTTGCAAACTCCATTCCATACATATATATGGGGAGGTACAAACTCCAACTCGGTTTTACAGTGAAAACTGCAGGAACTTCAATACGGCACTAGGAAACAGACTGAGAAAGCAGAGAAAAAGTCTCTCCTGCAACCCGTTCCTTTGGTGCTAGATGAACGAACGTCTCTCCACTTGCTAAGTTCTGAGAGATAAGTGTGTGTGAAAGCCGTCCTTCATCTAGCTTGTTGGGAACACAAAGTTTCTTTTCAGTTGCAAACTCCATTCCATACATATATATGGGGAGGTACTAGCTCCAGCTCGGTTTTACAGTGAAAACTGCAGGAACTTCAAACCGGCACTAGGAAACAGACTGAGAAAGCAGAGGAAAAGTGTCTCCTGCAACCCGTTCCCTTGGTGCTAGATGAACGAACGTCTCTCAACTTGCTCAGTTCCGAGAGATAAGTGTGTATGAAAGCCGTCCTTCACCTAGCTTGTTGGGAACACAAAGTTCCTTTTCAGTTGCAAACTCCATTCCATACATATATATGGGGAGGTACAAACTCCAAATCGGTTTTACAGTGAAAACTGCAGGAACTTCAAACCGGCACTAGGAAACAGACTGAGAAAGCAGAGAAAAATTCTCTCCTGCAACCCGTTCCCTTGGTGCTAGATGAACGAACGTCTCTGCACTTGCTCAGTTCTGAGAGATAGGTGTGTGTGAAAGCCGTCCTTCAACTAGCTTGTTGGGAACACAAAGTTTCTTTTCAGTTGCAAACTCCATTCCATACATATATATGGGGAGGTACTAGCTCCAACTCGGTTTTACAGTGAAAACTGCAGGAACTTCAAACCGGCACTAGGAAACAGACTGAGAAAGCAGAGAAAAAGTGTCTCCTGCAACCCGTTCCCTTGTTGCTAGATGAACGAACATCTCTCCACTTGCTCAGTTCTGAGAGATAAGTGTGTGTGAAAGCCGTCCTTCACCTAGCTTGTTGGGAACACAAAGTTTCTTTTCAGTTGCAAACTCCATTCCATATATATATATGGGGAGGTACTAGCTCCAACTCGGTTTTACAGTGAAAACTGCAGGAACTTCATACCGGCACTAGGAAACAGACTGAGAATGCAGAGAAAAAGTCTCTCCTGCAACCCGTTACCTTGGTGCTAGATGAAAGAAAGTCTCTCCACTTGCTCAGTTCTGAGAGATAAGTGTGTGTGAAAGCCGTCCTTTACCTAGCTTGTTGGGAACACAAAGTTTCTTTTCAGTTGCAAAAACCATTCCTTACATATATATGGGGAGGTACTACCTCCAACTCGGTTTGACAGTGAAAACTGCAGGAACTTCAAACCGGCACTAGGAAACAGACTGAGAAAGCAGAGGAAAAGTGTCTCCTGCAACCGGTTCCCTTGGTGCTAGATGAACGAACGTCTCTCCACTTGCTCAGTTCTGAGAGATAAATGTGTGTGAAAGCAGTCCTTCACCTAGCTTGTTGGGAACACAAAGTTTCTTTTCAGTTGCAAACTCCATTCCATACATATATATGGGGAGGTACTAGCTCCAACTCGGTTTTACAGTGAAAACTGCAGGAACTTCAAACCGGCACTAGGAAACAGACTGAGAAAGCAGAGAAAAAGTGTCTCCTGCAACCCGTTCCCTTGGTGCTAGATGAACGAACGTCTCTCCACTTCCTCAGTTCTGAGAGATAAGTGTGTATGAAAGCCGTCCTTCACCTAGCTTGTTGGGAACACAAAGTTTCTTTTCAGTTGCAAACTCCATTCCATACATGTATATGGGGAGGTAAAAACTCCAACTCGGTTTTACAGTGAAAACTGCAGGAACTTCAAACCGGCACTAGGAAACAGACTGAGAAAGCAGAGGAAAAGTGTCTCCTGCAACCCGTTCCCTTGGTGCTAGATGAACGAACGTCTCTCCACTTGCTCAGTTCTGA
This sequence comes from Camelus dromedarius, assembly GCF_036321535.1. Taxonomy (NCBI): domain Eukaryota; kingdom Metazoa; phylum Chordata; class Mammalia; order Artiodactyla; family Camelidae; genus Camelus; species Camelus dromedarius. Next base: position 845,314 of record NW_026989793.1, on the reverse strand, counting down.
GAGATAAATGTGTGTGAAAGCAGTCCTTCACCTAGCTTGTTGGGAACACAAATTTTCTTTTCAGTTGCAAACTCCATTCCATACATATATATGGGGAGGTACTAGCTCCAACTCGGTTTTACAGTGAAAACTGCAGGAACTTCAAACCGGCACTAGGAAACAGACTGAGAAAGCAGAGAAAAAGTGTCTCCTGCAACCCGTTCCCTTGTTGCTAGATGAACGAACGTCTCTCCACTTGCTCAGTTCTGAGAGATAAGTGTGTGTGAAAGCCGTCCTTCAGCTAGCTTGTTGGGAACACAAAGTTTCTTTTCAGTTGCAAACTCCATTCCATATATATATATGGGGAGGTACTAGCTCCAACTTGGTTTTACAGAGAAAACTGCAGGAACTTCAAACCGGCACTAGGAAACAGACTGAGAAAGCAGAGAAAAAGTGTCTCCTGCAACCCGTTCCCTTGTTGCTAGATGAACGAACGTCTCTCCACTTGCTCAGTTCTGAGAGATAAGTGTGTGTGAAAGCCGTCCTTCACCTAGCTTGTTGGGAACACAAAGTTTCTTTTCAGTTGCAAACTCCATTCCATATATATATATGGGGAGGTACTAGCTCCAACTCGGTTTTACAGTGAAAACTGCAGGAACTTCAAACCGGCACTAGGAAACAGACTGAGAAAGCAGAGGAAAAGTGTCTCCTGCAACCCGTCCCCTTGGTGCTAGATGAACGAACGTCTCTCCACTTGCTCAGTTCCGAGAGATAAGTGTGTATGAAAGCCGTCCTTCACCTAGCTTGTTGGGAACACAAAGTTTCTTTTCAGTTGCAAACTCCATTCCATACATGTATATGGGGAGGTACAAACTCCAACTCGGTTTTACAGTGAAAACTGCAGGAACTTCAAACCGGCACTAGGAAACAGACTGAGAAAGCAGAGGATAAGTGTCTCCTGCAACCCGTCCCCTTGGTGCTAGATGAACGAACGTCTCTCCACTTGCTCAGTTCCGAGAGATAAGTGTGTGTGAAAGCCGTCCTTCACCTAGCTTGTTGGGAACTAAAGTTTCTTTTCAGTTGCAAACTTCATTCCATACATATACATGGGGAGGTACTAGCTCCAACTCGGTTTTACAGTGAAAACTGCAGGAACTTCAAACCGGCACTAGGAAACAGACTGAGAACGCAGAGAAAAAGTGTCTCCTGCATCCGGTTTCCTTGTTGCTAGATGAACGAACGTCTTTCCACTTGCTCAGTTCTGAGAGATAAGTGTGTGTGAAAGCCGTCCTTCACCTAGCTTGTTGGGAACTAAAGTTTCTTTTCAGTTGCAAACTTCATTCCATACATATACATGGGGAGGTACTAGCTCCAACTCGGTTTTACAGTGAAAACTGCAGGAACTTCAAAACGGCACTAGGAAACAGACTGAGAAAGAAGAGAAAAAGTCTCTCCTGCAACCCGTTCCCTTGGTGCTAGATGAACGATCGTCTCTCCACTTGCTCAGTTCTGAGAGATAAGTGTGTGTGAAAGCCGTCCTTCACCTAGCTTGTTGGGAACACAAAGTTTCTTTTCAGTTGCAAACTCCATTCCATACATATATATGGGGAGGTACAAGCTCCAAATCTCTTTGACAGTGAAAACCGCAGGAACTTCAAACAGGCCCTAGGAAACAGACTGAGAAAGCAGAGAAAAACTCTCTCCTGCAACCCGTTCCTTGGTGCTAGATGAACGAACGTCTATCCACTTGCTCAGTTCCGAGAGATAAATGTGTGTGAAAGCCGTCCTTCACCTAGCTTGTTGGGAACCCAAAGTTTCTTTTCAGTTGCAAACTCCATTCCATACATATATATGGGGAGGTACTAGCTCCAACTCGGTTTGACAGTGAAAACTGCAGGAACTTCAAACCGGAACTAGGAAAAAGACTGAGAACGCAGAGAAAAAGTGTCTCCTGCATCCGGTTTCCTTGTTGCTAGATGAACGAACGTCTCTCCACTTGCTCAGTTCTGAGAGATAAGTGTGTGTGAAAGCCGTCCTTCACCTAGCTTGTTGGGAACACAAAGTTTCTTTCCAGTTGAAAACTCCATTCCATACATATATATGGGGAGGTACAAGCTCCAACTCGGTTTTACATTGAAAACTGCAGGAACAACAAACCGGTACTAGGAAACACACTGAGATAGCAGTGAAAAAGTTTCTCCTGCAACCCGTTCCCTTGGTGCTAGATGAACGAACGTCTCTCCACTTGCTCAGTTCTGAGAGATAAGTGTGTGTGAAAGCCGTCCTTCACCTAGCTTGTTGGGAACACAAAGTTTCTTTTCAGTTGCAAACTCCATTCCATACATATATATGGGGAGGTACTAGCTCCAACTCTGTTTTACAGTGAAAACTGCAGGAACTTCATACCGGCACTAGGAAACAGACTGAGAAAGCAGAGAAAAAGTGTCTCCTGCAACCCGTTCCCTTGGTGCTACATGAACGAACGTCTATCCAATTGCTCAGTTCTGAGAGATAAGTGTGTGTGAAAGCCGTCCTTCACCTAGATTGTTGGGAACACAAAGTTACTTTTCAGTTGCAAACTCTATTCCATACATATATATGGGGAGGTACTAGCTCCAACTCTGTTTTACAGTGAAAACTGCAGGAACTTCAAACCGGCAATAGGAAACAGACTGAGAAAGCAGAGAAAAAGTGTCTCCTGCAACCCGTTCCCTTGGTGCTAAATGAACGAACGTCTCTCCACTTGCTCAGTTCTGAGAGATAAGTGTGTGTGAAAGCCGTCCTTCACCTAGCTTGTTGGGAACACAAAGTTTCTTTTCAGTTGCAAATAAAATTCCATACATATATATGGGGAGGTACAAGCTCCAACTCTCTTTGACAGTGAAAACCGCAGGAACTTCAAACAGGCACTAGGAAACAGACTGAGAAAGCGGAGAAAAACTCTCTCCTGCAACCCGTTCCTTGGTGCTAGATGAACGAACGTCTCTCCACTTGCTCAGTTCCGAGAGATAAGTGTGTGTGAAAGCCGTCCTTCACCTAGCTTGTTGGGAACCCAAAGTTTCTTTTCAGTTACAAACTCCATTCCATACATATATACGGGGAGGTACAAACTCCAACTCTGTTTTACAGTGAAAACTGCAGGAACTTCAAACCGGCACTAGGAAACAGACTGAGAAAGCAGAGAATAAGTCTCTCCTGCAACCCGTTCCCTTGGTGCTAGATGAACGAACGTCTCTCCACTTGCTCAGTTCTGAGAGATAAGTGTGTGTGAAAGCCGTCCTTCACCTAGCTTGTTGGGAACACAAAGTTTCTTTTCAGTAGCAAACTTCATTCCATACATATATATGGGGTGGTACTAGCTCCAACTCTTTTTGACAGTGAAAACTGCAGGAACTTCAAACCGGCACTAGGAAACTGACTGAGAATGCAGAGAAAAAGTGTCTCCTGCAACCCATTCCCTTGGTGTTAGATGAACGAACGTGTCTCCACTTGCTCAGTTCTGAGAGATAAGTGTGTGTGAAAGCCGTACTTCACCTAGCTTGTTGGGAACACAAAGTTTCTTTTCAGTTGCAAAAACCATTCCATACATATATATGGGGAGGTACTAGCTCCAACTCGGTTTTACAGTGAAAACTGCTGTAACTTCAAACCAGAACTAGGAAAGAGACTTAGAACGCAGAGGAAAAGTGTCTCCTGCAACCGGTTCTCTTGGTGCTAGATGAACGAACGTCTCTCCACTTGCTCAGTTCTGAGAAATAAGTGTGTGTGAAAGCCGTCCTTCAGCTAGCTTGTTGGGAACACAAAGTTTCTTTTCAGTTGCAAAAACCATTCCGTACATATATATGGGGAGGTACTACCTCCAACTCGGTTTTACAGTGAAAACTGCAGGAACTTCAAACCGGCACTAGGAAACAGACTGAAAAATCAGAGAAAAAGTGTCTCCTGCAACCCGTTCCCTTGGTGCTAGATGAACGAACGTCTCTCCACTTGCTCAGTTCTGAGAGATAAGTGTGTGTGAAAGCCGTCCTTCACCTAGCTTGTTGGGAACAGAAAGTTTCTTTTCAGTTGCAAAAACCATTCCATACATATATATGGGGAGGTACTAGCTCCAACTCGGTTTTACTGTGAAAAATGCAGGAACTTCAAACCGGCACTAGGAAACAGACTGAGAAAGCAGAGAAAAAGTGTCTCCTGCAACCCGTTCCTTGGTGCTAGATGAACGAACGTCTCTCCACTTGCTCAGTTCTGAGAGATAAGTGTGTGTGAAAGCCGTCCTTCACCTAGCTTGTTGGGAACACAAAGTTTCTTTTCAGTTGCAAACTCCATTCCATACATATATATGGGGAGGTACAAGCTCCAACTCGGTTTGACAGTGAAAACTGCAGGAACTTCAAACCGGCACTAGGAAACAGACTGAGAACGCAAAGAAAAAGTGTCTCCTGCATCCGGTTTCCTTGTTGCTAGATGAACGAACGTCTCTCCACTTGCTCAGTTCTGAGAGATAAGTGTGTGTGAAAGCCGTCCTTCACCTAGCTTGTTGGGAACTAAAGTTTCTTTTCAGTTGCAAAAACCATTCCATACATATATATGTGGAGGTACTAGCACCAACTCGGTTTTACAGTGAAAAATGCAGGAACTTCAAACTGGCACTAGGAAACAGACTGAGAATGCAGAGAAAAAGTCTCTCCTGCAACCCGTTACCTTGGTGCTAGATGAAAGAAAGTCTCTCCACTTGCTCAGTTCTGAGAGATAAGTGTGTGTGAAAGCCGTCCTTCACCTAGCTTGTTGGGAACACAAAGTTTCTTTTCAGTTGCAAAAACCATTCCATACATATATATGGGGAGGTACTACCTCCAACTCGGTTTGACAGTGAAAACTGCAGGAACTTCAAACCGGCACTAGGAAACAGACTGAGAAAGCAGAGGAAAAGTGTCTCCTGCAACCGGTTCCCTTGGTGCTAGATGAACGAACGTCTCTCCACTTGCTCAGTTCTGAGAGATAAATGTGTGTGAAAGCAGTCCTTCACCTAGCTTGTTGGGAACACAAAGTTTCTTTTCAGTTGCAAACTCCATTCCATACATATATATGGGGAGGTACTAGCTCCAACTCGGTTTTACAGTGAAAACTGCAGGAACTTCAAATCGGCACTAGGAAACAGACTGAGAAAGCAGAGAAAAAGTGTCTCCTGCAACCCGTTCCCTTGGTGCTAGATGAACGAACGTCTCTCCACTTGCTCAGTTCTGAGAGATAAGTGTGTGTGAAAGCCGTCCTTCACCTAGCTTGTTGGGAACAGAAAGTTTCTTTTCAGTTGCAAAAACCATTCCATACATATATATGGGGAGGTACTAGCTCCAACTCGGTTTTACTGTGAAAAATGCAGGAACTTCAAACCGGCACTAGGAAACAGACTGAGAACGCAGAGAAAAAGTGTCTCCTGCATCCGGTTTCCTTGTTGCTAGATGAACGAACGTCTCTCCACTTGCTCAGTTCTGAGAGATAAGTGTGTGTGAAAGCCGTCCTTCACATAGCTTGTTGGGAACTAAAGTTTCTTTTCAGTTGCAAAAACCATTCCATACATATATATGTGGAGGTACTAGCTCCAACTCGGTTTTACAGTGAAAACTGCAGGAACTTCAAACCGGCACTAGGAAACAGACTGAGAAAGCAGAGAAAAAGTCTCTCCTGCAACTCGTTCCTTTGGTGCTAGATGAACGAACGTCTCTCCACTTGCTAAGTTCTGACAGATAAGTGTGTGTGAAAGCCGTCCTTCATCTAGCTTGTTGGGAACACAAAGTTTCTTTTCAGTTGCAAACTCCATTCCATACATATATATGGGGAGGTACTAGCTCCAGCTCGGTTTTACAGTGAAAACTGCAGGAACTTCAAACCGGCACTAGGAAACAGACTGAGAAAGCAGAGAAAAAGTGTCTCCTGCAACCCGTTCCCTTGGTGCTAGATGAACGAACGTCTCTCAACTTGCTCAGTTCCGAGAGATAAGTGTGTATGAAAGCCGTCCTTCACCTAGCTTGTTGGGAACACAAAGTTCCTTTTCAGTTGCAAACTCCATTCCATACATATATATGGGGAGGTACAAACTCCAACTCGGTTTTACAGTGAAAACTGCAGGAACTTCAAACCGGCACTAGGAAACAGACTGAGAAAGCAGAGAAAAATTCTCTCCTGCAACCCGTTCCCTTGGTGCTAGATGAACGAACGTCTCTGCACTTGCTCAGTTCTGAGAGATATGTGTGTGTGAAAGCCGTCCTTCAACTAGCTTGTTGGGAACACAAAGTTTCTTTTCAGTTGCAAACTCCATTCCATACATATATATGGGGAGGTACTAGCTCCAACTCGGTTTTACAGTGAAAACTGCAGGAACTTCAAACCGGCACTAGGAAACAGACTGAGAACGCAGAGAAAAAGTGTCTCCTGCATCCGATTTCCTTGTTGCTAGATGAACGAACGTCTCTCCACTTGCTCAGTTCTGAGAGATAAGTGTGTGTGAAAGCCGTCCTTCACCTAGCTTTTTGGGAACTAAAGTTTCTTTTCAGTTGCAAAAACCATTCCATACATATATATGTGGAGGTACTAGCTCCAACTCTGTTTTACAGTGAAAACTGCAGGAACTTCAAACCGGCACTAGGAAACAGACTGAGAAAGCAGAGAAAAAGTCTCTCCTGCAACCCGTTCCTTTGGTGCTAGATGAACGAACGTCTCTCCACTTGCTAAGTTCTGACAGATAAGTGTGTGTGAAAGCCGTCCTTCATCTAGCTTGTTGGGAACACAAAGTTTCTTTTCAGTTGCAAACTCCATTCCATACATATATATGGGGAGGTACTAGCTCCAGCTCGGTTTTACAGTGAAAACTGCAGGAACTTCAAACCGGCACTAGGAAACAGACTGAGAAAGCAGAGAAAAAGTGTCTCCTGCAACCCTTTCCCTTGGTGCTAGATGAACGAACGTCTCTCAACTTGCTCAGTTCCGAGAGATAAGTGTGTATGAAAGCCGTCCTTCACCTAGCTTGTTGGGAACACAAAGTTCCTTTTCAGTTGCAAACTCCATTCCATACATATATATGGGGAGGTACAAACTCCAACTCGGTATTACAGTGAAAACTGCAGGAACTTCAAACCGGCACTAGGAAACAGACTGAGAAAGCAGAGAAAAATTCTCTCCTGCAACCCGTTCCCTTGGTGCTAGATGAACGAACGTCTCTGCACTTGCTCAGTTCTGAGAGATAGGTGTGTGTGAAAGCCGTCCTTCAACTAGCTTGTTGGGAACACAAAGTTTCTTTTCAGTTGCAAACTCCATTCCATACATATATATGGGGAGGTACTAGCTCCAACTCGGTTTTACAGTGAAAACTGCAGGAACTTCAAACCGGCACTAGGAAACAGACTGAGAAAGCAGAGAAAAAGTGTCTCCTGCAACCCGTTCCCTTGTTGCTAGATGAACGAACATCTCTCCACTTGCTAAGTTCTGAGAGATAAGTGTGTGTGAAAGCCGTCCTTCACCTAGCTTGTTGGGAACACAAAGTTTCTTTTCAGTTGCAAACTCCATTCCATATATATATATGGGGAGGTACTAGCTCCAACTCGGTTTTACAGTGAAAATTGCAGGAACTTCAAACTGGCACTAGGAAACAGACTGAGAATGCAGAGAAAAAGTCTCTCCTGCAACCCGTTACCTTGGTGCTAGATGAAAGAAAGTCTCTCCACTTGCTCAGTTCTGAGAGATAAGTGTGTGTGAAAGCCGTCCTTCACCTAGCTTGTTGGGAACACAAAGTTTCTTTTCAGTTGCAAAAACCATTCCATACATATATATGGGGAGGTACTACCTCCAACTCGGTTTGACAGTGAAAACTGCAGGAACTTCAAACCGGCACTAGGAAACAGACTGAGAAAGCAGAGGAAAAGTGTCTCCTGCAACCGGTTCCCTTGGTGCTAGATGAACGAACGTCTCTCAACTTGCTCAGTTCCGAGAGATAAGTGTGTATGAAAGCCGTCCTTCACCTAGCTTGTTGGGAACACAAAGTTCCTTTTCAGTTGCAAACTCCATTCCATACATATATATGGGGAGGTACAAACTCCAACTCGGTTTTACAGTGAAAACTGCAGGAACTTCAAACCGGCACTAGGAAACAGACTGAGAAAGCAGAGAAAAATTCTCTCCTGCAACCCGTTCCCTTGGTGCTAGATGAACGAACGTCTCTGCACTTGCTCAGTTCTGAGAGATAGGTGTGTGTGAAAGCCGTCCTTCAACTAGCTTGTTGGGAACACAAAGTTTCTTTTCAGTTGCAAACTCCATTCCATACATATATATGGGGAGGTACTAGCTCCAACTCGGTTTTACAGTGAAAACTGCAGGAACTTCAAACCGGCACTAGGAAACAGACTGAGAACGCAGAGAAAAAGTGTCTCCTGCATCCGATTTCCTTGTTGCTAGATGAACGAACGTCTCTCCACTTGCTCAGTTCTGAGAGATAAGTGTGTGTGAAAGCCGTCCTTCACCTAGCTTTTTGGGAACTAAAGTTTCTTTTCAGTTGCAAAAACCATTCCATACATATATATGTGGAGGTACTAGCTCCAACTCTGTTTTACAGTGAAAACTGCAGGAACTTCAAACCGGCACTAGGAAACAGACTGAGAAAGCAGAGAAAAAGTCTCTCCTGCAACCCGTTCCTTTGGTGCTAGATGAACGAACGTCTCTCCACTTGCTAAGTTCTGACAGATAAGTGTGTGTGAAAGCCGTCCTTCATCTAGCTTGTTGGGAACACAAAGTTTCTTTTCAGTTGCAAACTCCATTCCATACATATATATGGGGAGGTACTAGCTCCAGCTCGGTTTTACAGTGAAAACTGCAGGAACTTCAAACCGGCACTAGGAAACAGACTGAGAAAGCAGAGAAAAAGTGTCTCCTGCAACCCTTTCCCTTGGTGCTAGATGAACGAACGTCTCTCAACTTGCTCAGTTCCGAGAGATAAGTGTGTATGAAAGCCGTCCTTCACCTAGCTTGTTGGGAACACAAAGTTCCTTTTCAGTTGCAAACTCCATTCCATACATATATATGGGGAGGTACAAACTCCAACTCGGTATTACAGTGAAAACTGCAGGAACTTCAAACCGGCACTAGGAAACAGACTGAGAAAGCAGAGAAAAATTCTCTCCTGCAACCCGTTCCCTTGGTGCTAGATGAACGAACGTCTCTGCACTTGCTCAGTTCTGAGAGATAGGTGTGTGTGAAAGCCGTCCTTCAACTAGCTTGTTGGGAACACAAAGTTCCTTTTCAGTTGCAAACTCCATTCCATACATATATATGGGTAGGTACAAACTCCAACTCGGTTTGACAGTGAAAACTGCAGGAACTTCAAACCGGCACTAGGAAACAGACTGAGAAAGCAGAGAAAAATTCTCTCCTGCAACCCGTTCCCTTGGTGCTAGATGAACGAACGTCTCTGCACTTGCTCAGTTCTGAGAGATAGGTGTGTGTGAAAGCCGTCCTTCACCTAGCTTGTTGGGAACACAAAGTTTCTTTTCAGTTGCAAACTCCATTCCATACATATATATGGGGAGGTACTAGCTCCAACTCGGTTTTACAGTGAAAACTGCAGGAACTTCAAACCGGCACTAGGAAACAGACTGAGAAAGCAGAGAAAAAGTGTCTCCTGCAACCCGTTCCCTTGTTGCTAGATGAACGAACATCTCTCCACTTGCTCAGTTCTGAGAGATAAGTGTGTGTGAAAGCCGTCCTTCACCTAGCTTGTTGGGAACACAAAATTTCTTTTCAGTTGCAAACTCCATTCCATATATATATATGGGGAGGTACTAGCTCCAACTCGGTTTTACAGTGAAAACTGCAGGAACTTCAAACCGGCACTAGGAAACAGACTGAGAAAGCAGAGGAAAAGTGTCTCCTGCAACCGGTTCCCTTGGTGCTAGATGAACGAACGTCTCTCCACTTGCTCAGTTCTGAGAGATAAATGTGTGTGAAAGCAGTCCTTCACCTAGCTTGTTGGGAACACAAAGTTTCTTTTCAGTTGCAAACTCCATTCCTTACATATATATGGGGAGGTACTAGCTCCAACTCGGTTTTACAGTGAAAACTGCAGGAACTTCAAACCGGCACTAGGAAACAGACTGAGAAAGCAGAGAAAAAGTGTCTCCTGCAACCCGTTCCCTTGGTGCTAGATGAACGAACGTCTCTCCACTTGCTCAGTTCTGAGAGATAAGTGTGTGTGAAAGCCGTCCTTCACCTAGCTTGTTGGGAACAGAAAGTTTCTTTTCAGTTGCAAAAACCATTCCATACATATATATGGGGAGGTACTAGCTCCAACTCGGTTTTACTGTGAAAAATGCAGGAACTTCAAACCGGCACTAGGAAACAGACTGAGAAAGCAGAGAAAAAGTGTCTCCTGCAACCCGTTCCCTTGGTGCTAGATGAACGAACGTCTCTCCACTTGCTCAGTTCTGAGAGATAAGTGTGTGTGAAAGCCGTCCTTCACCTAGCTTGTTGGGAACACAAAGTTTCTTTTCAGTTGCAAACTCCATTCCATACATATATATGGGGAGGTACTAGCTCCAACTCGGTTTGACAGTGAAAACTGCAGGAACTTCAAACCGGCACTAGGAAACAGACTGAGAACGCAGAGAAAAAGTGTCTCCTGCATCCGGTTTCCTTGTTGCTAGATGAACGAACGTCTCTCCACTTGCTCAGTTCTGAGAGATAAGTGTGTGTGAAAGCCGTCCTTCACCTAGCTTGTTGGGAACTAAAGTTTCTTTTCAGTTGCAAAAACCATTCCATACATATATATGTGGAGGTACTAGCTCCAACTCGGTTTTACAGTGAAAACTGCAGGAACTTCAAACCGGCACTAGGAAACAGACTGAGAAAGCAGAGAAAAAGTCTCTCCTGCAACCCGTTCCTTTGGTGCTAGATGAACGAACGTCTCTCCACTTGCTAAGTTCTGACAGATAAGTGTGTGTGAAAGCCGTCCTTCATCTAGCTTGTTGGGAACTCAAAGTTTCTTTTCAGTTGCAAACTCCATTCCATACATATATATGGGGAGGTACTAGCTCCAGCTCGGTTTTACAGTGAAAACTGCAGGAACTTCAAACCGGCACTAGGAAACAGACTGAGAAAGCAGAGAAAAAGTGTCTCCTGCAACCCGTTCCCTTGGTGCTAGATGAACGAACGTCTCTCAACTTGCTCAGTTCCGAGAGATAAGTGTGTATGAAAGCCGTCCTTCACCTAGCTTGTTGGGAACACAAAGTTCCTTTTCAGTTGCAAACTCCATTCCATACATATATATGGGGAGGTACAAACTCCAACTCGGTTTTACAGTGAAAACTGCAGGAACTTCAAACCGGCACTAGGAAACAGACTGAGAAAGCAGAGAAAAATTCTCTCCTGCAACCCGTTCCCTTGGTGCTAGATGAACGAACGTCTCTGCACTTGCTCAGTTCTGAGAGATAGGTGTGTGTGAAAGCCGTCCTTCAACTAGCTTGTTGGGAACACAAAGTTTCTTTTCAGTTGCAAACTCCATTCCATACATATATATGGGGAGGTACTAGCTCCAACTCGGTTTGACAGTGAAAACTGCAGGAACTTCAAACCGGCACTAGGAAACAGACTGAGAAAGCAGAGAAAAAGTGTCTCCTGCAACCCGTTCCCTTGTTGCTAGATGAACGAACATCTCTCCACTTGCTCAGTTCTGAGAGATAAGTGTGTGTGAAAGCCGTCCTTCACCTAGCTTGTTGGGAACACAAAGTTTCTTTTCAGTTGCAAAAACCATTCCATACATATATATGGGGAGGTACTACCTCCAACTCGGTTTGACAGTGAAAACTGCAGGAACTTCAAACCGGCACTAGGAAACAGACTGAGAAAGCAGAGAAAAAGTGTCTCCTGCAACCCGTTCCCTTGTTGCTAGATGAACGAACATCTCTCCACTTGCTAAGTTCTGAGAGATAAGTGTGTGTGAAAGCCGTACTTCACCTAGCTTGTTGGGAACACAAAGTTTCTTTTCAGTTACAAACTCCATTCCATATATATATATGGGGAGGTACTAGCTCCAACTCGGTTTTACAGTGAAAATTGCAGGAACTTCAAACTGGCACTAGGAAACAGACTGAGAATGCAGAGAAAAAGTCTCTCCTGCAACCCGTTACCTTGGTGCTAGATGAAAGAAAGTCTCTCCACTTGCTCAGTTCTGAGAGATAAGTGTGTGTGAAAGCCGTCCTTCACCTAGCTTGTTGGGAACACAAAGTTTCTTTTCAGTTGCAAAAACCATTCCATACATATATATGGGGAGGTACTACCTCCAACTCGGTTTGACAGTGAAAACTGCAGGAACTTCAAACCGGCACTAGGAAACAGACTGAGAAAGCAGAGGAAAAGTGTCTCCTGCAACCGGTTCCCTTGGTGCTAGATGAACGAACGTCTCTCCACTTGCTCAGTTCTGAGAGATAAGTGTGTGTGAAAGCCGTCCTTCACCTAGCTTGTTGGGAACAGAAAGTTTCTTTTCAGTTGAAAACTCCATTCCATACATATATATGGGGAGATACTAGCTCCAACTCGGTTTTACAGTGAAAACTGCAGGAACTTCAAACCGGCACTAGGAAACAGACTGAGAAAGCAGAGGAAAAGTGTCTCCTGCAACCCGTTCCCTTGGTGCTAGATGAACGAACGTCTCTCCACTTGCTCAGTTCCGAGAAATAAGTGTGTATGAAAGCCGTCCTTCACCTAGCTTGTTGGGAACAAAAAGTTCCTTTTCAGTTGCAAACTCCATTCCATACATATATATTGGTAGGTACAAACTCCAACTCGGTTTGACAGTGAAAACTGCAGGAACTTCAAACCGGCACTAGGAAACAGACTGAGAAAGCAGAGAAAAATTCTCTCCTGCAACCCGTTCCCTTGGTGCTAGATGAACGAACGTCTCTCCACTTGCTCAGTTCTGAGAGATAGGTGTGTGTGAAAGCCGTCCTTCACCTAGCTTGTTGGGAACACAAAGTTTCTTTTCAGTTGCAAACTCCATTCCATACATATATATGGGGAGGTACTAGCTCCAACTCGGTTTTACAGTGAAAACTGCAGGAACTTCAAACCGGCACTAGGAAACAGACTGAGAAAGCAGAGAAAAAGTGTCTCCTGCAACCCGTTCCCTTGTTGCTAGATGAACGAACATCTCTCCACTTGCTCAGTTCTGAGAGATAAGTGTGTGTGAAAGCCGTCCTTCACCTAGCTTGTTGGGAACACAAAGTTTCTTTTCAGTTGCAAACTCCATTCCATATATATATATGGGGAGGTACTAGCTCCAACTCGGTTTTACAGTGAAAACTGCAGGAACTTCAAACCGGCACTAGGAAACAGACTGAGAAAGCAGAGGAAAAGTGTCTCCTGCAACCGGTTCCCTTGGTGCTAGATGAACGAACGTCTCTCCACTTGCTCAGTTCTGAGAGATAAATGTGTGTGAAAGCAGTCCTTCACCTAGCTTGTTGGGAACACAAATTTTCTTTTCAGTTGCAAACTCCATTCCTTACATATATATGGGGAGGTACTAGCTCCAACTCGGTTTTACAGTGAAAACTGCAGGAACTTCAAACCGGCACTAGGAAACAGACTGAGAAAGCAGAGAAAAAGTGTCTCCTGCAACCCGTTCCCTTGGTGCTAGATGAACGAACGTCTCTCCACTTGCTCAGTTCTGAGAGTTAAGTGTGTGTGAAAGCCGTCCTTCACCTAGCTTGTTGGGAACAGAAAGTTTCTTTTCAGTTGCAAAAACCATTCCATACATATATATGGGGAGGTACTAGCTCCAACTCGGTTTTACTGTGAAAAATGCAGGAACTTCAAACCGGCACTAGGAAACAGACTGAGAAAGCAGAGAAAAAGTGTCTCCTGCAACCCGTTCCCTTGGTGCTAGATGAACGAACGTCTCTCCACTTGCTCAGTTCTGAGAGATAAGTGTGTGTGAAAGCCGTCCTTCACCTAGCTTGTTGGGAACACAAAGTTTCTTTTCAGTTGCAAACTCCATTCCATACATATATATGGGGAGGTACTAGCTCCAACTCGGTTTGACAGTGAAAACTGCAGGAACTTCAAACCGGCACTAGGAAACAGACTGAGAACGCAGAGAAAAAGTGTCTCCTGCATCCGGTTTCCTTGTTGCTAGATGAACGAACGTCTCTCCACTTGCTCAGTTCTGAGAGATAAGTGTGTGTGAAAGCCGTCCTTCACCTAGATTGTTGGGAACTAAAGTTTCTTTTCAGTTGCAAAAACCATTCCATACATATATATGTGGAGGTACTAGCTCCAACTCGGTTTTACAGTGAAAACTGCAGGAACTTCAAACCGGCACTAGGAAACAGACTGAGAAAGCAGAGAAAAAGTCTCTCCTGCAATCCGTTCCTTTGGTGCTAGATGAACGAACGTCTCTCCACTTGCTAAGTTCTGACAGATAAGTGTGTGTGAAAGCCGTCCTTCATCTAGCTTGTTGGGAACACAAAGTTTCTTTTCAGTTGCAAACTCCATTCCATACATATATATGGGGAGGTACTAGCTCCAGCTCGGTTTTACAGTGAAAACTGCAGGAACTTCAAACCGGCACTAGGAAACAGACTGAGAAAGCAGAGAAAAAGTGTCTCCTGCAACCCGTTCCCTTGGTGCTAGATGAACGAACGTCTCTCAACTTGCTCAGTTCCGAGAGATAAGTGTGTATGAAAGCCGTCCTTCACCTACCTTGTTGGGAACACAAAGTTCCTTTTCAGTTGCAAACTCCATTCCATACATATATATGGGGAGGTACAAACTCCAACTCGGTTTTACAGTGAAAACTGCAGGAACTTCAAACCGGCACTAGGAAACAGACTGAGAAAGCAGAGAAAAATTCTCTCCTGCAACCCGTTCCCTTGGTGCTAGATGAACGAACGTCTCTGCACTTGCTCAGTTCTGAGAGATAGGTGTGTGTGAAAGCCGTCCTTCAACTAGCTTGTTGGGAACACAAAGTTTCTTTTCAGTTGCAAACTCCATTCCATACATATATATGGGGAGGTACTAGCTCCAACTCGGTTTTACAGTGAAAACGGCAGGAACTTCAAACCGGCACTAGGAAACAGACTGAGAATGCAGAGAAAAAGTGTCTCCTGCAACCCGTTCCCTTGTTGCTAGATGAACGAACATCTCTCCACTTGCTCAGTTCTGAGAGATAAGTGTGTGTGAAAGCCGTCCTTCACCTAGCTTGTTGGGAACACAAAGTTTCTTTTCAGTTGCAAAAACCATTCCATACATATATATGGGGAGGTACTACCTCCAACTCGGTTTGACAGTGAAAACTGCAGGAACTTCAAACCGGCACTAGGAAACAGACTGAGAAAGCAGAGGAAAAGTGTCTCCTGCAACCGGTTCCCTTGGTGCTAGATGAACGAACGTCTCTGCACTTGCTCAGTTCTGAGAGATAAATGTGTGTGAAAGCAGTCCTTCACCTAGCTTGTTGGGAACACAAAGTTTCTTTTCAGTTGCAAACTCCATTCCATACATATATATGGGGAGGTACTAGCTCCAACTCGGTTTTACAGTGAAAACTGCAGGAACTTCAAACCGGCACTAGGAAACAGACTGAGAACGCAGAGAAAAAGTGTCTCCTGCATCCGGTTTCCTTGTTGCTAGATGAACGAACGTCTCTCCACTTGCTCAGTTCTGAGAGATAAGTGTGTGTGAAAGCCGTCCTTCACCTAGCTTTTTGGGAACTAAAGTTTCTTTTCAGTTGCAAAAACCATTCCATACATATATATGTGGAGGTACTAGCTCCAACTCTGTTTTACAGTGAAAACTGCAGGAACTTCAAACCGGCACTAGGAAACAGACTGAGAAAGCAGAGAAAAAGTCTCTCCTGCAACCCGTTCCTTTGGTGCTAGATGAACGAACGTCTCTCCACTTGCTAAGTTCTGACAGATAAGTGTGTGTGAAAGCCGTCCTTCATCTAGCTTGTTGGGAACACAAAGTTTCTTTTCAGTTGCAAACTCCATTCCATACATATATATGGGGAGGTACTAGCTCCAGCTCGGTTTTACAGTGAAAACTGCAGGAACTTCAAACCGGCACTAGGAAACAGACTGAGAAAGCAGAGAAAAAGTGTCTCCTGCAACCCTTTCCCTTGGTGCTAGATGAACGAACGTCTCTCAACTTGCTCAGTTCCGAGAGATAAGTGTGTATGAAAGCCGTCCTTCACCTAGCTTGTTGGGAACACAAAGTTCCTTTTCAGTTGCAAACTCCATTCCATACATATATATGGGGAGGTACAAACTCCAACTCGGTATTACAGTGAAAACTGCAGGAACTTCAAACCGGCACTAGGAAACAGACTGAGAATGCAGAGAAAAATTCTCTCCTGCAACCCGTTCCCTTGGTGCTAGATGAACGAACGTCTCTGCACTTGCTCAGTTCTGAGAGATAGGTGTGTGTGAAAGCCGTCCTTCAACTAGCTTGTTGGGAACACAAAGTTTCTTTTCAGTTGCAAACTCCATTCCATACATATATATGGGGAGGTACTAGCTCCAACTCGGTTTTACAGTGAAAACTGCAGGAACTTCAAACCGGCACTAGGAAACAGACTGAGAAAGCAGAGAAAAAGTGTCTCCTGCAACCCGTTCCCTTCTTGCTAGATGAACGAACATCTCTCCACTTGCTAAGTTCTGAGAGATAAGTGTGTGTGAAAGCCGTCCTTCACCTAGGTTGTTGGGAACACAAAGTTTCTTTTCAGTTGCAAACTCCATTCCATATATATATATGGGGAGGTAGTAGCTCCAACTCGGTTTTACAGTGAAAATTGCAGGAACTTCAAACTGGCACTAGGAAACAGACTGAGAATGCAGAGAAAAAGTCTCTCCTGCAACCCGTTACCTTGGTGCTAGATGAAAGAAAGTCTCTCCACTTGCTCAGTTCTGAGAGATAAGTGTGTGTGAAAGCCGTCCTTCACCTAGCTTGTTGGGAACACAAAGTTTCTTTTCAGTTGCAAAAACCATTCCATACATATATATGGGGAGGTACTACCTCCAACTCGGTTTGACAGTGAAAACTGCAGGAACTTCAAACCGGCACTAGGAAACAGACTGAGAAAGCAGAGGAAAAGTGTCTCCTGCAACCGGTTCCCTTGGTGCTAGATGAACGAACGTCTCTCCACTTGCTCAGTTCTGAGAGATAAATGTGTGTGAAAGCAGTCCTTCACCTAGCTTGTTGGGAACACAAAGTTTCTTTTCAGTTGCAAACTCCATTCCATACATATATATGGGGAGGTACTAGCTCCAACTCGGTTTGACAGTGAAAACTGCAGGAACTTGAAACCGGCACTAGGAAACAGACTGAGAAAGCAGAGAAAAAGTGTCTCCTGCAACCCGTTCCCTTGGTGCTAGATGAACGAACGTCTCTCCACTTGCTCAGTTCTGAGAGATAAGTGTGTGTGAAAGCCGTCCTTCACCTAGCTTGTTGGGAACACAAAGTTTCTTTTCAGTTGAAAACTCCATTCCATATATATATATGGGGAGGTACTAGCTCCAACTCGGTTTTACAGTGAAAACTGCAGGAACTTCAAACCGGCACTAGGAAACAGACTGAGAAAGCAGAGGAAAAGTGTCTCCTGCAACCCGTTCCCTTGGTGCTAGATGAACGAACGTCTCTCCACTTGCTCAGTTCCGAGAAATAAGTGTGTATGAAAGCCGTCCTTCACCTAGCTTGTTGGGAACACAAAGTTCCTTTTCAGTTGCAAACTCCATTCCATACATATATATGGGTAGGTACAAACTCCAACTCGGTTTGACAGTGAAAACTGCAGGAACTTCAAACCGGCACTAGGAAACAGACTGAGAAAGCAGAGAAAAATTCTCTCCTGCAACCCGTTCCCTTGGTGCTAGATGAACGAACGTCTCTGCACTTGCTCAGTTCTGAGAGATAGGTGTGTTTGAAAGCCGTCCTTCACCTAGCTTGTTGGGAACACAAAGTTTCTTTTCAGTTGCAAACTCCATTCCATACATATATATGGGGAGGTACTAGCTCCAACTCGGTTTTACAGTGAAAACTGCAGGAACTTCAAACCGGCACTAGGAAACAGACTGAGAAAGCAGAGAAAAAGTGTCTCCTGCAACCCGTTCCCTTGTTGCTAGATGAACGAACATCTCTCCACTTGCTCAGTTCTGAGAGATAAGTGTGTGTGAAAGCCGTCCTTCACCTAGCTTGTTGGGAACACAAAGTTTCTTTTCAGTTGCAAACTCCATTCCATATATATATATGGGGAGGTACTAGCTCCAACTCGGTTTTACAGTGAAAACTGCAGGAACTTCAAACCGGCACTAGGAAACAGACTGAGAAAGCAGAGGAAAAGTGTCTCCTGCAACCGGTTCCCTTGGTGCTAGATGAACGAACGTCTCTCCACTTGCTCAGTTCTGAGAGATAAATGTATGTGAAAGCAGTCCTTCACCTAGCTTGTTGGGAACACAAAGTTTCTTTTCAGTTGCAAACTCCATTCCATACATATATATGGGGAGGTACTAGCTCCAACTCGGTTTTACAGTGAAAACTGCAGGAACTTCAAACCGGCACTAGGAAACAGACTGAGAAAGCAGAGAAAAAGTGTCTCCTGCAACCCGTTCCCTTGGTGCTAGATGAACGAACGTCTCTCCACTTGCTCAGTTCTGAGAGATAAGTGTGTGTGAAAGCCGTCCTTCACCTAGCTTGTTGGGAACAGAAAGTTTCTTTTCAGTTGAAAACTCCATTCCATACATATATATGGGGAGGTACTAGCTCCAACTCGGTTTTACAGTGAAAACTGCAGGAACTTCAAACCGGCACTAGGAAACAGACTGAGAAAGCAGAGAAAAAGTGTCTCCTGCAACCCGTTCCCTTGTTACTAGATGAACGAACATCTCTCCACTTGCTCAGTTCTGAGAGATAAGTGTGTGTGAAAGCCGTCCTTCACCTAGCTTGTTGGGAACACAAAGTTTCTTTTCAGTTGCAAACTCCATTCCATATATATATATGGGGAGGTACTAGCTCCAACTCGGTTTTACAGTGAAAACTGCAGGAACTTCAAACCGGCACTAGGAAACAGACTGAGAAAGCAGAGGAAAAGTGTCTCCTGCAACCGGTTCCCTTGGTGCTAGATGAACGAACGTCTCTCCACTTGCTCAGTTCTGAGAGATAAATGTGTGTGAAAGCAGTCCTTCACCTAGCTTGTTGGGAACACAAAGTTTCTTTTCAGTTGCAAACTCCATTCCATACATATATATGGGGAGGTACTAGCTCCAGCTCGGTTTTACAGTGAAAACTGCAGGAACTTCAAACCGGCACTAGGAAACAGACTGAGAAAGCAGAGAAAAAGTGTCTCCTGCAACCCTTTCCCTTGGTGCTAGATGAACGAACGTCTCTCAACTTGCTCAGTTCCGAGAGATAAGTGTGTATGAAAGCCGTCCTTCACCTAGCTTGTTGGGAACACAAAGTTCCTTTTCAGTTGCAAACTCCATTCCATACATATATATGGGGAGGTACAAACTCCAACTCGGTATTACAGTGAAAACTGCAGGAACTTCAAACCGGCACTAGGAAACAGACTGAGAAAGCAGAGAAAAATTCTCTCCTGCAACCCGTTCCCTTGGTGCTAGATGAACGAACGTCTCTGCACTTGCTCAGTTCTGAGAGATAGGTGTGTGTGAAAGCCGTCCTTCAACTAGCTTGTTGGGAACACAAAGTTTCTTTTCAGTTGCAAACTCCATTCCATACATATATATGGGGAGGTACTAGCTCCAACTCTGTTTTACAGTGAAAATTGCAGGAACTTCAAACTGGCACTAGGAAACAGACTGAGAATGCAGAGAAAAAGTCTCTCCTGCAACCCGTTACCTTGGTGCTAGATGAAAGAAAGTCTCTCCACTTGCTCAGTTCTGAGAGATAAGTGTGTGTGAAAGCCGTCCTTCACCTAGCTTGTTGGGAACACAAAGTTTCTTTTCAGTTGCAAAAACCATTCCATACATATATATGGGGAGGTACTACCTCCAACTCGGTTTGACAGTGAAAACTGCAGGAACTTCAAACCGGCACTAGGAAACAGACTGAGAAAGCAGAGGAAAAGTGTCTCCTGCAACCGGTTCCCTTGGTGCTAGATGAACGAACGTCTCTCCACTTGCTCAGTTCTGAGAGATAAATGTGTGTGAAAGCAGTCCTTCACCTAGCTTGTTGGGAACACAAAGTTTCTTTTCAGTTGCAAACTCCATTCCATACATATATATGGGGAGGTACTACCTCCAACTCGGTTTGACAGTGAAAACTGCAGGAACTTCAAACCGGCACTAGGAAACAGACTGAGAAAGCAGAGAAAAAGTGTCTCCTGCAACCCGTTCCCTTGGTGCTAGATGAACGAACGTCTCTCCACTTGCTCAGTTCTGAGAGATAAGTGTGTGTGAAAGCCGTCCTTCACCTAGCTTGTTGGGAACTGAAAGTTTCTTTTCAGTTGAAAACTCCATTCCATACATATATATGGGGAGGTACTAGCTCCAACTCGGTTTTACAGTGAAAACTGCAGGAACTTCAAACCGGCACTAGGAAACAGACTGAGAAAGCAGAGGAAAAGTGTCTCCTGCAACCCGTTCCCTTGGTGCTAGATGAACGAACGTCTCTCCACTTGCTCAGTTCCGAGAAATAAGTGTGTATGAAAGCCGTCCTTCACCTAGCTTGTTGGGAACACAAAGTTCCTTTTCAGTTGCAAACTCCATTCCATACATATATATGGGTAGGTACAAACTCCAACTCGGTTTGACAGTGAAAACTGCAGGAACTTCAAACCGGCACTAGGAAACAGACTGAGAAAGCAGAGAAAAATTCTCTCCTGCAACCCGTTCCCTTGGTGCTAGATGAACGAACGTCTCTGCACTTGCTCAGTTCTGAGAGATAGGTGTGTGTGAAAGCCGTCCTTCACCTAGCTTGTTGGGAACACAAAGTTTCTTTTCAGTTGCAAACTCCATTCCATACATATATATGGGGAGGTACTAGCTCCAACTCGGTTTTACAGTGAAAACTGCAGGAACTTCAAACCGGCACTAGGAAACAGACTGAGAAAGCAGAGAAAAAGTGTCTCCTGCAACCCGTTCCCTTGTTGCTAGATGAACGAACATCTCTCCACTTGCTCAGTTCTGAGAGATAAGTTTGTGTGAAAGCCGTCCTTCACCTAGCTTGTTGGGAACACAAAGTTTCTTTTCAGTTGCAAACTCCATTCCATATATATATATGGGGAGGTACTAGCTCCAACTCGGTTTTACAGTGAAAACTGCAGGAACTTCAAACCGGCACTAGGAAACAGACTGAGAAAGCAGAGGAAAAGTGTCTCCTGCAACCGGTTCCCTTGGTGCTAGATGAACGAACGTCTCTCCACTTGCTCAGTTCTGAGAGATAAATGTGTGTGAAAGCAGTCCTTCACCTAGCTTGTTGGGAACACAAAGTTTCTTTTCAGTTGCAAACTCCATTCCATACATATATATGGGGAGGTACTAGCTCCAACTCGGTTTTACAGTGAAAACTGCAGGAACATCAAACCGGCACTAGGAAACAGACTGAGAAAGCAGAGAAAAAGTATCTCCTGCAACCGGTTCCCTTGGTGCTAGATGAACGAACGTCTCTCCACTTGCTCAGTTCTGAGAGATAAATGTGTGTGAAAGCCGTCCTTCACCTAGCTTGTTGGGAACAGAAAGTTTCTTTTCAGTTGAAAACTCCATTCCATACATATATATGGGGAGGTACTAGCTCCAACTCGGTTTTACAGTGAAAACTGCAGGAACTTCAAACCGGCACTAGGAAACAGACTGAGAAAGCAGAGAAAAAGTGTCTCCTGCAACCCGTTCCCTTGTTGCTAGATGAACGAACATCTCTCCACTTGCTCAGTTCTGAGAGATAAGTGTGTGTGAAAGCCGTCCTTCACCTAGCTTGTTATGAACACAAAGTTTCTTTTCAGTTGCAAACTCCATTCCATATATATATATGGGGAGGTACTAGCTCCAACTCGGTTTTACAGTGAAAACTGCAGGAACTTCAAACCGGCACTAGGAAACAGACTGAGAAAGCAGAGGAAAAGTGTCTCCTGCAACCGGTTCCCTTGGTGCTAGATGAACGAACGTCTCTCCACTTGCTCAGTTCTGAGAGATAAATGTGTGTGAAAGCAGTCCTTCACCTAGCTTGTTGGGAACACAAAGTTTCTTTTCAGTTGCAAACTCCATTCCATACATATATATGGGGAGGTACTAGCTCCAACTCGGTTTTAGAGTGAAAACTGCAGGAACTTCAAACCGGCACTAGGAAACAGACTGAGAAAGCAGAGAAAAAGTGTCTCCTGCAACCCGTTCCCTTGGTGCTAGATGAACGAACGTCTCTCCACTTGCTCAGTTCTGAGAGATAAGTGTGTGTGAAAGCCGTCCTTCACCTAGCTTGTTGGGAACAGAAAGTTTCTTTTCAGTTGAAAACTCCATTCCATACATATATATGGGGAGGTACAAGCTCCAACTCGGTTTTACAGTGAAAACTGCAGGAACTTCAAACCGGCACTAGGAAACAGACTGAGAAAGCGGAGGAAAAGTGTCTCCTGCAACCCGTTCCCTTGGTGCTAGATGAACGAACGTCTCTCCACTTGCTCAGTTCCGAGAGATAAGTGTGTATGAAAGCCGTCCTTCACCTAGCTTGTTGGGAACACAAAGTTAATTTTCAGTTGCAAACTCCATTCCATACATATATATGGGGAGGTACAAACTCCAACTCGGTTTTACAGTGAAAACTGCAGGAACTTCAAACCGGCACTAGGAAACAGACTGAGAAAGCAGAGAAAAAGTGTCTCCTGCAACCCGTTCCCTTGGTGCTAGATGAACGAACGTCTCTGCACTTGCTCAGTTCTGAGAGATAGGTGTGTGTGAAAGCCGTCCTTCACCTAGCTTGTTGGGAACACAAAGTTTCTTTTCAGTTGCAAACTCCATTCCATACATATATATGAGGAGGTACTAGCTCCAACTCGGTTTGACAGTGAAAACTGCAGGAACTTCAAACCGGCACTAGGAAACAGACTGAGAAAGCAGAGGAAAAGTGTCTCCTGCAACCGGTTCCCTTGGTGCTAGATGAACGAACGTCTCTCCACTTGCTCAGTTCTGAGAGATAAAAGTGTGTGAAAGCAGTCCTTCACCTAGCTTGTTGGGAACACAAAGTTTCTTTTAAGTTGCAAACTCCATTCCATACATATATATGGGGAGGTACTAGCTCCAACTCGGTTTTACAGTGAAAACTGCAGGAACTTCAAACCGGCACTAGGAAACAGACTGAGAAAGCAGAGGAAAACTGTCTCCTGCAACCCGTTCCCTTGGTGCTAGATGAACGAACGTCTCTCCACTTGCTCAGTTCCGAGAGATAAGTGTGTATGAAAGCCGTCCTTCACCTAGCTTGTTGGGAACACAAAGTTCCTTTTCAGTTGCAAACTCCATTCCATACATATATATGGGGAGGTACAAACTCCACCTCGGTTTGACAGTGAAAACTGCAGGAACTTCAAACCGGCACTAGGAAACAGACTGAGAAAGCAGAGAAAAATTCTCTCCTGCAACCCGTTCCCATGGTGCTAGATGAACGAACGTCTCTGCACTTGCTTAGTTCTGAGAGATAGGTGTGTGTGAAAGCCGTCCTTCACCTAGCTTGTTGGGAACACAAAGTTTCTTTTCAGTTGCAAAATCCATTCCATACATATATATGGGGAGGTACTAGCTCCAACTCGGTTTTACAGTGAAAACTGCAGGAACTTCAAACCGGCACTAGGAAACAGACTGAGAAAGCAGAGAAAAAGTGTCTCCTGCAACCAGTTCCCTTGTTGCTAGATGAACGAACGTCTCTCCACTTGCTCAGTTCTGAGAGATAAGTGTGTGTGAAAGCCGTCCTTCACCTAGCTTGTTGGGAACACAAAGTTTCTTTTCAGTTGCAAACTCCATTCCATATATATATATGGGGAGGTACTAGCTCCAACTCGGTTTTACAGTGAAAACTGCAGGAACTTCAAACCGGCACTAGGAAACAGACTGAGAAAGCAGAGGAAAAGTGTCTCCTGCAACCCGTCCCCTTGGTGCTAGATGAACGAACGTCTCTCCACTTGCTCAGTTCCGAGAGATAAGTGTGTATGAAAGCCGTCCTTAACCTAGCTTGTTGGGAACACAAAGTTTCTTTTCAGTTGCAAACTTCATTCCATACATATATATGGGGAGGTACTAGCTCCAACTCTTTTTGACAGGTAAAACTGCAGGAACTTCAAACCGGCACTAGGAAACAGACTGAGAATGCAGAGAAAAAGTCTCTCCTGCAACCCGTACCTTGGTGCTAGATGAAAGAATGTCTCTCCACTTGCTCAGTTCTGAGAGATAAGTGTGTGTGAAAGCCGTCCTTCACCTAGCTTGTTGGGAACACATAGTTTCTTTTCAGTTGCAAAAACCATTCCATACATATATATGGGGAGGTACTAGCTCCAACTAGGTTTGACAGTGAAAACTGCATGAACTTCAAACCGGCACTAGGAAACAGACTGAGAAAGCAGAGGAATAGTGTCTCCTGCAACCGGTTCCCTTGGTGCTAGATGAACGAACGTCTCTCCACTTGCTCAGTTCTGAGAGATAAATGTGTGTGAAAGCAGTCCTTCACCTAGCTTGTTGGGAACACAAAGTTTCTTTTCAGTTGCAAACTCCATTCCATACATATATATGGGGAGGTACTAGCTCCAACTCGGTTTTACAGTGAAAACTGCAGGAACTTCAAACCAGCACTAGGAAACAGACTGAGAAAGCAGAGAAAAAGTGTCTCCTGCAACCCGTTCCCTTGGTGCTAGATGAACGAACGTCTCTCCACTTGCTCAGTTCTGAGAGATAAGTGTGTGTGAAAGCCGTCCTTCACCTAGCTTGTTGGGAACACAAAGTTTCTTTTCAGTTGCAAACTCCATTCCATACATATATATGGGGAGGTACTAGCTCCAACTCGGTTTGACAGTGAAAACTGCAGGAACTTCAAACCGGCACTAGGAAACAGACTGAGAACGCAGAGAAAAAGTGTCTCCTGCATCCGGTTTCCTTGTTGCTAGATGAACGAACGTCTCTCCACTTGCTCAGTTCTGAGAGATAAGTGTGTGTGAAAGCCGTCCTTCACCTAGCTTGTTGGGAACACAAAGTTTCTTTTCAGTTGCAAAAACCATTCCATACATATATATGGGTGGTACTAGCTCCAACTCGGTTTGACAGTGAAAACTGCATGAACTTCAAACCGGCACTAGGAAACAGACTGAGAAAGCAGAGGAAAAGTGTCTCCTGCAACCGGTTCCCTTGGTGCTAGATGAACGAACGTCTCTCCACTTGCTCAGTTCTGAGAGATAAATGTGTGTGAAAGCAGTCCTTCACCTAGCTTGTTGGGAACACAAAGTTTCTTTTCAGTTGCAAACTCCATTCCATACATATATATGGGGAGGTACTAGCTCCAACTCGGTTTTACAGTGAAAACTGCAGGAACTTCAAACCGGCACTAGGAAACAGAATGAGAAAGCAGAGAAAAAGTGTCTCCTGCAACCCGTTCCCTTGGTGCTAGATGAACGAACGTCTCTCCACTTGCTCAGTTCTGAGAGATAAGTGTGTGTGAAAGCCGTCCTTCACCTAGCTTGTTGGGAACACAAAGTTTCTTTTCAGTTGCAAACTCCATTCCATACATATATATGGGGAGGTACTAGCTCCAACTCGGTTTGACAGTGAAAACTGCAGGAACTTCAAACCGGCACTAGGAAACAGACTGAGAACGCAGAGAAAAAGTGTCTCCTGCATCCGGTTTCCTTGTTGCTAGATGAACGAACGTCTCTCCACTTGCTCAGTTCTGAGAGATAAGTGTGTGTGAAAGCCGTCCTTCACCTAACTTGTTGGGAACACAAAGTTTCTTTTCAGTTGCAAAAACCATTCCATACATATATATGGGGAGGTACTAGCTCCAACTCGGTTTGACAGTGAAAACTGCATGAACTTCAAACCGGCACTAGGAAACAGACTGAGAAAGCAGAGGAAAAGTGTCTCCTGCAACCGGTTCCCTTGGTGCTAGATGAACGAACGTCTCTCCACTTGCTCAGTTCTGAGAGATAAATGTGTGTGAAAGCAGTCCTTCACCTAGCTTGTTGGGAACACAAAGTTTCTTTTCAGTTGCAAACTCCATTCCATACATTTATATGGGGAGGTACTAGCTCCAACTCGGTTTTACAGTGAAAACTGCAGGAACTTCAAACCGGCACTAGGAAACAGACTGAGATAGCAGAGAAAAAGTGTCTCCTGCAACCCGTTCCCTTGTTCCTAGTAGAACGAACGTCTCTCCACTTGCTCAGTTCTGAGAGATAAGTGTGTGTGAAAGCCGTCCTTCACCTAGCTTGTTGGGAACACAAAGTTTCTTTTCAGTTGCAAACTCCATTCCATATATATATATGGGGAGGTACTAGCTCCAACTCGGTTTTACAGTGAAAACTGCAGGAACTTCAAACCGGCACTAGGAAACAGACTGAGAAAGCAGAGGAAAAGTGTCTCCTGCAACCCGTCCCCTTGGTGCTAGATGAACGAACGTCTCTCCACTTGCTCAGTTCTGAGAGATATGTGTGTATGAAAGCCGTCCTTCACCTAGCTTGTTGGGAACACAAAGTTTCTTTTCAGTTGCAAACTTCATTCCATACATATATATGGGGAGGTACTAGCTCCAACACTATTTGACAGGGAAAACTGCAGGAACTTCAAACCGGCACTAGGAAACAGACTGAGAATGCAGAGAAAAAGTCTCTCCTGCAACCCGTTACCTTGGTGCTAGATGAAAGAACGTCTCTCCACTTGCTCAGTTCTGAGAGATAAGTGTGTGTGAAAGCCGTCCTTCACCTAGCTTGTTGGGAACACAAAGTTTCTTTTCAGTTGCAAAAACCATTCCATACATATATATGGGGAGGTACTACCTCCAACTCGGTTTGACAGTGAAAACTGCATGAACTTCAAACCGGCACTAGGAAACAGACTGAGAAAGCAGAGAAAAAGTGACTCCTGCAACCCGTTCCCTTGGTGCTAGATGAACGAACGTCTCTCCACTTGCTCAGTTCTGAGAGATAAATGTGTGTGAAAGCAGTCCTTCACCTAGCTTGTTGGGAACACAAAGTTTCTTTTCAGTTGCAAACTCCATTCCATACATATATATGGGGAGGTACTAGCTCCAACTCGGTTTGACAGTGAAATCTGCAGGAACTTCAAACCGGCACTAGGAAACAGACTGAGAACGCAGAGAAAAAGTGTCTCCTGCATCCGGTTTCCTTGTTGCTAGATGAACGAACGTCTCTCCACTTGCTCAGTTCTGAGAGATAAGTGTGTGTGAAAGCCGTCCTTCACCTAGCTTGTTGGGAACTAAAGTTTCTTTTCAGTTGCAAACTTCAATCCATACATATACATGGGGAGGTACTAGCTCCAACTCGGTTTTACAGTGAAAACTGCAGGAACTTCAAAACGGCACTAGGAAACAGACTGAGAAAGCAGAGAAAAAGTCTCTCCTGCAACCCGTTCCTTTGGTGCTACATGAACGAACGTCTCTCCACTTGCTAAGTTCTGAGAGATAAGTGTGTGTGAAAGCCGTCCTTCATCTAGCTTGTTGGGAACACAAAGTTTCTTTTCAGTTGCAAACTCCATTCCATACATATATATGGGGAGGTACTAGCTCCAACTCGGTTTTACAGTGAAAACTGCAGGAACTTCAAACCGGCACTAGGAAACAGACTGAGAAAGCAGAGGAAAAGTGTCTCCTGCAACCCGTTCCCTTGGTGCTAGATGAAAGAACGTCTCTCAACTTGCTCAGTTCCGAGAGATAAGTGTGTATGAAAGCCGTCCTTAACCTAGCTTGTTGGGACCACAAAGTTTCTTTTCAGTTGCAAACTCCATTCCATACATATATATGGGGAGGTACAAACTCCAACTCGGTTTTACAGTGAAAACTGCAGGAACTTCAAACCGGCACTAGGAAACAGACTGAGAAAGCAGAGGATAAGTGTCTCCTGCAATCCGTCCCCTTGGTGCTAGATGAACGAACGTCTCTCCACTTGCTCAGTTCCGAGAGATAAGTGTGTATGAAAGCCGTCCTTAACCTAGCTTGTTGGGAACACAAAGTTTCTTTTCAGTTGCAAACTTCATTCCATACATATATATGGGGAGGTACTAGCTCCAACTCTTTTTGACAGGGAAAACTGCAGGAACTTCAAACCGGCACTAGGAAACAGACTGAGAATGCAGAGAAAAAGTCTCTCCTGCAACCCGTTACCTTGGTGCTAGATGAAAGAACGTCTCTCCACTTGCTCAGTTCTGAGAGATAAGTGTGTGTGAAAGCCGTCCTTCACCTAGCTTGTTGGGAACACAAAGTTTCTTTTCAGTTGCAAAAACCATTCCATACATATATATGGGGAGGTACTAGCTCCAACTCGGTTTTACAGTGAAAACTGCATGAACTTCAAACCGGCACTAGGAAACAGACTGAGAAAGCAGAGGAAAAGTGTCTCCTGCAACCGGTTCCCTTGGTGCTAGATGAACGAACGTCTCTCCACTTGCTCAGTTCTGAGAGATAAATGTGTGTGAAAGCAGTCCTTCACCTAGCTTGTTGGGAACACAAAGTTTCTTTTCAGTTGCAAACTCCATTCCATACATATATATGGGGAGGTACTAGCTCCAACTCGGTTTTACAGTGAAAACTGCAGGAACTTCAAACCGGCACTAGGAAACAGACTGAGAAAGCAGAGAAAAAGTGTCTCCTGCAACCCGTTCCCTTCTTGCTAGATGAACGAACATCTCTCCACTTGCTAAGTTCTGAGAGATAAGTGTGTGTGAAAGCCGTCCTTCACCTAGGTTGTTGGGAACACAAAGTTTCTTTTCAGTTGCAAACTCCATTCCATATATATATATGGGGAGGTAGTAGCTCCAACTCGGTTTTACAGTGAAAATTGCAGGAACTTCAAACTGGCACTAGGAAACAGACTGAGAATGCAGAGAAAAAGTCTCTCCTGCAACCCGTTACCTTGGTGCTAGATGAAAGAAAGTCTCTCCACTTGCTCAGTTCTGAGAGATAAGTGTGTGTGAAAGCCGTCCTTCACCTAGCTTGTTGGGAACACAAAGTTTCTTTTCAGTTGCAAAAACCATTCCATACATATATATGGGGAGGTACTACCTCCAACTCGGTTTGACAGTGAAAACTGCAGGAACTTCAAACCGGCACTAGGAAACAGACTGAGAAAGCAGAGGAAAAGTGTCTCCTGCAACCGGTTCCCTTGGTGCTAGATGAACGAACGTCTCTCCACTTGCTCAGTTCTGAGAGATAAATGTGTGTGAAAGCAGTCCTTCACCTAGCTTGTTGGGAACACAAAGTTTCTTTTCAGTTGCAAACTCCATTCCATACATATATATGGGGAGGTACTAGCTCCAACTCGGTTTGACAGTGAAAACTGCAGGAACTTGAAACCGGCACTAGGAAACAGACTGAGAAAGCAGAGAAAAAGTGTCTCCTGCAACCCGTTCCCTTGGTGCTAGATGAACGAACGTCTCTCCACTTGCTCAGTTCTGAGAGATAAGTGTGTGTGAAAGCCGTCCTTCACCTAGCTTGTTGGGAACACATAGTTTCTTTTCAGTTGAAAACTCCATTCCATATATATATATGGGGAGGTACTAGCTCCAACTCGGTTTTACAGTGAAAACTGCAGGAACTTCAAACCGGCACTAGGAAACAGACTGAGAAAGCAGAGGAAAAGTGTCTCCTGCAACCCGTTCCCTTGGTGCTAGATGAACGAACGTCTCTCCACTTGCTCAGTTCCGAGAAATAAGTGTGTATGAAAGCCGTCCTTCACCTAGCTTGTTGGGAACACAAAGTTCCTTTTCAGTTGCAAACTCCATTCCATACATATATATGGGTAGGTACAAACTCCAACTCGGTTTGACAGTGAAAACTGCAGGAACTTCAAACCGGCACTAGGAAACAGACTGAGAAAGCAGAGAAAAATTCTCTCCTGCAACCCGTTCCCTTGGTGCTAGATGAACGAACGTCTCTGCACTTGCTCAGTTCTGAGAGATAGGTGTGTTTGAAAGCCGTCCTTCACCTAGCTTGTTGGGAACACAAAGTTTCTTTTCAGTTGCAAACTCCATTCCATACATATATATGGGGAGGTACTAGCTCCAACTCGGTTTTACAGTGAAAACTGCAGGAACTTCAAACCGGCACTAGGAAACAGACTGAGAAAGCAGAGAAAAAGTGTCTCCTGCAACCCGTTCCCTTGTTGCTAGATGAACGAACATCTCTCCACTTGCTCAGTTCTGAGAGATAAGTGTGTGTGAAAGCCGTCCTTCACCTAGCTTGTTGGGAACACAAAGTTTCTTTTCAGTTGCAAACTCCATTCCATATATATATATGGGGAGGTACTAGCTCCAACTCGGTTTTACAGTGAAAACTGCAGGAACTTCAAACCGGCACTAGGAAACAGACTGAGAAAGCAGAGGAAAAGTGTCTCCTGCAACCGGTTCCCTTGGTGCTAGATGAACGAACGTCTCTCCACTTGCTCAGTTCTGAGAGATAAATGTATGTGAAAGCAGTCCTTCACCTAGCTTGTTGGGAACACAAAGTTTCTTTTCAGTTGCAAACTCCATTCCATACATATATATGGGGAGGTACTAGCTCCAGCTCGGTTTTACAGTGAAAACTGCAGGAACTTCAAACCGGCACTAGGAAACAGACTGAGAAAGCAGAGAAAAAGTGTCTCCTGCAACCCTTTCCCTTGGTGCTAGATGAACGAACGTCTCTCAACTTGCTCAGTTCCGAGAGATAAGTGTGTATGAAAGCCGTCCTTCACCTAGCTTGTTGGGAACACAAAGTTCCTTTTCAGTTGCAAACTCCATTCCATACATATATATGGGGAGGTACAAACTCCAACTCGGTATTACAGTGAAAACTGCAGGAACTTCAAACCGGCACTAGGAAACAGACTGAGAAAGCAGAGAAAAATTCTCTCCTGCAACCCGTTCCCTTGGTGCTAGATGAACGAACGTCTCTGCACTTGCTCAGTTCTGAGAGATAGGTGTGTGTGAAAGCCGTCCTTCAACTAGCTTGTTGGGAACACAAAGTTTCTTTTCAGTTGCAAACTCCATTCCATACATATATATGGGGAGGTACTAGCTCCAACTCTGTTTTACAGTGAAAATTGCAGGAACTTCAAACTGGCACTAGGAAACAGACTGAGAATGCAGAGAAAAAGTCTCTCCTGCAACCCGTTACCTTGGTGCTAGATGAAAGAAAGTCTCTCCACTTGCTCAGTTCTGAGAGATAAGTGTGTGTGAAAGCCGTCCTTCACCTAGCTTGTTGGGAACACAAAGTTTCTTTTCAGTTGCAAAAACCATTCCATACATATATATGGGGAGGTACTACCTCCAACTCGGTTTGACAGTGAAAACTGCAGGAACTTCAAACCGGCACTAGGAAACAGACTGAGAAAGCAGAGAAAAATTCTCTCCTGCAACCCGTTCCCTTGGTGCTAGATGAACGAACGTCTCTGCACTTGCTCAGTTCTGAGAGATAGGTGTGTGTGAAAGCCGTCCTTCAACTAGCTTGTTGGGAACACAAAGTTTCTTTTCAGTTGCAAACTCCATTCCATACATATATATGGGGAGGTACTAGCTCCAACTCTGTTTTACAGTGAAAATTGCAGGAACTTCAAACTGGCACTAGGAAACAGACTGAGAATGCAGAGAAAAAGTCTCTCCTGCAACCCGTTACCTTGGTGCTAGATGAAAGAAAGTCTCTCCACTTGCTCAGTTCTGAGAGATAAGTGTGTGTGAAAGCCGTCCTTCACCTAGCTTGTTGGGAACACAAAGTTTCTTTTCAGTTGCAAAAACCATTCCATACATATATATGGGGAGGTACTACCTCCAACTCGGTTTGACAGTGAAAACTGCAGGAACTTCAAACCGGCACTAGGAAACAGACTGAGAAAGCAGAGGAAAAGTGTCTCCTGCAACCGGTTCCCTTGGTGCTAGATGAACGAACGTCTCTCCACTTGCTCAGTTCTGAGAGATAAATGTGTGTGAAAGCAGTCCTTCACCTAGCTTGTTGGGAACACAAAGTTTCTTTTCAGTTGCAAACTCCATTCCATACATATATATGGGGAGGTACTACCTCCAACTCGGTTTGACAGTGAAAACTGCAGGAACTTCAAACCGGCACTAGGAAACAGACTGAGAAAGCAGAGAAAAAGTGTCTCCTGCAACCCGTTCCCTTGGTGCTAGATGAACGAACGTCTCTCCACTTGCTCAGTTCTGAGAGATAAGTGTGTGTGAAAGCCGTCCTTCACCTAGCTTGTTGGGAACTGAAAGTTTCTTTTCAGTTGCAAACTCCATTCCATACATATATATGGGGAGGTACTAGCTCCAACTCGGTTTGACAGTGAAAACTGCAGGAACTTCAAACCGGCACTAGGAAACAGACTGAGAAAGCAGAGGAAAAGTGTCTCCTGCAACCCGTTCCCTTGGTGCTAGATGAACGAACGTCTCTCCACTTGCTCAGTTCCGAGAAATAAGTGTGTATGAAAGCCGTCCTTCACCTAGCTTGTTGGGAACACAAAGTTCCTTTTCAGTTGCAAACTCCATTCCATACATATATATGGGTAGGTACAAACTCCAACTCGGTTTGACAGTGAAAACTGCAGGAACTTCAAACCGGCACTAGGAAACAGACTGAGAAAGCAGAGAAAAATTCTCTCCTGCAACCCGTTCCCTTGGTGCTAGATGAACGAACGTCTCTGCACTTGCTCAGTTCTGAGAGATAGGTGTGTGTGAAAGCCGTCCTTCACCTAGCTTGTTGGGAACACAAAGTTTCTTTTCAGTTGCAAACTCCATTCCATACATATATATGGGGAGGTACTAGCTCCAACTCGGTTTTACAGTGAAAACTGCAGGAACTTCAAACCGGCACTAGGAAACAGACTGAGAAAGCAGAGAAAAAGTGTCTCCTGCAACCCGTTCCCTTGTTGCTAGATGAACGAACATCTCTCCACTTGCTCAGTTCTGAGAGATAAGTGTGTGTGAAAGCCGTCCTTCACCTAGCTTGTTGGGAACACAAAGTTTCTTTTCAGTTGCAAACTCCATTCCATATATATATATGGGGAGGTACTAGCTCCAACTCGGTTTTACAGTGAAAACTGCAGGAACTTCAAACCGGCACTAGGAAACAGACTGAGAAAGCAGAGGAAAAGTGTCTCCTGCAACCGGTTCCCTTGGTGCTAGATGAACGAACGTCTCTCCACTTGCTCAGTTCTGAGAGATAAATGTGTGTGAAAGCAGTCCTTCACCTAGCTTGTTGGGAACACAAAGTTTCTTTTCAGTTGCAAACTCCATTCCATACATATATATGGGGAGGTACTAGCTCCAACTCGGTTTTACAGTGAAAACTGCAGGAACTTCAAACCGGCACTAGGAAACAGACTGAGAAAGCAGAGAAAAAGTATCTCCTGCAACCGGTTCCCTTGGTGCTAGATGAACGAACGTCTCTCCACTTGCTCAGTTCTGAGAGATAAATGTGTGTGAAAGCCGTCCTTCACCTAGCTTGTTGGGAACAGAAAGTTTCTTTTCAGTTGAAAACTCCATTCCATACATATATATGGGGAGGTACTAGCTCCAACTCGGTTTTACAGTGAAAACTGCAGGAACTTCAAACCGGCACTAGGAAACAGACTGAGAAAGCAGAGAAAAAGTGTCTCCTGCAACCCGTTCCCTTGTTGCTAGATGAACGAACATCTCTCCACTTGCTCAGTTCTGAGAGATAAGTGTGTGTGAAAGCCGTCCTTCACCTAGCTTGTTATGAACACAAAGTTTCTTTTCAGTTGCAAACTCCATTCCATATATATATATGGGGAGGTACTAGCTCCAACTCGGTTTTACAGTGAAAACTGCAGGAACTTCAAACCGGCACTAGGAAACAGACTGAGAAAGCAGAGGAAAAGTGTCTCCTGCAACCGGTTCCCTTGGTGCTAGATGAACGAACGTCTCTCCACTTGCTCAGTTCTGAGAGATAAATGTGTGTGAAAGCAGTCCTTCACCTAGCTTGTTGGGAACACAAAGTTTCTTTTCAGTTGCAAACTCCATTCCATACATATATATGGGGAGGTACTAGCTCCAACTCGGTTTTAGAGTGAAAACTGCAGGAACTTCAAACCGGCACTAGGAAACAGACTGAGAAAGCAGAGAAAAAGTGTCTCCTGCAACCCGTTCCCTTGGTGCTAGATGAACGAACGTCTCTCCACTTGCTCAGTTCTGAGAGATAAGTGTGTGTGAAAGCCGTCCTTCACCTAGCTTGTTGGGAACAGAAAGTTTCTTTTCAGTTGAAAACTCCATTCCATACATATATATGGGGAGGTACAAGCTCCAACTCGGTTTTACAGTGAAAACTGCAGGAACTTCAAACCGGCACTAGGAAACAGACTGAGAAAGCGGAGGAAAAGTGTCTCCTGCAACCCGTTCCCTTGGTGCTAGATGAACGAACGTCTCTCCACTTGCTCAGTTCCGAGAGATAAGTGTGTATGAAAGCCGTCCTTCACCTAGCTTGTTGGGAACACAAAGTTCCTTTTCAGTTGCAAACTCCATTCCATACATATATATGGGGAGGTACAAACTCCAACTCGGTTTTACAGTGAAAACTGCAGGAACTTCAAACCGGCACTAGGAAACAGACTGAGAAAGCAGAGAAAAAGTGTCTCCTGCAACCCGTTCCCTTGGTGCTAGATGAACGAACGTCTCTGCACTTGCTCAGTTCTGAGAGATAGGTGTGTGTGAAAGCCGTCCTTCACCTAGCTTGTTGGGAACACAAAGTTTCTTTTCAGTTGCAAACTCCATTCCATACATATATATGAGGAGGTACTAGCTCCAACTCGGTTTGACAGTGAAAACTGCAGGAACTTCAAACCGGCACTAGGAAACAGACTGAGAAAGCAGAGGAAAAGTGTCTCCTGCAACCGGTTCCCTTGGTGCTAGATGAACGAACGTCTCTCCACTTGCTCAGTTCTGAGAGATAAAAGTGTGTGAAAGCAGTCCTTCACCTAGCTTGTTGGGAACACAAAGTTTCTTTTAAGTTGCAAACTCCATTCCATACATATATATGGGGAGGTACTAGCTCCAACTCGGTTTTACAGTGAAAACTGCAGGAACTTCAAACCGGCACTAGGAAACAGACTGAGAAAGCAGAGAAAAAGTGTCTCCTGCAACCCGTTCCCTTGGTGCTAGATGAACGAACGTCTCTCCACTTGCTCAGTTCTGAGAGATAAGAGTGTGTGAAATCCGTCCTTCACCTAGCTTGTTGGGAACAGAAAGTTTCTTTTCAGTTGAAAACTCCATTCCATACATATATATGGGGAGGTACTAGCTCCAACTCGGTTTTACAGTGAAAACTGCAGGAACTTCAAACCGGCACTAGGAAACAGACTGAGAAAGCAGAGGAAAACTGTCTCCTGCAACCCGTTCCCTTGGTGCTAGATGAACGAACGTCTCTCCACTTGCTCAGTTCCGAGAGATAAGTGTGTATGAAAGCCGTCCTTCACCTAGCTTGTTGGGAACACAAAGTTCCTTTTCAGTTGCAAACTCCATTCCATACATATATATGGGGAGGTACAAACTCCAACTCGGTTTGACAGTGAAAACTGCAGGAACTTCAAACCGGCACTAGGAAACAGACTGAGAAAGCAGAGAAAAATTCTCTCCTGCAACCCGTTCCCATGGTGCTAGATGAACGAACGTCTCTGCACTTGCTTAGTTCTGAGAGATAGGTGTGTGTGAAAGCCGTCCTTCACCTAGCTTGTTGGGAACACAAAGTTTCTTTTCAGTTGCAAAATCCATTCCATACATATATATGGGGAGGTACTAGCTCCAACTCGGTTTTACAGTGAAAACTGCAGGAACTTCAAACCGGCACTAGGAAACAGACTGAGAAAGCAGAGAAAAAGTGTCTCCTGCAACCAGTTCCCTTGTTGCTAGATGAACGAACGTCTCTCCACTTGCTCAGTTCTGAGAGATAAGTGTGTGTGAAAGCCGTCCTTCACCTAGCTTGTTGGGAACACAAAGTTTCTTTTCAGTTGCAAACTCCATTCCATATATATATATGGGGAGGTACTAGCTCCAACTCGGTTTTACAGTGAAAACTGCAGGAACTTCAAACCGGCACTAGGAAACAGACTGAGAAAGCAGAGGAAAAGTGTCTCCTGCAACCCGTCCCCTTGGTGCTAGATGAACGAACGTCTCTCCACTTGCTCAGTTCCGAGAGATAACTGTGTATGAAAGCCGTCCTTAACCTAGCTTGTTGGGAACACAAAGTTTCTTTTCAGTTGCAAACTTCATTCCATACATATATATGGGGAGGTACTAGCTCCAACTCTTTTTGACAGGTAAAACTGCAGGAACTTCAAACCGGCACTAGGAAACAGACTGAGAATGCAGAGAAAAAGTCTCTCCTGCAACCCGTACCTTGGTGCTAGATGAAAGAATGTCTCTCCACTTGCTCAGTTCTGAGAGATAAGTGTGTGTGAAAGCCGTCCTTCACCTAGCTTGTTGGGAACACATAGTTTCTTTTCAGTTGCAAAAACCATTCCATACATATATATGGGGAGGTACTAGCTCCAACTAGGTTTGACAGTGAAAACTGCATGAACTTCAAACCGGCACTAGGAAACAGACTGAGAAAGCAGAGGAATAGTGTCTCCTGCAACCGGTTCCCTTGGTGCTAGATGAACGAACGTCTCTCCACTTGCTCAGTTCTGAGAGATAAATGTGTGTGAAAGCAGTCCTTCACCTAGCTTGTTGGGAACACAAAGTTTCTTTTCAGTTGCAAACTCCATTCCATACATATATATGGGGAGGTACTAGCTCCAACTCGGTTTTACAGTGAAAACTGCAGGAACTTCAAACCAGCACTAGGAAACAGACTGAGAAAGCAGAGAAAAAGTGTCTCCTGCAACCCGTTCCCTTGGTGCTAGATGAACGAACGTCTCTCCACTTGCTCAGTTCTGAGAGATAAGTGTGTGTGAAAGCCGTCCTTCACCTAGCTTGTTGGGAACACAAAGTTTCTTTTCAGTTGCAAACTCCATTCCATACATATATATGGGGAGGTACTAGCTCCAACTCGGTTTGACAGTGAAAACTGCAGGAACTTCAAACCGGCACTAGGAAACAGACTGAGAACGCAGAGAAAAAGTGTCTCCTGCATCCGGTTTCCTTGTTGCTAGATGAACGAACGTCTCTCCACTTGCTCAGTTCTGAGAGATAAGTGTGTGTGAAAGCCGTCCTTCACCTAGCTTGTTGGGAACACAAAGTTTCTTTTCAGTTGCAAAAACCATTCCATACATATATATGGGTGGTACTAGCTCCAACTCGGTTTGACAGTGAAAACTGCATGAACTTCAAACCGGCACTAGGAAACAGACTGAGAAAGCAGAGGAAAAGTGTCTCCTGCAACCGGTTCCCTTGGTGCTAGATGAACGAACGTCTCTCCACTTGCTCAGTTCTGAGAGATAAATGTGTGTGAAAGCAGTCCTTCACCTAGCTTGTTGGGAACACAAAGTTTCTTTTCAGTTGCAAACTCCATTCCATACATATATATGGGGAGGTACTAGCTCCAACTCGGTTTTACAGTGAAAACTGCAGGAACTTCAAACCGGCACTAGGAAACAGAATGAGAAAGCAGAGAAAAAGTGTCTCCTGCAACCCGTTCCCTTGGTGCTAGATGAACGAACGTCTCTCCACTTGCTCAGTTCTGAGAGATAAGTGTGTGTGAAAGCCGTCCTTCACCTAGCTTGTTGGGAACACAAAGTTTCTTTTCAGTTGCAAACTCCATTCCATACATATATATGGGGAGGTACTAGCTCCAACTCGGTTTGACAGTGAAAACTGCAGGAACTTCAAACCGGCACTAGGAAACAGACTGAGAACGCAGAGAAAAAGTGTCTCCTGCATCCGGTTTCCTTGTTGCTAGATGAACGAACGTCTCTCCACTTGCTCAGTTCTGAGAGATAAGTGTGTGTGAAAGCCGTCCTTCACCTAACTTGTTGGGAACACAAAGTTTCTTTTCAGTTGCAAAAACCATTCCATACATATATATGGGGAGGTACTAGCTCCAACTCGGTTTGACAGTGAAAACTGCATGAACTTCAAACCGGCACTAGGAAACAGACTGAGAAAGCAGAGGAAAAGTGTCTCCTGCAACCGGTTCCCTTGGTGCTAGATGAACGAACGTCTCTCCACTTGCTCAGTTCTCAGAGATAAATGTGTGTGAAAGCAGTCCTTCACCTAGCTTGTTGGGAACACAAAGTTTCTTTTCAGTTGCAAACTCCATTCCATACATTTATATGGGGAGGTACTAGCTCCAACTCGGTTTTACAGTGAAAACTGCAGGAACTTCAAACCGGCACTAGGAAACAGACTGAGATAGCAGAGAAAAAGTGTCTCCTGCAACCCGTTCCCTTGTTCCTAGTAGAACGAACGTCTCTCCACTTGCTCAGTTCTGAGAGATAAGTGTGTGTGAAAGCCGTCCTTCACCTAGCTTGTTGGGAACACAAAGTTTCTTTTCAGTTGCAAACTCCATTCCATATATATATATGGGGAGGTACTAGCTCCAACTCGGTTTTACAGTGAAAACTGCAGGAACTTCAAACCGGCACTAGGAAACAGACTGAGAAAGCAGAGGAAAAGTGTCTCCTGCAACCCGTCCCCTTGGTGCTAGATGAACGAACGTCTCTCCACTTGCTCAGTTCTGAGAGATATGTGTGTATGAAAGCCGTCCTTCACCTAGCTTGTTGGGAACACAAAGTTTCTTTTCAGTTGCAAACTTCATTCCATACATATATATGGGGAGGTACTAGCTCCAACACTATTTGACAGGGAAAACTGCAGGAACTTCAAACCGGCACTAGGAAACAGACTGAGAATGCAGAGAAAAAGTCTCTCCTGCAACCCGTTACCTTGGTGCTAGATGAAAGAACGTCTCTCCACTTGCTCAGTTCTGAGAGATAAGTGTGTGTGAAAGCCGTCCTTCACCTAGCTTGTTGGGAACACAAAGTTTCTTTTCAGTTGCAAAAACCATTCCATACATATATATGGGGAGGTACTACCTCCAACTCGGTTTGACAGTGAAAACTGCATGAACTTCAAACCGGCACTAGGAAACAGACTGAGAAAGCAGAGAAAAAGTGACTCCTGCAACCCGTTCCCTTGGTGCTAGATGAACGAACGTCTCTCCACTTGCTCAGTTCTGAGAGATAAATGTGTGTGAAAGCAGTCCTTCACCTAGCTTGTTGGGAACACAAAGTTTCTTTTCAGTTGCAAACTCCATTCCATACATATATATGGGGAGGTACTAGCTCCAACTCGGTTTGACAGTGAAAACTGCAGGAACTTCAAACCGGCACTAGGAAACAGACTGAGAACGCAGAGAAAAAGTGTCTCCTGCATCCGGTTTCCTTGTTGCTAGATGAACGAACGTCTCTCCACTTGCTCAGTTCTGAGAGATAAGTGTGTGTGAAAGCCGTCCTTCACCTAGCTTGTTGGGAACTAAAGTTTCTTTTCAGTTGCAAACTTCAATCCATACATATACATGGGGAGGTACTAGCTCCAACTCGGTTTTACAGTGAAAACTGCAGGAACTTCAAAACGGCACTAGGAAACAGACTGAGAAAGCAGAGAAAAAGTCTCTCCTGCAACCCGTTCCTTTGGTGCTACATGAACGAACGTCTCTCCACTTGCTAAGTTCTGAGAGATAAGTGTGTGTGAAAGCCGTCCTTCATCTAGCTTGTTGGGAACACAAAGTTTCTTTTCAGTTGCAAACTCCATTCCATACATATATATGGGGAGGTACTAGCTCCAACTCGGTTTTACAGTGAAAACTGCAGGAACTTCAAACCGGCACTAGGAAACAGACTGAGAAAGCAGAGGAAAAGTGTCTCCTGCAACCCGTTCCCTTGGTGCTAGATGAAAGAACGTCTCTCAACTTGCTCAGTTCCGAGAGATAAGTGTGTATGAAAGCCGTCCTTAACCTAGCTTGTTGGGACCACAAAGTTTCTTTTCAGTTGCAAACTCCATTCCATACATATATATGGGGAGGTACAAACTCCAACTCGGTTTTACAGTGAAAACTGCAGGAACTTCAAACCGGCACTAGGAAACAGACTGA
This sequence comes from Camelus dromedarius, assembly GCF_036321535.1. NCBI lineage: Eukaryota > Metazoa > Chordata > Mammalia > Artiodactyla > Camelidae > Camelus > Camelus dromedarius. Next base: position 805,075 of record NW_026989793.1, on the reverse strand, counting down.
GAAAGCAGAGGATAAGTGTCTCCTGCAATCCGTCCCCTTGGTGCTAGATGAACGAACGTCTCTCCACTTGCTCAGTTCCGAGAGATAAGTGTGTATGAAAGCCGTCCTTAACCTAGCTTGTTGGGAACACAAAGTTTCTTTTCAGTTGCAAACTTCATTCCATACATATATATGGGGAGGTACTAGCTCCAACTCTTTTTGACAGGGAAAACTGCAGGAACTTCAAACCGGCACTAGGAAACAGACTGAGAATGCAGAGAAAAAGTCTCTCCTGCAACCCGTTACCTTGGTGCTAGATGAAAGAACGTCTCTCCACTTGCTCAGTTCTGAGAGATAAGTGTGTGTGAAAGCCGTCCTTCACCTAGCTTGTTGGGAACACAAAGTTTCTTTTCAGTTGCAAAAACCATTCCATACATATATATGGGGAGGTACTAGCTCCAACTCGGTTTTACAGTGAAAACTGCATGAACTTCAAACCGGCACTAGGAAACAGACTGAGAAAGCAGAGGAAAAGTGTCTCCTGCAACCGGTTCCCTTGGTGCTAGATGAACGAACGTCTCTCCACTTGCTCAGTTCTGAGAGATAAATGTGTGTGAAAGCAGTCCTTCACCTAGCTTGTTGGGAACACAAAGTTTCTTTTCAGTTGCAAACTCCATTCCATACATATATATGGGGAGGTACTAGCTCCAACTCGGTTTTACAGTGAAAACTGCAGGGACTTCAAACCGGCACTAGGAAACAGACTGAGAAAGCAGAGAAAAAGTGTCTCCTGCAACCCGTTCCCTTGGTGCTAGATGAACGAACGTCTCTCCACTTGCTCAGTTCTGAGAGATAAGTGTGTGTGAAAGCCGTCCTTCACCTAGCTTGTTGGGAACCCAAAGTTTCTTTTCAGTTGCAAACTCCATTCCATACATATATATGGGGAGGTACTAGCTCCAACTCGGTTTGACAGTGAAAACTGCAGGAACTTCAAACCGGCACTAGGAAACAGACTGAGAACGCAGAGAAAAAGTGTCTCCTGCATCCGGTTTCCTTGTTGCTAGATGAACGAACGTCTCTCCACTTGCTCAGTTCTGAGAGATAAGTGTGTGTGAAAGCCGTCCTTCACCTAACTTGTTGGGAACACAAAGTTTCTTTTCAGTTGCAAAAACCATTCCATACATATATATGGGGAGGTACTAGCTCCAACTCGGTTTGACAGTGAAAACTGCATGAACTTCAAACCGGCACTAGGAAACAGACTGAGAAAGCAGAGGAAAAGTGTCTCCTGCAACCGGTTCCCTTGGTGCTAGATGAACGAACGTCTCTCCACTTGCTCAGTTCTGAGAGATAAATGTGTGTGAAAGCAGTCCTTCACCTAGCTTGTTGGGAACACAAAGTTTCTTTTCAGTTGCAAACTCCATTCCATACATATATATGGGGAGGTACTAGCTCCAACTCGGTTTGACAGTGAAAACTGCAGGAACTTCAAACCGGCACTAGGAAACAGACTGAGAACGCAGAGAAATAGTGTCTCCTGCATCCGGTTTCCTTGTTGCTAGATGAACGAACGTCTCTCCACTTGCTCAGTTCTGAGAGATAAGTGTGTGTGAAAGCCGTCCTTCACCTAGCTTGTTGGGAACACAAAGTTTCTTTTCAGTTGCAAACTTCATTCCATACATATATATGGGGGGGTACTAGCTCCAACTCGGTTTGACAGTGAAAACTGCATGAACTTCAAACCGGCACTAGGAAACAGACTGAGAAAGCAGAGGAAAAGTGTCTCCTGCAACCGGTTCCCTTGGAGCTAGATGAACGAACGTCTCTCCACTTGCTCAGTTCTGAGAGATAAATGTGTGTGAAAGCAGTCCTTCACCTAGCTTGTTGGGAACACAAAGTTTCTTTTCAGTTGCAAACTCCATTCCATACATATATATGGGGAGGTACAAACTCCAACTCGGTTTTTCAGTGAAAACTGCAGGAACTTCAAACCGGCACTAGGAAACAGACTGAGAAAGCAGAGAAAAATTCTCTCCTGCAACCCGTTCCCTTGGTGCTAGATGAACGAACGTCTCTGCACTTGCTCAGTTCTGAGAGATATGTGTGTGTGAAAGCCGTCCTTCACCTAACTTGTTGGGAACACAAAGTTTCTTTTCAGTTGCAAACTCCATTCCATACATTTATATGGGGAGGTACTAGCTCCAACTCGGTTTTACAGTGAAAACTGCAGGAACTTCAAACCGGCACTAGGAAACAGACTGAGATAGCAGAGAAAAAGTGTCTCCTGCAACCCGTTCCCTTGTTCCTAGTAGAACGAACGTCTCTCCACTTGCTCAGTTCTGAGAGATAAGTGTGTGTGAAAGCCGTCCTTCACCTAGCTTGTTGGGAACACAAAGTTTCTTTTCAGTTGCAAACTCCATTCCATATATATATATGGGGAGGTACTAGCTCCAACTCGGTTTTACAGTGAAAACTGCAGGAACTTCAAACCGGCACTAGGAAACAGACTGAGAAAGCAGAGGAAAAGTGTCTCCTGCAACCCGTCCCCTTGGTGCTAGATGAACGAACGTCTCTCCACTTGCTCAGTTCTGAGAGATATGTGTGTATGAAAGCCGTCCTTCACCTAGCTTGTTGGGAACACAAAGTTTCTTTTCAGTTGCAAACTTCATTCCATACATATATATGGGGAGGTACTAGCTCCAACACTATTTGACAGGGAAAACTGCAGGAACTTCAAACCGGCACTAGGAAACAGACTGAGAATGCAGAGAAAAAGTCTCTCCTGCAACCCGTTACCTTGGTGCTAGATGAAAGAACGTCTCTCCACTTGCTCAGTTCTGAGAGATAAGTGTGTGTGAAAGCCGTCCTTCACCTAGCTTGTTGGGAACACAAAGTTTCTTTTCAGTTGCAAAAACCATTCCATACATATATATGGGGAGGTACTACCTCCAACTCGGTTTGACAGTGAAAACTGCATGAACTTCAAACCGGCACTAGGAAACAGACTGAGAAAGCAGAGAAAAAGTGACTCCTGCAACCCGTTCCCTTGGTGCTAGATGAACGAACGTCTCTCCACTTGCTCAGTTCTGAGAGATAAATGTGTGTGAAAGCAGTCCTTCACCTAGCTTGTTGGGAACACAAAGTTTCTTTTCAGTTGCAAACTCCATTCCATACATATATATGGGGAGGTACTAGCTCCAACTCGGTTTGACAGTGAAAACTGCAGGAACTTCAAACCGGCACTAGGAAACAGACTGAGAACGCAGAGAAAAAGTGTCTCCTGCATCCGGTTTCCTTGTTGCTAGATGAACGAACGTCTCTCCACTTGCTCAGTTCTGAGAGATAAGTGTGTGTGAAAGCCGTCCTTCACCTAGCTTGTTGGGAACTAAAGTTTCTTTTCAGTTGCAAACTTCAATCCATACATATACATGGGGAGGTACTAGCTCCAACTCGGTTTTACAGTGAAAACTGCAGGAACTTCAAAACGGCACTAGGAAACAGACTGAGAAAGCAGAGGAAAAGTGTCTCCTGCAACCCGTTCCCTTGGTGCTAGATGAAAGAACGTCTCTCAACTTGCTCAGTTCCGAGAGATAAGTGTGTATGAAAGCCGTCCTTCACCTAGCTTGTTGGGAACACAAAGTTCCTTTTCAGTTGCAAACTCCATTCCATACATATATATGGGGAGGTACAAACTCCAACTCGGTTTTACAGTGAAAACTGCAGGAACTTCAAACCGGCACTAGGAAACAGACTGAGAAAGCAGAGGATAAGTGTCTCCTGCAACCCGTCCCCTTGATGCTAGATGAACGAACGTCTCTCCACTTGCTCAGTTCCGAGAGATAAGTGTGTATGAAAGCCGTCCTTAACCTAGCTTGTTGGGAACACAAAGTTTCTTTTCAGTTGCAAACTTTATTCCATACATATATATGGGGAGGTACTAGCTCCAACTCTTTTTGACAGGGAAAACTGCAGGAACTTCAAACCGGCACTAGGAAACAGACTAAGAATGCAGAGAAAAAGTCTCTCCTGCAACCCGTTACTTTGGTGCTAGATGAAAGAACGTCTCTCCACTTGCTCAGTTCTGAGAGATAAGTGTGTGTGAAAGCCGTCCTTCACCTAACTTGTTGGGAACACAAAGTTTCTTTTCAGTTGCAAAAACCATTCCATACATATATATGGGGAAGTACTAGCTCCAACTCGGTTTGACAGTGAAAACTGCATGAACTTCAAACCGGCACTAGGAAACAGACTGAGAAAGCAGAGGAAAAGTGTCTCCTGCAACCGGTTCCCTTGGTGCTAGATGAACGAACGTCTCTCCACTTGCTCAGTTCTGAGAGATTAATGTGTGTGAAAGCAGTCCTTCACCTAGCTTGTTGGGAACACAAAGTTTCTTTTAAGTTGCAAACTCCATTCCATTCATATATATGGGGAGGTACTAGCTCCAACTCGGTTTTACAGTGAAAACTGCAGGAACTTCAAACCGGCACTAGGAAACAGACTGAGAAAGCAGAGAAAAAGTGTCTCCTGCAACCCGTTCCCTTGGTGCTAGATGAACGAACGTCTCTCCACTTGCTCAGTTCTGAGAGATAAGTGTGTGTGAAAGCCGTCCTTAACCTAGCTTGTTGGGAACACAAAGTTTGTTTTCAGTTGCAAAAACCATTCCATACATATATATGGGGAGGTACTAGCTCCAACTCGGTTTGACAGTGAAAACTGCATGAACTTCAAACCGGCAATAGGAAACAGACTGAGAAAGCAGAGGAAAAGTGTCTCCTGCAACCGGTTCCCTTGGTGCTAGATGAACGAACGTCTCTCCACTTGCTCAGTTCTGAGAGATAAATGTGTGTGAAAGCAGTCCTTCACCTAGCTTGTTGGGAACACAAAGTTTCTTTTCAGTTGCAAACTCCATTCCATACATATATATGGGGAGGTACTAGCTCCAACTCGGTTTGACAGTGAAAACTGTAGGAACTTCAAACCGGCACTAGGAAACAGACTGAGAACGCAGAGAAAAAGTGTCTCCTGCATCCGGTTTCCTTGTTGCTAGATGAACGAACGTCTCTCCACTTGCTCAGTTCTGAGAGATAAGTGTGTGTGAAAGCCGTCCTTCATCTAGCTTGTTGGGAACACAAAGTTTCTTTTCAGTTGCAAACTCCATTCCATACATATATATGGGGAGGTACTAGCTCCAACTCGGTTTTACAGTGAAAACTGCAGGAACTTCAAACCGGCAATAGGAAACAGACTGAGAAAGCAGAGGAAAAGTGTCTCCTGCAACCCGTTCCCTTGGTGCTAGATGAAAGAACGTCTCTCAACTTGCTCAGTTCCGAGAGATAAGTGTGTATGAAAGCCGTCCTTCACCTAGCTTGTTGGGAACACAAAGCACCTTTTCAGTTGCAAACTTCATTCCATACATATATATGGGGAGGTACTAGCTCCAACTCTTTTTGACAGGGAAAACTGCAGGAACTTCAACCGGCACTAGGAAACAGACTGAGAATGCAGAGAAAAAGTCTCTCCTGCAACCCGTTAACTTGGTGCTAGATGAAAGAACGTCTCTCCACTTGCTCAGTTCTGAGAGATAAGTGTGTGTGAAAGCCGTCCTTCACCTAGCTTGTTGGGAACACAAAGTTTCTTTTCAGTTGCAAAAACCATTCCATACATATATATGGGGAGGTACTAGCTCCAACTCGGTTTGACAGTGAAAACTTCATGAACTTCAAACCGGCACTAGGAAACAGACTGAGAAAGCAGAGGAATAGTGTCTCCTGCAACCGGTTCCCTTGGTGCTAGATGAACGAACGTCTCTCCACTTGCTCAGTTCTGAGAGATAAATGTGTGTGAAAGCAGTCCTTCACCTAGCATGTTGGGAACACAAAGTTTCTTTTCAGTTGCAAACTCCATTCCATACATATATATGGGGAGGTACTAGCTCCAACTCGGTTTTACAGTGAAAACTGCAGGAACTTCAAACCGGCACTAGGAAACAGACTGAGAAAGCAGAGAAAAATTCTCTCCTGCAACCCGTTCCCTTGGTGCTAGATGAACGAACGTCTCTCCACTTGCTCAGTTCTGAGAGTTAAGTGTGTGTGAAAGCCGTCCTTCACCTAGCTTGTTGGGAACAGAAAGTTTCTTTTCAGTTGCAAAAACCATTCCATACATATATATGGGGAGGTACTAGCTCCAACTCGGTTTTACTGTGAAAAATGCAGGAACTTCAAACCGGCACTAGGAAACAGTCTGAGAAAGCAGAGAAAAAGTGTCTCCTGCAACCCGTTCCCTTGGTGCTAGATGAACGAACGTCTCTCCACTTGCTCAGTTCTGAGAGATAAGTGTGTGTGAAAGCCGTCCTTCACCTAGCTTGTTGGGAACACAAAGTTTCTTTTCAGTTGCAAACTCCATTCCATACATATATATGGGGAGGTACTAGCTCCAACTCGGTTTTACAGTGAAAACTGCAGGAACTTCAAACCGGCACTAGGAAACAGACTGAGAAAGCAGAGAAAAATTCTCTCCTGCAACCCGTTCCCTTGGTGCTAGATGAACGAACGTCTCTCCACTTGCTCAGTTCTGAGAGATAGGTGTGTGTGAAAGCCGTCCTTCACCTAGCTTGTTGGGAACACAAAGTTTCTTTTCAGTTGCAAACTCCATTCCATACATATATATGGGGAGGTACTAGCTCCAACTCGGTTTTACAGTGAAAACTGCAGGAACTTCAAACCGGCACTAGGAAACAGACTGAGAAAGCAGAGAAAAAGTGTCTCCTGCAACCCGTTCCCTTGTTGCTAGATGAACGAACATCTCTCCACTTGCTCAGTTCTGAGAGATAAGTGTGTGTGAAAGCCGTCCTTCACCTAGCTTGTTGGGAACACAAAGTTTCTTTTCAGTTGCAAACTCCATTCCATATATATATATGGGGAGGTACTAGCTCCAACTCGGTTTTACAGTGAAAACTGCAGGAACTTCAAACCGGCACTAGGAAACAGACTGAGAAAGCAGAGGAAAAGTGTCTCCTGCAACCGGTTCCCTTGGTGCTAGATGAACGAACGTCTCTCCACTTGCTCAGTTCTGAGAGATAAATGTGTGTGAAAGCAGTCCTTCACCTAGCTTGTTGGGAACACAAATTTTCTTTTCAGTTGCAAACTCCATTCCTTACATATATATGGGGAGGTACTAGCTCCAACTCGGTTTTACAGTGAAAACTGCAGGAACTTCAAACCGGCACTAGGAAACAGACTGAGAAAGCAGAGAAAAAGTGTCTCCTGCAACCCGTTCCCTTGGTGCTAGATGAACGAACGTCTCTCCACTTGCTCAGTTCTGAGAGTTAAGTGTGTGTGAAAGCCGTCCTTCACCTAGCTTGTTGGGAACAGAAAGTTTCTTTTCAGTTGCAAAAACCATTCCATACATATATATGGGGAGGTACTAGCTCCAACTCGGTTTTACTGTGAAAAATGCAGGAACTTCAAACCGGCACTAGGAAACAGACTGAGAAAGCAGAGAAAAAGTGTCCCCTGCAACCCGTTCCCTTGGTGCTAGATGAACGAACGTCTCTCCACTTGCTCAGTTCTGAGAGATAAGTGTGTGTGAAAGCCGTCCTTCACCTAGCTTGTTGGGAACACAAAGTTTCTTTTCAGTTGCAAACTCCATTCCATACATATATATGGGGAGGTACTAGCTCCAACTCGGTTTTACAGTGAAAACTGCAGGAACTTCAAACCGGCACTAGGAAACAGACTGAGAAAGCAGAGAAAAATTCTCTCCTGCAACCCGTTCCCTTGGTGCTAGATGAACGAACGTCTCTCCACTTGCTCAGTTCTGAGAGATAGGTGTGTGTGAAAGCCGTCCTTCACCTAGCTTGTTGGGAACACAAAGTTTCTTTTCAGTTGCAAACTCCATTCCATACATATATATGGGGAGGTACTAGCTCCAACTCGGTTTTACAGTGAAAACTGCAGGAACTTCAAACCGGCACTAGGAAACAGACTGAGAAAGCAGAGAAAAAGTGTCTCCTGCAACCCGTTCCCTTGTTGCTAGATGAACGAACATCTCTCCACTTGCTCAGTTCTGAGAGATAAGTGTGTGTGAAAGCCGTCCTTCACCTAGCTTGTTGGGAACACAAAGTTTCTTTTCAGTTGCAAACTCCATTCCATATATATATATGGGGAGGTACTAGCTCCAACTCGGTTTTACAGTGAAAACTGCAGGAACTTCAAACCGGCACTAGGAAACAGACTGAGAAAGCAGAGGAAAAGTGTCTCCTGCAACCGGTTCCCTTGGTGCTAGATGAACGAACGTCTCTCCACTTGCTCAGTTCTGAGAGATAAATGTGTGTGAAAGCAGTCCTTCACCTAGCTTGTTGGGAACACAAATTTTCTTTTCAGTTGCAAACTCCATTCCTTACATATATATGGGGAGGTACTAGCTCCAACTCGGTTTTACAGTGAAAACTGCAGGAACTTCAAACCGGCACTAGGAAACAGACTGAGAAAGCAGAGAAAAAGTGTCTCCTGCAACCCGTTCCCTTGGTGCTAGATGAACGAACGTCTCTCCACTTGCTCAGTTCTGAGAGTTAAGTGTGTGTGAAAGCCGTCCTTCACCTAGCTTGTTGGGAACAGAAAGTTTCTTTTCAGTTGCAAAAACCATTCCATACATATATATGGGGAGGTACTAGCTCCAACTCGGTTTTACTGTGAAAAATGCAGGAACTTCAAACCGGCACTAGGAAACAGACTGAGAAAGCAGAGAAAAAGTGTCTCCTGCAACCCGTTCCCTTGGTGCTAGATGAACGAACGTCTCTCCACTTGCTCAGTTCTGAGAGATAAGTGTGTGTGAAAGCCGTCCTTCACCTAGCTTGTTGGGAACACAAAGTTTCTTTTCAGTTGCAAACTCCATTCCATACATATATATGGGGAGGTACTAGCTCCAACTCGGTTTGACAGTGAAAACTGCAGGAACTTCAAACCGGCACTAGGAAACAGACTGAGAACGCAGAGAAAAAGTGTCTCCTGCATCCGGTTTCCTTGTTGCTAGATGAACGAACGTCTCTCCACTTGCTCAGTTCTGAGAGATAAGTGTGTGTGAAAGCCGTCCTTCACCTAGCTTGTTGGGAACTAAAGTTTCTTTTCAGTTGCAAAAACCATTCCATACATATATATGTGGAGGTACTAGCTCCAACTCGGTTTTACAGTGAAAACTGCAGGAACTTCAAACCGGCACTAGGAAACAGACTGAGAAAGCAGAGAAAAAGTCTCTCCTGCAATCCGTTCCTTTGGTGCTAGATGAACGAACGTCTCTCCACTTGCTAAGTTCTGAGAGATAAGTGTGTGTGAAAGCCGTCCTTCATCTAGCTTGTTGGGAACACAAAGTTTCTTTTCAGTTGCAAACTCCATTCCATACATATATATGGGGAGGTACTAGCTCCAGCTCGGTTTTACAGTGAAAACTGCAGGAACTTCAAACCGGCACTAGGAAACAGACTGAGAAAGCAGAGAAAAAGTGTCTCCTGCAACCCGTTCCCTTGGTGCTAGATGAACGAACGTCTCTCAACTTGCTCAGTTCCGAGAGATAAGTGTGTATGAAAGCCGTCCTTCACCTACCTTGTTGGGAACACAAAGTTCCTTTTCAGTTGCAAACTCCATTCCATACATATATATGGGGAGGTACAAACTCCAAATCGGTTTTACAGTGAAAACTGCAGGAACTTCAAACCGGCACTAGGAAACAGACTGAGAAAGCAGAGAAAAATTCTCTCCTGCAACCCGTTCCCTTGGTGCTAGATGAACGAACGTCTCTGCACTTGCTCAGTTCTGAGAGATAGGTGTGTGTGAAAGCCGTCCTTCAACTAGCTTGTTGGGAACACAAAGTTTCTTTTCAGTTGCAAACTCCATTCCATACATATATATGGGGAGGTACTAGCTCCAACTCGGTTTTACAGTGAAAACTGCAGGAACTTCAAACCGGCACTAGGAAACAGACTGAGAAAGCAGAGGAAAAGTGTCTCCTGCAACCGGTTCCCTTGGTGCTAGATGAACGAACGTCTCTCCACTTGCTCAGTTCTGAGAGATAAATGTGTGTGAAAGCAGTCCTTCACCTAGCTTGTTGGGAACACAAAGTTTCTTTTCAGTTGCAAACTCCATTCCATACATATATATGGGGAGGTACTAGCTCCAACTCGGTTTTACAGTGAAAACTGCAGGAACTTCAAACCGGCACTAGGAAACAGACTGAGAACGCAGAGAAAAAGTGTCTCCTGCATCCGGTTTCCTTGTTGCTAGATGAACGAACGTCTCTCCACTTGCTCAGTTCTGAGAGATAAGTGTGTGTGAAAGCCGTCCTTCACCTAGCTTTTTGGGAACTAAAGTTTCTTTTCAGTTGCAAAAACCATTCCATACATATATATGTGGAGGTACTAGCTCCAACTCTGTTTTACAGTGAAAACTGCAGGAACTTCAAACCGGCACTAGGAAACAGACTGAGAAAGCAGGGAAAAAGTCTCTCCTGCAACCCGTTCCTTTGGTGCTAGATGAACGAACGTCTCTCCACTTGCTAAGTTCTGACAGATAAGTGTGTGTGAAAGCCGTCCTTCATCTAGCTTGTTGGGAACACAAAGTTTCTTTTCAGTTGCAAACTCCATTCCATACATATATATGGGGAGGTACTAGCTCCAGCTCGGTTTTACAGTGAAAACTGCAGGAACTTCAAACCGGCACTAGGAAACAGACTGAGAAAGCAGAGAAAAAGTGTCTCCTGCAACCCTTTCCCTTGGTGCTAGATGAACGAACGTCTCTCAACTTGCTCAGTTCCGAGAGATAAGTGTGTATGAAAGCCGTCCTTCACCTAGGTTGTTGGGAACACAAAGTTTCTTTTCAGTTGCAAACTCCATTCCATATATATATATGGGGAGGTAGTAGCTCCAACTCGGTTTTACAGTGAAAATTGCAGGAACTTCAAACTGGCACTAGGAAACAGACTGAGAATGCAGAGAAAAAGTCTCTCCTGCAACCCGTTACCTTGGTGCTAGATGAAAGAAAGTCTCTCCACTTGCTCAGTTCTGAGAGATAAGTGTGTGTGAAAGCCGTCCTTCACCTAGCTTGTTGGGAACACAAAGTTTCTTTTCAGTTGCAAAAACCATTCCATACATATATATGGGGAGGTACTACCTCCAACTCGGTTTGACAGTGAAAACTGCAGGAACTTCAAACCGGCACTAGGAAACAGACTGAGAAAGCAGAGGAAAAGTGTCTCCTGCAACCGGTTCCCTTGGTGCTAGATGAACGAACGTCTCTCCACTTGCTCAGTTCTGAGAGATAAATGTGTGTGAAAGCAGTCCTTCACCTAGCTTGTTGGGAACACAAAGTTTCTTTTCAGTTGCAAACTCCATTCCATACATATATATGGGGAGGTACTACCTCCAACTCGGTTTGACAGTGAAAACTGCAGGAACTTCAAACCGGCACTAGGAAACAGACTGAGAAAGCAGAGAAAAAGTGTCTCCTGCAACCCGTTCCCTTGGTGCTAGATGAACGAACGTCTCTCCACTTGCTCAGTTCTGAGAGATAAGTGTGTGTGAAAGCCGTCCTTCACCTAGCTTGTTGGGAACAGAAAGTTTCTTTTCAGTTGAAAACTCCATTCCATACATATATATGGGGAGGTACTAGCTCCAACTCGGTTTTACAGTGAAAACTGCAGGAACTTCAAACCGGCACTAGGAAACAGACTGAGAAAGCAGAGGAAAAGTGTCTCCTGCAACCCGTTCCCTTGGTGCTAGATGAACGAACGTCTCTCCACTTGCTCAGTTCCGAGAAATAAGTGTGTATGAAAGCCGTCCTTCACCTAGCTTGTTGGGAACACAAAGTTCCTTTTCAGTTGCAAACTCCATTCCATACATATATATGGGTAGGTACAAACTCCAACTCGGTTTGACAGTGAAAACTGCAGGAACTTCAAACCGGCACTAGGAAACAGACTGAGAAAGCAGAGAAAAATTCTCTCCTGCAACCCGTTCCCTTGGTGCTAGATGAACGAACGTCTCTCCACTTGCTCAGTTCTGAGAGATAGGTGTGTGTGAAAGCCGTCCTTCACCTAGCTTGTTGGGAACACAAAGTTTCTTTTCAGTTGCAAACTCCATTCCATACATATATATGGGGAGGTACTAGCTCCAACTCGGTTTTACAGTGAAAACTGCAGGAACTTCAAACCGGCACTAGGAAACAGACTGAGAAAGCAGAGAAAAAGTGTCTCCTGCAACCCGTTCCCTTGTTGCTAGATGAACGAACATCTCTCCACTTGCTCAGTTCTGAGAGATAAGTGTGTGTGAAAGCCGTCCTTCACCTAGCTTGTTGGGAACACAAAGTTTCTTTTCAGTTGCAAACTCCATTCCATATATATATATGGGGAGGTACTAGCTCCAACTCGGTTTTACAGTGAAAACTGCAGGAACTTCAAACCGGCACTAGGAAACAGACTGAGAAAGCAGAGGAAAAGTGTCTCCTGCAACCGGTTCCCTTGGTGCTAGATGAACGAACGTCTCTCCACTTGCTCAGTTCTGAGTGATAAATGTGTGTGAAAGCAGTCCTTCACCTAGCTTGTTGGGAACACAAAGTTTCTTTTCAGTTGCAAACTCCATTCCATACATATATATGGGGAGGTACTAGCTCCAACTCGGTTTTACAGTGAAAACTGCAGGAACTTCAAACCGGCACTAGGAAACAGACTGAGAAAGCAGAGAAAAAGTGTCTCCTGCAACCCGTTCCCTTGGTGCTAGATGAACGAACGTCTCTCCACTTGCTCAGTTCTGAGAGATAAGTGTGTGTGAAAGCCGTCCTTCACCTAGCTTGTTGGGAACAGAAAGTTTCTTTTCAGTTGAAAACTCCATTCCATACATATATATGGGGAGGTACTAGCTCCAACTCGGTTTTACAGTGAAAACTGCAGGAACTTCAAACCGGCACTAGGAAACAGACTGAGAAAGCAGAGAAAAAGTGTCTCCTGCAACCCGTTCCCTTGTTACTAGATGAACGAACATCTCTCCACTTGCTCAGTTCTGAGAGATAAGTGTGTGTGAAAGCCGTCCTTCACCTAGCTTGTTGGGAACACAAAGTTTCTTTTCAGTTGCAAACTCCATTCCATATATATATATGGGGAGGTACTAGCTCCAACTCGGTTTTACAGTGAAAACTGCAGGAACTTCAAACCGGCACTAGGAAACAGACTGAGAAAGCAGAGGAAAAGTGTCTCCTGCAACCGGTTCCCTTGGTGCTAGATGAACGAACGTCTCTCCACTTGCTCAGTTCTGAGAGATAAATGTGTGTGAAAGCAGTCCTTCACCTAGCTTGTTGGGAACACAAAGTTTCTTTTCAGTTGCAAACTCCATTCCATACATATATATGGGGAGGTACTAGCTCCAGCTCGGTTTTACAGTGAAAACTGCAGGAACTTCAAACCGGCACTAGGAAACAGACTGAGAAAGCAGAGAAAAATTCTCTCCTGCAACCCGTTCCCTTGGTGCTAGATGAACGAACGTCTCTGCACTTGTTCAGTTCTGAGAGATAGGTGTGTGTGAAAGCCGTCCTTCAACTAGCTTGTTGGGAACACAAAGTTTCTTTTCAGTTGCAAACTCCATTCCATACATATATATGGGGAGGTACTAGCTCCAACTCTGTTTTACAGTGAAAATTGCAGGAACTTCAAACTGGCACTAGGAAACAGACTGAGAATGCAGAGAAAAAGTCTCTCCTGCAACCCGTTACCTTGGTGCTAGATGAAAGAAAGTCTCTCCACTTGCTCAGTTCTGAGAGATAAGTGTGTGTGAAAGCCGTCCTTCACCTAGCTTGTTGGGAACACAAAGTTTCTTTTCAGTTGCAAAAACCATTCCATACATATATATGGGGAGGTACTACCTCCAACTCGGTTTGACAGTGAAAACTGCAGGAACTTCAAACCGGCACTAGGAAACAGACTGAGAAAGCAGAGGAAAAGTGTCTCCTGCAACCGGTTCCCTTGGTGCTAGATGAACGAACGTCTCTCCACTTGCTCAGTTCTGAGAGATAAATGTGTGTGAAAGCAGTCCTTCACCTAGCTTGTTGGGAACACAAAGTTTCTTTTCAGTTGCAAACTCCATTCCATACATATATATGGGGAGGTACTACCTCCAACTCGGTTTTACAGTGAAAACTGCAGGAACTTCAAACCGGCACTAGGAAACAGACTGAGAAAGCAGAGAAAAAGTGTCTCCTGCAACCCGTTCCCTTGGTGCTAGATGAACGAACGTCTCTCCACTTGCTCAGTTCTGAGAGATAAGTGTGTGTGAAAGCCGTCCTTCACCTAGCTTGTTGGGAACTGAAAGTTTCTTTTCAGTTGAAAACTCCATTCCATACATATATATGGGGAGGTACTAGCTCCAACTCGGTTTTACAGTGAAAACTGCAGGAACTTCAAACCGGCACTAGGAAACAGACTGAGAAAGCAGAGGAAAAGTGTCTCCTGCAACCCGTTCCCTTGGTGCTAGATGAACGAACGTCTCTCCACTTGCTCAGTTCCGAGAAATAAGTGTGTATGAAAGCCGTCCTTCACCTAGCTTGTTGGGAACACAAAGTTCCTTTTCAGTTGCAAACTCCATTCCATACATATATATGGGTAGGTACAAACTCCAACTCGGTTTGACAGTGAAAACTGCAGGAACTTCAAACCGGCACTAGGAAACAGACTGAGAAAGCAGAGAAAAATTCTCTCCTGCAACCCGTTCCCTTGGTGCTAGATGAACGAACGTCTCTGCACTTGCTCAGTTCTGAGAGATAGGTGTGTGTGAAAGCCGTCCTTCACCTAGCTTGTTGGGAACACAAAGTTTCTTTTCAGTTGCAAACTCCATTCCATACATATATATGGGGAGGTACTAGCTCCAACTCGGTTTTACAGTGAAAACTGCAGGAACTTCAAACCGGCACTAGGAAACAGACTGAGAAAGCAGAGAAAAAGTGTCTCCTGCAACCGGTTCCCTTGGTGCTAGATGAACGAACGTCTCTCCACTTGCTCAGTTCTGAGAGATAAATGTGTGTGAAAGCAGTCCTTCACCTAGCTTGTTGGGAACACAAAGTTTCTTTTCATTTGCAAACTCCATTCCATACATATATATGGGGAGGTACTAGCTCCAACTCGGTTTTACAGTGAAAACTGCAGGAACTTCAAACCGGCACTAGGAAACAGACTGAGAAAGCAGAGAAAAAGTATCTCCTGCAACCGGTTCCCTTGGTGCTAGATGAACGAACGTCTCTCCACTTGCTCAGTTCTGAGAGATAAATGTGTGTGAAAGCCGTCCTTCACCTAGCTTGTTGGGAACAGAAAGTTTCTTTTCAGTTGAAAACTCCATTCCATACATATATATGGGGAGGTACTAGCTCCAACTCGGTTTTACAGTGAAAACTGCAGGAACTTCAAACCGGCACTAGGAAACAGACTGAGAAAGCAGAGAAAAAGTGTCTCCTGCAACCCGTTCCCTTGTTGCTAGATGAACGAACATCTCTCCACTTGCTCAGTTCTGAGAGATAAGTGTGTGTGAAAGCCGTCCTTCACCTAGCTTGTTATGAACACAAAGTTTCTTTTCAGTTGCAAACTCCATTCCATATATATATATGGGGAGGTACTAGCTCCAACTCGGTTTTACAGTGAAAACTGCAGGAACTTCAAACCGGCACTAGGAAACAGACTGAGAAAGCAGAGGAAAAGTGTCTCCTGCAACCGGTTCCCTTGGTGCTAGATGAACGAACGTCTCTCCACTTGCTCAGTTCTGAGAGATAAATGTGTGTGAAAGCAGTCCTTCACCTAGCTTGTTGGGAACACAAAGTTTCTTTTCAGTTGCAAACTCCATTCCATACATATATATGGGGAGGTACTAGCTCCAACTCGGTTTTAGAGTGAAAACTGCAGGAACTTCAAACCGGCACTAGGGAACAGAGAAAGCAGAGAAAAAGTGTCTCCTGCAACCCGTTCCCTTGGTGCTAGATGAACGAACGTCTCTCCACTTGCTCAGTTCTGAGAGATAAGTGTGTGTGAAAGCCGTCCTTCACCTAGCTTGTTGGGAACAGAAAGTTTCTTTTCAGTTGAAAACTCCATTCCATACATATATATGGGGAGGTACAAGCTCCAACTCGGTTTTACAGTGAAAACTGCAGGAACTTCAAACCGGCACTAGGAAACAGACTGAGAAAGCGGAGGAAAAGTGTCTCCTGCAACCCGTTCCCTTGGTGCTAGATGAACGAACGTCTCTCCACTTGCTCAGTTCCGAGAGATAAGTGTGTATGAAAGCCGTCCTTCACCTAGCTTGTTGGGAACACAAAGTTCCTTTTCAGTTGCAAACTCCATTCCATACATATATATGGGGAGGTACAAACTCCAACTCGGTTTTACAGTGAAAACTACAGGAACTTCAAACCGGCACTAGGAAACAGACTGAGAAAGCAGAGAAAAAGTGTCTCCTGCAACCCGTTCCCTTGGTGCTAGATGAACGAACGTCTCTGCACTTGCTCAGTTCTGAGAGATAGGTGTGTGTGAAAGCCGTCCTTCACCTAGCTTGTTGGGAACACAAAGTTTCTTTTCAGTTGCAAACTCCATTCCATACATATATATGAGGAGGTACTAGCTCCAACTCGGTTTGACAGTGAAAACTGCAGGAACTTCAAACCGGCACTAGGAAACAGACTGAGAAAGCAGAGGAAAAGTGTCTCCTGCAACCGGTTCCCTTGGTGCTAGATGAACGAACGTCTCTCCACTTGCTCAGTTCTGAGAGATAAAAGTGTGTGAAAGCAGTCCTTCACCTAGCTTGTTGGGAACACAAAGTTTCTTTTCAGTTGCAAACTCCATTCCATACATATATATGGGGAGGTACTAGCTCCAACTCGGTTTTACAGTGAAAACTGCAGGAACTTCAAACCGGCACTAGGAAACAGACTGAGAAAGCAGAGAAAAAGTGTCTCCTGCAACCCGTTCCCTTGGTGCTAGATGAACGAACGTCTCTCCACTTGCTCAGTTCTGAGAGATAAGAGTGTGTGAAATCCGTCCTTCACCTAGCTTGTTGGGAACAGAAAGTTTCTTTTCAGTTGAAAACTCCATTCCATACATATATATGGGGAGGTACTAGCTCCAACTCGGTTTTACAGTGAAAACTGCAGGAACTTCAAACCGGCACTAGGAAACAGACTGAGAAAGCAGAGGAAAACTGTCTCCTGCAACCCGTTCCCTTGGTGCTAGATGAACGAACGTCTCTCCACTTGCTCAGTTCCGAGAGATAAGTGTGTATGAAAGCCGTCCTTCACCTAGCTTGTTGGGAACACAAAGTTCCTTTTCAGTTGCAAACTCCATTCCATACATATATATGGGGAGGTACAAACTCCAACTCGGTTTGACAGTGAAAACTGCAGGAACTTCAAACCGGCACTAGGAAACAGACTGAGAAAGCAGAGAAAAATTCTCTCCTGCAACCCGTTCCCATGGTGCTAGATGAACGAACGTCTCTGCACTTGCTTAGTTCTGAGAGATAGGTGTGTGTGAAAGCCGTCCTTCACCTAGCTTGTTGGGAACACAAAGTTTCTTTTCAGTTGCAAAATCCATTCCATACTTATATATGGGGAGGTACTAGCTCCAACTCGGTTTTACAGTGAAAACTGCAGGAACTTCAAACCGGCACTAGGAAACAGACTGAGAAAGCAGAGAAAAAGTGTCTCCTGCAACCAGTTCCCTTGTTGCTAGATGAACGAACGTCTCTCCACTTGCTCAGTTCTGAGAGATAAGTGTGTGTGAAAGCCGTCCTTCACCTAGCTTGTTGGGAACACAAAGTTTCTTTTCAGTTGCAAACTCCATTCCATATATATATATGGGGAGGTACTAGCTCCAACTCGGTTTTACAGTGAAAACTGCAGGAACTTCAAACCGGCACTAGGAAACAGACTGAGAAAGCAGAGGAAAAGTGTCTCCTGCAACCCGTCCCCTTGGTGCTAGATGAACGAACGTCTCTCCACTTGCTCAGTTCCGAGAGATAAGTGTGTATGAAAGCCGTCCTTAACCTAGCTTGTTGGGAACACAAAGTTTCTTTTCAGTTGCAAACTTCATTCCATACATATATATGGGGAGGTACTAGCTCCAACTGTTTTTGACAGGTAAAACTGCAGGAACTTCAAACCGGCACTAGGAAACAGACTGAGAATGCAGAGAAAAAGTCTCTCCTGCAACCCGTACCTTGGTGCTAGATGAAAGAATGTCTCTCCACTTGCTCAGTTCTGAGAGATAAGTGTGTGTGAAAGCCGTCCTTCACCTAGCTTGTTGGGAACACATAGTTTCTTTTCAGTTGCAAAAACCATTCCATACATATATATGGGGAGGTACTAGCTCCAACTAGGTTTGACAGTGAAAACTGCATGAACTTCAAACCGGCACTAGGAAACAGACTGAGAAAGCAGAGGAATAGTGTCTCCTGCAACCGGTTCCCTTGGTGCTAGATGAACGAACGTCTCTCCACTTGCTCAGTTCTGAGAGATAAATGTGTGTGAAAGCAGTCCTTCACCTAGCTTGTTGGGAACACAAAGTTTCTTTTCAGTTGCAAACTCCATTCCATACATATATATGGGGAGGTACTAGCTCCAACTCGGTTTTACAGTGAAAACTGCAGGAACTTCAAACCAGCACTAGGAAACAGACTGAGAAAGCAGAGAAAAAGTGTCTCCTGCAACCCGTTCCCTTGGTGCTAGATGAACGAACGTCTCTCCACTTGCTCAGTTCTGAGAGATAAGTGTGTGTGAAAGCCGTCCTTCACCTAGCTTGTTGGGAACACAAAGTTTCTTTTCAGTTGCAAACTCCATTCCATACATATATATGGGGAGGTACTAGCTCAAACTCGGTTTGACAGTGAAAACTGCAGGAACTTCAAACCGGCACTAGGAAACAGACTGAGAACGCAGAGAAAAAGTGTCTCCTGCATCCGGTTTCCTTGTTGCTAGATGAACGAACGTCTCTCCACTTGCTCAGTTCTGAGAGATAAGTGTGTGTGAAAGCCGTCCTTCACCTAGCTTGTTGGGAACACAAAGTTTCTTTTCAGTTGCAAAAACCATTCCATACATATATATGGGTGGTACTAGCTCCAACTCGGTTTGACAGTGAAAACTGCATGAACTTCAAACCGGCACTAGGAAACAGACTGAGAAAGCAGAGGAAAAGTGTCTCCTGCAACCGGTTCCCTTGGTGCTAGATGAACGAACGTCTCTCCACTTGCTCAGTTCTGAGAGATAAATGTGTGTGAAAGCAGTCCTTCACCTAGCTTGTTGGGAACACAAAGTTTCTTTTCAGTTGCAAACTCCATTCCATACATATATATGGGGAGGTACTAGCTCCAACTCGGTTTTACAGTGAAAACTGCAGGAACTTCAAACCGGCACTAGGAAACAGAATGAGAAAGCAGAGAAAAAGTGTCTCCTGCAACCCGTTCCCTTGGTGCTAGATGAACGAACGTCTCTCCACTTGCTCAGTTCTGAGAGATAAGTGTGTGTGAAAGCCGTCCTTCACCTAGCTTGTTGGGAACACAAAGTTTCTTTTCAGTTGCAAACTCCATTCCATACATATATATGGGGAGGTACTAGCTCCAACTCGGTTTGACAGTGAAAACTGCAGGAACTTCAAACCGGCACTAGGAAACAGACTGAGAACGCAGAGAAAAAGTGTCTCCTGCATCCGGTTTCCTTGTTGCTAGATGAACGAACGTCTCTCCACTTGCTCAGTTCTGAGAGATAAGTGTGTGTGAAAGCCGTCCTTCACCTAACTTGTTGGGAACACAAAGTTTCTTTTCAGTTGCAAAAACCATTCCATACATATATATGGGGAGGTACTAGCTCCAACTCGGTTTGACAGTGAAAACTGCATGAACTTCAAACCGGCACTAGGAAACAGACTGAGAAAGCAGAGGAAAAGTGTCTCCTGCAACCGGTTCCCTTGGTGCTAGATGAACGAACGTCTCTCCACTTGCTCAGTTCTGAGAGATAAATGTGTGTGAAAGCAGTCCTTCACCTAGCTTGTTGGGAACACAAAGTTTCTTTTCAGTTGCAAACTCCATTCCATACATTTATATGGGGAGGTACTAGCTCCAACTCGGTTTTACAGTGAAAACTGCAGGAACTTCAAACCGGCACTAGGAAACAGACTGAGATAGCAGAGAAAAAGTGTCTCCTGCAACCCGTTCCCTTGTTCCTAGTAGAACGAACGTCTCTCCACTTGCTCAGTTCTGAGAGATAAGTGTGTGTGAAAGCCGTCCTTCACCTAGCTTGTTGGGAACACAAAGTTTCTTTTCAGTTGCAAACTCCATTCCATATATATATATGGGGAGGTACTAGCTCCAACTCGGTTTTACAGTGAAAACTGCAGGAACTTCAAACCGGCACTAGGAAACAGACTGAGAAAGCAGAGGAAAAGTGTCTCCTGCAACCCGTCCCCTTGGTGCTAGATGAACGAACGTCTCTCCACTTGCTCAGTTCTGAGAGATATGTGTGTATGAAAGCCGTCCTTCACCTAGCTTGTTGGGAACACAAAGTTTCTTTTCAGTTGCAAACTTCATTCCATACATATATATGGGGAGGTACTAGCTCCAACACTATTTGACAGGGAAAACTGCAGGAACTTCAAACCGGCACTAGGAAACAGACTGAGAATGCAGAGAAAAAGTCTCTCCTGCAACCCGTTACCTTGGTGCTAGATGAAAGAACGTCTCTCCACTTGCTCAGTTCTGAGAGATAAGTGTGTGTGAAAGCCGTCCTTCACCTAGCTTGTTGGGAACACAAAGTTTCTTTTCAGTTGCAAAAACCATTCCATACATATATATGGGGAGGTACTACCTCCAACTCGGTTTGACAGTGAAAACTGCATGAACTTCAAACCGGCACTAGGAAACAGACTGAGAAAGCAGAGAAAAAGTATCTCCTGCAACCGGTTCCCTTGGTGCTAGATGAACGAACGTCTCTCCACTTGCTCAGTTCTGAGAGATAAATGTGTGTGAAAGCCGTCCTTCACCTAGCTTGTTGGGAACAGAAAGTTTCTTTTCAGTTGAAAACTCCATTCCATACATATATATGGGGAGGTACTAGCTCCAACTCGGTTTTACAGTGAAAACTGCAGGAACTTCAAACCGGCACTAGGAAACAGACTGAGAAAGCAGAGAAAAAGTGTCTCCTGCAACCCGTTCCCTTGTTGCTAGATGAACGAACATCTCTCCACTTGCTCAGTTCTGAGAGATAAGTGTGTGTGAAAGCCGTCCTTCACCTAGCTTGTTATGAACACAAAGTTTCTTTTCAGTTGCAAACTCCATTCCATATATATATATGGGGAGGTACTAGCTCCAACTCGGTTTTACAGTGAAAACTGCAGGAACTTCAAACCGGCACTAGGAAACAGACTGAGAAAGCAGAGGAAAAGTGTCTCCTGCAACCGGTTCCCTTGGTGCTAGATGAACGAACGTCTCTCCACTTGCTCAGTTCTGAGAGATAAATGTGTGTGAAAGCAGTCCTTCACCTAGCTTGTTGGGAACACAAAGTTTCTTTTCAGTTGCAAACTCCATTCCATACATATATATGGGGAGGTACTAGCTCCAACTCGGTTTTAGAGTGAAAACTGCAGGAACTTCAAACCGGCACTAGGGAACAGACTGAGAAAGCAGAGAAAAAGTGTCTCCTGCAACCCGTTCCCTTGGTGCTAGATGAACGAACGTCTCTCCACTTGCTCAGTTCTGAGAGATAAGTGTGTGTGAAAGCCGTCCTTCACCTAGCTTGTTGGGAACAGAAAGTTTCTTTTCAGTTGAAAACTCCATTCCATACATATATATGGGGAGGTACAAGCTCCAACTCGGTTTTACAGTGAAAACTGCAGGAACTTCAAACCGGCACTAGGAAACAGACTGAGAAAGCGGAGGAAAAGTGTCTCCTGCAAACCGTTCCCTTGGTGCTAGATGAACGAACGTCTCTCCACTTGCTCAGTTCCGAGAGATAAGTGTGTATGAAAGCCGTCCTTCACCTAGCTTGTTGGGAACACAAAGTTCCTTTTCAGTTGCAAACTCCATTCCATACATATATATGGGGAGGTACAAACTCCAACTCGGTTTTACAGTGAAAACTGCAGGAACTTCAAACCGGCACTAGGAAACAGACTGAGAAAGCAGAGAAAAAGTGTCTCCTGCAACCCGTTCCCTTGGTGCTAGATGAACGAACGTCTCTGCACTTGCTCAGTTCTGAGAGATAGGTGTGTGTGAAAGCCGTCCTTCACCTAGCTTGTTGGGAACACAAAGTTTCTTTTCAGTTGCAAACTCCATTCCATACATATATATGAGGAGGTACTAGCTCCAACTCGGTTTGACAGTGAAAACTGCAGGAACTTCAAACCGGCACTAGGAAACAGACTGAGAAAGCAGAGGAAAAGTGTCTCCTGCAACCGGTTCCCTTGGTGCTAGATGAACGAACGTCTCTCCACTTGCTCAGTTCTGAGAGATAAAAGTGTGTGAAAGCAGTCCTTCACCTAGCTTGTTGGGAACACAAAGTTTCTTTTCAGTTGCAAACTCCATTCCATACATATATATGGGGAGGTACTAGCTCCAACTCGGTTTTACAGTGAAAACTGCAGGAACTTCAAACCGGCACTAGGAAACAGACTGAGAAAGCAGAGAAAAAGTGTCTCCTGCAACCCGTTCCCTTGGTGCTAGATGAACGAACGTCTCTCCACTTGCTCAGTTCTGAGAGATAAGAGTGTGTGAAATCCGTCCTTCACCTAGCTTGTTGGGAACAGAAAGTTTCTTTTCAGTTGAAAACTCCATTCCATACATATATATGGGGAGGTACTAGCTCCAACTCGGTTTTACAGTGAAAACTGCAGGAACTTCAAACCGGCACTAGGAAACAGACTGAGAAAGCAGAGGAAAACTGTCTCCTGCAACCCGTTCCCTTGGTGCTAGATGAACGAACGTCTCTCCACTTGCTCAGTTCCGAGAGATAAGTGTGTATGAAAGCCGTCCTTCACCTAGCTTGTTGGGAACACAAAGTTCCTTTTCAGTTGCAAACTCCATTCCATACATATATATGGGGAGGTACAAACTCCAACTCGGTTTGACAGTGAAAACTGCAGGAACTTCAAACCGGCACTAGGAAACAGACTGAGAAAGCAGAGAAAAATTCTCTCCTGCAACCCGTTCCCATGGTGCTAGATGAACGAACGTCTCTGCACTTGCTTAGTTCTGAGAGATAGGTGTGTGTGAAAGCCGTCCTTCACCTAGCTTGTTGGGAACACAAAGTTTCTTTTCAGTTGCAAAATCCATTCCATACTTATATATGGGGAGGTACTAGCTCCAACTCGGTTTTACAGTGAAAACTGCAGGAACTTCAAACCGGCACTAGGAAACAGACTGAGAAAGCAGAGAAAAAGTGTCTCCTGCAACCAGTTCCCTTGTTGCTAGATGAACGAACGTCTCTCCACTTGCTCAGTTCTGAGAGATAAGTGTGTGTGAAAGCCGTCCTTCACCTAGCTTGTTGGGAACACAAAGTTTCTTTTCAGTTGCAAACTCCATTCCATATATATATATGGGGAGGTACTAGCTCCAACTCGGTTTTACAGTGAAAACTGCAGGAACTTCAAACCGGCACTAGGAAACAGACTGAGAAAGCAGAGGAAAAGTGTCTCCTGCAACCCGTCCCCTTGGTGCTAGATGAACGAACGTCTCTCCACTTGCTCAGTTCCGAGAGATAAGTGTGTATGAAAGCCGTCCTTAACCTAGCTTGTTGGGAACACAAAGTTTCTTTTCAGTTGCAAACTTCATTCCATACATATATATGGGGAGGTACTAGCTCCAACTGTTTTTGACAGGTAAAACTGCAGGAACTTCAAACCGGCACTAGGAAACAGACTGAGAATGCAGAGAAAAAGTCTCTCCTGCAACCCGTACCTTGGTGCTAGATGAAAGAATGTCTCTCCACTTGCTCAGTTCTGAGAGATAAGTGTGTGTGAAAGCCGTCCTTCACCTAGCTTGTTGGGAACACATAGTTTCTTTTCAGTTGCAAAAACCATTCCATACATATATATGGGGAGGTACTAGCTCCAACTAGGTTTGACAGTGAAAACTGCATGAACTTCAAACCGGCACTAGGAAACAGACTGAGAAAGCAGAGGAATAGTGTCTCCTGCAACCGGTTCCCTTGGTGCTAGATGAACGAACGTCTCTCCACTTGCTCAGTTCTGAGAGATAAATGTGTGTGAAAGCAGTCCTTCACCTAGCTTGTTGGGAACACAAAGTTTCTTTTCAGTTGCAAACTCCATTCCATACATATATATGGGGAGGTACTAGCTCCAACTCGGTTTTACAGTGAAAACTGCAGGAACTTCAAACCAGCACTAGGAAACAGACTGAGAAAGCAGAGAAAAAGTGTCTCCTGCAACCCGTTCCCTTGGTGCTAGATGAACGAACGTCTCTCCACTTGCTCAGTTCTGAGAGATAAGTGTGTGTGAAAGCCGTCCTTCACCTAGCTTGTTGGGAACACAAAGTTTCTTTTCAGTTGCAAACTCCATTCCATACATATATATGGGGAGGTACTAGCTCCAACTCGGTTTGACAGTGAAAACTGCAGGAACTTCAAACCGGCACTAGGAAACAGACTGAGAACGCAGAGAAAAAGTGTCTCCTGCATCCGGTTTCCTTGTTGCTAGATGAACGAACGTCTCTCCACTTGCTCAGTTCTGAGAGATAAGTGTGTGTGAAAGCCGTCCTTCACCTAGCTTGTTGGGAACACAAAGTTTCTTTTCAGTTGCAAAAACCATTCCATACATATATATGGGTGGTACTAGCTCCAACTCGGTTTGACAGTGAAAACTGCATGAACTTCAAACCGGCACTAGGAAACAGACTGAGAAAGCAGAGGAAAAGTGTCTCCTGCAACCGGTTCCCTTGGTGCTAGATGAACGAACGTCTCTCCACTTGCTCAGTTCTGAGAGATAAATGTGTGTGAAAGCAGTCCTTCACCTAGCTTGTTGGGAACACAAAGTTTCTTTTCAGTTGCAAACTCCATTCCATACATATATATGGGGAGGTACTAGCTCCAACTCGGTTTTACAGTGAAAACTGCAGGAACTTCAAACCGGCACTAGGAAACAGAATGAGAAAGCAGAGAAAAAGTGTCTCCTGCAACCCGTTCCCTTGGTGCTAGATGAACGAACGTCTCTCCACTTGCTCAGTTCTGAGAGATAAGTGTGTGTGAAAGCCGTCCTTCACCTAGCTTGTTGGGAACACAAAGTTTCTTTTCAGTTGCAAACTCCATTCCATACATATATATGGGGAGGTACTAGCTCCAACTCGGTTTGACAGTGAAAACTGCAGGAACTTCAAACCGGCACTAGGAAACAGACTGAGAACGCAGAGAAAAAGTGTCTCCTGCATCCGGTTTCCTTGTTGCTAGATGAACGAACGTCTCTCCACTTGCTCAGTTCTGAGAGATAAGTGTGTGTGAAAGCCGTCCTTCACCTAACTTGTTGGGAACACAAAGTTTCTTTTCAGTTGCAAAAACCATTCCATACATATATATGGGGAGGTACTAGCTCCAACTCGGTTTGACAGTGAAAACTGCATGAACTTCAAACCGGCACTAGGAAACAGACTGAGAAAGCAGAGGAAAAGTGTCTCCTGCAACCGGTTCCCTTGGTGCTAGATGAACGAACGTCTCTCCACTTGCTCAGTTCTGAGAGATAAATGTGTGTGAAAGCAGTCCTTCACCTAGCTTGTTGGGAACACAAAGTTTCTTTTCAGTTGCAAACTCCATTCCATACATTTATATGGGGAGGTACTAGCTCCAACTCGGTTTTACAGTGAAAACTGCAGGAACTTCAAACCGGCACTAGGAAACAGACTGAGATAGCAGAGAAAAAGTGTCTCCTGCAACCCGTTCCCTTGTTCCTAGTAGAACGAACGTCTCTCCACTTGCTCAGTTCTGAGAGATAAGTGTGTGTGAAAGCCGTCCTTCACCTAGCTTGTTGGGAACACAAAGTTTCTTTTCAGTTGCAAACTCCATTCCATATATATATATGGGGAGGTACTAGCTCCAACTCGGTTTTACAGTGAAAACTGCAGGAACTTCAAACCGGCACTAGGAAACAGACTGAGAAAGCAGAGGAAAAGTGTCTCCTGCAACCCGTCCCCTTGGTGCTAGATGAACGAACGTCTCTCCACTTGCTCAGTTCTGAGAGATATGTGTGTATGAAAGCCGTCCTTCACCTAGCTTGTTGGGAACACAAAGTTTCTTTTCAGTTGCAAACTTCATTCCATATATATATATGGGGAGGTACTAGCTCCAACACTATTTGACAGGGAAAACTGCAGGAACTTCAAACCGGCACTAGGAAACAGACTGAGAATGCAGAGAAAAAGTCTCTCCTGCAACCCGTTACCTTGGTGCTAGATGAAAGAACGTCTCTCCACTTGCTCAGTTCTGAGAGATAAGTGTGTGTGAAAGCCGTCCTTCACCTAGCTTGTTGGGAACACAAAGTTTCTTTTCAGTTGCAAAAACCATTCCATACATATATATGGGGAGGTACTACCTCCAACTCGGTTTGACAGTGAAAACTGCATGAACTTCAAACCGGCACTAGGAAACAGACTGAGAAAGCAGAGAAAAAGTGACTCCTGCAACCCGTTCCCTTGGTGCTAGATGAACGAACGTCTCTCCACTTGCTCAGTTCTGAGAGATAAATGTGTGTGAAAGCAGTCCTTCACCTAGCTTGTTGGGAACACAAAGTTTCTTTTCAGTTGCAAACTCCATTCCATACATATATATGGGGAGGTACTAGCTCCAACTCGGTTTGACAGTGAAAACTGCAGGAACTTCAAACCGGCACTAGGAAACAGACTGAGAACGCAGAGAAAAAGTGTCTCCTGCATCCGGTTTCCTTGTTGCTAGATGAACGAACGTCTCTCCACTTGCTCAGTTCTGAGAGATAAGTGTGTGTGAAAGCCGTCCTTCATCTAGCTTGTTGGGAACTAAAGTTTCTTTTCAGTTGCAAACTTCAATCCATACATATACATGGGG
Source organism: Camelus dromedarius (assembly GCF_036321535.1). Classification (NCBI taxonomy): domain Eukaryota; kingdom Metazoa; phylum Chordata; class Mammalia; order Artiodactyla; family Camelidae; genus Camelus; species Camelus dromedarius. The sequence continues at coordinate 778,019 of NW_026989793.1, read as the reverse complement.
AGGTACTAGCTCCAACTCGGTTTTACAGTGAAAACTGCAGGAACATCAAAACGGCACTAGGAAACAGACTGAGAAAGCAGAGAAAAAGTCTCTCCTGCAACCCGTTCCTTTGGTGCTACATGAACGAACGTCTCTCCACTTGCTAAGTTCTGAGAGATAAGTGTGTGTGAAAGCCGTCCTTCATCTAGCTTGTTGGGAACACAAAGTTTCTTTTCAGTTGCAAACTCCATTCCATACATATATATGGGGAGGTACTAGCTCCAACTCGGTTTTACAGTGAAAACTGCAGGAACTTCAAACCGGCACTAGGAAACAGACTGAGAAAGCAGAGGAAAAGTGTCTCCTGCAACCCGTTCCCTTGGTGCTAGATGAAAGAACGTCTCTCAACTTGCTCAGTTCCGAGAGATAAGTGTGTATGAAAGCCGTCCTTAACCTAGCTTGTTGGGACCACAAAGTTTCTTTTCAGTTGCAAACTCCATTCCATACATATATATGGGGAGGTACAAACTCCAACTCGGTTTTACAGTGAAAACTGCAGGAACTTCAAACCGGCACTAGGAAACAGACTGAGAAAGCAGAGGATAAGTGTCTCCTGCAATCCGTCCCCTTGGTGCTAGATGAACGAACGTCTCTCCACTTGCTCAGTTCCGAGAGATAAGTGTGTATGAAAGCCGTCCTTAACCTAGCTTGTTGGGAACACAAAGTTTCTTTTCAGTTGCAAACTTCATTCCATACATATATATGGGGAGGTACTAGCTCCAACTCTTTTTGACAGGGAAAACTGCAGGAACTTCAAACCGGCACTAGGAAACAGACTGAGAATGCAGAGAAAAAGTCTCTCCTGCAACCCGTTACCTTGGTGCTAGATGAAAGAACGTCTCTCCACTTGCTCAGTTCTGAGAGATAAGTGTGTGTGAAAGCCGTCCTTCACCTAGCTTGTTGGGAACACAAAGTTTCTTTTCAGTTGCAAAAACCATTCCATACATATATATGGGGAGGTACTAGCTCCAACTCGGTTTTACAGTGAAAACTGCATGAACTTCAAACCGGCACTAGGAAACAGACTGAGAAAGCAGAGGAAAAGTGTCTCCTGCAACCGGTTCCCTTGGTGCTAGATGAACGAACGTCTCTCCACTTGCTCAGTTCTGAGAGATAAATGTGTGTGAAAGCAGTCCTTCACCTAGCTTGTTGGGAACACAAAGTTTCTTTTCAGTTGCAAACTCCATTCCATACATATATATGGGGAGGTACTAGCTCCAACTCGGTTTTACAGTGAAAACTGCAGGGACTTCAAACCGGCACTAGGAAACAGACTGAGAAAGCAGAGAAAAAGTGTCTCCTGCAACCCGTTCCCTTGGTGCTAGATGAACGAACGTCTCTCCACTTGCTCAGTTCTGAGAGATAAGTGTGTGTGAAAGCCGTCCTTCACCTAGCTTGTTGGGAACCCAAAGTTTCTTTTCAGTTGCAAACTCCATTCCATACATATATATGGGGAGGTACTAGCTCCAACTCGGTTTGACAGTGAAAACTGCAGGAACTTCAAACCGGCACTAGGAAACAGACTGAGAACGCAGAGAAAAAGTGTCTCCTGCATCCGGTTTCCTTGTTGCTAGATGAACGAACGTCTCTCCACTTGCTCAGTTCTGAGAGATAAGTGTGTGTGAAAGCCGTCCTTCACCTAACTTGTTGGGAACACAAAGTTTCTTTTCAGTTGCAAAAACCATTCCATACATATATATGGGGAGGTACTAGCTCCAACTCGGTTTGACAGTGAAAACTGCATGAACTTCAAACCGGCACTAGGAAACAGACTGAGAAAGCAGAGGAAAAGTGTCTCCTGCAACCGGTTCCCTTGGTGCTAGATGAACGAACGTCTCTCCACTTGCTCAGTTCTGAGAGATAAATGTGTGTGAAAGCAGTCCTTCACCTAGCTTGTTGGGAACACAAAGTTTCTTTTCAGTTGCAAACTCCATTCCATACATATATATGGGGAGGTACTAGCTCCAACTCGGTTTGACAGTGAAAACTGCAGGAACTTCAAACCGGCACTAGGAAACAGACTGAGAACGCAGAGAAAAAGTGTCTCCTGCATCCGGTTTCCTTGTTGCTAGATGAACGAACGTCTCTCCACTTGCTCAGTTCTGAGAGATAAGTGTGTGTGAAAGCCGTCCTTCACCTAGCTTGTTGGGAACACAAAGTTTCTTTTCAGTTGCAAACTTCATTCCATACATATATATGGGGGGGTACTAGCTCCAACTCGGTTTGACAGTGAAAACTGCATGAACTTCAAACCGGCACTAGGAAACAGACTGAGAAAGCAGAGGAAAAGTGTCTCCTGCAACCGGTTCCCTTGGAGCTAGATGAACGAACGTCTCTCCACTTGCTCAGTTCTGAGAGATAAATGTGTGTGAAAGCAGTCCTTCACCTAGCTTGTTGGGAACACAAAGTTTCTTTTCAGTTGCAAACTCCATTCCATACATATATATGGGGAGGTACAAACTCCAACTCGGTTTTTCAGTGAAAACTGCAGGAACTTCAAACCGGCACTAGGAAACAGACTGAGAAAGCAGAGAAAAATTCTCTCCTGCAACCCGTTCCCTTGGTGCTAGATGAACGAACGTCTCTGCACTTGCTCAGTTCTGAGAGATATGTGTGTGTGAAAGCCGTCCTTCACCTAACTTGTTGGGAACACAAAGTTTCTTTTCAGTTGCAAACTCCATTCCATACATTTATATGGGGAGGTACTAGCTCCAACTCGGTTTTACAGTGAAAACTGCAGGAACTTCAAACCGGCACTAGGAAACAGACTGAGATAGCAGAGAAAAAGTGTCTCCTGCAACCCGTTCCCTTGTTCCTAGTAGAACGAACGTCTCTCCACTTGCTCAGTTCTGAGAGATAAGTGTGTGTGAAAGCCGTCCTTCACCTAGCTTGTTGGGAACACAAAGTTTCTTTTCAGTTGCAAACTCCATTCCATATATATATATGGGGAGGTACTAGCTCCAACTCGGTTTTACAGTGAAAACTGCAGGAACTTCAAACCGGCACTAGGAAACAGACTGAGAAAGCAGAGGAAAAGTGTCTCCTGCAACCCGTCCCCTTGGTGCTAGATGAACGAACGTCTCTCCACTTGCTCAGTTCTGAGAGATATGTGTGTATGAAAGCCGTCCTTCACCTAGCTTGTTGGGAACACAAAGTTTCTTTTCAGTTGCAAACTTCATTCCATACATATATATGGGGAGGTACTAGCTCCAACACTATTTGACAGGGAAAACTGCAGGAACTTCAAACCGGCACTAGGAAACAGACTGAGAATGCAGAGAAAAAGTCTCTCCTGCAACCCGTTACCTTGGTGCTAGATGAAAGAACGTCTCTCCACTTGCTCAGTTCTGAGAGATAAGTGTGTGTGAAAGCCGTCCTTCACCTAGCTTGTTGGGAACACAAAGTTTCTTTTCAGTTGCAAAAACCATTCCATACATATATATGGGGAGGTACTACCTCCAACTCGGTTTGACAGTGAAAACTGCATGAACTTCAAACCGGCACTAGGAAACAGACTGAGAAAGCAGAGAAAAAGTGACTCCTGCAACCCGTTCCCTTGGTGCTAGATGAACGAACGTCTCTCCAATTGCTCAGTTCTGAGAGATAAATGTGTGTGAAAGCAGTCCTTCACCTAGCTTGTTGGGAACACAAAGTTTCTTTTCAGTTGCAAACTCCATTCCATACATATATATGGGGAGGTACTAGCTCCAACTCGGTTTGACAGTGAAAACTGCAGGAACTTCAAACCGGCACTAGGAAACAGACTGAGAACGCAGAGAAAAAGTGTCTCCTGCATCCGGTTTCCTTGTTGCTAGATGAACGAACGTCTCTCCACTTGCTCAGTTCTGAGAGATAAGTGTGTGTGAAAGCCGTCCTTCACCTAGCTTGTTGGGAACTAAAGTTTCTTTTCAGTTGCAAACTTCAATCCATACATATACATGGGGAGGTACTAGCTCCAACTCGGTTTTACAGTGAAAACTGCAGGAACTTCAAAACGGCACTAGGAAACAGACTGAGAAAGCAGAGAAAAAGTCTCTCCTGCAACCCGTTCCTTTGGTGCTACATAAACGAACGTCTCTCCACTTGCTAAGTTCTGAGAGATAAGTGTGTGTGAAAGCCGTCCTTCATCTAGCTTGTTGGGAACACAAAGTTTCTTTTCAGTTGCAAACTCCATTCCATACATATATATGGGGAGGTACAAACTCCAACTCGGTTTTACAGTGAAAACTGCAGGAACTTCAAACCGGCACTAGGAAACAGACTGAGAAAGCAGAGGATAAGTGTCTCCTGCAACCCGTCCCCTTGATGCTAGATGAACGAACGTCTCTCCACTTGCTCAGTTCCGAGAGATAAGTGTGTATGAAAGCCGTCCTTAACCTAGCTTGTTGGGAACACAAAGTTTCTTTTCAGTTGCAAACTTTATTCCATACATATATATGGGGAGGTACTAGCTCCAACTCTTTTTGACAGGGAAAACTGCAGGAACTTCAAACCGGCACTAGGAAACAGACTAAGAATGCAGAGAAAAAGTCTCTCCTGCAACCCGTTACTTTGGTGCTAGATGAAAGAACGTCTCTCCACTTGCTCAGTTCTGAGAGATAAGTGTGTGTGAAAGCCGTCCTTCACCTAACTTGTTGGGAACACAAAGTTTCTTTTCAGTTGCAAAAACCATTCCATACATATATATGGGGAAGTACTAGCTCCAACTCGGTTTGACAGTGAAAACTGCATGAACTTCAAACCGGCACTAGGAAACAGACTGAGAAAGCAGAGGAAAAGTGTCTCCTGCAACCGGTTCCCTTGGTGCTAGATGAACGAACGTCTCTCCACTTGCTCAGTTCTGAGAGATTAATGTGTGTGAAAGCAGTCCTTCACCTAGCTTGTTGGGAACACAAAGTTTCTTTTAAGTTGCAAACTCCATTCCATTCATATATATGGGGAGGTACTAGCTCCAACTCGGTTTTACAGTGAAAACTGCAGGAACTTCAAACCGGCACTAGGAAACAGACTGAGAAAGCAGAGAAAAAGTGTCTCCTGCAACCCGTTCCCTTGGTGCTAGATGAACGAACGTCTCTCCACTTGCTCAGTTCTGAGAGATAAGTGTGTGTGAAAGCCGTCCTTAACCTAGCTTGTTGGGAACACAAAGTTTGTTTTCAGTTGCAAAAACCATTCCATACATATATATGGGGAGGTACTAGCTCCAACTCGGTTTGACAGTGAAAACTGCATGAACTTCAAACCGGCAATAGGAAACAGACTGAGAAAGCAGAGGAAAAGTGTCTCCTGCAACCGGTTCCCTTGGTGCTAGATGAACGAACGTCTCTCCACTTGCTCAGTTCTGAGAGATAAATGTGTGTGAAAGCAGTCCTTCACCTAGCTTGTTGGGAACACAAAGTTTCTTTTCAGTTGCAAACTCCATTCCATACATATATATGGGGAGGTACTAGCTCCAACTCGGTTTGACAGTGAAAACTGTAGGAACTTCAAACCGGCACTAGGAAACAGACTGAGAACGCAGAGAAAAAGTGTCTCCTGCATCCGGTTTCCTTGTTGCTAGATGAACGAACGTCTCTCCACTTGCTCAGTTCTGAGAGATAAGTGTGTGTGAAAGCCGTCCTTCATCTAGCTTGTTGGGAACACAAAGTTTCTTTTCAGTTGCAAACTCCATTCCATACATATATATGGGGAGGTACTAGCTCCAACTCGGTTTTACAGTGAAAACTGCAGGAACTTCAAACCGGCAATAGGAAACAGACTGAGAAAGCAGAGGAAAAGTGTCTCCTGCAACCCGTTCCCTTGGTGCTAGATGAAAGAACGTCTCTCAACTTGCTCAGTTCCGAGAGATAAGTGTGTATGAAAGCCGTCCTTCACCTAGCTTGTTGGGAACACAAAGCACCTTTTCAGTTGCAAACTTCATTCCATACATATATATGGGGAGGTACTAGCTCCAACTCTTTTTGACAGGGAAAACTGCAGGAACTTCAACCGGCACTAGGAAACAGACTGAGAATGCAGAGAAAAAGTCTCTCCTGCAACCCGTTAACTTGGTGCTAGATGAAAGAACGTCTCTCCACTTGCTCAGTTCTGAGAGATAAGTGTGTGTGAAAGCCGTCCTTCACCTAGCTTGTTGGGAACACAAAGTTTCTTTTCAGTTGCAAAAACCATTCCATACATATATATGGGGAGGTACTAGCTCCAACTCGGTTTGACAGTGAAAACTTCATGAACTTCAAACCGGCACTAGGAAACAGACTGAGAAAGCAGAGGAATAGTGTCTCCTGCAACCGGTTCCCTTGGTGCTAGATGAACGAACGTCTCTCCACTTGCTCAGTTCTGAGAGATAAATGTGTGTGAAAGCAGTCCTTCACCTAGCATGTTGGGAACACAAAGTTTCTTTTCAGTTGCAAACTCCATTCCATACATATATATGGGGAGGTACTAGCTCCAACTCGGTTTTACAGTGAAAACTGCAGGAACTTCAAACCGGCACTAGGAAACAGACTGAGAAAGCAGAGGAAAAGTGTCTCCTGCAACCGGTTCCCTTGGTGCTAGATGAACGAACGTCTCTCCACTTGCTCAGTTCTGAGAGATAAGAGTGTGTGAAAGCCGTCCTTCACCTAGCTTGTTGGGAACAGAAAGTTTCTTTTCAGTTGAAAACTCCATTCCATACATATATATGGGGAGGTACTAGCTCCAACTCGGTTTTACAGTGAAAACTGCAGGAACTTCAAACCGGCACTAGGAAACAGACGGAGAAAGCAGAGGAAAAGTGTCTCCTGCAACCCGTTCCCTTGGTGCTAGATGAACGAACGTCTCTCCACTTGCTCAGTTCCGAGAGATAAGTGTGTATGAAAGCCGTCCTTCACCTAGCTTGTTGGGAACACAAAGTTCCTTTTCAGTTGCAAACTCCATTCCATACATATATATGGGGAGGTACAAACTCCAACTCGGTTTGACAGTGAAAACTGCAGGAACTTCAAACCGGCACTAGGAAACAGACTGAGAAAGCAGAGGAATAGTGTCTCCTGCAACCGGTTCCCTTGGTGCTAGATGAACGAACGTCTCTCCACTTGCTCAGTTCTGAGAGATAAATGTGTGTGAAAGCAGTCCTTCACCTAGCTTGTTGGGAACACAAAGTTTCTTTTCAGTTGCAAACTCCATTCCATACATATATATGGGGAGGTACTAGCTCCAACTCGGTTTTACAGTGAAAACTGCAGGAACTTCAAACCAGCACTAGGAAACAGACTGAGAAAGCAGAGAAAAAGTGTCTCCTGCAACCGGTTCCCTTGGTGCTAGATGAACGAACGTCTCTCCACTTGCTCAGTTCTGAGAGATAAGAGTGTGTGAAAGCCGTCCTTCACCTAGCTTGTTGGGAACAGAAAGTTTCTTTTCAGTTGAAAACTCCATTCCATACATATATATGGGGAGGTACTAGCTCCAACTCGGTTTTACAGTGAAAACTGCAGGAACTTCAAACCGGCACTAGGAAACAGACGGAGAAAGCAGAGGAAAAGTGTCTCCTGCAACCCGTTCCCTTGGTGCTAGATGAACGAACGTCTCTCCACTTGCTCAGTTCCGAGAGATAAGTGTGTATGAAAGCCGTCCTTCACCTAGCTTGTTGGGAACACAAAGTTCCTTTTCAGTTGCAAACTCCATTCCATACATATATATGGGGAGGTACAAACTCCAACTCGGTTTGACAGTGAAAACTGCAGGAACTTCAAACCGGCACTAGGAAACAGACTGAGAAAGCAGAGGAATAGTGTCTCCTGCAACCGGTTCCCTTGGTGCTAGATGAACGAACGTCTCTCCACTTGCTCAGTTCTGAGAGATAAATGTGTGTGAAAGCAGTCCTTCACCTAGCTTGTTGGGAACACAAAGTTTCTTTTCAGTTGCAAACTCCATTCCATACATATATATGGGGAGGTACTAGCTCCAACTCGGTTTTACAGTGAAAACTGCAGGAACTTCAAACCAGCACTAGGAAACAGACTGAGAAAGCAGAGAAAAAGTGTCTCCTGCAACCCGTTCCCTTGGTGCTAGATGAACGAACGTCTCTCCACTTGCTCAGTTCTGAGAGATAAGTGTGTGTGAAAGCCGTCCTTCACCTAGCTTGTTGGGAACACAAAGTTTCTTTTCAGTTGCAAACTCCATTCCATACATATATATGGGGAGGTACTAGCTCCAACTAGGTTTGACAGTGAAAACTGCATGAACTTCAAACCGGCACTAGGAAACAGACTGAGAAAGCAGAGGAATAGTGTCTCCTGCAACCCGTTCCCTTGGTGCTAGATGAACGAACGTCTCTCCACTTGCTCAGTTCTGAGAGATAAGTGTGTGTGAAAGCCGTCCTTCACCTAGCTTGTTGGGAACACAAAGTTTCTTTTCAGTTGCAAACTCCATTCCATACATATATATGGGGAGGTACTAGCTCCAACTCGGTTTGACAGTGAAAACTGCAGGAACTTCAAACCGGCACTAGGAAACAGACTGAGAACGCAGAGAAAAAGTGTCTCCTGCATCCGGTTTCCTTGTTGCTAGATGAACGAACGTCTCTCCACTTGCTCAGTTCTGAGAGATAAGTGTGTGTGAAAGCCGTCCTTCACCTAGCTTGTTGGGAACACAAAGTTTCTTTTCAGTTGCAAAAACCATTCCATACATATATATGGGTGGTACTAGCTCCAACTCGGTTTGACAGTGAAAACTGCATGAACTTCAAACCGGCACTAGGAAACAGACTGAGAAAGCAGAGGAAAAGTGTCTCCTGCAACCGGTTCCCTTGGTGCTAGATGAACGAACGTCTCTCCACTTGCTCAGTTCTGAGAGATAAATGTGTGTGAAAGCAGTCCTTCACCTAGCTTGTTGGGAACACAAAGTTTCTTTTCAGTTGCAAACTCCATTCCATAAATATATATGGGGAGGTACTAGCTCCAACTCGGTTTTACAGTGAAAACTGCAGGAACTTCAAACCGGCACTAGGAAACAGACTGAGAAAGCAGAGAAAAAGTGTCTCCTGCAACCCGTTCCCTTGGTGCTAGATGAACGAACGTCTCTCCACTTGCTCAGTTCTGAGAGATAAGTGTGTGTGAAAGCCGTCCTTCACCTAGCTTGTTGGGAACACAAAGTTTCTTTTCAGTTGCAAACTCCATTCCATACATATATATGGGGAGGTACTAGCTCCAACTCGGTTTGACAGTGAAAACTGCAGGAACTTCAAACCGGCACTAGGAAACAGACTGAGAACGCAGAGAAAAAGTGTCTCCTGCATCCGGTTTCCTTGTTGCTAGATGAACGAACGTCTCTCCACTTGCTCAGTTCTGAGAGATAAGTGTGTGTGAAAGCCGTCCTTCACCTAACTTGTTGGGAACACAAAGTTTCTTTTCAGTTGCAAAAACCATTCCATACATATATATGGGGAGGTACTAGCTCCAACTCGGTTTGACAGTGAAAACTGCATGAACTTCAAACCGGCACTAGGAAACAGACTGAGAAAGCAGAGGAAAAGTGTCTCCTGCAACCGGTTCCCTTGGTGCTAGATGAACGAACGTCTCTCCACTTGCTCAGTTCTGAGAGATAAATGTGTGTGAGAGCAGTCCTTCACCTAGCTTGTTGGGAACACAAAGTTTCTTTTCAGTTGCAAACTCCATTCCATACATATATATGGGGAGGTACTAGCTCCAACTCGGTTTGACAGTGAAAACTGCAGGAACTTCAAACCGGCACTAGGAAACAGACTGAGAACGCAGAGAAAAAGTGTCTCCTGCATCCGGTTTCCTTGTTGCTAGATGAACGAACGTCTCTCCACTTGCTCAGTTCTGAGAGATAAGTGTGTGTGAAAGCCGTCCTTCACCTAGCTTGTTGGGAACACAAAGTTTGTTTTCAGTTGCAAACTTCATTCCATACATATATATGGGGAGGTACTAGCTCCAACTCGGTTTGACAGTGAAAACTGCATGAACTTCAAACCGGCACTAGGAAACAGACTGAGAAAGCAGAGGAAAAGTGTCTCCTGCAACCGGTTCCCTTGGAGCTAGATGAACGAACGTCTCTCCACTTGCTCAGTTCTGAGAGATAAATGTGTGTGAAAGCAGTCCTTCACCTAGCTTGTTGGGAACACAAAGTTTCTTTTCATTTGCAAACTCCATTCCATACATATATATGGGGAGGTACAAACTCCAACTCGGTTTTACAGTGAAAACTGCAGGAACTTCAAACCGGCACTAGGAAACAGACTGAGAAAGCAGAGAAAAATTCTCCCCTGCAACCCGTTCCCTTGGTGCTAGATGAACGAACGTCTCTGCACTTGCTCAGTTCTGAGAGATAGGTGTGTGTGAAAGCCGTCCTTCACCTAACTTGTTGGGAACACAAAGTTTCTTTTCAGTTGCAAACTCCATTCCATACATTTATATGGGGAGGTACTAGCTCCAACTCGGTTTTACAGTGAAAACTGCATGAACTTCAAACCGGCACTAGGAAACAGACTGAGATAGCAGAGAAAAAGTGTCTCCTGCAACCCGTTCCCTTGTTCCTAGTAGAACGAACGTCTCTCCACTTGCTCAGTTCTGAGAGATAAGTGTGTGTGAAAGCCGTCCTTCACCTAGCTTGTTGGGAACACAAAGTTTCTTTTCAGTTGCAAACTCCATTCCATATATATATATGGGGAGGTACTAGCTCCAACTCGGTTTTACAGTGAAAACTGCAGGAACTTCAAACCGGCACTAGGAAACAGACTGAGATAGCAGAGAAAAAGTGTCTCCTGCAACCCGTTCCCTTGTTCCTAGTAGAACGAACGTCTCTCCACTTGCTCAGTTCTGAGAGATAAGTGTGTGTGAAAGCCGTCCTTCACCTAGCTTGTTGGGAACACAAAGTTTCTTTTCAGTTGCAAACTCCATTCCATATATATATATGGGGAGGTACTAGCTCCAACTCGGTTTTACAGTGAAAACTGCAGGAACTTCAAACCGGCACTAGGAAACAGACTGAGAAAGCAGAGGAAAAGTGTCTCCTGCAACCCGTCCCCTTGGTGCTAGATGAACGAACGTCTCTCCACTTGCTCAGTTCTGAGAGATATGTGTGTATGAAAGCCGTCCTTCACCTAGCTTGTTGGGAACACAAAGTTTCTTTTCAGTTGCAAACTTCATTCCATACATATATATGGGGAGGTACTAGCTCCAACACTATTTGACAGGGAAAACTGCAGGAACTTCAAACCGGCACTAGGAAACAGACTGAGAATGCAGAGAAAAAGTCTCTCCTGCAACCCGTTACCTTGGTGCTAGATGAAAGAACGTCTCTCCACTTGCTCAGTTCTGAGAGATAAGTGTGTGTGAAAGCCGTCCTTCACCTAGCTTGTTGGGAACACAAAGTTTCTTTTCAGTTGCAAAAACCATTCCATATATATATATGGGGAGGTACTACCTCCAACTCGGTTTGACAGTGAAAACTGCATGAACTTCAAACCGGCACTAGGAAACAGACTGAGAAAGCAGAGAAAAAGTGACTCCTGCAACCCGTTCCCTTGGTGCTAGATGAACGAACGTCTCTCCACTTGCTCAGTTCTGAGAGATAAATGTGTGTGAAAGCAGTCCTTCACCTAGCTTGTTGGGAACACAAAGTTTCTTTTCAGTTGCAAACTCCGTTCCATACATATATATGGGGACGTACTAGCTCCAACTCGGTTTGACAGTGAAAACTGCAGGAACTTCAAACCGGCACTAGGAAACAGACTGAGAACGCAGAGAAAAAGTGTATCCTGCATCCGGTTTCCTTGTTGCTAGATGAACGAACGTCTCTCCACTTGCTCAGTTCTGAGAGATAAGTGTGTGTGAAAGCCGTCCTTCACCTTGCTTGTTGGGAACTAAAGTTTCTTTTCAGTTGCAAACTTCAATCCATACATATACATGGGGAGGTACTAGCTCCAACTCGGTTTTACAGTGAAAACTGCAGGAACTTCAAAACGGCACTAGGAAACAGACTGAGAAAGCAGAGAAAAAGTCTCTCCTGCAACCCGTTCCTTTGGTGCTACATGAACGAACGTCTCTCCACTTGCTAAGTTCTGAGAGATAAGTGTGTGTGAAAGCCGTCCTTCATCTAGCTTGTTGGGAACACAAAGTTTCTTTTCAGTTGCAAACTCCATTCCATACATATATATGGGGAGGTACTAGCTCCAACTCGGTTTTACAGTGAAAACTGCAGGAACTTCAAACCGGCACTAGGAAACAGACTGAGAAAGCAGAGGATAAGTGTCTCCTGCAACCCGTTCCCTTGGTGCTAGATGAAAGAACGTCTCTCAACTTGCTCAGTTCCGAGAGATAAGTGTGTATGAAAGCCGTCCTTAACCTAGCTTGTTGGGAACACAAAGTTTCTTTTCAGTTGCAAACTCCATTCCATACATATATATGGGGAGGTACAAACTCCAACTCGGTTTTACAGTGAAAACTGCAGGAACTTCAAACTGGCACTAGGAAACAGACTGAGAAAGCAGAGGATAAGTGTCTCCTGCAATCCGTCCCCTTGGTGCTAGATGAACGAACGTCTCTCCACTTGCTCAGTTCCGAGAGATAAGTGTGTATGAAAGCCGTCCTTAACCTAGCTTGTTGGGAACACAAAGTTTCTTTTCAGTTGCAAACTTCATTCCATACATATATATGGGGAGGTACTAGCTCCAACTCTTTTTGACAGGGAAAACTGCAGGAACTTCAAACCGGCACTAGGAAACAGACTGAGAATGCAGAGAAAAAGTCTCTCCTGCAACCCGTTACCTTGGTGCTAGATGAAAGAACGTCTCTCCACTTGCTCAGTTCTGAGAGATAAGTGTGTGTGAAAGCCGTCCTTCACCTAGCTTGTTGGGAACACAAAGTTTCTTTTCAGTTGCAAAAACCATTCCATACATATATATGGGGAGGTACTAGCTCCAACTCGGTTTTACAGTGAAAACTGCATGAACTTCAAACCGGCACTAGGAAACAGACTGAGAAAGCAGAGGAAAAGTGTCTCCTGCAACCCGTTCCCTTGGTGCTAGATGAAAGAACGTCTCTCAACTTGCTCAGTTCCGAGAGATAAGTGTGTATGAAAGCCGTCCTTCACCTAGCTTGTTGGGAACACAAAGTTCCTTTTCAGTTGCAAACTCCATTCCATACATATATATGGGGAGGTACAAACTCCAACTCGGTTTTACAGTGAAAACTGCAGGAACTTCAAACCGGCACTAGGAAACAGACTGAGAAAGCAGAGGATAAGTGTCTCCTGCAACCCGTCCCCTTGATGCTAGATGAACGAACGTCTCTCCACTTGCTCAGTTCCGAGAGATAAGTGTGTATGAAAGCCGTCCTTAACCTAGCTTGTTGGGAACACAAAGTTTCTTTTCAGTTGCAAACTTTATTCCATACATATATATGGGGAGGTACTAGCTCCAACTCTTTTTGACAGGGAAAACTGCAGGAACTTCAAACCGGCACTAGGAAACAGACTGAGAATGCAGAGAAAATGTCTCTCCTGCAACCCGTTACCTTGGTGCTAGATGAAAGAACGTCTCTCCACTTGCTCAGTTCTGAGAGATAAGTGTGTGTGAAAGCCGTCCTTCACCTAACTTGTTGGGAACACAAAGTTTCTTTTCAGTTGCAAAAACCATTCCATACATATATATGGGGAAGTACTAGCTCCAACTCGGTTTGACAGTGAAAACTGCAGGAACTTCAAACCGGCACTAGGAAACAGACTGAGAAAGCAGAGGAAAAGTGTCTCCTGCAACCGGTTCCCTTGGTGCTAGATGAACGAACGTCTCTCCACTTGCTCAGTTCTGAGAGATAAATGTGTGTGAAAGCAGTCCTTCACCTAGCTTGTTGGGAACACAAAGTTTCTTTTCAGTTGCAAACTCCATTCCATACATATATATGGGGAGGTACTAGCTCCAACTCGGTTTTACAGTGAAAACTGCAGGAACTTCAAACCGGCACTAGGAAACAGACTGAGAAAGCAGAGAAAAAGTGTCTCCTGCAACCCGTTCCCTTGGTGCTAGATGAACGAACGTCTCTCCACTTGCTCAGTTCTGAGAGATAAGTGTGTGTGAAAGCCGTCCTTCACCTAGCTTGTTGGGAACACAAAGTTTGTTTTCAGTTGCAAAAACCATTCCATACATATATATGGGGAGGTACTAGCTCCAACTCGGTTTGACAGTGAAAACTGCATGAACTTCAAACCGGCAATAGGAAACAGACTGAGAAAGCAGAGGAAAAGTGTCTCCTGCAACCGGTTCCCTTGGTGCTAGATGAACGAACGTCTCTCCACTTGCTCAGTTCTGAGAGATAAATGTGTGTGAAAGCAGTCCTTCACCTAGCTTGTTGGGAACACAAAGTTTCTTTTCATTTGCAAACTCCATTCCATACATATATATGGGGAGGTACTAGCTCCAACTCGGTTTGACAGTGAAAACTGCAGGAACTTCAAACCGGCACTAGGAAACAGACTGAGAACGCAGAGAAAAAGTGTCTCCTACATCCGGTTTCCTTGTTGCTAGATGAACGAACGTCTCTCCACTTGCTCAGTTCTGAGAGATAAGTGTGTGTGAAAGCCGTCCTTCATCTAGCTTGTTGGGAACACAAAGTTTCTTTTCAGTTGCAAACTCCATTCCATACATATATATGGGGAGGTACTAGCTCCAACTCGGTTTTACAGTGAAAACTGCAGGAACTTCAAACCGGCAATAGGAAACAGACTGAGAAAGCAGAGGAAAAGTGTCTCCTGCAACCCGTTCCCTTGGTGCTAGATGAAAGAACGTCTCTCAACTTGCTCAGTTCCGAGAGATAAGTGTGTATGAAAGCCGTCCTTCACCTAGCTTGTTGGGAACACAAAGTACCTTTTCAGTTGCAAACTTCATTCCATACATATATATGGGGAGGTACTAGCTCCAACTCTTTTTGACAGGGAAAACTGCAGGAACTTCAAACCGGCACTAGGAAACAGACTGAGAATGCAGAGAAAAAGTCTCTCCTGCAACCCGTTAACTTGGTGCTAGATGAAAGAACGTCTCTCCACTTGCTCAGTTCTGAGAGATAAGTGTGTGTGAAAGCCGTCCTTCACCTAGCTTGTTGGGAACACAAAGTATCTTTTCAGTTGCAAAAACCATTCCATACATATATATGGGGAGGTACTAGCTCCAACTCGGTTTGACAGTGAAAACTGCATGAACTTCAAACCGGCACTAGGAAACAGACTGAGAAAGCAGAGGAAAAGTGTCTCCTGCAACCGGTTCCCTTGGTGCTAGATGAACGAACGTCTCTCCACTTGCTCAGTTCTGAGAGATAAATGTGTGTGAAAGCAGTCCTTCACCTAGCATGTTGGGAACACAAAGTTTCTTTTCAGTTGCAAACTCCATTCCATACATATATATGGGGAGGTACTAGCTCCAACTCGGTTTTACAGTGAAAACTGCAGGAACTTCAAACCGGCACTAGGAAACAGACTGAGAAAGCAGAGAAAAAGTGTCTCCTGCAACCCGTTCCCTTGGTGCTAGATGAACGAACGTCTCTCCACTTGCTCATTTCTGAGAGATAAGTGTGTGTGAAAGCCGTCCTTCACCTAGCTTGTTGGGAACACAAAGTTTCTTTTCAGTTGCAAACACCATTCCATACATATATATGGGGAGGTACTAGCTCCAACTCGGTTTGACAGTGAAAACTGCAGGAACTTCAAACCGGCACTAGGAAACAGACTGAGAACGCAGAGAAAAAGTGTCTCCTGCATCCGGTTTCCTTGTTGCTAGATGAACGAACGTCTCTCCACTTGCTCAGTTCTGAGAGATAAGTGTGTGTGAAAGCCATCCTTCACCTAGCTTGTTGGGAACTAAAGTTTCTTTTCAGTTGCAAAAACCATTCCATACATATATATGTGGAGGTACTAGCTCCAACTCGGTTTTACAGTGAAAACTGCAGGAACTTCAAACCGGCACTAGGAAACAGACTGAGAAAGCAGAGAAAAAGTCTCTCCTGCAACCCGTTACCTTGGTGCTAGATGAAAGAAAGTCTCTCCACTTGCTCAGTTCTGAGAGATAAGTGTGTGTGAAAGCCGTCCTTCACCTAGCTTGTTGGGAACACAAAGTTTCTTTTCAGTTGCAAAAACCATTCCATACATATATATGGGGAGGTACTACCTCCAACTCGGTTTTACAGTGAAAACTGCAGGAACTTCAAACCGGCACTAGGAAACAGACTGAGAAAGCAGAGGAAAAGTGTCTCCTGCAACCGGTTCCCTTGGTGCTAGATGAACGAACGTCTCTCCACTTGCTCAGTTCTGAGAGATAAATGTGTGTGAAAGCAGCCCTTCACCTAGCTTGTTGGGAACACAAAGTTTCTTTTCAGTTGCAAACTCCATTCCATACATATATATGGGGAGGTACTAGCTCCAACTCGGTTTTACAGTGAAAACTGCAGGAACTTCAAACCGGCACTAGGAAACACACTGAGAAAGCAGAGAAAAAGTGTCTCCTGCAACCCGTTCCCTTGGTGCTAGATGAACGAACGTCTCTCCACTTGCTCAGTTCTGAGAGATAAGTGTGTGTGAAAGCCGTCCTTCACCTAGCTTGTTGGGAACAGAAAGTTTCTTTTCAGTTGCAAAAACAATTCCATACATATATATGGGGAGGTACTAGCTCCAACTCGGTTTTACTGTGAAAAATGCAGGAACTTCAAACCGGCACTAGGAAACAGACTGAGAAAGCAGAGAAAAAGTGTCTCCTGCAACCCGTTCCCTTGGTGCTAGATGAACGAACGTCTCTCCACTTGCTCAGTTCTGAGAGATAAGTGTGTGTGAAAGCCGTCCTTCACCTAGCTTGTTGGGAACACAAAGTTTCTTTTCAGTTGCAAACTCCATTCCATACATATATATGGGGAGGTACTAGGTCCAACTCGGTTTGACAGTGAAAACTGCAGGAACTTCAAACCGGCACTAGGAAACAGACTGAGAACGCAGAGAAAAAGTGTCTCCTGCATCCGGTTTCCTTGTTGCTAGATGAACGAACGTCTCTCCACTTGCTCAGTTCTGAGAGATAAGTGTGTGTGAAAGCCGTCCTTCACCTAGCTTGTTGGGAACTAAAGTTTCTTTTCAGTTGCAAAAACCATTCCATACATATATATGTGGAGGTACTAGCTCCAACTCGGTTTTACAGTGAAAACTGCAGGAACTTCAAACCGGCACTAGGAAACAGACTGAGAAAGCAGAGAAAAAGTCTCTCCTGCAACCCGTTCCTTTGGTGCTAGATGAACGAACGTCTCTCCACTTGCTAAGTTCTGACAGATAAGTGTGTGTGAAAGCCGTCCTTCATCTAGCTTGTTGGGAACACAAAGTTTCTTTTCAGTTGCAAACTCCATTCCATACATATATATGGGGAGGTACTAGCTCCAGCTCGGTTTTACAGTGAAAACTGCAGGAACTTCAAACCGGCACTAGGAAACAGACTGAGAAAGCAGAGAAAAAGTGTCTCCTGCAACCCGTTCCCTTGGTGCTAGATGAACGAACGTCTCTCTACTTGCTCAGTTCCGAGAGATAAGTGTGTATGAAAGCCGTCCTTCACCTAGCTTCTTGGGAACACAAAGTTCCTTTTCAGTTGCAAACTCCATTCCATACATATATATGGGGAGGTAAAAACTCCAACTCGGTTTTGCAGTGAAAACTGCAGGAACTTCAAACCGGCACTAGGAAACAGACTGAGAAAGCAGAGAAAAATTCTCTCCTGCAACCCGTTCCCTTGGTGCTAGATGAACGAACGTCTCTGCACTTGCTCAGTTCTGAGAGATAGGTGTGTGTGAAAGCCGTCCTTCAACTAGCTTGTTGGGAACACAAAGTTTCTTTTCAGTTGCAAACCACATTCCATACATATATATGGGGAGGTACTAGCTAAAACTCGGTTTTACAGTGAAAACTGCAGGAACTTCAAACCGGCACTAGGAAACAGACTGAGAAAGCAGAGAAAAAGTGTCTCCTGCAACCCGTTCCCTTGTTGCTAGATGAACGAACATCTCTCCACTTGCTCAGTTCTGAGAGATAAGTGTGTGTGAAAGCCGTCCTTCACCTAGCTTGTTGGGAACACAAAGTTTCTTTTCAGTTGCAAACTCCATTCCATATATATATATGGGGAGGTACTAGCTCCAACTCGGTTTTACAGTGAAAACTGCAGAAACTTCAAACTGGCACTAAAAAAACAGACTGAGAATGCAGAGAAAAAGTCTCTCCTGCAACCCGTTACCTTGGTGCTAGATGAAAGAAAGTCTCTCCACTTGCTCTGTTCTGAGAGATAAGTGTGTGTGAAAGCCGTCCTTCACCTAGCTTGTTGGGAACACAAAGTTTCTTTTCAGTTGCAAAAACCATTCCATACATATATATGGGGAGGTACTACCTCCAACTCGGTTTGACAGTGAAAACTGCAGGAACTTCAAACCGGCACTAGGAAACAGAATGAGAAAGCAGAGGAAAAGTGTCTCCTGCAACCGGTTCCCTTGGTGCTAGATGAACGAACGTCTCTCCACTTGCTCAGTTCTGAGAGATAAATGTGTGTGAAAGCAGTCCTTCACCTAGCTTGTTGGGAACACAAAGTTTCTTTTCAGTTGCAAACTCCATTCCATACATATATATGGGGAGGTACTAGCTCCAACTCGGTTTTACAGTGAAAACTGCAGGAACTTCAAACCGGCACTAGGAAACAGACTGAGAACGCAGAGAAAAAGTGTCTCCTGCATCCGGTTTCCTTGTTGCTAGATGAACGAACGTCTCTCCACTTGCTCAGTTCAGAGAGATAAGTGTGTGTGAAAGCCGTCCTTCACCTAGCTTGTTGGGAACTAAAGTTTCTTTTCAGTTGCAAAAACCATTCCATACATATATATGTGGAGGTACTAGCTCCAACTCGGTTTTACAGTGAAAACTGCAGGAACTTCAAACCGGCACTAGGAAACAGACTGAGAAAGCAGAGAAAAAGTCTCTCCTGCAACCCGTTCCTTTGGTGCTAGATGAACGAACGTCTCTCCACTTGCTAAGTTCTGACAGATAAGTGTGTGTGAAAGCCGTCCTTCATCTAGCTTGTTGGGAACACAAAGTTTCTTTTCAGTTGCAAACTCCATTCCATACATATATATGGGGAGGTACTAGCTCCAGCTCGGTTTTACTGTGAAAACTGCAGGAACTTCAAACCGGCAATAGGAAACAGACTGAGAAAGCAGAGAAAAAGTGTCTCCTGCAACCCGTTCCCTTGGTGCTAGATGAACGAACGTCTCTCAACTTGCTCAGTTCCGAGAGATAAGTGTGTATGAAAGCCGTCCTTCACCTAGCTTGTTGGGAACACAAAGTTCCTTTTCAGTTGCAAACTCCATTCCATACATATATATGGGGAGGTACAAACTCCAACTCGGTTTTACAGTGAAAACTGCAGGAACTTCAAACTGGCACTAGGAAACAGACTGAGAATGCAGAGAAAAAGTCTCTCCTGCAACCCGTTACCTTGGTGCTAGATGAAAGAAAGTCTCTCCACTTGCTCAGTTCTGAGAGATAAGTGTGTGTGAAAGCCGTCCTTCACCTAGCTTGTTGGGAACACAAAGTTTCTTTTCAGTTGCAAAAACCATTCCATACATATATATGGGGAGGTACTACCTCCAACTCGGTTTGACAGTGAAAACTGCAGGAACTTCAAACCGGCACTAGGAAACAGACTGAGAAAGCAGAGGAAAAGTGTCTCCTGCAACCGGTTCCCTTGGTGCTAGATGAACGAACGTCTCTCCACTTGCTCAGTTCTGAGAGACAAATGTGTGTGAAAGCAGTCCTTCACCTAGCTTGTTGGGAACACAAAGTTTCTTTTCAGTTGCAAACTCCATTCCATACATATATATGGGGAGGTACTAGCTCCTACTCGGTTTTACAGTGAAAACTGCAGGAACTTCAAACCGGCACTAGGAAACAGACTGAGAAAGCAGAGAAAAAGTGTCTCCTGCAACCCGTTCCCTTGGTGCTAGATGAACGAACGTCTCTCCACTTGCTCAGTTCTGAGAGATAAGTGTGTGTGAAAGCCGTCCTTCACCTAGCTTGTTGGGAACAGAAAGTTTCTTTTCAGTTGAAAACTCCATTCCATACATATATATGGGGAGGTACTAGCTCCAACTCGGTTTTACAGTGAAAACTGCAGGAACTTCAAACCGGCACTAGGAAACAGACTGAGAAAGCAGAGGAAAAGTGTCTCCTGCAACCCGTTCCCTTGGTGCTAGATGAACGAACGTCTCTCCACTTGCTCAGTTCCGAGAAATAAGTGTGTATGAAAGCCGTACTTCACCTAGCTTGTTGGGAACACAAAGTTCCTTTTCAGTTGCAAACTCCATTCCATACATATATATGGGGAGGTACAAACTCCAACTCGGTTTGACAGTGAAAACTGCAGGAACTTCAAACCGGCACTAGGAAACAGACTGAGAAAGCAGAGAAAAATTCTCTCCTGCAACCCGTTCCCTTGGTGCTAGATGAACGAACGTCTCTGCACTTGCTCAGTTCTGAGAGATAGGTGTGTGTGAAAGCCGTCCTTTACCTAGCTTGTTGGGAACACAAAGTTTCTTTTCAGTTGCAAACTCCATTCCATACATATATATGGGGAGGTACTAGCTCCAACTCGGTTTTACAGTGAAAACTGCAGGAACTTCAAACCGGCACTAGGAAACAGACTGAGAAAGCAGAGAAAAAGTGTCTCCTGCAACCCGTTCCCTTGTTGCTAGATGAACGAACATCTCTCCACTTGCTCAGTTCTGAGAGATAAGTGTGTGTGAAAGCCGTCCTTCACTTGGCTTGTTGGGAACACAAAGTTTCTTTTCAGTTGCAAACTCCATTCCATATATATATATGGGGAGGTACTAGCTCCAACTCGGTTTTACAGTGAACACTGCAGGAACTTCAAACCGGCACTAGGAAACAGACTGAGAAAGCAGAGGAAAAGTGTCTCCTGCAACCGGTTCCCTTGGTGCTAGATGAACGAACGTCTCTTCAC
Organism: Camelus dromedarius; assembly: GCF_036321535.1. NCBI lineage: Eukaryota > Metazoa > Chordata > Mammalia > Artiodactyla > Camelidae > Camelus > Camelus dromedarius. The sequence continues at coordinate 756,970 of NW_026989793.1, read as the reverse complement.
TTGCTCAGTTCTGAGAGATAAATGTGTGTGAAAGCAGTCCTTCACCTGGCTTGTTGGGAACACAAAGTTTCTTTTCAGTTGCAAACTCCATTCCATACATATATATGGGGAGGTACTAGCTCCAACTCGGTTTTACAGTGAAAACTGCATGAACTTCAAACCGGCACTAGGAAACAGACTGAGAAAGCAGATAAAAAGTGTCTCCTGCAACCCGTTCCCTTGGTGCTAGATGAACGAACGTCTCTCCACTTGCTCAGTTCTGAGAGATAAGTGTGTGTGAAAGCCGTCCTTCACCTAGCTTGTTGGGAACAGAAAGTTTCTTTTCAGTTGAAAACTCCATTCCATACATATATATGGGGAGGTACTAGCTCCAACTCGGTTTTACAGTGAAAACTGCAGGAACTTCAAACCGGCACTAGGAAACAGACTGAGAAAGCAGAGAAAAAGTGTCTCCTGCAACCCGTTCCCTTGGTGCTAGATGAACGAACGTCTCTGCACTTGCTCAGTTCTGAGAGATAGGTGTGTGTGAAAGCCGTCCTTCAACTAGCTTGTTGGGAACACAAAGTTTCTTTTCAGTTGCAAACTCCATTCCATACATATATATGGGGAGGTACTAGCTCCAACTCGGTTTGACAGTGAAAACTGCAGGAACTTCAAACCGGCACTAGGAAACAGACTGAGAAAGCAGAGGAAAAGTGTCTCCTGCAACCGGTTCCCTTGGTGCTAGATGAACGAACGTCTCTCCACTTGCTCAGTTCTGAGAGATAAATGTGTGTGAAAGCAGTCCTTCACCTAGCTTGTTGGGAACACAAAGTTTCTTTTCAGTTGCAAACTCCATTCCATACATATATATGGGGAGGTACTAGCTCCAACTCGGTTTTACAGTGAAAACTGCAGGAACTTCAAACCGGCACTAGGAAACAGACTGAGAAAGCAGAGAAAAAGTGTCTCCTGCAACCCGTTCCCTTGGTGCTAGATGAACGAACGTCTCTCCACTTGCTCAGTTCTGAGAGATAAGTGTGTGTGAAAGCCGTCCTTCACCTAGCTTGTTGGGAACAGAAAGTTTCTTTTCAGATGAAAACTCCATTCCATACATATATATGGGGAGGTACTAGCTCCAACTCGGTTTGACAGTGAAAACTGCAGGAACTTCAAACCGGCACTAGGAAACAGACTGAGAAAGCAGAGGAAAAGTGTCTCCTGCAACCCGTTCCCTTGGTGATAGATGAACGAACGTCTCTCCACTTGCTCAGTTCCGAGAGATAAGTGTGTATGAAAGCCGTCCTTCACCTAGCTTGTTGGGAACACAAAGTTCCTTTTCAGTTGCAAACTCCATTCCATACATATATATGGGGAGGTACAAACTCCAACTCGGTTTGACAGTGAAAACTGCAGGAACTTCAAACCGGCACTAGGAAACAGACTAAGAAAGCAGAGAAAAAGTGTCTCCTGCAACCCGTTCCCTTGTTGCTAGATGAACGAACGTCTCTCCACTTGCTCAGTTCTGAGAGATAAGTGTGTGTGAAAGCCGTCCTTCACCTAGCTTGTTGGGAACACAAAGTTTCTTTTCAGTTGCAAACTCCATTCCATACATGTATATGGGGAGGTACAAACTCCAACTCGGTTTTACAGTGAAAACTGCAGGAACTTCAAACCGGCACTAGGAAACAGACTGAGAAAGCAGAGGATAAGTGTCTCCTGCAACCCGTCCCCTTGGTGCTAGATGAACGAACGTCTCTCCACTTGCTCAGTTCCGAGAGATAAGTGTGTATGAAAGCCGTCCTTAACCTAGCTTGTTGGGAACACAAAGTTTCTTTTCAGTTGCAAACTTCATTCCATACATATATATGGGGAGGTACTAGCTCCAACTCTTTTTGACAGGTAAAACTGCAGGAACTTCAAACCGGCACTAGGAAACAGACTGAGAATGCAGAGAAAAAGTCTCTCCTGCAACCCGTTACCTTGGTGCTAGATGAAAGAACGTCTCTCCACTTGCTCAGTTCTGAGAGATAAGTGTGTGTGAAAGCCGTCCTTCACCTAGCTTGTTGGGAACACAAAGTTTCTTTTCAGTTGCAAAAACCATTCCATACATATATATGGGGAGGTACTAGCTCCAACTCGGTTTGACAGTGAAAACTGCAGGAACTTCAAACCGGCACTAGGAAACAGACTGAGAACGCAGAGAAAAAGTGTCTCCTGCATCCGGTTTCCTTGTTGCTAGATGAACGAACGTCTCTCCACTTGCTCAGTTCTGAGAGATAAGTGTGTGTGAAAGCCGTCCTTCACCTAGCTTGTTGGGAACACAAAGTTTCTTTTCAGTTGCAAAAACCATTCCATACATATATATGGGTGGTACTAGCTCCAACTCGGTTTGACAGTGAAAACTGCATGAACTTCAAACCGGCACTAGGAAACAGACTGAGAAAGCAGAGGAAAAGTGTCTCCTGCAACCGGTTCCCTTGGTGCTAGATGAACGAACGTCTCTCCACTTGCTCAGTTCTGAGAGATAAATGTGTGTGAAAGCAGTCCTTCACCTAGCTTGTTGGGAACACAAAGTTTCTTTTCAGTTGCAAACTCCATTCCATACATATATATGGGGAGGTACTAGCTCCAACTCGGTTTTACAGTGAAAACTGCAGGAACTTCAAACCGGCACTAGGAAACAGACTGAGAAAGCAGAGAAAAAGTGTCTCCTGCAACCCGTTCCCTTGGTGCTAGATGAACGAACGTCTCTCCACTTGCTCAGTTCTGAGAGATAAGTGTGTGTGAAAGCCGTCCTTCACCTAGCTTGTTGGGAACACAAAGTTTCTTTTCAGTTGCAAACTCCATTCCATACATATATATGGGGAGGTACAAACTCCAACTCGGTTTGACAGTGAAAACTGCAGGAACTTCAAACCGGCACTAGGAAACAGACTGAGAACGCAGAGAAAAAGTGTCTCCTGCATCCGGTTTCTTTGTTGCTAGATGAACGAACGTCTCTCCACTTGCTCAGTTCTGAGAGATAAGTGTGTGTGAAAGCCGTCCTTCACCTAGCTTGTTGGGAACACAAAGTTTCTTTTCAGTTGCAAAAACCATTCCATACATATATATGGGGATGTACTAGCTCCAACTCGGTTTGACAGTGAATACTGCATGAACTTCAAAACGGCACTAGGAAACAGACTGAGAAAGCAGAGGAAAAGTGTCTCCTGCAACCCGTTCCCTTGGTGCTAGATGAACGAACGTCTCTCCACTTGCTCAGTTCTGAGAGATAAATGTGTGTGAAAGCAGTCCTTCACCTATCTTGTTGGGAACACAAAGTTTCTTTTCAGTTGCAAACTCCATTCCATACATATATATGGGGAGGTACTAGCTCCAACTCGGTTTGACAGTGAAAACTGCAGGAACTTCAAACCGGCACTAGGAAACAGACTGAGAACGCAGAGAAAAAGTGTCTCCTGCATCCGGTTTCCTTGTTGCTAGATGAACGAACGTCTCTCCACTTGCTCAGTTCTGAGAGATAAGTGTGTGTGAAAGCCGTCCTTCACCTAGCTTGTTGGGAACACAAAGTTTCTTTTCAGTTGCAAACTCCATTCCATACATATATATGGGGAGGTACTAGCTCCAACTCGGTTTGACAGTGAAAACTGCAGGAACTTCAAACCGGCACTAGGAAACAGACTGAGAAAGCAGAGGAAAAGTGTCTCCTGCAACCGGTTCCCTTGGAGCTAGATGAACGAACGTCTCTCCACTTGCTCAGTTCTGAGAGATAAATGTGTGTGAAAGCAGTCCTTCACCTAGCTTGTTGGGAACACAAAGTTTCTTTTCAGTTGCAAACTCCATTCCATACATATATATGGGGAGGTACAAACTCCAACTCGGTTTTACAGTGAAAACTGCAGGAACTTCAAACCGGCACTAGGAAACAGACTGAGAAAGCAGAGAAAAATTCTCTCCTGCAACCCGTTCCCTTGGTGCTAGATGAACGAACGTCTCTGCACTTGCTCAGTTCTGAGAGATAGGTGTGTGTGAAAGCCGTCCTTCACCTAGCTTGTTGGGAACACAAAGTTTCTTTTCAGTTGCAAACTCCATTCCATACATATATATGGGGAGGTACTAGCTCCAACTCGGTTTTACAGTGAAAACTGCAGGAACTTCAAACCGGCACTAGGAAACAGACTGAGATAGCAGAGAAAAAGTGTCTCCTGCAACCCGTTCCCTTGTTCCTAGAAGAACGAACGTCTCTCCACTTGCTCAGTTCTGAGAGATAAGTGTGTGTGAAAGCCGTCCTTCACCTAGCTTGTTGGGAACACAAAGTTTCTTTTCAGTTGCAAACTCCATTCCATATATATATATGGGGAGGTACTAGCTCCAACTCGGTTTTACAGTGAAAACTGCAGGAACTTCAAACCGGCACTAGGAAACAGACTGAGAAAGCAGAGGAAAAGTGTCTCCTGCAACCCGTCCCCTTGGTGCTAGTTGAACGAACGTCTCTCCACTTGCTCAGTTCCGAGAGATAAGTGTGTATGAAAGCCGTCCTTCACCTAGCTTGTTGGGAACACAAAGTTTCTTTTCAGTTGCAAACTTCATTCCATACATATATATGTGGAGGTACTAGCTCCAACACTATTTGACAGGGAAAACTGCAGGAACTTCAAACCGGCACTAGGAAACAGACTGAGAATGCAGAGAAAAAGTCTCTCCTGCAACCCGTTACCTTGGTGCTAGATGAAAGAACGTCTCTCCACTTCCTCAGTTCTGAGAGATAAGTGTGTGTGAAAGCCGTCCTTCACCTAGCTTGTTGGGAACACAAAGTTTCTTTTCAGTTGCAAAAACCATTCCATACATATATATGGGGAGGTACTACCTCCAAATCGGTTTGACAGTGAAAACTACATGAACTTCAAACCGGCACTAGGAAACAGACTGAGAAAGCAGAGAAAAAGTGACTCCTGCAACCCGTTCCCTTGGTGCTAGATGAACGAACGTCTCTCCACTTGCTCAGTTCTGAGAGATAAATGTGTGTGAAAGCAGTCCTTCACCTAGCTTGTTGGGAACACAAAGTTTCTTTTCAGTTGCAAACTCCATTCCATACATATATATGGGGAGGTACTAGCTCCAACTCGGTTTGACAGTAAAAACTGCAGGAACTTCAAACCGGCACTAGGAAACAGACTGAGAACGCAGAGAAAAAGTGTCTCCTGCATCCGGTTTCCTTGTTGCTAGATGAACGAACGTCTCTCCACTTGCTCAGTTCTGAGAGATAAGTGTGTGTGAAAGCCGTCCTTCACCTAGCTTGTTGGGAACTAAAGTTTCTTTTCAGTTGCAAACTTCAATCCATACATATACATGGGGAGGTACTAGCTCCAACTCGGTTTTACAGTGAAAACTGCAGGAACTTCAAAACGGCACTAGGAAACAGACTGAGAAAGCAGAGAAAAAGTCTCTCCTGCAACCCGTTCCTTTGGTGCTAGATGAACGAACGTCTCTCCACTTGCTCAGTTCTGAGAGATAAGTGTGTGTGAAAGCCGTCCTTCATCTAGCTTGTTGGGAACACAAAGTTTCTTTTCAGTTGCAAACTCCATTCCATACATATATATGGGGAGGTACTAGCTCCAACTCGGTTTTACAGTGAAAACTGCAGGAACTTCAAACCGGCACTAGGAAACAGACTGAGAAAGCAGAGGAAAAGTGTCTCCTGCAACCCGTTCCCTTGGTGCTAGATGAAAGAACGTCTCTCAACTTGCTCAGTTCCGAGAGATAAGTGTGTATGAAAGCCGTCCTTAACCTAGCTTGTTGGGAACACAAAGTTCCTTTTCAGTTGCAAACTCCATTCCATACATATATATGGGGAGGTACAAACTCCAAATCGGTTTTACAGTGAAAACTGCAGGAACTTCAAACCGGCACTAGGAAACAGACTGAGAAAGCAGGGGATAAGTGTCTCCTGCAACCCGTCCCCTTGGTGCTAGATGAACGAACGTCTCTCCACTTGCTCAGTTCCGAGAGATAAGTGTGTATGAAAGCCGTCCTTAACCTAGCTTGTTGGGAACACAAAGTTTCTTTTCAGTTGCAAACTTCATTCCATACATATATATGGGGAGGTTCTAGCTCCAACTCTTTTTGACAGGGAAAACTGCAGGAACTTCAAACCGGCACTAGGAAACAGACTGAGAATGCAGAGAAAAAGTCTCTCCTGCAACCCGTTACCTTGGTGCTAGATGAAAGAACGTCTCTCCACTTGCTCAGTTCTGAGAGATAAGTGTGTGTGAAAGCCGTCCTTCACCTAGCTTGTTGGGAACACAAAGTTTCTTTTCAGTTGCAAACTCCATTCCATACATATATATGGGGAGCTACAAACTCCAACTCGGTTTTACAGTGAAAACTGCAGGAACTTCAAACCGGCACTAGGAAACAGACTGAGAAAACAGAGAAAAATTCTCTCCTGCAACCCGTTCCCTTGGTGCTAGATGAACGAACGTCTCTGCACTTGCTCAGTTCTGAGAGATAGGTGTGTGTGAAAGCCGTCCTTCACCTAGCTTGTTGGGAACACAAAGTTTCTTTTCAGTTGCAAACTCCATTCCATACATATATATGGGGAGGTACTAGCTCCAACTCGGTTTTACAGTGAAAACTGCAGGAACTTCAAACCGGCACTAGGAAACAGACTGAGATAGCAGAGAAAAAGTGTCTCCTGCAACCCGTTCCCTTGTTCCTAGAAGAACGAACGTCCCTCCACTTGCTCAGTTCTGAGAGATAAGTGTGTGTGAAAGCCGTCCTTCACCTAGCTTGTTGGGAACACAAAGTTTCTTTTCAGTTGCAAACTCCATTCCATATATATATATGGGGAGGTTCTAGCTCCTACTCGGTTTTACAGTGAAAACTGCAGGAACTTCAAACCAGCACTAGGAAACAGACTGAGAAAGCAGAGGAAAAGTGTCTCCTGCAACCCGTCCCCTTGGTGCTAGTTGAACGAACGTCTCTCCACTTGCTCAGTTCCGAGAGATAAGTGTGTATGAAAGCCGTCCTTCACCTAGCTTGTTGGGAACACAAAGTTTCTTTTCAGTTGCAAACTTCATTCCATACATATATATGGGGAGGTACTAGCTCCAACACTATTTGACAGGGAAAACTGCAGGAACTTCAAACCGGCACTAGGAAACAGACTGAGAATGCAGAGAAAAAGTCTCTCCTGCAACCCGTTACCTTGGTGCTAGATGAAAGAACGTCTCTCCACTTGCTCAGTTCTGAGAGATAAGTGTGTGTGAAAGCCGTCCTTCACCTAGCTTGTTGGGAACACAAAGTTTCTTTTCAGTTGCAAAAACCATTCCATACATATATATGGGGAGGTACTACCTCCAACTCGGTTTGACAGTGAAAACTGCATGAACTTCAAACCGGCACTAGGAAACAGACTGAGAAAGCAGAGAAAAAGTGACTCCTGCAACCCGTTCCCTTGGTGCTAGATGAACGAACGTCTCTCCACTTGCTCAGTTCTGAGAGATAAATGTGTGTGAAAGCAGTCCTTCACCTAGCTTGTTGGGAACACAAAGTTTCTTTTCAGTTGCAAACTCCATTCCATACATATATATGGGGAGGTACTAGCTCCAACTCGGTTTGACAGTAAAAACTGCAGGAACTTCAAACCGGCACTAGGAAACAGACTGAGAACGCAGAGAAAAAGTGTCTCCTGCATCCGGTTTCCTTGTTGCTAGATGAACGAACGTCTCTCCACTTGCTCAGTTCTGAGAGATAAGTGTGTGTGAAAGCCGTCCTTCACCTAGCTTGATGGGAACTAAAGTTTCTTTTCAGTTGCAAACTTCAATCCATACATATACATGGGGAGGTACTAGCTCCAACTCGGTTTTACAGTGAAAACTGCAGGAACTTCAAAACGGCACTAGGAAACAGACTGAGAAAGCAGAGAAAAAGTCTCCCCTGTAACCAGTTCCTTTGGTGCTAGATGAACGAACGTCTCTCCACTTGCTAAGTTCTGAGAGATAAGTGTGTGTGAAAGCCGTCCTTCATCTAGCTTGTTGGGAACACAAAGTTTCTTTTCAGTTGCAAACTTCATTCTATACATATACATGGGGAGGTACTAGCTCCAACTCGGTTTTACAGTGAAAACTGCAGGAACTTCAAAACGGCACTAGGAAACAGACTGAGAAAGCAGAGAAAAAGTCTCTCCTGCAACCCGTTCCTTTGGTGCTAGATGAACGAACGTCTCTCCACTTGCTCAGTTCTGAGAGATAAGTGTGTGTGAAAGCCGTCCTTCACCTAGCTTGTTGGGAACACAAAGTTTCTTTTCAGTTGCAAACTCCATTCCATACATATATATGGGGAGGTACTAGCTCCAACTCGGTTTTACAGTGAAAACTGCAGGAACTTCAAACCGGCACTAGGAAACAGACTGAGAAAGCAGAGGAAAAGTGTCTCCTGCAACCCGTTCCCTTGGTGCTAGATGAAAGAACGTCTCTCAACTTGCTCAGTTCCGAGAGATAAGTGTGTATGAAAGCCGTCCTTCACCTAGCTTGTTGGGAACACAAAGTTCCTTTTCAGTTGCAAACTCCATTCCATACATATATATGGGGAGGTACAAACTCCAACTCGGTTTTACAGTGAAAACTGCAGGAACTTCAAACCGGCAGTAGGAAACAGACTGAGAAAGCAGAGAAAAATTCTCTCCTGCAACCCGTTCCCTTGGTGCTAGATGAACGAACGTCTCTGCACTTGCTCAGTTCTGAGAGATAGGTGTGTGTGAAAGCCGTCCTTCACCTAGCTTGTTGGGAACACAAAGTTTCTTTTCAGTTGCAAACTCCATTCCATACATATATATGGGGATGTACTAGCTCCAACTCGGTTTTACAGTGAAAACTGCAGGAACTTCAAACCGGCACAAGGAAACAGACTGAGATAGCAGAGAAAAAGTGTCTCCTGCAACCCGTTCCCTTGTTGCTAGAAGAACGAACGTCTCTCCACTTGCTCAGTTCTGAGAGATAAGTGTGTGTGAAAGCCGTCCTTCACCTAGCTTGTTGGGAACACAAAGTTTCTTTTCAGTTGCAAACTCCATTCCATATATATATATGGGGAGGTACTAGCTCCAACTCGGTTTTACAGTGAAAACTGCAGGAACTTCAAACCGGCACTAGGAAACAGACTGAGAAAGCAGAGGAAAAGTGACTCCTGCAACCCGTCCCCTTGGTGCTAGATGAACGAACGTCTCTCCACTTGCTCAGTTCCGAGAGATAAGTGTGTATGAAAGCCGTCCTTCACCTAGCTTGTTGGGAACACAAAGTTTCTTTTCAGTTGCAAACTTCATTCCATACATATATATGGGGAGGTACTAGCTCCAACACTTTTTGACAGGGAAAACTGCAGGAACTTCAAACCGGCACTAGGAAACTGACTGAGAATGCAGAGAAAAAGTCTCTCCTGCAACCCGTTACCTTGGTGCTAGATGAAAGAACGTCTCTCCACTTGCTCAGTTCTGAGAGATAAGTGTGTGTGAAAGCCGTCCTTCACCTAGCTTGTTGGGAACACAAAGTTTCTTTTCAGTTGCAAAAACCATTCCATACATATATATGGGGAGGTACTACCTCCAACTCGGTTTGACAGTGAAAACTGCAGGAACTTCAAACCGGCACTAGGAAACAGACTGAGAACGCAGAGAAAAAGTGTCTCCTGCATCCGGTTTCCTTGTTGCTAGATGAACGAACGTCTCTCCACTTGCTCAGTTCTGAGAGATAAGTGTGTGTGAAAGCCGTCCTTCACCTAGCTTGTTGGGAACTAAAGTTTCTTTTCAGTTGCAAACTTCAATCCATACATATACATGGGGAGGTACTAGCTCCAACTCGGTTTTACAGTGAAAACTGCAGGAACTTCAAAACGGCACTAGGAAACAGACTGAGAAAGCAGAGAAAAATTCTCTCCTGCAACCCGTTCCCTTGGTGCTAGATGAACGAACGTCTCTGCACTTGCTCAGTTCTGAGAGATAGGTGTGTGTGAAAGCCGTCCTTCACCTAGCTTGTTGGGAACACAAAGTTTCTTTTCAGTTGCAAACTCCATTCCATACATATATATGGGGATGTACTAGCTCCAACTCGGTTTTACAGTGAAAACTGCAGGAACTTCAAACCGGCACTAGGAAACAGACTGAGATAGCAGAGAAAAAGTGTCTCCTGCAACCCGTTCCCTTGTTGCTAGAAGAACGAACGTCTCTCCACTTGCTCAGTTCTGAGAGATAAGTGTGTGTGAAAGCCGTCCTTCACCTAGCTTGTTGGGAACACAAAGTTTCTTTTCAGTTGCAAACTCCATTCCATATATATATATGGGGAGGTACTAGCTCCAACTCGGTTTTACAGTGAAAACTGCAGGAACTTCAAACCGGCACTAGGAAACAGACTGAGAAAGCAGAGGAAAAGTGTCTCCTGCAACCCGTCCCCTTGGTGCTAGATGAACGAACGTCTCTCCACTTGCTCAGTTCCGAGAGATAAGTGTGTATGAAAGCCGTCCTTCACCTAGCTTGTTGGGAACACAAAGTTTCTTTTCAGTTGCAAACTTCATTCCATACATATATATGGGGAGGTACTAGCTCCAACACTTTTTGACAGGGAAAACTGCAGGAACTTCAAACCGGCACTAGGAAACAGACTGAGAAAGCAGAGAAAAAGTGTCTCCTGCAACCCGTTCCCTTGGTGCTAGATGAACGAACGTCTCTCCACTTGCTCAGTTCTGAGAGATAAATGTGTGTGAAAGCAGTCCTTCACCTAGCTTGTTGGGAACACAAAGTTTCTTTTCAGTTGCAAACTCCATTCCATACATATATATGGGGAGGTACAAGCTCCAACTCGGTTTGACAGTGAAAACTGCAGGAACTTCAAACCGGCACTAGGAAACAGACTGAGAACGCAGAGAAAAAGTGTCTCCTGCATCCGGTTTCCTTGTTGCTAGATGAACGAACGTCTCTCCACTTGCTCAGTTCTGAGAGATAAGTGTGTATGAAAGCCGTCCTTCACCTAGCTTGTTGGGAACTAAAGTTTCTTTTCAGTTGCAAACTTCAATCCATACATATACATGGGGAGGTACTAGCTCCAACTCGGTTTTACAGTGAAAACTGCAGGAACTTCAAACCGGCACTAGGAAACAGACTGAGAAAGCAGAGAAAAAGTCTCTCCTGCAACCCGTTCCTTTGGTGCTAGATGAACGAACGTCTCTCCACTTGCTAAGTTCTGAGAGATAAGTGTGTGTGAAAGCCGTCCTTCATCTAGCTTGTTGGGAACACAAAGTTTCTTTTCAGTTGCAAACTCCATTCCATACATATATATGGGGAGGTACTAGCTCCAACTCGGTTTTACAGTGAAAACTGCAGGAACTTCAAACCGGCACTAGGAAACAGACTGAGAAAGCAGAGGAAAAGTGTCTCCTGCAACCCGTTCCCTTGGTGCTAGATGAAAGAACGTCTCTCAACTTGCTCACTTCCGAGAGATAAGTGTGTATGAAAGCCGTCCTTCACCTAGCTTGTTGGGAACACAAAGTTCCTTTTCAGTTGCAAACTCCATTCCATACATATATATGGGGAGGTACAAACTCCAACTCGGTTTTACAGTGAAAACTGCAGGAACTTCAAACCGGCACTAGGAAACAGACTGAGAAAGCAGAGAAAAATTCTCTCCTGCAACCCGTTCCCTTGGTGCTAGATGAACGAACGTCTTTGCACTTGCTCAGTTCTGAGAGATAGGTGTGTGTGAAAGCCGTCCTTCACCTAGCTTGTTGGGAACACAAAGTTTCTTTTCAGTTGCAAACTCCATTCCATACATATATATGGGGATGTACTAGCTCCAACTCGGTTTTACAGTGAAAACTGCAGGAACTTCAAACCGGCACAAGGAAACAGACTGAGATAGCAGAGAAAAAGTGTCTCCTGCAACCCGTTCCCTTGTTGCTAGAAGAACGAACGTCTCTCCACTTGCTTGGTTCTGAGAGATAAGTGTGTGTGAAAGCCGTCCTTCACCTAGCTTGTTGGGAACACAAAGTTTCTTTTCAGTTGCAAACTCCATTCCATATATATATATGGGGAGGTACTAGCTCCAACTCGGTTTGACAGTGAAAACTGCAGGAACTTCAAACCGGCACTAGGAAACAGACTGAGAAAGCAGAGGAAAAGTGACTCCTGCAACCCGTCCCCTTGGTGCTAGATGAACGAACGTCTCTCCACTTGCTCAGTTCCGAGAGATAAGTGTGTATGAAAGCCGTCCTTCACCTAGCTTGTTGGGAACACAAAGTTTCTTTTCAGTTGCAAACTTCATTCCATACATATATATGGGGAGGTACTAGCTCCAACACTTTTTGACAGGGAAAACTGCAGGAACTTCAAACCGGCACTAGGAAACTGACTGAGAATGCAGAGAAAAAGTCTCTCCTGCAACCCGTTACCTTGGTGCTAGATGAAAGAACGTCTCTCCACTTGCTCAGTTCTGAGAGATAAGTGTGTGTGAAAGCCGTCCTTCACCTAGCTTGTTGGGAACACAAAGTTTCTTTTCAGTTGCAAAAACCATTCCATACATATATATGGGGAGGTACTACCTCCAACTCGGTTTGACAGTGAAAACTGCAGGAACTTCAAACCGGCACTAGGAAACAGACTGAGAAAGCAGAGAAAAAGTGTCTCCTGCAACCCGTTCCCTTGGTGCTAGATGAACGAACGTCTCTCCACTTGCTCAGTTCTGAGAGATAAATGTGTGTGAAAGCAGTCCTTCACCTAGCTTGTTGGGAACACAAAGTTTCTTTTCAGTTGCAAACTCCATTCCATACATATATATGGGGAGGTACAAGCTCCAACTCCGTTTGACAGTGAAAACTGCAGGAACTTCAAACCGGCACTAGGAAACAGACTGAGAACGCAGAGAAAAAGTGTCTCCTGCATCCGGTTTCCTTGTTGCTAGATGAACGAACGTCTCTCCACTTGCTCAGTTCTGAGAGATAAGTGTGTGTGAAAGCCGTCCTTCACCTAGCTTGTTGGGAACTAAAGTTTCTTTTCAGTTGCAAACTTCAATCCATACATATACATGGGGAGGTACTAGCTCCAACTCGGTTTTACAGTGAAAACTGCAGGAACTTCAAAACGGCACTAGGAAACAGACTGAGAAAGCAGAGAAAAATTCTCTCCTGCAACCCGTTCCCTTGGTGCTAGATGAACGAACGTCTCTGCACTTGCTCAGTTCTGAGAGATAGGTGTGTGTGAAAGCCGTCCTTCACCTAGCTTGTTGGGAACACAAAGTTTCTTTTCAGTTGCAAACTCCATTCCATACATATATATGGGGATGTACTAGCTCCAACTCGGTTTTACAGTGAAAACTGCAGGAACTTCAAACCGGCACTAGGAAACAGACTGAGATAGCAGAGAAAAAGTGTCTCCTGCAACCCGTTCCCTTGTTGCTAGAAGAACGAACGTCTCTCCACTTGCTCAGTTCTGAGAGATAAGTGTGTGTGAAAGCCGTCCTTCACCTAGCTTGTTGGGAACACAAAGTTTCTTTTCAGTTGCAAACTCCATTCCATATATATATATGGGGAGGTACAAGCTCCAACTCGGTTTTACAGTGAAAACTGCAGGAACTTCAAACCGGCACTAGGAAACAGACTGAGAAAGCAGAGGAAAAGTGTCTCCTGCAACCCGTCCCCTTGGTGCTAGATGAACGAACGTCTCTCCACTTGCTCAGTTCCGAGAGATAAGTGTGTATGAAAGCCGTCCTTCACCTAGCTTGTTGGGAACACAAATTTTCTTTTCAGTTGCAAACTTCATTCCATACATATATATGGGGAGGTACTAGCTCCAACACTTTTTGACAGGGAAAACTGCAGGAACTTCAAACCGGCACTAGGAAACAGACTGAGAATGCAGAGAAAAAGTCTCTCCTGCAACCCGTTACCTTGGTGCTAGATGAAAGAACGTCTCTCCACTTGCTCAGTTCTGAGAGATAAGTGTGTGTGAAAGCCGTCCTTCACCTAGCTTGTTGGGAACACAAAGTTTCTTTTCAGTTGCAAAAACCATTCCATACATATATATGGGGAGGTACTACCTCCAACTCGGTTTGACAGTGAAAACTGCAGGAACTTCAAACCGGCACTAGGAAACAGACTGAGAAAGCAGAGAAAAAGTGTCTCCTGCAACCCGTTCCCTTGGTGCTAGATGAACGAACGTCTCTCCACTTGCTCAGTTCTGAGAGATAAATGTGTGTGAAAGCAGTCCTTCACCTAGCTTGTTGGGAACACAAAGTTTCTTTTCAGTTGCAAACTCCATTCCATACATATATATGGGGAGGTACAAGCTCCAACTCGGTTTGACAGTGAAAACTGCAGGAACTTCAAACCGGCACTAGGAAACAGACTGAGAACGCAGAGAAAAAGTGTCTCCTGCATCCGGTTTCCTTGTTGCTAGATGAACGAACGTCTCTCCACTTGCTCAGTTCTGAGAGATAAGTGTGTGTGAAAGCCGTCCTTCACCTAGCTTGTTGGGAACTAAAGTTTCTTTTCAGTTGCAAACTTCAATCCATACATATACATGGGGAGGTACTAGCTCCAACTCGGTTTTACAGTGAAAACTGCAGGAACTTCAAACCGGCACTAGGAAACAGACTGAGAAAGCAGAGAAAAAGTCTCTCCTGCAACCCGTTCCTTTGGTGCTAGATGAACGAACGTCTCTCCACTTGCTAAGTTCTGAGAGATAAGTGTGTGTGAAAGCCGTCCTTCATCTAGCTTGTTGGGAACACAAAGTTTCTTTTCAGTTGCAAACTCCATTCCATACATATATATGGGGAGGTACTAGCTCCAACTCGGTTTTACAGTGAAAACTGCAGGAACTTCAAACCGGCACTAGGAAACAGACTGAGAAAGCAGAGGAAAAGTGTCTCCTGCAACCCGTTCCCTTGGTGCTAGATGAAAGAACGTCTCTCAACTTGCTCACTTCCGAGAGATAAGTGTGTATGAAAGCCGTCCTTCACCTAGCTTGTTGGGAACACAAAGTTCCTTTTCAGTTGCAAACTCCATTCCATACATATATATGGGGAGGTACAAACTCCAACACGGTTTTACAGTGAAAACTGCAGGAACTTCAAACCGGCACTAGGAAACAGACTGAGAAAGCAGAGGATAAGTGTCTCCTGCAACCCGTCCCCTTGGTGCTAGATGAACGAACGTCTCTCCACTTGCTCAGTTCCGAGAGATAAGTGTGTATGAAAGCCGTCCTTCACCTAGCTTGTTGGGAACACAAAGTTTCTTTTCAGTTGCAAACTTCATTCCATACATATATATGGGGAGGTACTAGCTCCAACACTTTTTGACAGGGAAAACTGCAGGAACTTCAAACCGGCACTAGGAAACAGACTGAGAATGCAGAGAAAAAGTGTCTCCTGCAACCCGTTCCCTTGGTGCTAGATGAACGAACGTCTCTCCACTTGCTCAGTTCTGAGAGATAAATGTGTGTGAAAGCAGTCCTTCACCTAGCTTGTTGGGAACACAAAGTTTCTTTTCAGTTGCAAACTCCATTCCATATATATATATGGGGAGGTACAAGCTCCAACTCGGTTTGACAGTGAAAACTGCAGGAACTTCAAACCGGCACTAGGAAACAGACTGAGAACGCAGAGAAAAAGTGTCTCCTGCATCCGGTTTCCTTGTTGCTAGATGAACGAACGTCTCTCCACTTGCTCAGTTCTGAGAGATAAGTGTGTGTGAAAGCCGTCCTTCACCTAGCTTGTTGGGAACTAAAGTTTCTTTTCAGTTGCAAACTTCAATCCATACATATACATGGGGAGGAACTAGCTCCAACTCGGTTTTACAGTGAAAACTGCAGGAACTTCAAAACGGCACTAGGAAACAGACTGAGAAAGCAGAGAAAAAGTCTCTCCTGCAAACCGTTCCTTTGGTGCTAGATGAACGAACGTCTCTCCACTTGCTAAGTTCTGAGAGATAAGTGTGTGTGAAAGCCGTCCTTCATCTAGCTTGTTGGGAACACAAAGTTTCTTTTCAGTTGCAAACTCCATTCCATACATATATATGGGGAGGTACTAGCTCCAACTCGGTTTTACAGTGAAAACTGCATGAACTTCAAACCGGCACTATGAAACAGACTGAGAAAGCAGAGGAAAAGTGTCTCCTGCAACCCGTTCCCTTGGTGCTAGATGAAAGAACGTCTCTCAACTTGCTCACTTCCGAGAGATAAGTGTGTATGAAAGCCGTCCTTCCCCTAGCTTGTTGGGAACACAAAGTTCCTTTTCAGTTGCAAACTCCATTCCATACATATATATGGGGAGGTACAAACTCCAACACGGTTTTACAGTGAAAACTGCAGGAACTTCAAACCGGCACTAGGAAACAGACTGAGAAAGCAGAGGATAAGTGTCTCCTGCAACCCGTCCCCTTGGTGCTAGATGAACGAACGTCTCTCCACTTGCTCAGTTCCGAGAGATAAGTGTGTATGAAAGCCGTCCTTAACCTAGCTTGTTGGGAACACAAAGTTTCTTTTCAGTTGCAAACTTCATTCCATACATATATATGGGGAGGTACTAGCTCCAACTCTTTTTGACAGGGAAAACTGCAGGTACTTCAAACCGGCACTAGGAAACAGACTGAGAATGCAGAGAAAAAGTCTCTCCTGCAACCCGTTACCTTGGTGCTAGATGAAAGAACGTCTCTCCACTTGCTCAGTTCTGAGAGATAAGTGTGTGTGAAAGCCGTCCTTCACCTAGCTTGTTGGGAACACAAAGTTTCTTTTCAGTTGCAAAAACCATTCCATACATATATATGGGGAGGTACTAGCTCCAACTCGGTTTGACAGTGAAAACTGCATGAACTTCAAACCGGCACTAGGAAACAGACTGAGAAAGCAGAGGAAAAGTGTCTCCTGCAACCGGTTCCCTTGGTGCTAGATGAACGAACGTCTCTCCACTTGCTCAGTTCTGAGAGATAAATGTGTGTGAAAGCAGTCCTTCACCTAGCTTGTTGGGAACACAAAGTTTCTTTTCAGTTGCAAACTCCATTCCATACATATATATGGGGAGGTACTAGCTCCAACTCGGTTTTACAGTGAAAACTGCAGGAACTTCAAACCGGCACTAGGAAACAGACTGAGAAAGCAGAGAAAAAGTGTCTTATGCAACCCGTTCCCTTGGTGCTAGATGAACGAACGTCTCTCCACTTGCTCAGTTCTGAGAGATAAGTGTGTGTGAAAGCCGTCCTTCACCTAGCTTGTTGGGAACACAAAGTTTCTTTTCAGTTGCAAACTCCATTCCATACATATATATGGGGAGGTACTAGCTCCAACTCGGTTTGACAGTGAAAACTGCAGGAACTTCAAACCGGCACTAGGAAACAGACTGAGAACGCAGAGAAAAAGTGTCTCCTGCATCCGGTTTCCTTGTTGCTAGATGAACGAACGTCTCTCCACTTGCTCAGTTCTGAGAGATAAGTGTGTGTGAAAGCCGTCCTTCACCTAGCTTGTTGGGAACACAAAGTTTCTTTTCAGTTGCAAAAACCATTCCATACATATATATGGGGAGGTACTAGCTCCAACTTGGTTTGACAGTGAAAACTGCATGAACTTCAAACCGGCACTAGGAAACAGACTGAGAAAGCAGAGGAAAAGTGTCTCCTGCAACCGGTTCCCTTGGTGCTAGATGAACGAACGTCTCTCAACTTGCTCAGTTCTGAGAGATAAATGTGTGTGAAAGCAGTCCTTCACCTAGCTTGTTGGGAACACAAAGTTTCTTTTCAGTTGCAAACTCCATTCCATACATATATATGGGGAGGTACTAGCTCCAACTCGGTTTGACAGTGAAAACTGCAGGAACTTCAAACCGGCACTAGGAAACAGACTGAAACGTAGAGAAAAAGTGTCTCCTGCATCCGGTTTCCTTGTTGCTAGATGAACGAACGTCTCTCCACTTGCTAAGTTCTGAGAGATAAGTGTGTGTGAAAGCCGTCCTTCACCTAGCTTGTTGGGAACACAAAGTTTCTTTTCAGTTGCAAAAACCATTCCATACATATATATGGGGAGGTACTAGCTCCAACTTGGTTTGACTGTGAAAACTGCATGAACTTCAAACCGGCACTAGGAAACAGACAGAGAACGCAGAGAAAAAGTGTCTCCTGCATCCGGTTTCCTTGTTGCTAGATGAACGAACGTCTCTCCACTTGCTCAGTTCTGAGAGATAAGTGTGTGTGAAAGCCGTCCTTCACCTAGCTTGTTGGGAACACAAAGTTTCTTTTCAGTTGCAAACTCCATTCCATACATATATATGGGGAGGTACCAGCTCCAACTCGGTTTGACAGTGAAAACTGCATGAACTTCAAACCGGCACTAGGAAACAGACTGAGAAAGCAGAGGAAAAGTGTCTCCTGCAACCGGTTCCCTTGGTGCTAGATGAACGAACGTCTCTCCACTTGCTCAGTTCTGAGAGATAAATGTGTGTGAAAGCAGTCCTTCACCTAGCTTGTTGGGAACACAAAGTTTCTTTTCAGTTGCAAACTCCATTCCATACATATATATGGGGAGGTACTAGCTCCAACTCGGTTTTACAGTGAAAACTGCAGGAACTTCAAACCGGCACTAGGAAACAGACTGAGAAAGCAGAGAAAAAGAGTCCCCTGCAACCCGTTCCCTTGGTGCAAGATGAACGAACGTCTCTCCACTTGCTAAGTTCTGAGAGATAAGTGTGTGTGAAAGCCGTCCTTCACCTAGCTTGTTGGGAACACAAAGTTTCTTTTCAGTTGCAAACTCCATTCCATACATATATATGGGGAGGTACTAGCTCCAACTCGGTTTGACAGTGAAAACTGCAGGAACTTCAAACCGGCACTAGGAAACAGACTGAGAAAGCAGAGAAAAAGTGTCTCCTGCATCCGGTTTCCTTGTTGCTAGATGAACGAACGTCTCTCCACTTGCTCAGTTCTGAGAGATAAGTGTGTGTGAAAGCCGTCCTTCACCTAGCTTGTTTGAACTAAAGTTTCTTTTCAGTTGCAAACTTCAATCCATACATATACATGGGGAGGTACTAGCTCCAACTCGGTTTTACAGTGAAAACTGCAGGAACTTCAAAACGGCACTAGGAAACAGACTGAGAAAGCAGAGAAAAAGTCTCTCCTGCAACCCGTTCCTTTGGTGCTAGATGAACGAACGTCTCTCCACTTGCTAAGTTCTGAGAGATAAGTGTGTGTGAAAGCCGTCCTTCATCTAGCTTGTTGGGAACACAAAGTTTCTTTTCAGTTGCAAACTCCATTCCATACATATATATGGGGAGGTACTAGCTCCAACTCGGTTTTACAGTGAAAACTGCAGGAACTTCAAACCGGCACTAGGAAACAGAATGAGAAAGCAGAGAAAAAGTGTCTCCTGCAACCCGTTCCCTTGGTGCTAGATGAACGAACGTCTCTCCACTTGCTCAGTTCTGAGAGATAAATGTGTGTGAAAGCAGTCCTTCACCTAGCTTGTTGGGAACACAAAGTTTCTTTTCAGTTGCAAACTCCATTCCATACATATATATGGGGAGGTACAAGCTCCAACTCGGTTTGACAGTGAAAACTGCAGGAACTTCAAACCGGCACTAGGAAACAGACTGAGAACGCAGAGAAAAAGTGTCTCCTGCATCCGGTTTCCTTGTTGCTACATGAACGAACGTCTCTCCACTTGCTCAGTTCTGAGAGATAAGTGTGTGTGAAAGCCGTCCTTCACCTAGCTTGTTGGGAACTAAAGTTTCTTTTCAGTTGCAAACTTCAATCCATACATATACATGGGGAGGTACTAGCTCCAACTCGGTTTTACAGTGAAAACTGCAGGAACTTCAAAACGGCACTAGGAAACAGACTGAGAAAGCAGAGAAAAAGTCTCTCCTGCAAACCGTTCCTTTGGTGCTAGATGAACGAACGTCTCTCCACTTGCTAAGTTCTGAGAGATAAGTGTGTGTGAAAGCCGTCCTTCATCTAGCTTGTTGGGAACACAAAGTTTCTTTTCAGTTGCAAACTCCATTCCATACATATATATGGGGAGGTACTAGCTCCAACTCGGTTTTACAGTGAAAACTGCAGGAACTTCAAACCGGCACTATGAAACAGACTGAGAAAGCAGAGGAAAAGTGTCTCCTGCAACCCTTTCCCTTGGTGCTAGATGAAAGAACGTCTCTCAACTTGCTCACTTCCGAGAGATAAGTGTGTATGAAAGCCGTCCTTCACCTAGCTTGTTGGGAACACAAAGTTCCTTTTCAGTTGCAAACTCCATTCCATACATATATATGGGGAGGTACAAACTCCAACACGGTTTTACAGTGAAAACTGCAGGAACTTCAAACCGGCACTAGGAAACAGACTGAGAAAGCAGAGGATAAGTGTCTCCTGCAACCCGTCCCCTTGGTGCTAGATGAACGAACGTCTCTCCACTTGCTCAGTTCCGAGAGATAAGTGTGTATGAAAGCCGTCCTTAACCTAGCTTGTTGGGAACACAAAGTTTCTTTTCAGTTGCAAACTTCATTCCATACATATATATGGGGAGGTACTAGCTCCAACTCTTTTTGACAGGGAAAACTGCAGGAACTTCAAACCGGCACTAGGAAACAGACTGAGAATGCAGAGTAAAAGTCTCTCCTGCAACCCGTTACCTTGGTGCTAGATGAAAGAACGTCTCTCCACTTGCTCAGTTCTGAGAGATAAGTGTGTGTGAAAGCCGTCCTTCACCTAGCTTGTTGGGAACACAAAGTTTCTTTTCAGTTGCAAAAACCATTCCATACATATATATGGGGAGGTACTAGCTCCAACTCGGTTTGACAGTGAAAACTGCATGAACTTCAAACCGGCACTAGGAAACAGACTGAGAAAGCAGAGGAAAAGTGTCTCCTGCAACCGGTTCCCTTGGTGCTAGATGAACGAACGTCTCTCCACTTGCTCAGTTCTGAGAGATAAATGTGTGTGAAAGCAGTCCTTCACCTAGCTTGTTGGGAACACAAAGTTTCTTTTCAGTTGCAAACTCCATTCCATACATATATATGGGGAGGTACCAGCTCCAACTCGGTTTGACAGTGAAAACTGCATGAACTTCAAACCGGCACTAGGAAACAGACTGAGAAAGCAGAGGAAAAGTGTCTCCTGCAACCGGTTCCCTTGGTGCTAGATGAACGAACGTCTCTCCACTTGCTCAGTTCTGAGAGATAAATGTGTGTGAAAGCAGTCCTTCAACTAGCTTGTTGGGAACACAAAGTTTCTTTTCAGTTGCAAACTCCATTCCATACATATATATGGGGAGGTACTAGCTCCAACTCGGTTTTACAGTGAAAACTGCAGGAACTTCAAACCGGCACTAGGAAACAGACTGAGAAAGCAGAGAAAAAGAGTCCCCTGCAACCCGTTCCCTTGGTGCTAGATGAACGAACGTCTCTCCACTTGCTAAGTTCTGAGAGATAAGTGTGTGTGAAAGCCGTCCTTCACCTAGCTTGTTGGGAACACAAAGTTTCTTTTCAGTTGCAAACTCCATTCCATACATATATATGGGGAGGTACTAGCTCCAACTCGGTTTTACAGTGAAAACTGCAGGAACTTCAAAACGGCACTAGGAAACAGACTGAGAAAGCAGAGAAAAAGTCTCTCCTGCAACCCGTTCCTTTGGTGCTAGATGAACGAACGTCTCTCCACTTGCTAAGTTCTGAGAGATAAGTGTGTGTGAAAGCCGTCCTTCATCTAGCTTGTTGGGAACACAAAGTTTCTTTTCAGTTGCAAACTCCATTCCATACATATATATGGGGAGGTACTAGCTCCAACTCGGTTTTACAGTGAAAACTGCAGGAACTTCAAACCGGCACTAGGAAACAGAATGAGAAAGCAGAGAAAAAGTGTCTCCTGCAACCCGTTCCCTTGGTGCTAGATGAACGAACGTCTCTCCACTTGCTCAGTTCTGAGAGATAAATGTGTGTGAAAGCAGTCCTTCACCTAGCTTGTTGGGAACACAAAGTTTCTTTTCAGTTGCAAACTCCATTCCATACATATATATGGGGAGGTACAAGCTCCAACTCGGTTTGACAGTGAAAACTGCAGGAACTTCAAACCGGCACTAGGAAACAGACTGAGAACGCAGAGAAAAAGTGTCTCCTGCATCCGGTTTCCTTGTTGCTACATGAACGAACGTCTCTCCACTTGCTCAGTTCTGAGAGATAAGTGTGTGTGAAAGCCGTCCTTCACCTAGCTTGTTGGGAACTAAAGTTTCTTTTCAGTTGCAAACTTCAATCCATACATATACATGGGGAGGTACTAGCTCCAACTCGGTTTTACAGTGAAAACTGCAGGAACTTCAAAACGGCACTAGGAAACAGACTGAGAAAGCAGAGAAAAAGTCTCTCCTGCAAACCGTTCCTTTGGTGCTAGATGAACGAACGTCTCTCCACTTGCTAAGTTCTGAGAGATAAGTGTGTGTGAAAGCCGTCCTTCATCTAGCTTGTTGGGAACACAAAGTTTCTTTTCAGTTGCAAACTCCATTCCATACATATATATGGGGAGGTACTAGCTCCAACTCGGTTTTACAGTGAAAACTGCAGGAACTTCAAACCGGCACTATGAAACAGACTGAGAAAGCAGAGGAAAAGTGTCTCCTGCAACCCGTTCCCTTGGTGCTAGATGAAAGAACGTCTCTCAACTTGCTCACTTCCGAGAGATAAGTGTGTGTGAAAGCCGTCCTTCACCTAGCTTGTTGGGAACACAAAGTTCCTTTTCAGTTGCAAACTCCATTCCATACATATATATGGGGAGGTACAAACTCCAACACGGTTTTACAGTGAAAACTGCAGGAACTTCAAACCGGCACTAGGAAACAGACTGAGAAAGCAGAGGAAAAGTGTCTCCTGCAACCCGTCCCCTTGGTGCTAGATGAACGAACGTCTCTCCACTTGCTCAGTTCCGAGAGATAAGTGTGTATGAAAGCCGTCCTTAACCTAGCTTGTTGGGAACACAAAGTTTCTTTTCAGTTGCAAACTTCATTCCATACATATATATGGGGAGGTACTAGCTCCAACTCTTTTTGACAGGGAAAACTGCAGGAACTTCAAACCGGCACTAGGAAACAGACTGAGAATGCAGAGAAAAAGTCTCTCCTGCAACCCGTTACCTTGGTGCTAGATGAAAGAAAGTCTCTCCACTTGCTCAGTTCTGAGAGATAAGTGTGTGTGAAAGCCGTCCTTCACCTAGCTTGTTGGGAACACAAAGTTTCTTTTCAGTTGCAAAAACCATTCCATACATATATATGGGGAGGTACTAGCTCCAACTCGGTTTGACAGTGAAAACTGCATGAACTTCAAACCGGCACTAGGAAACAGACTGAGAAAGCAGAGGAAAAGTGTCTCCTGCAACCGGTTCCCTTGGTGCTAGATGAACGAACGTCTCTCCACTTGCTCAGTTCTGAGAGATAAATGTGTGTGAAAGCAGTCCTTCACCTAGCTTGTTGGGAACACAAAGTTTCTTTTCAGTTGCAAACTCCATTCCATACATATATATGGGGAGGTACTAGCTCCAACTCGGTTTTACAGTGAAAACTGCAGGAACTTCAAACCGGCACTAGGAAACAGACTGAGAAAGCAGAGAAAAAGTGTCTTATGCAACCCGTTCCCTTGGTGCTAGATGAACGAACGTCTCTCCACTTGCTCAGTTCTGAGAGATAAGTGTGTGTGAAAGCCGTCCTTCAACTAGCTTGTTGGGAACACAAAGTTTCTTTTCAGTTGCAAACTCCATTCCATACATATATATGGGGAGGTACTAGCTCCAACTCGGTTTGACAGTGAAAACTGCAGGAACTTCAAACCGGCACTAGGAAACAGACTGAGAACGCAGAGAAAAAGTGTCTCCTGCATCCGGTTTCCTTGTTGCTAGATGAACGAACGTCTCTCCACTTGCTCAGTTCTGAGAGATAAGTGTGTGTGAAAGCCGTCCTTCACCTAGCTTGTTGGGAACACAAAGTTTCTTTTCAGTTGCAAAAACCATTCCATACATATATATGGGGAGGTACTAGCTCCAACTTGGTTTGACAGTGAAAACTGCATGAACTTCAAACCGGCACTAGGAAACAGACTGAGAAAGCAGAGGAAAAGTGTCTCCTGCAACCGGTTCCCTTGGTGCTAGATGAACGAACGTCTCTCAACTTGCTCAGTTCTGAGAGATAAATGTGTGTGAAAGCAGTCCTTCACCTAGCTTGTTGGGAACACAAAGTTTCTTTTCAGTTGCA
The DNA here is from genome assembly GCF_036321535.1 of Camelus dromedarius. Lineage (NCBI taxonomy): Eukaryota > Metazoa > Chordata > Mammalia > Artiodactyla > Camelidae > Camelus > Camelus dromedarius. Next base: position 732,747 of record NW_026989793.1, on the reverse strand, counting down.
AACTCCATTCCATACATATATATGGGGAGGTACTAGCTCCAACTCGGTTTGACAGTGAAAACTGCAGGAACTTCAAACCGGCACTAGGAAACAGACTGAGAAAGCAGAGAAAAAGTGTCCCCTGCAACCCGTTCCCTTGGTGCTAGATGAACGAACGTCTCTCCACTTGCTAAGTTCTGAGAGATAAGTGTGTGTGAAAGCCGTCCTTCACCTAGCTTGTTGGGAACACAAAGTTTCTTTTCAGTTGCAAACTCCATTCCATACATATATATGGGGAGGTACTAGCTCCAACTCGGTTTGACAGTGAAAACTGCAGGAACTTCAAACCGGCACTAGGAAACAGACTGAGAAAGCAGAGAAAAAGTGTCTCCTGCATCCGGTTTCCTTGTTGCTAGATGAACGAACGTCTCTCCACTTGCTCAGTTCTGAGAGATAAGTGTGTGTGAAAGCCGTCCTTCACCTAGCTTGTTTGAACTAAAGTTTCTTTTCAGTTGCAAACTTCAATCCATACATATACATGGGGAGGTACTAGCTCCAACTCGGTTTTACAGTGAAAACTGCAGGAACTTCAAAACGGCACTAGGAAACAGACTGAGAAAGCAGAGAAAAAGTCTCTCCTGCAACCCGTTCCTTTGGTGCTAGATGAACGAACGTCTCTCCACTTGCTAAGTTCTGAGAGATAAGTGTGTGTGAAAGCCGTCCTTCATCTAGCTTGTTGGGAACACAAAGTTTCTTTTCAGTTGCAAACTCCATTCCATACATATATATGGGGAGGTACTAGCTCCAACTCGGTTTTACAGTGAAAACTGCAGGAACTTCAAAACGGCACTAGGAAACAGACTGAGAAAGCAGAGGAAAAGTGTCTCCTTCAACCCGTTCCCTTGGTGCTAGATGAAAGAACGTCTCTCAACTTGCTCAGTTCCGAGAGATAAGTGTGTATGAAAGCCGTCCTTCACCTAGCTTGTTGGGAACACAAAGTTCCTTTTCAGTTGCAAACTCCATTCCATACATATATATGGGGAGATACAAACTCCAACTCGGTTTTACAGTGAAAACTGCAGGAACTTCAAACCGGCACTAGGAAACAGACTGAGAAAGCAGAGAAAAATTCTCTCCTGCAACCCTTTCCCTTGGTGCTAGATGAACGAACGCCTCTGCACTTGCTCATTTCTGAGAGATAGGTGTGTGTGAAAGCCGTCCTTCACCTAGCTTGTTGGGAACACAAAGTTTCTTTTCAGTTGCAAACTCCATTCCATACATATATATGGGGAGGTACTAGCTCCAACTCGGTTTTACAGTGAAAACTGCAGGAACTTCAAACCGGCACTAGGAAACAGACTGAGAAAGCAGAGGAAAGTGTCTCCTGCAACCCGTCCCCTTGATGCTAGATGAACGAACGTCTCTCCACTTGCTCAGTTCCGAGAGATAAGTGTGTATGAAAGCCGTCCTTCACCTAGCTTGTTGGGAACACAAAGTTTCTTTTCAGTTGCAAACTTCATTCCATACATATATTTGGGGAGGTACTAGCTCCAACACATTTTGACAGGGAAAACTGCAGGAACTTCAAACCGGCACTAGGAAACAGACTGAGAAAGCAGAGAAAAAGTCTCTCCTGCAACCCGTTCCCTTGGTGCTAGATGAACGAACGTCTCTCCACTTGCTAAGTTCTGAGAGATAAGTGTGTGTGAAAGCCGTCCTTCACCTAGCTTGTTGGGAACACAAAGTTTCTTTTCAGTTGCAAACTCCATTCCATACATATATATGGGGAGGTACTAGCTCCAACTCGGTTTGACAGTGAAAACTGCAGGAACTTCAAACCGGCACTAGGAAACAGACTGAGAAAGCAGAGAAAAAGTGTCTCCTGCATCCGGTTTCCTTGTTGCTAGATGAACGAACGTCTCTCCACTTGCTCAGTTCTGAGAGATAAGTGTGTGTGAAAGCCGTCCTTCACCTAGCTTGTTTGAACTAAAGTTTCTTTTCAGTTGCAAACTTCAATCCATACATATACATGGGGAGGTACTAGCTCCAACTCGGTTTTACAGTGAAAACTGCAGGAACTTCAAAACGGCACTAGGAAACAGACTGAGAAAGCAGAGAAAAAGTCTCTCCTGCAACCCGTTCCTTTGGTTCTAGATGAACGAACGTCTCTCCACTTGCTAAGTTCTGAGAGATAAGTGTGTGTGAAAGCCGTCCTTCATCTAGCTTGTTGGGAACACAAAGTTTCTTTTCAGTTGCAAACTCCATTCCATACATATATATGGGGAGGTACTAGCTCCAACTCGGTTTTACAGTGAAAACTGCAGGAACTTCAAAACGGCACTAGGAAACAGACTGAGAAAGCAGAGGAAAAGTGTCTCCTTCAACCCGTTCCCTTGGTGCTAGATGAAAGAACGTCTCTCAACTTGCTCAGTTCCGAGAGATAATTGTGTATGAAAGCCGTCCTTCACCTAGCTTGTTGGGAACACAAAGTTCCTTTTCAGTTGCAAACTCCATTCCATACATATATATGGGGAGATACAAACTCCAACTCGGTTTTACAGTGAAAACTGCAGGAACTTCAAACCGGCACTAGGAAACAGACTGAGAAAGCAGAGAAAAATTCTCTCCTGCAACCCGTTCCCTTGGTGCTAGATGAACGAACGCCTCTGCACTTGCTCAGTTCTGAGAGATAGGTGTGTGTGAAAGCCGTCCTTCACCTAGCTTGTTGGGAACACAAAGTTTCTTTTCAGTTGCAAACTCCATTCCATATATATATATGGGGAGGTACTAGCTCCAACTCGGTTTTACAGTGAAAACTGCAGGAACTTCAAACCGGCACTAGGAAACAGACTGAGAAAGCAGAGGAAAAGTGTCTCCTGCAACCCGTCCCCTTGATGCTAGATGAACGAACGTCTCTCCACTTGCTCAGTTCCGAGAGATAAGTGTGTATGAAAGCCGTCCTTCACCTAGCTTGTTGGGAACACAAAGTTTCTTTTCAGTTGCAAACTTCATTCCATACATATATTTGGGGAGGTACTAGCTCCAACACTTTTTGACAGGGAAAACTGCAGGAACTTCAAACCGGCACTAGGAAACAGACTGAGAATGCAGAGAAAAAGTCTCTCCTGCAACCCGTTCCCTTGGTGCTAGATGAACGAACGTCTCTCCACTTGCTCAGTTCTGAGAGATAAGTGTGTGTGAAAGCCGTCCTTCACCTAGCTTGTTGGGAACACAGTTTCTTTTCAGTTGCAAAAACCATTCCATACATATATATGGGGAGGTACTACCTCCAACTCGGTTTGACAGTGAAAACTGCAGGAACTTCAAACCGGCTCTAGGAAACAGACTGAGAAAGCAGAGGAAAAGTGTCTCCTGCAACCGGTTCCCTTGGTGCTAGATGAACGAACGTCTCTCCACTTGCTCAGTTCTGAGAGATAAATGTGTGTGAAAGCAGTCCTTCACCTAGCTTGTTGGGAACACAAAGTTTCTTTTCAGTTGCAAACTCCATTCCATACATATATATGGGGAGGTACTAGCTCCAACTCGGTTTTACAGTGAAAACTGCAGGAACTTCAAACCGGCACTAGGAAACAGACTGAGAAAGCAGAGAAAAATTGTCTCCTGCAACCCGTTCCCTTGGTGCTAGATGAACGAACGTCTCTCCACTTGCTCAGTTCTGAGAGATAAGTGTGTGTGAAAGCCGCCCTTCACCTAGCTTCTTGGGAACACAAAGTTTCTTTTCAGTTGCAAACTCCATTCCATACATATATATGGGGAGGTACTACCTCCAACTCGGTTTTACAGTGAAAACTGCAGGAACTTCAAACCGGCACTAGGAAACAGACTGAGAAAGCAGAGGAAAAGTGTCTCCTGCAACCCGTTCCCTTGGTGCTAGATGAACGAACGTCTCTGCACTTGCTCAGTTCTGAGAGATAAGTGTGTGTGAAAGCCGTCCTTCACCTAGCTTGTTGGGAACACAAAGTTTCTTTTCAGTTGCAAACTCCATTCCATACATATATATGGGGAGGTACTAGCTCCAACTCGGTTTTACAGTGAAAACTGCAGGAACTTCAAACCGGCACTAGGAAACAGACTGAGAAAGCAGAGGAAAAGTGTCTCCTGCAACCCGTTCCCTTGGTGCTAGATGAACGAACGTCTCTGCACTTGCTCAGTTCTGAGAGATAGGTGTGTGTGAAAGCCGTCCTTCACCTAGCTTGTTGGGAACACAAAGTTTCTTTTCAGTTGCAAACTCCATTCCATACATATATATGGGGAGGTAATAGCTCCAACTCGGTTTTACAGTGAAAACTGCAGGAACTTCAAACCGGCACTAGGAAACAGACTGAGAAAGCAGAGGAAAAGTGTCTCCTGCAACCCGTTCCCTTTGTGCTAGATGAAAGAACGTCTCTCAACTTGCTCAGTTCCGAGAGATAAGTGTGTATGAAAGCCGTCCTTCACCTAGCTTGTTGGGAACACAAAGTTCCTTTTCAGTTGCAAACTCCATTCCATATATATATATGTTGAGGTACTAGCTCCAACTCGGTTTTACAGTGAAAACTGCAGGAACTTCAAACCAGCACTAGGAAACAGACTGAGAAAGCAGAGGAAAAGTGTCTCCTGCAACCCGTTCCCTTGGTGCTAGATGAACGAACGTCTCTCCACTAGATCAGTTCCGAGAGATAAGTGTGTATGAAAGCCGTCCTTCAGCTAGCTTGTTGGGAACACAAAGTTTCTTTTCAGTTGCACACCCCATTCCATACATATATATGGGGAGGTACTAGCTCCAACTCTTTTTGACAGGGAAAACTGCAGGAACTTCAAACCGGCACTAGGAAACAGACTGAGAATGCAGAGAAATAGTCTCTCCTGCAACCCGTTACCTTGGTGCAAGATGAAAGAACGTCTCTCCACTTGCTCAGTTCTGAGAGATAAGTGTGTGTGAAAGCCGTCCTTCACCTAGCTTGTTGGGAACACAAAGTTTCTTTTCAGTTGCAAAAACCATTCCATACATATATATGGGGAGGTACTACCTCCAACTCTGTTTGACAGTGAAAACTGCAGGAACTTCAAACCGGCACTAGGAAACAGACAGAGAAAGCAGAGGAAAAGTGTCTCCTGCAACCGGTTCCCTTGGTGCTAGATGAACGAACGTCTCTCCACTTGCTCAGTTCTGAGAGATAAATGTGTGTGAAAGCAGTCCTTCACCTAGCTTGTTGGGAACACAAAGTTTCTTTTCAGTTGCAAACTCCATTCCATACATATATATGGGGAGGTACTAGCTCCAACTCGGTTTTACAGTGAAAACTGCAGGAACTTCAAACCGGCACTAGGAAACAGACTGAGAAAGCAGAGAAAAAGTGTCTCCTGCAACCCGTTCCCTTGGTGCTAGATGAACGAACGTCTCTCCACTTGCTCAGTTCTGAGAGATAAGTGTGTGTGAAAGCCGTCCTTCAACTAGCTTGTTGGGAACACAAAGTTTCTTTTCAGTTGAAAACTCCATTCCATACATATATATGGGGAGGTCCTAGCTCCAACTCGGTTTTACAGTGAAAACTGCAGGAAATTCAAACCGGCACTAGGAAACAGACTGAGAAAGCAGAGAAAAAGTGGCTCCTGCAACCCGTTCCCTTGGTGCTAGATGAACGAACGTCTCTCCACTTGCTCAGTTCTGAGAGATAAGTGTGTGTGAAAGCCGTCCTTCACCTAGCTTGTTGGGAACACAAAGTTTCTTTTCAGTTGCAAACTCCATTCCATACATATATAAGGGGAGGTACTAGCTCCAACTCGGTTTGACAGTGAAAACTGCAGGAACTTCAAACCGGCACTAGGAAACAGACTGAGAACGCAGAGAAAAAGTGTCTCCTGCATCCGGTTCCCTTGTTGCTAGATGACGAACGTCTCTCCACTTGCTCAGTTCTGAGAGATAAGTGTGTGTGAAAGCCGTCCTTCACCTAGCTTGTTGGGAACTAAAGTTTCTTTTCAGTTGCAAACTTCATTCCATACATATATATGGGGAGGAACTAGCTCCAACTCGGTTTTACAGTGAAAACTGCAGGAACTTCAAACCGGCACTAGGAAACAGACTGAGAAAGCAGAGAAAAAGTCTCTCCTGCAACCCGTTCCCTTGGTGCTAGATGAACGAACGTCTCTCCACTTGCTAAGTTCAGAGAGATAAGTGTGTGTGAAATCCGTCCTTCAGCTAGCATATTGGGAACACAAAGTTTCTTTTCAGTTGCAAACTCCATTCCATATATATATATGGGGAGGTACTAGCTCCAACTCGGTTTTACAGTGAAAACTGCAGGATCTTCAAACCGGCACTAGGAAACAGACTGAGAACGCAGAGAAAAAGTGTCTCCTGCATCCGGTTCCCTTGTTGCTAGATGACGAACGTCTCTCCACTTGCTCAGTTCTGAGAGATAAGTGTGTGTGAAAGCCGTCCTTCACCTAGCTTGTTGGGAACTAAAGTTTCTTTTCAGTTGCAAACTTCATTCCATACATATATATGGGGAGGTACTAGCTCCAACTCGGTTTTACAGTGAAAACTGCAGGAACTTCAAACCGGCACTAGGAAACAGACTGAGAAAGCAGAGGAAAAGTGTCTCCTGCAACCCGTTCCCTTGTTGCTAGATGAACGAACGTCTCTCCACTTGCTCAGTTCTGAGAGATAAGTGTGTGTGAAAGCCGTCCTTCACCTAGCTTGTTGGGAACACAAAGTTTCTTTTCAGTTGCAAAAACCATTCCATACATATATATGGGGAGGTACTAGCTCCAACTTGGTTTGACAGTGAAAACTGCATGAACTTCAAACCGGCACTAGGAAACAGACTGAGAAAGCAGAGGAAAAGTGTCTCCTGCAACCGGTTCCCTTGGTGCTAGATGAACGAACGTCTCTCAACTTGCTCAGTTCTGAGAGATAAATGTGTGTGAAAGCAGTCCTTCACCTAGCTTGTTGGGAACACAAAGTTTCTTTTCAGTTGCAAACTCCATTCCATACATATATATGGGGAGGTACTAGCTCCAACTCGGTTTGACAGTGAAAACTGCAGGAACTTCAAACCGGCACTAGGAAACAGACTGAAACGTAGAGAAAAAGTGTCTCCTGCATCCGGTTTCCTTGTTGCTAGATGAACGAACGTCTCTCCACTTGCTAAGTTCTGAGAGATAAGTGTGTGTGAAAGCCGTCCTTCACCTAGCTTGTTGGGAACACAAAGTTTCTTTTCAGTTGCAAACTCCATTCCATACATATATATGGGGAGGTACCTGCTAGAACTCGGTTTGACAGAGAAAACTGCAGGAACTTCAAACCGGCACTAGGAAACAGACTGAGAACGCAGAGAAAAAGTGTCTCCTGCATCCGGTTTCCTTGTTGCTAGATGAACGAACGTCTCTCCACTTGCTCAGTTCTGAGAGATAAGTGTGTGTGAAAGCCGTCCTTCACCTAGCTTGTTGGGAACACAAAGTTTCTTTTCAGTTGCAAACTCCATTCCATACATATATATGGGGAGGTACCAGCTCCAACTCGGTTTGACAGTGAAAACTGCATGAACTTCAAACCGGCACTAGGAAACAGACTGAGAAAGCAGAGGAAAAGTGTCTCCTGCAACCGGTTCCCTTGGTGCTAGATGAACGAACGTCTCTCCACTTGCTCAGTTCTGAGAGATAAATGTGTGTGAAAGCAGTCCTTCACCTAGCTTGTTGGGAACACAAAGTTTCTTTTCAGTTGCAAACTCCATTCCATACATATATATGGGGAGGTACTAGCTCCAACTCGGTTTTACAGTGAAAACTGCAGGAACTTCAAACCGGCACTAGGAAACAGACTGAGAAAGCAGAGAAAAAGTGTCCCCTGCAACCCGTTCCCTTGGTGCTAGATGAACGAACGTCTCTCCACTTGCTAAGTTCTGAGAGATAAGTGTGTGTGAAAGCCGTCCTTCACCTAGCTTGTTGGGAACACAAAGTTTCTTTTCAGTTGCAAACTCCATTCCATACATATATATGGGGAGGTACTAGCTCCAACTCGGTTTGACAGTGAAAACTGCAGGAACTTCAAACCGGCACTAGGAAACAGACTGAGAAAGCAGAGAAAAAGTGTCTCCTGCATCCGGTTTCCTTGTTGCTAGATGAACGAACGTCTCTCCACTTGCTCAGTTCTGAGAGATAAGTGTGTGTGAAAGCCGTCCTTCACCTAGCTTGTTTGAACTAAAGTTTCTTTTCAGTTGCAAACTTCAATCCATACATATACATGGGGAGGTACTAGCTCCAACTCGGTTTTACAGTGAAAACTGCAGGAACTTCAAAACGGCACTAGGAAACAGACTGAGAAAGCAGAGAAAAAGTCTCTCCTGCAACCCGTTCCTTTGGTGCTAGATGAACGAACGTCTCTCCACTTGCTAAGTTCTGAGAGATAAGTGTGTGTGAAAGCCGTCCTTCATCTAGCTTGTTGGGAACACAAAGTTTCTTTTCAGTTGCAAACTCCATTCCATACATATATATGGGGAGGTACTAGCTCCAACTCGGTTTTACAGTGAAAACTGCAGGAACTTCAAAACGGCACTAGGAAACAGACTGAGAAAGCAGAGGAAAAGTGTCTCCTTCAACCCGTTCCCTTGGTGCTAGATGAAAGAACGTCTCTCAACTTGCTCAGTTCCGAGAGATAAGTGTGTATGAAAGCCGTCCTTCACCTAGCTTGTTGGGAACACAAAGTTCCTTTTCAGTTGCAAACTCCATTCCATACATATATATGGGGAGATACAAACTCCAACTCGGTTTTACAGTGAAAACTGCAGGAACTTCAAACCGGCACTAGGAAACAGACTGAGAAAGCAGAGAAAAATTCTCTCCTGCAACCCTTTCCCTTGGTGCTAGATGAACGAACGCCTCTGCACTTGCTCATTTCTGAGAGATAGGTGTGTGTGAAAGCCGTCCTTCACCTAGCTTGTTGGGAACACAAAGTTTCTTTTCAGTTGCAAACTCCATTCCATACATATATATGGGGAGGTACTAGCTCCAACTCGGTTTTACAGTGAAAACTGCAGGAACTTCAAACCGGCACTAGGAAACAGACTGAGAAAGCAGAGGAAAGTGTCTCCTGCAACCCGTCCCCTTGATGCTAGATGAACGAACGTCTCTCCACTTGCTCAGTTCCGAGAGATAAGTGTGTATGAAAGCCGTCCTTCACCTAGCTTGTTGGGAACACAAAGTTTCTTTTCAGTTGCAAACTTCATTCCATACATATATTTGGGGAGGTACTAGCTCCAACACATTTTGACAGGGAAAACTGCAGGAACTTCAAACCGGCACTAGGAAACAGACTGAGAAAGCAGAGAAAAAGTCTCTCCTGCAACCCGTTCCCTTGGTGCTAGATGAACGAACGTCTCTCCACTTGCTAAGTTCTGAGAGATAAGTGTGTGTGAAAGCCGTCCTTCACCTAGCTTGTTGGGAACACAAAGTTTCTTTTCAGTTGCAAACTCCATTCCATACATATATATGGGGAGGTACTAGCTCCAACTCGGTTTGACAGTGAAAACTGCAGGAACTTCAAACCGGCACTAGGAAACAGACTGAGAAAGCAGAGAAAAAGTGTCTCCTGCATCCGGTTTCCTTGTTGCTAGATGAACGAACGTCTCTCCACTTGCTCAGTTCTGAGAGATAAGTGTGTGTGAAAGCCGTCCTTCACCTAGCTTGTTTGAACTAAAGTTTCTTTTCAGTTGCAAACTTCAATCCATACATATACATGGGGAGGTACTAGCTCCAACTCGGTTTTACAGTGAAAACTGCAGGAACTTCAAAACGGCACTAGGAAACAGACTGAGAAAGCAGAGAAAAAGTCTCTCCTGCAACCCGTTCCTTTGGTTCTAGATGAACGAACGTCTCTCCACTTGCTAAGTTCTGAGAGATAAGTGTGTGTGAAAGCCGTCCTTCATCTAGCTTGTTGGGAACACAAAGTTTCTTTTCAGTTGCAAACTCCATTCCATACATATATATGGGGAGGTACTAGCTCCAACTCGGTTTTACAGTGAAAACTGCAGGAACTTCAAAACGGCACTAGGAAACAGACTGAGAAAGCAGAGGAAAAGTGTCTCCTTCAACCCGTTCCCTTGGTGCTAGATGAAAGAACGTCTCTCAACTTGCTCAGTTCCGAGAGATAATTGTGTATGAAAGCCGTCCTTCACCTAGCTTGTTGGGAACACAAAGTTCCTTTTCAGTTGCAAACTCCATTCCATACATATATATGGGGAGATACAAACTCCAACTCGGTTTTACAGTGAAAACTGCAGGAACTTCAAACCGGCACTAGGAAACAGACTGAGAAAGCAGAGAAAAATTCTCTCCTGCAACCCGTTCCCTTGGTGCTAGATGAACGAACGCCTCTGCACTTGCTCAGTTCTGAGAGATAGGTGTGTGTGAAAGCCGTCCTTCACCTAGCTTGTTGGGAACACAAAGTTTCTTTTCAGTTGCAAACTCCATTCCATATATATATATGGGGAGGTACTAGCTCCAACTCGGTTTTACAGTGAAAACTGCAGGAACTTCAAACCGGCACTAGGAAACAGACTGAGAAAGCAGAGGAAAAGTGTCTCCTGCAACCCGTCCCCTTGATGCTAGATGAACGAACGTCTCTCCACTTGCTCATTTCCGAGAGATAAGTGTGTGTGAAAGCCGTCCTTCACCTAGCTTGTTGGGAACACAAAGTTTCTTTTCAGTTGCAAACTTCATTCCATACATATATTTGGGGAGGTACTAGCTCCAACACTTTTTGACAGGGAAAACTGCAGGAACTTCAAACCGGCACTAGGAAACAGACTGAGAATGCAGAGAAAAAGTCTCTCCTGCAACCCGTTACCTTGGTGCTAGATGAAAGAACGTCTCTCCACTTGCTCAGTTCTGAGAGATAAGTGTGTGTGAAAGCCGTCCTTCACCTAGCTTGTTGGGAACACAGTTTCTTTTCAGTTGCAAAAACCATTCCATACATATATATGGGGAGGTACTACCTCCAACTCGGTTTGACAGTGAAAACTGCAGGAACTTCAAACCGGCTCTAGGAAACAGACTGAGAAAGCAGAGGAAAAGTGTCTCCTGCAACCGGTTCCCTTGGTGCTAGATGAACGAACGTCTCTCCACTTGCTCAGTTCTGAGAGATAAATGTGTGTGAAAGCAGTCCTTCACCTAGCTTGTTGGGAACACAAAGTTTCTTTTCAGTTGCAAACTCCATTCCATACATATATATGGGGAGGTACTAGCTCCAACTCGGTTTTACAGTGAAAACTGCAGGAACTTCAAACCGGCACTAGGAAACAGACTGAGAAAGCAGAGAAAAATTGTCTCCTGCAACCCGTTCCCTTGGTGCTAGATGAACGAACGTCTCTCCACTTGCTCAGTTCTGAGAGATAAGTGTGTGTGAAAGCCGCCCTTCACCTAGCTTCTTGGGAACACAAAGTTTCTTTTCAGTTGCAAACTCCATTCCATACATATATATGGGGAGGTACTACCTCCAACTCGGTTTTACAGTGAAAACTGCAGGAACTTCAAACCGGCACTAGGAAACAGACTGAGAAAGCAGAGGAAAAGTGTCTCCTGCAACCCGTTCCCTTGGTGCTAGATGAACGAACGTCTCTGCACTTGCTCAGTTCTGAGAGATAAGTGTGTGTGAAAGCCGTCCTTCACCTAGCTTGTTGGGAACACAAAGTTTCTTTTCAGTTGCAAACTCCATTCCATACATATATATGGGGAGGTACTAGCTCCAACTCGGTTTTACAGTGAAAACTGCAGGAACTTCAAACCGGCACTAGGAAACAGACTGAGAAAGCAGAGGAAAAGTGTCTCCTGCAACCCGTTCCCTTGGTGCTAGATGAACGAACGTCTCTGCACTTGCTCAGTTCTGAGAGATAGGTGTGTGTGAAAGCCGTCCTTCACCTAGCTTGTTGGGAACACAAAGTTTCTTTTCAGTTGCAAACTCCATTCCATACATATATATGGGGAGGTAATAGCTCCAACTCGGTTTTACAGTGAAAACTGCAGGAACTTCAAACCGGCACTAGGAAACAGACTGAGAAAGCAGAGGAAAAGTGTCTCCTGCAACCCGTTCCCTTTGTGCTAGATGAAAGAACGTCTCTCAACTTGCTCAGTTCCGAGAGATAAGTGTGTATGAAAGCCGTCCTTCACCTAGCTTGTTGGGAACACAAAGTTCCTTTTCAGTTGCAAACTCCATTCCATATATATATATGGGGAGGTACTAGCTCCAACTCGGTTTTACAGTGAAAACTGCAGGAACTTCAAACCAGCACTAGGAAACAGACTGAGAAAGCAGAGGAAAAGTGTCTCCTGCAACCCGTTCCCTTGGTGCTAGATGAACGAACGTCTCTCCACTAGATCAGTTCCGAGAGATAAGTGTGTATGAAAGCCGTCCTTCAGCTAGCTTGTTGGGAACACAAAGTTTCTTTTCAGTTGCACACCCCATTCCATACATATATATGGGGAGGTACTAGCTCCAACTCTTTTTGACAGGGAAAACTGCAGGAACTTCAAACCGGCACTAGGAAACAGACTGAGAATGCAGAGAAAAAGTCTCTCCTGCAACCCGTTACCTTGGTGCAAGATGAAAGAACGTCTCTCCACTTGCTCAGTTCTGAGAGATAAGTGTGTGTGAAAGCCGTCCTTCACCTAGCTTGTTGGGAACACAAAGTTTCTTTTCAGTTGCAAAAACCATTCCATACATATATATGGGGAGGTACTACCTCCAACTCTGTTTGACAGTGAAAACTGCAGGAACTTCAAACCGGCACTAGGAAACAGACAGAGAAAGCAGAGGAAAAGTGTCTCCTGCAACCGGTTCCCTTGGTGCTAGATGAACGAACGTCTCTCCACTTGCTCAGTTCTGAGAGATAAATGTGTGTGAAAGCAGTCCTTCACCTAGCTTGTTGGGAACACAAAGTTTCTTTTCAGTTGCAAACTCCATTCCATACATATATATGGGGAGGTACTAGCTCCAACTCGGTTTTACAGTGAAAACTGCAGGAACTTCAAACCGGCACTAGGAAACAGACTGAGAAAGCAGAGAAAAAGTGTCTCCTGCAACCCGTTCCCTTGGTGCTAGATGAACGAACGTCTCTCCACTTGCTCAGTTCTGAGAGATAAGTGTGTGTGAAAGCCGTCCTTCAACTAGCTTGTTGGGAACACAAAGTTTCTTTTCAGTTGAAAACTCCATTCCATACATATATATGGGGAGGTCCTAGCTCCAACTCGGTTTTACAGTGAAAACTGCAGGAAATTCAAACCGGCACTAGGAAACAGACTGAGAAAGCAGAGAAAAAGTGGCTCCTGCAACCCGTTCCCTTGGTGCTAGATGAACGAACGTCTCTCCACTTGCTCAGTTCTGAGAGATAAGTGTGTGTGAAAGCCGTCCTTCACCTAGCTTGTTGGGAACACAAAGTTTCTTTTCAGTTGCAAACTCCATTCCATACATATATAAGGGGAGGTACTAGCTCCAACTCGGTTTGACAGTGAAAACTGCAGGAACTTCAAACCGGCACTAGGAAACAGACTGAGAACGCAGAGAAAAAGTGTCTCCTGCATCCGGTTCCCTTGTTGCTAGATGACGAACGTCTCTCCACTTGCTCAGTTCTGAGAGATAAGTGTGTGTGAAAGCCGTCCTTCACCTAGCTTGTTGGGAACTAAAGTTTCTTTTCAGTTGCAAACTTCATTCCATACATATATATGGGGAGGAACTAGCTCCAACTCGGTTTTACAGTGAAAACTGCAGGAACTTCAAACCGGCACTAGGAAACAGACTGAGAAAGCAGAGAAAAAGTCTCTCCTGCAACCCGTTCCCTTGGTGCTAGATGAACGAACGTCTCTCCACTTGCTAAGTTCAGAGAGATAAGTGTGTGTGAAATCCGTCCTTCAGCTAGCATATTGGGAACACAAAGTTTCTTTTCAGTTGCAAACTCCATTCCATATATATATATGGGGAGGTACTAGCTCCAACTCGGTTTTACAGTGAAAACTGCAGGATCTTCAAACCGGCACTAGGAAACAGACTGAGAACGCAGAGAAAAAGTGTCTCCTGCATCCGGTTCCCTTGTTGCTAGATGACGAACGTCTCTCCACTTGCTCAGTTCTGAGAGATAAGTGTGTGTGAAAGCCGTCCTTCACCTAGCTTGTTGGGAACTAAAGTTTCTTTTCAGTTGCAAACTTCATTCCATACATATATATGGGGAGGTACTAGCTCCAACTCGGTTTTACAGTGAAAACTGCAGGAACTTCAAACCGGCACTAGGAAACAGACTGAGAAAGCAGAGGAAAAGTGTCTCCTGCAACCCGTTCCCTTGGTGCTAGATGAACGAACGTCTCTGCACTTGCTCAGTTCTGAGAGATAGGTGTGTGTGAAAGCCGTCCTTCACCTAGCTTGTTGGGAACACAAAGTTTCTTTTCAGTTGCAAACTCCATTCCATACATATATATGGGGAGGTACAAACTCCAACTCGGTTTTACAGTGAAAACTGCAGGATCTTCAAACCGGCACTAGGAAACAGACTGAGAAAGCAGAGAAAAATTCTCTCTTGCAACCCGTTCCCTTGGTGCTAGATGAACGAACGTCTCTGCACTTGCTCAGTTCTGAGAGATAGGTGTGTGTGAAAGCCGTCCTTCACCTAGCTTGTTGGAAACACAAAGTTTCTTTTCAGTTGCAAACTTCATTCCATATATATATATGGGAAGGTACTAGCTCCAACTCTTTTTGACAGTGAAAACTGCAGGAACTTCAAACCGGCACTAGGAAACAGACTGAGAATGCAGAGAAAATGTCTCTCCTGCAACCCGTTAACTTGGTGCTAGATGAAAGAACGTCTCTCCACTTGCTCAGTTCTGAGAGATAAGTGTGTGTGAAAGCCGTCCTTCACCTAGCTTGTTGGGAACACAAAGTTTCTTTTCAGTTGCAAACTCCATTCCATATATATATATGGGGAGGTACTAGCTCCAAATCGGCTTTACAGTGAAAACTGCAGGAACTTCAAACCGGCACTAGGAAACAGACTGAGAAAGCAGAGGAAAAGTGTCTCCTGCAACCGGTTCCCTTGGTGCTAGATGAACGAACGTCTCTCCACTTGCTCAGTTCTGAGAGATAAGTGTGTGTGAAAGCCGTCCTTCACCTAGCTTGTTGGGAACACAAAGTTTCTTTTCAGTTGCAAACTCCATTCCATACATATATATGGGGAGGTACAAACTCCAACTCGGTTTTACAGTGAAAACTGCAGGAACTTCAAACCGGCACTAGGAAAAAGACTGAGAATGCAGAGAAAATGTCTCTCCTGCATCCCGTTAACTTGGTGCTAGATGAAAGAACGTCTCTCCACTTGCTCAGTTCTGAGAGATAAGTGTGTGTGAAAGCCGTCCTTCACCTAGCTTGTTGGGAACACAAAGTTTCTTTTCAGTTGCAAAAACCATTCCATACATATATATGGGGAGGTACTACCTCCAACTCGGTTTGACAGTGAAAACTGCAGGAACTTCAAACCGGCACTAGGAAACAGACTGAGAAAGCAGAGGAAAAGTGTCTCCTGCAACCGGTACCCTTGGTGCTAGATGAACGAACGTCTCTCCACTTGCTCAGTTCTGAGAGATAAATGTGTCTGAAAGCAGTCCTTCACCTAGCTTGTTGGGAACACAAAGTTTCTTTTCAGTTGCAAACTCCATTCCATACATATATATGGGGAGGTACTAGCTCCAACTCGGTTTTACAGTGAAAACTGCAGGAACTTCAAACCGGCACTAGGAAACAGACTGAGAAAGCAGAGAAAAAGTGTCTCCTGCAACCCGTTCCCTTGGTGCTAGATGAACGAACGTCTCTCCACTTGCTCAGTTCTGAGAGATAAGTGTGTGTGAAAGCCGTCCTTCACCTAGCTTGTTGGGAACAGAAAGTTTCTTTTCACTTGCAAAACTCCATTCCATACATATATATGGGGAGGTACTAGCTCCAACTCGGTTTTACAGTGAAAACTGCAGGAACTTCAAACCGGCACTAGGAAACAGACTGAGAAAGCAGATAAAAAGTGTCTCTTGCAACCCGTTCCCTTGGTGCTAGATGAACGAACGTCTCTCCACTTGCTCAGTTCTGAGAGATAAGTGTGTGTGAAAGCCGTCCTTCACCTAGCTTGTTGGGAACACAAGTTCCTTTTCAGTTGCTAACTCCATTCCATTCATACATATGGGGAGGTACAAGCTCCAACTCGGTTTTACAGTGAAAAATGCAGGAACTTCAAACCGGCACTAGGAAACAGACTGAGAATGCAGAGAAAAATGTCTCCTGCAACCCGTTCCCTTGGTGCTAGATGAACGAACGTCTCTCCACTTGCTCAGTTCTGAGAGATAAGTGTGTGTGAAAGCCGTCCTTCAACTAGCTTGTTGGGAACACAAAGTTTCTTTTCAGTTGAAAACTCCATTCCATACATATATATGGGGAGGTCCTAGCTCCAACTCGGTTTTACAGTGAAAACTGCAGGAAATTCAAACCGGCACTAGGAAACAGACTGAGAAAGCAGAGAAAAAGTGGCTCCTGCAACCCGTTCCCTTGGTGCTAGATGAACGAACGTCTCTCCACTTGCTCAGTTCTGAGAGATAAGTGTGTGTGAAAGCCGTCCTTCACCTAGCTTGTTGGGAACACAAAGTTTCTTTTCAGTTGCAAACTCCATTCCATACATATATAAGGGGAGGTACTAGCTCCAACTCGGTTTGACAGTGAAAACTGCAGGAACTTCAAACCGGCACTAGGAAACAGACTGAGAACGCAGAGAAAAAGTGTCTCCTGCATCCGGTTCCCTTGTTGCTAGATGACGAACGTCTCTCCACTTGCTCAGTTCTGAGAGATAAGTGTGTGTGAAAGCCGTCCTTCACCTAGCTTGTTGGGAACTAAAGTTTCTTTTCAGTTGCAAACTTCATTCCATACATATATATGGGGAGGAACTAGCTCCAACTCGGTTTTACAGTGAAAACTGCAGGAACTTCAAACCGGCACTAGGAAACAGACTGAGAAAGCAGAGAAAAAGTCTCTCCTGCAACCCGTTCCCTTGGTGCTAGATGAACGAACGTCTCTCCACTTGCTAAGTTCAGAGAGATAAGTGTGTGTGAAATCCGTCCTTCAGCTAGCATATTGGGAACACAAAGTTTCTTTTCAGTTGCAAACTCCATTCCATATATATATATGGGGAGGTACTAGCTCCAACTCGGTTTTACAGTGAAAACTGCAGGATCTTCAAACCGGCACTAGGAAACAGACTGAGAACGCAGAGAAAAAGTGTCTCCTGCATCCGGTTCCCTTGTTGCTAGATGACGAACGTCTCTCCACTTGCTCAGTTCTGAGAGATAAGTGTGTGTGAAAGCCGTCCTTCACCTAGCTTGTTGGGAACTAAAGTTTCTTTTCAGTTGCAAACTTCATTCCATACATATATATGGGGAGGTACTAGCTCCAACTCGGTTTTACAGTGAAAACTGCAGGAACTTCAAACCGGCACTAGGAAACAGACTGAGAAAGCAGAGGAAAAGTGTCTCCTGCAACCCGTTCCCTTGGTGCTAGATGAACGAACGTCTCTGCACTTGCTCAGTTCTGAGAGATAGGTGTGTGTGAAAGCCGTCCTTCACCTAGCTTGTTGGGAACACAAAGTTTCTTTTCAGTTGCAAACTCCATTCCATACATATATATGGGGAGGTACAAACTCCAACTCGGTTTTACAGTGAAAACTGCAGGATCTTCAAACCGGCACTAGGAAACAGACTGAGAAAGCAGAGAAAAATTCTCTCTTGCAACCCGTTCCCTTGGTGCTAGATGAACGAACGTCTCTGCACTTGCTCAGTTCTGAGAGATAGGTGTGTGTGAAAGCCGTCCTTCACCTAGCTTGTTGGAAACACAAAGTTTCTTTTCAGTTGCAAACTTCATTCCATATATATATATGGGAAGGTACTAGCTCCAACTCTTTTTGACAGTGAAAACTGCAGGAACTTCAAACCGGCACTAGGAAACAGACTGAGAATGCAGAGAAAATGTCTCTCCTGCAACCCGTTAACTTGGTGCTAGATGAAAGAACGTCTCTCCACTTGCTCAGTTCTGAGAGATAAGTGTGTGTGAAAGCCGTCCTTCACCTAGCTTGTTGGGAACACAAAGTTTCTTTTCAGTTGCAAACTCCATTCCATATATATATATGGGGAGGTACTAGCTCCAAATCGGCTTTACAGTGAAAACTGCAGGAACTTCAAACCGGCACTAGGAAACAGACTGAGAAAGCAGAGGAAAAGTGTCTCCTGCAACCGGTTCCCTTGGTGCTAGATGAACGAACGTCTCTCCACTTGCTCAGTTCTGAGAGATAAGTGTGTGTGAAAGCCGTCCTTCACCTAGCTTGTTGGGAACACAAAGTTTCTTTTCAGTTGCAAACTCCATTCCATACATATATATGGGGAGGTACAAACTCCAACTCGGTTTTACAGTGAAAACTGCAGGAACTTCAAACCGGCACTAGGAAAAAGACTGAGAATGCAGAGAAAATGTCTCTCCTGCATCCCGTTAACTTGGTGCTAGATGAAAGAACGTCTCTCCACTTGCTCAGTTCTGAGAGATAAGTGTGTGTGAAAGCCGTCCTTCACCTAGCTTGTTGGGAACACAAAGTTTCTTTTCAGTTGCAAAAACCATTCCATACATATATATGGGGAGGTACTACCTCCAACTCGGTTTGACAGTGAAAACTGCAGGAACTTCAAACCGGCACTAGGAAACAGACTGAGAAAGCAGAGGAAAAGTGTCTCCTGCAACCGGTACCCTTGGTGCTAGATGAACGAACGTCTCTCCACTTGCTCAGTTCTGAGAGATAAATGTGTCTGAAAGCAGTCCTTCACCTAGCTTGTTGGGAACACAAAGTTTCTTTTCAGTTGCAAACTCCATTCCATACATATATATGGGGAGGTACTAGCTCCAACTCGGTTTTACAGTGAAAACTGCAGGAACTTCAAACCGGCACTAGGAAACAGACTGAGAAAGCAGAGAAAAAGTGTCTCCTGCAACCCGTTCCCTTGGTGCTAGATGAACGAACGTCTCTCCACTTGCTCAGTTCTGAGAGATAAGTGTGTGTGAAAGCCGTCCTTCACCTAGCTTGTTGGGAACAGAAAGTTTCTTTTCACTTGCAAAACTCCATTCCATACATATATATGGGGAGGTACTAGCTCCAACTCGGTTTTACAGTGAAAACTGCAGGAACTTCAAACCGGCACTAGGAAACAGACTGAGAAAGCAGATAAAAAGTGTCTCTTGCAACCCGTTCCCTTGGTGCTAGATGAACGAACGTCTCTCCACTTGCTCAGTTCTGAGAGATAAGTGTGTGTGAAAGCCGTCCTTCACCTAGCTTGTTGGGAACACAAAGTTTCTTTTCAGTTGCAAACTCCATTCCATACATATATATGGGGAGGTACTAGCTCCAACTCGGTTTGACAGTGAAAACTGCAGGAAATTCAAACCGGCACTAGGAAACAGACTGAGAACGCAGAGAAAAAGTGTCACCTGCATCCGGTTCCCTTGTTGCTAGATGAACGAACGTCTCTCCACTTGCTCAGTTCTGAGAGATAACTGTGTGTGAAAGCCGTACTTCACCTAGCTTGTTGGGAACTAAAGTTTCTTTTCAGTTGCAAACTTCATTCCATACATAAATATGGGGAGGTACTAGCTCCAACTCGGTTTTACAGTGAAAACTGCAGGAACTTCAAAACGGCACTAGGAAACAGACTGAGAAAGCAGAGAAAAAGTCTCTCCTGCAACCCGTTCCCTTGGTGCTAGATGAACGAACGTCTCTCCACTTGCTAAGTTCTGAGAGATAAGTGTGTGTGAAAGCCGTCCTTCAGCTAGCTTGTTGGGAACACAAAGTTTCTTTTCAGTTGCAAACTCCATTCCATATATATATATGGGGAGGTACTAGCTCCAACTCGGTTTTACAGTGAAAACTGCAGGAACTTCAAACCGGCACTAGGAAACAGACTGAGAAAGCAGAGGAAAAGTGTCTCCTGCAACCCGTTCCCTTGGTGCTAGATGAACGAACGTCTCTCCACTTGCTCAGTTCCGAGAGAAAAGTGTGTATGAAAGCCTTCCTTCACCTTGCTTGTTGGGAACACAAAGTTTCTTTTCAGTTGCAAACTCCATTCCATACATATATATGGGGAGGTACAAAATCCAACTCGGTTTTACAGTGAAAACTGCAGGAACTTCAAACCGGCACTTGGAAACAGACTGAGAAAGCAGAGAAAAATTCTCTCCTGCAACCCGTTCCCTTGTTGCTAGATGAACGAACGTCTCTCCACTTGCTCAGTTCTGAGAGATAAGTGTGTGTGAAAGCCGTCCTTCATCTAGCTTGTTGGGAACACAAAGTTTCTTTTCAGTTGCAAACTCCATTCCATACTTATATATGGGGAGGTACTAGCTCCAACTCGGTTTTACAGTGAAAACTGCAGGAACTTCAAAACGGCACTAGGAAACAGACTGAGAAAGCAGAGGAAAAGTGTCTCCTGCAACCCGTTCCCTTGGTGCTAGATGAACGAACGTCTCTTCACTTGCTCAGTTCCGAGAGATAATTGTGTATGAAAGCCGTCCTTCACCTAGCTTGTTGGGAACACAAAGTTTCTTTTCAGTTGCAAACACCATTCCATACATATATATGGGGAGGTACAAACTCCAACTCGGTTTTACAGTGAAAACTGCAGGAACTTCAAACCGGCACTAGGAAACAGACTGAGAAAGCAGAGAAAAATTCTCTCCTGCAACCCGTTCCCTTGGTGCTAGATGAACGAACGTCTCTGCACTTGCTCAGTTCTGAGAGATAGGTGTGTGTGAAAGCCGTCCTTCACCTAGCTTGTTGGGAACACAAAGTTTCTTTTCAGTTGCAAACTTCATTCCATATATATATATGGGGAGGTACTAGCTCCAACACTTTTTGACAGTGAAAACTGCAGGAACTTCAAACCGGCACTAGGAAACAGAATGAGAAAGCAGAGAAAAAGTCTCTCCTGCAACCGGTTCCCTTGGTGCTAGATGAACGAACGTCTCTCCACTTGCTCAGTTCTGAGAAATAAATGTGTCTGAAAGCAGTCCTTCACCTAGCTTGTTGGGAACACAAAGTTTCTTTTCAGTTGCAAACTCCATTCCATACATATATATGGGGAGGTACTAGCTCCAACTCGGTTTTACAGTGAAAACTGCAGGAACTTCAAACCGGCACTAGGAAACAGACTGAGAAAGCAGAGAAAAAGTGTCTTATGCAACCCGTTCCCTTGGTGCTAGATGAACGAACGTCTCTCCACTTGCTCAGTTCTGAGAGATAAGTGTGTGTGAAAGCCGTCCTTCAACTAGCTTGTTGGGAACACAAAGTTTCTTTTCAGTTGCAAACTCCATTCCATACATATATATGGGGAGGTACTAGCTCCAACTCGGTTTGACAGTGAAAACTGCAGGAACTTCAAACCGGCACTAGGAAACAGACTGAGAACGCAGAGAAAAAGTGTCTCCTGCATCCGGTTTCCTTGTTGCTAGATGAACGAACGTCTCTCCACTTGCTCAGTTCTGAGAGATAAGTGTGTGTGAAAGCCGTCCTTCACCTAGCTTGTTGGGAACACAAAGTTTCTTTTCAGTTGCAAAAACCATTCCATACATATATATGGGGAGGTACTAGCTCCAACTTGGTTTGACAGTGAAAACTGCATGAACTTCAAACCGGCACTAGGAAACAGACTGAGAAAGCAGAGGAAAAGTGTCTCCTGCAACCGGTTCCCTTGGTGCTAGATGAACGAACGTCTCTCAACTTGCTCAGTTCTGAGAGATAAATGTGTGTGAAAGCAGTCCTTCACCTAGCTTGTTGGGAACACAAAGTTTCTTTTCAGTTGCAAACTCCATTCCATACATATATATGGGGAGGTACTAGCTCCAACTCGGTTTGACAGTGAAAACTGCAGGAACTTCAAACCGGCACTAGGAAACAGACTGAAACGTAGAGAAAAAGTGTCTCCTGCATCCGGTTTCCTTGTTGCTAGATGAACGAACGTCTCTCCACTTGCTAAGTTCTGAGAGATAAGTGTGTGTGAAAGCCGTCCTTCACCTAGCTTGTTGGGAACACAAAGTTTCTTTTCAGTTGCAAACTCCATTCCATACATATATATGGGGAGGTACCTGCTAGAACTCGGTTTGACAGAGAAAACTGCAGGAACTTCAAACCGGCACTAGGAAACAGACAGAGAACGCAGAGAAAAAGTGTCTCCTGCATCCGGTTTCCTTGTTGCTAGATGAACGAACGTCTCTCCACTTGCTCAGTTCTGAGAGATAAGTGTGTGTGAAAGCCGTCCTTCACCTAGCTTGTTGGGAACACAAAGTTTCTTTTCAGTTGCAAACTCCATTCCATACATATATATGGGGAGGTACCAGCTCCAACTCGGTTTGACAGTGAAAACTGCATGAACTTCAAACCGGCACTAGGAAACAGACTGAGAAAGCAGAGGAAAAGTGTCTCCTGCAACCGGTTCCCTTGGTGCTAGATGAACGAACGTCTCTCCACTTGCTCAGTTCTGAGAGATAAATGTGTGTGAAAGCAGTCCTTCACCTAGCTTGTTGGGAACACAAAGTTTCTTTTCAGTTGCAAACTCCATTCCATACATATATATGGGGAGGTACTAGCTCCAACTCGGTTTTACAGTGAAAACTGCAGGAACTTCAAACCGGCACTAGGAAACAGACTGAGAAAGCAGAGAAAAAGTGTCCCCTGCAACCCGTTCCCTTGGTGCTAGATGAACGAACGTCTCTCCACTTGCTAAGTTCTGAGAGATAAGTGTGTGTGAAAGCCGTCCTTCACCTAGCTTGTTGGGAACACAAAGTTTCTTTTCAGTTGCAAACTCCATTCCATACATATATATGGGGAGGTACTAGCTCCAACTCGGTTTGACAGTGAAAACTGCAGGAACTTCAAACCGGCACTAGGAAACAGACTGAGAAAGCAGAGAAAAAGTGTCTCCTGCATCCGGTTTCCTTGTTGCTAGATGAACGAACGTCTCTCCACTTGCTCAGTTCTGAGAGATAAGTGTGTGTGAAAGCCGTCCTTCACCTAGCTTGTTTGAACTAAAGTTTCTTTTCAGTTGCAAACTTCAATCCATACATATACATGGGGAGGTACTAGCTCCAACTCGGTTTTACAGTGAAAACTGCAGGAACTTCAAAACGGCACTAGGAAACAGACTGAGAAAGCAGAGAAAAAGTCTCTCCTGCAACCCGTTCCTTTGGTGCTAGATGAACGAACGTCTCTCCACTTGCTAAGTTCTGAGAGATAAGTGTGTGTGAAAGCCGTCCTTCATCTAGCTTGTTGGGAACACAAAGTTTCTTTTCAGTTGCAAACTCCATTCCATACATATATATGGGGAGGTACTAGCTCCAACTCGGTTTTACAGTGAAAACTGCAGGAACTTCAAAACGGCACTAGGAAACAGACTGAGAAAGCAGAGGAAAAGTGTCTCCTTCAACCCGTTCCCTTGGTGCTAGATGAAAGAACGTCTCTCAACTTGCTCAGTTCCGAGAGATAAGTGTGTATGAAAGCCGTCCTTCACCTAGCTTGTTGGGAACACAAAGTTCCTTTTCAGTTGCAAACTCCATTCCATACATATATATGGGGAGATACAAACTCCAACTCGGTTTTACAGTGAAAACTGCAGGAACTTCAAACCGGCACTAGGAAACAGACTGAGAAAGCAGAGAAAAATTCTCTCCTGCAACCCTTTCCCTTGGTGCTAGATGAACGAACGCCTCTGCACTTGCTCATTTCTGAGAGATAGGTGTGTGTGAAAGCCGTCCTTCACCTAGCTTGTTGGGAACACAAAGTTTCTTTTCAGTTGCAAACTCCATTCCATACATATATATGGGGAGGTACTAGCTCCAACTCGGTTTTACAGTGAAAACTGCAGGAACTTCAAACCGGCACTAGGAAACAGACTGAGAAAGCAGAGGAAAGTGTCTCCTGCAACCCGTCCCCTTGATGCTAGATGAACGAACGTCTCTCCACTTGCTCAGTTCCGAGAGATAAGTGTGTATGAAAGCCGTCCTTCACCTAGCTTGTTGGGAACACAAAGTTTCTTTTCAGTTGCAAACTTCATTCCATACATATATTTGGGGAGGTACTAGCTCCAACACATTTTGACAGGGAAAACTGCAGGAACTTCAAACCGGCACTAGGAAACAGACTGAGAAAGCAGAGAAAAAGTCTCTCCTGCAACCCGTTCCCTTGGTGCTAGATGAACGAACGTCTCTCCACTTGCTAAGTTCTGAGAGATAAGTGTGTGTGAAAGCCGTCCTTCACCTAGCTTGTTGGGAACACAAAGTTTCTTTTCAGTTGCAAACTCCATTCCATACATATATATGGGGAGGTACTAGCTCCAACTCGGTTTGACAGTGAAAACTGCAGGAACTTCAAACCGGCACTAGGAAACAGACTGAGAAAGCAGAGAAAAAGTGTCTCCTGCATCCGGTTTCCTTGTTGCTAGATGAACGAACGTCTCTCCACTTGCTCAGTTCTGAGAGATAAGTGTGTGTGAAAGCCGTCCTTCACCTAGCTTGTTTGAACTAAAGTTTCTTTTCAGTTGCAAACTTCAATCCATACATATACATGGGGAGGTACTAGCTCCAACTCGGTTTTACAGTGAAAACTGCAGGAACTTCAAAACGGCACTAGGAAACAGACTGAGAAAGCAGAGAAAAAGTCTCTCCTGCAACCCGTTCCTTTGGTTCTAGATGAACGAACGTCTCTCCACTTGCTAAGTTCTGAGAGATAAGTGTGTGTGAAAGCCGTCCTTCATCTAGCTTGTTGGGAACACAAAGTTTCTTTTCAGTTGCAAACTCCATTCCATACATATATATGGGGAGGTACTAGCTCCAACTCGGTTTTACAGTGAAAACTGCAGGAACTTCAAAACGGCACTAGGAAACAGACTGAGAAAGCAGAGGAAAAGTGTCTCCTTCAACCCGTTCCCTTGGTGCTAGATGAAAGAACGTCTCTCAACTTGCTCAGTTCCGAGAGATAATTGTGTATGAAAGCCGTCCTTCACCTAGCTTGTTGGGAACACAAAGTTCCTTTTCAGTTGCAAACTCCATTCCATACATATATATGGGGAGATACAAACTCCAACTCGGTTTTACAGTGAAAACTGCAGGAACTTCAAACCGGCACTAGGAAACAGACTGAGAAAGCAGAGAAAAATTCTCTCCTGCAACCCGTTCCCTTGGTGCTAGATGAACGAACGCCTCTGCACTTGCTCAGTTCTGAGAGATAGGTGTGTGTGAAAGCCGTCCTTCACCTAGCTTGTTGGGAACACAAAGTTTCTTTTCAGTTGCAAACTCCATTCCATATATATATATGGGGAGGTACTAGCTCCAACTCGGTTTTACAGTGAAAACTGCAGGAACTTCAAACCGGCACTAGGAAACAGACTGAGAAAGCAGAGGAAAAGTGTCTCCTGCAACCCGTCCCCTTGATGCTAGATGAACGAACGTCTCTCCACTTGCTCAGTTCCGAGAGATAAGTGTGTATGAAAGCCGTCCTTCACCTAGCTTGTTGGGAACACAAAGTTTCTTTTCAGTTGCAAACTTCATTCCATACATATATTTGGGGAGGTACTAGCTCCAACACTTTTTGACAGGGAAAACTGCAGGAACTTCAAACCGGCACTAGGAAACAGACTGAGAATGCAGAGAAAAAGTCTCTCCTGCAACCCGTTACCTTGGTGCTAGATGAAAGAACGTCTCTCCACTTGCTCAGTTCTGAGAGATAAGTGTGTGTGAAAGCCGTCCTTCACCTAGCTTGTTGGGAACACAGTTTCTTTTCAGTTGCAAAAACCATTCCATACATATATATGGGGAGGTACTACCTCCAACTCGGTTTGACAGTGAAAACTGCAGGAACTTCAAACCGGCTCTAGGAAACAGACTGAGAAAGCAGAGGAAAAGTGTCTCCTGCAACCGGTTCCCTTGGTGCTAGATGAACGAACGTCTCTCCACTTGCTCAGTTCTGAGAGATAAATGTGTGTGAAAGCAGTCCTTCACCTAGCTTGTTGGGAACACAAAGTTTCTTTTCAGTTGCAAACTCCATTCCATACATATATATGGGGAGGTACTAGCTCCAACTCGGTTTTACAGTGAAAACTGCAGGAACTTCAAACCGGCACTAGGAAACAGACTGAGAAAGCAGAGAAAAATTGTCTCCTGCAACCCGTTCCCTTGGTGCTAGATGAACGAACGTCTCTCCACTTGCTCAGTTCTGAGAGATAAGTGTGTGTGAAAGCCGCCCTTCACCTAGCTTCTTGGGAACACAAAGTTTCTTTTCAGTTGCAAACTCCATTCCATACATATATATGGGGAGGTACTACCTCCAACTCGGTTTTACAGTGAAAACTGCAGGAACTTCAAACCGGCACTAGGAAACAGACTGAGAAAGCAGAGGAAAAGTGTCTCCTGCAACCCGTTCCCTTGGTGCTAGATGAACGAACGTCTCTGCACTTGCTCAGTTCTGAGAGATAAGTGTGTGTGAAAGCCGTCCTTCACCTAGCTTGTTGGGAACACAAAGTTTCTTTTCAGTTGCAAACTCCATTCCATACATATATATGGGGAGGTACTAGCTCCAACTCGGTTTTACAGTGAAAACTGCAGGAACTTCAAACCGGCACTAGGAAACAGACTGAGAAAGCAGAGGAAAAGTGTCTCCTGCAACCCGTTCCCTTGGTGCTAGATGAACGAACGTCTCTGCACTTGCTCAGTTCTGAGAGATAGGTGTGTGTGAAAGCCGTCCTTCACCTAGCTTGTTGGGAACACAAAGTTTCTTTTCAGTTGCAAACTCCATTCCATACATATATATGGGGAGGTAATAGCTCCAACTCGGTTTTACAGTGAAAACTGCAGGAACTTCAAACCGGCACTAGGAAACAGACTGAGAAAGCAGAGGAAAAGTGTCTCCTGCAACCCGTTCCCTTTGTGCTAGATGAAAGAACGTCTCTCAACTTGCTCAGTTCCGAGAGATAAGTGTGTATGAAAGCCGTCCTTCACCTAGCTTGTTGGGAACACAAAGTTCCTTTTCAGTTGCAAACTCCATTCCATATATATATATGTTGAGGTACTAGCTCCAACTCGGTTTTACAGTGAAAACTGCAGGAACTTCAAACCAGCACTAGGAAACAGACTGAGAAAGCAGAGGAAAAGTGTCTCCTGCAACCCGTTCCCTTGGTGCTAGATGAACGAACGTCTCTCCACTAGATCAGTTCCGAGAGATAAGTGTGTATGAAAGCCGTCCTTCAGCTAGCTTGTTGTGAACACAAAGTTTCTTTTCAGTTGCACACCCCATTCCATACATATATATGGGGAGGTACTAGCTCCAACTCTTTTTGACAGGGAAAACTGCAGGAACTTCAAACCGGCACTAGGAAACAGACTGAGAATGCAGAGAAAAAGTCTCTCCTGCAACCCGTTACCTTGGTGCAAGATGAAAGAACGTCTCTCCACTTGCTCAGTTCTGAGAGATAAGTGTGTGTGAAAGCCGTCCTTCACCTAGCTTGTTGGGAACACAAAGTTTCTTTTCAGTTGCAAAAACCATTCCATACATATATATGGGGAGGTACTACCTCCAACTCTGTTTGACAGTGAAAACTGCAGGAACTTCAAACCGGCACTAGGAAACAGACAGAGAAAGCAGAGGAAAAGTGTCTCCTGCAACCGGTTCCCTTGGTGCTAGATGAACGAACGTCTCTCCACTTGCTCAGTTCTGAGAGATAAATGTGTGTGAAAGCAGTCCTTCACCTAGCTTGTTGGGAACACAAAGTTTCTTTTCAGTTGCAAACTCCATTCCATACATATATATGGGGAGGTACTAGCTCCAACTCGGTTTTACAGTGAAAACTGCAGGAACTTCAAACCGGCACTAGGAAACAGACTGAGAAAGCAGAGAAAAAGTGTCTCCTGCAACCCGTTCCCTTGGTGCTAGATGAACGAACGTCTCTCCACTTGCTCAGTTCTGAGAGATAAGTGTGTGTGAAAGCCGTCCTTCAACTAGCTTGTTGGGAACACAAAGTTTCTTTTCAGTTGAAAACTCCATTCCATACATATATATGGGGAGGTCCTAGCTCCAACTCGGTTTTACAGTGAAAACTGCAGGAAATTCAAACCGGCACTAGGAAACAGACTGAGAAAGCAGAGAAAAAGTGGCTCCTGCAACCCGTTCCCTTGGTGCTAGATGAACGAACGTCTCTCCACTTGCTCAGTTCTGAGAGATAAGTGTGTGTGAAAGCCGTCCTTCACCTAGCTTGTTGGGAACACAAAGTTTCTTTTCAGTTGCAAACTCCATTCCATACATATATAAGGGGAGGTACTAGCTCCAACTCGGTTTGACAGTGAAAACTGCAGGAACTTCAAACCGGCACTAGGAAACAGACTGAGAACGCAGAGAAAAAGTGTCTCCTGCATCCGGTTCCCTTGTTGCTAGATGACGAACGTCTCTCCACTTGCTCAGTTCTGAGAGATAAGTGTGTGTGAAAGCCGTCCTTCACCTAGCTTGTTGGGAACTAAAGTTTCTTTTCAGTTGCAAACTTCATTCCATACATATATATGGGGAGGAACTAGCTCCAACTCGGTTTTACAGTGAAAACTGCAGGAACTTCAAACCGGCACTAGGAAACAGACTGAGAAAGCAGAGAAAAAGTCTCTCCTGCAACCCGTTCCCTTGGTGCTAGATGAACGAACGTCTCTCCACTTGCTAAGTTCAGAGAGATAAGTGTGTGTGAAATCCGTCCTTCAGCTAGCATATTGGGAACACAAAGTTTCTTTTCAGTTGCAAACTCCATTCCATATATATATATGGGGAGGTACTAGCTCCAACTCGGTTTTACAGTGAAAACTGCAGGATCTTCAAACCGGCACTAGGAAACAGACTGAGAACGCAGAGAAAAAGTGTCTCCTGCATCCGGTTCCCTTGTTGCTAGATGACGAACGTCTCTCCACTTGCTCAGTTCTGAGAGATAAGTGTGTGTGAAAGCCGTCCTTCACCTAGCTTGTTGGGAACTAAAGTTTCTTTTCAGTTGCAAACTTCATTCCATACATATATATGGGGAGGTACTAGCTCCAACTCGGTTTTACAGTGAAAACTGCAGGAACTTCAAACCGGCACTAGGAAACAGACTGAGAAAGCAGAGGAAAAGTGTCTCCTGCAACCCGTTCCCTTGTTGCTAGATGAACGAACGTCTCTCCACTTGCTCAGTTCTGAGAGATAAGTGTGTGTGAAAGCCGTCCTTCACCTAGCTTGTTGGGAACACAAAGTTTCTTTTCAGTTGCAAAAACCATTCCATACATATATATGGGGAGGTACTAGCTCCAACTTGGTTTGACAGTGAAAACTGCATGAACTTCAAACCGGCACTAGGAAACAGACTGAGAAAGCAGAGGAAAAGTGTCTCCTGCAACCGGTTCCCTTGGTGCTAGATGAACGAACGTCTCTCAACTTGCTCAGTTCTGAGAGATAAATGTGTGTGAAAGCAGTCCTTCACCTAGCTTGTTGGGAACACAAAGTTTCTTTTCAGTTGCAAACTCCATTCCATACATATATATGGGGAGGTACTAGCTCCAACTCGGTTTGACAGTGAAAACTGCAGGAACTTCAAACCGGCACTAGGAAACAGACTGAAACGTAGAGAAAAAGTGTCTCCTGCATCCGGTTTCCTTGTTGCTAGATGAACGAACGTCTCTCCACTTGCTAAGTTCTGAGAGATAAGTGTGTGTGAAAGCCGTCCTTCACCTAGCTTGTTGGGAACACAAAGTTTCTTTTCAGTTGCAAACTCCATTCCATACATATATATGGGGAGGTACCTGCTAGAACTCGGTTTGACAGAGAAAACTGCAGGAACTTCAAACCGGCACTAGGAAACAGACTGAGAACGCAGAGAAAAAGTGTCTCCTGCATCCGGTTTCCTTGTTGCTAGATGAACGAACGTCTCTCCACTTGCTCAGTTCTGAGAGATAAGTGTGTGTGAAAGCCGTCCTTCACCTAGCTTGTTGGGAACACAAAGTTTCTTTTCAGTTGCAAACTCCATTCCATACATATATATGGGGAGGTACCAGCTCCAACTCGGTTTGACAGTGAAAACTGCATGAACTTCAAACCGGCACTAGGAAACAGACTGAGAAAGCAGAGGAAAAGTGTCTCCTGCAACCGGTTCCCTTGGTGCTAGATGAACGAACGTCTCTCCACTTGCTCAGTTCTGAGAGATAAATGTGTGTGAAAGCAGTCCTTCACCTAGCTTGTTGGGAACACAAAGTTTCTTTTCAGTTGCAAACTCCATTCCATACATATATATGGGGAGGTACTAGCTCCAACTCGGTTTTACAGTGAAAACTGCAGGAACTTCAAACCGGCACTAGGAAACAGACTGAGAAAGCAGAGAAAAAGTGTCCCCTGCAACCCGTTCCCTTGGTGCTAGATGAACGAACGTCTCTCCACTTGCTAAGTTCTGAGAGATAAGTGTGTGTGAAAGCCGTCCTTCACCTAGCTTGTTGGGAACACAAAGTTTCTTTTCAGTTGCAAACTCCATTCCATACATATATATGGGGAGGTACTAGCTCCAACTCGGTTTGACAGTGAAAACTGCAGGAACTTCAAACCGGCACTAGGAAACAGACTGAGAAAGCAGAGAAAAAGTGTCTCCTGCATCCGGTTTCCTTGTTGCTAGATGAACGAACGTCTCTCCACTTGCTCAGTTCTGAGAGATAAGTGTGTGTGAAAGCCGTCCTTCACCTAGCTTGTTTGAACTAAAGTTTCTTTTCAGTTGCAAACTTCAATCCATACATATACATGGGGAGGTACTAGCTCCAACTCGGTTTTACAGTGAAAACTGCAGGAACTTCAAAACGGCACTAGGAAACAGACTGAGAAAGCAGAGAAAAAGTCTCTCCTGCAACCCGTTCCTTTGGTGCTAGATGAACGAACGTCTCTCCACTTGCTAAGTTCTGAGAGATAAGTGTGTGTGAAAGCCGTCCTTCATCTAGCTTGTTGGGAACACAAAGTTTCTTTTCAGTTGCAAACTCCATTCCATACATATATATGGGGAGGTACTAGCTCCAACTCGGTTTTACAGTGAAAACTGCAGGAACTTCAAAACGGCACTAGGAAACAGACTGAGAAAGCAGAGGAAAAGTGTCTCCTTCAACCCGTTCCCTTGGTGCTAGATGAAAGAACGTCTCTCAACTTGCTCAGTTCCGAGAGATAAGTGTGTATGAAAGCCGTCCTTCACCTAGCTTGTTGGGAACACAAAGTTCCTTTTCAGTTGCAAACTCCATTCCATACATATATATGGGGAGATACAAACTCCAACTCGGTTTTACAGTGAAAACTGCAGGAACTTCAAACCGGCACTAGGAAACAGACTGAGAAAGCAGAGAAAAATTCTCTCCTGCAACCCTTTCCCTTGGTGCTAGATGAACGAACGCCTCTGCACTTGCTCATTTCTGAGAGATAGGTGTGTGTGAAAGCCGTCCTTCACCTAGCTTGTTGGGAACACAAAGTTTCTTTTCAGTTGCAAACTCCATTCCATACATATATATGGGGAGGTACAAGCTCCAACTCGGTTTTACAGTGAAAACTGCAGGAACTTCAAACCGGCACTAGGAAACAGACTGAGAAAGCAGAGGAAAGTGTCTCCTGCAACCCGTCCCCTTGATGCTAGATGAACGAACGTCTCTCCACTTGCTCAGTTCCGAGAGATAAGTGTGTATGAAAGCCGTCCTTCACCTAGCTTGTTGGGAACACAAAGTTTCTTTTCAGTTGCAAACTTCATTCCATACATATATTTGGGGAGGTACTAGCTCCAACACATTTTGACAGGGAAAACTGCAGGAACTTCAAACCGGCACTAGGAAACAGACTGAGAAAGCAGAGAAAAAGTCTCTCCTGCAACCCGTTCCCTTGGTGCTAGATGAACGAACGTCTCTCCACTTGCTAAGTTCTGAGAGATAAGTGTGTGTGAAAGCCGTCCTTCACCTAGCTTGTTGGGAACACAAAGTTTCTTTTCAGTTGCAAACTCCATTCCATACATATATATGGGGAGGTACTAGCTCCAACTCGGTTTGACAGTGAAAACTGCAGGAACTTCAACCGGCACTAGGAAACAGACTGAGAAAGCAGAGAAAAAGTGTCTCCTGCATCCGGTTTCCTTGTTGCTAGATGAACGAACGTCTCTCCACTTGCTCAGTTCTGAGAGATAAGTGTGTGTGAAAGCCGTCCTTCACCTAGCTTGTTTGAACTAAAGTTTCTTTTCAGTTGCAAACTTCAATCCATACATATACATGGGGAGGTACTAGCTCCAACTCGGTTTTACAGTGAAAACTGCAGGAACTTCAAAACGGCACTAGGAAACAGACTGAGAAAGCAGAGAAAAAGTCTCTCCTGCAACCCGTTCCTTTGGTTCTAGATGAACGAACGTCTCTCCACTTGCTAAGTTCTGAGAGATAAGTGTGTGTGAAAGCCGTCCTTCATCTAGCTTGTTGGGAACACAAAGTTTCTTTTCAGTTGCAAACTCCATTCCATACATATATATGGGGAGGTACTAGCTCCAACTCGGTTTTACAGTGAAAACTGCAGGAACTTCAAAACGGCACTAGGAAACAGACTGAGAAAGCAGAGGAAAAGTGTCTCCTTCAACCCGTTCCCTTGGTGCTAGATGAAAGAACGTCTCTCAACTTGCTCAGTTCCGAGAGATAATTGTGTATGAAAGCCGTCCTTCACCTAGCTTGTTGGGAACACAAAGTTCCTTTTCAGTTGCAAACTCCATTCCATACATATATATGGGGAGATACAAACTCCAACTCGGTTTTACAGTGAAAACTGCAGGAACTTCAAACCGGCACTAGGAAACAGACTGAGAAAGCAGAGAAAAATTCTCTCCTGCAACCCGTTCCCTTGGTGCTAGATGAACGAACGCCTCTGCACTTGCTCAGTTCTGAGAGATAGGTGTGTGTGAAAGCCGTCCTTCACCTAGCTTGTTGGGAACACAAAGTTTCTTTTCAGTTGCAAACTCCATTCCATATATATATATGGGGAGGTACTAGCTCCAACTCGGTTTTACAGTGAAAACTGCAGGAACTTCAAACCGGCACTAGGAAACAGACTGAGAAAGCAGAGGAAAAGTGTCTCCTGCAACCCGTCCCCTTGATGCTAGATGAACGAACGTCTCTCCACTTGCTCATTTCCGAGAGATAAGTGTGTATGAAAGCCGTCCTTCACCTAGCTTGTTGGGAACACAAAGTTTCTTTTCAGTTGCAAACTTCATTCCATACATATATTTGGGGAGGTACTAGCTCCAACACTTTTTGACAGGGAAAACTGCAGGAACTTCAAACCGGCACTAGGAAACAGACTGAGAATGCAGAGAAAAAGTCTCTCCTGCAACCCGTTACCTTGGTGCTAGATGAAAGAACGTCTCTCCACTTGCTCAGTTCTGAGAGATAAGTGTGTGTGAAAGCCGTCCTTCACCTAGCTTGTTGGGAACACAGTTTCTTTTCAGTTGCAAAAACCATTCCATACATATATATGGGGAGGTACTACCTCCAACTCGGTTTGACAGTGAAAACTGCAGGAACTTCAAACCGGCTCTAGGAAACAGACTGAGAAAGCAGAGGAAAAGTGTCTCCTGCAACCGGTTCCCTTGGTGCTAGATGAACGAACGTCTCTCCACTTGCTCAGTTCTGAGAGATAAATGTGTGTGAAAGCAGTCCTTCACCTAGCTTGTTGGGAACACAAAGTTTCTTTTCAGTTGCAAACTCCATTCCATACATATATATGGGGAGGTACTAGCTCCAACTCGGTTTTACAGTGAAAACTGCAGGAACTTCAAACCGGCACTAGGAAACAGACTGAGAAAGCAGAGAAAAATTGTCTCCTGCAACCCGTTCCCTTGGTGCTAGATGAACGAACGTCTCTCCACTTGCTCAGTTCTGAGAGATAAGTGTGTGTGAAAGCCGCCCTTCACCTAGCTTCTTGGGAACACAAAGTTTCTTTTCAGTTGCAAACTCCATTCCATACATATATATGGGGAGGTACTACCTCCAACTCGGTTTTACAGTGAAAACTGCAGGAACTTCAAACCGGCACTAGGAAACAGACTGAGAAAGCAGAGGAAAAGTGTCTCCTGCAACCCGTTCCCTTGGTGCTAGATGAACGAACGTCTCTGCACTTGCTCAGTTCTGAGAGATAAGTGTGTGTGAAAGCCGTCCTTCACCTAGCTTGTTGGGAACACAAAGTTTCTTTTCAGTTGCAAACTCCATTCCATACATATATATGGGGAGGTACTAGCTCCAACTCGGTTTTACAGTGAAAACTGCAGGAACTTCAAACCGGCACTAGGAAACAGACTGAGAAAGCAGAGGAAAAGTGTCTCCTGCAACCCGTTCCCTTGGTGCTAGATGAACGAACGTCTCTGCACTTGCTCAGTTCTGAGAGATAGGTGTGTGTGAAAGCCGTCCTTCACCTAGCTTGTTGGGAACACAAAGTTTCTTTTCAGTTGCAAACTCCATTCCATACATATATATGGGGAGGTAATAGCTCCAACTCGGTTTTACAGTGAAAACTGCAGGAACTTCAAACCGGCACTAGGAAACAGACTGAGAAAGCAGAGGAAAAGTGTCTCCTGCAACCCGTTCCCTTTGTGCTAGATGAAAGAACGTCTCTCAACTTGCTCAGTTCCGAGAGATAAGTGTGTATGAAAGCCGTCCTTCACCTAGCTTGTTGGGAACACAAAGTTCCTTTTCAGTTGCAAACTCCATTCCATATATATATATGGGGAGGTACTAGCTCCAACTCGGTTTTACAGTGAAAACTGCAGGAACTTCAAACCAGCACTAGGAAACAGACTGAGAAAGCAGAGGAAAAGTGTCTCCTGCAACCCGTTCCCTTGGTGCTAGATGAACGAACGTCTCTCCACTAGATCAGTTCCGAGAGATAAGTGTGTATGAAAGCCGTCCTTCAGCTAGCTTGTTGGGAACACAAAGTTTCTTTTCAGTTGCACACCCCATTCCATACATATATATGGGGAGGTACTAGCTCCAACTCTTTTTGACAGGGAAAACTGCAGGAACTTCAAACCGGCACTAGGAAACAGACTGAGAATGCAGAGAAAAAGTCTCTCCTGCAACCCGTTACCTTGGTGCAAGATGAAAGAACGTCTCTCCACTTGCTCAGTTCTGAGAGATAAGTGTGTGTGAAAGCCGTCCTTCACCTAGCTTGTTGGGAACACAAAGTTTCTTTTCAGTTGCAAAAACCATTCCATACATATATATGGGGAGGTACTACCTCCAACTCTGTTTGACAGTGAAAACTGCAGGAACTTCAAACCGGCACTAGGAAACAGACAGAGAAAGCAGAGGAAAAGTGTCTCCTGCAACCGGTTCCCTTGGTGCTAGATGAACGAACGTCTCTCCACTTGCTCAGTTCTGAGAGATAAATGTGTGTGAAAGCAGTCCTTCACCTAGCTTGTTGGGAACACAAAGTTTCTTTTCAGTTGCAAACTCCATTCCATACATATATATGGGGAGGTACTAGCTCCAACTCGGTTTTACAGTGAAAACTGCAGGAACTTCAAACCGGCACTAGGAAACAGACTGAGAAAGCAGAGAAAAAGTGTCTCCTGCAACCCGTTCCCTTGGTGCTAGATGAACGAACGTCTCTCCACTTGCTCAGTTCTGAGAGATAAGTGTGTGTGAAAGCCGTCCTTCAACTAGCTTGTTGGGAACACAAAGTTTCTTTTCAGTTGAAAACTCCATTCCATACATATATATGGGGAGGTCCTAGCTCCAACTCGGTTTTACAGTGAAAACTGCAGGAAATTCAAACCGGCACTAGGAAACAGACTGAGAAAGCAGAGAAAAAGTGGCTCCTGCAACCCGTTCCCTTGGTGCTAGATGAACGAACGTCTCTCCACTTGCTCAGTTCTGAGAGATAAGTGTGTGTGAAAGCCGTCCTTCACCTAGCTTGTTGGGAACACAAAGTTTCTTTTCAGTTGCAAACTCCATTCCATACATATATAAGGGGAGGTACTAGCTCCAACTCGGTTTGACAGTGAAAACTGCAGGAACTTCAAACCGGCACTAGGAAACAGACTGAGAACGCAGAGAAAAAGTGTCTCCTGCATCCGGTTCCCTTGTTGCTAGATGACGAACGTCTCTCCACTTGCTCAGTTCTGAGAGATAAGTGTGTGTGAAAGCCGTCCTTCACCTAGCTTGTTGGGAACTAAAGTTTCTTTTCAGTTGCAAACTTCATTCCATACATATATATGGGGAGGAACTAGCTCCAACTCGGTTTTACAGTGAAAACTGCAGGAACTTCAAACCGGCACTAGGAAACAGACTGAGAAAGCAGAGAAAAAGTCTCTCCTGCAACCCGTTCCCTTGGTGCTAGATGAACGAACGTCTCTCCACTTGCTAAGTTCAGAGAGATAAGTGTGTGTGAAATCCGTCCTTCAGCTAGCATATTGGGAACACAAAGTTTCTTTTCAGTTGCAAACTCCATTCCATATATATATATGGGGAGGTACTAGCTCCAACTCGGTTTTACAGTGAAAACTGCAGGATCTTCAAACCGGCACTAGGAAACAGACTGAGAACGCAGAGAAAAAGTGTCTCCTGCATCCGGTTCCCTTGTTGCTAGATGACGAACGTCTCTCCACTTGCTCAGTTCTGAGAGATAAGTGTGTGTGAAAGCCGTCCTTCACCTAGCTTGTTGGGAACTAAAGTTTCTTTTCAGTTGCAAACTTCATTCCATACATATATATGGGGAGGTACTAGCTCCAACTCGGTTTTACAGTGAAAACTGCAGGAACTTCAAACCGGCACTAGGAAACAGACTGAGAAAGCAGAGGAAAAGTGTCTCCTGCAACCCGTTCCCTTGGTGCTAGATGAACGAACGTCTCTGCACTTGCTCAGTTCTGAGAGATAGGTGTGTGTGAAAGCCGTCCTTCACCTAGCTTGTTGGGAACACAAAGTTTCTTTTCAGTTGCAAACTCCATTCCATACATATATATGGGGAGGTACAAACTCCAACTCGGTTTTACAGTGAAAACTGCAGGATCTTCAAACCGGCACTAGGAAACAGACTGAGAAAGCAGAGAAAAATTCTCTCTTGCAACCCGTTCCCTTGGTGCTAGATGAACGAACGTCTCTGCACTTGCTCAGTTCTGAGAGATAGGTGTGTGTGAAAGCCGTCCTTCACCTAGCTTGTTGGAAACACAAAGTTTCTTTTCAGTTGCAAACTTCATTCCATATATATATATGGGAAGGTACTAGCTCCAACTCTTTTTGACAGTGAAAACTGCAGGAACTTCAAACCGGCACTAGGAAACAGACTGAGAATGCAGAGAAAATGTCTCTCCTGCAACCCGTTAACTTGGTGCTAGATGAAAGAACGTCTCTCCACTTGCTCAGTTCTGAGAGATAAGTGTGTGTGAAAGCCGTCCTTCACCTAGCTTGTTGGGAACACAAAGTTTCTTTTCAGTTGCAAACTCCATTCCATATATATATATGGGGAGGTACTAGCTCCAAATCGGCTTTACAGTGAAAACTGCAGGAACTTCAAACCGGCACTAGGAAACAGACTGAGAAAGCAGAGGAAAAGTGTCTCCTGCAACCGGTTCCCTTGGTGCTAGATGAACGAACGTCTCTCCACTTGCTCAGTTCTGAGAGATAAGTGTGTGTGAAAGCCGTCCTTCACCTAGCTTGTTGGGAACACAAAGTTTCTTTTCAGTTGCAAACTCCATTCCATACATATATATGGGGAGGTACAAACTCCAACTCGGTTTTACAGTGAAAACTGCAGGAACTTCAAACCGGCACTAGGAAAAAGACTGAGAATGCAGAGAAAATGTCTCTCCTGCATCCCGTTAACTTGGTGCTAGATGAAAGAACGTCTCTCCACTTGCTCAGTTCTGAGAGATAAGTGTGTGTGAAAGCCGTCCTTCACCTAGCTTGTTGGGAACACAAAGTTTCTTTTCAGTTGCAAAAACCATTCCATACATATATATGGGGAGGTACTACCTCCAACTCGGTTTGACAGTGAAAACTGCAGGAACTTCAAACCGGCACTAGGAAACAGACTGAGAAAGCAGAGGAAAAGTGTCTCCTGCAACCGGTACCCTTGGTGCTAGATGAACGAACGTCTCTCCACTTGCTCAGTTCTGAGAGATAAATGTGTCTGAAAGCAGTCCTTCACCTAGCTTGTTGGGAACACAAAGTTTCTTTTCAGTTGCAAACTCCATTCCATACATATATATGGGGAGGTACTAGCTCCAACTCGGTTTTACAGTGAAAACTGCAGGAACTTCAAACCGGCACTAGGAAACAGACTGAGAAAGCAGAGAAAAAGTGTCTCCTGCAACCCGTTCCCTTGGTGCTAGATGAACGAACGTCTCTCCACTTGCTCAGTTCTGAGAGATAAGTGTGTGTGAAAGCCGTCCTTCACCTAGC
This sequence comes from Camelus dromedarius, assembly GCF_036321535.1. Classification (NCBI taxonomy): domain Eukaryota; kingdom Metazoa; phylum Chordata; class Mammalia; order Artiodactyla; family Camelidae; genus Camelus; species Camelus dromedarius. Next base: position 694,238 of record NW_026989793.1, on the reverse strand, counting down.
TTGTTGGGAACAGAAAGTTTCTTTTCACTTGCAAAACTCCATTCCATACATATATATGGGGAGGTACTAGCTCCAACTCGGTTTTACAGTGAAAACTGCAGGAACTTCAAACCGGCACTAGGAAACAGACTGAGAAAGCAGATAAAAAGTGTCTCTTGCAACCCGTTCCCTTGGTGCTAGATGAACGAACGTCTCTCCACTTGCTCAGTTCTGAGAGATAAGTGTGTGTGAAAGCCGTCCTTCACCTAGCTTGTTGGGAACACAAAGTTTCTTTTCAGTTGCAAACTCCATTCCATACATATATATGGGGAGGTACTAGCTCCAACTCGGTTTGACAGTGAAAACTGCAGGAACTTCAAACCGGCACTAGGAAACAGACTGAGAACGCAGAGAAAAAGTGTCACCTGCATCCGGTTCCCTTGTTGCTAGATGAACGAACGTCTCTCCACTTGCTCAGTTCTGAGAGATAACTGTGTGTGAAAGCCGTACTTCACCTAGCTTGTTGGGAACTAAAGTTTCTTTTCAGTTGCAAACTTCATTCCATACATAAATATGGGGAGGTACTAGCTCCAACTCGGTTTTACAGTGAAAACTGCAGGAACTTCAAAACGGCACTAGGAAACAGACTGAGAAAGCAGAGAAAAAGTCTCTCCTGCAACCCGTTCCCTTGGTGCTAGATGAACGAACGTCTCTCCACTTGCTAAGTTCTGAGAGATAAGTGTGTGTGAAAGCCGTCCTTCAGCTAGCTTGTTGGGAACACAAAGTTTCTTTTCAGTTGCAAACTCCATTCCATATATATATATGGGGAGGTACTAGCTCCAACTCGGTTTTACAGTGAAAACTGCAGGAACTTCAAACCGGCACTAGGAAACAGACTGAGAAAGCAGAGGAAAAGTGTCTCCTGCAACCCGTTCCCTTGGTGCTAGATGAACGAACGTCTCTCCACTTGCTCAGTTCCGAGAGAAAAGTGTGTATGAAAGCCTTCCTTCACCTTGCTTGTTGGGAACACAAAGTTTCTTTTCAGTTGCAAACTCCATTCCATACATATATATGGGGAGGTACAAAATCCAACTCGGTTTTACAGTGAAAACTGCAGGAACTTCAAACCGGCACTTGGAAACAGACTGAGAAAGCAGAGAAAAATTCTCTCCTGCAACCCGTTCCCTTGTTGCTAGATGAACGAACGTCTCTCCACTTGCTCAGTTCTGAGAGATAAGTGTGTGTGAAAGCCGTCCTTCATCTAGCTTGTTGGGAACACAAAGTTTCTTTTCAGTTGCAAACTCCATTCCATACTTATATATGGGGAGGTACTAGCTCCAACTCGGTTTTACAGTGAAAACTGCAGGAACTTCAAAACGGCACTAGGAAACAGACTGAGAAAGCAGAGGAAAAGTGTCTCCTGCAACCCGTTCCCTTGGTGCTAGATGAACGAACGTCTCTTCACTTGCTCAGTTCCGAGAGATAATTGTGTATGAAAGCCGTCCTTCACCTAGCTTGTTGGGAACACAAAGTTTCTTTTCAGTTGCAAACACCATTCCATACATATATATGGGGAGGTACAAACTCCAACTCGGTTTTACAGTGAAAACTGCAGGAACTTCAAACCGGCACTAGGAAACAGACTGAGAAAGCAGAGAAAAATTCTCTCCTGCAACCCGTTCCCTTGGTGCTAGATGAACGAACGTCTCTGCACTTGCTCAGTTCTGAGAGATAGGTGTGTGTGAAAGCCGTCCTTCACCTAGCTTGTTGGGAACACAAAGTTTCTTTTCAGTTGCAAACTTCATTCCATATATATATATGGGGAGGTACTAGCTCCAACACTTTTTGACAGTGAAAACTGCAGGAACTTCAAACCGGCACTAGGAAACAGAATGAGAAAGCAGAGAAAAAGTCTCTCCTGCAACCGGTTCCCTTGGTGCTAGATGAACGAACGTCTCTCCACTTGCTCAGTTCTGAGAAATAAATGTGTCTGAAAGCAGTCCTTCACCTAGCTTGTTGGGAACACAAAGTTTCTTTTCAGTTGCAAACTCCATTCCATACATATATATGGGGAGGTACTAGCTCCAACTCGGTTTTACAGTGAAAACTGCAGGAACTTCAAACCGGCACTAGGAAACAGACTGAGAAAGCAGAGAAAAAGTGTCTCCTGCAACCCGTTCCCTTGGTGCTAGATGAACGAACGTCTCTCCACTTGCTCAGTTCTGAGAGATAAGTGTGTGTGAAAGCCGTCCTTCACCTAGCTTGTTGGGAACAGAAAGTTTCTTTTCAGATGCAAACTCCATTCCATACATATATATGGGGAGGTACTAGCTCCAACTCGGTTTTACAGTGAAAACTGCAGGAACTTCAAACCGGCACTAGGAAACAGACTGAGAAAGCAGAGAAAAAGTGTCTCCTGCAACCCGTTCCCTTGGTGCTAGATGAACGAACGTCTCTCCACTTGCTCAGTTCTGAGAGATAATTGTGTGTGAAAGCCGTCCTTCACCTAGCTTGTTGGGAACACAAAGTTTCTTTTCAGTTGCTAAAACCATTCCATACATATATATGGGGAGGTACAAACTCCAACTAGGTTTTACAGTGAAACTGCAGGAACTTCAAACCGGCACTAGGAAACAGACTGAGAAAGCAGAGAAAAAGTCTCCCCTGCAACCCGTTCCCTTGGTGCTAGATGAACGAAATTCTCTCCACTTGCTCAGTTCCGGGAGATAAGTGTGTGTGAAAGCCTTCCTTCACCTAGCTTGTTTGGAACACAAAGTTTCTTTTCAGTTGCAAACTCCATTCCATACATATATATGGGGAGGTACTACCTCCAACTCGGTTTTACAGTGAAATCTGCAGGAACTTCAAACCGGCACTAGGAAGCAGACTGAGAAAGCAGAGAAAAAGTGTCTCCTGCAACCCGTTCCCTTGTTGCTAGATGAACGAACGTCTCTCCACTTGCTCAGTTCTGAGAGATAAGTGTGTGTGAAAGCCGTCCTTCATCTAGCTTGTTGGGAACACAAAGTTTCTTTTCAGTTGCAAACTCCATTCCATATATATATATGGGGAGGTACTAGCTCCAACTCGGTTTTACAGTGAAAACTGCAGGAACTTCAAACCGGCACTAGGAAACAGACTGAGAAAGCAGAGGAAAAGTGTCTCCTGCAACCCGTTCCCTTGGTGCTAGATGAACGAACGTCTCTCCACTTGCTCAGTTCCGAGAGATAATTGTGTATGAAAGCCGTCCTTCACCTAGCTTGTTGGGAACACAAAGTTTCTTTTCAGTTGCAAACACCATTCCATACATATATATGGGGAGGTACAAACTCCAACTCGGTTTTACAGTGAAAACTGCAGGAACTTCAAACCGGCACTAGGAAACAGACTGAGAAAGCAGAGAAAAATTCTCTCCTGCAACCCGTTCCCTTGGTGCTAGATGAACGAACGTCTCTGCACTTGCTCAGTTCTGAGAGATAGGTGTGTGTGAAAGCCGTCCTTCACCTAGCTTGTTGGGAACACAAAGTTTCTTTTCAGTTGCAAACTTCATTCCATATATATATATGGGGAGGTACTAGCTCCAACACTTTTTGACAGTGAAAACTGCAGGAACTTCAAACCGGCACTAGGAAACAGAATGAGAAAGCAGAGAAAAAGTCTCCCCTGCAACCGGTTCCCTTGGTGCTAGATGAACGAACGTCTCTCCACTTGCTCAGTTCTGAGAGATAAATGTGTCTGAAAGCAGTCCTTCACCTAGCTTGTTGGGAACACAAAGTTTCTTTTCAGTTGCAAACTCCATTCCATACATATATATGGGGAGGTACTAGCTCCAACTCGGTTTTACAGTGAAAACTGCAGGAACTTCAAACCGGCACTAGGAAACAGACTGAGAAAGCAGAGAAAAAGTGTCTCCTGCAACTCGTTCCCTTGGTGCTAGATGAACGAACGTCTCTCCACTTGCTCAGTTCTGAGAGATAAGTGTGTGTGAAAGCCGTCCTTCACCTAGCTTGTTGGGAACAGAGAGTTTCTTTTCACTTGCAAAACTCCATTCCATACATATATATGGGGAGGTACTAGCTCCAACTCGGTTTTACAGTGAAAACTGCAGGAACTTCAAACCGGCACTAGGAAACAGACTGAGAAAGCAGAGAAAAAGTGTCTCCTGCAACCCGTTCCCTTGGTGCTAGATGAACGAACGTCTCTCCACTTGCTCAGTTCTGAGAGATAAGTGTGTGTGAAAGCCGTCCTTCACCTAGCTTGTTGGGAACACAAAGTTTCTTTTCAGTTGCAAACTCCATTCCATACATATATATGGGGAGGTACTAGCTCCAACTCGGTTTGACAGTGAAAACTGCAGGAACTTCAAACCGGCACTAGGAAACAGACTGAGAACGCAGAGAAAAAGTGTCTCCTGCATCCGGTTCCCTTGTTGCTAGATGAACGAACGTCTCTCCACTTGCTCAGTTCTGAGAGATAAGTGTGTGTGAAAGCCGTACTTCACCTAGCTTGCTGGGAACTAAAGTTTCTTTTCAGTTGCAAACTTCATTCCATACATAAATATGGGGAGGTACTAGCTCCAACTCGGTTTTACACTGAAAACTGCAGGAACTTCAAAACGGCACTAGGAAACAGACTGAGAAAGCAGAGAAAAAGTCTCTCCTGCAACCCGTTCCCTTGGTGCTAGATGAACGAACGTCTCTCCACTTGCTCAGTTCTGAGAGATATGTGTGTGTGAAAGCCGTCCTTCAGCTAGCTTGTTGGGAACACAAAGTTTCTTTTCAGTTGCAAACTCCATTCCATATATATATATGGGGAGGTACTAGCTCCAACTCGGTTTGACAGTGAAAACTGCAGGAACTTCAAACCGGCACTAGGAAACAGAGTGAGAAAGCAGAGGAAAAGTGTCTCCTGCAACCCGTTCCCTTGGTGCTAGATGAACGAACTTCTCTCCACTTGCTCAGTTCCGAGAGATAATTGTGTATGAAAGCCGTCCTTCACCTAGCTTGTTGGGAACACAAAGTTTCTTTTCAGTTGCAAACTCCATTCCATACATATATATGGGGAGGTACAAACTCCAACTCGGTTTTACAGTGAAAACTGCAGGAACTTCAAACCGGCACTAGGAAACAGACTGAGAAAGCAGAGAAAAATTCTCTCCTGCAACCCGTTCCCTTGGTGCTAGATGAACGAACGTCTCTCCACTTGCTCAGTTCTGAGAGATATGTGTGTGTGAAAGCCGTTCTTCACCTAGCTTGTTGGGAACACAAAGTTTCTTTTCAGTTGCAAACTTCATTCCATACATATATATGGGGAGGTACTAGCTCCAACTCTTTTTGACAGTGAAAACTGCAGGAACTTCAAACCGGCACTAGGAAACAGACTGAGAAAGCAGAGGAAAAGTGTCTCCTGCAACCGGTTCCCTTGGTGCTAGATGAACGAACGTCTCTCCCCTTGCTCAGTTCTGAGAGATAAATGAGTGTGAAAGCAGTCCTTCACCTAGCTTGTTGGGAACACAAAGTTTCTTTTCAGTTGCAAACTCCATTCCATACATATATATGGGGAGGTACTAGCTCCAACTCGGTTTTACAGTGAAAACTGCAAGAACTTCAAACCGGCACTAGGAAACAGACTGAGAAAGCAGAGAAAAAGTGTCTCCTGCAACCCGTTCCCTTGGTGCTAGATGAACGAACGTCTCTCCACTTGCTCAGTTCTGAGAGATAAGTGTGTGTGAAAGCCGTCATTCACTTAGCTTGTTGGGAACAGAAAGTTTCTTTTCAGATGCAAACTCCATTCCATACATATATATGGGGAGGTACTAGCTCCAAATCGGTTTTACAGTGAAAACTGCAGGAACTTCAAACCGGCACTAGGAAACAGACTGAGAAAGCAGAGGAAAAGTGTCTCCTGCAACCCGTTCCCTTGGTGCTAGATGAACGAACGTCTCTCCACTTGCTCAGTTCTGAGAGATAAGTGTGTGTGAAAGCCGTCCTTCACCTAGCTTCTTGGGAACACAAAGTTTCTTTTCAGTTGCAAAAACCATTCCATACATATATATGGGGAGGTACAAACTCCAACTAGGTTTTACAGTGAAACTGCAGGAACTTCAAACCGGCACTAGGAAACAGACTGAGAAAGCAGAGAAAAAGTCTCTCCTGCAACCCGTTCCCTTGGTGCTAGATGAACGAACTTCTCTCCAGTTGCTCAGTTCCGGGAGATAAGTGTGTGTGAAAGCCTTCCTTCACCTAGCTTGTTTGGAACACAAAGTTTCTTTTCAGTTGCAAACTCCATTCCATACATATATATGGGGAGGTACTAGCTCCAACTCGGTTTTACAGTGTAATCTGCAGGAACTTCATACCGGCACTAGGAAACAGACTGAGAAAGCAGAGAAAAAGTGTCTCCTGCAACCCGTTCCCTTGTTGCTAGATGAACGAACGTCTCTCCACTTGCTCAGTTCTGAGAGATAAGTGTGTGTGAAAGCCGTACTTCACCGAGCTTGTTGGGAACACAAAGTTTCTTTTCAGTTGCAAACTCCATTCCATATATATATATGGGGAGGTACTAGCTCCAACTCGGTTTTACAGTGAAAACTGCAGGAACTTCAAACCGGCACTAGGAAACAGACTGAGAAAGCAGAGGAAAAGTGTCTCCTGCAACCCGTTCCCTTGGTGCTGGATGAACGAACGTCTCTCCACTTGCTCAGTTCCGAGAGATAATTGTGTATGAAAGCCGTCCTTCACCTAGCTTGTTGGGAACACAAAGTTTCTTTTCAGTTGCAAACACCATTCCATACATATATATGGGGAGGTACAAACTCCAACTCGATTTTACAGTGAAAACTGCAGGAACTTCAAACCGGCACTAGGAAACAGACTGAGAAAGCAGAGAAAAATTCTCTCCTGCAACCCGTTCCCTTGGTGCTAGATGAACGAACGTCTCTGCACTTGCTCAGTTCTGAGAGATAGGTGTGTGTGAAAGCCGTCCTTCACCTAGCTTGTTGGGAACACAAAGTTTCTTTTCAGTTGCAAACTTCATTCCATATATATATATGGGGATGTACTAGCTCCAACACTTTTTGACAGTGAAAACTGCAGGAACTTCAAACCGGCACTAGGAAACAGACTGAGAATGCAGAGAAAAATTCTCTCCTGCAACCCGTTACCTTGGTGCTAGATGTAAGAACGTCTTTCCACTTGCTCAGTTCTGAGAGATAAGTGTGTGTGAAAGCCGTCCTTCACCTAGATTGTTGGGAACACAAAGTTTCTTTTCAGTTGCAAACTTCATTCCATACATATATATGGGGAGGTACTAGCTCCAACTCTTTTTGACAGTGAAAACTGCAGGAACTTCAAACCGGCACTAGGAAACAGACTGAGAAAGCAGAGGAAAAGTGTCTCCTGCAACCGGTTCCCTTGGTGCTAGATGAACGAACGTCTCTCCCCTTGCTCAGTTCTGAGAGATAAATGAGTGTGAAAGCAGTCCTTCACCTAGCTTGTTGGGAACACAAAGTTTCTTTTCAGTTGCAAACTCCATTCCATACATATATATGGGGAGGTACTAGCTCCAACTCGGTTTTACAGTGAAAACTGCAAGAACTTCAAACCGGCACTAGGAAACAGACTGAGAAAGCAGAGAAAAAGTGTCTCCTGCAACCCGTTCCCTTGGTGCTAGATGAACGAACGTCTCTCCACTTGCTCAGTTCTGAGAGATAAGTGTGTGTGAAAGCCGTCATTCACTTAGCTTGTCGGAAACAGAAAGTTTCTTTTCAGATGCAAACTCCATTCCATACATATATATGGGGAGGTACTAGCTCCAAATCGGTTTTACAGTGAAAACTGCAGGAATTTCAAACCGGCACTAGGAAACAGACTGAGAAAGCAGAGGAAAAGTGTCTCCTGCAACCCGTTCCCTTGGTGCTAGATGAACGAACGTCTCTCCACTTGCTCAGTTCTGAGAGATAAGTGTGTGTGAAAGCCGTCCTTCACCTAGCTTCTTGGGAACACAAAGTTTCTTTTCAGTTGCAAAAACCATTCCATACATATATATGGGGAGGTACAAACTCCAACTAGGTTTTACAGTGAAACTGCAGGAACTTCAAACCGGCACTAGGAAACAGACTGAGAAAGCAGAGAAAAAGTCTCTCCTGCAACCCGTTCCCTTGGTGCTAGATGAACGAACTTCTCTCCAGTTGCTCAGTTCCGGGAGATAAGTGTGTGTGAAAGCCTTCCTTCACCTAGCTTGTTTGGAACACAAAGTTTCTTTTCAGTTGCAAACTCCATTCCATACATATATATGGGGAGGTACTAGCTCCAACTCGGTTTTACAGTGAAATCTGCAGGAACTTCATACCGGCACTAGGAAACAGACTGAGAAAGCAGAGAAAAAGTGTCTCCTGCAACCCGTTCCCTTGTTGCTAGATGAACGAACGTCTCTCCACTTGCTCAGTTCTGAGAGATAAGTGTGTGTGAAAGCCGTACTTCACCGAGCTTGTTGGGAACACAAAGTTTCTTTTCAGTTGCAAACTCCATTCCATATATATATATGGGGAGGTACTAGCTCCAACTCGGTTTTACAGTGAAAACTGCAGGAACTTCAAACCGGCACTAGGAAACAGACTGAGAAAGCAGAGGAAAAGTGTCTCCTGCAACCCGTTCCCTTGGTGCTGGATGAACGAACGTCTCTCCACTTGCTCAGTTCCGAGAGATAATTGTGTATGAAAGCCGTCCTTCACCTAGCTTGTTGGGAACACAAAGTTTCTTTTCAGTTGCAAACACCATTCCATACATATATATGGGGAGGTACAAACTCCAACTCGGTTTTACAGTGAAAACTGCAGGAAATTCAAACCGGCACTAGGAAACAGACTGAGAAAGCAGAGTAAAATTCTCTCCTGCAACCCGTTCCCTTGGTGCTAGATGAACGAACGTCTCTGCACTTGCTCAGTTCTGAGAGATAGGTGTGTGTGAAAGACGTCCTTCACCTAGCTTGTTGGGAACACAAAGTTTCTTTTCAGTTGCAAACTTCATTCCATATATATATATGGGGAGGTACTAGCTCCAACACTTTTTGACAGTGAAAACTGCAGGAACTTCAAACCGGCACTAGGAAACAGACTGAGAATGAAGAGAAAAATTCTCTCCTGCAACCCGTTACCTTGGTGCTAGATGTAAGAACGTCTTTCCACTTGCTCAGTTCTGAGAGATAAGTGTGTGTGAAAGCCGTCCTTCACCTAGATTGTTGGGAACACAAAGTTTCTTTTCAGTTGCAAAAACCATTCCATACATATATATGGGGAGGTACTACCTCCAACTCGGTTTGACAGTGAAAACTGCAGGAACTTCAAACCGGCACTAGGAAACAGACTGAGAATGCAGAGGAAAAGTGTCTCCTGAAACCGGTTCCCTTGGTGCTAGATGAACGAACGTCTCTCCACTTGCTCAGTTCTGAGAGATAAATGTGTGTGAAAGCAGTCCTTCACCTAGCTTGTTGTGAACACAAAGTTTCTTTTCAGTTGCAAACTCCATTCCTTACATATATATGGGGAGGTACTAGCTCCAACTCGGTTTGACAGTGAAAACTGCAGGAACTTCATACCGGCACTAGGAAACAGACAGAGAAAGCAGAGAAAAATTCTCTCCTGCAACCCGTTCCCTTGGTGCTAGATGAAGGAACGTCTCTGCACTTGCTCAGTTCTGAGAGAAAGGTGTGTATGAAAGCCGTCCTTCACCTAGCTTGTTGGGAACACAAAGTTTCTTTTCAGTTGCAAACTTCATTCCATATATATATATGGGGAGGTACTAGCTCCAAAACTTTTTGACAGTGAAAACTGCAGGAACTTCAAACCGGCACTAGGAAACAGACTGAGAATGCAGAGAAAAAGTCTCTCCTGCAACCCGTTACCTTGGTGCTAGATGAACGAACGTCTCTCCACTTGCTCAGTTCTGAGAGATAAGTGTGTGTGAAAGCCGTCCTTCACCTAGCTTGTTGGGAACACAAAGTTTCTTTTCAGTTGCAAAAACCATTCCATACATATATATGGGAGGTACTACCTCCAACTCGGTTTGACAGTGAAAACTGCTGGAACTTCAAACCGGCACTAGGAAACAGACTGAGAAAGCAGAGGAAAAGTGTCTCCTGCAACCGATTCCCTTGGTGCTAGATGAACGAATGTCTCTCCACTTGCTCAGTTCTGAGAGATAACTGTGTGTGAAAGCAGTCCTTCAAATATCTTGTTGTGAACACAAAGTTTCTTTTCAGTTGCAAACTCCATTCCATACATATATATGGGGAGGTACTAGCTCCAACTCGGTTTGACAGTGAAAACTGCAGGAACTTCAAACCGGCACTAGGAAACAGACTGAGAAAGCAGAGAAATAGTGTCTCCTGCAACCCGATCCCTTGTTGCTAGATGAACGAACGTCTCTCCACTTCCTCAGTTCTGAGAGATATGTGTGTGTGAAAGCAGTCCTTCACCTAGCTTGTTGGGAACACAAAGTTTCTTTTCAGTTGCAAACTCCATTCCATACGTATATATGGGGAGGTACTAGCTCCAATTCGGTTTTACAGTGAAAACTGCAGGAACTTCAAACCGGCACAAGGAAACAGACTGATAAAGCAGAGAAAAAGTGTCTCCTGCAACGCGTTCCCTTGGGGCTAGATGAACGAAAGTCTCTCCACTTGCTCAGTTCTGAGAGATAAGTGTGTGTGAAAGCTGTCCTTCACCTAGCTTGTTGGGAACACAAAGTTTCTTTTCAGTTGCAAAAACCATTCCATACATATATATGTGGAGGTACTACCTCCAACTCGGTTTGACAGTGAAAACTGCAGGAACTTCAAACCGGCACTAGGAAACAGACTGAGAAAGCAGAGAAAAATTCTCTCCTGCAACCCGTTCCCTTGGTGCTAGATGAAGGAACGTCTCTGCACTTGCTCAGTTCTGAGAGAAAGGTGTGTATGAAAGCCGTCCTTCAACTAGCTTGTTGGGAACACAAAGTTTCTTTTCAGTTGCAAACTTCATTCCATATATATATATGGGGAGGTAATAGCTCCAACACTTTTTGACAGTGAAAACTGCAGGAACATCAAACCGGCACTAGGAAACAGACTGAGAATGCAGAGAAAAAGTCTCTCCTGCAACCCGTTACCTTGGTGCTAGATGAAAGAACGTCTCTCCACTTGCTCAGTTCTGAGAGATAAGTGTGTGTGAAAGCCGTCCTTCACCTAGCTTGTTGGGAACACAAAGTTTCTTTTCAGTTGCAAAAACCATTCCATACATATATATGGGAGGTACTACCTCCAACTCGGTTTGACAGTGAAAACTGCTGGAACTTCAAACCGGCACTAGGAAACAGACTGAGAAAGCAGAGGAAAAGTGTCTCCTGCAACCGATTCCCTTGGTGCTAGATGAACGAATGTCTCTCCACTTGCTCAGTTCTGAGAGATAACTGTGTGTGAAAGCAGTCCTTCAAATATCTTGTTGTGAACACAAAGTTTCTTTTCAGTTGCAAACTCCATTCCATACATATATATGGGGAGGTACTAGCTCCAACTCGGTTTGACAGTGAAAACTGCAGGAACTTCAAACCGACACTAGGAAACAGACTGAGAAAGCAGAGAAATAGTGTCTCCTGCAACCCGATCCCTTGTTGCTAGATGAACGAACGTCTCTCCACTTCCTCAGTTCTGAGAGATATGTGTGTGTGAAAGCAGTCCTTCACCTAGCTTGTTGGGAACACAAAGTTTCTTTTCAGTTGCAAACTCCATTCCATACGTATATATGGGGAGGTACTAGCTCCAATTCGGTTTTACAGTGAAAACTGCAGGAACTTCAAACCGGCACTAGGAAACAGACTGAGAAAGCAGAGAAAAAGTGTCTCCTGCAACGCGATCCCTTGGGGCTAGATGAACGAAAGTCTCTCCACTTGCTCAGTTCTGAGAGATAAGTGTGTGTGAAAGCTGTCCTTCACCTAGCTTGTTGGGAACACAAAGTTTCTTTTCAGTTGCAAAAACCATTCCATACATATATATGGGGAGGTACTACCTCCAACTCGGTTTGACAGTGAAAACTGCAGGAACTTCAAGCCGGCACTAGGAAACAGACTGAGAACGCAGAGGAAAAGTGTCTAATGCAACCAGTTCCCTTGGTGCTACATGAACGAATGTCTCTCCAATTGCTCAGTTCTGAGAGATAAATGTGTGTGAAAGCAGTCCTTCACCTAGCTTGTTGGGAACACAAACTTTCTTTTCAGTTGCAAATTCCATTCCATACATATATATGAGGAGGTACTAGCTCCAACTCGGTTTTACAGTGAAAACTGCAGGAACTTCAAACCGGCACTAGGAAACAGACTGAGAAACCAGAGAAAAAGTGTCTCCTGCAACCCGATCACTTGGTGCTAGGTGAACGAACGTCTCTCCACTTGCTCAGTTCTGAGAGATAAGTGTGTGTGAAAGCCGTCCTTCACCTAGCTTGTTGGGAACAGAAAGTTTCTTTTCAGTTGCAAACTCCATTCCATACGTATATATGGAGAGGTACTAGCTCCAACTCGATTTTACAGTGAAAACTGTAGGAACTTCAAACCGGCACTAGGAAACAGACTGAGAAAGCAGAGAAAAAGTGTCTCCTGCAACCCGTTCCCTTGGTGCTAGATGAACGAACGTCTCTCCACTTGCTAAGTTCTGAGAGATAAGTGTGTGTGAAAGCCATCCTTCACCTAGCTTGTTGGGAACACAAAGTTTCTTTTCAGTTGCAAACTCCATTCCATACATATATATGGGGAGGTACTAGCTCCAACTCGGTTTGACAGTGAAATCTGCAGGAAATTCAAACCGGCACTAGGAAACAGACTGAGAAAGCAGAGAAAATGTGTCTCCTGCAACCCGTTCCCTTGGTGCTAGATGAACGAACGTCTCTCCACTTGCTCAGTTCTGAGAGATATGTGTGTGTGAAAGCCGCCCTTCACCTAGCTTGTTGAGAACACAAAGTTTCTTTTCAGTTGCAAACTCCACTCCATACATATATATGGGGAGGTACTAGCTCCAACTCGGTTTTACAGTGAAAACTGCAGGAACTTCAAACCGGCACTAGGAAACAGACTGAGAAAGCAGAGAAAAAGTGTCTCCTGCAACGCGTTCCCTTGGGGCTAGATGAACGAACGTCTCTCCACTTGCTCAGTTCTGAAAGTTAAGTGCGTATGAAAGCCGTCCTTCACCTAGCTTGTTGGGAACACAAAGTTTCTTTTCAGTTGCAAACCCCATTCCATAAATATATATGGGGATGTACTAGCTCCAACTCGGTTTTACAGTGAAAACTGCAGGAACTTCAAACCGGCACTAGGAAACAGACTGAGAAAGCAGAGAAAAAGTATCCCTGCAACCCGTTCCCTTGGTGCTACATGAACGAACGTCTCTCCACTTGCTCAGTTCTGAGAGATAAGTGTGTGTGAAAGCCGTCCTTCACCTAGCTTGTTGGGAACACAAAGTTTCTTTTCAGTTGCAAACTCCATTCCTTACATATATATGGGGAGGTACTAGCTCCAACTCGGTTTGACAGTGAAAACTGCAGGAACTTCAAAACGGCACTAGGAAACAGACTGAGAAAGCAGAGAAAAATTCTCTCCTGCAACCCGTTCCCTTGGTGCTAGATGAACGAACGTCTCTCCACTTGCTCAGTTCCGAGAGATAAGTGTGTGTGAAAGCCGTCCTTCACCTAGTTTGTTGGGAACACAAAGTTTCTTTCCAGTTGCAAACTCCATTTCATACATATATATGTGGAGGTACTAGCTCCAACTCGGTTTTACAGTGTAAATTGCAGGAACTTCAAACCGGCACTATTAAACAGACTGAGAAAGCAGAGAAAAACTGTCTCCTGGAACCCGTTCCCTTGGTGCTAGATGAACGAACGCCTCTCCACTTGCTCAGTTCTGAGAGATAAGTGTGTGTGAAAGCCGTCCTTCACCTAGTTTGTTGGGAACACAAAGTTTCTTTCCAGTTGCAAACTCCATTTCATACATATATATGTGGAGGTACTAGCTCCAACTCGGTTTTACAGTGTAAATTGCAGGAACTTCAAACCGGCACTATTAAACAGACTGAGAAAGCAGAGAAAAACTGTCTCCTGGAACCCGTTCCCTTGGTGCTAGATGAACGAACGCCTCTCCACTTGCTCAGTTCTGAGAGATAAGTGTGTGAAAACCGTCCTTCACCTAGCTTGTTGGGAACACAAAGTTTCTTTTCAGTTGCAAACTCCATTCCATACATATATATGGGGAGGTACTAGCTCCAACTCGGTTTTATAGTGAAAACTGCAGGATCTTCAAACCGGCACTAGGAAACAGACTGAGAAAGCAGAGAAAAATTGTCTCCTGCAACCCGTTCTCTTGGTGCTAGATGAACGAACGTCTCTCCACTTGCTCAGTTCTGAGAGATAAGTGTGTGTGAAAGCCGTCCTTCAACTAGCTTGTTGGGAACACAAAGTTTCTTTTCAGTTGCAAAAACCATTCCATACATATATATGGGGAGGTACTAGCTCTAACAAGGTTTTACAGTGAAAACTGCAGAAACTTCAAACCGGCACTAGGAAACAGACTGAGAAACAGAGAAAAAGTGTTTCCTGCAACCCGTTCCCTTGGTGCTAGATGAACGAACGTCTCTCCACTTGCTCAGTTCTGAGAGATAAGTATGTGTGAAAGCCGTCCTTCACCTATATTGTTATGAACACAAAGTTTCTTTTCAGTTGCAAACTCCATTCCATACATATATAAGGGGAGGTACTAGCTCCAAATCGGTTTTACAGTGAAATCTGCAGGAACTTCAAACCGGCACTAGGAAACAGACTGAGAAAGCAGAGAAAAAGTGTCTCCTGCAACCCGTTCCCTTGATGCTAGATGAACGAACGTCTCTCCACTTGCTCAGTTCTGAGAGATAAGTGTGTGTGAAAGCCGTCCTTCACCTAGCTTGTTGAGAACACAAAGTTTCTTTTCAGTTGCAAACTCCATTCAATACATATATATGGGGAGGTACTAGCTCCAACTCGGTTTTACAGTGAAATCTGAAGGAACTTCAAATCGGCACTAGGAAACAGACTGAGAAAGCAGAGAAAAATTGTCTCCTGCAACCCGTTCCCTTGGTGCTAGATGAAAGAACGTCTCTCCACTTGCTCAGTTCTGAGAGTTAAGTGTGTGTGAAAGCCGTCCTTCACCTAGCTTGCTGGGAACACAAAGTTTCTTTTCAGTTGCAAACTCAATTCCATACATATATATGCGGAGGTACAAGCTCCAACTCGGTTTTACAGTGAAAATTGCAGGAACTTCAAACCGGCACTAGGAAACAGATTGAGAAAGCAGAGAAAAATTGTCTCCTGCAACCAATTCCCTTGGTTCTAGATGAACGACCGTCTCTCCACATGCTCAGTTCTTAGTGATAAGTGTGTGTGAAAGCCGTCCTTCAACAAGATTGTTGGGAACACAAAGTTTCTTTTAGGTTGCAAACTCCATTCCATACATATATATGGGGAGGTACTAGCCCCAACTCTGTTTTACAGAGAAATCTGAAGGAACTTCAAACCGGCACTAGGAAACAGAATGAGAAAGCAGAGAAAATGTGTCTCCTGCAACCCGTTCACTTGGTGCTAGATGAACGAACGTCTCTCCACTTGCTCAGTTCTGAGAGTTAAGTGTGTGTGAAAGCCGTCCTTCACTTAGCTTGTTGGGAACACAAAGTTTCTTTTAGGTGCAAACTCCATTCCATACATATATATGGGGAGGTACTAGCTCCAACTCAGTTTTACAGTGAAATCTGAAGGAACTTCAAACCGGCACTAGGAAACAGACTGAGAAAGCAGAGAAAAAGTGACTCCTGCAACCCGTTCCCTTGGTGCTAGATGAACGAACGTCTCTCCACTTGCTCAGTTCTGAGAGTTAAGTGTGTGTGAAAGCCGTCCTTCAACTAGCTTGTTGGGAACACAAAGTTTCTTTTCAGTTGGAAACTCCATTCCATACATTTATATGGGGAGGTACTAGCTCCAACTCGGTTTTACAGTGAAATCTGAAGGAACTTCAAATCGGCACTAGGAAACAGACTGAGAAAGCAGAGAAAAATTGTCTCCTGCAACCCGTTCCCTTGGTGCTAGATGAAAGAACGTCTCTCCACTTGCTCAGTTCTGAGAGTTAAGTGTGTGTGAAAGCCGTCCTTCACCTAGCTTGCTGGGAACACAAAGTTTCTTTTCAGTTGCAAACCCAATTCCATACATATATATGTGGAGGTACTAGCTCCAACTCGGTTTTACAGTGAAAATTGCAGGAACTTCAAACCGGCACTAGGAAACAGACTGAGAAAGCAGAGAAAAATTGCCTCCTGCAACCAATTCCCTTGGTTCTAGATGAACGACCGTCTCTCCACATGCTCAGTTCTTAGTGATAAGTGTGTGTGAAAGCCGTCCTTCAACAAGATTGTTGGGAACACAAAGTTTCTTTTAGTTTGCAAACTCCATTCCATACATATATATGGGGAGGTACTAGCCCCAACTCGGTTTTACAGAGAAATCTGAAGGAACTTCAAACCGGCACTAGGAAACAGAATGAGAAAGCAGAGAAAATGTGTCTCCTGCAACCCGTTCACTTGGTGCTAGATGAACGAACGTCTCTCCACTTGCTCAGTTCTGAGAGTTAAGTGTGTGTGAAAGCCGTCCTTCACTTTGCTTGTTGTGAACACAAAGTTTCTTTTAGGTTGCAAACTCCATTCCATACATATATATGGGGAGGTACTAGCTCCAACTCAGTTTTACATTGAAATCTGAAGGAACTTCAAACCGGCACTAGGAAACAGACTGAGAAAGCAGAGAAAAAGTGACTCCTGCAACCCGTTCCCTTGGTGCTAGATGAACGAACGTCTCTCCACTTGCTCAGTTCTGAGAGTTAAGTGTGTGTGAAAGCCGTACTTCAACTAGCTTGTTGGGAACACAAAGATTCTTTTCAGTTGCAAACTCCATTCCATACATTTATATGGGGAGGTACTAGCTCCAACTCGGTTTTACAGTGAAATCTGAAGGAACTTCAAATCGGCACTAGGAAACAGACTGAGAAAGCAGAGAAAAATTGTCTCCTGCAACCCGTTCCCTTGGTGCTAGATGAAAGAACGTCTCTCCACTTGCTCAGTTCTGAGAGTTAAGTGTGTGTGAAAGCCGTCCTTCACCTAGCTTGCTGGGAACACAAAGTTTCTTTTCAGTTGCAAACCCAATTCCATACATATATATGTGGAGGTACTAGCTCCAACTCGGTTTTACAGTGAAAATTGCAGGAACTTCAAACCGGCACTAGGAAACAGACTGAGAAAGCAGAGAAAAATTGCCTCCTGCAACCAATTCCCTTGGTTCTAGATGAACGACCGTCTCTCCACATGCTCAGTTCTTAGTGATAAGTGTGTGTGAAAGCCGTCCTTCAACAAGATTGTTGGGAACACAAAGTTTCTTTTAGTTTGCAAACTCCATTCCATACATATATATGGGGAGGTACTAGCCCCAACTCGGTTTTACAGAGAAATCTGAAGGAACTTCAAACCGGCACTAGGAAACAGAATGAGAAAGCAGAGAAAATGTGTCTCCTGCAACCCGTTCACTTGGTGCTAGATGAACGAACGTCTCTCCACTTGCTCAGTTCTGAGAGTTAAGTGTGTGTGAAAGCCGTCCTTCACTTTGCTTGTTGTGAACACAAAGTTTCTTTTAGGTTGCAAACTCCATTCCATACATATATATGGGGAGGTACTAGCTCCAACTCAGTTTTACATTGAAATCTGAAGGAACTTCAAACCGGCACTAGGAAACAGACTGAGAAAGCAGAGAAAAAGTGACTCCTGCAACCCGTTCCCTTGGTGCTAGATGAACGAACGTCTCTCCACTTGCTCAGTTCTGAGAGTTAAGTGTGTGTGAAAGCCGTACTTCAACTAGCTTGTTGGGAACACAAAGATTCTTTTCAGTTGCAAACTCCATTCCATACATTTATATGGGGAGGTACTAGCTCCAACTCGGTTTTACAGTGAAAACTGCAGGAAATTCAAACCGGCACTAGGAGACAGACTGAGAAATCAGAGAAAAAGTGTCTCCTGCAACCCGTTCTTTGGTGCTATATGAACGAACGTCTCTCCACTTGCTCAGTTCTGAGAGATAAGTGTGTGTGAAAGCCGTCCTTCACCTAGCTTGTTGGGAACACAAAGTTTCTTTTCAGTTGCAAACTCCATTCCATACATATATATTGGGAGGTACTCGCTCCAACTCGGTTTACAGTGAAAACTGCAGGAACTTCAAACCGGCACTAGAAAACTGACTGAGAATGCAGAGAAAAATTGTCTCCTGCAACCCGTTCCCTTGGTGCTAGATGAACGATCGTCTCTCCACATGCTTATTTCTGAGAGATAAGTGTGTTTGAAAGCCGTCCTTCACCTAGCTTGGTGGGAACACAAAATTTCTATTCAGTTGCAAACTCCATTCCATACATATATATGGGGAGGTACTATCTCAAACTCGGTTTTACCGTGAAATCTGAAGGAACTTCAAACCGGCACTAGGAAACAGACTGAGAAAGCAGAGGAAAAGTGTCTCCTGCAACCCGTTCCCTTGGTGCTAGATGAACGAACGTCTCTCCACATGCTCAGTTCTGAGAGATAAGTGTGTGTGAAAGCCGTCCTTCACCTAGCTTGTTGGGAACACAAAGTTTCTTTTCAGTTGCAAACTCCATTCCAAACGTATATATGGGGAGGTACTAGCTGCAACACGGTTTTACAGTGAAAACTGCAGGAACTTCAAACACGCACTAGGAAACAGAATGAGAAAGCAGAGAAAAAGTGTCTCCTGCAGCCCGTTCCCTTGTTGCAAGATGAACGAACGTCTCTCCACTTGCTCAGTTCTGAGAGTGAAGTGTGTGTGAAAGCTGTCCTTCACCTAGCTTGTTGGGAACAAAAAGTTTCTTTTCATTTGCAAACTCCTTTCCATACATATATATGGGGAGGTACTAACTCCAACTCGGTTTTACAGTGAAAATTGCAGGAACTTCAAACCGGCACTGGGAAACCGACTGAGAAAGCAGAGAAAAAGTGTCTCCTGCAACCCGTTCCCTTGGTGCTAGATGAACGAACGTCTCTCCACTTGCTAAGTTCTGAGAGTTAAGTGTGTGTGAAAGCCGTCCTTCACCTAGATTGTTGGGAACACAAAGTTTCTTTTCAGTTGCAAACTCCATTCCATACATATATATGGGAAGGTACTAGCTCCAACTCGGTTTTACAGTGAAATCTGAAGGAACTTCAAACCGGCACTAGGAAACAGACTGAGAAAGCAGAGAAAAAGTGTATCCTGCAACCCGTTCCCTTGGTGCTAGATGAACGAACGTCTCTCCACTTGCTCAGTTCTGAGAGATAGGTGTGTGTGAAAGCCGTCCTTCACGTAGCTTGTTGGGAAAACAAAGTTTCTTTTCAGTTGCAAACTCCATTCCATACATATATATGGGGAGGTACTATCTCCAACTCGGTTTTACCGTGAAATCTGAAGGAACGTCAAACCGGCAGTAGGAAACAGACTGAGAAAGCAGAGGAAAAGTGTCTCCTGCAACCCGTTCCCTTGGTGCTAGATGAACGAACGTCTCTCCACATGCTCAGTTCTGAGAGATAAGTGTGTGTGAAAGCCGTCCTTCACCTAGCTTGTTGGGAACACAAAGTTTCTTTTCAGTTGCAAACTCCATTCCATACATATATATGGGGAGGTACTAGCTCCAACTCGGTTTTACAGCGAAAATTGCAGGAACTTCAAACCGGCACTAGGATACAGACTGAGAAAGCAGAGAAAAAGTGTCTACTGCAACCCGTTCCCTTGGTGCTAGATGAACGAACGTCTCTCCACTTGCTCAGTTCTGAGAGTTAAGTGTGTGTGAAAGCCGTCCTTCACCTAGCTTGCTGGGAACACAAAGTTTCTTTTCAGTTGCAAACTCAATTCCATACATATATATGCGGAGGTACTAGCTCCAACTCGGTTTTACAGTGAAAATTGCAGGAACTTCAAACCGGCACTAGGAAACTGACTGAGAAAGCAGAGAAAAATTGTCTCCTGCAACCAATTCCCTTGGTTCTAGATGAACGACCGTCTCTCCACATGCTCAGTTCTTAGTGATAAGTGTGTGTGAAAGCCGTCCTTCAACAAGATTGTTGGGAACACAAAGTTTCTTTTAGGTTGCAAACTCCATTCCATACATATATATGGGGAGGTACTAGCCCCAACTCGGTTTTACAGAGAAATCTGAAGGAACTTCAAACCGGCACTAGGAAACAGAATGAGAAAGCAGAGAAAATGTGTCTCCTGCAACCCGTTCACTTGGTGCTAGATGAACGAACGTCTCTCCACTTGCTCAGTTCTGAGAGTTAAGTGTGTGTGAAAGCCGTCCTTCACTTAGCTTGTTGGGAACACAAAGTTTCTTTTAGGTTGCAAACTCCATTCCATACATATATATGGGGAGGTACTAGCTCCAACTCAGTTTTACAGTGAAATCTGAAGGAACTTCAAACCGGCACTAGGAAACAGACTGAGAAAGCAGAGAAAAAGTGACTCCTGCAACCAGTTCCCTTGGTGCTAGATGAACGAACGTCTCTCCACTTGCTCAGTTCTGTGAGTTAAGTGTGTGTGAAAGCCGTCCTTCAACTAGCTTGTTGGGAACACAAAGTTTCTTTTCAGTTGCAAACTCCATTCCATACATTTATATGGGGAGGTACTAGCTCCAACTCGGTTTTACAGTGAAAACTGCAGGAAATTCAAACCGGCACTAGGAGACAGACTGAGAAATCAGAGAAAAAGTGTCTCCTGCAACCCGTTCCTTTGGTGCTATATGAACGAACGTCTCTCCACTTGCTCAGTTCTGAGAGATAAGTGTGTGTGAAAGCCGTCCTTCACCTAGCTTGTTGGGAACACAAAGTTTCTTTTCAGTTGCAAACTCCATTCCATACATATATATGGGGAGGTACTCGCTCCAACTCGGTTTACAGTGAAAACTGCAGGAACTTCAAACCGGCACTAGAAAACTGACTGAGAATGCAGAGAAAAAGTGTCTCCTGCAACACGTTCCCTTGGTGCTAGATGAACGATCGTCTCTCCACATGCTTATTTCTGAGAGATAAGTGTGTTTGAAAGCCGTCCTTCACCTAGCTTGGTGGGAACACAAAATTTCTGTTCAGTTGCAAACTCCATTCCATACATATATATGGGGAGGTACTATCTCCAACTCGGTTTTACCGTGAAATCTGAAGGAACTTCAAACCGGCACTAGGAAACAGACTGAGAAAGCAGAGGAAAAGTGTCTCCTGCAACCCGTTCCCTTGGTGCTAGATGAACGAACGTCTCTCCACCTGCTCAGTTCTGAGAGATAAGTGTGTGTGAAAGCCGTCCTTCACCTAGCTTGTTGGGAACACAAAGTTTCTTTTCAGTTGCAAACTCCATTCCATACATATATATGGGGAGGTACTAGCTCCAACTCGGTTTTACAGTGAAAATTGCAGGAACTTCAAACCGGCACTAGGATACAGACTGAGAAAGCAGAGAAAAAGTGTCTACTGCAACCCGTTCCCTTGGTGCTAGATGAACGAACGTCTCTCCACTTGCTCAGTTCTGAGAGATAAGTGTGTGTGAAAGCCGTCCTTCAACTAGCTTGTTGGGAACACAAAGTTTCTTTTCAGTTGCAAAAACCATTCCATACATATATATGGGGAGGTACTAGCTCTAACAAGGTTTTACAGTGAAAACTGCAGAAACTTCAAACCGGCACTAGGAAACAGACTGAGAAACAGAGAAAAAGTGTTTCCTGCAACCCGTTCCCTTGGTGCTAGATGAACGAACGTCTCTCCACTTGCTCAGTTCTGAGAGATAAGTCTGTGTGAAAGCCGTCCTTCACCTATATTGTTATGAACACAAAGTTTCTTTTCAGTTGCAAACTCCATTCCATACATATATAAGGGGAGGTACTAGCTCCAAATCGGTTTTACAGTGAAATCTGCAGGAACTTCAAACCGGCACTAGGAAACAGACTGATAAAGCAGAGAAAAAGTGTCTCCTGCAACCCGTTCCCTTGATGCTAGATGAACGAACGTCTCTCCACTTGCTCAGTTCTGAGAGATAAGTGTGTGTGAAAGCCGTCCTTCACCTAGCTTGTTGAGAACACAAAGTTTCTTTTCAGTTGCAAACTCCATTCCATACATATATATGGGGAGGTACTAGCTCCAACTCGGTTTTACAGTGAAATCTGAAGGAACTTCAAATCGGCACTAGGAAACAGACTGAGAAAGCAGAGAAAAATTGTCTCCTGCAACCCGTTCCCTTGGTGCTAGATGAAAGAACGTCTCTCCACTTGCTCAGTTCTGAGAGTTAAGTGTGTGTGAAAGCCGTCCTTCACCTAGCTTGCTGGGAACACAAAGTTTCTTTTCAGTTGCAAACCCAATTCCATACATATATATGTGGAGGTACTAGCTCCAACTCGGTTTTACAGTGAAAATTGCAGGAACTTCAAACCGGCACTAGGAAACAGACTGAGAAAGCAGAGAAAAATTGCCTCCTGCAACCAATTCCCTTGGTTCTAGATGAACGACCGTCTCTCCACATGCTCAGTTCTTAGTGATAAGTGTGTGTGAAAGCCGTCCTTCAACAAGATTGTTGGGAACACAAAGTTTCTTTTAGTTTGCAAACTCCATTCCATACATATATATGGGGAGGTACTAGCCCCAACTCGGTTTTACAGAGAAATCTGAAGGAACTTCAAACCGGCACTAGGAAACAGAATGAGAAAGCAGAGAAAATGTGTCTCCTGCAACCCGTTCACTTGGTGCTAGATGAACGAACGTCTCTCCACTTGCTCAGTTCTGAGAGTTAAGTGTGTGTGAAAGCCGTCCTTCACTTAGCTTGTTGGGAACACAAAGTTTCTTTTAGGTTGCAAACTCCATTCCATACATATATATGGGGAGGTACTAGCTCCAACTCAGTTTTACAGTGAAATCTGAAGGAACTTCAAACCGGCACTAGGAAACAGACTGAGAAAGCAGAGAAAAAGTGACTCCTGCAACCCGTTCCCTTGGTGCTAGATGAACGAACGTCTCTCCACTTGCTCAGTTCTGAGAGTTAAGTGTGTGTGAAAGCCGTCCTTCAACTAGCTTGTTGGGAACACAAAGATTCTTTTCAGTTGCAAACTCCATTCCATACATTTATATGGGGAGGTACTAGCTCCAACTCGGTTTTACAGTGAAAACTGCAGGAAATTCAAACCGGCACTAGGAGACAGACTGAGAAATCAGAGAAAAAGTGTCTCCTGCAACCCGTTCTTTGGTGCTATATGAACGAACGTCTCTCCACTTGCTCAGTTCTGAGAGATAAGTGTGTGTGAAAGCCGTCCTTCACCTAGCTTGTTGGGAACACAAAGTTTCTTTTCAGTTGCAAACTCCATTCCATACATATATATGGGGAGGTACTCGCTCCAACTCGGTTTACAGTGAAAACTGCAGGAACTTCAAACCGGCACTAGAAAACTGACTGAGAATGCAGAGAAAAAGTGTCTCCTGCAACCCGTTCCCTTGGTGCTAGATGAACGATCGTCTCTCCACATGCTTATTTCTGAGAGATAAGTGTGTTTGAAAGCCGTCCTTCACCTAGCTTGGTGGGAACACAAAATTTCTATTCAGTTGCAAACTCCATTCCATACATATATATGGGGAGGTACTATCTCCAACTCGGTTTTACCGTGAAATCTGAAGGAACTTCAAACCGGCACTAGGAAACAGACTGAGAAAGCAGAGGAAAAGTGTCTCCTGCAACCCGTTCCCTTCGTGCTAGATGAACGAACGTCTCTCCACATGCTCAGTTCTGAGAGATAAGTGTGTGTGAAAGCCGTCCTTCACCTAGCTTGTTGGGAACACAAAGTTTCTTTTCAGTTGCAAACTCCATTCCATACATATATATGGGGAGGTACTAGCTCCAACTCGGTTTTACAGTGAAAATTGCAGGAACTTCAAACGGGCACTAGGATACAGACTGAGAAAGCAGAGAAAAAGTGTCTACTGCAACCCGTTCCCTTGGTGCTAGATGAACGAACGTCTCTCCACTTGCTCAGTTCTGAGAGTTAAGTGTGTGTGAAAGCCATCCTTCACCAAGCTTGTTGGGAACACAAAATTTCTTTTCAGTTGCAAACTCCATTCCAAACGTATATATGGGGAGGTACTAGCTCCAACACGGTTTTACAGTGAAAACTGCAGGAACTTCAAACACGCACTAGGAAACAGAATGAGAAAGCAGAGAAAAAGTGTCTCCTGCAGCCCGTTCCCTTGTTGCAAGATGAACGAACGTCTCTCCACTTGCTCAGTTCTGAGAGTGAAGTGTGTGTGAAAGCTGTCCTTCACCTAGCTTGTTGGGAACAGAAAGTTTCTTTTCATTTGCAAACTCCTTTCCATACATATATATGGGGAGGTACTAGCTCCAACTCGGTTTTACAGTGAAAATTGCAGGAACTTCAAACCGGCACTGGGAAACCGACTGAGAAAGCAGAGAAAAAGTGTCTCCTGCAACCCGTTCCCTTGGTGCTAGATGAACGAACGTCTCTCCACTTGCTCAGTTCTGAGAGATAAGTGTGTGTGAAAGCCGTCCTTCACGTAGCTTGTTGGGAATACAAAGTTTCTTTTCAGTTGCAAACTCCATTCCATACATATATATGGGGAGGTACTATCTCCAACTCGGTTTTACCGTGAAATCTGAAGGAACGTCAAACCGGCACTAGGAAACAGACTGAGAAAGCAGAGGAAAAGTGTCTCCTGCAACCCGTTCCCTTGGTGCTAGATGAACGAACGTCTCTCCACATGCTCAGTTCTGAGAGATAAGTGTGTGTGAAAGCCGTCCTTCACCTAGCTTGTTGGGAACAAAAAGTTTCTTTTCAGTTGCAAACTCCATTCCATACATATATATGGGGAGGTACTAGCTCCAACTCGGTTTTACAGTGAAAATTGCAGGAACTTCAAACCGGCACTAGGATACAGACTGAGAAAGCAGAGAAAAAGTGTCTACTGCAACCCGTTCCCTTGGTGCTAGATGAACGAACGTCTCTCCACTTGCTCAGTTCTGAGAGTTAAGTGTGTGTGAAAGCCGTCCTTCACCAAGCTTGTTGGGAACACAAAATTTCTTTTCAGTTGCAAACTCCATTCCAAACGTATATATGGGGAGGTACTAGCTCCAACACGGTTTTACAGTGAAAACTGCAGGAACTTCAAACACGCACTAGGAAACAGAATGAGAAAGCAGAGAAAAAGTGTCTCCTGCAGCTCGTTCCCTTGTTGCAAGATGAACGAACGTCTCTCCACTTGCTCAGTTCTGAGAGATAAGTGTGTGTGAAAGCCGTCCTACACCTAGCTTGTTGGGAACACAAAATTTCTATTCAGTTTCAAACTCCATTCCATACATATATATGGGGAGGTACTAGCTCCAACTCGGTTTTACAGTGAAAATTGCAGGAACTTCAAACCGGCACTGGGAAACCGACTGAGAAAGCAGAGAAAAAGTGTCTCCTGCAACCCGTTCCCTTGGTGCTAGATGAACGAACGTCTCTCCACTTGCTCAGTTCTGAGAGTTAAGTGTGTGTGAAAGCCGTCCTTCACCTAGCTTATTGGGAACACAAACTTTCTTTTCAGTTGCAAACTCCATTCCATACATATATATGGGGAGGTACTAGCTCCAACTCGGTTTTACAGTGAAATCTGAAGGAACTTCAAACCGGCACTAGGAAACAGACTGAGAAAGCAGAGAAAAAGTGTCTCCTGCAACCCGTTCCCTTGGTGCTAGTTGAACGAACGTCTCTCCACTTGCTCAGTTCTGAGAGTTAAATGTGTGTGAAAGCCGTCCTTCACCTAGCTTGTTGGGAACACAAAGTTTCTTTTAAGATGCAAACTGCATTCCATACATATATAAGGGGAGGTACTAGCTCCAACTCGGTTTTACAGTGAAAATTGCAGGAACTTCAAACCGGCACTAGGATACAGACTGAGAAAGCAGAGAAAAAGTGTCTCCTGCAACCAGTTCCCTTGGTGCTAGATGAACGAACGTCTCTCCACTTGCTCAGTTCTGAGAGATAAGTGTGTGTGAAAGTCGTACTTCACCTAGCTTGTTGGGAACACAAAGTTTCTTTTCATTTGCAAACTCCATTCCATACATATATATGGGGAGGTACTAGCTCCAACTCGGTTTTACAATGAAAACTGCAGGAACTTCAAACCCGCACTAGGATACAGACTGAGAAAGCAGAGAAAAAGTGTCTAGTGAAACCCGTTCCCTTGGTGCTAGATGAACGAACGTCTCTCCACTTGCTCAGTTCTGAGAGATAAGTGTGTGTGAAAGCCGTCCTTCACCTAGCTTGTTGGGAACACAAAGTTTCTTTTCAGTTGCAAACTCCATTCCAAACATATATATGGGGAGGAACTAGCTCCAACTCTGTTTTACAGTGAAAACTGCAGGAACTTCAAACCGGCACTAGGAAACAGACTGAGAAAGCAGAGAAATAGTGCCTCCTGCAACTCGTTCCCTTGTTGCTAGATGAACGATCGTCTCTCCACTTGCTCAGTTCTGAGAGATAAGTGTGTGTGAAAGCCGTCCTTCACCTAGCTTGTTGGGAACACAAAGTTTCTTTTCTGTTGCAAACTCCATTCCATACATATATATGGGGAGGTACTAGCTCCAACTCGGTTTTACAGTGAAATCTGAAGGAACTTCAAACCGGCACTAGGAAACTGACTGAGAAAGCAGAGAAAAAGTGTCTCCTGCAACCCATTCCCTTGGTGCTGGATGAACGACCGTCTCTCCACATGCTCAGTTCTGAGAGTTAAGTGTGTGTGAAACCCGTCCTTCACCTAGCTTGTTGGGAACACAAAGTTTCTTTTAAGATGCAAACTGCATTCCATACATATATATGGGGAGGTACTAGCTCCAACTCGGTTTTACAGTGAAAATTGCAGGAACTTCAAACCGGCACTAGGAAACAGACTGAGAAAGCAGAGAAAAGTGTCTCCTGCCACCCGTTCCCTTGGTGCTAGATGAACGAACGTCTCTCCACTTGCTCAGTTCTGAGAGATAAGTGTGTGTGAAAGCCGTCCTTAACCTAGCTTGTTGGGAACACAAAGTTTCTTTTCAGTTGCAAACTCCATTCCAAACATATATATGGGGAGGTACTAGCTCCAAATCGGTTTTACAGTGAAAACTGCAGGAACTTCAAACCGGCACTAGGAAACAGACTGAGAAAGCAGAGAAAAAGTGACTCCTGCAACCCGTTCCCTTGGTGCTAGATGAACGAACGTCTCGCCACTTACTCAGTTCTGAGAGATAAGTGTGTGTGAAAGCCGTACTTCACCTTGCTTGTTGGGAACACAAAGTTTCTTTTCAGTTGCAAACTCCATTCCATACATATAAAAGGGGGGGTACTAGCTCCAACTCGGTTTCACAGTGAAAACTGCAGGAACTTCAAACAGGCACTAGGAAACAGACTGAGAAAGCAGAGAAAAATGTTACCTGCAACCCGTTCCCTTGGTGCTAGATGAACGAACGTCTCTCCACTTGCTCAGTTCTGAGAGATAAGTGTGTGTGAAAGCCGTCCTTCACCTAGCTTGATGGGAACACAAAGTTTCTTTTCAGTTGCAAACTCCATTCCATACATATATATGGGGAGGTACTAGCTCCAACTCGATTTTACAGTGAAAATTGCAGGAACTTCAAACCGGGACTAGGAAACAGACTGAGAAAGCAGAGAAAAATATCTCCTTCAACCAATTCCCTTGGTGCTAGATGAACGAACGTCTCTCCACATGCTCAGTTCTGAGAGTTAATTGTGTGTGAAAGCCGTCTTTAACCTATCTTGTTGGTAACACAAAGTTTCTTTTCAGTTGCAAACTCCATTCCATACATATATATGGGGAGGTACTAGCTCCAACTCGGTTTTACAGTGAAATCTGAAGGAACTTCAAACCGGCACTAGGAAACTGACTGAGAATGCAGAGAAAAAGTGTCTCCTGCAACCCGTTCCCTTGGTGCTAGATGAACGATCGTCTCTCCACATGCTTATTTCTGAGAGATATGTGTGTGTGAAAGCCGTCCTTCACCTAGCTTTGTGGGAACACAAATTTTCTATTCAGTTGCAAACTCCATTCCATACATATATATGGGGAGGTACTAGCTCCAATTCGGTTTTACAGTGAAAACTGCAGGAACTTCAAACCGGCACTAGGAAACAGACTGAGAAAGCAGAGAAAAAGTGACTCCTGCAACACGTTCCCTTGGTGCTAGATGAACGAACGTCTCTCCACTTGCTCAGTTCTCAGAGTTAAGTGTGAGTGAAAGCCGTCTTTCACCTACATTGTTGGGAACACAAAGTTTCTTTTCAGTTGCAAACTCCATTCCAAACGTATATATTTGGAGGTACTAGCTCCAACTCGGTTTTACAGTGAAAACTGCAGGAACTTCAAACCGGCACTAGGAAACAGACTGAGAAAGCAGAGAAAAAGTGTCTCCTGCAACCCGTTCCATTGGTGCTAGATGAACGAACGTCTCTCCACTTGTTCAGTTCTGAGAGTTAAGTGTGTGTGAAAGCCTTCCTTCACCTAGCTTGTTGGGAACACAAAGTTTCTTTTAAGATGCAAACTGCATTCCATACATATATATGGGGAGGTACTAGCTCCAACTCGGTTTTACAGTGAAAATTGCAGGAACTTCAAACCGGCACTAGGAAACAGACTGAGAAATCAGAGAAAAGTGTCTCCTGCCACCCGTTCCCTTGGTGCTAGATGAACGAACGTCTCTCCACTTGCTCAGTTCTGAGAGATAAGTGTGTGTGAAAGCCGTCCTTAACCTAGCTTGTTGGGAACACAAAGTTTCTTTTCAGTTGCAAACTCCATTCCAAACATATATATGGGGAGGTACTAGCTCCAAATCGGTTTTACAGTGAAAACTGCAGGAACTTCAAACCGGCACCTGGAAACAGACTGAGAAAGCAGAGAAAAAGTGACTCCTGCAACCCGTTCCCTTGGTGCTAGATGAACGAACGTCTCTCCACATGCTCAGTTCTGAGAGATAAGTGTGTGTGAAAGCCGTACTTCACCTAGCTTGTTGGGAACACAAAGTTTCTTTTCAGTTGCATACTCCATTCCATACATATAAAAGGGGGGGTACTAGCTCCAACTCGGTTTCACAGTGAAAACTGCAGGAACTTCAAACAGGCAGTAGGAAACAGACTGAGAAAGCAGAGAAAAAGTGTTTCCTGCAACCAGTTCCCTTGGTGCTAGATGAACGAACGTCTCTCCACTTGCTCAGTTCTGAGAGATAAGTGTGTGTGAAAGCCGTCCTTCACCTAGCTTGATGGGAACACAAAGTTTCTTTTCAGTTGCAAACTCCATTCCATACATATATATGGGGAGGTACTAGCTCCAACTCGATTTTACAGTGAAAATTGCAGGAACTTCAAACCGGGACTAGGAAACAGACTGAGAAAGCAGAGAAAAATGTCTCCTGCAACCCGTTCCCTTGGTGCTAGATGAACGAACGTCTCTCCACATGCTCAGTTCTGAAAGTTAAGTGTGTGTGAAAGCCGTCTTTAACCTATCTTGTTGGTAACACAAAGTTTCTTTTCAGTTGCAAACTCCATTCCATACATATATATGGGGAGGTACTAGCTCCAACACGGTTTTACAGTGAAAACTGCAGGAACTTCAAACCGGCACTAGGAAACAGACTGAGAAAGCAGAGAAAACGTGTCTCCTGCAACCCGTTCCCTTGGTGCTAGATGAACGAACTTCTCTCCACTTGCTCAGTTCTGAGAGATAAGTGTGTGTGAAAGCCGTCCTTCACCTAGCTTGTTGGGAACACAAAGTTTCTTTTCAGTTGCAAACTCCATTCCAAACATATATATGGGGTGGTACGAGCTCCAACTCGGTTTTACAGTGAAAACTGCAGGAACTTCAAACCGGCACTAGGAATCAGACTGAGAAAGCAGAGAAAAAGTGTCTCCTGCAACCCATTCCCTTGGTGCTAGATGAACGAACGTCTCTCCACTTGCTCAGTTCTGAGAGATAAGTGTGTGTGAAAGCCGTCCTTCACCTAGCTTGTTGGGAACACAAAGTTTCTTTTCAGTTGCAAACTCCATTCCAAACATATATATGGGGTGGTACGAGCTCCAGCTCGGTTTTACAGTGAAAACTGCAGGAACTTCAAACCGGCACTAGGAATCAGACTGAGAAAGCAGAGAAAAAGTGTCTCCTGCAACCCATTCCTTTGGTGCTAGATGAACGAACGTCTCGCCACTTACTCAGTTCTGAGAGATAAGTGTGTGTGAAAGCCGTACTTCAACTAGCTTGTTGGGAACACAAAGTTTCTTTTCAGTTGCAAACTCCATTCCATACATATAAAAGGGGGGGTACTAGCTCCAACTCGGTTTCACAGTGAAAACTGCAGGAACTTCAAACCGGCACTAGGAAACTGACTGAGAATGCAGAGAAAAAGTGTCTCCTGCAACCCGTTCCCTTGGTGCTAGATGAACGATCGTCTCTCCACATGCTTATTTCTGAGAGATATGTGTGTGTGAAAGCCGTCCTTCACCTAGCTTTGTGGGAACACAAATTTTCTATTCAGTTGCAAACTCCATTCCATACATATATATGGGGAGGTACTAGCTCCAATTCGGTTTTACAGTGAAAACTGCAGGAACTTCAAACCGGCACTAGGAAACAGACTGAGAAAGCAGAGAAAAAGTGACTCCTGCAAACTGTTCCCTTGGTGCTAGATGAACGAACGTCTCTCCACTTGCTCAGTTCTCAGAGTTAAGTGTGTGTGAAAGCCGTCTTTCACCTACATTGTTGGGAACACAAAGTTTCTTTTCAGTTGCAAACTCCATTCCAAACGTATATATGGGGAGGTAGTAGCTCCAACTCGGTTTTACAGTGAAAACTGCAGGAACTTCAAACCGGCACTAGGAAACAGACTGAGAAAGCAGAGAAAAAGTGTCTCCTGCAACCCGTTCCATTGGTGCTAGATGAACGAACGTCTCTCCACTTGCTCAGTTCTGAGAGTTAAGTGTGTGTGAAAGCCGTCCTTCACCTAGCTTGTTGGGAACACAAAGTTTCTTTTCAGTTGCAAACTCCATTCCAAACGTATATATGGGGAGGTACTAGCTCCAACACGGTTTTACAGTGAAAACTGCAGGAACTTCAAACACGCACTAGGAAACAGACTGAGAAAGCAGAGAAAAAGTGTCTCCTGCAGCCCGTTCCCTTGTTGCAAGATGAACGAACGTCTCTCCACTTGCTCAGTTCTGAGAGTGAAGTGTGTGTGAAAGCTGTCCTTCACCTAGCTTGTTGGGAACAGAAAGTTTCTTTTCATTTGCAAACTCCTTTCCATACATATATATGGGGAGGTACTAGCTCCAACTCGGTTTTACAGTGAAAATTGCAGGAACTTCAAACCGGCACTGGGAAACCGACTGAGAAAGCAGAGAAAAAGTGTCTCCTGCAACCCGTTCCCTTGGTGCTAGATGAACGAACGTCTCTCCACTTGCTCAGTTCTGAGAGATAAGTGTGTGTGAAAGCCGTCCTTCACGTAGCTTGTTGGGAAAACAAAGTTTCTTTTCAGTTGCAAACTCCATTCCATACATATATATGGGGAGGTACTATCTCCAACTCGGTTTTACCGTGAAATCTGAAGGAACGTCAAACCGGCACTAGGAAACAGACTGAGAAAGCAGAGGAAAAGTGTCTCCTGCAACCCGTTCCCTTGGTGCTAGATGAACGAACGTCTCTCCACATGCTCAGTTCTGAGAGATAAGTGTGTGTGAAAGCCGTCCTTCACCTAGCTTGTTGGGAACAAAAAGTTTCTTTTCAGTTGCAAACTCCATTCCATACATATATATGGGGAGGTACTAGCTCCAACTCGGTTTTACAGTGAAAATTGCAGGAACTTCAAACCGGCACTAGGATACAGACTGAGAAAGCAGAGAAAAAGTGTCTACTGCAACCCGTTCCCTTGGTGCTAGATGAACGAACGTCTCTCCACTTGCTCAGTTCTGAGAGTTAAGTGTGTGTGAAAGCCGTCCTTCACCAAGCTTGTTGGGAACACAAAATTTCTTTTCAGTTGCAAACTCCATTCCAAACGTATATATGGGGAGGTACTAGCTCCAACACGGTTTTACAGTGAAAACTGCAGGAACTTCAAACACGCACTAGGAAACAGAATGAGAAAGCAGAGAAAAAGTGTCTCCTGCAGCTCGTTCCCTTGTTGCAAGATGAACGAACGTCTCTCCACTTGCTCAGTTCTGAGAGATAAGTGTGTGTGAAAGCCGTCCTACACCTAGCTTGTTGGGAACACAAAATTTCTATTCAGTTTCAAACTCCATTCCATACATATATATGGGGAGGTACTAGCTCCAACTCGGTTTTACAGTGAAAACTGCAGGAACTTCAAACCGGCACTAGGAAACAGACTGAGAAAACAGAGAAAAAGTGTCTCCTGCAACCCTTTCCCTTGGTGCTAGATGAACGAACGTGTCCCCACTTGCTCACTTCTCAGAGATAATTGTGTGTGAAAGCCGTACTTCACCTAGCTTGTTGGGAACACAAAGTTTCTTTTCAGTTGCAAACTCCATTCCAAACGTATATATGGGGAGGTACTATCTCCAACTCGGTTTTACCGTGAAATCTGAAGGAACTTCAAACCGGCACTAGGAAACAGACTGAGAAAACAGAGGAAAAGTGTCTCCTGCAACCCGTTCCCTTGGTGCTAGATGAACGAACGTCTCTCCACATGCTCAGTTCTGAGAGATAAGTGTGTGTGAAAGCCGTCCTTCACCTAGCTTGTTGGGAACACAAAGTTTCTTTTCAGTTGCAAACTCCATTCCAAACGTATATATGGGGAGGTACTAGCTCCAACTCGGTTTTACAGTGAAAACTGCAGGAACTTCAAACAGGCACTAGGAAACAGACTGAGAAAGCAGAGAAAAAGTGTCTCCTGCAGCCCGTTCCCTTGTTGCTAAATGAACGAACGTCTCTCCACTTGCTCAGTTCTGAGAGTTAAGTGTGTGTGAAAGCTGTCCTTCACCTAGCTTGTTGGGAACAGAAAGTTTCTTTTCAGTTGAAAACTCCATTCCATACATATATATGGGGAGGTACTAGCTCCAACTCGGTTTTACAGTGAAAATTGCAGGAACTTCAAACCGGCACTGGGAAACCGACTGAGAAAGCAGAGAAAAAGTGTCTCCTGCAACCCGTTCCCTTGGTGCTAGATGAACGAACGTCTCTCCACTTGCTCAGTTCTGAGAGTTAAGTGTGTGTGAAAGCCGTCCTTCACCTAGCTTATTGGGAACACAAACTTTCTTTTCAGTTGCAAACTCCATTCCATACATATATATGGGGAGGTACTAGCTCCAACTCGGTTTTACAGTGAAATCTGAAGGAACTTCAAACCGGCACTAGGAAACAGACTGAGAAAGCAGAGAAAAAGTGTCTCCTGCAACCCGTTCCCTTGGTGCTAGATGAACGAACGTCTCTCCACTTGCTCAGTTCTGAGAGTTAAATGTGTGTGAAAGCCGTCCTTCACCTAGCTTGTTGGGAACACAAAGTTTCTTTTAAGATGCAAACTGCATTCCATACATATATAAGGGGAGGTACTAGCTCCAACTCGGTTTTACAGTGAAAATTGCAGGAACTTCAAACCGGCACTAGGATACAGACTGAGAAAGCAGAGAAAAAGTGTCTCCTGCAACCAGTTCCCTTGGTGCTAGATGAACGAACGTCTCTCCACTTGCTCAGTTCTGAGAGATAAGTGTGTGTGAAAGTCGTACTTCACCTAGCTTGTTGGGAACACAAAGTTTCTTTTCATTTGCAAACTCCATTCCATACATATATATGGGGAGGTACTAGCTCCAACTCGGTTTTACAATGAAAACTGCAGGAACTTCAAACCCGCACTAGGATACAGACTGAGAAAGCAGAGAAAAAGTGTCTAGTGAAACCCGTTCCCTTGGTGCTAGATGAACGAACGTCTCTCCACTTGCTCAGTTCTGAGAGATAAGTGTGTGTGAAAGCCGTCCTTCACCTAGCTTGTTGGGAACACAAAGTTTCTTTTCAGTTGCAAACTCCATTCCAAACATATATATGGGGAGGAACTAGCTCCAACTCTGTTTTACAGTGAAAACTGCAGGAACTTCAAACCGGCACTAGGAAACAGACTGAGAAAGCAGAGAAATAGTGCCTCCTGCAACTCGTTCCCTTGTTGCTAGATGAACGATCGTCTCTCCACTTGCTCAGTTCTGAGAGATAAGTGTGTGTGAAAGCCGTCCTTCACCTAGCTTGTTGGGAACACAAAGTTTCTTTTCTGTTGCAAACTCCATTCCATACATATATATGGGGAGGTACTAGCTCCAACTCGGTTTTACAGTGAAATCTGAAGGAACTTCAAACCGGCACTAGGAAACTGACTGAGAAAGCAGAGAAAAAGTGTCTCCTGCAACCCATTCCCTTGGTGCTGGATGAACGACCGTCTCTCCACATGCTCAGTTCTGAGAGTTAAGTGTGTGTGAAACCCGTCCTTCACCTAGCTTGTTGGGAACACAAAGTTTCTTTTAAGATGCAAACTGCATTCCATACATATATATGGGGAGGTACTAGCTCCAACTCGGTTTTACAGTGAAAATTGCAGGAACTTCAAACCGGCACTAGGAAACAGACTGAGAAAGCAGAGAAAAGTGTCTCCTGCCACCCGTTCCCTTGGTGCTAGATGAACGAACGTCTCTCCACTTGCTCAGTTCTGAGAGATAAGTGTGTGTGAAAGCCGTCCTTAACCTAGCTTGTTGGGAACACAAAGTTTCTTTTCAGTTGCAAACTCCATTCCAAACATATATATGGGGAGGTACTAGCTCCAAATCGGTTTTACAGTGAAAACTGCAGGAACTTCAAACCGGCACTAGGAAACAGACTGAGAAAGCAGAGAAAAAGTGACTCCTGCAACCCGTTCCCTTGGTGCTAGATGAACGAACGTCTCGCCACTTACTCAGTTCTGAGAGATAAGTGTGTGTGAAAGCCGTACTTCACCTTGCTTGTTGGGAACACAAAGTTTCTTTTCAGTTGCAAACTCCATTCCATACATATAAAAGGGGGGGTACTAGCTCCAACTCGGTTTCACAGTGAAAACTGCAGGAACTTCAAACAGGCACTAGGAAACAGACTGAGAAAGCAGAGAAAAAGTGTTACCTGCAACCCGTTCCCTTGGTGCTAGATGAACGAACGTCTCTCCACTTGCTCAGTTCTGAGAGATAAGTGTGTGTGAAAGCCGTCCTTCACCTAGCTTGATGGGAACACAAAGTTTCTTTTCAGTTGCAAACTCCATTCCATACATATATATGGGGAGGTACTAGCTCCAACTCGATTTTACAGTGAAAATTGCAGGAACTTCAAACCGGGACTAGGAAACAGACTGAGAAAGCAGAGAAAAATATCTCCTTCAACCAATTCCCTTGGTGCTAGATGAACGAACGTCTCTCCACATGCTCAGTTCTGAGAGTTAATTGTGTGTGAAAGCCGTCTTTAACCTATCTTGTTGGTAACACAAAGTTTCTTTTCAGTTGCAAACTCCATTCCATACATATATATGGGGAGGTACTAGCTCCAACTCGGTTTTACAGTGAAATCTGAAGGAACTTCAAACCGGCACTAGGAAACTGACTGAGAATGCAGAGAAAAAGTGTCTCCTGCAACCCGTTCCCTTGGTGCTAGATGAACGATCGTCTCTCCACATGCTTATTTCTGAGAGATATGTGTGTGTGAAAGCCGTCCTTCACCTAGCTTTGTGGGAACACAAATTTTCTATTCAGTTGCAAACTCCATTCCATACATATATATGGGGAGGTACTAGCTCCAATTCGGTTTTACAGTGAAAACTGCAGGAACTTCAAACCGGCACTAGGAAACAGACTGAGAAAGCAGAGAAAAAGTGACTCCTGCAACACGTTCCCTTGGTGCTAGATGAACGAACGTCTCTCCACTTGCTCAGTTCTCAGAGTTAAGTGTGAGTGAAAGCCGTCTTTCACCTACATTGTTGGGAACACAAAGTTTCTTTTCAGTTGCAAACTCCATTCCAAACGTATATATTTGGAGGTACTAGCTCCAACTCGGTTTTACAGTGAAAACTGCAGGAACTTCAAACCGGCACCAGGAAACAGACTGAGAAAGCAGAGAAAAAGTGTCTCCTGCAACCCGTTCCATTGGTGCTAGATGAACGAACGTCTCTCCACTTGCTCAGTTCTGAGAGTTAAGTGTGTGTGAAAGCCTTCCTTCACCTAGCTTGTTGGGAACACAAAGTTTCTTTTAAGATGCAAACTGCATTCCATACATATATATGGGGAGGTACTAGCTCCAACTCGGTTTTACAGTGAAAATTGCAGGAACTTCAAACCGGCACTAGGAAACAGACTGAGAAATCAGAGAAAAGTGTCTCCTGCCACCCGTTCCCTTGGTGCTAGATGAACGAACGTCTCTCCACTTGCTCAGTTCTGAGAGATAAGTGTGTGTGAAAGCCGTCCTTAACCTAGCTTGTTGGGAACACAAAGTTTCTTTTCAGTTGCAAACTCCATTCCAAACATATATATGGGGAGGTACTAGCTCCAAATCGGTTTTACAGTGAAAACTGCAGGAACTTCAAACCGGCACCTGGAAACAGACTGAGAAAGCAGAGAAAAAGTGACTCCTGCAACCCGTTCCCTTGGTGCTAGATGAACGAACGTCTCTCCACATGCTCAGTTCTGAGAGATAAGTGTGTGTGAAAGCCGTACTTCACCTAGCTTGTTGGGAACACAAAGTTTCTTTTCAGTTGCATACTCCATTCCATACATATAAAAGGGGGGGTACTAGCTCCAACTCGGTTTCACAGTGAAAACTGCAGGAACTTCAAACCGGCACTAGGATACAGACTGAGAAAGCAGAGAAAAAGTGTCTCCTGCAACCAGTTCCCTTGGTGCTAGATGAACGAACGTCTCTCCACTTGCTCAGTTCTGAGAGATAAGTGTGTGTGAAAGTCGTACTTCACCTAGCTTGTTGGGAACACAAAGTTTCTTTTCATTTGCAAACTCCATTCCATACATATATATGGGGAGGTACTAGCTCCAACTCGGTTTTACAATGAAAACTGCAGGAACTTCAAACCCGCACTAGGATACAGACTGAGAAAGCAGAGAAAAAGTGTCTAGTGAAACCCGTTCCCTTGGTGCTAGATGAACGAACGTCTCTCCACTTGCTCAGTTCTGAGAGATAAGTGTGTGTGAAAGCCGTCCTTCACCTAGCTTGTTGGGAACACAAAGTTTCTTTTCAGTTGCAAACTCCATTCCAAACATATATATGGGGAGGAACTAGCTCCAACTCTGTTTTACAGTGAAAACTGCAGGAACTTCAAACCGGCACTAGGAAACAGACTGAGAAAGCAGAGAAATAGTGCCTCCTGCAACTCGTTCCCTTGTTGCTAGATGAACGATCGTCTCTCCACTTGCTCAGTTCTGAGAGA
Source organism: Camelus dromedarius (assembly GCF_036321535.1). Taxonomy (NCBI): domain Eukaryota; kingdom Metazoa; phylum Chordata; class Mammalia; order Artiodactyla; family Camelidae; genus Camelus; species Camelus dromedarius. Next base: position 656,695 of record NW_026989793.1, on the reverse strand, counting down.
TAAGTGTGTGTGAAAGCCGTCCTTCACCTAGCTTGTTGGGAACACAAAGTTTCTTTTCTGTTGCAAACTCCATTCCATACATATATATGGGGAGGTACTAGCTCCAACTCGGTTTTACAGTGAAATCTGAAGGAACTTCAAACCGGCACTAGGAAACTGACTGAGAAAGCAGAGAAAAAGTGTCTCCTGCAACCCATTCCCTTGGTGCTGGATGAACGACCGTCTCTCCACATGCTCAGTTCTGAGAGTTAAGTGTGTGTGAAACCCGTCCTTCACCTAGCTTGTTGGGAACACAAAGTTTCTTTTAAGATGCAAACTGCATTCCATACATATATATGGGGAGGTACTAGCTCCAACTCGGTTTTACAGTGAAAATTGCAGGAACTTCAAACCGGCACTAGGAAACAGACTGAGAAAGCAGAGAAAAGTGTCTCCTGCCACCCGTTCCCTTGGTGCTAGATGAACGAACGTCTCTCCACTTGCTCAGTTCTGAGAGATAAGTGTGTGTGAAAGCCGTCCTTAACCTAGCTTGTTGGGAACACAAAGTTTCTTTTCAGTTGCAAACTCCATTCCAAACATATATATGGGGAGGTACTAGCTCCAAATCGGTTTTACAGTGAAAACTGCAGGAACTTCAAACCGGCACTAGGAAACAGACTGAGAAAGCAGAGAAAAAGTGACTCCTGCAACCCGTTCCCTTGGTGCTAGATGAACGAACGTCTCGCCACTTACTCAGTTCTGAGAGATAAGTGTGTGTGAAAGCCGTACTTCACCTTGCTTGTTGGGAACACAAAGTTGCTTTTCAGTTGCAAACTCCATTCCATACATATAAAAGGGGGGGTACTAGCTCCAACTCGGTTTCACAGTGAAAACTGCAGGAACTTCAAACAGGCACTAGGAAACAGACTGAGAAAGCAGAGAAAAAGTGTTACCTGCAACCCGTTCCCTTGGTGCTAGATGAACGAACGTCTCTCCACTTGCTCAGTTCTGAGAGATAAGTGTGTGTGAAAGCCGTCCTTCACCTAGCTTGATGGGAACACAAAGTTTCTTTTCAGTTGCAAACTCCATTCCATACATATATATGGGGAGGTACTAGCTCCAACTCGATTTTACAGTGAAAATTGCAGGAACTTCAAACCGGGACTAGGAAACAGACTGAGAAAGCAGAGAAAAATATCTCCTTCAACCAATTCCCTTGGTGCTAGATGAACGAACGTCTCTCCACATGCTCAGTTCTGAGAGTTAATTGTGTGTGAAAGCCGTCTTTAACCTATCTTGTTGGTAACACAAAGTTTCTTTTCAGTTGCAAACTCCATTCCATACATATATATGGGGAGGTACTAGCTCCAACTCAGTTTTACAGTGAAATCTGAAGGAACTTCAAACCGGCACTAGGAAACTGACTGAGAATGCAGAGAAAAAGTGTCTCCTGCAACCCGTTCCCTTGGTGCTAGATGAACGATCGTCTCTCCACATGCTTATTTCTGAGAGATATGTGTGTGTGAAAGCCGTCCTTCACCTAGCTTTGTGGGAACACAAATTTTCTATTCAGTTGCAAACTCCATTCCATACATATATGTGGGGAGGTACTAGCTCCAATTCGGTTTTACAGTGAAAACTGCAGGAACTTCAAACCGGCACTAGGAAACAGACTGAGAAAGCAGAGAAAAAGTGACTCCTGCAACACGTTCCCTTGGTGCTAGATGAACGAACGTCTCTCCACTTGCTCAGTTCTCAGAGTTAAGTGTGAGTGAAAGCCGTCTTTCACCTACATTGTTGGGAACACAAAGTTTCTTTTCAGTTGCAAACTCCATTCCAAACGTATATATTTGGAGGTACTAGCTCCAACTCGGTTTTACAGTGAAAACTGCAGGAACTTCAAACCGGCACTAGGAAACAGACTGAGAAAGCAGAGAAAAAGTGTCTCCTGCAACCCGTTCCATTGGTGCTAGATGAACGAACGTCTCTCCACTTGCTCAGTTCTGAGAGTTAAGTGTGTGTGAAAGCCTTCCTTCACCTAGCTTGTTGGGAACACAAAGATTCTTTTAAGATGCAAACTGCATTCCATACATATATATGGGGAGGTACTAGCTCCAACTCGGTTTTACAGTGAAAATTGCAGGAACTTCAAACCGGCACTAGGAAACAGACTGAGAAATCAGAGAAAAGTGTCTCCTGCCACCCGTTCCCTTGGTGCTAGATGAACGAACGTCTCTCCACTTGCTCAGTTCTGAGAGATAAGTGTGTGTGAAAGCCGTCCTTAACCTAGCTTGTTGGGAACACAAAGTTTCTTTTCAGTTGCAAACTCCATTCCAAACATATATATGGGGAGGTACTAGCTCCAAATCGGTTTTACAGTGAAAACTGCAGGAACTTCAAACCGGCACCTGGAAACAGACTGAGAAAGCAGAGAAAAAGTGACTCCTGCAACCCGTTCCCTTGGTGCTAGATGAACGAACGTCTCTCCACATGCTCAGTTCTGAGAGATAAGTGTGTGTGAAAGCCGTACTTCACCTAGCTTGTTGGGAACACAAAGTTTCTTTTCAGTTGCATACTCCATTCCATACATATAAAAGGGGGGGTACTAGCTCCAACTCGGTTTCACAGTGAAAACTGCAGGAACTTCAAACAGGCAGTAGGAAACAGACTGAGAATGCAGAGAAAAAGTGTTTCCTGCAACCAGTTCCCTTGGTGCTAGATGAACGAACGTCTCTCCACTTGCTCAGTTCTGAGAGATAAGTGTGTGTGAAAGCCGTCCTTCACCTAGCTTGATGGGAACACAAAGTTTCTTTTCAGTTGCAAACTCCATTCCATACATATATATGGGGAGGTACTAGCTCCAACTCGATTTTACAGTGAAAATTGCAGGAACTTCAAACCGGGACTAGGAAACAGACTGAGAAAGCAGAGAAAAATGTCTCCTGCAACCCGTTCCCTTGGTGCTAGATGAACGAACGTCTCTCCACATGCTCAGTTCTGAAAGTTAAGTGTGTGTGAAAGCCGTCTTTAACCTATCTTGTTGGTAACACAAAGTTTCTTTTCAGTTGCAAACTCCATTCCATACATATATATGGGGAGGTACTAGCTCCAACACGGTTTTACAGTGAAAACTGCAGGAACTTCAAACCGGAACTAGGAAACAGACTGAGAAAGCAGAGAAAACGTGTCTCCTGCAACCCGTTCCCTTGGTGCTAGATGAACGAACTTCTCTCCACTTGCTCAGTTCTGAGAGATAAGTGTGTGTGAAAGCCGTCCTTCACCTAGCTTGTTGGGAACACAAAGTTTCTTTTCAGTTGCAAACTCCATTCCAAACATATATATGGGGTGGTACGAGCTCCAACTCGGTTTTACAGTGAAAACTGCAGGAACTTCAAACCGGCACTAGGAATCAGACTGAGAAAGCAGAGAAAAAGTGTCTCCTGCAACCCATTCCCTTGGTGCTAGATGAACGAACGTCTCTCCACTTGCTCAGTTCTGAGAGATAAGTGTGTGTGAAAGCCGTCCTTCACCTAGCTTGTTGGGAACACAAAGTTTCTTTTCAGTTGCAAACTCCATTCCAAACATATATATGGGGTGGTACGAGCTCCAGCTCGGTTTTACAGTGAAAACTGCAGGAACTTCAAACCGGCACTAGGAATCAGACTGAGAAAGCAGAGAAAAAGTGTCTCCTGCAACCCATTCCCTTGGTGCTAGATGAACGAACGTCTCGCCACTTACTCAGTTCTGAGAGATAAGTGTGTGTGAAAGCCGTACTTCAACTAGCTTGTTGGGAACACAAAGTTTCTTTTCAGTTGCAAACTCCATTCCATACATATAAAAGGGGGGGTACTAGCTCCAACTCGGTTTCACAGTGAAAACTGCAGGAACTTCAAACCGGCACTAGGAAACTGACTGAGAATGCAGAGAAAAAGTGTCTCCTGCAACCCGTTCCCTTGGTGCTAGATGAACGATCGTCTCTCCACATGCTTATTTCTGAGAGATATGTGTGTGTGAAAGCCGTCCTTCACCTAGCTTTGTGGGAACACAAATTTTCTATTCAGTTGCAAACTCCATTCCATACATATATATGGGGAGGTACTAGCTCCAATTCGGTTTTACAGTGAAAACTGCAGGAACTTCAAACCGGCACTAGGAAACAGACTGAGAAAGCAGAGAAAAAGTGACTCCTGCAAACTGTTCCCTTGGTGCTAGATGAACGAACGTCTCTCCACTTGCTCAGTTCTCAGAGTTAAGTGTGTGTGAAAGCCGTCTTTCACCTACATTGTTGGGAACACAAAGTTTCTTTTCAGTTGCAAACTCCATTCCAAACGTATATATGGGGAGGTACTAGCTCCAACTCGGTTTTACAGTGAAAACTGCAGGAACTTCAAACCGGCACTAGGAAACAGACTGAGAAAGCAGAGAAAAAGTGTCTCCTGCAACCCGTTCCATTGGTGCTAGATGAACGAAAGTCTCTCCACTTGCTCAGTTCTGAGAGTTAAGTGTGTGTGAAAGCCGTCCTTCACCTAGCTTGTTGGGAACACAAAGTTTCTTTTCAGTTGCAAACTCCATTCCATACATATAAAAGGGGGGGTACTAGCTCCAACTCGGTTTCACAGTGAAAATTGCAGGAACTTCAAACAGGCACTAGGAAACAGACTGAGAAAGCAGAGAAAAAGTGTTTCCTGCAACCCGTTCCCTTGGTGCTAGATGAACGAACGTCTCTCCACTTGCTCAGTTCTGAGAGATAAGTGTGTGTGAAAGCCGTCCTTCACCTAGCTTGATGGGAACACAAAGTTTCTTTTCAGTTGCAAACTCCATTCCATACATATATATGGGGAGGTACAAGCTCCAACTCGATTTTACAGTGAAAATTGCAGGAACTTCAAACCGGGACTAGGAAACAGACTGAGAAAGCAGAGAAAAATGTCTCCTGCAACCCGTTCCCTTGGTGCTAGATGAACGAACGTCTCTCCACATGCTCAGTTCTGAGAGTTAAGTGTGTGTGAAAGCCGTCTTTAACCTATTTTGTTGGTAACACAAAGTTTCTTTTCAGTTGCAAACTCCATTCCATACATATATATGGGGAGGTACTAGCTCCAACTCGGTTTTACAGAGAAAATTGCAGGAACTTCAAACCGGCACTAGGAAACAGACTTAGAATGCAGAGAAAATGTGTCTCCTGCAACCCGTTCCCTTGGTGCTAGATGAACGAACGTCTCTCCACTTGCTCAGTTCTGAGAGATAAGTGTGTGTGAAAGCCGTCCTTCACCTAGCTTGTTGGGAACACAAGTTCCTTTTCAGTTGCTAACTCCATTCCATTCATACATATGGGGAGGTACTAGCTCCAACTCGGTTTTACAGTGAAAACTGCAGGAACTTCAAACCGGCACTAGGAAACAGACTGGGAAAGCAGAGAAAAATGTCTCCTGCAACCCGTTCCCTTGGTGCTAGATGAACGAACGTCTCTCCACTTGCTCAGTTCTGAGAGATAAGTGTGTGTGAAAGCCGTCCTTCACCTAGCTTGTTGGGAACACAAAGTTTCTTTTCAGTTGCAAACTCCATTCCAAACATATATATGGGGTGGTACGAGCTCCAACTCGGTTTTACAGTGAAAACTGCAGGAACTTCAAACCGGCACTAGGAATCAGACTGAGAAAGCAGAGAAAAAGTGTCTCCTGCAACCCATTCCCTTGGTGCTAGATGAACGAACGTCTCTCCACTTGCTCAGTTCTGAGAGATAAGTGTGTGTGAAAGCCGTCCTTCACCTAGCTTGTTGGGAACACAAAGTTTCTTTTCAGTTGCAAACTCCATTCCAAACATATATATGGGGTGGTACGAGCTCCAGCTCGGTTTTACAGTGAAAACTGCAGGAACATCAAACCGGCACTAGGAATCAGACTGAGAAAGCAGAGAAAAAGTGTCTCCTGCAACCCATTCCCTTGGTGCTAGATGAACGAACGTCTCTCCACTTGCTCAGTTCTGAGAGATAAGTGTGTATGAAAGCCGTCCTTCACCTAGCTTGATGGGAAAACAAAGTTTCTTTTCAGTTGCAAACTCCATTCCATACATATATATGGGGAGGTACTAGCTCCAACTCGATTTTACAGTGAAAATTGCAGGAACTTCAAACCGGGACTAGGAAACAGACTGAGAAAGCAGAGAAAAATGTCTCCTGCAACCCGTTCCCTTGGTGCTAGATGAACGAACGTCTCTCCACATGCTCAGTTCTGAGAGTTAAGTGTGTGTGAAAGCCGTCTTTAACCTATCTTGTTGGTAACACAAAGTTTCTTTTCAGTTGCAAACTCCATTCCATACATATATATGGGGAGGTACTAGCTCCAACTCGGTTTTACAGTGAAATCTGAAGGAACTTCAAACCGGCACTAGGAAACTGACTGAGAATGCAGAGAAAAAGTGTCTCCTGCAATCCGTTCCCTTGGTGCTAGATGAACGATCGTCTCTCCACATGCTTATTTCTGAGAGATATGTGTGTGTGAAAGCCGTCCTTCACCTAGCTTTGTGGGAACACAAATTTTCTATTCAGTTGCAAACTCCATTCCATACATATATATGTGGAGGTACTAGCTCCAATTCGGTTTTACAGTGAAAACTGCAGGAACTTCAAACCGGCACTAGGAAACAGACTGAGAAAGCAGAGAAAAAGTGACTCCTGCAACCCGTTCCCTTGGTGCTAGATGAACGAACGTCTCTCCACTTGCTCAGTTCTCAGAGTTAAGTGTGGGTGAAAGCCGTCTTTCACCTACATTGTTGGGAACACAAAGTTTCTTTTCAGTTGCAAACTCCATTCCAAACGTATATATGGGGAGGTACTAGCTCCAACTCGGTTTTACAGTGAAAACTGCAGGAACTTCAAACCGGCACTAGGAAACAGACTGAGAAAGCAGAGAAAAAGTGTCTCCTGCAACCCGTTCCATTGGTGCTAGATGAACGAACGTCTCTCCACTTGCTCAGTTCTGAGAGTTAAGTGTGTGTGAAAGCCGTCCTTCACCTAGCTTGTTGGGAACACAAAGTTTCTTTTAAGATGCAAACTGCATTCCATACATATATATGGGGAGGTACTAGCTCCAACTCGGTTTTACAGTGAAAATTGCAGGAACTTCAAACCGGCACTAGGAAACAGACTGCGAAAGCAGAGAAAAGTGTCTCCTGCCACCCGTTCCCTTGGTGCTAGATGAACGAACGTCTCTCCACTTGCTCAGTTCTGAGAGATAAGTGTGTGTGAAAGCCGTCCTTCACCTAGCTTGTTGGGAACACAAAGTTTCTTTTCAGTTGCAAACTCCATTCCATACATATAAAAGGGGGGGTACTAGCTCCAACTCGGTTTCACAGTGAAAACTGCAGGAACTTCAAACCGGCACTAGGAAACTGACTGAGAATGCAGAGAAAAAATGTCTCCGGCAACCCGTTCCCTTGGTGCTAGATGAACGATCGTCTCTCCACATGCTTATTTCTGAGAGATATGTGTGTGTGAAAGCCGTCCTTCACCTAGCTTTGTGGGAACACAAATTTTCTATTCAGTTGCAAACTCCATTCCATACATATATATGGGGAGGTACTAGCTCCAATTCGGTTTTACAGTGAAAACTGCAGGAACTTCAAACCGGCACTAGGAAACAGACTGAGAAAGCAGAGAAAAAGTGTCTCCTGCAACCCGTTCCATTGGTGCTAGATGAACGAACGTCTCTCCACTTGCTCAGTTCTGAGAGTTAAGTGTGTGTGAAAGCCGTCCTTCACCTAGCTTGTTGGGAACACAAAGTTTCTTTTAAGATGCAAACTGCATTCCATACATATATATGGGGAGGTACTAGCTCCAACTCGGTTTTACAGTGAAAATTGCAGGAACTTCAAACCGGCACTAGGAAACAGACTGAGAAAGCCGAGAAAAGAGTCTCCTGCCACCCGTTCCCTTGGTGCTAGATGAACGAACGTCTCTCCACTTGCTCAGTTCTGAGAGATAAGTGTGTGTGAAAGCCGTCCTTAACTTAGCTTGTTGGGAACACAAAGTTTCTTTTCAGTTGCAAACTCCATTCCAAACATATATATGGGGAGGTACTAGCTCCAAATCGGTTTTACAGTGAAAACTGCAGGAACTTCAAACCGGCACTAGGAAACAGACTGAGAAAGCAGAGAAAAAGTGACTCCTGCAACCCGTTCCCTTGGTGCTAGATGAACGAACGTCTCGCCACTTACTCAGTTCTGAGAGATAAGTGTGTGTGAAAGCCGTACTTCACCTAGCTTGTTGGGAACACAAAGTTTCTTTTCAGTTGCAAACTCCATTCCATACATATAAAAGGGGGGGTACTAGCTCCAACTCGGTTTCACAGTGAAAACTGCAGGAACTTCAAACAGGCACTAGGAAACAGACTGAGAAAGCAGAGAAAAAGTGTTTCCTGCAACCCGTTCCCTTGGTGCTAGATGAACGAACGTCTCTCCACTTGCTCAGTTCTGAGAGATAAGTGTGTGTGAAAGCCGTCCTTCACCTAGCTTGATGGGAACACAAAGTTTCTTTTCAGTTGCAAACTCCATTCCATACATATATATGGGGAGGTACAAGCTCCAACTCGATTTTACAGTGAAAATTGCAGGAACTTCAAACCGGGACTAGGAAACAGACTGAGAAAGCAGAGAAAAATGTCTCCTGCAACCCGTTCCCTTGGTGCTAGATGAACGAACGTCTCTCCACATGCTCAGTTCTGAGAGTTAAGTGTGTGTGAAAGCCGTCTTTAAACTATCTTGTTGATAACACAAAGTTTCTTTTCAGTTGCAAACTCCATTCCATACATATATATGGGGAGGTACTAGCTCCAACTCGGTTTTACAGAGAAAATTGCAGGAACTTCAAACCGGCACTAGGAAACAGACTTAGAAAGCAGAGAAAAAGTGTCTCCTGCAACCCGTTCCCTTGGTGCTAGATGAACGAACGTCTCTCCACTTGCTCAGTTCTGAGAGACAAGTGTGTGTGAAAGCCGTCCTTCACCTAGCTTGTTGGGAACACAAGTTCCTTTTCAGTTGCTAACTCCATTCCATTCATACATATGGGGAGGTACTAGCTCCAACTCGGTTTTACAGTGAAAACTGCAGGAACTTCAAACCGGCACTAGGAAACAGACTGGGAAAGCAGAGAAAAATGTCTCCTGCAACCCGTTCCCTTGGTGCTAGATGAACGAACGTCTCTCCACTTGCTCAGTTCTGAGAGATAAGTGTGTGTGAAAGCCGTCCTTCACCTAGCTTGTTGGGAACACAAAGTTTCTTTTCAGTTGCAAACTCCATTCCAAACATATATATGGGGTGGTACGAGCTCCAGCTCGGTTTTACAGTGAAAACTGCAGGAACTTCAAACCGGCACTAGGAATCAGACTGAGAAAGCAGAGAAAAAGTGTCTCATGCAACCCATTCCCTTGGTGCTAGATGAACGAACGTCTCTCCACTTGCTCAGTTCTGAGAGATAAGTGTGTGTGAAAGCCGTCCTTCACCTAGCTTGTTGGGAACACAAAGTTTCTTTTAAGTTGCAAACTCCATTCCATACATATATATGGGGAGGTGTTAGCTCCAACTCGGTTTTACAGTGAAAATTGCAGGAACTTCAAACCGGCACTAGGAAACAGACTTAGGATGCAGAGAAAAAGTGTCTCCTGCAACCCGATCCCTTGGTGCTAGATGAACGAACGTCTCTCCACATTCTCAGTTCTGAGTGATAACTGTGTGTGAAAGCCGTCCTTCACCTAGATTGTTGGGAACACAAAGTTTCTTTTCAGTTGCAAACTCCATTCCATACATATATATGGGGAGGTACTAGCTCCAACTCGGTTGTACAGTGAAATCTGAAGGAACTTCAAACCGGCACTAGGAAAGAGACTGAGAAAGCAGAGAAAAAATGTCTCCTGCAACCCGTTCCGTTGGTGCTAGATGAACGAACGTCTCTCCACTTGCTCACTTCTGAGAGTTAAGTGTGTGTGAAAGCCGTCCTTCACCTAGCTTGTTGGGAACACAAAGTTTCTTTTAAGTTGCAAACTCCATTCCATACATATATATGGGGAGGTACTAGCTCCAACTCGATTTTACAGTGAAAATTGCAGGAACTTCAAACCGGCACTAGGAAACAGACTTAGAAAGCAGAGAAAAAGTGTCTCCTGCAACCCGTTCCCTTGGTGCTAGATGAACGAAAGTCTCTCCACATGCTCAGTTCTGAGAGTAAAGTGTGTGTGAAAGCCGTCTTTCACCTAGCTTGATGGGAACACAAAGTTTCTTTTCAGTTGCAAACACCATTCCATACATATATATGGGGAGGTACTAGCGCCAACTCGGTTTTACAGTGAAAATTGCAGGAACTTCAAACCGGCACTGGGAAACAGACTGAGAAAGCAGAGAAAAAGTGTCTCCTGCAACCCGTTCCCTTGGTGCTAGATGAACGAACGTCTCTCCACATGCTCAGTTCTAGGAGTTAAGTGTGTGTGAAAGCCGTCCTTCACCTAGCTTGTTTTGAACAGAAAGTTTCTTTTCAGTTGCAAACTCTATTCCATACATATATATGGGGAGGTACTAGCTCCAACTCGGTTTTACAGTGAAATCTAAAGTAACTTCAAACCGGCACTAGGAAACAGACTGAGAAAGCAGAGAAAAAGTGTCTCCTGCAACCCGTTCCCTTGGTGCTAGATTAACGAAACTCTCTCCACTTGCTCAGTTCTGAGAGTTAAGTGTGTGTGAAAGCCGTCCTTCACCTAGCTTGTTGGGAACACAAAGTTTCTTTTAAGATGCAAACTGCATTCCATACATATAAATGGGGAGGTACTAGCTCCAACTCGGTTTTACAGAGAAAATTGCAGGAACTTCAAACCGGCACTAGGAAACAGACTTAGAAAGCAGAGAAAAAGTGTCTCCTGCAAACCGTTCCCTTGGTGCTAGATGAACGAACGTCTCTCCACTTGCTCAGTTCTGAGAGATAAGTGTGTGTGAAAGCCGTCCTTCACCTAGCTTGTTGGGAACACAAGTTCCTTTTCAGTTGCTAACTCCATTCCATTCATACATATGGGGAGGTACTAGCTCCAACTCGGTTTTACAGTGAAAACTGCAGGAACTTCAAACCGGCACTAGGAAACAGACTGGGAAAGCAGAGAAAAATGTCTCCTGCAACCCGTTCCCTTGGTGCTAGATGAACGAACGTCTCTCCACTTGCTCAGTTCTGAGAGATAAGTGTGTGTGAAAGCCGTCCATCACCTAGCTTGTTGGGAACACAAAGTTTCTTTTCAGTTGCAAACTCCATTCCAAACATATATATGGGGTGGTACGAGCTCCAACTCGGTTTTACAGTGAAAACTGCAGGAACTTCAAACCGGCACTAGGAATCAGACTGAGAAAGCAGAGAAAAAGTGTCTCCTGCAACCCATTCCCTTGGTGCTAGATGAACGAACGTCTCTCCACTTGCTCAGTTCTGAGAGATAAGTGTGTGTGAAAGCCGTCCTTCACCTAGCTTGTTGGGAACACAAAGTTTCTTTTCAGTTGCAAACTCCATTCCAAACATATATATGGGGTGGTACGAGCTCCAGCTCGGTTTTACAGTGAAAACTGCAGGAACTTCAAACCGGCACTAGGAATCAGACTGAGAAAGCAGAGAAAAAGTGTCTCCTGCAACCCATTCCCTTGGTGCTAGATGAACGAACGTCTCTCCACTTGCTCAGTTCTGAGAGATAAGTGTGTGTGAAAGCCGTCCTTCACCTAGCTTGTTGGGAACACAAAGTTTCTTTTCAGTTGCAAACTCCATTCCATACATATATATGGGGAGGTACTAACTCCAACTCGGTTTTACAGTGAAAAATGCAGTAACTTAAAACCGGCACTAGGAAACAGACTGAGAAAGCAGAGAAAATGTGTCTCCTGCAACCCGTTCCCTTGGTGCTAGATGAACGAACGTCTCTCCACTTGCTCAGTTCTGAGAGTTAAGTGTGTGTGAAAGCCGTCCTTCACCTAGCTTCTTGGGAACACAAAGTTTCTTTTAAGTTGCAAACTCCATTCCATACATATATATGGGGAGGTGTTAGCTCCAACTCGGTTTTACAGTGAAAATTGCAGGAACTTCAAACCGGCACTAGGAAACAGACTTAGGATGCAGAGAAAAAGTGTCTCCTGCAACCCGATCCCTTGGTGCTAGATGAACGAACGTCTCTCCACATTCTCAGTTCTGAGTGATAACTGTGTGTGAAAGCCGTCCTTCACCTAGATTGTTGGGAACACAAAGTTTCTTTTCAGTTGCAAACTCCATTCCATACATATATATGGGGAGGTACTAGCTCCAACTCGGTTTTACAGTGAAATCTGAAGGAACTTCAAACCGGCACTAGGAAACAGACTGAGAAAGCAGAGAAAAAGTGTCTCCTGCAACCCGTTCCGTTGGTGCTAGATGAACGAACGTCTCTCCACTTGCTCACTTCTGAGAGTTAAGTGTGTGTGAAAGCCGTCCTTCACCTAGCTTGTTGGGAACACAAAGTTTCTTTTAAGTTGCAAACTCCATTCCATACATATATATGGGGAGATACTAGCTCCAACTCGATTTTACAGTGAAAATTGCAGGAACTTCAAACCGGCACTAGGAAACAGACTGAGAAAGCAGAGAAAAAGTGTCTCCTGCAACCCGTTCCCTTGGTGCTAGATGAACGAAAGTCTCTCCACATGCTCAGTTCTGAGAGTTAAGTGTGTGTGAAAGCCGACTTTCACCTAGCTTGATGGGAACACAAAGTTTCTTTTCAGTTGCAAACACCATTCCATACATATATATGGGGAGGTACTAGCGCCAACTCGGTTTTACAGTGAAAATTGCAGGAACTTCAAACCGGCACTGGGAAACAGACTGAGAAAGCAGAGAAAAAGTGTCTCCTGCAACCCGTTCCCTTGGTGCTAGATGAACGAAAGTCTCTCCACATGCTCAGTTCTAGGAGTTAAATGTGTGTGAAAGCCGTCCTTCACCTAGCTTGTTGGGAACACAAAGTTTCTTTTCAGTTGCAAACTCTATTCCATACATATATATGGGGAGGTACTAGCTCCAACTCGGTTTTACAGTGAAATCTAAAGTAACTTCAAACCGGCACTAGGAAACAGACTGAGAAAGCAGAGAAAAAGTGTCTCCTGCAACCCGTTCCCTTGGTGCTAGATTAACGAAACTCTCTCCACTTGCTCAGTTCTGAGAGTTAAGTGTGTGTGAAAGCCGTCCTTCACCTAGCTTGTTGGGAACACAAAGTTTCTTTTAAGATGCAAACTGCATTCCATACATATATATGGGGAGGTACTAGCTCCAACTCGGTTTTACAGTGAAAACTGCAGGAATTTCAAACCGGCACTAGGAATCAGACTGAGAAAGCAGAGAAAAAATGTCTCCTGCAACCCATTCCCTTAGTGCTAGATGAACGAACGTCTCTCCACTTGCTCAGTTCTGAGAGATAAGTGTGTGTGAAAGCCGTCCTTCACCTAGCTTGTTGGGAACACAAAGTTTCTTTTCAGTTGCAAACTCCATTCCATACATATATATGGGGAGGTACTAACTCCAAATCGGTTTGACAGTGAAAACTGCAGGAACTTCAAAACGGCACTAGGAAACAGACTGAGAAAGCAGAGAAAAGTGTCTCCTGCAACCCGTTCCCTTGGTGCTAGACGAACGAACGTCTCTCCACTTGCTCAGTTCTGAGAGTTAAGTGTGTGTGAAAGCCGTCCTTAACCTAGCTTGTTGGGAACACAAAGTTTCTTTTAAGTTGCAAACTCCATTCCATACATATATATGGGGAGGTACTAGCTCCAACTCGGTTTGACAGTGAAAACTGCAGGAATTTCAAACCGGCACTAGGGAACAGACTGAGAAAGCAGAGAAAAATGTCTCCTGCAACCCGTTTCCTTGGTGCTAGATGAACGAACGTCTCTCAACTTGCTCAGTTCTGAGAAATAAGTTTGTGTGAAAGCCGTCGTTCACCTAGCTTGCTGGGAACACAAAGTTTCTTTTCAGTTGCAAACTCCACTCCATACATATATATGGGAACGTACTAGCTCCTAATCGGTTTGACAGTGAAAACTGCAGGAACTTCAAACCGGCACTAGGAAACAGACTGAGAAAGCAGAGGAAAAGTGTCTCCTGCAACCCGTTCCCTTGGTGCTAGATGAACGATCGTCTCTCCACATGCTTATTTCTGAGAGATAAGTGAGTGTGAAAGCCGTCCTTCACCTAGCTTGTTGGGAACACAAAGTTTCTTTTCAGTTGCAAACTCCATTCCATACATATATATGGGGAGGTACTAGCTCAAATTCGGGTTTACAGTGAAAACTGCAGGAACTTCAAACCGGCACTAGGAAACAGACTGAGAAAGCAGAGAAAAAGTGTCTCCTGCAACCCGTTCCCTTGGTGCTAGATGAACGAACGTCTCTCCACTTGCTCAGTTCTGAGAGATATGTGTGTGTGAACGCCGTCCTTCAAATAGCTTGTTGGGAACACAAAGTTTCTTTTCAGTTGCAATCTCCATTCCATACATATAAATGGGGAGGTACTAGCTCCAACTCGGTTTTACAGTGAAAACTGCAGGAACTTCAAACAGGCACTAGGAAACAGACTGAGAAAGCAGAGAAAAAGTGTCTCCTGCATCCCGTTCCCTTGGTGCTAGATGAACGAACGTCTCTCCACTTGCTCAGTTCTGAGAGATAAGTGTGTGTGAAAGCCGTCCTTCAACTAGCTTGTTGGGAACACAAAGTTTCTTTTCAGTTGCAAAAACCATTCCATACATATATATGGGGAGGTACTAGCTCCAACAAGGTTTTACAGTGAAAACTGCAGAAACTTCCAACCGGCACTAGGAAACAGACTGAGAAACAGAGAAAAAGTGTTTCCTGCAACCCGTTCACTTGGTGCTAGATGAACGAACGTCTCTCCACTTGCTCAGTTCTGAGAGATAAGTATGTGTGAAAGCCGTCCTTCACCTATATTGTTCTGAACACAAAGTTTCTTTTCAGTTGCAAACTCCATTCCATACATATATATGGGGAGGTACTAGCTCCAAATCGGTTTTACAGTGAAATCTGCAGGAACTTCAAACCGGCATTAGGAAACAGACAGAGAATGCAGAGAAAAAGTGTCTCCTGCAACCCGTTCCCTTGATGCTAGATGAACGAACGTCTCTCCACTTGCTCAGTTCTGAGAGATAAGTGTGTGTGAAAGCCGTCCTTCACCCAGCTTGTTGGGAACACAAAGTTTCTTTTCAGTTGCAAACTCCATTCCATACATATATATGGGGAGGTACTAGCTCCAAATTGGTTTTACAGTGAAATCTGAAGGAACTTCAAACTGGCACTAGGAAACAGACTGAGAAATCAGAGAAAAATTGTCTCCTGCAACCCGTTCCCTTGGTGCTAGATGAACGAACGTCTCTCCACTTGCTCAGTTCTGAGAGTTAAGTGTGTGAAAGCCGTCCTTCACCTAGCTTGCTGGGAACACAAAGTTTCTTTTCAGTTGCAAACTCAATTCCATACATATATATGGGGAGGTACTAGCTCCAACTCGGTTTTACAGTGAAAATTGCAGGAACTTCAAACCGGCACTAGGAAACAGACTGAGAAAGCAGAGAAAAATTGTCTCCTGCAACCCATTCCCTTGGTTCTAGATGAACGACCGTCTCTCCACATGCTCAGTTCTTGGTGATAAGTGTGTGTGAAAGCCGTCCTTCAACAAGATTGTTGGGAACACAAAGTTTCTTTTAGGTTGCAAACTCCATTCCATACATATATATGGGGAGGTACTAGCCCCAACTCGGTTTTACAGAGAAATCTGAAGGAACTTCAAACCGGCACTAGGAAACAGAATGAGAAAGCAGAGAAAATGTGTCTCCTGCAAACCGTTCTCTTGGTGCTAGATGAACGAACGTCTCTCCACTTGCTCAGTTCTGAGAGTTAAGTGTGTGTGAAAGCCGTCCTTCACTTAGCTTGTTGGGAACACAAAGTTTCTTTTAGGTTGCAAACTCCATTCCATACATATATATGGGGAGGTACTAGCTCCAACTCAGTTTTACAGTGAAATCTGAAGGAACTTCAAACCGGCACTAGGAAACAGAATGAGAAAGCAGAGAAATAGTGTCTCCTGCAACCCGTTCCCTTGGTGCTAGATGAACGAACGTCTCTCCACTTGCTCAGTTCTGAGAGATAATTGTGTGTGAAAGCCGTCCTTCACCTAGCTTGTTGGGAACACAAAGTTTCTTTTAAGATGCAAACTGCATTCCATACATATATATGGGGAGGTACTAGCTCCAACTCGGTTTTACAGTGAAAACTGCAGGAATTTCAAACAGGCACTAGGAATCAGACTGAGAAAGCAGAGAAAAAGTGTCTCCTGCAACCCATTCCCTTAGTGCTAGATGAACGAACGTCTCTCCACTTGCTCAGTTCTGAGAGATAAGTGTGTGTGAAAGCCGTACTTCACCTAGCTTGTTGGGATCACAAAGTTTCTTTTCAGTTGCAAACTCCATTCCATACATATATATGGGGACTTACTAACTCCAAATCGGTTTGACAGTGAAAACTGCAGGAACTTCAAAACGGCACTAAGAAACAGACTGAGAAAGCAGAGAAAAAGTGTCTCCTGCAACCCGTTCCCTTGGTGCTAGACGAACGAACGTCTCTCCACTTGCTCAGTTCTGAGAGTTAAGTGTGTGTGAAAGCCGTCCTTAACCTAGCTTGTTGGGAACACAAAGTTTCTTTTAAGTTGCAAACTCCATTCCATACATATATATGGGGACGTACTAGCTCCTAATCGGTTTGAAAGTGAAAACTGCAGGAACTTCAAACCGGCACTAGGAAACAGACTGAGAAAGCAGAGGAAAAGTGTCTCCTGCAACCCGTTCCCTTGGTGCTAGATGAACGATCGTCTCTCCACATGCTTATTTCTGAGAGATAAGTGAGTGTGAAAGCCGTCCTTCACCTAGCTTGTTGGGAACACAAAGTTTCTTTTCAGTTGCAAACTCCATTCCATACATATATATGGGGAGGTACTAGCTCCAACTCGGTTTTACAGTGAAAACTGCAGGAACTTCAAACCGGCACTAGGAAACAGACTGAGAAAGCAGAGAAAAAGTGTCTCCTGCAACCCGTTCCCTTGGTGCTAGATGAACGAACGTCTCTCCACTTGCTCAGTTCTGAGAGATATGTGTGTGTGAACGCCGTCCTTCAAATAGCTTGTTGGGAACACAAAGTTTCTTTTCAGTTGCAATCTCCATTCCATACATATAAATGGGGAGGTACTAGCTCCAACTCGGTTTTACAGTGAAAACTGCAGGAACTTCAAACAGGCACTAGGAAACAGACTGAGAAAGCAGAGAAAAAGTGTCTCCTGCAACCCGTTCCCTTGGTGCTAGATGAACGAACGTCTCTCCACTTGCTCAGTTCTGAGAGATAATTGTGTGTGAAAGCCGTCCTTCAACTAGCTTGTTGGGAACACAAAGTTTCTTTTCAGTTGCAAAAACCATTCCATACATATATATGGGGAGGTACTAGCTCCAACAAGGTTTTACAGTGAAAACTGCAGAAACTTCCAACCGGCAATAGGAAACAGACTGAGAAACAGAGAAAAAGTGTTTCCTGCAACCCGTTCACTTGGTGCTAGATGAACGAACGTCTCTCCACTTGCTCAGTTCTGAGAGATAAGTATGTGTGAAAGCCGTCCTTCACCTATATTGTTCTGAACACAAAGTTTCTTTTCAGTTGCAAACTCCATTCCATACATATATATGGGGAGGTACTAGCTCCAAATCGGTTTTACAGTGAAATCTGCAGGAACTTCAAACCGGCATTAGGAAACAGACTGAGAATGCAGAGAAAAAGTGTCTCCTGCAACCCGTTCCCTTGATGCTAGATGAACGAACGTCTCTCCACTTGCTCAGTTCTGAGAGATAAGTGTGTGTGAAAGCCGTCCTTCACCCAGCTTGTTGGGAACACAAAGTTTCTTTTCAGTTGCAAACTCCATTCCATACATATATATGGGGAGGTACTAGCTCCAACTTGTTTTACAGTGAAATCTGAAGGAACTTCAAACTGGCACTAGGAAACAGACTGAGAAAGCAGAGAAAAATTGTCTCCTGCAACCCGTTCCCTTGGTGCTAGATGAACGAATGTCTCTCCACTTGCTCAGTTCTGAGAGTTAAGTGTGTGTGAAAGCCGTCCTTCACCTAGCTTGCTGGGAACACAAAGTTTCTTTTCAGTTGCAAACTCAATTCCATACATATATATGGGGAGGTACTAGCTCCAACTCGGTTTTACAGTGAAAATTGCAGGAACTTCAAACCGGCACTAGGAAACAGACTGAGAAAGCAGAGAAAAATTGTCTCCTGCAACCCATTCCCTTGATTCTAGATGAACGACCGTCTCTCCACATGCTCAGTTCTTGGTGATAAGTGTGTGTGAAAGCCGTCCTTCAACAAGATTGTTGGGAACACAAAGTTTCTTTTAGGTTGCAAACTCCATTCCATACATATATATGGGGAGGTACTAGCCCCAACTCGGTTTTACAGAGAAATCTGAAGGAACTTCAAACCGGCACTAGGAAACAGAATGAGAAAGCAGAGAAAATGTGTCTCCTGCAAACCGTTCTCTTGGTGCTAGATGAACGAACGTCTCTCCACTTGCTCAGTTCTGAGAGTTAAGTGTGTGTGAAAGCCGTCCTTCACTTAGCTTGTTGGGAACACAAAGTTTCTTTTAGGTTGCAAACTCCATTCCATACATATATATGGGGAGGTACTAGCTCCAACTCAGTTTTACAGTGAAATCTGAAGGAACTTCAAACCGGCACTAGGAAACAGAATGAGAAAGCAGAGAAATAGTGTCTCCTGCAACCCGTTCCCTTGGTGCTAGATGAACGAACGTCTCTCCACTTGCTCAGTTCTGAGAGATAATTGTGTGTGAAAGCCGTCCTTCAACTAGCTTGTTGGGAACACAAAGTTTCTTTTCAGTTGCAAACTCCATTCCATACATATATATGGGGAGGTACTAGCTCCAACTCGGTTTTACAGTGAAAACTGCAGGAACTTCAAACCGGCACTAGGAGACAGACTGAGAAATCAGAGAAAAAGTGTCTCCTTCATCCCGTTCCTTTGGTGCTATATGAACGAACGTCTCTCCACTTGCTCAGTTCTGAAGAGATAAGTGTGTGTGAAAGCCGTCCTTCACCTAGCTTGGTGGGAACACAAAGTTTCTTTTCAGTTGCAAACTCCATTCCATACATATATATGGGGAGGTACTAGCTCCAACTCGGTTTTACAGTGAAAACTGCAGGAACTTCAAACCGGCACTAGGAAACTGACTGAGAATGCAGAGAAAAAGTGTCTCCTGCAACCCGTTCCCTTGTTGCTAGATGAACGAACGTCTCTCCACTTGCTCAGTTCTGAGAGTTAAGTGTGTGTGAAAGCCGTCCTTCACCTAGCTTCTTGGGAACACAAAGTTTCTTTTAAGTTGCAAACTCCATTCCATACATATATATGGGGAGGTGTAAGCTCCAACTGGGTTTTACAGTGAAAATTGCAGGAACTTCAAACCGGCACTAGGAAACAGACTTAGAAAGCAGAGAAAAAGTGTCTCCTGCAACCCGATCCCTTGGTGCTAGATGAACGAACGTCTCTCCACATTCTCAGTTCTGAGTGATAACTGTGTGTGAAAGCCGTCCTTCACCTAGATTGTTGGGAACACAAAGTTTCTTTTCAGTTGCAAACTCCATTCCATACATATATATGGGGAGGTACTAGCTCCAACTCGGTTTTACAGTGAAATCTGAAGGAACTTCAAACCGGCACTAGGAAACAGACTGAGAAAGCAGAGAAAAAGTGTCTCCTGCAACCCGATCCATTGGTGCTAGATGAACGAACGTCTCTCCACTTGCTCACTTCTGAGAGTTAAGTGTGTGTGAAAGCCGTCCTTCACCTAGCTTGTTGGGAACACAAAGTTTCTTTTAAGTTGCAAACTACATTCCATACATATATATGGGGAGGTACTAGCTCCAACTCGATTTTACAGTGAAAATTGCAGGAACTTCAAACCGGCACTAGGAAACAGACTGAGAAAGCAGAGAAAAAGTGTCTCCTGCAACCCGTTCCCTTGGTGCTAGATGAACGAAAGTCTCTCCACATGCTCAGTTCTGAGAGTTAAGTGTGTGTGAAAGCCGTCTTTCACCTAGCTTGATGGGAACACAAAGTTTCTTTTCAGTTGCAAACACCATTCCATACATATATATGGGGAGGTACTAGCGCCAACTCGGTTTTACAGTGAAAATTGCAGGAACTTCAAACCGGCACTGGGAAACAGACTGAGAAAGCAGAGAAAAAGTGTCTCCTGCAACCCGTTCCCTTGGTGCTAGATGAACGAACGTCTCTCCACATGCTCAGTTCTAGGAGTTAAGTGTGTGTGAAAGCCGTCCTTCACCTAGCTTGTTGGGAACACAAAGTTTCTTTTCAGTTGCAAACTCTATTCCATACATATATATGGGGAGGTACTAGCTCCAAATCGGTTTTACAGTGAAATCTAAAGTAACTTCAAACCGGCACTAGAAAACAGACTGAGAAAGCAGAGAAAAAGTGTCTCCTGCAACCCGTTCCCTTGGTGCTAGATTAACGAAACTCTCTCCACTTGCTCAGTTCTGAGAGTTAAGTGTGTGTGAAAGCCGTCCTTCACCTAGCTTGTTGGGAACACAAAGTTTCTTTTAAGATGCAAACTGCATTCCATACATATATATGGGGAGGTACTAGCTCCAACTCGGTTTTACAGTGAAAACTGCAGGAATTTCAAGCCGGCACTAGGAATCAGACTGAGAAAGCAGAGAAATAGTGTCTCCTGCAACCCATTCCCTTAGTGCTAGATGAACGAACGTCTCTCCACTTGCTCAGTTCTGAGAGATAAGTGTGTGTGAAAGCCGTCCTTCACCTAGCTTGTTGGGAACACAAAGTTTCTTTTCAGTTGCAAACTCCATTCCATACATATATATGGGGAGGTACTAACTCCAAATCGGTTTGACAGTGAAAACTGCAGGAACTTCAAAACGGCACTAGGAAACAGACTGAGAAAGCAGAGAAAAAGTGTCTCCTGCAACCCGTTCCCTTGGTGCTAGACGAACGAACGTCTCTCCACTTGCTCAGTTCTGAGAGTTAAGTGTGTGTGAAAGCCGTCCTTAACCTAGCTTGTTGGGAACACAAAGTTTCTTTTAAGTTGCAAACTCCATTCCATACATATATATGGGGAGGTACAATCTCCAACTCGGTTTGACAGTGAAAACTGCAGGAACTTCAAACCGGCACTAGGGAACAGACTGAGAAAGCAGAGAGAAATGTCTCCTGCAACCCGTTTCCTTGGTGCTAGATGAACGAACGTCTCTCAACTTGCTCAGTTCTGAGAAATAAGTGTGTGTGAAAGCCGTCGTTCACCTAGCTTGCTGGGAACACAAAGTTTCTTTTCAGTTGCTAACTCCACTCCATACATATATATGGGGAGGTACTAGCTCCAACTCGGTTTTACAGTGAAAACTGCAGGAACTTCAAACCGGCACTAGGAAACAGACTGAGAAAGCAGAGGAAAAGTGTCTCCTGCAACCCGTTCCCTTGGTGCTAGATGAACGATCGTCTCTCCACATGCTTATTTCTGAGAGATAAGTGAGTGTGAAAGCCGTCCTTCACCTAGCTTGTTGGGAACACAAAGTTTCTTTTCAGTTGCAAACTCCATTCCATACATATATATGGGGAGGTACTAGCTCCAACTCGGTTTTACAGTGAAAACTGCAGGAACTTCAAACCGGCACTAGGAAACAGACTGAGAAAGCAGAGAAAAACTGTCTCCTGCAACCCGTTCCCTTGGTGCTAGATGAACGAACGTCTCTCCACTTGCTCAGTTCTGAGAGATATGTGTGTGTGAACGCCGTCCTTCAAATAGCTTGTTGGGAACACAAAGTTTCTTTTCAGTTGCAAACTCCATTCCATACATATAAATGGGGAGGTACTAGCTCCAACTCGGTTTTACAGTGAAAACTGCAGGAACTTCAAACAGGCACTAGGAAACAGACTGAGAAAGCAGAGAAAAAGTGTCTCCTGCAACCCGTTCCCTTGGTGCTAGATGAACGAACGTCTCTCCACTTGCTCAGTTCTGAGAGATAAGTGTGTGTGAAAGCCGTCCTTCAACTAGCTTGTTGGGAACACAAAGTTTCTTTTCAGTTGCAAAAACCATTCCATACATATATATGGGGAGGTACTAGCTCCAACAATGTTTTACAGTGAAAACTGCAGAAACTTCAAACCGGCACTAGGAAACAGACTGAGAAACAGAGAAAAAGTGTTTCCTGCAACCCGTTCCCTTGGTGCTAGATGAACGAACGTCTCTCCACTTGCTCAGTTCCGAGAGATAAGTATGTGTGAAAGCCGTCCTTCATCTATATTGTAATGAACACAAAGTTTCTTTTCAGTTGCAAACTCCATTCCATACATATATATGGGGATGTACTAGCTCCAAATCGGTTTTACAGTGAAATCGGCAGGAACTTCAAACCGGCACTAGGAAACAGACTGAGAATGCAGAGAAAAAGTGTCTCCTGCAACCCGTTCCCTTGATGCTAGATGAACGAACGTCTCTCCACTTGCTCAGTTCTGAGAGATAAGTGTGTGTGAAAGCCGTCCTTCACCTAGCTTGTTGGGAACACAAAGTTTCTTTTCAGTTGCAAACTCCATTCCATACATATATATGGGGAGGTACTAGCTCCAACTCGGTTTTACAGTGAAATCTGAAGGAACTTCAAACTGGCACTAGGAAACAGACTGAGAAAGCAGAGAAAAATTGTCCCCTGCATCCCGTTCCCTTGGTGCTAGATGAACGAACGTCTCTCCACTTGCTCAGTTCTGAGAGTTAAGTGTGTGTGAAAGCCGTCCTTCACCTAGCTTGCTGGGAACACAAAGTTTCTTTTCAGTTGCAAACTCCATTCCATACATATATATGGGGAGGTACTAGCTCCAACTCGGTTTTACAGTGAAAATTGCAGGAACTTCAAACCGGCACTAGGAAACAGACTGAGAAAGCAGAGAAAAATTGTCTCCTGCAACCCATTCTCTTGGTTCTAGATGAACGACCCGTCTCTTCACATGCTCAGTTCTTAGTGATAAGTGTGTGTGAAAGCCGTCCTTCAACAAGATTGTTGGGAACACAAAGTTTCTTTTAGGTTGCAAACTCCATTCCATACATATATATGGGGAGGTTCTAGCCCCAACTCGGTTTTACAGAGAAATCTGAAGGAACTTCAAACCGGCACTAGGAAACAGAATGAGAAAGCAGAGAAAATGTGTCTCCTGCAACCCGTTCTGTTGGTGCTAGATGAACGAACGTCTCTCCACTTGCTCAGTTCTGAGAGTTAAATGTGTGTGAAAGCCGTCCTTCACTTAGCTTGTTGGGAACACAAAGTTTCTTTAAGGTTGCAAACTCCATTCCATACATATATATGGGGAGGTACTAGCTCCAACTCAGTTTTACAGTGAAATCTGAAGGAACTTCAAACCGGCACTAGGAAACAGAATGAGAAAGCAGAGAAATAATTTCTCCTGCAACCCGTTCCCTTGGTGCTAGATGAACGATCGTCTCTCCACATGCTTATTTCTGAGAGATAAGTGTGTGTGAAAGCCGTCCTTCACCTAGCTTGGTGGGAACACAAAATTTCTATTCAGTTGCAAACTCCATTCCAAACGTATATATGGGGAGGTACTAGCCCCAACTCGGTTTTACAGTGAAAACTGCAGGAACTTCAAACCGGCACTAGGAAACAGACTGAGAAAGCAGAGAAAAATGTCTCCTGCAACCCGTTCCCTTGGTGCTAGATGAACGAACGTCTCTCCACTTGCTCAGTTCTGAGAGATAAGTGTGTGTGAAAGCCGTCCTTCACCTAGCTTGTTGGGTACACAAAGTTTCTTTTCAGTTGCAAACTCCATTCCAAACATATATATGGGGTGGTACGAGCTCCAACTCGGTTTTACAGTGAAAACTGCAGGAACTTCATACCGGCACTAGGAATCAGACTGAGAAAGCAGAGAAAAAGTGTCTCCTGCAACCCATTCCCTTGGTGCTAGATGAACGAACGTCTCTCCACTTGCTCAGTTCTGAGAGATAAGTGTGTGTGAAAGCCGTCCTTCACCTAGCTTGTTGGGAACACAAAGTTTCTTTTCAGTTGCAAACTCCATTCCATACATATATATGGGGAGGTACTAACTCCAACTCGGTTTTACAGTGAAAAATGCAGTAACATAAAACCGGCACTAGAAAACAGACTGAGAAAGCAGAGAAAATGTGTCTCCTGCAACCCGTTCCCTTGGTGCTAGATGAACGAACGTCTCTCCACTTGCTCAGTTCTGAGAGTTAAGTGTGTGTGAAAGCCGTCCTTCACCTAGCTTCTTGGGAACACAAAGTTTCTTTTAAGTTGCAAACTCCATTCCATACATATATATGGGGAGGTACTAGCTCCAACTCGGTTTTACAGTGAATATTGCAGGAACTTCAAACCGGCACTAGGAAACAGACTTAGAAAGCAGAGAAAAAGTGTCTCCTGCAACCCGATCCCTTGGTGCTAGATGAACGAACGTCTCTCCACATTCTCAGTTCTGAGTGATAACTGTGTGTGAAAGCCGTCCTTCACCTAGATTGTTGGGAACACAAAGTTTCTTTTCAGTTGCAAACTTCATTCCATACATATATATGGGGAGGTACTAGCTCCAACTCGGTTTTACAGTGAAATCTGAAGGAACTTCAAACCGGCACTAGGAAACAGACTGAGAAAGCAGAGAAAAAGTGTCTCCTGCAACCCGTTCCGTTGGTGCTAGATGAACGAACGTCTCTCCACTTGCTCACTTCTGAGAGTTAAGTGTGTGTGAAAGCCGTCCTTCACCTAGCTTGTTGGGAACACAAAGTTTCTTTTAAGTTGCAAACTCCATTCCATACATATATATGGGGAGGTACTAGCTCCAACTCGATTTTACAGTGAAAATTGCAGGAAATTCAAACCGGCACTAGGAAACAGACTGAGAAAGCAAAGAAAAAGTGTCTCCTGCAACCCGTTCCCTTTGTGCTAGATGAACGAAAGTCTCTCCACATGCTCAGTTCTGAGAGTTAAGTGTGTGTGAAAGCCGTCTTTCACCTAGCTTGATGGGAACACAAAGTTTCTTTTCAGTTGCAAACACCATTCCATACATATATATGGGGAGGTACTAGCGCCAACTCGGTTTTACAGTGAAAATTGCAGGAACTTTAAACCGGCACTGGGAAACAGAGTGAGAAAGCAGAGAAAAAGTGTCTCCTGCAACAGGTTCCCTTGGTGCTAGATGAACGAACGTCTCTCCACATGCTCAGTTCTAGGAGTTAAGTGTGTGTGAAAGCCGTCCTTCACCTAGCTTGTTGGGAACACAAAGTTTCTTTTCAGTTGCAAACTCCATTCCATACATATATATGGGGATGTACTAGCTCCAACTCGGTTTTAAAGTGAAAAATGCAGTAACTTAAAACCGGCACTAGGAAACAGACTGAGAAAGCAGAGAAAAAGTGTCTCCTGCAACCCGTTCCCTTTGTGCTAGATTAACGAAAGTCTCTCCACTTGCTCAGTTCTGAGAGTTAAGTGTGTGTGAAAGCCGTCCTTCACCTAGCTTGTTGGGAACACAAAGTTTCTTTTAAGATGCAAACTGCATTCCATACATATATATGGGGATTTACTAGCTCCAACTCGGTTTTACAGTGAAATCTGCAGGAACTTCAAACCGGCACTAGGAAACAGACTGAGAAAGCAGAGAAAAAGTGTCTCCTGCAACCCGTTCCCTTGATGCTAGATGAACGAACGTCTCTCCACTTGCTCAGTTCTGAGAGATAAGTGTGTGTGAAAGCGGTCCTTCACCTAGCTTGTTGGGAACACAAAGTTTCTTTTCAGTTGCAAACTGCATTCCATACATATATATGGGGAGGTACTAGCTCCAACTCGGTTTTACAGTGAAATCGGAAGGAACTTCAAACTGGCACTAGGAAACAGACTGAGAAAGCAGAGAAAAATTGTCCCCTGCAACCCGTTCACTTGGTGCTAGATGAACGAACGTCTCTCCACTTGCTCAGTTCTGAGAGATAAGTGTGTGTGAAAGCCGTCCTTCAACTAGCTTGTTGGGAACACAAAGTTTCTTTTCAGTTGCAAAAACCATTCCATACATATATATGGGGAGGTACTAGCTCCAACAAGGTTTTACAGTGAAAACTGCAGAAACTTCAAACCGGCACTAGGAAACAGACTGAGAAACAGAGAAAAAGTGTTTCCTGCAACCCGTTCCCTTGGTGCTAGATGAACGAACGTCTCTCCACTTGCTCAGTTCTGAGAGATAAGTATGTATGAAAGCCGTCCTTCATCTATATTGTAATGAACACAAAGTTTCTTTTCAGTTGCAAACTCCATTCCATACATATATATGGGGAGGTACTAGCTCCAAATCGGTTTTACAGTGAAATCTGCAGGAACTTCAAACCGGCACTAGGAAACAGACTGAGAATGCAGAGAAAAAGTGTCTCCTGCAACCCGTTCCCTTGATGCTAGATGAACGAACGTCTCTCCACTTGCTCAGTTCTGAGAGATAAGTGTGTGTGAAAGCCGTCCTTCACCCAGCTTGTTGGGAACACAAAGTTTCTTTTCAGTTGCAAACTCCATTCCATACATATATATGGGGAGGTACTAGCTCCAACTCGGTTTTACAGTGAAATCTGAAGGAACTTCAAACTGGCACTAGGAAACAGACTGAGAAAGCAGAGAAAAAGTGTCCCCTGCATCCCGTTCCCTTGCTGCTAGATGAACGAACGTCTCTCCACTTGCTCAGTTCTGAGAGTTAAGTGTGTGTGAAAGCCGTCCTTCACCTAGCTTGCTGGGAACACAAAGTTTCTTTTCAGTTGCAAACTCCATTCCATACATATATATGGGGAGGTACTAGCTCCAACTCGGTTTTACAGTGAAAATTGCAGGAACTTCAAACCGGCACTAGGAAACAGACTGAGAAACCAGAGAAAAATTGTCTCCTGCAACCCATTCCCTTGGTTCTAGATGAACGACCGTCTCTCCACATGCTCAGTTCTTAGTGATAAGTGTGTGTGAAAGCCGTCCTTCAACAAGATTGTTGGGAACACAAAGTTTCTTTTAGGTTGCAAACTCCATTCCATACATATATATGGGGAGGTACTAGCCCCA
This sequence comes from Camelus dromedarius, assembly GCF_036321535.1. NCBI lineage: Eukaryota > Metazoa > Chordata > Mammalia > Artiodactyla > Camelidae > Camelus > Camelus dromedarius. The sequence goes on along the minus strand of NW_026989793.1, from coordinate 629,472 downwards.
ACTCGGTTTTACAGAGAAATCTGAAGGAACTTCAAACCGGCACTAGGAAACAGAATGAGAAAGCAGAGAAAATGTGTCTCCTGCAACCCGTTCTCTTGGTGCTAGATGAACGAACGTCTCTCCACTTGCTCAGTTCTGAGATTTAAGTGTGTGTGAAAGCCGTCCTTCACTTAGCTTGTTGGGAACACAAAGTTTCTTTAAGGTTGCAAACTCCATTCCATACATATATATGGGGAGGTACTAGCTCCAACTCAGTTTTACAGTGAAATCTGAAGGAACTTCAAACCGGCACTAGGAAACAGAATGAGAAAGCAGAGAAATAGTTTCTCCTGCAACCCGTTCCCTTGGTGCTAGATGAACGATCGTCTATCCACATGCTTATTTCTGAGAGATAAGTGTGTGTGAAAGCCGTCCTTCACCTAGCTTGGTGGGAACACAAAATTTCTATTCAGTTGCAAACTCCATTCCAAACGTATATATGGGGAGGTACTAGCTCCAACTCGGTTTTACAGTGAAAACTGCAGGAACTTCAAACCGGCACTAGGAAACAGACTGAGAAAGCAGAGAAAAATGTCTCCTGCAACCCGTTCCCTTGGTGCTAGATGAACGAACGTCTCTCCACTTGCTCAGTTCTGAGAGATAAGTGTGTGTGAAAGCCGTCCTTCACCTAGCTTGTTGGGAACACAAAGTTTCTTTTCAGTTGCAAACTCCATTCCAAACATATATATGGGGTGGTACGAGCTCCAACTCGGTTTTACAGTGAAAACTGCTGGAACTTCATACCGGCACTAGGAATCAGACTGAGAAAGCAGAGAAAAAGTGTCTCCTGCAACCCATTCCCTTGGTGCTAGATGAACGAACGTCTCTCCACTTGCTCAGTTCTGAGAGATAAGTGTGTGTGAAAGCCGTCCTTCACCTAGCTTGTTGGGAACACAAAGTTTCTTTTCAGTTGCAAACTCCATTCCATACATATATATGGGGAGGTACTAACTCCAACTCGGTTTTACAGTGAAAAATGCAGTAACTTAAAACCGGCACTAGAAAACAGACTGAGAAAGCAGAGAAAATGTGTCTCCTGCAACCCGTTCCCTTGGTGCTAGATGAACGAACTTCTCTCCACTTGCTCAGTTCTGAGAGTTAAGTGTGTGTGAAAGCCGTCCTTCACCTAGCTTCTTGGGAACACAAAGTTTCTTTTAAGTTGCAAACTCCATTCCATACATATATATGGGGAGGTACTAGCTCCAACTCGGTTTTACAGTGAAAATTGCAGGAACTTCAAACCGGCACTAGGAAACAGACTTAGAAAGCAGAGAAAAAGTGTCTCCTGCAACGCGATCCCTTGGTGCTAGATGAACGAACGTCTCTCCACATTCTCAGTTCTGAGTGATAACTGTGTGTGAAAGCCGTCCTTCACCTAGATTGTTGGGAACACAAAGTTTCTTTTCAGTTGCAAACTCCATTCCAAACATATATATGGGGTGGTACGAGCTCCAACTCGGTTTTACAGTGAAAACTGCTGGAACTTCATACCGGCACTAGGAATCAGACTGAGAAAGCAGAGAAAATGTGTCTCCTGCAACCCGTTCTCTTGGTGCTAGATGAACGAACGTCTCTCCACTTGCTCAGTTCTGAGATTTAAGTGTGTGTGAAAGCCGTCCTTCACTTAGCTTGTTGGGAACACAAAGTTTCTTTAAGGTTGCAAACTCCATTCCATACATATATATGGGGAGGTACTAGCTCCAACTCAGTTTTACAGTGAAATCTGAAGGAACTTCAAACCGGCACTAGGAAACAGAATGAGAAAGCAGAGAAATAGTTTCTCCTGCAACCCGTTCCCTTGGTGCTAGATGAACGATCGTCTCTCCACATGCTTATTTCTGAGAGATAAGTGTGTGTGAAAGCCGTCCTTCACCTAGCTTGGTGGGAACACAAAATTTCTATTCAGTTGCAAACTCCATTCCAAACGTATATATGGGGAGGTACTAGCTCCAACTCGGTTTTACAGTGAAAACTGCAGGAACTTCAAACCGGCACTAGGAAACAGACTGAGAAAGCAGAGAAAAATGTCTCCTGCAACCCGTTCCCTTGGTGCTAGATGAACGAACGTCTCTCCACTTGCTCAGTTCTGAGAGATAAGTGTGTGTGAAAGCCGTCCTTCACCTAGCTTGTTGGGAACACAAAGTTTCTTTTCAGTTGCAAACTCCATTCCAAACATATATATGGGGTGGTACGAGCTCCAACTCGGTTTTACAGTGAAAACTGCTGGAACTTCATACCGGCACTAGGAATCAGACTGAGAAAGCAGAGAAAAAGTGTCTCCTGCAACCCATTCCCTTGGTGCTAGATGAACGAACGTCTCTCCACTTGCTCAGTTCTGAGAGATAAGTGTGTGTGAAAGCCGTCCTTCACCTAGCTTGTTGGGAACACAAAGTTTCTTTTCAGTTGCAAACTCCATTCCATACATATATATGGGGAGGTACTAACTCCAACTCGGTTTTACAGTGAAAAATGCAGTAACTTAAAACCGGCACTAGAAAACAGACTGAGAAAGCAGAGAAAATGTGTCTCCTGCAACCCGTTCCCTTGGTGCTAGATGAACGAACGTCTCTCCACTTGCTCAGTTCTGAGAGTTAAGTGTGTGTGAAAGCCGTCCTTCACCTAGCTTCTTGGGAACACAAAGTTTCTTTTAAGTTGCAAACTCCATTCCATACATATATATGGGGAGGTACTAGCTCCAACTCGGTTTTACAGTGAAAATTGCAGGAACTTCAAACCGGCACTAGGAAACAGACTTAGAAAGCAGAGAAAAAGTGTCTCCTGCAACGCGATCCCTTGGTGCTAGATGAACGAACGTCTCTCCACATTCTCAGTTCTGAGTGATAACTGTGTGTGAAAGCCGTCCTTCACCTAGATTGTTGGGAACACAAAGTTTCTTTTCAGTTGCAAACTCCATTCCATACATATATATGGGGAGGTACTAGCTCCAACTCGGTTTTACAGTGAAATCTGAAGGAACTTCAAACCGGCACTAGGAAACAGACTGAGAAAGCAGAGAAAAAGTGTCTCCTGCAACCCGTTCCCTTTGTGCTAGATGAACGAAAGTCTCTCCACATGCTCAGTTCTGAGAGTTAAGTGTGTGTGAAAGCCGTCTTTCACCTAGCTTGATGGGAACACAAAGTTTCTTTTCAGTTGCAAACACCATTCCATACATATATATGGGGAGGTACTAGCGCCAACTCGGTTTTACAGTGAAAATTGCAGGAACTTTAAACCGGCACTGGGAAACAGACTGAGAAAGCAGAGAAAAAGTGTCTCCTGCAACAGGTTCCCTTGGTGCTAGATGAACGAACGTCTCTCCACATGCTCAGTTCTAGGAGTTAAGTGTGTGTGAAAGCCGTCCTTCACCTAGCTTGTTGGGAACACAAAGTTTCTTTTCAGTTGCAAACTCCATTCCATACATATATATGGGGAGGTACTAGCTCCAACTCGGTTTTAAAGTGAAAAATGCAGTAACTTAAAACCGGCACTAGGAAACAGACTGAGAAAGCAGAGAAAAAGTGTCTCCTGCAACCCGTTCCCTTTGTGCTAGATTAACGAAAGTCTCTCCACTTGCTCAGTTCTGAGAGTTAAGTGTGTGTGAAAGCCGTCCTTCACCTAGCTTGTTGGGAACACAAAGTTTCTTTTAAGATGCAAACTGCATTCCATACATATATATGGGGAGGTACTAGCTCCAACTCGGTTTTACAGTGAAAACTGCAGGAACTTCAAACCGGCACTAGGAAACAGACTGAGAAAGCAGAGAAAAAGTGTCTCCTGCAACCCGTTCCCTTGATGCTAGATGAACGAACGTCTCTCCACTTGCTCAGTTCTGAGAGATAAGTGTGTGTGAAAGCGGTCCTTCACCTAGCTTTTTGGGAACACAAAGTTTCTTTTCAGTTGCAAACTCCATTACATACATATATATGGGGAGGTACTAGCTCCAACTCGGTTTTACAGTGAAATCTGAAGGAACTTCAAACTGGCACTAGGAAACAGACTGAGAAAGCAGAGAAAAATTGTCCCCTGCAACCCGTTCCCTTGGTGCTAGATGAACGAACGTCTCTCCACTTGCTCAGTTCTGAGAGTTAAGTGTGTGTGAAAGCCGTCCTTCACCTAGCTTGCTGGGAACACAAAGTTTCTTTTCAGTTGCAAACTCAATTCCATACATATATATGGGGAGGTACTAGCTCAACTCGGTTTTACAGTGAAAATTGCAGGAACTTCAAACCGGCACTAGGAAACAGACTGAGAAAGCAGAGAAAAATTGTCTCCTGCAACCCATTCCCTTGGTTCTAGATGATCGACCGTCTCTCCACATGCTCAGTTCTTAGTGATAAGTGTGTGTGAAAGCCGTCTTTCAACAAGATTGTTGGGAACACAAAGTTTCTTTTAGGTTGCAAACTCCATTCCATACATATATATGGGAGGTACTAGCCCCAACTCGGTTTTACAGAGAAATTTGAAGGAACTTAAAACCGGCACTAGGAAACAGAATGAGAAAGCAGAGAAAATGTGTCTCCTGCAACCCGTTCACTTGGTGCTAGATGAACGAACGTCTCTCCACTTGCTCAGTTCTGAGACTTAAGTGTGTGTGAAAGCCGTCCTTCACTTAGCTTGTTGGGAACACAAAGTTTCTTTTAGGTTGCAAACTCCATTCCATACATATATATGGGGAGGTACTAGCTCCAACTCAATTTTACAGTGAAATCTGAAGGAACTTCAAACCGGCATTAGGAAACAGACTGAGAAAGCAGAGAAAAAGTGTCTCCTGCAACCCGTTCCTTTGGTGCTAGATGAACGAACGTCTCTCCACTTGCTCAGTTCTGAGAGTTAAGTGTGTGTGAAAGCCGTCCTTCAACTAGCTTGTTGGGAACACAAAGATTCTTTTCAGTTGCAAACTCCATTCCATACATATATATGGGGAGGTACTAGCTCCAACTCGGTTTTACAGTGAAAACTGCAGGAACTTCAAACCGGCACTAGGAAACTGACTGAGAATGCAGAGAAAAAGTGTCTCCTGCAACCCGTTCCCTTGGTGCTAGATGAACGAACGTCTCTCCACATGGTTATTTCTGAGAGATAAGTGTGTGTGAAAGCCGTCCTTCACCTAGCTTGGTGGGAACACAAAATTTCTATTCAGTTGCAAACTCCATTCCAAACGTATATATGGGGAGGTACTAGCTCCAACTCGGTTTTACAGTGAAAACTGCAGGAACTTCAAACCGGCACTAGGAAACAGACTGAGAAAGCAGAGAAAAATGTCTCCTGCAACCCGTTCCCTTGGTGCTAGATGAACGAACGTCTCTCCACTTGCTCAGTTCTGAGAGATAAGTGTGTGTGAAAGCCGTCCTTCACCTAGCTTGTTGGGAACACAAAGTTTCTTTTCAGTTGCAAACTCCATTCCAAACATATATATGGGGTGGTACGAGCTCCAACTCGGTTTTACAGTGAAAACTGCAGGAACTTCATACCGGCACTAGGAATCAGACTGAGAAAGCAGAGAAAAAGTGTCTCCTGCAACCCATTCCCTTGGTGCTAGATGAACGAACGTCTCTCCACTTGCTCAGTTCTGAGAGATAAGTGTGTGTGAAAGCCGTACTTCACCTAGCTTGTTGGGAACACAAAGTTTCTTTTCAGTTGCAAACTCCATTCCATACATATATATGGGGAGGTACTAGCTCCAACTCGGTTTTACAGTGAAAATTGCAGGAACTTCAAACCGGCACTAGGAAACAGACTTAGAAAGCAGAGAAAAAGTGTCTCCTGCAACCCGATCCATTGGTGCTAGATGAACGAACGTCTCTCCACATTCTCAGTTCTGAGTGATAACTGTGTGTGAAAGCCGTCCTTCACCTAGATTGTTGGGAACACAAAGTTTCTTTTCAGTTGCAAACTCCATTCCATACATATATATGGGGAGGTACTAGCTCCAACTCGGTTTTACAGTGAAATCTGAAGGAACTTCAAACCGGCACTAGGAAACAGACTGAGAAAGCAGAGAAAAAGTGTCTCCTGCAACCCGTTCCGTTGGTGCTAGATGAACGAACGTCTCTCCACTTGCTCACTTCTGAGAGTTAAGTGTGTGTGAAAGCCGTCCTTCACCTAGCTTGTTGGGAACACAAAGTTTCTTTTAAGTTGCAAACTCCATTCCATACATATATATGGGGAGGTACTAGCTCCAACTCGGTTTTACAGTGAAAAATGCTGTAACTTAAAACCGGCACTAGGAAACAGACTGAGAAAGCAGAGAAAAAGTGTCTCCTGCAACCCGTTCCCTTGGTGCTAGATTAACGAAAGTCTCTCCACTTGCTCAGTTCTGAGAGTTAAGTGTGTGTGAAAGCCGTCCTTCACCTAGCTTGTTGGGAACACAAAGTTTCTTTTAAGATGCAAACTGCATTCCATACATATATATGGGGAGGTACTAGCTCCAACTCGGTTTTACAGTGAAAATTGCAGGAACTTCAAACCGGCACTAGGAAACAGACTTAGAAAGCATAGAAAAAGTGTCTCCTGCAACCAGTTACCATGGTGCTAGATGAACGAACGTCTCTCCACTTGCTCAGTTCTGAGAGATAAGTGTGTGTGAAAGCCGTCCTTCACCTAGCTTGTTGGGAACACAAGTTCCTTTTAAGTTGCTAACTCCATTTCATTCATATATATGGGGAGGTACTAGCTCCAACTCGGTTTGACAGTGAAAACTGCAGGAACTTCAAACCGGCACTAGGAAACAGACTGAGAAATCAGAGAAAAATGTCTCCTGCAAACCGTTCCCTTGCTGCTAGATGAACGAACGTCTCTCCCCTTGCTCAGTTCTGAGAGATAAGTGTGTGTGAAAGCCGTCCTTCACCTAGCTTGTTGGGAACACAAAGTTTCTTTTCAGTTGCAAACTCCATTCCATACATATAAAAGGGGGGGTACTAGCTCCAACTCGGTTTGACAGTGAAAACTGCAGGAACTTCAAACAGGCACTAGGAAACAGACTGAGAAAGCAGAGAAAAAGTGTTTCCTGCAACCCGTTCCCTTGGTGCTAGATGAACGAACGTCTCTCCACTTGCTCAGTTCTGAGAGATAAGTGTGTGTGAAAGCCGTCCTTCACCTAGCTTGATGGGAACACAAAGTTTCTTTTCAGTTGCAAACTCCATTCCATACATATATATGGGGAGGTACTAGCTCCAACTCGATTTTACAGTGAAAATTGCAGGAACTTCAAACCGGGACTAGGAAACAGACTGAGAAAGCAGAGAATAATGTCTCCTGCAACCCGTTCCCTTGGTGCTAGATGAACGAACGTCTCTCCAATTGCTCAGTTCTGAGAGTTAAGTGTGTGTGAAAGCCGTCTTTCAACTATCTTGTTGGGAACACAAAGTTTCTATTCAGTTTCAAACTCCATTCCATACATATATATGGGGAGGTACTAGCTCCAACTCGATTTTACAGTGAAAATTGCAGGAACTTCAAACCGGCACTAGGAAACAGACTTAGAAAGCAGAGAAAAAGTGACTCCTGCAACCCGTTCCCTTGGTGCTAGATGAACGAACGTCTCTCCACTTGCTCAGTTCTGAGAGATAAGTGTGTGTGAAAGCCGTCCTTCACCTAGCTTGTTGGGAACACAAGTTCCTTTTCAGTTGCAAACTCCATTCCATTCATACATATGGGGAGGTACTAGCTCCAACTCGGTTTTACAGTGAAAACTGCAGGAACTTCAAACCGGCACTAGGAAACAGACTGAGAAAGCAGAGAAAAATGTCTCCTGCAACCCGTTCCCTTGGTGCTAGATGAACGAACGTCTCTCCACTTGCTCAGTTCTGAGAGATAAGTGTGTGTGAAAGCCGTCCTTCACCTAGCTTGTTGGGAACACAAAGTTTCTTTTCAGTTGCAAACTCCATTCCAAACATATATATGGGGTGGTACGAGCTCCAACTCGGTTTTACAGTGAAAACTGCAGGAACTTCAAACCGGCACTAGGAATCAGACTGAGAAAGCAGAGAAAAATGTCTCCTGCAACCCATTCCCTTGGTGCTACATGAACGAACGTCTCTCCACTTGCTCAGTTCTGAGAGTTAAGTGTGTGTGGAAGCCGTCCTTCACCTAGCTTCTTGGGAACACAAAGTTTCTTTTAAGTTGCAAACTCCATTCCATATATATATGGGGAGGTGTTAGCTCCAACTCGGTTTTACAGTGAAAATTGCAGGAACTTCAAACCGGCACTAGGAAACAGACTGAGAAAGCAGAGAAAAAGTGTCTCCTGCAACCCGTTCCCTTGGTGCTAGATGAACGAAAGTCTCTCCACATGCTCAGTTCTGAGAGTTAAGTGTGTGTGAAAGCCGTCTTTCACCTAGCTTGATGGGAACACAAAGATTCTTTTCAGTTGCAAACACCATTCCATACATATATATGGGGAGGTACTAGCGCCAACTCGGTTTTACAGTGAAAATTGCAGGAACTTCAAAACGGCACTGGGAAACAGACTGAGAAAGCAGAGAAAAAGTGTCTTCTGCAACCCGTTCCCTTGGTGCTAGATGAACGAACGTCTCTCCACATGCTCAGTTCTAGGAGTTATGTGTGTGTGAAAGCCGTCCTTCACCTAGCTTGTTGGGAACACAAAGTTTCTTTTCAGTTGCAAACTCCATTCCATACATATATATGGGGAGGTACTAGCTCCAACTCGGTTTTACAGTGAAATCTAAAGTAACTTCAAACCGGCACTAGGAAACAGATTGAGAAAGCATAGAAAAAGTGTCTCCTGCAACCAGTTCCCATGGTGCTAGATGAACGAACGTCTCTCCACTTGCTCAGTTCTGAGAGATATTTGTGTGTGAAAGCAGTCCTTCACATAGCTTGTTGGGAACACAAGTTCCTTTTAAGTTGCTAACTCCATTTCATTCATATATATGGGGAGGTACTAGCTCCAACTCGGTTTTACAGTGAAAACTGCAGGAACTTCAAACCGGCACTAGGAAACAGACTGAGAAAGCAGAGAAAAATGTCTCCTGCAAACCGTTCCCTTGCTGCTAGATGAACGAATGTCTGTCCACTTGCTCAGTTCTGAGAGATAAGTGTTTGTGAAAGCCGTCCTTCACCTAGCTTGATGGGAACACAAAGTTTCTTTTCAGATGCAAACTCCATTCCATACATATATATGGGGAGGTACTAGCTCCAACTCGATTTTACAGTGAAAATTGCAGGAACTTCAAACCGGGACTAGGAAACAGACTGAGAAAGCAGAGAAAATTGTCTCCTGCAACCCGTTCCCTTGGTGCTAGATGAACGAACGTCTCTCCACATGCTCAGTTCTGAGAGTTAAGTGTGTGTGAAAGCCGTCTTTCACCTATCTTGTTGGGAACACAAAGTTTCTTTTCAGTTGCAAACTCCGTTCCATACATATATATGGGGAGGTACTAGCTCCAACTCGATTTTACAGTGAAAATTGCAGGAACTTCAAACCGGCACTAGGAAACAGACTTAGAAAGCAGAGAAAAAGTGTCTCCTGCAACCCGTTCCCTTGGTGCTAGATGAACGTACGTCTCTCCACTTGCTCAGTTCTGAGAGATAAGTGTGTGTGAAAGCCGTCCTTCACCTAGCTTGTTGGGAACACAAGTTCCTTTTCAGTTGCTAACTCCATTCCATTCATACATATGGGGAGGTACTAGCTCCAACTCGATTTTACAGTGAAAACTGCAGGAACTTCAAACCGGCACTAGGAAACAGACTGAGAAAGCAGAGAAAAATGTCTCCTGCAACCCGTTCCCTTGGTGCTAGATGAACGAAAGTCTCTCCACTTGCTCAGTTCTGAGAGATATGTGTGTGTGAAAGCCGTCCTTCACCTAGCTTGTTGGGAACACAAAGTTTCTTTTCAGTTGCAAACTCCATTCCATACATATATATGGGGAGGTACTAACTCCAACTCGGTTTTACAGTGAAAAATGCAGTAACTTAAAACCGGCACTAGAAAACAGACTGAGAAAGCGGAGAAAATGTGTCTCCTGCATACCGTTCCCTTGGTGCTAGATGAACGAACGTCTCTCCACTTGCTCAGTTCTGAGAGTTAAGTGTGTGTGAAAGCCGTCCTTCACCTAGCTTCTTGGGAACACAAAGTTTCTTTTAAGTTGCAAACTCCATTCCATACATATATATGGGGAGGTGTTAGCTCCAACTCGGTTTTACAGTGAAAATTGCAGGAACTTCAAACCGGCACTAGGAAACAGACTGAGAAAGCAGAGAAAAAGTGTCTCCTGCAACCCGTTCCCTTGGTGCTAGATGAACGAAAGTCTCTCCACATGCTCAGTTCTGAGAGTTAAGTGTGTGTGAAAGCCGTCTTTCACCTAGCTTGATGGGAACACAAAGTTTCTTTTCAGTTGCAAACACCATTCCATACATATATATGGGGAGGTACTAGCGCCAAATCGGTTTTACAGTGAAAATTGCAGGAACTTCAAACCGGCACTGGGAAACAGACTGAGAAAGCAGAGAAAAAGTGTCTCCTGCAACCCGTTCCCTTGGTGCTAGATGAACGAACGTCTCTCCACATGCTCAGTTCTAGGAGTTAAGTGTGTGTGAAAGCCGTCCTTCACCTAGCTTGTTGGGAACACAAAGTTTCTTTTCAGTTGCAAACTCCATTCCATACATATATATGGGGAGGTACTAGCTCCAACTCGGTTTTACAGTGAAATCTAAAGTAACTTCAAACAGGCACTAGGAAATAGACTGAGAAAGCAGAGAAAAAGTGTCTCCTGCAACCCGTTCCCTTGGTGCTTGATTAACGAAACTCTCTCCACTTGCTCAGTTCTGAGAGTTAAGTGTGTGTGAAAGCCGTCCTTCACCTAGCTTGTTGGGAACACAAAGTTTCTTTTAAGATGCAAACTGCATTCCATACATATATATGGGGAGGTACAAGCTCCAACTCTTTTTTACAGTGAAAATTGCAGGAACTTCAAACCGGCACTAGGAAACAGACTTAGAAAGCATAGAAAAAGTGTCCCTGCAACCAGTTCCCATGGTGCTAGATGAACGAACGTCTATCCACTTGCTCAGTTCTGAGAGATAAGTGTGTGTGAAAGCCGTCCTTCACCTAGCTTGTTGGGAACACAAGTTCCTTTTAAGTTGCTAACTCCATTTCATTCATATATATGGGGAGGTACTAGCTCCAACTCGGTTTTACAGTGAAAACTGCAGGAACTTCAAACCGGCACTAGGAAACAGACTGAGAAAGCAGAGAAAAATGTCTCCTGCAAACCGTTCCCTTGCTGCTAGATGAACGAACGTCTCTCCACTTGCTCAGTTCTGAGAGATAAGTGTGTGTGAAAGCCGTCCTTCACCTAGCTTGTTGGGAACACAAAGTTTCTTTTCAGTTGCAAACTCCATTCCATATATATAAATGGGGAGGTACTAGCTCCAACTCGGTTTTACAGTGAAATCTGAAGGAACTTCAAACCGGCACTAGGAAACTGACTGAGAATGCAGAGAAAAAGTGTCTCCTGCAACCCGTTCCTTTGGTGCTAGATGAACGAACGTCTCTCCACTTGCTCAGTTCTGAGAGATAAGTGTGTGTGAAAGCCGTCCTTCAACTAGCTTGTTGGGAACACAAAGATTCTTTTCAGTTGCAAACTCCATTCCATACATATATATGGGGAGGTAATAGCTCCAAATCGGTTTTACAGTGAAAACTGCAGGAACTTCAAACCGGCACTAGGAGACAGACTGAGATATCAGAGAAAAAGTGTCTCCTGCAACCCGTTCCTTTGGTGCTATATGAACGAACGTCTCTCCACTTGCTCAGTTCTGAGAGATAAGTGTGTGTGAAAGCCGTCCTTCACCTAGCTTGTTGGGAACACAAAGTTTCTTTTCAGTTGCAAACTCCATTCCATACATATATATGGGGAGGTACTAGCTCCAACTCGGTTTTACAGTGAAAACTGCAGGAACTTCAAACCGGCACTAGGAAACTGACTGAGAATGCAGAGAAAAAGTGTCTCCTGCAACCCGTTCCCTTGGTGCTAGATGAACGATCGTCTCTCCACATGCTTATTTCTGAGAGATAAGTGTGTGTGAAAGCCGTCCTTCACCTAGCTTGGTGGGAACACAAAATTTCTATTCAGTTGCAAACTCCATTCCAAACGTATATATGGGGAGGTTCTAGCTCCAACTCGGTTTTACAGTGAAAACTGCAGGAACTTCAAACCGGCACTAGGAAACAGACTGAGAAAGCAGAGAAAAATGTCTCCTGCAACCCGTTCCCTTGGTGCTAGATGAACGAACGTCTCTCCACTTGCTCAGTTCTGAGAGATAAGTGTGTGTGAAAGCCGTCCTTCACCTAGCTTGTTGGGAACACAAAGTTTCTTTTCAGTTGCAAACTCCATTCCAAACATATATATGGGGTGGTACGAGCTCCAACTCGGTTTTACAGTGAAAACTGCAGGAACTTCATACCGGCACTAGGAATCAGACTGAGAAAGCAGAGAAAAAGTGTCTCCTGCAACCCATTCCCTTGGTGCTAGATGAATGAACGTCTCTCCACTTGCTCAGTTCTGAGAGATAAGTGTGTGTGAAAGCCGACCTTCACCTAGCTTGTTGGGAACACAAAGTTTCTTTTCAGTTGCAAACTCCATTCCATACATATATATGGGGAGGTACTAGCTCCAACTCGGTTTTACAGTGAAAATTGCAGGAACTTCAAACCGGCACTAGGAAACAGACTTAGAAAGCAGAGAAAAAGTGTCTCCTGCAACCCGATCCATTGGTGCTAGATGAACGAACGTCTCTCCACATTCTCAGTTCTGAGTGATAACTGTGTGTGAAAGCCGTCCTTCACCTAGATTGTTGGGAACACAAAGTTTCTTTTCAGTTGCAAACTCCATTCCATACATATATATGGGGAGGTACTAGCTCCAACTCGGTTTTACAGTGAAATCTGAAGGAACTTCAAACCGGCACTAGGAAACAGACTGAGAAATCAGAGAAAAAGTGTCTCCTGCAACCCGTTCCGTTGGTGCTAGATGAACGAACGTCTCTCCACTTGCTCACTTCTGAGAGTTAAGTGTGTGTGAAAGCCGTCCTTCACCTAGCTTGTTGGGAACACAAAGTTTCTTTTAAGTTGCAAACTCCATTCCATACATATATATGGGGAGGTACTAGCTCCAACTCGGTTTTACAGTGAAAAATGCTGTAACTTAAAACCGGCACTAGGAAACAGACTGAGAAAGCAGAGAAAAAGTGTCTCCTGCAACCCGTTCCCTTGGTGCTAGATTAACGAAAGTCTCTCCACTTGCTCAGTTCTGAGAGTTAAGTGTGTGTGAAAGCCGTCCTTCACCTAGCTTGTTGGGAACACAAAGTTTCTTTTAAGATGCAAACTGCATTCCATACATATATATGGGGAGGTACTAGCTCCAACTCGGTTTTACAGTGAAAATTGCAGTAACTTCAAACCGGCACTAGGAAACAGACTTAGAAAGCATAGAAAAAGTGTCTCCTGCAACCAGTTACCATGGTGCTAGATGAACGAACGTCTCTCCACTTGCTCAGTTCTGAGAGATAAGTGTGTGTGAAAGCCGTCCTTCACCTAGCTTGTTGGGAACACAAGTTCCTTTTAAGTTGCTAACTCCATTTCATTCATATATATGGGGAGGTACTAGCTCCAACTCGGTTTGACAGTGAAAACTGCAGGAACTTCAAACCGGCACTAGGAAACAGACTGAGAAATCAGAGAAAAATGTCTCCTGCAAACCGTTCCCTTGCTGCTAGATGAACGAACGTCTCTCCACTTGCTCAGTTCTGAGAGATAAGTGTGTGTGAAAGCCGTCCTTCACCTAGCTTGTTGGGAACACAAAGTTTCTTTTCAGTTGCAAACTCCATTCCATACATATAAAAGGGGGGGTACTAGCTCCAACTCGGTTTGACAGTGAAAACTGCAGGAACTTCAAACAGGCACTAGGAAACAGACTGAGAAAGCAGAGAAAAAGTGTTTCCTGCAACCCGTTCCCTTGGTGCTAGATGAACGAACGTCTCTCCACTTGCTCAGTTCTGAGAGATAAGTGTGTGTGAAAGCCGTCCTTCACCTAGCTTGATGGGAACACAAAGTTTCTTTTCAGTTGCAAACTCCATTCCATACATATATATGGGGAGGTACTAGCTCCAACTCGATTTTACAGTGAAAATTGCAGGAACTTCAAACCGGGACTAGGAAACAGACTGAGAAAGCAGAGAAAAATGTCTCCTGCAACCCGTTCCCTTGGTGCTAGATGAACGAACGTCTCTCCAATTGCTCAGTTCTGAGAGTTAAGTGTGTGTGAAAGCCGTCTTTCACCTATCTTGTTGGGAACACAAAGTTTCTTTTCAGTTGCAAACTCCATTCCATACATATATATGGGGAGATACTAGCTCCAACTCGATTTTACAGTGAAAATTGCAGGAACTTCATACCGGCACTAGGAAACAGACTTAGAAAGCAGAGAATAAGTGACTCCTGCAACCCGTTCCCTTGGTGCTAGATGAACGAACGTCTCTCAACTTGCTCAGTTCTGAGAGATAAGTGTGTGTGAAAGCCGTCCTTCACCTAGCTTGTTGGGAACACAAGTTCCTTTTCAGTTGCAAACTCCATTCTATTCATACATATGGGGAGGTACTAGCTCCAACTCGGTTTTACAGTGAAAACTGCAGGAACTTCAAACCGGCACTAGGAAACAGACTGAGAAAGCAGAGAAAAATGTCTCCTGCAACCCGTTCCCTTGGTGCTAGATGAACGAACGTCTCTCCACTTGCTCAGTTCTGAGAGATAAGTGTGTGTGAAAGCCGTCCTTCACCTAGCTTGTTGGGAACACAAAGTTTCTTTTCAGTTGCAAACTCCATTCCATACATATATATGGGGTGGTACGAGCTCCAACTCGGTTTTACAGTGAAAACTGCAGGAACTTCAAACCGGCACTAGGAATCAGACTGAGAAAGCAGAGAAAAATGTCTCCTGCAACCCATTCCCTTGGTGCTACATGAACGAACGTCTCTCCACTTGCTCAGTTCTGAGAGTTAAGTGTGTGTGGAAGCCGTCCTTCACCTAGCTTCTTGGGAACACAAAGTTTCTTTTAAGTTGCAAACTCCATTCCATATATATATGGGGAGGTGTTAGCTCCAACTCGGTTTTACAGTGAAAATTGCAGGAACTTCAAACCGGCACTAGGAAACAGACTGAGAAAGCAGAGAAAAAGTGTCTCCTGCAACCCGTTCCCTTGGTGCTAGATGAACGAAAGTCTCTCCACATGCTCAGTTCTGAGAGTTAAGTGTGTGTGAAAGCCGTCTTTCACCTAGCTTGATGGGAACACAAAGATTCTTTTCAGTTGCAAACACCATTCCATACATATATATGGGGAGGTACTAGCGCCAACTCGGTTTTACAGTGAAAATTGCAGGAACTTCAAACCGGCACTAGGAAACAGACTGAGAAAGCAGAGAAAAAGTGTCTTCTGCAACCCGTTCCCTTGGTGCTAGATGAACGAACGTCTCTCCACATGCTCAGTTCTAGGAGTTAAGTGTGTGTGAAAGCCGTCCTTCACCTAGCTTGTTGGGAACACAAAGTTTCTTTTCAGTTGCAAACTCCATTCCATACATATATATGGGGAGGTACTAGCTCCAACTCGGTTTTACAGTGAAATCTAAAGTAACTTCAAACCGGCACTAGGAAACAGATTGAGAAAGCATAGAAAAAGTGTCTCCTGCAACCAGTTCCCATGGTGCTAGATGAACGAACGTCTCTCCACTTGCTCAGTTCTGAGAGATAATTGTGTGTGAAAGCAGTCCTTCACATAGCTTGTTGGGAACACAAGTTCCTTTTAAGTTGCTAACTCCATTTCATTCATATATATGGGGAGGTACTAGCTCCAACTCGGTTTTACAGTGAAAAGTGCAGGAACTTCAAACCGGCACTAGGAAACAGACTGAGAAAGCAGAGAAAAATGTCTCCTGCAAACCGTTCCCTTGCTGCTAGATGAACGAACGTCTGTCCACTTGCTCAGTTCTGAGAGATAAGTGTGTGTGAAAGCCGTCCTTCACCTAGCTTGATGGGAACACAAAGTTTCTTTTCAGTTGCAAACTCCATTCCATACATATATATGGGGAAGTACTAGCTCCAACTCGATTTTACAGTGAAAATTGCAGGAACTTCAAACCGGGACTAGGAAACAGACTGAGAAAGCAGAGAAAAATGTCTCCTGCAACCCGTTCCCTTGGTGCTAGATGAACGAACGTCTCTCCACTTGCTCACTTCTGAGAGTTAAGTGTGTGTGAAAGCCGTCCTTCACCTAGCTTGTTGGGAACACAAAGTTTCTTTTAAGTTTCAAACTCCATTCCATACATATATATGGGGAGGTACTAGCTCCAACTCGATTTTACAGTGAAAATTGCAGGAACTTCAAACCGGCACTTGGAAACATACTGAGAAAGCAGAGAAATAGTGTCTCCTGCAACCAGTTCCCTTGGTGCTAGATGAACGAAAGTCTCTCCACATGCTCAGTTCTGAGAGTTAAGTGTGTGTGAAAGCCGTCTTTCACCTAGCTTGTTGGGAACACAAAGTTTCTTTTCAGTTGCAAACTCCGTTCCATACATATATATGGGGAGGTACTAGCTCCAACTCGGTTTTACAGTGAAAATTGCAGGAACTTCAAACCGGCACTAGGAAACAGACTTAGAAAGCAGAGAAAAAGTGTCTCCTGCAACCCGTTCCCTTGGTGCTAGATGAACGTACGTCTCTCCACTTGCTCAGTTCTGAGAGATAAGTGTGTGTGAAAGCCGTCTTTCACCTAGCTTGTTGGGAACACAAGTTCCTTTTCAGTTGCTAACTCCATTCCATTCATACATATGGGGAGGTACTAGCTCCAACTCGGTTTTACACTGAAAACTGCAGGAACTTCAAACCGGCACTAGGAAACAGACTGAGAAAGCAGAGAAAAATGTCTCCTGCAACCCGTTCCCTTGGTGCTAGATGAACGAACGTCTCTCCACTTGCTCAGTTCTGAGAGATATCTGTGTGTGAAAGCCGTCCTTCACCTAGCTTGTTGGGAACACAAAGTTTCTTTTCAGTTGCAAACTCCATTCCAAACATATATAAATGGGGTGGTACGAGCTCCAACTCGGTTTTACAGTGAAAACTGCAGGAACTTCAAACCGGCACTAGGAATCAGACTGAGAAAGCAGAGAAAAAGTGTCTCCTGCAACCCATTCCCTTGGTGCTATATGAACGAACGTCTCTCCACTTGCTCAGTTCTGAGAGATAAGTGTGTGTGAAAGCCGTCCTTCACCTAGCTTGTTGGGAACACAAAGTTTCTTTTCAGTTGCAAACTCCATTCCATACATATATATGGGGAGGTACTAACTCCAACTCGGTTTTACAGTGAAAAATGCAGTAACTTAAAACCGGCACTAGAAAACAGACTGAGAAAGCGGAGAAAATGTGTCTCCTGCATACCGTTCCCTTGGTGCTAGATGAACGAACGTCTCTCCACTTGCTCAGTTCTTTGAGTTAAGTGTGTGTGAAAGCCGTCCTTCACCTAGCTTCTTGGGAACACAAAGTTTCTTTTAAGTTGCAAACTCCATTCCATACATATATAGGGGAGGTGTTAGCTCCAACTCGGTTTTACAGTGAAAATTGCAGGAACTTCAAACCGGCACTAGGAAACAGACTGAGAAAGCAGAGAAAAAGTGTCTCCTGCAACCCGTTCCCTTGGTGCTAGATGAACGAAAGTCTCTCCACATGCTCAGTTCTGAGAGTTAAGTGTGTGTGAAAGCCGTCTTTCACCTAGCTTGATGGGAACACAAAGTTTCTTTTCAGTTGCAAACACCATTCCATACATATATATGGGGAGGTACTAGCGCCAAATCGGTTTTACAGTGAAAATTGCAGGAACTTCAAACCGGCACTGGGAAACAGACTGAGAAAGCAGAGAAAAAGTGTCTCCTGCAACCCGTTCCCTTGGTGCTAGATGAACGAACGTCTCTCCACATGCTCAGTTCTAGGAGTTAAGTGTGTGTGAAAGCCATCCTTCACCTAGCTTGTTGGGAACACAAAGTTTCTTTTCAGTTGCAAACTCCATTCCATACATATATATGGGGAGGTACTAGCTCCAACTCGGTTTTACAGTGAAATCTAAAGTAACTTCAAACAGGCACTAGGAAATATACTGAGAAAGCAGAGAAAAAGTGTCTCCTGCAACCCGTTCCCTTGGTGCTTGATTAACGAAACTCTCTCCACTTGCTCAGTTCTGAGAGTTAAGTGTGGGTGAAAGCCGTCCTTCACCTAGCTTGTTGGGAACACAAAGCTTCTTTTAAGATGCAAACTGCATTCCATACATATATATGGGGAGGTACAAGCTCCAACTATTTTTTACAGTGAAAATTGCAGGAACTTCAAACCGGCACTAGGAAACAGACTTAGAAAGCATAGAAAAAGTGTCCCTGCAACCAGTTCCCATGGTGCTAGATGAACGAACGTCTATCCACTTGCTCAGTTCTGAGAGATAAGTGTGTGTGAAAGCCGTCCTTCACCTAGCTTGTTGGGAACACAAGTTCCTTTTAAGTTGCTAACTCCATTTCATTCATATATATGGGGAGGTACTAGCTCCAACTCGGTTTTACAGTGAAAACTGCAGGAACTTCAAACCGGCACTAGGAAACAGACTGAGAAAGCAGAGAAAAATGTCTCCTGCAAACCGTTCCCTTGCTGCTAGATGAACGAACGTCTCTCCACTTGCTCAGTTCTGAGTGATAACTGTGTGTGAAAGCCTTCCTTCACATAGATTGTTGGGAACACAAAGTTTCTTTTCAGTTGCAAACTTCATTCCATACATATATATGGGGAGGTACTAGCTCCATCTCTGTTTTACAGTGAAATCTGAAGGAACTTCAAACCGGAACTAGGAAACAGACTGAGAAAGCAGAGAATAAGTGTCTCCTGCAACCCGTTCCGTTGGTGCTAGATGAACGAACGTCTCTCCACTTGCTCACTTCTGAGAGTTAAGTGTGTGTGAAAGCCGTCCTTCACCTAGCTTGTTGGGAACACAAAGTTTCTTTTAAGTTTCAAACTCCATTCCATACATATATATGGGGAGGTACTAGCTCCAACTCGATTTTACAGTGAAAATTGCAGGAACTTCAAACCGGCACTTGGAAACATACTGAGAAAGCAGAGAAATAGTGTCTCCTGCAACCAGTTCCCTTGGTGCTAGATGAACGAAAGTCTCTCCACATGCTCAGTTCTGAGAGTTAAGTGTGTGTGAAAGCCGTCTTTCACCTAGCTTGATGGGAACACAAAGTTTCTTTTCAGTTGCAAACACCATTCCTTACATATATATGGGGAGGTACTAGCGCCAACTCGGTTTTACAGTGAAATTGCAGGAACTTCAAACCGGCACTGGGAAACAGACTGAGAAAGCAGAGAAAAAGTGTCTCCTGCAACCCGTTCCCTTGGTGCTAGATGAACGAACGTCTCTCCACATGCTCAGTTCTAGGAGTTAAGTGTGTGTGAAAGCCGTCCTTCACCTAGCTTGTTGGGAACACAAAGTTTCTTTTCAGTTGCAAACTCCATTCCATACATATATATGGGGAGGTACTAGCTCCAACTCGGTTTTACAGTGAAATCTAAAGTAACTTCAAACCGGCACTAGGAAACAGACTGAGAAAGCATAGAAAAAGTGTCTCCTGCAACCAGTTCCCATGGTGCTAGATGAACGAACGTCTCTCCACTTGCTCAGTTCTGAGAGATAAGTGTGTGTGAAAGCCGTCCTTCACCTAGCTTGTTGGGAACACAAGTTCCTTTTAAGTTGCTAACTCCATTTCATTCATATATATGGGGAGGTACTAGCTCCAACTCGGTTTTACAGTGAAAACTGCAGGAACTTCAAACCGGCACTAGGAAACAGACTGAGAAAGGAGAGAAAAATGTCTCCTGCAAACCGTTCCCTTGCTGCTAGATGAACGAACTTCTCTCCACTTGCTCAGTTCTGAGAGATAAGTGTGTGTGAAAGCCGTCCTTCACCTAGCTTGTTGGGAACACAAAGTTTCTTTTCAGTTGCAAACTCCATTCTAAACATATATATGGGGTGGTACGAGCTCCAACTCGGTTTTACAGTGAAAACTGCAGGAATTTCAAACCGGCACTAGGAATCAGACTGAGAAAGCAGAAAAAAAGTGTCCCTGCAACCCATTCCCTTGGTGCTAGATGAACGAACGTCTCTCCACTTGCTCAGTTCTGAGAGATAAGTGTGTGTGAAAGCCGTCCTTCACCTAGCTTGTTGGGAACACAAAGTTTCTTTTCAGTTGCAAACTCCATTCTAAACATATATATGGGGTGGTACGAGCTCCAACTCGGTTTTACAGTGAAAACTGCAGGAATTTCAAACCGGCACTAGGAATCAGACTGAGAAAGCAGAGAAAAAGTGTCTCCTGCAACCCATTCCCTTGGTGCTACACGAACGAACGTCTCTCCATTTGCTCAGTTCTGAGAGTTAAGTGTGTGTGAAAGCCGTCCTTCACCTAGCTTGTTGGGAACACAAAGTTTCTTTTAAGTTGCAAACTCCATTCCATACATATATATGGGGAGGTACTAGCTCCAACTCGGTTTGACAGTGAAAACTGCAGGAACTTCAAACCGGCACTAGGGAACAGACTGAGAAAGCAGGGAAAAATGTCTCCTGCAACCCGTTTCCTTGGTGCTAGATGAACGAACGTCTCTCAACTTGCTCAGTTCTGAGAAATAAGTGTGTGTGAAAGCCGTCCTTCACCTAGCTTGTTGGGAACACAAAGTTTCTTTTCAGTTGCAAACTCCACTCCATACATATATATGGGAAGGTACTAGCTCCTAATCGGTTTGACAGTGAAAACTGCAGGAACTTCAAACCGTCACTAGGAAACAGACTGAGAAAGCAGAGAAAAAGTGTCTCTTGCAACCCGTTCCCTTGGTGCTAGATGAACGATCGTCTCTCCACTTGCTCAGTTCTGAGAGATAAGTGTGTGTTAAAGCCGTCCTTCACCTAGCTTGTTGGGAACACAAAGTTTCTTTTCAGTTGCAAACTCCACTCCATACATATATATGGGAAGGTACTAGCTCCTAATCGGTTTGACAGTGAAAACTGCAGGAACTTCAAACCGGCACTAGGAAACAGACTGAGAAAGCAGAGAAAAAGTGTCTCCTGCAACCCGTTCCGTTGGGGCTAGATGAACGAACGTCTCTCCACTTCCTCACTTCTGAGAGTTAAGTGTGTGTGAAAGCTGTCCTTCACCTAGCTTATTGGGAACACAAAGTTTCTTTTAAGTTGCAAACTCCATTCCATACATATATATGGGGAGGTACTAGCTCCAACTCGGTTTTACAGTGAAATCTATAGTAACTTCAAACCGGCACTAGGAAACAGACTGAGAAAGCAGAGAAAAAGTGTCTCCTGCAACCCGTTCCCTTGGTGCTAGATTAACGAAACTCTCTCCACTTGCTCAGTTCTGAGAGTTAAGTGTGTGTGAAAGCCGTCCTTCACCTAGCTTGTTGGGAACACAAAGTTTCTTTTAAGATGCAAACAGCATTCCATACATATATAAGGGAAGGTACTAGCTCCAACTCGGTTTTACAGTGAAAATTGCAGGAACTTCAAACCGGCACTAGGAAACAGACTTAGAAAGCATAGAAAAAGTGTCTCCAGCAACCAGTTCCCTTGGTGCTAGATGAACGAACGTCTCTCCACTTGCTCAGTTCTGAGAGATAAGTGTGTGTGAACGCCGTCCTTCAAATAGCTTGTTGGGAACACAAAGTTTCTTTTCAGTTGCAAACTCCATTCCATATATATAAATGGGGAGGTACTAGCTCCAACTCGGTTTTACAGTGAAAACTGCAGGAACTTCAAACAGGCACTAGGAAACAGACTGAGAAAACAGAGAAAAAGTGTCTCCTGCAACCCGTTCCCTTGGTGCTAGATGAACGAACGTCTCTCCACTTGCTCAGTTCTGAGAGATAAGTGTGTGTGAAAGCCGTCCTTCAACTAGCTTTTTGGGAACACAAAGTTTCTTTTCAGTTGCAAAAACCATTCCATGCATATAAATGGGGAGGTACTAGCTCCAACAAGGTTTTACAGTGAAAACTGCAGAAACTTCAAACCGGCACTAGGAAACAGACTGAGAAACAGAGAAAAAGTGTTTCCTGCAACCCGTTCCCTTGGTGCTAGATGAACGAACGTCTCTCCACTTGCTCAGTTCTGAGAGATAAGTATGTGTGAAAGCCGTCCTTCACCTATATTGTTATGAACACAAAGTTTCTTTTCAGTTGCAAACTCCATTCCATACATATATATGGGGAGGTACTAGCTCCAACTCGGTTTTACAGTGAAATCTGAAGGAACTTCAAACTGGCACTAGGAAACAGACTGAGAAAGCAGAGAAAAATTGTCCCCTGCAACCCGTTCCCTTGGTGCTAGATGAACGAACGTCTCTCCACTTGCTCAGCTCTGAGAGTTAAGTGTGTGTGAAAGCCGTCCTTCACCTAGCTTGCTGGGAACACAAAGTTTCTTTTCAGTTGCAAACTCAATTCCATACATATATATGGGGAGGTACTAGCTCCAACTCGGTTTTACAGTGAAAATTGCAGGAACTTCAAACCGGCACTAGGAAACAGACTGAGAAAGCAGAGAAAAATTGTCTCCTGCAACCCATTCCCTTGGTTCTAGATGAACGACCGTCTCTCCACATGCTCAGTTCTTAGTGATAAGTGTGTGTGAAAGCCGTCCTTCAACAAGATTGTTGGGAACACAAAGTTTCTTTTAGGTTGCAAACTCCATTCCATACATATATATGGGGAGGTACTAGCCCCAACTCGGTTTTACAGAGAAATCTGAAGGAACTTCAAACCGGCACTAGGAAACAGAATGACAATGCAGAGAAAATGTGTCTCCTGCAACCCGTTCACTTGGTGCTAGATGAACGAACGTCTCTCCACTTGCTCAGTTCTGAGAGTTAAGTGTGTGGGAAAGCCGTCCTTCACTTAGCTTGTTGGGAACACAAAGTTTCTTTTAGGTTGCAAACTCCATTCCATACATATATATGGGGAGGTACTAGCTCCAACTCAGTTTTACAGTGAAATCTGAAGGAACTTGAAACCGGCACTTGGAAACAGACTGAGAAAGCAGAGAAAAAGTGTCTCCTGCAACCCGTTCCCTTGGTGCTAGATGAACGAACGTCTCTCCACTTGCTCAGTTCTGAGAGTTAAGTGTGTGTGAAAGCCGTCCTTTAACTAGATTGTTGGGAACACAAAGTTTCTTTTCAGTTGCAAACTCCATTCCATACATATATATGGGGAGGTACTAGCTCCAACTCGGTTTTACAGTGAAAACTGCAGGAACTTCAAACCGGCACTAGGAGACAGACTGAGAAATCAGAGAAAAAGTGTCTCCTGCAACCCGTTCCTTTGGTGCTATATGAACGAACGTCTCTCCACTTGCTCAGTTCTGAGAGATAAGTGTGTCTGAAAGCCGTCCTTCACATAGCTTGTTGGGAACACAAAGTTTCTTTTCAGTTGCAAACTCCATTCCATACATATATATGGGGAGGTACTCGCTCCAAGTCGGTTTTACAGTGAAAAATGCAGGAACTTCAAACCGGCAATAGGAAACTGACTGAGAATGCAGAGAATAAGTGTCTCCTGCAAACCGTTCCCTTGGTGCTAGATGAACGATCGTCTCTCCACATGCTTATTTCTGAGAGATAAGTGTGTGTGAAAGCCGTCCTTCACCTAGCTTGGTGGGAACACAAAATTTCTATTCAGTTGCAAACTCCATTCCAACCGTATATATGGGGAGGTACTAGCTCCAACTCGGTTTTACAGTGAAAACTGCAGGAACTTCAAACCGGCACTAGGAAACAGACTGAGAAAGCAGAGAAAAATGTCTCCTGCAACCCGTTCCCTTGGTGCTAGATGAACGAACGTCTCTCCACTTGCTCAGTTCTGAGAGATAAGTGTGTGTGAAAGCCGTCCTTCACCTAGCTTGTTGGGAACACAAAGTTTCTTTTCAGTTGCAAACTACATTCCAAACATATATATGGGGTGGTACGAGCTCCAACTCGGGTTTACAGTGGAAACTGCAGGAACTTCATACCGGCACTAGGAATCAGACTGAGAAAGCAGAGAAAAAGTGTCTCCTGCAACCCATTCCCTTGGTGCAAGATGAACGAACGTCTCTCCACTTGCTCAGTTCTGAGAGATAAGTGTGTGTGAAAGCCGTCCTTCACCTAGCTTGTTGGGAACACAAAGTTTCTTTTCAGTTGCAAACTCCATTCCATACATATATATGGGGAGGTACTAACTCCAACTCGGTTTTACAGTGAAAAATGCAGTAACTTAAAACCGGCACTAGAAAACAGACTGAGAAAGCAGAGAAAATGTGTCTCCTGCAACCCGTTCCCTTGGTGCTAGATGAACGAACGTCTCTCCACTTGCTCAGTTCTGAGAGTTACGTGTGTGTGAAAGCCGTCCTTCACCTAGATTGTTGGGAACACAAAGTTTCTTTTCAGTTGCAAACTCCATTCCATACATATATATGGGGAGGTACTAGCTCCAACTCGGTTTTACAGTGAAATCTGAAGGAACTTCAAACCGGCACTAGGAAACAGACTGAGAAAGCAGAGAAAAAGTGTCTCCTGCAACCCGTTCCGTTGGTGCTAGATGAACGAACGTCTCTCCAGTTGCTCACTTCTGAGAGTTAAGTGTGTGTGAAAGCCGTCCTTCACCTAGCTTGTTGGGAACACAAAGTTTCTTTTAAGTTGCAAACTCCATTCCATACATATATATGGGGAGGTACTAGCTCCAACTCGATTTTACAGTGAAAATTGCAGGAACTTCAAACCGGCACTAGGGAACAGACTGAGAAAGCAGAAAAAAAGTGTCTCCTGCAACCCGTTCCCTTGGTGCTAGATGAACGAAAGTCTCTCCACATGCTCAGTTCTGAGAGTTAAGTGTGTGTGAAAGCCGTCTTTCACCTAGCTTGATGGGAACACAAAGTTTCTTTTCAGTTGCAAACTCCATTCCATACATATATATGGGGAGGTACTAGCGCCAACTCGGTTTTACAGTGAAAATTGCAGGAACTTCAAACCGGCACTGGGAAACAGACTGAGAAAGCAGAGAAAAAGTGTCTCCTGCAACCCGTTCCCTTGGTGCTAGATGAACGAACGTCTCTCCACATGCTCAGTTCTAGGAGTTAAGTGTGTGTGAAAGCCGTCCTTCACCTAGCTTGTTGGGAACACAAAGTTTCTTTTCAGTTGCAAAAACCATTCCATGCATATATATGGGGAGGTACTAGCTCCAACAAGGTTTTACAGTGAAAACTGCAGAAACTTCAAACCGGCACAAGGAAACAGACTGAGAAACAGAGAAAAAGTGTTTCCTGCAACCCGTTCCCTTGGTGCTAGATGAACGAACGTCTCTCCACTTGCTCAGTTCTGAGAGATAAGTATGTGTGAAAGCCGTCCTTCGCCTATATTGTTATGAACACAAAGTTTCTTTTCAGTTGCAAACTCCATTCCATACATATATATGGGGAGGTACTAGCTCCAAATCGGTTTTACAGTGAAATCTGCAGGAACTCCAAACCGGCACTAGGAAACAGACTGAGAAAGCAGAGAAAAAGTGTCTCCTGCAACCCGTTCCCTTGATGCTAGATGAACGAACGTCTCTCCACTTGCTCAGTTCTGAGAGATAAGTGTGTGTGAAAGCCGTCCTTCACCTATATTGTTATGAACACAAAGTTTCTTTTCAGTTGCAAACTCCATTCCATACATATATATGGGGAGGTACTAGCTCCAACTCGGTTTTACAGTGAAATCTGAAGGAACTTCAAACTGGCACTAGGAAACAGACTGAGAAAGCAGAGAAAAATTGTCCCCTGCAACCCGTTCCCTTGGTGCTAGATGAACGAACGTCTCTCCACTTGCTCAGTTCTGAGAGTTAAGTGTGTGTGAAAGCCGTCCTTCACCTAGCTTGCTGGGAACACAAAGTTTCTTTTCAGTTGCAAACTCAATTCCATACATATATATGGGGAGGTACTAGCTCCAACTCGGTTTTACAGTGAAAATTGCAGGAACTTCAAACCGGCACTAGGAAACAGACTGAGAAAGCAGAGAAAAATTGTCTCCTGCAACCCATTCCCTTGGTTCTAGATGAACGACCGTCTCTCCACATGCTCAGTTCTTAGTGATAAGTGTGTGTGAAAGCCGTCCTTCAACAAGATTGTTGGGAACACAAAGTTTCTTTTAGGTTGCAAACTCCATTCCATACATATATATGGGGAGGTACTAGCCCCAACTCGGTTTTACAGAGAAATCTGAAGGAACTTCAAACCGGCACTAGTAAACAGAATGACAATGCAGAGAAAATGTGTCTCCTGCAACCCGTTCACTTGGTGCTAGATGAACGAACGTCTCTCCACTTGCTCAGTTCTGAGAGTTAAGTGTGTGTGAAAGCCGTCCTTCACTTTGCTTGTTGGGAACACAAAGTTTCTTTTAGGTTGCAAACTCCATTCCATACATATATATGGGGAGGTACTAGCTCCAACTCAGTTTTACAGTGAAATCTGAAGGAACTTGAAACCGGCACTTGGAAACAGACTGAGAAAGCAGAGAAAATGTGTCTCCTGCAACCCGTTCCCTTGGTGCTAGATGAACGAACGTCTCTCCACTTGCTCAGTTCTGAGAGTTAAGTGTGTGTGAAAGCCGTCCTTTAACTAGATTGTTGGGAACACAAAGTTTCTTTTCAGTTGCAAACTCCATTCCATACATATATATGGGGAGGTACTAGCTCCAACTCGGTTTTACAGTGAAAACTGCAGGAACTTCAAACCGGCACTAGGAGATAGACTGAGAAATCAGAGAAAAAGTGTCTCCTGCAACCCGTTCCTTTGGTGCTATATGAACGAACGTCTCTCCACTTGCTCAGTTCTGAGAGATAAGTGTGTCTGAAAGCCGTCCTTCACCTAGCTTGTTGGGAACATAAAGTTTCTTTTCAGTTGCAAACTCCATTCCATACATATATATGGGGAGGTACTCGCTCCAAGTCGGTTTTACAGTGAAAAATGCAGGAACTTCAAACCGGCAATAGGAAACTGACTGAGAATGCAGAGAATAAGTGTCTCCTGCAACCCGTTCCCTTGGTGCTAGATGAACGATCGTCTCTCCACATGCTTATTTCTGAGAGATAAGTGTGTGTGAAAGCCGTCCTTCACCTAGCTTGGTGGGAACACAAAATTTCTATTCAGTTGCAAACTCCATTCCAACCGTATATATGGGGAGGTACTAGCTCCAACTCGGTTTTACAGTGAAAACTGCAGGAACTTCAAACCGGCACTAGGAAACAGACTGAGAAAGCAGAGAAAAATGTCTCCTGCAACCCGTTCCCTTGGTGCTAGATGAACGAACGTCTCTCCACTTGCTCAGTTCTGAGAGATAAGTGTGTGTGAAAGCCGTCCTTCACCTAGCTTGTTGGGAACACAAAGTTTCTTTTCAGTTGCAAACTCCATTCCAAACATATATATGGGGTGGTACGAGCTCCAACTCGGGTTTACAGTGAAAACTGCAGGAACTTCATACCGGCACTAGGAATCAGACTGAGAAAGCAGAGAAAAATTGTCTCCTGCAACCCATTCCCTTGGTGCAAGATGAACGAACGTCTCTCCACTTGCTCAGTTCTGAGAGATAAGTGTGTGTGAAAGCCGTCCTTCACCTAGCTTGTTGGGAACACAAAGTTTCTTTTCAGTTGCAAACTCCATTCCATACATATATATGGGGAGGTACTAACTCCAACTCGGCTTTACAGTGAAAAATGCAGTAACTTAAAACCGGCACTAGAAAACAGACTGAGAAAGCAGAGAAAATGTGTCTCCTGCAACCCGTTCCCTTGGTGCTAGATGAACGAACGTCTCTCCACTTGCTCAGTTCTGAGAGTTAAGTGTGTGTGAAAGCCGTCCTTCACCTAGATTGTTGGGAACACAATGTTTCTTTTCAGTTGCAAACTCCATTCCATACATATATATGGGGAGGTACTAGCTCCAACTCGGTTTTACAGTGAAATCTGAAGGAACTTCAAACCGGCACTAGGAAACAGACTGAGAAAGCAGAGAAAAAGTGTCTCCAGCAACCCGTTCCGTTGGTGCTAGATGAACGAACGTCTCTCCACTTGCTCAGTTCTGAGAGATAAGTGTGTGTGAAAGCCGTCCTTCACCTATATTGTTATGAACACAAAGTTTCTTTTCAGTTGCAAACTCCATTCCATACATATATATGGGGAGGTACTAGCTCCAACTCGGTTTTACAGTGAAATCTGAAGGAACTTCAAACTGGCACTAGGAAACAGACTGAGAAAGCAGAGAAAAATTGTCCCCTGCAACCCGTTCCCTTGGTGCTAGATGAACGAACGTCTCTCCACTTGCTCAGTTCTGAGAGTTAAGTGTGTGTGAAAGCCGTCCTTCACCTAGCTTGCTGGGAACACAAAGTTTCTTTTCAGTTGCAAACTCAATTCCATACATATATATGGGGAGGTACTAGCTCCAACTCGGTTTTACAGTGAAAATTGCAGGAACTTCAAACCGGCACTAGGAAACAGACTGAGAAAGCAGAGAAAAATTGTCTCCTGCAACCCATTCCCTTGGTTCTAGATGAACGACCGTCTCTCCACATGCTCAGTTCTTAGTGATAAGTGTGTGTGAAAGCCGTCCTTCAACAAGATTGTTGGGAACACAAAGTTTCTTTTAGGTTGCAAACTCCATTCCATACATATATATGGGGAGGTACTAGCCCCAACTCGGTTTTACAGAGAAATCTGAAGGAACTTCAAACCGGCACTAGGAAACAGAATGACAATGCAGAGAAAATGTGTCTCCTGCAACCCGTTCACTTGGTGCTAGATGAACGAACGTCTCTCCACTTGCTCAGTTCTGAGAGTTAAGTGTGTGTGAAAGCCGTCCTTCACTTTGCTTGTTGGGAACACAAAGTTTCTTTTAGGTTGCAAACTCCATTCCATACATATATATGGGGAGGTACTAGCTCCAACTCAGTTTTACAGTGAAATCTGAAGGAACTTGAAACCGGCACTTGGAAACAGACTGAGAAAGCAGAGAAAATGTGTCTCCTGCAACCCGTTCCCTTGGTGCTAGATGAACGAACGTCTCTCCACTTGCTCAGTTCTGAGAGTTAAGTGTGTGTGAAAGCCGTCCTTTAACTAGATTGTTGGGAACACAAAGTTTCTTTTCAGTTGCAAACTCCATTCCATACATATATATGGGGAGGTACTAGCTCCAACTCGGTTTTACAGTGAAAACTGCAGGAACTTCAAACCGGCACTAGGAGACAGACTGAGAAATCAGAGAAAAAGTGTCTCCTGCAACCCGTTCCTTTGGTGCTATATGAACGAACGTCTCTCCACTTGCTCAGTTCTGAGAGATAAGTGTGTCTGAAAGCCGTCCTTCACCTAGCTTGTTGGGAACATAAAGTTTCTTTTCAGTTGCAAACTCCATTCCATACATATATATGGGGAGGTACTCGCTCCAAGTCGGTTTTACAGTGAAAAATGCAGGAACTTCAAACCGGCAATAGGAAACTGACTGAGAATGCAGAGAATAAGTGTCTCCTGCAACCCGTTCCCTTGGTGCTAGATGAACGATCGTCTCTCCACATGCTTATTTCTGAGAGATAAGTGTGTGTGAAAGCCGTCCTTCACCTAGCTTGGTGGGAACACAAAATTTCTATTCAGTTGCAAACTCCATTCCAACCGTATATATGGGGAGGTACTAGCTCCAACTCGGTTTTACAGTGAAAACTGCAGGAACTTCAAACCGGCACTAGGAAACAGACTGAGAAAGCAGAGAAAAATGTCTCCTGCAACCCGTTCCCTTGGTGCTAGATGAACGAACGTCTCTCCACTTGCTCAGTTCTGAGAGATAAGTGTGTGTGAAAGCCGTCCTTCACCTAGCTTGTTGGGAACACAAAGTTTCTTTTCAGTTGCAAACTCCATTCCAAACATATATATGGGGTGGTACGAGCTCCAACTCGGGTTTACAGTGAAAACTGCAGGAACTTCATACCGGCACTAGGAATCAGACTGAGAAAGCAGAGAAAAATTGTCTCCTGCAACCCATTCCCTTGGTGCAAGATGAACGAACGTCTCTCCACTTGCTCAGTTCTGAGAGATAAGTGTGTGTGAAAGCCGTCCTTCACCTAGCTTGTTGGGAACACAAAGTTTCTTTTCAGTTGCAAACTCCATTCCATACATATATATGGGGAGGTACTAACTCCAACTCGGCTTTACAGTGAAAAATGCAGTAACTTAAAACCGGCACTAGAAAACAGACTGAGAAAGCAGAGAAAATGTGTCTCCTGCAACCCGTTCCCTTGGTGCTAGATGAACGAACGTCTCTCCACTTGCTCAGTTCTGAGAGTTAAGTGTGTGTGAAAGCCGTCCTTCACCTAGATTGTTGGGAACACAATGTTTCTTTTCAGTTGCAAACTCCATTCCATACATATATATGGGGAGGTACTAGCTCCAACTCGGTTTTACAGTGAAATCTGAAGGAACTTCAAACCGGCACTAGGAAACAGACTGAGAAAGCAGAGAAAAAGTGTCTCCAGCAACCCGTTCCGTTGGTGCTAGATGAACGAACGTCTCTCCATTTGCTCACTTCTGAGAGTTAAGTGTGTGTGAAAGCCGTCCTTCACCTAGCTTGTTGGGAACACAAAGTTTCTTTTCAGTTGCAAACTCCATTCCATACATATATATGGGGAGGTACTAACTCCAAAACGGTTTGACAGTGAAAACTGCAGGAACTTCAAAACGGCACTAGGAAACAGACTGAGAAAGCAGAGAAAAAGTGTCTCCTGCAACCCGTTCCCTTGGTGCTAGACGAACGAACGTCTCTCCACTTGCTCAGTTCTGAGAGTTAAGTGTGTGTGAAAGCCGTCCTTCACCTAGCTTGTTGGGAACACAAAGTTTCTTTTAAGTTGCAAACTCCATTCCAAACATATATATGGGGAGGTACTAGCTCCAACTCGGTTTGACAGTGAAAACTGCAGGAACTTCAAACCGGCACTAGGGAACAGACTGAGAAAGCAGAGAAAAATGTCTCCTGCAAACCGTTTCCTTGGTGCTAGATGAACGAACGTCTCTCAACTTGCTCAGTTCTGAGAAATAAGTGTGTGTGAAAGCCGTCCTTCACCTAGCTTGTTGGGAACACAAAGTTTCTTTTCAGTTGCAAACTCCACTCCATACATATATATGGGAAGGTACAAGCTCCTAATCGGTTTGACAGTGAAAACTGCAGGAACTTCAAATCGGCACTAGGAAACAGACTGAGAAAGCAGAGAAAAAGTGTCTCATGCAACCCGTTCCCTTGGTGCTAGATGAACGAACGTCTCTCCACTTGCTCAGTTCTGAGAGATAAGTGTGTGTGAAAGCCGTCGTTCACCTAGCTTGTTGGGAACACAAAGTTTCTGTTAAGTTGCAAACTCCATTCCATACATATCTATGGTTAGGTACAAGCTCCAACTCGGATTTACAGTGTAAATTGCAGGAACTTCAAACCGGCACTAGGAAACAGACTGAGAAAGCAGAGAAAAAGTGTCTCCTGCAACCCGTTCCCTTGGTGCTAGATGAACGATCGTCTCTCCACATGCTTATTTCTGAGAGATAAGTGTGTGTGAAAGCCGTCCTTCACCTAGCTTGTTGGGAACACAAAGTTTCTTTTCAGTTGCAAACTCCATTCCATACATATATATGGGGAGGTACTAGCTCCAACTCGGTTTTACAGTGAAAACTGCAGGAACTTCAAACCGGCACTAGGAAACAGACTGAGAAAGCAGAGAAAAAGTGTCTCCTGCAACCCGTTCCCTTGGTGCTAGATGAACGATCGTCTCTCCACATGCTTATTTCTGAGAGATAAGTGTGTGTGAAAGCCGTCCTTCACCTAGCTTGTTGGGAACACAAAGTTTCTTTTCAGTTGCAAACTCCATTCCATACATATATATGGGGAGGTACTAGCTCCAACTCGGTTTTACAGTGAAAACTGCAGGAACTTCAAACCGGCACTAGGAAACAGACTGAGAAAGCAGAGAAAAAGTGTCTCCTGCAACCCGTTCCATTGGTGCTAGATGAACGAAAGTCTCTCCACTTGCTCAGTTCTGAGAAATAAGTGTGTGTGAAAGCCGTCCTTCACCTAGCTTGTTGGGAACACAAAGTTTCTTTTCAGTTGCAAACTCCATTCCATACATATATATGGGGAGGTACTCGCTCCAACTCGGTTTTACAGTGAAAACTGCAGGAACTTCAAACCGGCACTAGGAAACTGACTGAGAATGCAGAGAAAAAGTGTCTCCTGCAACCCGTTCCCTTGGTCCTAGATGAACG
Organism: Camelus dromedarius; assembly: GCF_036321535.1. NCBI lineage: Eukaryota > Metazoa > Chordata > Mammalia > Artiodactyla > Camelidae > Camelus > Camelus dromedarius. The sequence goes on along the minus strand of NW_026989793.1, from coordinate 597,038 downwards.
ATCGTCTCTCCACATGCTTATTTCTGAGAGATAAGTGTGTGTGAAAGCCGTCCTTCACCTAGCTTGGTGGGAACACAAAATTTCTATTCAGTTGCAAACTCCATTCCAAACGTATATATGGGGAGGTACTATCTCCAACTCGGTTTTACAGTGAAAACTGCAGGAACTTCAAACAGGCACTAGGAAACAGAATGAGAAAGCAGAGAAATAGTGTCTCCTGCAGCCCGTTCCCTTGTTGCTAGATGAACGAACGTCTCTCCACTTGCTCAGTTCTGAGAGATATGTGTGTGTGAAAGCCGTCCTTCACCTAGCTTGATGGGAACACAAAGTTTCTTTTCAGTTGCAAACTCAATTCCATACATATAAAAGGGGGGGTACTAGCTCCAACTCGGTTTGACAGTGAAAACTGCAGGAACTTCAAACAGACACTAGGAAACAGACTGAGAAAACAGAGAAAAAGTGTTTCCTGCAACCCGTTCCCTTGGTGCTAGATGAACGAACGTCTCTCCACTTGCTCAGTTCTGAGAGATATGTGTGTGTGAAAGCCGTCCTTCACCTAGCTTGATGGGAACACAAAGTTTCTTTTCAGTTGCAAACTCCATTCCATACATATATATGGGGAGGTAGTAGCTCCAACTCGATTTTACACTGAAAGTTGCAGGAACTTCAAACCGGCACTAGGAAACAGACTGAGAAAGCAGAGAAAAATGTCTCCTGCAACCCGTTCCCTTGGTGCTAGATGAACGAACGTCTCTCCACATGCGCAGTTCTGAGAGTTAAGTGTGTGTGAAAGCCGTCTTTCACCTATCTTGATGGGAACACAAAGTTTCTTTTCAGTTGCAAACTCCATTCCATACATATATATGGGGAGGTACTAGCTCCAACTCGGTTTTACAGTGAAAATTGCAGGAACTTCAAACCGGCACTAGGAAACAGACTTAGAAAGCAGAGAAAAAGTGTCTCCTGCAACCCGTTCCCTTGGTGCTAGATGAACGAACGTCTCTCCACTTGCTCAGTTCTGAGAGATAAGTGTGTGTGAAAGCCGTCCTTCACCTAGCTTGTTGGGAACACAAGTTCCTTTTCAGTTGCTAACTCCATTCCATTCATACATATGGGGAGGTACTAGCTCCAACTCGGTTTTACAGTGAAAACTGCAGGAACTTCAAACCGGCACTAGGAAACAGACTGAGAAGCAGAGAAAAATGTCTCCTGCAACCCGTTCCCTTGGTGCTAGATGAACGAACGTCTCTCCACTTGCTCAGTTCTGAGAGATAAGTGTGTGTGAAAGCCGTCCTTCACCTAGCTTGTTGGGAACACAAAGTTTCTTTTCAGTTGCAAACTTCATTCCATACATATATATGGGAAGGTACTAGCTCCAACTCGGTTTTACAGTGAAAATTGCAGGAACTTCAAACCGGCACTAGGAAACAGACTTAGAAAGCATAGAAAAAGTGTCTCCTGCAACCAGTTCCCATGGTGCTAGATGAACGAACGTCTCTCCACTTGCTCAGTTCTGAGAGATAAGTGTGTGTGAAAGCCGTCCTTCAACTAGCTTGTTGGGAACACAAGTTCCTTTTAAGTTGCTAACTCCATTTCATTCATATATATGGGGAGGTACTAGCTCCAACTCGGTTTTACAGTGAAAACTGCAGGAACTTCAAACCGGCACTAGGAAACAGACTGAGAAAGCAGAGAAAAATGTCTCCTGCAAACCGTTCCCTTGCTGCTAGATGAACGAACGTCTCTCCACTTGCTCAGTTCTGAGAGATAAGTGTGTGTGAAAGCCGTCCTTCACCTAGCTTGTTGGGAACACAAAGTTTCTTTTCAGTTGCAAACTCCATTCCAAACATATATATGGGGTGGTACGAGCTCCAACTCGGTTTTACAGTGAAAACTGCAGGAACTTCAAACCGGCACTAGGAATCAGACTGAGAAAGCAGAGAAAAAGTTTCTCCTGCAACCGATTCCCTTGGTGCTAGATGAACGAACGTCTCTCCACTTGCTCAGTTCTGAGAGATAAGTGTGTGTGAAAGCCGTCCTTCACCTAGCTTGTTGGGAACACAAAGTTTCTTTTCAGTTGCAAACTCCATTCCATACATATATATGGGGAGGTACTAACTCCAAATCGGTTTGACAGTGAAAATGCAGGAACTTCAAAACGGCACTAGGAAACAGACTGAGAAAGCAGAGAAAAAGTGTCTCCTGCAACCCGTTCCCTTGGTGCTAGACGAACGAACGTCTCTCCACTTGCTCAGTTCTGAGAGTTAAGTGTGTGTGAAAGCCGTCCTTCACCTAGCTTGTTGGGAACACAAAGTTTCTGTTAAGTTGCAAACTCCATTCCATACATATATATGGGGAGGTACTAGCTCCAACTCGGTTTTACAGTGAAAATTGCAGGAACTTCAAACCGGCACTAGGAAACAGACTGAGAAAGCAGAGAAAATGTGTCTTTTGCAAACCGTTCCCTTGGTGCTAGATGAACGAACGTCTCTCCACATGCTCAGTTCTGAGAGTTAAGTGTGTGTGAAAGCCGTCCTTCACCTAGCTTGTTGGGAACACAAAGTTTCTGTTAAGTTGCAAACTCCATTCCATATATATATATGGGGAGGTACTAGCTCCAACTCGGTTTTACAGTGAAAATTGCAGGAACTTCAAACCGGCACTAGGAAACAAACTTAGAAAGCAGAGAAAAAGTTCTCCTGCAACCAGTTCCCATGGTGCTAGATGAACGAACGTCTCTCCACTTGCTCAGTTCTGAGAGATATGTGTGTGTGAAAGCCGTCCTTCACCTAGCTTGTTGGGAACACATAGTTCCTTTTCAGTTGCTAACTCCATTCCATTCATATATATGGGGAGGTACTAGCTCCAACTCGGTTTGACAGTGAAAACTGCAGGAACTTCAAACCGGCACTAGGGAACAGACTGAGAAAGCAGAGAAAAATGTCTCCAGCAACCCGTTTCCTTGGTGCTAGATGAACGAACGTCTCTCCACTTGCTCAGTTCTGAGAGTTAAGTGTGTGTGAAAGCCGTCCTTCACCTAGCTTGTTGGGAACACAAAGTTTCTGTTAAGTTGCAAACTCCATTCCATACATATATATGGGGAGGTACTAGCTCCAACTCGGTTTTACAGTGAAAATTGCAGGAACTTCAAACCGGCACTAGGAAACAGACTGAGAAAGCAGAGAAAAAGTGTCTCCTGCAACCCGTTCCCTTGGTGCTAGATGAACGAACGTCTCTCCACATTCTCAGTTCTGAGTGATAAGTGTGTGTGAAAGCCATCCTTCACCTAGATTGTTGGGAACACATAGTTTCTTTTAAGTTGCCAACACCATTCCATACATATATAAGGGGAGGTACTAGCTCCATCACTGTTTTACAGTGAAAATTGGAGGAACTTCATGACGGCACAAGGATACAGACTGAGAAAGCAGAGAAAATGTGTCCTTTGCAACCCGTTCCCTTGGTGCTAGATGAACGAACGTCTCTACACTTGCTCAGTTCTGAGAGTTAAGTGTGTGTGAAAGCCGTCCTTCACCTAGCTTGTTGGGAACACAAAGTTTCTGTTAAGTTGCAAACTCCATTCCATACATATATATGGGGAGGTACTAGCTCCAACTCGGTTTTACAGTGAAAATTGCAGGAACTTCAAACCGGCACTAGGAAACAGACTTAGAAAGCACAGAAAAAGTTCTCCTGCAACCAGTTCCCATGGTGCTAGATGAACGAACGTCTCTCCACTTGCTCAGTTCTGAGAGATATGTGTGTGTGAAAGCCGTCCTTCACCTAGCTTGTTGGGAACACATAGTTCCTTTTCAGTTGCTAACTCCATTCCATTCATATATATGGGGAGGTACTAGCTCCAACTCGGTTTGACAGTGAAAACTGCAGGAACTTCAAACCGGCACTAGGGAACAGACTGAGAAAGCAGAGAAAAATGTCTGCTGCAACCCGTTTCCTTGGTGCTAGATGAACGAACGTCTCTCTACTTGCTCAGTTCTGAGAGATAAGTGTGTGTGAAAGCCGTCCTTCACCTAGCTTGTTGGGAACACAAAGTTTCTTTTCAGTTGCAAACTTCACTCCATACATATATATGGGAAGGAACTAACTTCTAATCGGTTTGACAGTGAAAACTGCAGGAACTTCAAACCGGCACTAGGAAACAGACTGAGAAGCAGAGAATAAGTGTCTCCTGCAACCCGTTCCCTTGGTGCTAGATGAACGAATGTCTCTCCACTTGCTCAGTTCTGAGAGATAAGTGTGTGTGAAAGCCGTCGTTCACCTAGCTTGTTGGGAACACAAAGTTTCTGTTAAGTTGCAAACTCCATTCCATACATATATATGGGGAGGTACAAGCTCCAACTCGGATTTACAGTGAAAATTGCAGGAACTTCAAAAAGGCACTAGGAATCAGACTGAGAAATCAGAGAAAACTGTCCCCTGCAACCCGTTCCCTTGGTGCTAGATGAACGAACGTCTCTCCACTTGCTCAGTTCTTAGATATAATTGTGTGTGAAAGCCGTCCTTCACCTAGCTTGTTTGGAACACAAAGTTTCTTTTCAGTTGCAAACTCCATTCCATACATATATATGGGGAGGTACTAGCTCCAACTCGATTTTACAGTGAAAACTGCAGGAACTTCATACCGGCACTAAGAAACAGACTGAGAAAGCAGAGAAAAAGTGTCCTTGCAACCTGTTCCCTTGGTGCTAGATGAACGAACGTCTCTCCACTTGCTCAGTTCTGAGAGATAAGTGTGTGTGAAAGCCGTCCTTCACCTATCTTGTTGGGAACACAAAGTTTCTTTTCAGTTGCAAACTCCATTCCATACATATATATGGGGTGGTACAAGCTCCAACTTGGTTTTACAGTCAAAACTGCAGGAACTTCAAACCGGCACTAGGAAACAGACTGAGAAAGCAGAGAAAAAGTGTCTCCTGCAACCCGTTCCCTTGGTGCTAGATGAACGAACGTCTCTCCACTTGTTCAGTTCCGAGAGATAAGAGTGTGTGAATGCCGTCCTTCCCCTAGCTTGTTGGGAACACAAAGTTTCTTTTCAGTTGCAAACACCGTTCCATACATATATAAGGGGAGGTACAAGCTCCAACACGTTTTTACAGTGAAAACTGCAGGAACTTCAAACCGGCACTAGGAAACAGACTGAGAATGCAGAGAATAAGTGTCTCCTGCAACCCGTTACATTGGTGCTAGTTGAACGAACGTCTCTCCACTTGCTCTGTTCCGAGAGATAAGTGTGTGTGAAAGCCGTCCTTCACCTAGCTTGTTGGGAACACAAAGTTTCTTTTCTGTTGCAAACTCCATTCCATACATATATAAGGGGAGGTACAAGCTCCAACACGGTTTTACTGTCAAAACTGCAGGATCTTCAAACCGGAACTAGGAAACACACTGAGAAAGCAGGGAAAAAGTGTCTCCTGCAACCCGTTCCGTTGGTGCTAGATGAACGACCGTCTCTCCACATTCTCAGTTCTGAGTGATAACTGTGTGTGAAAGCCGTCCTTCACCTAGATTGTTGGGAACACAAAGTTTCTTTTCAGTTGCAAACTCTATTCCATACATATATATGGGGAGGTACTAGCTCCAACTCGGTTTTACAGTGAAATCTGAAGGAACTTCAAACAGGCACTAGGAAACAGACTGAGAAAGCAGAGAAAAAGTGTCTCCTGCAACCCGTTCCGTTGGTGCTAGATGAACGAACGTCTCTCCACTTGCTCACTTCTGAGAGTTAAGTGTGTGTGAAAGCCGTCCTTCACCTAGCTTGTTGGGAACACAAAGTTTCTTTTTAGTTGCAAACTCCATTCCATACATATATATGGGGAGGTACTAGCTCCAACTCGATTTTGCAGTGAAAATTGCAGGAACTTCAAACCGGCACTAGGAAACAGACTGAGAAAGCAGAGAAAAAGTGTCTCCTGCAACCAGTTCCCTTGGTGCTAGATGAACGAAAGTCTCTCCACATGCTCAGTTCTGAGAGTTAAGTGTGTGTGAAAGCCGTCTTTCACCTAGCTTGATGGGAACACAAAGTTTCTTTTCAGTTGCAAACACCATTCCATACATATATATGGGGAGGTACTAGCGCCAACTCGGTTTTACAGTGAAAATTGCAGGAACTTCAAACCGGCACTGGGAAACAGACTGAGAAAGCAGAGAAAAAGTGTCTCCTGCAACCCGTTCCCTTGGTGCTAGATGAACGAACGTCTCTCCACATGCTCAGTTCTAGGAGTTAAGTGTGTGTGAAAGCCGTCCTTCACCTAGCTTGTTGGGAACACAAAGTTTCTTTTCAGTTGCAAACTCCATTCCATACATATATATGGGGAGGTACTAGCTCCAACTCGGTTTTACAGTGAAAACTGCAGGAACTTCAAACCCGCACTAGGAAACAGACTGAGAAAGCAGAGAAAAATGTCTCCTGCAAACCGTTCCCTTGCTGCTAGATGAATGAACGTCTCTCCACTTGCTCAGTTCTGAGAGATAAGTGTGTGTGAAAGCCGTCCTTCATCTAGCTTGTTGGGAACACAAAGTTTCTTTTCAGTTGCAAACTCCATTCCATACATATATATGGGGAGGTACTAACTCCAAATCTGTTTGAAAGTGAAAACTGCAGGAACTTCAAAACGGCACTAGGAAACAGACTGAGAAAGCAGAGAAAAAGTGTCTCCTGCAACCCGTTCCCTTGGTGCTAGACGAACGAACGTCTCTCCACTTGCTCAGTTCTGAGAGTTAAGTGTGTGTGAAAGCCGTCCTTCACCTAGCTTGTTGGGAACACAAAGTTTCTTTTCAGTTGCAAACTCCAATCCATACATATATATGGGGAGGTACTAGCTCCAACTCGGTTTGACAGTGAAAACTGCAGGAACTTCAAACCGGCACTAGGGAACAGACAGAGAAAGCAGAGAAAAATGTCTCCTGCAACCCGTTTCCTTGGTGCTAGATGAACGAACGTCTCTCAACTTGCTCAGTTCTGAGGGATAAGTGTGTGTGAAAGCCGTCCTTCACCTAGCTTGGTGGGAACACAAAGTTTCTTTTCAGTTGCAAACTCCACTCCATACATATACATGGGAAGGTATTAGCTCCTAATCGGTTTGACAGTGAAAACTGCAGGAACTTCAAACCGGCACTAGGAAACAGACTGAGAAAGCAGAGAAAAAGTGTCTCCTGCAAACCATTCCCTTGGTGCTAGATGAACGAACGTCTCTCCACTTGCTCAGTTCTGAGAGATAAGTATGTGTGAAAGCCGTCGTTCACCTAGCTTGTTGGGAACACAAAGTTTCTTTTAAGTTGCAAACTCCATTCCATACATATATATGGGGAGGTACTAGCTCCAACTCGATTTTGCAGTGAAAATTGCAGGAACTTCAAACCGGCACTAGGAAACAGACTGAGAAAGCAGAGAAAAAGTGTCTCCTGCAACCAGTTCCCTTGGTGCTAGATGAACGAAAGTCTCTCCACATGCTCAGTTCTGAGAGTTAAGTGTGTGTGAAAGCCGTCTTTCACCTAGCTTGTTGGGAACACAAAGTTTCTTTTCAGTTGCAAACACCATTCCATACATATATATGGGGAGGTACTAGCTCCAACTCGGTTTTACAGTGAAAATTGCAGGAACTTCAAACCGGCACTGGGAAACAGACTGAGAAAGCAGAGAAAAAGTGTCTCCTGCAACCCGTTCCCTTGGTGCTAGATGAACGAACGTCACTCCACATGCTCAGTTCTAGGAGTTAAGTGTGTGTGAAAGCCGTCCTTCACCTAGCTTGTTGGGAACACAAAGTTTCTTTTCAGTTGCAAACTCCATTCCATACATATATATGGGGTGGTACTAGCTCCAACTTGGTTTTACAGTCAAAACTGCAGGAACTTCAAACCGGCACTAGGAAACAGACTGAGAAAGCAGAGAAAAAGTGTCTCCTGCAACCCGTTCCCTTGGTGCTAGATGAACGAACGTCTCTCCACTTGTTCAGTTCCGAGAGATAAGTGTGTGTGAATGCCGTCCTTCCCCTAGCTTGTTGGGAACACAAAGTTTCTTTTCAGTTGCAAACACCGTTCCATACATATATAAGGGGAGGTACAAGCTCCAACACGGTTTTACAGTGAAAACTGCAGGAACTTCAAACCGGCACTAGGAAACAGACTGAAAATGCAGAGAATAAGTGTCTCCTGCAACCCGTTACATTGGTGCTAGTTGAACGAACGTCTCTCCACTTGCTCTGTTCCGAGAGATAAGTGTGTGTGAAAGCCGTCCTTCACCTAGCTTGTTGGGAACACAAAGTTTCTTTTCTGTTGCAAACTCCATTCCATACATATATAAGGGGAGGTACTAGCTCCAACTCGATTTTGCAGTGAAAATTGCAGGAACTACAAACCGGCACTAGGAAACAGACTGAGAAAGCAGAGAAAAAGTGTCTCCTGCAACCAGTTCCCTTGGTGCTAGATGAACGAACGTCTCTCCACATGCTCAGTTCTAGGAGTTAAGTGTGTGTGAAAGCCGTCCTTCACCTAGCTTGTTGGGAACACAAAGTTTCTTTTCAGTTGCAAACTCCATTCCATACATATATATGGGGAGGTACTAGCTCCAACTCGGTTTTACAGTGAAATCTAAAGTAACTTCAAACCGGCACTAGGAAACAGACTGAGAAAGCAGAGAAAAAGTGTCCCCTGCAACCCATTCCCTTGGTGCTAGATGAACGAACGTCTCTCCACTAGCTCAGTTCTGAGAGATAAGTGTGTGTGAAAGCCGTCCTTCACCTAGATTGTTGGGAACACAAAGTTTCTTTTCAGTTGCAAACTCCATTCCATACATATATATGGGGAGGTACTAACTCCAAATCTGTTTGAAAGTGAAAACTGCAGGAACTTCAAACCGGCACTAGGAATCAGACTGAGAAAGCAGAGAAAAAGTGTCTCCTGCAACCCGTTCCCTTGGTGCTAGACGAACGAACGTCTCTCCACTTGCTCAGTTCTGAGAGTTAAGTGTGTGTGAAAGCCGTCCTTCACCTAGCTTGTTGGGAACACAAAGTTTCTTTTCAGTTGCAAACTCCAATCCATACATATATATGGGGAGGTACTAGCTCCAACTCGGTTTTACAGTGAAAACTGCAGGAACTTCAAACCGGCACTAGGGAACAGACAGAGAAAGCAGAGAAAAATGTCTCCTGCAACCCGTTTCCTTGGTGCTAGATGAACGAACGTCTCTCAACTTGCTCAGTTCTGAGGGATAAGTGTGTGTGAAAGCCGTCCTTCACCTAGCTTGTTGGGAACACAAAGTTTCTTTTCAGTTGCAAACTCCACTCCATACATATACATGGGAAGGTATTAGCTCCTAATCGGTTTGACAGTGAAAACTGCAGGAACTTCAAACCGGCACTAGGAAACAGACTGAGAAAGCAGAGAAAAAGTGTCTCCTGCAACCCGTTCCCTTGGTGCTAGATGAACGAACGTCTCTCCACTTGCTCAGTTCTGAGTGATAAGTGTGTGTGAAAGCCGTCGTTCACCTAGCTTGTAGGGAACACAAAGTTTCTGTTAAGTTGCAAACTCCATTCCATACATATATATGGTTAGGTACAAGCTCCAACTCGGATTTACAGTGAAAATTGCAGGAACTTCAAACCGGCACTAGGAAACAGACTGAGAAAGCAGAGAAAAAGTGTCCCCTGCAACCCGTTCCCTTGGTGCTAGATGAACGAACGTCTCTCCACATGCTCAGTTCTAGGAGTTAAGTGTGTGTGAAAGCCGTCCTTCACCTAGCTTGTTGGGAACACAAAGTTTCTTTTCAGTTGCAAACTCCATTCCATACATATATATGGAGAGGTACTAGCTCCAACTCGGTTTTACAGTGAAATCTAAAGTAACTTCAAACCGGCACTAGGAAACAGACTGAGAAAGCAGAGAAAAAGTGTCTCCTGCAACCCGTTCCCTTGGTGCTAGATTAACGAAAGTCTCTCCACTTGCTCAGTTCTGAGAGTTAAGTGTGTGTGAAAGCCGTCCTTCACCTAGCTTGTTGGGAACACAAAGTTTCTTTTAAGATGCAAACTGCATTCCATACATATATATCGGGAGGTACTAGCTCCAACTCGGTTTTACAGTGAAAATTGCAGGAACTTCAAACCGGCACTAGGAAACAGACTTAGAAAGCATAGAAAAAGTGTCTCCTGCAACCAGTTCCCATGGTGCTAGATGAACGAACGTCTCTCCACTTGCTCAGTTCTGAGAGATAAGTGTGTGTGAAAGCCGTCCTTCACCTAGCTTGTTGGGAACACAAGTTCCTTTTAAGTTGCTAACTCCATTTCATTCATATATATGGGGAGGTACTAGCTCCAACTCGGTTTTACAGTGAAATCTAAAGTAACTTCAAACCGGCACTAGGAAACAGACTGAGAAAGCAGAGAAAAAGTGTCTCCTGCAACACATTCCCTTGGTGCTAGATGAACGAACGTCTCTCCACTAGCTCAGTTCTGAGAAATAAGTGTGTGTGAAAGCCGTCCTTCACCTAGATTGTTGGGAACACAAAGTTTCTTTTCAGTTGCAAACTCCATTCCATACATATATATGGGGAGGTACTAACTCCAAATCTGTTTGAAAGTGAAAACTGCAGGAACTTCAAAACGGCACTAGGAAACAGACTGAGAAAGCAGAGAAAAAGTGTCTCCTGCAACCCGTTCCCTTGGTGCTAGACGAACGAACGTCTCTCCACTTGCTCAGTTCTGAGAGTTAAGTGTGTGTGAAAGCCGTCCTTCACCTAGCTTGTTTGGAACACAAAGTTTCTTTTCAGTTGCAAACTCCAATCCATACATATATATGGGGAGGTACTAGCTCCAACTCGGTTTGACAGTGAAAATTGCAGGAACTTCAAACCGGCACTAGGGAACAGACAGAGAAAGCAGAGAAAAATGTCTCCTGCAACCCGTTTCCTTGGTGCTAGATGAACGAACGTCTCTCAACTTGCTCAGTTCTGAGGGATAAGTGTGTGTGAAAGCCGTCCTTCACCTAGCTTGTTGGGAACACAAGTTCCTTTTAAGTTGCTAACTCCATTTCATTCATATATATGGGGAGGTACTAGCTCCAACTCGGTTTTACAGTGAAAACTGCAGGAACTTCAAACCGGCACTAGGAAACAGACTGAGAAAGCAGAGAAAAATGTCTCCTGCAAACCATTCCCTTGCTGCTAGATGAACGAACGTCTCTCCACTTGCTCAGTTCTGAGAGATAAGTGTGTGTGAAAGCCGTCCTTCACCTAGCTTTTTGGGAACACAAAGTTTCTTTTCAGTTGCAAACTCCATTCCAAACATATATATGGGGTGGTACGAGCTCCAACACGGTTTTACAGTGAAAACTGCAGGAACTTCAAACCGGCACTAGGAAACAGACTGAGAATGCAGAGAATAAGTGTCTCCTGCAACCCGTTACATTGGTGCTAGTTGAACGAACGTCTCTCCACTTGCTCTGTTCCGAGAGATAAGTGTGTGTGAAAGCCGTCCTTCACCTAGCTTGTTGGGAACACAAAGTTTCTTTTCTGTTGCAAACTCCATTCCATACATATATAAGGGGAGGTACAAGCTCCAACACGGTTTTACTGTCAAAACTGCAGGATCTTCAAACCGGAACTAGGAAACACACTGAGAAAGTAGGGAAAAAGTGTCTCCTGCAACCCGTTCCGTTGGTGCTAGATGAACGACCGTCTCTCCACATTCTCAGTTCTGAGTGATAACTGTGTGTGAAAGCCGTCCTTCACCTAGATTGTTGGGAACACAAAGTTTCTTTTCAGTTGCAAACTCCATTCCATACATATATATGGGGAGGTACTAGCTCCAACTCGGTTTTACAGTGAAATCTGAAGGAACTTCAAACAGGCACTAGGAAACAGACTGAGAAAGCAGAGAAAAAGTGTCTCCTGCAACCCGTTCCGTTGGAGCTAGATGAACGAACGTCTCTCCACTTGCTCACTTCTGAGAGTTAAGTGTGTGTGAAAGCCGTCCTTCACCTAGCTTGTTGGGAACACAAAGTTTCTTTTAAGTTGCAAACTCCATTCCATACATATATATGGGGAGGTACTAGCTCCAACTCGATTTTGCAGTGAAAATTGCAGGAACTTCAAAACGGCACTAGGAAACAGACTGAGAAAGCAGAGAAAAATTGTCTCCTGCAACCAGTTCCCTTGGTGCTAGATGAACGAAAGTCTCTCCACATGCTCAGTTCTGAGAGTTAAGTGTGTGTGAAAGCCGTCTTTCACCTAGCTTGATGGAAACACAAAGTTTCTTTTCAGTTGCAAACACCATTCCATACATATATATGGGGAGGTACTAGCGCCAACTCGGTTTTACAGTGAAAATTGCAGGAACTTCAAACCGGCACTGGGAAACAGACTGAGAAAGCAGAGAAAAAGTGTCTCCTGCAACCCGTTCCCTTGGTGCTAGATGAACGAACGTCTCTCCACATGCTCAGTTCTAGGAGTTAAGTGTGTGTGAAAGCCGTCCTTCACCTAGCTTGTTGGGAACACAAAGTTTGTTTTCAGTTGCAAACTCCATTCCATACATATATATGGGGAGGTACTAGCTCCAACTCGGTTTTACAGTGAAATCTAAAGTAACTTCAAACCGGCACTAGGAAACAGACTGAGAAAGCAGAGAAAAAGTGTCTCCTGCAACCCATTCCCTTGGTGCTAGATGAACGAACGTCTCTCCACTAGCTCAGTTCTGAGAAATAAGTGTGTGTGAAAGCCGTCCTTCACCTAGATTGTTGGGAACACAAAGTTTCTTTTCAGTTGCAAACTCCATTCCATACATATATATGGGGAGGTACTAACTCCAAACCTGTTTGAAAGTGAAAACTGCAGGAACTTCAAAACGGCACTAGGAAACAGACTGAGAAAGCAGAGAAAAAGTGTCTCCTGCAACCCGTTCCCTTGGTGCTAGACGAACGAACGTCTCTCCACTTGCTCAGTTCTGAGAGTTAAGTGTGTGTGAAAGCCGTCCTTCACCTAGCTTGTTGGGAACACAAAGTTTCTTTTCAGTTGCAAACTCCAATCCATACATATATATGGGGAGGTACTAGCTCCAACTCGGTTTGACAGTGAAAATTGCAGGAACTTCAAACCGGCACTAGGGAACAGACAGAGAAAGCAGAGAAAAATGTCCCTGCAACCCGTTTCCTTGGTGCTAGATGAACGAACGTCTCTCAACTTGCTCAGTTCTGAGGGATAAGTGTGTGTGAAAGCCGTCCTTCACCTAGCTTGGTGGGAACACAAAGTTTCTTTTCAGTTGCCAACTCCACTCCATACATATACATGGGAAGGTATTAGCTCCTAATCGGTTTGACAGTGAAAACTGCAGGAACTTCAAACCGGCACTAGGAAACAGACTGAGAAAGCAGAGAAAAAGTGTCTCCTGCAACCCGTTCCCTTGGTGCTAGATGAACGAACGTCTCTCCACTTGCTCAGTTCTGAGTGATAAGTGTGTGTGAAAGCCGTCGTTCACCTAGCTTGTAGGGAACACAAAGTTTCTGTTAAGTTGCAAACTCCATTCCATACATATATATGGTTAGGTACAAGCTCCAACTCGGTTTTACAGTGAAATCTAAAGTAACTTCAAACCGGCACTAGGAAACAGACTGAGAAAGCAGAGAAAAAGTGTCTGCTGCAACCCGTTCCTTTGGTGCTAGATTAACGAAAGTCTCTCCACTTGCTCAGTTCTGAGAGTTAAGTGTGTGTGAAAGCCGTTCTTCACCTAGCTTGTTGGGAACACAAATTTCTTTTAAGATGCAAACTGCATTCCATACATATATATCGGGAGGTACTAGCTCCAACTCGGTTTTACCGTGAAAATTGCAGGAACTTCAAACCGGCACTAGGAAACAGACTTAGAAAGCATAGAAAAAGTGTCTCCTGCAACCAGTTCCCATGGTGCTAGATGAACGAACGTCTCTCCACTTGCTCAGTTCTGAGAGATAAGTGTGTGTGAAAGCCGTCCTTCACCTAGCTTGTTGGGAACACAAGTTCCTTTTAAGTTGCTAACTCCATTTCATTCATATATATGGGGAGGTACTAGCTCCAACTCGGTTTTACAGTGAAAACTGCAGGAACTTCAAACCGGCACTAGGAAACAGACTGAGAAAGCAGAGAAAAATGTCTCCTGCAAACCATTCCCTTGCTGCTAGATGAACGAACGTCTCTCCACTTGCTCAGTTCTGAGAGATAAGTGTGTGTGAAAGCCGTCCTTCACCTAGCTTTTTGGGAACACAAAGATTCTTTTCAGTTGCAAACTCCATTCCAAACATATATATGGGTTGGTACGAGCTCCAACACGGTTTTACAGTGAAAACTGCAGGAACTTCAAACCGGCACTAGGAATCAGACTGAGAAAGCAGAGAAAAAGTGTCTCCTGCAACCCATTCCCTTGGTGCTAGATGAACGAACGTCTCTCCACTTGCTCAGTTCTGAGAGATAAGTGTGTGTGAAAGCCGTCCTTCACCTAGCTTGTAGGGAACACAAGTTCCTTTTAAGTTGCTAACTCCATTTCATTCATATATATGGGGAGGTACTAGCTCCAACTCGGTTTTACAGTGAAAACTGCAGGAACTTCAAACCGGCACTAGGAAACAGACTGAGAAAGCAGAGAAAAATGTCTCCTGCAAACCATTCCCTTGCTGCTAGATGAACGAACGTCTCTCCACTTGCTCAGTTCTGAGAGATAAGTGTGTGTGAAAGCCGTCCTTCACCTAGCTTTTTGGGAACACAAAGATTCTTTTCAGTTGCAAACTCCATTCCAAACATATATATGGGGTGGTACGAGCTCCAACACGGTTTTACAGTGAAAACTGCAGGAACTTCAAACCGGCACTAGGAATCAGACTGAGAAAGCAGAGAAAAAGTGTCTCCTGCAACCCGTTCCCTTGGTGCTAGACGAACGAACGTCTCTCCACTTGCTCAGTTCTGAGAGTTAAGTGTGTGTGAAAGCCGTCCTTCACCTAGCTTGTTGGGAGCACAAAGTTTCTTTTAAGTTGCAAACTCCATTCCATACATATATATGGGGAGGTACTAGCTCCAACTCGGTTTGACAGTGAAAACTGCAGGAACTTCAAACCGGCACTAGGGAACAGACTGAGAAAGCAGAGAATAATTTCTCCTGCAACCCGTTTCCTTGGTGCTAGATGAACGAACGTTTCTCAACCTGCTCAGTTCTGAGAGATAAGTGTGTGTGAAAGCCGTCCTTCACCTAGCTTGTTGGGAACACAAAGTTTCTTTTCAGTTGCAAACTCCACTCCATACATATATATGGGAAGGTAATAGCTCCTAATCGGTTTGACAGTGAAAACTGCAGGAACTTCAAACCGGCACTAGGAAACAGACTGAGAAAGCAGAGAAAAAGTGTATCCTGCAACCCATTCCCTTGGTGCTAGATGAACGAACGTCTCTCCACTTGCTCAGTTCTGAGAGATAAGTGTGTGTGAAAGCCGTCGTTCACCTAGCTTGTTGGGAACACAAAGTTTCTGTTAAGTTGCACACTCCATTCCATACATATATATGGTTAGGTACAAGCTCCAACTCGGATTTACAGTGAAAATTGCAGGAAATTCAAACCGGCACTAGGAAACAGACTGAGAAAGCAGAGAAAAAGTGTCTCCTGCAACCCGTTCCCTTGGTGCTAGATGAACGATCGTCTCTCCACATGCTTATTTCTGAGAGATAAGTGTGTGTGAAAGCCGTCCTTCACCTAGCTTGTTGGGAACACAAAGTTTCTTTTCAGTTGCAAACTCCATTACATACATATATATGGGGAGGTACTAGCTCCAACTCGGTTTTACAGTGAAAACTGCAGGAACTTCAAACCGGCCCTAGGAAACAGACTGAGAAAGCAGAGAAAAAGTGTCTCCTGCAACCCGTTCCCTTGGTGCTAGATTAACGAACGTCTCTCCACTTGCTCAGTTCTGAGAGATAAGTGTGTGTGAACACCGTCCTTCAAATAGCTTGTTGGGAACACAAAGTTTCTTTTCAGTTGCAAACTCCATTCCATACATATAAATGGGGAGGTACTAGCTCCAAATCGGTTTTACAGTGAAAACTGCAGGAACTTCAAACAGGCACTAGGAGACAGACTGAGAAAGCAGAGAAAAAGTGTCTCCTGCAACCCGTTCCTTTGGTGCTATATGAACGAACGTCTCTCCACTTGCTCAGTTCTGAGAGATAAGTGTGTGTGAAAGCCGTCCTTCACCTAGTTTGTTGGGAACACAAAGTTTCTTTTCAGTTGCAAACTCCATTCCATACATATATACGGGGAGGTACTAGCTCCAACTCGGTTTTACACTGAAAATTGCAGGAACTTCAAACCGGCACTGGGAAACCGACAGAGAAAGCAGAGAAAAAGTGTCTCCTGCAACCCGTTCCCTTGGTGCTAGATGAACGAACGTCTCTCCACTTGCTCAGTTCTGAGAGTTAAGTGTGTGTGAAAGCTGTCCTTCACCTAGCTTGTTGGGAACAGAAAGTTTCTTTTCATTTGCAAACTCCATTCCATACATATATATGGGGAGGTACTAGCTCCAACTCGGTTTTACACTGAAAATTGCAGGAACTTCAAACCGGCACTAGGATACAGACTGAGAAATCAGAGAAAAAGTGTCTCCTGCAACCCGTTCCCTTGGTGCTAGATGAACGAACGTCTCTCCACTTGCTCAGTTCTGAGAGTTAAGTGTGTGTGAAAGCTGTCCTTCACCTAGCTTGTTGGGAACAGAAAGTTTCTTTTCATTTGCAAACTCCATTCCATACATATATATGGGGAGGTACTAGCTCCAACTCGGTTTTACACTGAAAATTGCAGGAACTTCAAACCGGCACTATGATACAGACTGAGAAATCAGAGAAAAAGTGTCTCCTGCAACCCGTTCCCTTGGTACTAGATGAACGAACGTCTCTCCACTTGCTAAGTTCTGAGAGATAGGTGTGTGTGAAAGTCGTACTTCACCTAGCTTGTTGGGAACACAAAGTTTCTTTTCAGTTGCAAACTCCATTCCATACATATATATGGGGAGGTACAAGCTCCAACTCGGTTTTACAGTGAAAACTGCAGGAACTTCAAACCGGCACTAGGATACAGACTGAGAAAGCAGAGAAAAAGTGTCTCCTGGAACCCGTTCCCTTGGTGCTAGACGAACGAACGTCTCTCCACTTGATCAGTTCTGAGAGATAAGTGTGTGTGAAAGCCGTCCTTCACCTAGCTTGTTGGGAACACAAAGTTTCTTTTCAGTTGAAAACTCCATTCCAAACATATATATGGGGAGGAACTAGCTCCAACTCGGTTTTACAGTGAAAACTGCAGGAACTTCAAACCGGCACTAGGAAACAGACTGAGAAAGCAGAGAAAAAGTGCCTCCTGCAACCCGTTCCCTTGTTGCTAGATGAACGAACGTCTCTCCACTTGCTCAGTTCTGAGAGATAAGTGTGTGTGAAAGCCGTCCTTCACCTTTATTTTTATGAACACAAAGTTTCTTTTCAGTTGCAAACTCCATTCCATACATATATATGGGGAGGTACTAGCTCCAAATCGGTTTTTACAGTGAAATCTGCACGAACT
This sequence comes from Camelus dromedarius, assembly GCF_036321535.1. Classification (NCBI taxonomy): domain Eukaryota; kingdom Metazoa; phylum Chordata; class Mammalia; order Artiodactyla; family Camelidae; genus Camelus; species Camelus dromedarius. The sequence goes on along the minus strand of NW_026989793.1, from coordinate 579,468 downwards.
TCAAACCGGCACTAGGAAACAGACTGAGAAAGCAGAGAAAAAGTGTCTCCTGCAACCCGTTCCCTTGGTGCTAGATGAACGAACGTCTCTCCACTTGCTCAGTTCTGAGAGTTAAGTGTGTGTGAAAGCCGTCCTTCACCTAGCTTGCTGGGAACACAAAGTTTCTTTTCAGTTGCAAACTCAATTCCATACATATATATGGGGAGGTACTAGCTCCAACTCGGTTTTACAGTGAAAATTGCAGGAACTTCAAACCGGCACTAGGAAACAGACTGAGAAAGCAGAGAAAAATTGTCTCCTGCAACCCATTCCCTTGGTTCTAGATGAACGACCGTCTCTCCACATGCTCAGTTCTTACTGATAAGTGTGTGTGAAAGCCGTCCTTCAACAAGATTGTTGGGAACACAAAGTTTCTTTTCAGTTGCAAACTCCATTCCATACATATATATGGGGAAGTACTAGCTCCAACTCGGTTTTACAGAGAAATCTGAATGAACTTCAAACCGGCACTAGGAAACAGAATGAGAAAGCAGAGAAAATGTGTCTCCTGCAACCCGTTCCCTTGGTGCTAGATGAACGAACGTCTCTCCACTTGCTCAGTTCTGAGAGTTAAGTGTGTGTGAAAGCCGTCCTTCACCTAGCTTGTTGGGAACACAAAGTTTCTTTTAAGATGCAAACTGCATTCCAAACATATATAAGGGGAGGTACTAGCTCCAACTCGGTTTTACAGTGAAAATTGCAGGAACTTCAAACCGGCACTAGGATACAGACTGAGAATTCAGAGAAAAAGTGTCTCCTGCAACCCGTTCCCTTGGTGCTAGATGAACGAACGTCTCTCCACTTGCTCAGTTCTGAGAGATAAGTGTGTGTGAAAGTCGTACTTCACCTAGCTTGTTGGGAACAGAAAGTTTCTTTTCAGATGCAAACTCCATTCCATACATATATATGGGGAGGTACTAGCTCCAACACGGTTTTACAGTGAAATCTGAAGGAACTTCAAACCGGCACTAGGAATCAGACTGAGAAACAGAGAAAATGTGACTCGTGCAACCCGTTCCCTTGGTGCTAGATGAACGAACGTCTCTCCACTTGCTCAGTTCTCAGAGTTAAGTGTGTGTGAAAGCCGTCCTTCACCTAGCTTGTTGGGAACACAAAGTTTCTTTTAAGATGCCAACTGCATTCCATACATATATATGGGGAGGTACTAGCTCCAACTCGGTTTTACAGTGAAAATTGCAGGAACTTCAAACCGGCACTAGGAAATAGACTTAGAAAGCAGAGAAAAGTGTCTCCTGCAACCCGTTCCCTTGGTGCTAGATGAACGAACGTCTCTCCACTTGCTCAGTTCTGAGAGATAAGTGTGTGTGAAAGCCGTCCTTCACCTAGCTTGTTGGGAACACAAGTTCCTTTTCAGTTGCTAACTCCATTCCATTCATACATATGGGGAGGTACTAGCTCCAACTCGGTTTTACAGTGAAAACTGCAGGAACTTCAAACCGGCACTAGGAAACAGACTGAGAAAGCAGAGAAAAATGTCTCCTGCAACCCGTTCCTTTGGTGCTAGATGAACGAACGTCTCTCCACTTGCTCAGTTCTGAGAGATAAGTGTGTGTGAAAGCCGTCCTTCACCTAGCTTGTTGGGAACACAAAGTTTCTTTTCAGTTGCAAACTTCATTCCATATATATATATGGGGAGGTACTAGCTCCAACTCGGTTTTACAGTGAAAATTGCAGGAACTTCAAACCGGCACTAGGAAACAGACTTAGAAAACATAGAAAAAGTGTCTCCTGCAACCAGTTCCCATGGTGCTAGATGAACGAACGTCTCTCCACTTGCTCAGTTCTGAGAGATAAGTGTGTGTGAAAGCCGTCCTTCACCTAGCTTGTTGGGAACACAAGTTACTTTTAAGTTGCTAACTCCATTTCTTTCATATATATGGGGATGTACTAGCTCCAACTCGGTTTAACAGTGAAAACTGCAGGAACTTCAAACCGGCACTAGGAAACAGACTGAGAAAGCAGAGAAAAATGTCTCCTGCAAACCGTTCCCTTGCTGCTAGATGAACGAACGTCTCTCCACTTGCTCAGTTCTGAGAGATAAGTGTGTGTGAAAGCCGTCCTTCACCTAGCTTGTTGGGAACACAAAGTTTCTTTTCAGTTGCAAACTCCATTCCAAACATATATATGGGGTGGTACGAGCTCCAACTCGGTTTTACAGTGAAAACTGCAGGAACTTCAAACCGGCACTAGGAATCAGACTGAGAAAGCAGAGAAAATGTTTCTCCTGCAAACCATTCCCTTGGTGCTAGATGAACGAACGTCTCTCCACTTGCTCAGTTCTGAGAGATAAGTGTGTGTGAAAGCCATCCTTCACCTAGCTTGTTGGGAACACAAAGTTTCTTTTCAGTTGCAAACTCCATTCCATACATATATATGGGGAGGTACAAACTCCAAATCGGTTTGACAGTGAAAATGCAGGAACTTCAAAACGGCACTAGGGAACAGACTGAGAAAGCAGAGAAAAATGTCTCCTGCAAACCGTTTCCTTGGTGCTAGATGAACGAACGTCTCTCCACTTGCTCAGTTCTGATAGTTAAGTGTGTGTGAAAGCCGTCCTTCACCTAGCTTGCTGGGAACACAAAGTTTCTGTTAAGTTGCAAACTCCATTCCATACATATATATGGGGAGGTACTAGATCCAACTCGGTTTTACAGTGAAAATTGCAGGAACTTCAAACCGGCACTAGGAAACAGACTGAGAAAGCAGAGAGAAAGTGTTTCCTGCAACCCGTTCCCTTGGTGCTAGATGAACGAACGTCTCTCCACATTCTCAGTTCTGAGTGATAAGTGTGTGTTAAAGCCGTCCTTCACCTAGATTGTTGGGAACACAAAGTTTCTTTTAAGTTGCAAACACCATTTCATACATATATAAGGGGAGGTACTAGCTCCAACTCGGTTTTACAGTGAAAATTGGAGGAACTTCATACCGGCACTAGGATACAGACTGAGAAAGCAGAGAAAATGTGTCTTTTGCAACCCGTTCCCTTGGTGCTAGATGAACGAACGTCTCTCCACTTGCTCAGTTCTGAGAGTTAAGTGTGTGTGAAAGCCGTCCTTCACCTAGCTTGTTGGGAACACAAAGTTTCTGTTAAGTTGCAAACTCCATTCCATACATATATATGGGGACGTACTAGCTCCAACTCAGTTTTACAGTGAAATCTGAAGGAACTTCAAACCGGCACTAGGAAACAGACTGAGAAAGCAGAGAAAAATTGTCTCCTGCAACCCGTTCCCTTGGTGCTAGATGAACTAACGTCTCTCCACTTGCTCAGTTCTGAGAGTTAAGTGTGTGTGAAAGCCGTCCTTAAACTAGCTTGTTGGGAACACAAAGTTTCTGTTAAGTTGCAAACTCCATTCCATACATATATATGGGGAGGTACTAGCTCCAACTCGGTTTTACAGTGAAAACTGCAGGAACTTCAAACCGGCACTAGGAGACAGACTGAGAAATCAGAGAAAAAGTGTCTCCTGCATCCCGTTCCTTTGGTGCTATATGAACGAACGTCTCTCCACTTGCTCAGTTCAGAGAGATAAGTGGGTGTGAAAGCCGTCCTTCACCTAGCTTGTTGGGAACACAATGTTTCTTTTCAGTTGCAAACTCCATTCCATACATATATATGGGGAGGTACTCGCTCCAACTCGGTTTTACAGTGAAAACTGCAGGAACTTCAAACCGGCACTAGGAAACTGACTGAGAATGCAGAGAAAAAGTGTCTCCTGCAACCCGTTCCCTTGGTGCTAGATGAACGATCGTCTCTCCACATGCTTATTTCTGAGAGATAAGTGTGTGTGAAAGCCGTCCTTCACCTAGCTTGGTGGGAACACAAAATTTCTATTCAGTTGCAAACTCCATTCCAAACGTATATATGGGGAGTTACTAGCTCCAACTCGGTTTTACAGTGAAAACTGCAGGAACTTCAAACAGGCACTAGGAAACAGAATGAGAAAGCAGAGAAAAAGTGTCTCCTGCAGCCCGTTCCCTTGTTGCTAGATGAACGAACGTCTCTCCACTTGCTCAGTTCTGAGAGTTAAGTGTGTGTGAAAGCTGTCCTTCACCTAGCTTGTTGGGAACAGAAAGTTTCTTTTCATTTGCAAACTCCATTCCATACATATATATGGGGAGGTACTAGCTCCAACTCGGTTTTACAGTGAAAATTGCAGGAAATTCAAACCGGCACTGGGAAACCGACTGAGAAAGCAGAGAAAAAGTGTCTCCTGCAACCCGTTCCCTTGGTGCTAGATGGACGAACGTCTCTCCACTTGCTCAGTTCTGAGAGGTAAGTGTGTGTGAAAGCCGTCCTTCACTTAGCTTGTTGGGAACACAAAGTTTCTTTTCAGTTGCAAACTCCATTCCATACATATATATGGGGAGGTACTAGCTCCAACTCGGTTTTACAGTGAAATCTGAAGGAACTTCAAACCGGCACTAGGAAACAGACTGAGAAAGCAGAGAAAAAGTGTCTCCTGCAACCCGTTCCCTTGGTGCTAGATGAACGAACGTCTCTCCACTTGCTCAGTTCTCAGAGTTAAATGTGTGTGAAAGCCGTCCTTCACCTAGCTTGTTGGGAACACAAAGTTTCTTTTAAGATGCAAACTGCATTCCATACATATATAAGGGGAGGTACTAGCTCCAACTCGGTTTTACAGTGAAAATTGCAGGAACTTCAAACCGGCACTAGGATACAGACTGAGAAATCAGAGAAAAAGTGTCTCCTGCAACCCGTTCCCTTGGTGCTAGATGAACGAACGTCTCTCCACTTGCTAAGTTCTGAAAGATAAGTGTGTGTGAAAGTCGTACTTCACCTAGCTTGTTGGGAACACAAAGTTTCTTTTCAGTTGCAAACTCCATTCCATAGATATATATATGGGGAGGTACTACCTCCAACTCGGTTTTACAGTGAAAACTGCAGGAACTTCAAACCGGCACTAGGATACAGACTGAGAAAGCAGAGAAAAAGTGTCTCCTGAAACCCGTTCCCTTGGTGCTAGATGAACGAACGTCTCTCCACTTGCTCAGTTCTGAGAGATAAGTGTGTGTGAAAGCCGTCCTTCACCTAGCTTGTTGGGAACACAAAGTTTCTTTTCAGTTGCAAACTCCATTCCAAACATATATATGGGGAGGAACTAGCTCCAACTCGGTTTTACAGTGAAAACTGCAGGAACTTCAAACCGGCACTAGGAAACAGACTGAGAAAGCAGAGAAAAAGTGCCTCCTGCAACCCGTTCCCTTGTTGCTAGATGAACGAACGTCTCTCCACTTGCTCAGTTCTGAGAGATAAGTGTGTGTGAAAGCCGTCCTTCACCTAGCTTGTTGGGAACACAAAGTTTCTTTTCAGTTGCAAACTCCATTCCATACATATATATGGGGAGGTACTAGCTCCAACTCGGTTTTACAGTGAAATCTGAAGGAACTTCAAACCGGCACTAGGAAACTGACTGAGAAAGCAGAGAAAAAGTGTCTCCTGCAACCCATTCCCTTGGTGCTGGATGAACGACCGTCTCTCCACATGCTCAGTTCTGAGTGATAAGTGTGTTTGAAAGCCGCCCTTCAACTAGATTGTTGGGAACACAAAGTTTCTTTTCAGTTGCAAACTCCATTCCATACATATATATGGGGAGGTACTAGCTCCAACTCGGTTTTACAGTGAAATCTGAAGGAACTTCAAACCGGCACTAGGAAACTGACTGAGAATGCAGAGAAAAAGTGTCTCCTGCAACCCGTTCCCTTGGTGCTAGATGAACGATCGTCTCTCCACATGCTTATTTCTGAGAGATAAGTGTGTGTGAAAGCCGTCCTTCACCTAGCTTGGTGGGAACACAAATTTTCTATTCAGTTGCAAACTCCATTCCATACATATATATGGGGAGGTACTAGCTCCAACTCGGTTTTACAGTGAAAACTGCAGGAACTTCAAACCGGCACTAGGAATCAGACTGAGAAACAGAGAAAAAGTGACTCCTGCAACCCGTTCCCTTGGTGCTAGATGAACGAACGTCTCTCCACTTGCTCAGTTCTCAGAGTTAATTGTGTGTGAAAGCCGTCCTTCATCTAGCTTGTTGGGAACACAAAGTTTCTTTTAAGATGCCAACTGCATTCCATACATATATATGGGTAGGTACTAGCTCCAACTCGTTTTTACAGTGAAAATTGCAGGAACTTCAAACCGGCACTAGGAAACCAACTGAGAAAGCAGAGAAAAAGTGTCTCCTGCCACCCGTTCCCTTGGTGCTAGATGAACGAACGTCTCTCCACTTGCTCAGTTCTGAGAGATAAGTGTGTGTGAAAGCCGTCCTTCACCTAGCTTGTTGGGAACACAAAGTTTCTTTTCAGTTGCAAACTCCATTCCAAACATATATATGGGGAGGAACTAGCTCCAACTCGGTTTTACAGTGAAAACTGCAGGAACTTCAAACCGGCACTAGGAAACAGACTGAGAAAGCAGAGAAAAAGTGCCTCCTGCAACCCGTTCCCTTGTTGCTAGATGAACGAACGTCTCTCCACTTGCTCAGTTCTGAGAGATAAGTGTGTGTGAAAGCCGTCCTTCACCTAGCTTGTTGGGAACACAAAGTTTCTTTTCAGTTGCAAACTCCATTCCATATATATATATGGGGAGGTACTAGCTCCAACTCGGTTTTACAGTGAAATCTGAAGGAACTTCAAACAGGCACTAGGAAACTGACTGAGAAAGCAGAGAAAAAGTGTCTCCTGCAACCCATTCCCTTGGTGCTGGATGAACGACCGTCTCTCCACATGCTCAGTTCTGAGTGATAAGTGTGTTTGAAAGCCGCCCTTCAACTAGATTGTTGGGAACACAAAGTTTCTTTTCAGTTGCAAACTCCATTCCAAACATATATATGGGGAGGAACTAGCTCCAACTCGGTTTTACAGTGAAAACTGCAGGAACTTCAAACCGGCACTAGGAAACAGACTGAGAAAGCAGAGAAAAAGTGCCTCCTGCAACCCGTTCCCTTGTTGCTAGATGAACGAACGTCTCTCCACTTGCTCAGTTCTGAGAGATAAGTGTGTGTGAAAGCCGTCCTTCACCTAGCTTGTTGGGAACACAAAGTTTCTGTTAAGTTGCAAACTCCATTCCATACATATATATGGGGACGTACTAGCTCCAACTCGGTTTTACAGTGAAAATTGCAGGAACTTCAAACCGGCACTAGGAAACAGACTTAGAAAGCAGAGAAAAAGTTCTCCTGCAACCAGTTCCCATGGTGCTAGATGAACGAACGTCTCTCCACTTGCTCAGTTCTGAGAGATATGTGTGTGTGAAAGCCGTCCTTCACCTAGCTTGTTGGGAACACATAGTTCCTTTTCAGTTGCTAACTCCATTCCATTCATATATATGGGGAGGTACTAGCTCCAACTCGGTTTGACAGTGAAAACTGCAGGAACTTCAAACCGGCACTAGGGAACAGACTGAGAAAGCAGAGAAAAATGTCTCCTGCAGCCCGTTCCCTTGTTGCTAGATGAACGAACGTCTCTCCACTTGCTCAGTTCTGAGAGTTAAGTGTGTGTGAAAGCTGTCCTTCACCTAGCTTGTTGGGAACAGAAAGTTTCTTTTCATTTGCAAACTCCATTCCATACATATATATGGGGAGGTACTAGCTCCAACTCGGTTTTACAGTGAAAATTGCAGGAAATTCAAACCGGCACTGGGAAACCGACTGAGAAAGCAGAGAAAAAGTGTCTCCTGCAACCCGTTCCCTTGGTGCTAGATGGACGAACGTCTCTCCACTTGCTCAGTTCTGAGAGGTAAGTGTGTGTGAAAGCCGTCCTTCACTTAGCTTGTTGGGAACACAAAGTTTCTTTTCAGTTGCAAACTCCATTCCATACATATATATGGGGAGGTACTAGCTCCAACTCGGTTTTACAGTGAAATCTGAAGGAACTTCAAACCGGCACTAGGAAACAGACTGAGAAAGCAGAGAAAAAGTGTCTCCTGCAACCCGTTCCCTTGGTGCTAGATGAACGAACGTCTCTCCACTTGCTCAGTTCTCAGAGTTAAATGTGTGTGAAAGCCGTCCTTCACCTAGCTTGTTGGGAACACAAAGTTTCTTTTAAGATGCAAACTGCATTCCATACATATATAAGGGGAGGTACTAGCTCCAACTCGGTTTTACAGTGAAAATTGCAGGAACTTCAAACCGGCACTAGGATACAGACTGAGAAATCAGAGAAAAAGTGTCTCCTGCAACCCGTTCCCTTGGTGCTAGATGAACGAACGTCTCTCCACTTGCTAAGTTCTGAAAGATAAGTGTGTGTGAAAGTCGTACTTCACCTAGCTTGTTGGGAACACAAAGTTTCTTTTCAGTTGCAAACTCCATTCCATAGATATATATATGGGGAGGTACTACCTCCAACTCGGTTTTACAGTGAAAACTGCAGGAACTTCAAACCGGCACTAGGATACAGACTGAGAAAGCAGAGAAAAAGTGTCTCCTGAAACCCGTTCCCTTGGTGCTAGATGAACGAACGTCTCTCCACTTGCTCAGTTCTGAGAGATAAGTGTGTGTGAAAGCCGTCCTTCACCTAGCTTGTTGGGAACACAAAGTTTCTTTTCAGTTGCAAACTCCATTCCAAACATATATATGGGGAGGAACTAGCTCCAACTCGGTTTTACAGTGAAAACTGCAGGAACTTCAAACCGGCACTAGGAAACAGACTGAGAAAGCAGAGAAAAAGTGCCTCCTGCAACCCGTTCCCTTGTTGCTAGATGAACGAACGTCTCTCCACTTGCTCAGTTCTGAGAGATAAGTGTGTGTGAAAGCCGTCCTTCACCTAGCTTGTTGGGAACACAAAGTTTCTTTTCAGTTGCAAACTCCATTCCATACATATATATGGGGAGGTACTAGCTCCAACTCGGTTTTACAGTGAAATCTGAAGGAACTTCAAACCGGCACTAGGAAACTGACTGAGAAAGCAGAGAAAAAGTGTCTCCTGCAACCCATTCCCTTGGTGCTGGATGAACGACCGTCTCTCCACATGCTCAGTTCTGAGTGATAAGTGTGTTTGAAAGCCGCCCTTCAACTAGATTGTTGGGAACACAAAGTTTCTTTTCAGTTGCAAACTCCATTCCATACATATATATGGGGAGGTACTAGCTCCAACTCGGTTTTACAGTGAAATCTGAAGGAACTTCAAACCGGCACTAGGAAACTGACTGAGAATGCAGAGAAAAAGTGTCTCCTGCAACCCGTTCCCTTGGTGCTAGATGAACGATCGTCTCTCCACATGCTTATTTCTGAGAGATAAGTGTGTGTGAAAGCCGTCCTTCACCTAGCTTGGTGGGAACACAAATTTTCTATTCAGTTGCAAACTCCATTCCATACATATATATGGGGAGGTACTAGCTCCAACTCGGTTTTACAGTGAAAACTGCAGGAACTTCAAACCGGCACTAGGAATCAGACTGAGAAACAGAGAAAAAGTGACTCCTGCAACCCGTTCCCTTGGTGCTAGATGAACGAACGTCTCTCCACTTGCTCAGTTCTCAGAGTTAATTGTGTGTGAAAGCCGTCCTTCATCTAGCTTGTTGGGAACACAAAGTTTCTTTTAAGATGCCAACTGCATTCCATACATATATATGGGTAGGTACTAGCTCCAACTCGTTTTTACAGTGAAAATTGCAGGAACTTCAAACCGGCACTAGGAAACCAACTGAGAAAGCAGAGAAAAAGTGTCTCCTGCCACCCGTTCCCTTGGTGCTAGATGAACGAACGTCTCTCCACTTGCTCAGTTCTGAGAGATAAGTGTGTGTGAAAGCCGTCCTTCACCTAGCTTGTTGGGAACACAAAGTTTCTTTTCAGTTGCAAACTCCATTCCAAACATATATATGGGGAGGAACTAGCTCCAACTCGGTTTTACAGTGAAAACTGCAGGAACTTCAAACCGGCACTAGGAAACAGACTGAGAAAGCAGAGAAAAAGTGCCTCCTGCAACCCGTTCCCTTGTTGCTAGATGAACGAACGTCTCTCCACTTGCTCAGTTCTGAGAGATAAGTGTGTGTGAAAGCCGTCCTTCACCTAGCTTGTTGGGAACACAAAGTTTCTTTTCAGTTGCAAACTCCATTCCATATATATATATGGGGAGGTACTAGCTCCAACTCGGTTTTACAGTGAAATCTGAAGGAACTTCAAACAGGCACTAGGAAACTGACTGAGAAAGCAGAGAAAAAGTGTCTCCTGCAACCCATTCCCTTGGTGCTGGATGAACGACCGTCTCTCCACATGCTCAGTTCTGAGTGATAAGTGTGTTTGAAAGCCGCCCTTCAACTAGATTGTTGGGAACACAAAGTTTCTTTTCAGTTGCAAACTCCATTCCAAACATATATATGGGGAGGAACTAGCTCCAACTCGGTTTTACAGTGAAAACTGCAGGAACTTCAAACCGGCACTAGGAAACAGACTGAGAAAGCAGAGAAAAAGTGCCTCCTGCAACCCGTTCCCTTGTTGCTAGATGAACGAACGTCTCTCCACTTGCTCAGTTCTGAGAGATAAGTGTGTGTGAAAGCCGTCCTTCACCTAGCTTGTTGGGAACACAAAGTTTCTGTTAAGTTGCAAACTCCATTCCATACATATATATGGGGACGTACTAGCTCCAACTCGGTTTTACAGTGAAAATTGCAGGAACTTCAAACCGGCACTAGGAAACAGACTTAGAAAGCAGAGAAAAAGTTCTCCTGCAACCAGTTCCCATGGTGCTAGATGAACGAACGTCTCTCCACTTGCTCAGTTCTGAGAGATATGTGTGTGTGAAAGCCGTCCTTCACCTAGCTTGTTGGGAACACATAGTTCCTTTTCAGTTGCTAACTCCATTCCATTCATATATATGGGGAGGTATTAGCTCCAACTCGGTTTGACAGTGAAAACTGCAGGTACTTCAAACCGGCACTAGGGAACAGACTGAGAAAGCAGAGAAAAATGTCTCCTGCAAACCGTTTCCTTGGTGCTAGATGAACGAACGTCTCTCCACTTGCTCAGTTCTGATAGTTAAGTGTGTGTGAAAGCCGTCCTTCACCTAGCTTGCTGGGAACACAAAGTTTCTGTTAAGTTGCAAACTCCATTCCATACATATATATGGGGAGGTACTAGATCCAACTCGGTTTTACAGTGAAAATTGCAGGAACTTCAAACCGGCACTAGGAAACAGACTGAGAAAGCAGAGAGAAAGTGTTTCCTGCAACCCGTTCCCTTGGTGCTAGATGAACGAACGTCTCTCCACATTCTCAGTTCTGAGTGATAAGTGTGTGTTAAAGCCGTCCTTCACCTAGATTGTTGGGAACACAAAGTTTCTTTTAAGTTGCAAACACCATTTCATACATATATAAGGGGAGGTACTAGCTCCAACTCGGTTTTACAGTGAAAATTGGAGGAACTTCATACCGGCACTAGGATACAGACTGAGAAAGCAGAGAAAATGTGTCTTTTGCAACCCGTTCCCTTGGTGCTAGATGAACGAACGTCTCTCCACTTGCTCAGTTCTGAGAGTTAAGTGTGTGTGAAAGCCGTCCTTCACCTAGCTTGTTGGGAACACAAAGTTTCTGTTAAGTTGCAAACTCCATTCCATACATATATATGGGGACGTACTAGCTCCAACTCAGTTTTACAGTGAAATCTGAAGGAACTTCAAACCGGCACTAGGAAACAGACTGAGAAAGCAGAGAAAAATTGTCTCCTGCAACCCGTTCCCTTGGTGCTAGATGAACTAACGTCTCTCCACTTGCTCAGTTCTGAGAGTTAAGTGTGTGTGAAAGCCGTCCTTAAACTAGCTTGTTGGGAACACAAAGTTTCTGTTAAGTTGCAAACTCCATTCCATACATATATATGGGGAGGTACTAGCTCCAACTCGGTTTTACAGTGAAAACTGCAGGAACTTCAAACCGGCACTAGGAGACAGACTGAGAAATCAGAGAAAAAGTGTCTCCTGCATCCCGTTCCTTTGGTGCTATATGAACGAACGTCTCTCCACTTGCTCAGTTCAGAGAGATAAGTGGGTGTGAAAGCCGTCCTTCACCTAGCTTGTTGGGAACACAATGTTTCTTTTCAGTTGCAAACTCCATTCCATACATATATATGGGGAGGTACTCGCTCCAACTCGGTTTTACAGTGAAAACTGCAGGAACTTCAAACCGGCACTAGGAAACTGACTGAGAATGCAGAGAAAAAGTGTCTCCTGCAACCCGTTCCCTTGGTGCTAGATGAACGATCGTCTCTCCACATGCTTATTTCTGAGAGATAAGTGTGTGTGAAAGCCGTCCTTCACCTAGCTTGGTGGGAACACAAAATTTCTATTCAGTTGCAAACTCCATTCCAAACGTATATATGGGGAGTTACTAGCTCCAACTCGGTTTTACAGTGAAAACTGCAGGAACTTCAAACAGGCACTAGGAAACAGAATGAGAAAGCAGAGAAAAAGTGTCTCCTGCAGCCCGTTCCCTTGTTGCTAGATGAACGAACGTCTCTCCACTTGCTCAGTTCTGAGAGTTAAGTGTGTGTGAAAGCTGTCCTTCACCTAGCTTGTTGGGAACAGAAAGTTTCTTTTCATTTGCAAACTCCATTCCATACATATATATGGGGAGGTACTAGCTCCAACTCGGTTTTACAGTGAAAATTGCAGGAAATTCAAACCGGCACTGGGAAACCGACTGAGAAAGCAGAGAAAAAGTGTCTCCTGCAACCCGTTCCCTTGGTGCTAGATGGACGAACGTCTCTCCACTTGCTCAGTTCTGAGAGGTAAGTGTGTGTGAAAGCCGTCCTTCACTTAGCTTGTTGGGAACACAAAGTTTCTTTTCAGTTGCAAACTCCATTCCATACATATATATGGGGAGGTACTAGCTCCAACTCGGTTTTACAGTGAAATCTGAAGGAACTTCAAACCGGCACTAGGAAACAGACTGAGAAAGCAGAGAAAAAGTGTCTCCTGCAACCCGTTCCCTTGGTGCTAGATGAACGAACGTCTCTCCACTTGCTCAGTTCTCAGAGTTAAATGTGTGTGAAAGCCGTCCTTCACCTAGCTTGTTGGGAACACAAAGTTTCTTTTAAGATGCAAACTGCATTCCATACATATATAAGGGGAGGTACTAGCTCCAACTCGGTTTTACAGTGAAAATTGCAGGAACTTCAAACCGGCACTAGGATACAGACTGAGAAATCAGAGAAAAAGTGTCTCCTGCAACCCGTTCCCTTGGTGCTAGATGAACGAACGTCTCTCCACTTGCTCAGTTCTGAAAGATAAGTGTGTGTGAAAGTCGTACTTCACCTAGCTTGTTGGGAACACAAAGTTTCTTTTCAGTTGCAAACTCCATTCCAAACATATATATGGGGAGGAACTAGCTCCAACTCGGTTTTACAGTGAAAACTGCAGGAACTTCAAACCGGCACTAGGAAACAGACTGAGAAAGCAGAGAAAAAGTGTCTCCTGCAACCCGTTCCCTTGTTGCTAGATGAACGAACGTCTCTCCACTTGCTCAGTTCTGAGAGATAAGTGTGTGTGAAAGCCGTCCTTCACCTAGCTTGTTGGGAACACAAAGTTTCTTTTCAGTTGCAAACTCCATTCCATACATATATATGGGGAGGTACTAGCTCCAACTCGGTTTTACAGTGAAATCTGAAGGAACTTCAAACCGGCACTAGGAAACTGACTGAGAAAGCAGAGAAAAAGTGTCTCCTGCAACCCATTCCCTTGGTGCTGGATGAACGACCGTCTCTCCACATGCTCAGTTCTGAGTGATAAGTGTGTTTGAAAGCCGCCCTTCAACTAGATTGTTGGGAACACAAAGTTTCTTTTCAGTTGCAAACTCCATTCCATACATATATATGGGGAGGTACTAGCTCCAACTCGGTTTTACAGTGAAATCTGAAGGAACTTCAAACCGGCACTAGGAAACTGACTGAGAATGCAGAGAAAAAGTGTCTCCTGCAACCCGTTCCCTTGGTGCTAGATGAACGATCGTCTCTCCACATGCTTATTTCTGAGAGATAAGTGTGTGTGAAAGCCGTCCTTCACCTAGCTTGGTGGGAACACAAATTTTCTATTCAGTTGCAAACTCCATTCCATACATATATATGGGGAGGTACTAGCTCCAACTCGGTTTTACAGTGAAAACTGCAGGAACTTCAAACCGGCACTAGGAATCAGACTGAGAAACAGAGAAAAAGTGACTCCTGCAACCCGTTCCCTTGGTGCTAGATGAACGAACGTCTCTCCACTTGCTCAGTTCTCAGAGTTAATTGTGTGTGAAAGCCGTCCTTCATCTAGCTTGTTGGGAACACAAAGTTTCTTTTAAGATGCCAACTGCATTCCATACATATATATGGGTAGGTACTAGCTCCAACTCGTTTTTACAGTGAAAATTGCAGGAACTTCAAACCGGCACTAGGAAACCAACTGAGAAAGCAGAGAAAAAGTGTCTCCTGCCACCCGTTCCCTTGGTGCTAGATGGACGAACGTCTCTCCACTTGCTCAGTTCTGAGAGATAAGTGTGTGTGAAAGCCGTCCTTCACCTAGCTTGTTGGGAACACAAAGTTTCTTTTCAGTTGCAAACTCCATTCCAAACATATATATGGGGAGGAACTAGCTCCAACTCGGTTTTACAGTGAAAACTGCAGGAACTTCAAACCGGCACTAGGAAACAGACTGAGAAAGCAGAGAAAAAGTGCCTCCTGCAACCCGTTCCCTTGTTGCTAGATGAACGAACGTCTCTCCACTTGCTCAGTTCTGAGAGATAAGTGTGTGTGAAAGCCGTCCTTCACCTAGCTTGTTGGGAACACAAAGTTTCTTTTCAGTTGCAAACTCCATTCCATATATATATATGGGGAGGTACTAGCTCCAACTCGGTTTTACAGTGAAATCTGAAGGAACTTCAAACAGGCACTAGGAAACTGACTGAGAAAGCAGAGAAAAAGTGTCTCCTGCAACCCATTCCCTTGGTGCTGGATGAACGACCGTCTCTCCACATGCTCAGTTCTGAGTGATAAGTGTGTTTGAAAGCCGCACTTCAACTAGATTGTTGGGAACACAAAGTTTCTTTTCAGTTGCAAACTCCATTCCAAACATATATATGGGGAGGAACTAGCTCCAACTCGGTTTTACAGTGAAAACTGCAGGAACTTCAAACCGGCACTAGGAAACAGACTGAGAAAGCAGAGAAAAAGTGCCTCCTGCAACCCGTTCCCTTGTTGCTAGATGAACGAACGTCTCTCCACTTGCTCAGTTCTGAGAGATAAGTGTGTGTGAAAGCCGTCCTTCACCTAGCTTGTTGGGAACACAAAGTTTCTTTTCAGTTGCAAACTCCATTCCATACATATATATGGGGAGGTACTAGCTCCAACTCGGTTTTACAGTGAAATCTGAAGGAACTTCAAACCGGCACTAGGAAACTGACTGAGAAAGCAGAGAAAAAGTGTCTCCTGCAACCCATTCCCTTGGTGCTGGATGAACGACCGTCTCTCCACATGCTCAGTTCTGAGTGATAAGTGTGTTTGAAAGCCGCCCTTCAACTAGATTGTTGGGAACACAAAGTTTCTTTTCAGTTGCAAACTCCATTCCATACATATATATGGGGAGGTACTAGCTCCAACTCGGTTTTACAGTGAAATCTGAAGGAACTTCAAACCGGCACTAGGAAACTGACTGAGAATGCAGAGAAAAAGTGTCTCCTGCAACCCGTTCCCTTGGTGCTAGATGAACGATCGTCTCTCCACATGCTTATTTCTGAGAGATAAGTGTGTGTGAAAGCCGTCCTTCACCTAGCTTGGTGGGAACACAAATTTTCTATTCAGTTGCAAACTCCATTCCATACATATATATGGGGAGGTACTAGCTCCAACTCGGTTTTACAGTGAAAACTGCAGGAACTTCAAACCGGCACTAGGAATCAGACTGAGAAACAGAGAAAAAGTGACTCCTGCAACCCGTTCCCTTGGTGCTAGATGAACGAACGTCTCTCCACTTGCTCAGTTCTCAGAGTTAATTGTGTGTGAAAGCCGTCCTTCATCTAGCTTGTTGGGAACACAAAGTTTCTTTTAAGATGCCAACTGCATTCCATAAATATATATGGGTAGGTACTAGCTCCAACTCGTTTTTACAGTGAAAATTGCAGGAACTTCAAACCGGCACTAGGAAACCAACTGAGAAAGCAGAGAAAAAGTGTCTCCTGCCACCCGTTCCCTTGGTGCTAGATGAACGAACGTCTCTCCACTTGCTCAGTTCTGAGAGATAAGTGTGTGTGAAAGCCGTCCTTCACCTAGCTTGTTGGGAACACAAAGTTTCTTTTCAGTTGCAAACTCCATTCCAAACATATATATGGGGAAGAACTAGCTCCAACTCGGTTTTACAGTGAAAACTGCAGGAACTTCAAACCGGCACTAGGAAACAGACTGAGAAAGCAGAGAAAAAGTGCCTCCTGCAACCCGTTCCCTTGTTGCTAGATGAACGAACGTCTCTCCACTTGCTCAGTTCTGAGAGATAAGTGTGTGTGAAAGCCGTCCTTCACCTAGCTTGTTGGGAACACAAAGTTTCTTTTCAGTTGCAAACTCCATTCCATATATATATATGGGGAGGTACTAGCTCCAACTCGGTTTTACAGTGAAATCTGAAGGAACTTCAAACAGGCACTAGGAAACTGACTGAGAAAGCAGAGAAAAAGTGTCTCCTGCAACCCATTCCCTCGGTGCTGGATGAACGACCGTCTCTCCACATGCTCAGTTCTGAGTGATAAGTGTGTTTGAAAGCCGCCCTTCAACTAGATTGTTGGGAACACAAAGTTTCTTTTCAGTTGCAAACTCCATTCCATACATATATATTTGGAGGTACTAGCTCCAACTCGGTTTTACAGTGAAATCTGAAGGAACTTCAAACCGGCACTAGGAAACTGACTGAGAATGCAGAGAAAAAGTGTCTCCTGCAACCCGTTCCCTTGGTGCTAGATGAACGATCGTCTCTCCACATGCTTATTTCTGAGAGATAAGTGTGTTTGAAAGCCGTCCTTCACCTAGCTTGGTGGGAACACAAATTTTCTATTCAGTTGCAAACTCCATTCCATACATATATATGGGGAGGTACTAGCTCCAACTCGGTTTTACAGTGAAAACTGCAGGAACTTCAAACCGGCACTAGGAATCAGACTGAGAAACAGAGAAAAAGTGACTCCTGCAACCCGTTCACTTGGTGCTAGATGAACGAACGTCATTCCACTTGTTCAGTTCTCAGAGTTAAGTGTGTGTGAAAGCCGTCCTTCACCTAGCTTGTTGGGAACACAAAGTTTCTTTTAAGATGCCAACTGCATTCCATACATATATATGGGGAGGTACTAGCTCCAACTCGGTTTTACAGTGAAAATTGCAGGAACTTCAAACCGGCACTAGGAAACCAACTGAGAAAGCAGAGAAAAATTGTCTCCTGCCACCCGTTCCCTTGGTGCTAGATGAACGAACGTCTCTCCACTTGCTCAGTTCTGAGAGATAAGTGTGTGTGAAAGCCGTCCTTCACCTAGCTTGTTGGGAACACAAAGTTTCTTTTCAGTTGCAAACTCCATTCCAAACATATATATGGGGAGGTACTAGCTCCAAATCGGTTTTACAGTGAAAACTGCAGGAACTTCAAACCGGCACTAGGAAACAGACTGAGAAAGCAGAGAAAAAGTGTCTCCTGCAACCCGTTCCCTTGGTGCTAGATGAACGAACGTCTCGCCACTTACTCAGTTCTGAGAGATAAATGTGTGTGAAAGCCGTACTTCACCTAGCTTGGTGAAAACACAAAGTTTCTTTTCAGTTGCAAACTCCATTCCATACATATAAAAGGGGGGGTACTAGCTCCAACTCGGTTTGACAGTGAAAACTGCAGGAACTTCAAACAGGCACTAGGAAACAGACTGAGAAAGCAGAGAAAAAGTGTTTCCTACAACCCGTTCCCTTGGTTCTAGATGAACTAACGTCTCTCCACTTGCTCAGTTCTGAGAGATATGTGTGTGTGAAAGCCGTCCTTAACCTAGCTTGATGGGAACACAAAGTTTCTTTTCAGTTGCAAACTCCATTCCATACATATATATGGGGAGGTACTAGCTCCAACTCGGTTTTACAGTGAAAATTGCAGGAACTTCAAACCGGCACTAGGAAACCAACTGAGAAAGCAGAGAAAAATGTCTCCTGCAACCAGTTCCCTTGGTGCTAGATGAACGAACGTCTCTCCACATGCTCAGTTCTGAGAGTTAAGTGTGTGTGAAAGCCGTCTTTCACCTATCTTGATGGGAACACAAAGTTTCTTTTCAGTTGCAAACTCCATTCCATACATATATATGGGGAGGTACTAGCTCCAACTCGGTTTTACAGTGAAAATTGCAGGAACTTCAAACCGGCACTAGAAAACAGACTTAGAAAGCAGAGAAAAAGTGTCTCCTGCAACCCGTTCCCTTGGTGCTAGATGAACGAACGTCTCTCCACTTGCTCAGTTCTGAGAGATAAGTGTGTGTGAAAGCCGTCCTTCACCTAGCTTGTTGGGAACACAAGTTCCTTTTCAGTTGCTAACTCCATTCCATTCATACATATGGGGAGGTACTAGCTCCAACTCGGTTTTACAGTGAAAACTGCAGGAACTTCAAACCGGCACTAGGAAACAGACTGAGAATGCAGAGAAAAATGTCTCCTGCAACCCGTTCCCTTGGTGCTAGATGAACGAACGTCTCTCCACTTGCTCAGTTCTCAGAGTTAAATGTGTGTGAAACCGTCTTTCACCTAGCTTGTTGGGAACACAAAGTTTCTTTTAAGATGCAAACTGCATTCCATACATATATAAGGGGAGGTACTAGCTCCAACTCGGTTTTACAGTGAAAATTGCAGGAACTTCAAACCGGCACTAGGATACAGACTGAGAAATCAGAGAAAAAGTGTCTCCTGCAACCCGTTCCCTTGGTGCTAGATGAACGAACGTCTCTCCACTTGCTCAGTTCTGAAAGATAAGTGTGTGTGAAAGTCGTACTTCACCTAGCTTGTTGGGAACACAAAGTTTCTTTTCAGTTGCAAACTCCATTCCATAGATATATATATGGGGAGGTACTACCTCCAACTCGGTTTTACAGTGAAAACTGCAGGAACTTCAAACCGGCACTAGGATACAGACTGAGAAAGCAGAGAAAAAGTGTCTCCTGAAACCCGTTCCCTTGGTGCTAGATGAACGAACATCTCTCCACTTGCTCAGTTCTGAGAGATAAGTGTGTGTGAAAGCCGTCCTTCACCTAGCTTGTTGGGAACACAAAGTTTCTTTTCAGTTGCCAACTCCATTCCAAACATATATATGGGGAGGAACTAGCTCCAACTCGGTTTTACAGTGAAAACTGCAGGAACTTCAAACCGGCACTAGGAAACAGACTGAGAAAGCAGAGAAAAAGTGCCTCCTGCAACCCGTTCCCTTGTTGCTAGATGAACGAACGTCTCTCCACTTGCTCAGTTCTGAGAGATAAGTGTGTGTGAAAGCCGTCCTTCACCTAGCTTGTTGGGAACACAAAGTTTCTTTTCAGTTGCAAACTCCATTCCATACATATATATGGGGAGGTACTAGCTCCAACTCGGTTTTACAGTGAAATCTGAAGGAACTTCAAACAGGCACTAGGAAACTGACTGAGAAAGCAGAGAAAAAGTGTCTCCTGCAACCCATTCCCTTGGTGCCGGATGAACGACCGTCTCTCCACATGCTCAGTTCTGAGTGATAAGTGTGTTTGAAAGCCGCCCTTCAACTAGATTGTTGGGAACACAAAGTTTCTTTTCAGTTGCAAACTCCATTCCATACATATATATGGGGAGGTACTAGCTCCAACTCGGTTTTACAGTGAAATCTGAAGGAACTTCAAACCGGCACTAGGAAACTGACTGAGAATGCAGAGAAAAAGTGACTCCTGCAACCCGTTCCCTTGGTGCTAGATGAACGAACGTCTCTCCACTTGCTCAGTTCTCAGAGTTAAGTGTGTGTGAAAGCCGTCCTTCACCTAGCTTGTTGGGAACACAAAGTTTCTTTTAAGATGCCAACTGCATTCCATACATATATATGGGGAGGTACTAGCTCCAACTCGGTTTTACAGTGAAAATTGCAGGAACTTCAAACCGGCACTAGGAAACCAACTGAGAAAGCAGAGAAAAAGTGTCTCCTGCCACCCGTTCCCTTGGTGCTAGATGAACGAACGTCTCTCCACTTGCTCAGTTCTGAGAGATAAGTGTGTGTGAAAGCCGTCCTTCACCTAGCTTGTTGGGAACACAAAGTTTCTTTTCAGTTGCAAACTCCATTCCAAACATATATATGGGGAGGTACTAGCTCCAAATCGGTTTTACAGTGAAAACTGCAGGAACTTCAAACCGGCACTAGGAAACAGACTGAGAAAGCAGAGAAAAAGTGTCTCCTGCAACCCGTTCCCTTAGGTGCTAGATGAACGAACGTCTCGCCACTTACTCAGTTCTCAGAGATAAATGTGTGTGAAAGCCGTACTTCACCTAGCTTGGTGGGAACACAAAGTTTCTTTTCAGTTGCAAACTCCATTCCATACATATAAAAGGGGGGGTACTAGCTCCAACTCGGTTTGACAGTGAAAACTGCAGGAACTTCAAACAGGCACTAGGAAACAGCCTGAGAAAGCAGAGAAAAAGTGTTTCCTGCAACCCGTTCCCTTGGTGCTAGATGAACGAACGTCTCTCCACTTGCTCAGTTCTGAGAGATATGTGTGTGTGAAAGCCGTCCTTCACCTAGCTTGATGGGAACACAAAGTTTCTTTTCAGTTGCAAACTCCATTCCATACATATATATGGGGAGGTACTAGCTCCAACTCGATTTTATAGTGAAAATTGCAGGAACTTCAAACCGGCACTAGGAAACAGACTGAGAAAGCAGAGAAAAATGTCTCCTGCAACCAGTTCCCTTGGTGCTAGATGAACGAACGTCTCTCCACATGCTCAGTTCTGAGAGTTAAGTGTGTGTGAAAGCCGTCTTTCACCTATCTTGATGGGAACACAAAGTTTCTTTTCAGTTGCAAACTCCATTCCATACATATATATGGGGAGGTACTAGCTCCAACTCGGTTTTACAGTGAAAAGTGCAGGAACTTCAAACCGGCACTAGGAAACAGACTGAGAAAGCAGAGAAAAAGTGTCTCCTGCAACCCGTTCCCTTGGTGCTAGATGAACGAATGTCTCTCCACTTGCTCAGTTCTGAGAGATAAGTGTGTGTGAAAGCCGTCCTTCACCTAGCTTGTTGGGAACACAAGTTCCTTTTCAGTTGCTAACTCCATTCCATTCATACATATGGGGAGGTACAAGCTCCAACTCGGTTTTACAGTGAAAAATGCAGGAACTTCAAACCGGCACTAGGAAACAGACTGAGAATGCAGAGAAAAATGTCTCCTGCAACCCGTTCCCTTGGTGCTAGATGAACGAACGTCTCTCCACTTGCTCAGTTCTGAGAGATAAGTGTGTGTGAAAGCCGTCCTTCACCTAGCTTGTTGGGAACACAAAGTTTCTTTTCAGTTGCAAACTCCATTCCAAAC
Organism: Camelus dromedarius; assembly: GCF_036321535.1. Lineage (NCBI taxonomy): Eukaryota > Metazoa > Chordata > Mammalia > Artiodactyla > Camelidae > Camelus > Camelus dromedarius. The sequence continues at coordinate 557,879 of NW_026989793.1, read as the reverse complement.
ATATATATGGGGAGGAACTAGCTCCAACTCGGTTTTACAGTGAAAACTGCAGGAACTTCAAACCGGCACTAGGAAACTGACTGAGAAAGCAGAGAAAAAGTGTCTCCTGCAACCCATTCCCTTGGTGCCGGATGAACGACCGTCTCTCCACATGCTCAGTTCTGAGTGATAAGTGTGTTTGAAAGCCGTCCTTCACCTAGCTTGTTGGGAACACAAAGTTTCTTTTCAGTTGCAAACTCCATTCCATACATATATATGGGGAGGTACTAGCTCCAACTCGGTTTTACAGTGAAATCTGAAGGAACTTCAAACCGGCACTAGGATACAGACTGAGAAAGCAGAGAAAAAGTGTCTCCTGCAACCCGTTCCCTTGGTGCTAGATGAACGATCGTCTCTCCACATGCTTATTTCTGAGAGATAAGTGTGTGTGAAAGCCGTCCTTCACCTAGCTTGGTGGGAACACAAATTTTCTATTCAGTTGCAAACTCCATTCCATACATATATATGGGGAGGTACTAGCTCCAACTCGGTTTTACAGTGAAAACTGCAGGAACTTCAAACCGGCACTAGGAATCAGACTGAGAAACAGAGAAAAAGTGACTCCTGCAACCCGTTCCCTTGGTGCTAGATGAACGAACGTCTCTCCACTTGCTCAGTTCTCAGAGTTAAGTGTGTGTGAAACCCGTCCTTCACCTAGCTTGTTGGGAACACAAAGTTTCTTTTAAGATGCCAACTGCATTCCATACATATATATGGGGAGGTACTAGCTCCAACTCGGTTTTACAGTGAAAATTGCAGGAACTTCAAACCGGCACTAGGAAACAGACTGAGAAAGCAGAGAAAAAGTGTCTCCTGCCACCCGTTCCCTTGGTGCTAGATGAACGAACGTCTCTCCACTTGCTCAGTTCTGAGAGATAAGTGTGCGTGAAAGCCGTCCTTCACCTAGCTTGTTGGGAACACAAAGTTTCTTTTCAGTTGCAAACTCCATTCCAAACATATATATGGGGAGGTACTAGCTCCAAATCGGTTTTACAGTGAAATCTGAAGGAACTTCAAACCGGCACTAGGAAACAGACTGAGAAAGCAGAGAAAAAGTGTCTCCTGCAACCCGTTCCCTTGGTGCTAGATGAACGAACGTCTCTCCACTTGCTCAGTTCTCAGAGTTAAATGTGTGTGAAAGCCGTCCTTCACCTAGCTTGTTGGGAACACAAAGTTTCTTTTAAGATGCAAACTGCATTCCATACATATATAATGGGAGGTACTAGCTCCAACTCGGTTTTACAGTGAAAATTGCAGGAACTTCAAACCGGCACTAGGAAACTGACTGAGAAATCAGAGAAAAAGTGTCTCCTGCAACCCGTTCCCTTGGTGCTAGATGAACGAACGTCTCTCCACTTGCTCAGTTCTGAAAGATAAGTGTGTGTGAAAGTCGTACTTCACCTAGCTTGTTGGGAACACAAAGTTTCTTTTCAGTTGCAAACTCCATTCCATAGATATATATATGGGGAGGTACTACCTCCAACTCGGTTTTACAGTGAAAACTGCAGGAACTTCAAACCGGCACTAGGATACAGACTGAGAAAGCAGAGAAAAAGTGTCTCCTGAAACTTGTTCCCTTGGTGCTAGATGAACGAACGTCTCTCCACTTGCTCAGTTCTGAGAGATAAGTGTGTGTGAAAGCCGTCCTTCACCTAGCTTGTTGGGAACACAAAGTTTCTTTTCAGTTGCAAACTCCATTCCAAACATATATATGGGGAGGAACTAGCTCCAACTCGGTTTTACAGTGAAAACTGCAGGAACTTCAAACCGGCACTAGGAAACAGACTGAGAAAGCAGAGAAAAAGTGCCTCCTGCAACCCGTTCCCTTGTTGCTAGATGAACGAACGTCTCTCCACTTGCTCAGTTCTGAGAGATAAGTGTGTGTGAAAGCCGTCCTTCACCTAGCTTGTTGGGAACACAAAGTTTCTTTTCAGTTGCAAACTCCATTCCATACATATATATGGGGAGGTACTAGCTCCAACTCGGTTTTACAGTGAAATCTGAAGGAACTTCAAACCGGCACTAGGAAACTGACTGAGAAAGCAGAGAAAAAGTGTCTCCTGCAACCCATTCCCTTGGTGCTGGATGAACGACCGTCTCTCCACATGCTCAGTTCTGAGTGATAAGTGTGTTTGAAAGCCGCCCTTCAACTAGATTGTTGGGAACACAAAGTTTCTTTTCAGTTGCAAACTCCATTCCATACATATATATGGGGAGGTACTAGCTCCAACTCGGTTTTACAGTGAAATCTGAAGGAACTTCAAACCGGCACTAGGAAACTGACTGAGAATGCAGAGAAAAAGTGTCTCCTGCAACCCGTTCCCTTGGTGCTAGATGAACGATCGTCTCTCCACATGCTTATTTCTGAGAGATAAGTGTGTGTGAAAGCCGTCCTTCACCTAGCTTGGTGGGAACACAAATTTTCTATTCAGTTGCAAACTCCATTCCATACATATATATGGGGAGGTACTAGCTCCAACTCGGTTTTACAGTGAAAACTGCAGGAACTTCAAACCGGCACTAGGAATCAGACTGAGAAACAGAGAAAAAGTGACTCCTGCAACCCGTTCCCTTGGTGCTAGATGAACGAACGTCTCTCCACTTGCTCACTTCTCAGAGTTAAGTGTGTGTGAAAGCCGTCCTTCACCTAGCTTGTTGGGAACACAAAGTTTCTTTTAAGATGCCAACTGCATTCCATACATATATATGGGGAGGTACTAGCTCCAACTCGGTTTTACAGTGAAAATTGCAGGAACTTCAAACCGGCACTAGGAAACCAACTGAGAAAGCAGAGAAAAAGTGTCTCCTGCCACCCGTTCCCTTGGTGCTAGATGAACGAACGTCTCTCCACTTGCTCAGTTCTGAGAGATAAGTGTGTGTGAAAGCCGTCCTTCACCTAGCTTGTTGGGAACACAAAGTTTCTTTTCAGTTGCAAACTCCATTCCAAACATATATATGGGGAGGAACTAGCTCCAACTCGGTTTTACAGTGAAAACTGCAGGAACTTCAAACCGGCACTAGGAAACAGACTGAGAAAGCAGAGAAAAAGTGCCTCCTGCAACCCGTTCCCTTGTTGCTAGATGAACGAACGTCTCTCCACTTGCTCAGTTCTGAGAGATAAGTGTGTGTGAAAGCCGTCCTTCACCTAGCTTGTTGGGAACACAAAGTTTCTTTTCAGTTGCAAACTCCATTCCATACATATATATGGGGAGGTACTAGCTCCAATTCGGTTTTACAGTGAAATCTGAAGGAACTTCAAACCGGCACTAGGAAACTGACTGAGAAAGCAGAGAAAATGTGTCTCCTGCAACCCATTCCCTTGGTGCTGGATGAACGACCGTCTCTCCACATGCTCAGTTCTGAGTGATAAGTGTGTTTGAAAGCCGCCCTTCAACTAGATTGTTGGGAACACAAAGTTTCTTTTCAGTTGCAAACTCCATTCCATACATATATATGGGGAGGTACTAGCTCCAACTCGGTTTTACAGTGAAATCTGAAGGAACTTCAAACCGGCACTAGGAAACTGACTGAGAATGCAGAGAAAAAGTGTCTCCTGCAATCCGTTCCCTTGGTGCTAGATGAACGATCGTCTCTCCACATGCTTATTTCTGAGAGATAAGTGTGTGTGAAAGCCGTCCTTCACCTAGCTTGGTGGGAACACAAATTTTCTATTCAGTTGCAAACTCCATTCCATACATATATATGGGGAGGTACTAGCTCCAACTCGGTTTTACAGTGAAAACTGCAGGAACTTCAAACCGGCACTAGGAATCAGACTGAGAAACAGAGAAAAAGTGACTCCTGCAACCCGTTCCCTTGGTGCTAGATGAACGAACGTCTCTCCACTTGCTCAGTTCTCAGAGTTAAGTGTGTGTGAAAGCCGTCCTTCACCTAGCTTGTTGGGAACACAAAGTTTCTTTTAAGATGCCAACTGCATTCCATACATATATATGGGGAGGTACTAGCTCCAACTCGGTTTTACAGTGAAAATTGCAGGAACTTCAAACCGGCACTAGGAAACCAACTGAGAAAGCAGAGAAAAAGTGTCTCCTGCCACCCGTTCCCTTGGTGCTAGATGAACGAACGTCTCTCCACTTGCTCAGTTCTGAGAGATAAGTGTGTGTGAAAGCCGTCCTTCACCTAGCTTGTTGGGAACACAAAGTTTCTTTTCAGTTGCAAACTCCATTCCAAACATATATATGGGGAGGTACTAGCTCCAAATCGGTTTTACAGTGAAAACTGCAGGAACTTCAAACCGGCACTAGGAAACAGACTGAGAAAGCAGAGAAAAAGTGTCTCCTGCAACCCGTTCCCTTGGTGCTAGATGAACGAACGTCTCGCCACTTACTCAGTTCTGAGAGATAAATGTGTGTAAAAGCCGTACTTCACATAGCTTGGTGGGAACACAAAGTTTCTTTTCAGTTGCAAACTCCATTCCATACATATAAAGGGGGGGGTACTAGCTCCAACTCGGTTTGACAGTGAAAACTGCAGGAACTTCAAACAGGCACTAGGAAACAGACTGAGAAAGCAGAGAAAAAGTGTTTCCTGCAACCCGTTCCCTTGGTGCTAGATGAACGAACGTCTCTCCACTTGCTCAGTTCTGAGAGATATGTGTGTGTGAAAGCCGTCCTTCACCTAGCTTGATTGGAACACAAAGTTTCTTTTCAGTTGCAAACTCCATTCCATACATATATATGGGGAGGTACTAGCTCCAACTCGATTTTACAGTGAAAATTGCAGGAACTTCAAACCGGCACTAGGAAACAGACTGAGAAAGCAGAGAAAAATGTCTCCTGCAACCCGTTCCCTTGGTGCTAGATGAACGAACGTCTCTCCACATGCTCAGTTCTGAGAGTTAAGTGTGTGTGAAAGCCGTCTTTCACCTATCTTGATGGGAACACAAAGTTTCTTTTCAGTTGCAAACTCCATTCCATACATATATATGGGGAGGTACTAGCTCCAACTCGGTTTTACAGTGAAAATTGCAGGAACTTCAAACCGGCACTAGGAAACAGACTTAGAAAGCAGAGAAAAAGTGTCTCCTGCAACCCGTTCCCTTGGTGCTAGATGAACGAACGTCTCTCCACTTGCTCAGTTCTGAGAGATAAGTGTGTGTGAAAGCCGTCCTTCACCTAGCTTGTTGGGAACACAAGTTCCTTTTCAGTTGCTAACTCCATTCCATTCATACATATGGGGAGGTACTAGCTCCAACTCGGTTTTACAGTGAAAACTGCAGGAACTTCAAACCGGCACTAGGAAACAGACTGAGAATGCAGAGAAAAATGTCTCCTGCAACCCGTTCCCTTGGTGCTAGATGAACGAACGTCTCTCCACTTGCTCAGTTCTCAGAGTTAAATGTGTGTGAAACCGTCCTTCACCTAGCTTGTTGGGAACACAAAGTTTCTTTTAAGATGCAAACTGCATTCCATACATATATATGGGGAGGTACTAGCCCCAACTCGGTTTTACAGAGAAATCTGAAGGAACTTCAAACCGGCACTAAGAAACAGAATAAGAAAGCAGAGAAAATGTGTCTCCTGCAACCCGTTCACTTGGTGCTAGATGAACGAACGTCTCTCCACTTGCTCAGTTCTGAGAGTTAAGTGTGTGTGAAAGCCGTCCTTCACTTAGCTTGTTGGGAACACAAAGTTTCTTTTAGGTTGCAAACTCCATTCCATACATATATATGGGGAGGTACTAGCTCCAACTCAGTTTTACAGTGAAATCTGAAGGAACTTCAAACCGGCACTAGGAAACAGACTGAGAAAGCAGAGAAAAAGTTTCTCCTGCAACCCGTTCCCCTTGTGCTAGATGAACGAACGTCTCTCCACTTGCTCAGTTCTGAGAGTTAAGTGTGTGTGAAAGCCGTCCTTCAACTAGCTTGTTGGGAACACAAAGTTTCTTTTCAGTTGCAAACTCCATTCCATACATATATATGGGGAGGTACTAGCTCCAACTCGGTTTTACAGTGAAAACTGCATGAACTTCAAACCGGCACTAGGAAACAGACTGAGAAAGCAGAGAAAAAGTGTCTCCTGCAACCAGTTCCGTTGGTGCTAGATGAACGAACGTCTCTCCACTTGCTCAGTTCTGAGAGATAAGTGTGTGTGAAGCCGTCCTTCACCTAGCTTGTTAGGAACACAAAGTTTCTTTTCAGTTGAAACTCCATTCCATACATATATATGGGGAGGTACTCGCTCCAACTCGGTTTTACAGTGAAAACTGCAGGAACTTCAAACCGGCACTAGGAAACTGACTGAGAATGCAGAGAAAAAGTGTCTCCTGCAACCCGTTCCCTTGGTGCTAGATGAACGATCGTCTCTCCACATGCTTATTTCTGAGAGATAAGTGTGTGTGAAAGCCGTCCTTTACCTAGCTTGGTGGGAACACAAAATTTCTATTCAGTTGCAAACTCCATTCCAAACGTATATATGGGGAGGTACTAGCTCCAACTCGGTTTTACAGTGAAAACTGCAGTAACTTCAAACAGGCACTAGGAAACAGAATGAGAAAGCAGAGAAAAAGTGTCTCCTGCAGCCCGTTCCCTTGTTGCTAGATGAACGAACGTCTCTCCACTTGCTCAGTTCTGAGAGTTAAGTGTGTGTGAAAGCCGTCCTTCACCTAGCTTGCTGGGAACACAAAGTTTCTTTTCAGTTGCAAACTCAATTCCATACATATATATGGGGAGGTACTAGCTCCAACTCGGTTTTACATTGAAAATTGCAGGAACTTCAAACCGGCACTAGGAAACAGACTGAGAAAGCAGAGAAAAATTGACTCCTGCAACCCATTCCCTTGGTTCTAGATGAACGAACGTCTCTCCACATGCTCAGTTCTTAGTGATAAGTGTGTGTGAAAGCCGTCCTTCAACAAGATTGTTGGGAACACAAAGTTTCTTTTAGGTTGCAAACTCCATTCCATACATATATATGGGGAGGTACTAGCCCCAACTCGGTTTTACAGAGAAATCTGAAGGAACTTCAAACCGGCACTAAGAAACAGAATGAGAAAGCAGAGAAAATGTGTCTCCTGCAACCCGTTCACTTGGTGCTAGATGAACGAACGTCTCTCCACTTGCTCAGTTCTGAGAGTTAAGTGTGTGTGAAAGCCGTCCTTCACTTAGCTTGTTGGGAACACAAAGTTTCTTTTAGGTTGCAAACTCCATTCCATACATATATATGGGGAGGTACTAGCTCCAACTCAGTTTTACAGTGAAATCTGAAGGAATTTCAAACCGGCACTAAGAAACAGACTGAGAAAGCAGAGAAAAAGTGTCTCCTGCAACCCGTTCCCTTGGTGCTAGATGAACGAACGTCTCTCCACTTGCTCAGTTCTGAGAGTTAAGTGTGTGTGAAAGCCGTCCTTCAACTAGCTTGTTGGGAACACAAAGTTTCTTTTCAGTTGCAAACTCCATTCCATACATACATATGGGGAGGTACTAGCTCCAACTCGGTTTTACAGTGAAAACTGCAGGAACTTCAAACCGGCACTAGGAAACTGACTGAGAATGCAGAGAAAAAGTGTCTCCTGCAACCCGTTCCCTTGGTGCTAGATGAACGATCGTCTCTCCACATGCTTATTTCTGAGAGATAAGTGTGTGTGAAAGCCGTCCTTTACCTAGCTTGGTGGGAACACAAAATTTCTATTCAGTTGCAAACTCCATTCCAAACGTATATATGGGGAGGTACTAGCTCCAACTCGGTTTTACAGTGAAAACTGCAGTAACTTCAAACAGGCACTAGGAAACAGAATGAGAAAGCAGAGAAAAAGTGTCTCCTGCAGCCCGTTCCCTTGTTGCTAGATGAACGAACGTCTCTCCACTTGCTCATTTCTGAGAGTTAATTGTGTGTGAAAGCCGTCCTTCACCTAGCTTGCTGGGAACACAAATTTTCTTTTCAGTTGCAAACTCAATTCCATACATATATATGGGGAGGTACTAGCTCCAACTCGGTTTTACAGTTAAAATTGCAGGAACTTCAAACCGGCACTAGGAAACTGACTGAGAAAGCAGAGAAAAATTGTCTCCTGCAACCCATTCCCTTGGTTCTAGATGAACGACCGTCTCTCCACATGCTCAGTTCTTAGTGATAAGTGTGTGTGAAAACCGTCCTTCAACAAGATTGTTGGGAACACAAAGTTTCTTTTAGGTTGCAAACTCCATTCCATACATATATATGGGGAGGTACTAGCTCCAACTCAGTTTTACAGTGAAATCTGAAGGAACTTCAAACCGGCACTAGGAAACAGAATGAGAAATCAGAGAAAATGTGTCTCCTGCAACCCGTTCACTTGGTGCTAGATGAACGAACGTCTCTCCACTTGCTCAGTTCTGAGAGTTAAGTGTGTGTGAAAGCCGTCCTTCACATAGCTTGTTGGGAACAGAAAGTTTCTTTTAGGTTGAAAACTCCATTCCATACATATATATGGGGAGGTACTAGCTCCAACTCGGTTTTACAGTGAAAACTGCATGAACTTCAAACCGGCACTAGGAAACAGACTGAGAAAGCAGAGAAAAAGTGTCTCCTGCAACCCGTTCCGTTGGTGCTAGATGAACGAACGTCTCTCCACTTGCTCACTTCTGAGAGATAAGTGTGTGTGAAAGCCGTCCTTCACCTAGCTTGTTAGGAACACAAAGTTTCTTTTCAGTTGCAAACTCCATTCCATACATATATATGGGGAGGTACTCGCTCCAACTCGGTTTTACAGTGAAAATTGCAGGAACTTCAAACCGGCACTAGGAAACTGACTGAGAATGCAGAGAAAAAGTGTCTCCTGCAAACCGTTCCCTTGGTGCTAGATGAACGATCGTCTCTCCACATGCTTATTTCTGAGAGATAAGTGTGTGTGAAAGCCGTCCTTCACCTAGCTTGTTAGGAACACAAAGTTTCTTTTCAGTTGCAAACTCCATTCCATACATATATATGGGGAGGTACTCGCTCCAACTCGGTTTTACAGTGAAAACTGCAGTAACTTCAAACAGGCACTAGGAAACAGAATGAGAAAGCAGAGAAAAAGTGTCTCCTGCAGCCCATTCCCTTGTTGCTAGATGAACGAACGTCTCTCCACTTGCTCAGTTCTGAGAGTTAAGTGTGTGTGAAAGCTGTCCTTCACCTAGCTTGTTGGGAACAGAAAGTTTCTTTTCATTTGCAAACTCCATTCCATACATATATATGGGGAGGTACTAGCTCCAACTCGGTTTTACAGTGAAAATTGCAGGAACTTCAAACCGGCACTGGGAAACCGACTGAGAAAGCAGAGAAAAAGTGTCTCCTGCAACCCGTTCCCTTGGTGCTAAATGAACGAACGTCTCTCCACTTGCTCAGTTCTGAGAGTTAAGTGTGTGTGAAAGCCGTCCTTCACCTAGCTTGTTGGGAACACAAAGTTTCTTTTCAGTGGCAAACTCCATTCCATACATATATATGGGGAGGTACTAGCTCCAACTCGGTTTTACAGTGAAATCTGAAGGAACTTCAAACCGGCACTAGGAAACAGACTGAGAAAGCAGAGAAAAAGTGTCTCCTGCAACCCGTTCCCTTGGTGCTAGATGAACGAACGTCTCTCCACTTGCTCAGTTCTGAGAGATAAGTGTGTGTGAAAGTCGTACTTCACCTAGCTTGTTGGGAACACAAAGTTTCTTTTCAGTTGCAAACTCCATTCCATACATATATATGGGGAGGTACTAGCTCCAACTCGGTTTTACAATGAAAACTGCAGGAACTTCAAACCGGCACTAGGATACAGACTGAGAAAGCAGAGAAAAAGTGTCTCCTGCAACCCGTTCCCTTGGTGCTAGATGAACGAACGTCTCTCCACTTGCTCAGTTCTGAGTGATAAGTGTGTTTGAAAGCCGCCTTCAACTAGATTGTTGGGAACACAAAGTTTCTTTTCAGTTGCAAACTCCATTCCATACATATATATGGGGAGGTACTAGCTCCAACTCGGTTTTACAGTGAAATCTGAAGGAACTTTAAACCGGCACTAGGAAACTGACTGAGAATGCAGAGAAAAAGTGTCTCCTGCCACCCGTTCCCTTGGTGCTAGATGAACGAACGTCTCTCCACTTGCTCAGTTCTGAGAGATAAGTGTGTGTGAAAGCCGTCCTTCACCTAGCTTGTTGGGAACACAAAGTTTCTTTTCAGTTGCAAACTCCATTCCAAACATATATATGGGGAGGTACTAGCTCCAAATCGGTTTTACAGTGAAAACTGCAGGAACTTCAAACCGGCACTAGGAAACAGACTGAGAAAGCAGAGAAAAAGTGTCTCCTGCAACCCGTTCCCAAGGTGCTAGATGAACGAACGTCTCTCCACTTGCTCAGTTCTGAGAGTTAAGTGTGTGTGAAAGCCGTCCTTCACCTAGCTTGTTGGGAACACAAAGTTTCTTTTAAGTTGCAAACTCCATTCCATACATATATATGGGGAGGTTCTAGCTCCAACTCGGTTTTAAAGTGAAATTGCAGGAACTTCAAACCGGCACTAGGAAACAGTCTTAGAAAGCAGAGAAAAAGTGTCTCCTGCAACCCGTTCCCTTGGTGCTAGATGAACGAACGTCTCTCCACTTGCTCAGTTCTGAGAGTTAAGTGTGTGTGAAAGCCGTCCTTCACCTAGCTTGTTGGGAACACAAAGTTTATGTTAAGTTGCAAACTCCATTCCATACATATATATGGGGAGGTACTAGCTCCAACTCGGGTTTACAGTGAAAATTGCAGGAACTTCAAACCGGCACTAGGAAACAGACTGAGAAAGCAGAGAAAAAGTGTCTCCTGCAACCCGTTCCCTTGGTGCTAGATGAACGAACGTCTCTCCACATTCTCAGTTCTGAGTGATAAGTGTGTGTGAAAGCCGTCCTTCACCTAGATTGTTGGGGACACAAAGTTTCTTTTAAGTTGCAAACACCATTCCATACATATATAAGGGGAGGTACTAGCTCCAACTCGGTTTTACAGTGAAAATTGGAGGAACTTCATACCGGCACTAGGATACAGACTGAGAAAGCAGAGAAAATGTGTCTTTTGCAACCCGTTCCCTTGGTGCTAGATGAACGAACGTCTCTCCACTTGCTCAGTTCTGAGAGATAAGTGTGTGTGAAAGCCGTCCTTCACCTAGCTTGTTGGGAACAAAAAGTTTCTGTTAAGTTGCAAACTCCATTCCATTCATATATATGGGGAGGTACTAGCTCCAACTCGGTTTTACAGTGAAAATTGCAGGAACTTCAAACCGGCACTAGGAAACAGACTTAGAAAGCAGAGAAAAAGTTCTCCTGCAACCAGTTCCCATGGTGCTAGATGAACGAACGTCTCTCCACTTGCTCAGTTCTGAGAGATATGTGTGTGTGAAAGCCGTCCTTCACCTAGCTTGTTGGGAACACATAGTTCCTTTTCTAGTTGCTAACTCCATTCCATTCATATATATGGGGAGGTACTAGCTCCAACTCGGTTTGACAGTGAAAACTGCAGGAACTTCAAACCGGCACTAGGGAACAGACTGAGAAAGCAGAGAAAAATGTCTCCTGCAACCCGTTTCCTTGGTGCTAGATGAACGAACGTCTCTCCACTTGCTCAGTTCTGAGAGTTAAGTGTGTGTGAAAGCCGTCCTTCACCTAGATTGTTGGGAACACAAAGTTTCTGTTAAGTTGCAAACTCCATTCCATACATATATATGGGGAGGTACTAGGTCCAACTCGGTTTTACAGTGAAAATTGCAGGAACTTCAAACCGGCACTAGGAAAAAGACTGAGAAAGCAGAGAAAAAGTGTCTCCTGCAACCCGTTCCCTTGGTGCTAGATGAACGAACGTCTCTCCACATTCTCACTTCTGAGTGATGTGTGTGTGAAAGCCGTCCTTCACCTAGATTGTTGGGAACACAAAGTTTCTTTTAAGTTGCAAACACCATTCCATACATATATAAGGGGTGGTACTAGCTCCAACTCGGTTTTACAGAGAAAACTGGAGGAACTTCATACCGGCACTAGGATACAGACTGAGAAAGCAGAGAAAATGTGTCTTTTGCAACCCGTTCCCTTGGTGCTAGATGAACGAACGTCTCTCCACTTGCTCAGTTCTGAGTGTTAAGTGTGTGTGAAAGCCGTCCTTCACCTAGCTTGTTGGGAACACAAAGTTTCTGTTAAGTTGCAAACTCCATTCCATACATATATATGGGGAGGTACTAGCTCCAACTCGGTTTTACAGTGAAAATTGCAGGAACTTCAAACCGGCACTAGGAAACAGACTTAGAAAGCAGAGACAAAGTTCCCCTGCAACCAGTTCCCATGGTGCTAGATTAACGAACGTCTCTCCACTTGCTCAGTTCTGAGAGATATGTGTGTGTGAAAGCCGTCCTTCACCTAGCTTGTTGGGAACACATAGTTCCTTTTCAGTTGCTAACTCCATTCCATTCATATATATGGGGAGGTACTAGCTCCAACTCGGTTTGACAGTGAAAACTGCAGGAACTTCAAACCGGCACTAGGGAACAGACTGAGAAAGCAGAGAAAAATGTCTCCTGCAACCCGTTTCCTTGGTGCTAGATGAACGAACGTCTCTCAACTTGCTCAGTTCTGAGAGATAAGTGTGTGTGAAAGCCGTCCTTCACCTAGCTTGTTGGGAACACAAAGTTTCTTTTCAGTTGCAAACTCCACTCCATACATATATATGGGAAGGTACTAGCTTCTAATAGGTTTGACAGTGAAAACTGCAGGAACTTCAAACCGGCACTAGGAAACAGACTGAGAAAGCAGAGAAAAAGTGTCTCCTGCAAACCGTTCCCTTGGTGCTAGATGAACGAACGTCTCTCCACTTGCTCAGTTCTGAGCGATAAGTGTGTGTGAAAGCCGTCGTTCACCTAGCTTGTTGGGAACACAAAGTTTCTGTTAAGTTGCAAACTCCATTCCATACATATATATGGGGAGGTACAAGCTCCAACTCGGATTTACAGTGAAAATTGCAGGAACTTCAAACCGGCACTAGGAAACAGACTGAGAAAGCAGAGAAAAAGTGTCTCCTCCAACCCGTTCCCTTGGTGCTAGATGAACGATCGTCTCTCCACATGCTTATTTCTGAGAGATAAGTGTGTGTGAAAGCCGTCCTTCGCCTAGGATGGTGGGAACACAAAATTTCTTTTCAGTTCAAACACTATTCCTTATATATATATGGGGAAGTACTAGCTCCAACTCGGGTTTACTGTGAAAACTGCAGGAACTTCAAACCGGCACTAGGAAACAGACTGAGAAAGCAGAGAAAAAGTGTCTCCTGCAACCCGTTCCCATGGTGCTAGATGAACGAACGTCTCTCCACTTGCTCAGTTCTGAGAGTTAAGTGTGTGTGAAAGCCGTCCTTCACCTAGCTTGTTGGGAACACAAAGTTTCTTTTAAGTTGCAAACTCCATTCCATACATATATATGGGGAGGTTCTAGCTCCAACTCGGTTTTACAGTGAAATTGCAGGAACTTCAAACCGGCACTAGGAAACAGTCTTAGAAAGCAGAGAAAAAGTGTCTCCTGCAACCCGTTCCCTTGGTGCTAGATGAACGAACGTCTCTCCACTTGCTCAGTTCTGAGAGTTAAGTGTGTGTGAAAGCCGTCCTTCACCTAGCTTGTTGGGAACACAAAGTTTCTGTTAAGTTGCAAACTCCATTCCATACATATATATGGGGAGGTACTAGCTCCAACTCGGGTTTACAGTGAAAATTGCAGGAACTTCAAACCGGCACTAGGAAACAGACTGAGAAAGCAGAGAAAAAGTGTCTCCTGCAACCCGTTCCCTTGGTGCTAGATGAACGAACGTCTCTCCACATTCTCAGTTCTGAGTGATAAGTGTGTGTGAAAGAAGTCCTTCACCTAGATTGTTGGGGACACAAAGTTTCTTTTAAGTTGCAAACACCATTCCATACATATATAAGGGGAGGTACTAGCTCCAACTCGGTTTTACAGAGAAAACTGGAGGAACTTCATACCGGCACTAGGATACAGACTGAGAAAGCAGAGAAAATGTGTCTTTTGCAACCCGTTCCCTTGGTGCTAGATGAACGAACGTCTCTCAACTTGCTCAGTTCTGAGTGTTAAGTGTGTGTGAAAGCTGTCCTTCACCTAGCTTGTTGGGAACACAAAGTTTCTGTTAAGTTGCAAACTCCATTCCATACATATATATGGGGAGGTACTAGCTCCAACTCGGTTTTACAGTGAAAATTGCAGGAACTTCAAACCGGCACTAGGAAACAGACTTAGAAAGCAGAGAAAAAGTTCCCCTGCAACCAGTTCCCATGGTGCTAGATTAACGAACGTCTCTCCACTTGCTCAGTTCTGAGAGATATGTGTGTGTGAAAGCCGTCCTTCACCTAGCTTGTTGGGAACACATAGTTCCTTTTCAGTTGCTAACTCCATTCCATTCATATATATGGGGAGGTACTAGCTCCAACTCGGTTTGACAGTGAAAACTGCAGGAACTTCAAACCGGCACTAGGGAACAGACTGAGAAAGCAGAGAAAAATGTCTCCTTCAACCCGTTTCCTTGGTGCTAGATGAACGAACGTCTCTCAACTTGCTCAGTTCTGAGAGATAAGTGTGTGTGAAAGCCGTCCTTCACCTAGCTTGTTGGGAACACAAAGTTTCTTTTCAGTTGCAAACTCCACTCCATACATATATATGGGAAGGTACTAGCTTCTAATCGGTTTGACAGTGAAAACTGCAGGAACTTCAAACCGGCACTAGGAAACAGACTGAGAAAGCAGAGAAAAAGTGTCTCCTGCAAACCGTTCCCTTGGTGCTAGATGAACGAACGTCTCTCCACTTGCTCAGTTCTGAGCGATAAGTGTGTGTGAAAGCCGTCCTTCACCTAGATTGTTGGGGACACAAAGTTTCTTTTAAGTTGCAAACACCATTCCATACATATATAAGGGGAGGTACTAGCTCCAACTCGGTTTTACAGTGAAAATTGGAGGAACTTCATACCGGCACTAGGATACAGACTGAGAAAGCAGAGAAAATGTGTCTTTTGCAACCCGTTCCCTTGGTGCTAGATGAACGAACGTCTCTCCACTTGCTCAGTTCTGAGAGATAAGTGTGTGTGAAAGCCGTCCTTCACCTAGCTTGTTGGGAACAAAAAGTTTCTGTTAAGTTGCAAACTCCATTCCATACATATATATGGGGAGGTACTAGCTCCAACTCGGTTTTACAGTGAAAATTGCAGGAACTTCAAACCGGCACTAGGAAACAGACTTAGAAAGCAGAGAAAAAGTTCTCCTGCAACCAGTTCCCATGGTGCTAGATGAACGAACGTCTCTCCACTTGCTCAGTTCTGAGAGATATGTGTGTGTGAAAGCCGTCCTTCACCTAGCTTGTTGGGAACACATAGTTCCTTTTCAGTTGCTAACTCCATTCCATTCATATATATGGGGAGGTAGTAGCTCCAACTCGGTTTGACAGTGAAAACTGCAGGAACTTCAAACCGGCACTAGGGAACAGACTGAGAAAGCAGAGAAAAATGTCTCCTGCAACCCGTTTCCTTGGTGCTAGATGAACGAACGTCTCTCCACTTGCTCAGTTCTGAGAGTTAAGTGTGTGTGAAAGCCGTCCTTCACCTAGATTGTTGGGAACACAAAGTTTCTGTTAAGTTGCAAACTCCATTCCATACATATATATGGGGAGGTACTAGGTCCAACTCGGTTTTACAGTGAAAATTGCAGGAACTTCAAACCGGCACTAGGAAAAAGACTGAGAAAGCAGAGAAAAAGTGTCTCCTGCAACCCGTTCCCTTGGTGCTAGATGAACGAACGTCTCTCCACATTCTCACTTCTGAGTGATAAGTGTGTGTGAAAGCCGTCCTTCACCTAGATTGTTGGGAACACAAAGTTTCTTTTAAGTTGCAAACACCATTCCATACATATATAAGGGGAGGTACTAGCTCCAACTCGGTTTTACAGAGAAAACTGGAGGAACTTCATACCGGCACTAGGATACAGACTGAGAAAGCAGAGAAAATGTGTCTTTTGCAACCCGTTCCCTTGGTGCTAGATGAACGAACGTCTCTCCACTTGCTCAGTTCTGAGTGTTAAGTGTGTGTGAAAGCCGTCCTTCACCTAGCTTGTTGGGAACACAAAGTTTCTGTTAAGTTGCAAACTCCATTCCATACATATATATGGGGAGGTACTAGCTCCAACTCGGTTTTACAGTGAAAATTGCAGGAACTTCAAACCGGCACTAGGAAACAGACTTAGAAAGCAGAGAAAAAGTTCCCCTGCAACCAGTTCCCATGGTGCTAGATTAACGAACGTCTCTCCACTTGCTCAGTTCTGAGAGATATGTGTGTGTGAAAGCCGTCCTTCACCTAGCTTGTTGGGAACACATAGTTCCTTTTCAGTTGCTAACTCCATTCCATTCATATATATGGGGAGGTACTAGCTCCAACTCGGTTTGACAGTGAAAACTGCAGGAACTTCAAACCGGCACTAGGGAACAGACTGAGAAAGCAGAGAAAAATGTCTCCTGCAACCCGTTTCCTTGGTGCTAGATGAACGAACGTCTCTCAACTTGCTCAGTTCTGAGAGATAAGTGTGTGTGAAAGCCGTCCTTCACCTAGCTTGTTGGGAACACAAAGTTTCTTTTCAGTTGCAAACTCCATTCCATACATATATATGGGAAGGTACTAGCTTCTAATCGGTTTGACAGTGAAAACTGCAGGAACTTCAAACCGGCACTAGGAAACAGACTGAGAAAGCAGAGAAAAAGTGTCTCCTGCAAACCGTTCCCTTGGTGCTAGATGAACGAACGTCTCTCCACTTGCTCAGTTCTGAGCGATAAGTGTGTGTGAAAGCCGTCGTTCACCTAGCTTGTTGGGAACACAAAGTTTCTGTTAAGTTGCAAACTCCATTCCATACATATATATGGGGAGGTACAAGCTCCAACTCGGATTTACAGTGAAAATTGCAGGAACTTCAAACCGGCACTAGGAAACAGACTGAGAAAGCAGAGAAAAAGTGCCTCCTCCAACCCGTTCCCTTGGTGCTAGATGAACGATCGTCTCTCCTCATGCTTATTTCTGAGAGATAAGTGTGTGTGAAAGCCGTCCTTCGCCTAGGATGGTGGGAACACAAAATTTCTTTTCAGTTCAAACACTATTCCTTATATATATATGGGGAAGTACTAGCTCCAACTCGGTTTTACTGTGAAAACTGCAGGAACTTCAAACCGGCACTAGGAAACAGACTGAGAATGCAGAGAAAAAGTGTCTCCTGCAACCCATTCCCTTGGTGCTACATGAACGAACGTCTCTCCACTTGCTCAGTTCTGAGAGATAAGTGTGTGTGAAAGCCGTCCTTCACCTATCTTGTTGGGAACACAAAGTTTCTTTTCAGTTGCTAACTCCATTCCATTCATATATATGGGGAGGTACTAGCTCCAACTCGATTTTACAGTGAAAACTGCAGGAACTTCATACCGGCACTAAGAAACAGACTGAGAAAGCAGAGAAAAAGTGTCTCCTGCAACCCGTTCCCTTGGTGCTAGATGAACGAACGTCTCTCCACTTGCTCAGTTCTGAGAGATAAGTGTGTGTGAAAGCCGTCCTTCACCTATCTTGTTGGGAACACAAAGTTTCTTTCCAGTTGCAAACTACATTCCATACATATATATGGGGAGGTACTAGCTCCAACTCGATTTTACAGTGAAAACTGCAGGAACTTCATACCGGCACTAAGAAACAGACTGAGAAAGCAGAGAAAAATTGTCCCTGCAACCTGTTCCCTTGGTGCTAGATGAACGAACGTCTCTCCACTTGCTCAGTTCTGAGAGATAACTGTGTGTGAAAGCCGTCCTTCACCTAGCTTGTTGGGAACACAAAGTTTCTTTTCAGTTGCAAACTCCATTCCATACATATATATGGGGTGGTACTAGCTCCAACTCGGTTTTACAGTCAAAACTGCAGGAACTTCAAACCGGCACTAGGAAACAGACTGAGAAAGAGGAGAAAAAGTGTCCCTGCAACCTGTTCCCTTGGTGCTAGATGAACGAACGTCTCTCCACTTGCTCAGTACTGAGTGATAAGTGTGTGTGAATGCCGTCCTTCCCCTAGCTTGTTGGGAACACAAAGATTGTTTTCAGTTGCAAACACCGTTCCATACATATATAAGGGGAGGTACAAGCTCCAACACGGTTTTACAGTGAAAACTGCAGGAACTTCATACCGGCACTAAGAAACAGACTGAGAAAGCAGGGAAAAAGTGTCTCCTGCAACCCGTTCCCTTGGTGCTAGATGAACGAAGGTTTCTCCACATGCTTATTTCTGAGAGATAATTGTGTGAGAAAGCCATCCTTCACCTAGCTTGTTGGGAACACAAAGTTTCTTATCAGTTGCAAACTCCATTCCATACATATATATTGGGAGGTACAAGCCCCAACTCGGTTTTACAGTGAAAACTGCGTGAACTTCAAACCGGCACTAGGAAACAGACTGAGATAGCAGAGAAATATTGTCTCCTTCAACCCGTTTCCTTGGTGCTAGATGAACGAACGTCTCTCCACATGCTCAGTTCTGAGTGATAAGTGTGTGTGAATGCCGTCCTTCACTTAGATTGTTGGGAACACAAAGTTTCTTTTCAGTTGCAAACACCGTTCCATACATATATAAGGGGAGGTACAAGCTCCAACTCGGTTTTACAGTGAAAACTGCAGGAACTTCAAACCGGCACTAGGAAACAGTCAGAGAAAGCAGAGAAAAAGTGTCTCCTGCAACCAGTTCCCTTGGTGCTAGATGAACGAACGTCTCTGTACCTGCTCAGTTCAGAGAGATAAGTGTGTGTGAAAGCCGACCTTCACCTATCTTGTTGGGAACACAAAGTTTCTTTTCAGTTGCAAACTCCATTCCATATATATATATATGGGGAGGTACTCGCTCCAACTCGGTTTTACAGTGAAAACTGCAGGAACTTCAAACCGGCACTAGGAAACAGACTGAGAAAGCAGAGAAAAAATGTCTCCTGCCACCCGTTCCCTTGGTGCTAGATGAACGAACGTCTCTCCACTTGCTCAGTTCTGAGAGATATGTGTGTGTGAAAGCCGTCCTTCACCTAGCTTGTTGGGAACACATAGTTCCTTTTCAGTTGCTAACTCCATTCCATTCATATATATGGGGAGGTACTAGCTCCAACTCGGTTTGACAGTGAAAACTGCAGGAACTTCAAACCGGCACTAGGGAACAGACTGAGAAAGCAGAGAAAAATGTCTCCTGCAACCCGTATCCTTGGTGCTAGATGAACGAACGTCTCTCAACTTGCTCAGTTCTGAGAGATAAGTGTGTGTGAAAGCCGTCCTTCACCTAGCTTGTTGGGAACACAAAGTTTCTTTTCACTTGCAAATTCCACTCCATACATATATATGGGAAGGTACTAGCTTCTAATCGGTTTGACAGTGAAAACTGCAGGAACTTCAAACCGGCACTAGGAAACAGACTGAGAAAGCAGAGAAAAAGTGTCTCCTGCAAACCGTTCCCTTGGTGCTAGATGAACGAACGTCTCTCCACTTGCTCAGTTCTGAGCGATAAGTGTGTGTGAAAGCCGTCGTTCACCTAGCTTGTTGGGAACACAAAGTTTCTGTTAAGTTGCAAACTCCATTCCATACATATATATGGGGAGGTACAAGCTCCAACTCGGATTTACAGTGAAAATTGCAGGAACTTCAAACCGGCACTAGGAAACAGACTGAGAAAGCAGAGAAAAAGTGTCTCCTCCAACCCGTTCCCTTGGTGCTAGATGAACGAACGTCTCTCCACTTGCTCAGTTCTGAGAGATAAGTGTGTGTGAAAGCCGTCCTTCACCTATCTTGTTGGGAACACAAAGTTTCTTTCCAGTTGCAAACTACATTCCATACATATATATGGGGAGGTACTAGCTCCAACTCGATTTTACAGTGAAAACTGCAGGAACTTCATACCGGCACTAAGAAACAGACTGAGAAAGCAGAGAAAAAGTGTCCCTGCAACCCGTTCCCTTGGTGCTAGATGAACGAACGTCTCTCCACTTGCTCAGTTCTGAGAGATAACTGTGTGTGAAAGCCGTCCTTCACCTAGCTTGTTGGGAACACAAAGTTTCTTTTCAGGTGCAAACTCCATTCCATACATATATATGGGGTGGTACTAGCTCCAACTCGGTTTTACAGTCAAAACTGCAGGAACTTCAAACCGGCACTAGGAAACAGACTGAGAAAGCAGAGAAAAAGTGTCCCTGCAACCTGTTCCCTTGGTGCTAGATGAACGAACGTCTCTCCACTTGCTCAGTACTGAGTGATAAGTGTGTGTGAATGCCGTCCTTCCCCTAGCTTGTTGGGAACACAAAGATTGTTTTCAGTTGCAAACACCGTTCCATACATATATAAGGGGAGGTACAAGCTCCAACACGGTTTTACAGTGAAAACTGCAGGAACTTCATACCGGCACTAAGAAACAGACTGAGAAAGCAGAGAAAAAGTGTCCCTGCAACCTGTTCCCTTGGTGCTAGATGAACGAACGTCTCTCCACTTGCTCAGTACTGAGTGATAAGTGTGTGTGAATGCCGTCCTTCCCCTAGCTTGTTGGGAACACAAAGATTCTTTTCAGTTGCAAACACCGTTCCGTACATATATAAGGGGAGGTACAAGCTCCAACACGGTTTTACAGTGAAAACTGCAGGAACTTCAAACCGGAACTAGGAAACAGACTGAGAAAGCAGGGAAAAAGTGTCTCCTGCAACCCGTTCCCTTGGTGCTAGATGAACGAAGGTTTCTCCACATGCTTATTTCTGAGAGATAATTGTGTGAGAAAGCCATCCTTCACCTAGCTTGTTGGGAACACAAAGTTTCTTATCAGTTGCAAACTCCATTCCATACATATATATTGGGAGGTACAAGCCCCAACTCGGTTTTACAGTGAAAACTGCGTGAACTTCAAACCGGCACTAGGAAACAGACTGAGATAGCAGAGAAATATTGTCTCCTTCAACCCGTTCCCTTGGTGCTAGATGAACGAACGTCTCTCCACATGCTCAGTTCTGAGTGATAAGTGTGTGTGAATGCCGTCCTTCACTTAGATTGTTGGGAACACAAAGTTTCTTTTCAGTTGCAAACACCGTTCCATACATATATAAGGGGAGGTACAAGCTCCAACTCGGTTTTACAGTGAAAACTGCAGGAACTTCAAACCGGCACTAGGAAACAGTCAGAGAAAGCAGAGAAAAAGTGTCTCCTGCAACCAGTTCCCTTGGTGCTAGATGAACGAACGTCTCTGTACCTGCTCAGTTCAGAGAGATAAGTGTGTGTGAAAGCCGACCTTCACCTATCTTGTTGGGAACACAAAGTTTCTTTTCAGTTGCAAACTCCATTCCATATATATATATATGGGGAGGTACTCGCTCCAACTCGGTTTTACAGTGAAAACTGCAGGAACTTCAAACCGGCACTAGGAAACAGACTGAGAAAGCAGAGAAAAAATGTCTCCTGCAACCCGTTCCCTTGGTGCTAGATGAACGATGGTCTCTCCACTGCTTATTTCTGAGAGATAAGTGTGTGTGAAAGCCGTCCTTCACCTAGCTTGGTGGGAACACAAAATTTCTTTTCATTTCAAACTCCATTCCATACATATATATGGGGAAGTACTAGCTCCAACTCGGTTATACAGTGAAAACTGCAGGAACTTCAAACTGGCACTAGGAAACAGACTGAGAAAGCAGAGAAAAAGTGTCTCCTGCAACCCGTTCCCTTGGTGCTAGATGAACGAACGTCTCTCCACTTGCTCAGTTCTGAGGGATAAGTGTGTGTGAAAGCCGTCCATCACATTTCTTGTTGGGAACACAAAGTTTCTTTTCAGTTGCTAACTCCATTCCATACATATATATGGGGAGGTACTAGCTCCAACTCGGTTTTACAGTGAAAATTGCAGGAACTTCAAACCGGCACTGGGAAACCGACTGATAAAGCAGAGAAAAAGTGTCTCCTGCAACCCGTTCCCTTGTTGCTAGATGAACGAACGTCTCTCCACTTGCTCAGTTCTGAGAGTTAAGTGTGTGTGAAAGCCGTCCTTCACCTAGCTTGTTGGGAACACAAAGTTTCTTTTCAGTGGCAAACTCCATTCCATACATATATATGGGGAGGTACTAGCTCCAACTCGGTTTTACAGTGAAATCTGAAGGAACTTCCAACCGGCACTAGGAAACAGACTGAGAAAGCAGAGAAAAAGTGTCTCCTGCAACCCGTTCCCTTGGTGCTAGATGAACGAACGTCTCTCCACTTGCTCAGTTCTGAGAGATAAGTGTGTGTGAAAGCCGTCCTTCACCTATCTTGTTGGGAACACAAAGTTTCTTTCCAGTTGCAAACTACATTCCATACATATATATGGGGAGGTACTAGCTCCAACTCGATTTTACAGTGAAAACTGCAGGAACTTCATACCGGCACTAAGAAACAGACTGAGAAAGCAGAGAAAAAGTGTCCCTGCAACCCGTTCCCTTGGTGCTAGATGAACGAACGTCTCTCCACTTGCTCAGTTCTGAGAGATAACTGTGTGTGAAAGCCGTCCTTCACCTAGCTTGTTGGGAACACAAAGTTTCTTTTCAGGTGCAAACTCCATTCCATACATATATATGGGGTGGTACTAGCTCCAACTCGGTTTTACAGTCAAAACTGCAGGAACTTCAAACCGGCACTAGGAAACAGACTGAGAAAGCAGAGAAAAAGTGTCCCTGCAACCTGTTCCCTTGGTGCTAGATGAACGAACGTCTCTCCACTTGCTCAGTACTGAGTGATAAGTGTGTGTGAATGCCGTCCTTCCCCTAGCTTGTTGGGAACACAAAGATTCTTTTCAGTTGCAAACACCGTTCCATACATATATAAGGGGAGGTACAAGCTCCAACACGGTTTTACAGTGAAAACTGCAGGAACTTCATACCGGCACTAAGAAACAGACTGAGAAAGCAGAGAAAAAGTGTCCCTGCAACCTGTTCCCTTGGTGCTAGATGAACGAACGTCTCTCCACTTGCTCAGTACTGAGTGATAAGTGTGTGTGAATGCCGTCCTTCCCCTAGCTTGTTGGGAACACAAAGATTCTTTTCAGTTGCAAACACCGTTCCGTACATATATAAGGGGAGGTACAAGCTCCAACACGGTTTTACAGTGAAAACTGCAGGAACTTCAAACCGGAACTAGGAAACAGACTGAGAAAGCAGTGAAAAAGTGTCTCCTGCAACCCGTTCCCTTGGTGCTAGATGAACGAAGGTTTCTCCACATGCTTATTTCTGAGAGATAATTGTGTGAGAAAGCCATCCTTCACCTAGCTTGTTGGGAACACAAAGTTTCTTATCAGTTGCAAACTCCATTCCATACATATATATTGGGAGGTACAAGCCCCAACTCGGTTTTACAGTGAAAACTGCGTGAACTTCAAACCGGCACTAGGAAACAGACTGAGATAGCAGAGAAATATTGTCTCCTTCAACCCGTTCCCTTGGTGCTAGATGAACGAACGTCTCTCCACATGCTCAGTTCTGAGTGATAAGTGTGTGTGAATGCCGTCCTTCACTTAGATTGTTGGGAACACAAAGTTTCTTTTCAGTTGCAAACACCGTTCCATACATATATAAGGGGAGGTACAAGCTCCAACTCGGTTTTACAGTGAAAACTGCAGGAACTTCAAACCGGCACTAGGAAACAGTCAGAGAAAGCAGAGAAAAAGTGTCTCCTGCAACCAGTTCCCTTGGTGCTAGATGAACGAACGTCTCTGTACCTGCTCAGTTCAGAGAGATAAGTGTGTGTGAAAGCCGACCTTCACCTATCTTGTTGGGAACACAAAGTTTCTTTTCAGTTGCAAACTCCATTCCATATATATATATATGGGGAGGCACTCGCTCCAACTCGGTTTTACAGTGAAAACTGCAGGAACTTCAAACCGGCACTAGGAAACAGACTGAGAAAGCAGAGAAAAAATGTCTCCTGCAACCCGTTCCCTTGGTGCTAGATGAACGATGGTCTCTCCACTTGCTTATTTCTGAGAGATAAGTGTGTGTGAAAGCCGTCCTTCACCTAGCTTGGTGGGAACACAAAATTTCTTTTCATTTCAAACTCCATTCCATACATATATATGGGGAAGTACTAGCTCCAACTCGGTTATACAGTGAAAACTGCAGGAACTTCAAACTGGCACTAGGAAACAGACTGAGAAAGCAGAGAAAAAGTGTCTCCTGCAACCCGTTCCCTTGGTGCTAGATGAACGAACGTCTCTCCACTTGCTCAGTTCTGAGGGATAAGTGTGTGTGAAAGCCGTCCATCACATTTCTTGTTGGGAACACAAAGTTTCTTTTCAGTTGCTAACTCCATTCCATACATATATATGGGGAGGTACTAGCTCCAACTCGGTTTTACAGTGAAAATTGCAGGAACTTCAAACCGGCACTGGGAAACCGACTGATAAAGCAGAGAAAAAGTGTCTCCTGCAACCCGTTCCCTTGTTGCTAGATGAACGAACGTCTCTCCACTTGCTCAGTTCTGAGAGTTAAGTGTGTGTGAAAGCCGTCCTTCACCTAGCTTGTTGGGAACACAAAGTTTCTTTTCAGTGGCAAACTCCATTCCATACATATATATGGGGAGGTACTAGCTCCAACTCGGTTTTACAGTGAAATCTGAAGGAACTTCCAACCGGCACTAGGAAACAGACTGAGAAAGCAGAGAAAAAGTGTCTCCTGCAACCCGTTCCCTTGGTGCTAGATGAACGAACGTCTCTCCACTTGCTCAGTTCTGAGAGATAAGTGTGTGTGAAAGTCGTACTTCACCTAGCTTGTTGGGAACACAAAGTTTCTTTTCAGTTGCAAACTCCTTTCCATACATATATATGGGGAGGTACTAGCTCCAACTCGGTTTTACAATGAAAACTGCAGGAACTTCAAACCGGCACTAGGATACAGACTGAGAAAGCAGAGAAAAAGTGTCTCCTGCAACCCGTTCCCTTGGTGCTAGATGAACGAACGTCTCTCCACTTGCTCAGTTCTGAGTGATAAGTGTGTTTGAAAGCCGCCCTTCAACTAGATTGTTGGGAACACAAAGTTTCTTTTCAGTTGCAAACTCCATTCCATACATATATATGGGGAGGTACTAGCTCCAAGTCGGTTTTACAGTGAAATCTGAAGGAACTTCAAACCGGCACTAGGAAACTGACTGAGAATGCAGAGAAAAAGTGTCTCCTGCCACCCGTTCCCTTGGTGCTAGATGAACGAACGTCTCTCCACTTGCTCAGTTCTGAGAGTTAAGTGTGTGTGAAAGCCGTCCTTCACCTAGCTTGTTGGGAACACAAAGTTTCTTTTAAAATGCAAACTGCATTCCATACATATATAAGGGGAGGTACTCGCTCCAACTCGGTTTTACATTGAAAACTGCAGGAACTTCAAACCGGCACTAGGAAACAGACTGAGAAAGCAGAGAAAAAGTGTCTCCTGCAACCCGTTCCCTTGGTGCTAGATGAACGATGGTCTCTCCACATGCTTATTTCTGAGAGATAAGTGGGTGTGAAAGCCGTCCTTCACCTAGCTTGGTGGTAACACAAAATTTCTTTTCATTTCAAACTCCATTCCATACATATATATGGGGAAGTACTAGCTCCAACTCGGTTATACAGTGAAAACTGCAGGAACTTCAAACCGGCCCTAGGGAACAGACTGAGAAAGCAGAGAAAAAGTGTCTCCTGCAACCCGTTCCCTTGGTGCTAGATGAACGAACGTCTCTCCACTTGCTCAGTTCTGAGGGATAAGTGTGTGTGAAAGCCGTCCATCACCTTGCTTGTTGGGAACACAAAGTTTCTTTTCAGTTGCTAACTCCATTCCATACATATATATGGGGAGGTACTAGCTCCAACTCGGTTTTACAGTGAAAATTGCAGGAACTTCAAACCGGCACTGGGAAACCGACTGAGAAAGCAGAGAAAAAGTGTCTCCTGCAACCCGTTCCCTTGTTGCTAGATGAACGAAAGTCTCTCCACTTGCTCAGTTCTGAGTGTTAAGTGTGTGTGAAAGCCGTCCTTCACCTAGCTTGTTGGGAACACAAAGTTTCTTTTCAGTGGCAAACTCCATTCCATACATATATATGGGGAGGTACTAGCTCCAACTCGGTTTTACAGTGAAATCTGAAGGAACTTCAAACCGGCACTAGGAAACAGACTGAGAAAGCAGAGAAAAAGTGTCTCCTGCAACCCGTTCCCTTGGTGCTAGATGAACGAACGTCTCTCCACTTGCTCAGTTCTGAGAGATAAGTGTGTGTGAAAGTCGTACTTCACCTAGCTTGTTGGGAACACAAAGTTTCTTTTCAGTTGCAAACTCCATTCCATACATATATATGGGGAGGTACTAGCTCCAACTCGGTTTTACAGTGAAATCTGAAGGAACTTCAAACCGGCACTAGGAAACAGACTGAGAAAGCAGAGAAAAAGTGTCTCCTGCAACCCGTTCCCTTGGTGCTAGATGAACGAACGTCTCTCCACTTGCTCAGTTCTGAGTGATAAGTGTGTTTGAAAGCCGCCCTTCAACTAGATTGTTGGGAACACAAAGTTTCTTTTCAGTTGCAAACTCCATTCCATACATATATATGGGGAGGTACTAGCTCCAACTCGGTTTTACAGTGAAATCTGAAGGAACTTCAAACCGGCACTAGGAAACTGACTGAGAATGCAGAGAAAAAGTGTCTCCTGCCACCCGTTCCCTTGGTGCTAGATGAACGAACGTCTCTCCACTTGCTCAGTTCTGAGAGATAAGTGTGTGTGAAAGCCGTCCTTCACCTAGCTTGTTGGGAACACAAAGTTTCTTTTCAGTTGCAAACTCCATTCCAAACATATATATGGGGAGGTACTAGCTCCAAATCGGTTTTACAGTGAAAACTGCAGGAACTTCAAACCGGCACTAGGAAACAGACTGAGAAAGCAGAGAAAAAGTGTCTCCTGCAACCCGTTCCCATGGTGCTAGATGAACGAACGTCTCTAAACTTGCTCAGTTCTGAGAGTTAAGTGTGTGTGAAAGCCGTCCTTCACCTAGCTTGTTGGGAACACAAAGTTTCTTTTAAGTTGCAAACTCCATTCCATACATATATATGGGGAGGTTATAGCTCCAACTCGGTTTTACAGTGAAATTGCAGGAACTTCAAACCGTCACTAGGAAACAGTCTTAGAAAGCAGAGAAAAAGTGTCTCCTGCAACCCGTTCCCTTGGTGCTAGATGAACGAACGTCTCTCCACTTGCTCAGTTCTGAGAGTTAAGTGTGTGTGAAAGTCGTACTTCACCTAGCTTGTTGGGAACACAAAGTTTCTTTTAAGTTGCAAACTCCATTCCATACATATATATCGGGAGGTACTAGCTCCAACTCGGTTTTACAGTGAAAATTGCAGGAACTTCAAACCGGCACTAGGAAACAGACTGAGAAAGCAGAGAAAATGTGTCTTTTGCAAACCGTTCCCTTGGTGCTAGATGAACGAACGTCTCTCCACTTGCTCAGTTCTGAGGGTTAAGTGTGTGTGAAAGCCGTCCTTCACCTAGCTTGTTGGGAACACAAAGTTTCTGTTAAGTTGCAAACTCCATTCCATACATATATATGGGGAGGTACTAGCTCCAACTCGGGTTTACAGTGAAAATTGCAGGAACTTCAAACCGGCACTAGGAAACAGACTGAGAAAGCAGAGAAAAAGTTTCTCCTGCAACCCGTTCCCTTGGTGCTAGATGAACGAACGTCTCTCCACATTCTCAGTTCTGAGTGATAAGTGTGTGTGAAAGCCGTCCTTCACCTAGATTGTTGGGAACACAAAGTTTCTTTTAAGTTGCAAACACCATTCCATACATATATAAGGGGAGGTACTAGCTCCAACTCGGTTTTACAGTGAAAATTGGAGGAACTTCATACCGGCACTAGGATACAGACTGAGAAAGCAGAGAAAATGTGTCTTTTGCAACCCGTTCCCTTGGTGCTAGATGAACGAACGTCTCTCCACTTGCTCAGTTCTGAGAGTTAAGTGTGTGTGAAAGCCGCCCTTCACCTAGCTTGTTGGGAACACAAAGTTTCTGTTAAGTTGCAAACTCCATTCCATACATATATATGGGGAGGTACTAGCTCCAACTCGGTTTTACAGTGAAAATTGCAGGAACTTCAAACCGGCACTAGGAAACAGACTTAGAAAGCAGAGAAAAAGTTCTCCTGCAACCAGTTCCCATGGTGCTAGATGAACGAACGTCTCTCCACTTGCTCAGTTCTGAGAGATATGTGTGTGTGAAAGCCGTCCTTCACCTAGCTTGTTGGGAACACATAGTTCCTTTTCAGTTGCTAACTCCATTCCATTCATATATATGGGGAGGTACTACTTCCAACTCGGTTTGACAGTGAAAACTGCAGGAACTTCAAACCGGCACTAGGGAACAGACTGAGAAAGCAGAGAAAAATGTCTCCTGCAACCCGTTTCCTTGGTGCTAGATGAACGAACGTCTCTCCACTTGCTCAGTTCTGAGAGTTAAGTGTGTGTGAAAGCCGTCCTTCACCTAGATTGTTGGGAACACAAAGTTTCTGTTATGTTGCAAACTCCATTCCATACATATATATGGGGAGGTACTAGCTCCAACTCGGTTTTACAGTGAAAACTGCAGGAACTTCAAACCGGCACTAGGAAAAAGACTGAGAATGCAGAGAAAAAGTGTCTCCTGCAACCCGTTCCCTTGGTGCTAGATGAACGAACGTCTCTCCACATTCTCACTTCTGAGTGATAAGTGTGTGTGAAAGCCGTCCTTCACCTAGATTGTTGGGAACACAAAGTTTCTTTTAAGTTGCAAACACCATTCCATACATATATAAGGGGAGGTACTAGCTCCAACTCGGTTTTACAGTGAAAATTGGAGGAACTTCATACCGGCACTAGGATACAGACTGAGAATGCAGAGAATAAGTGTCTCCTGCAACCCGTTACATTGGTGCTAGTTGAACGAACGTCTCTCCACTTGCTCTGTTCCGAGAGATAAGTGTGTGTGAAAGCCGTCCTTCACCTAGCTTGTTGGGAACACAAAGTTTCTTTTCTGTTGCAAACTCCATTCCATACATATATAAGGGGAGGTACAAGCTCCAACTCGGTTTTACTGTCAAAACTGCAGGAACTTCAAACCGGAACTAGGAAACAGACTGAGAAAGCAGGGAAAAAGTGTCTCCTGCAACCAGTTCCCTTGGTGCTAGATGAACGAAGGTTTCTCCACATGCTTATTTCTGAGAGATAATTGTGTGAGAAAGCCGTCCTTCACCTAGCTTGTTGGGAACACAAAGTTTCTTATCAGTTGCAAACTCCATTCCATACATATATATTGGGAGGTACTAGCCCCAACTCGGTTTGACAGTGAAAACTGCGTGAACTTCAAACCGGCACTAGGAAACAGACTGAGACTGCAGAGAAATATTGTCTCCTTCAACCCGTTCCCTTGGTGCTAGATGAACGAACGTCTCTCCACATGCTCAGTTCTGAGTGATAAGTGTGTGTGAATGCCGTCCTTCACTTAGATTGTTGGGAACACAAAGTTAATTTTCAGTTGCAAACACCGTTCCATACATATATAAGGGGAGGTACAAGCTCCAACTCGGTTTTACAGTGAAAACTGCAGGAACTTCAAACCGGCACTAGGAAACAGTCAGAGAAAGCAGAGAAAAAGTGTCTCCTGCAACCAGTTCCCTTGGTGCTAGATGAACGAACGTCTCTGTACCTGCTCAGTTCAGAGAGATAAGTGTGTGTGAAAGCCGACCTTCACCTATCTTGTTGGGAACACAAAGTTTCTTTTCAGTTGCAAACTCCATTCCATATATATATATATGGGGAGGTACTCGCTCCAACTCGGTTTTACAGTGAAAACTGCAGGAACTTCAAACCGGCACTAGGAAACAGACTGAGAAAGCAGAGAAAAAGTGTCTCCTGCAACCCGTTCCCTTGGTGCTAGATGAACGATCGTCTCTCCAAATGCTTATTTCTGAGAGATAAGTGTGTGTGAAAGCCGTCCTTCACCTAGCTTGGTGGGAACACAAAATTTCTTTTCAGTTCAAACTCCATTCCATACATATATATGGGGAGGTACTAGCTCCAACTCGGTTATACAGTGAAAACTGCAGGAACTTCAAACCGGCACTAGGGAACAGACTGAGAAAGCAGAGAAAAGTGTCTCCTGCAACCCGTTCCCTTGGTGCTAGATGAACGAACGTCTCTCCACTTGCTCAGTTCTGAGGGATAAGTGTGTGTGAAAGCCGTCCATCACCTTGCTTGTTGGGAACACAAAGTTTCTTTTCAGTTGCTAACTCCATTCCATTCATATATATGTGGAGGTACTAGCTTCAACTCGGTTTGACAGTCAAAACTGCAGGAACTTCAAACCGGCACTAGGAAACAGACTGAGAAAGCAGAGAAAAAGTGTCCCTGCAACCTGTTCCCTTGGTGCTAGATGAACGAACGTCTCTCCACTTGCTCAGTACTGAGTGAGAAGTGTGTGTGAATGCCGTCCTTCCCCTAGCTTGTTGGGAACACAAAGATTCTTTTCAGTTGCAAACACCGTTCCATACATATATAAGGGGAGGTACAAGCTCCAACACGGTTTTACAGTGAAAACTGCAGGAACTTCATACCGGCACTAAGAAACAGACTGAGAAAGCAAAGAAAAAGGGTCCCTGCAATCTTTTCCCTTGGTGCTAGATGAACGAACGTCTCTCCACTTGCTCAGTACTGAGTGATAAGTGTGTGTGAATGCCGTCCTTCCCCTAGCTTGTTGGGAACACAAAGATTCTTTTCAGTTGCAAACACCGTTCCATACATATATAAGGGGAGGTACAAGCTCCAACACGGTTTTACAGTGAAAACTGCAGGAACTTCAAACCGGCACTAGGAAACAGACTGAGAATGCAGAGAATAAGTGTCTCCTGCAACCCGTTACATTGGTGCTAGTTGAACGAACGTCTCTCCACTTGCTCTGTTCCGAGAGATAAGTGTGTGTGAAAGCGGTCCTTCACCTAGCTTGTTGGGAACACAAAGTTTCTTTTCTGTTGCAAACTCCATTCCATACATATATAAGGGGAGGTACAAGCTCCAACACGGTTTTACTGTCAAAACTGCAGGAACTTCAAACCGGAACTAGGAAACAGACTGAGAAAGCAGGGAAAAAGTGTCTCCTGCAACCCGTTCCCTTGGTGCTAGATGAACGAAGGTTTCTCCACATGCTTATTTCTGAGAGATAATTGTGTGAGAAAGCCATCCTTCACCTAGCTTGTTGGGAACACAAAGTTTCTTATCAGTTGCAAACTCCATTCCATACATATATATTGGGAGGTACAAGCCCCAACTCGGTTTTACAGTGAAAACTGCGTGAACTTCAAACCGGCACTAGGAAACAGACTGAGATAGCAGAGAAATATTGTCTCCTTCAACCCGTTCCCTTGGTGCTAGATGAACGAACGTCTCTCCACATGCTCAGTTCTGAGTGATAAGTGTGTGTGAATGCCGTCCTTCACTTAGATTGTTGGGAACACAAAGTTAATTTTCAGTTGCAAACACCGTTCCATACATATATAAGGGGAGGTACAAGCTCCAACTCGGTTTTACAGTGAAAACTGCAGGAACTTCAAACCGGCACTAGGAAACAGTCAGAGAAAGCAGAGAAAAAGTGTCTCCTGCAACCAGTTCCCTTGGTGCTAGATGAACGAACATCTCTGTACCTGCTCAGTTCAGAGAGATAAGTGTGTGTGAAAGCCGACCTTCACCTATCTTGTTGGGAACACAAAGTTTCTTTTCAGTTGCAAACTCCATTCCATATATATATATATGGGGAGGTACTCGCTCCAACTCGGTTTTACAGTGAAAACTGCAGGAACTTCAAACCGGCACTAGGAAACAGACTGAGAAAGCAGAGAAAAAGTGTCTCCTTCAACCCGTTCCCTTGGTGCTAGATGAACGATGGTCTCTCCAAATGCTTATTTCTGAGAGATAAGTGTGTGTGAAAGCCGTCCTTCACCTAGCTTGGTGGGAACACAAAATTTCTTTTCATTCAAACTCCATTCCATACATATATATGGGGAGGTACTAGCTCCAACTCGGTTATACAGTGAAAACTGCAGGAACTTCAAACCGGCACTAGGGAACAGACTGAGAAAGCAGAGAAAAGTGTCTCCTGCAACCCGTTCCCTTGGTGCTAGATGAACGAACGTCTCTCCACTTGCTCAGTTCTGAGGGATAAGTGTGTGTGAAAGCCGTCCATCACCTTGCTTGTTGGGAACACAAAGTTTCTTTTCAGTTGCTAACTCCATTCCATTCATATATATGTGGAGGTACTAGCTTCAACTCGGTTTGACAGTCAAAACTGCAGGAACTTCAAACCGGCACTAGGAATCAGACTGAGAAAGCAGAGAAAAAGTGTCTCCTGCAACCCGTTCCCTTGTTGCTAGATGAACGAACGTCTCTCCACTTGCTCAGTTCTGAGAGATAAGTGTGTGTGAAAGCCGTCCTTCACCTAGCTTGGTGGGAACACAAAGTTTCTTTTCAGTTGCAAACTCCATTCCATACATATATATGGGGTGGTACTAGCTCCAACTCGGTTTTACATTCAAAACTGCAGGAACTTCAAACCGGCACTAGGAAACAGACTGGGAAAGCAGAGAAAAAGTGTCTCCTGCAACCCGTTCCCTTGGTGCTAGATGAACGAACGTCTCTCCACTTGCTCAGTTCTGAGTGATAAGTGTGTGTGAATGCCGTCCTTCACCTAGCTTGTTGGGAACACAAAGTTTCTTTTCAGTTGCAAACACCGTTCCATACATATATAAGGGGAGGTACAAGCTCCAACTCGGTTTTACAGTGAAAACTGTAGGAACTTCAAACCGGCACTAGGAAACAGACTGAGAATGCAGAGAATAAGTGTCTCCTGCAACCCGTTACATTGGTGCTAGTTGAACGAACGTCTCTCCACTTGCTCTGTTCCGAGAGATAAGTGTGTGTGAAAGCCGTCCTTCACCTAGCTTGTTGGGAACACAAAGTTTCTTTTCAGTTGCAAACTCCATTCCATACATATATATGGGGAGGTACAAACTCCAACTCGGTTTTACAGTGAAAACTGCAGGAATTTCAAAACGGCACTAGGAAACAGACTGAGAAAGCAGAGAAAAAGTGTCTCCTGCAACCCGTTCCCTTGGTGCTAGATGAACGAACGTCTCTCCACTTGCTAAGTTCTGAGAGATAAATGTGTGTGAAAGCCGTCCTTCACCTATCTTGTTGGGAACACAAAGTTTCTTTTCAGTTGCAAACTCCATTCCATACATATATATGGGGAGGTACTAGCTCCAACTCGATTTTACATTGAAAACTGCAGGGACTTCATACCGGCACTAAGAAACAGACTGAGAAAGCAGAGAAAAAGTTTCCCTGCAACCTGTTCCCTTGGTGCTAGATGAACGAACGTCTCTCCACTTGCTCAGTTCTGAGAGATAAGTGTGTGTGAAAGCCGTCCTTCAACTAGCTTGTTGGGAACACAAAGTTTCTTTTCAGTTGCAAACTCCATTCCATACATATATATGGGGTGGTACTAGCTCCAACTCGTTTTTACAGTGAAAACTGCATGAACTTCAAACCGGCACTAGGAAACAGACTGAGAAAGCAGAGAAAAAGTGTCTCCTGCAACCCGTTCCCTGGGTGCTAGATGAACGAACGTCTCTCAACTTGCTCAGTTCTGTGAGATAAGTGTGTGTGAAAGCCGTCCTGCACCTAGCTTGTTGGGAACACAAAGTTTCTTTTCAGTTGCAAACTCCACTCCATACATATATATGGGAAGGTAGTAGCTTCTAATCGGTTTGACAATGAAAACTGCAGGAACTTCAAACCGGCACTAGGAAACAGACTGAGAAAGACGAGAAAAAGTGTCTCCTGCAACCCGTTCCCTTGGTGCTAGATGAACGAACGTCTCTCCACTTGCTCAGTTCTGAGAAATAAGTTTGTGTTAAAGCCGTCGTTCACCTAGCTTGTTGGGAACACAAAGTTTCTGTTAAGTTGCAAACTCCATTCCATACATATATATGGGGAGGTACAAGCTCCAACTCGGATTTACAGTGAAAATTGCAGGAACTTCAAACCGGCACTAGGAAACAGACTGAGAAAGCAGAGGAAAAGTGTCTCCTGCAACCCGTTCCCTAGGTGCTAGATGAACGATCGTCTCTCCACATGCTTATTTCTGAGAGATAAGTGTGTGTGAAAGCCGTCCTTCACCTAGGATGGTGGGAACACAAAATTTCTTTTCAGTTCAAACACTATTCCATATATATATATGGGGAGGTACTAGATCCAACTCGGTTTTACAGTGAAAACTGCAGGAACTTCAAACCGGCACTAGGAAACAGACTGAGAAAGCAGAGAAAAAGTGTCTCCTGCAACCCATTCCCTTGGTGCTACATGAACGAACGTCTCTCCACTTGCTAAGTTCTGAGAGATAAGTGTGTGTGAAAGCCGTCCTTCACCTATCTTGTTGGGAACACAAAGTTTCTTTTCAGTTGCTAACTCCAATCCATTCATATATATGGGGAGGTACTAGCTCCAACTCGGTTTTACAGTGAAAACTGCAGGAACTTCAAACCGGCACTAGGAATCAGACTGAGAAAGCAGAGAAAAATGTCCCCTGCAGCCCGTTTCCTTGGTGCTAGATGAACGAACGTCTCTCAACTTGCTCAGTTCTGAGAGATATGTATGTGTGAAAGCCGTCCTTCACCTATATTGTTATGAACACAAAGTTTCTTTTCAGTTGCAAACTCCATTCCATACATATATATGGGGAGGTACTAGCTCCAAATCGGTTTTACAGTGAAATCTGCAGGAACTTCAAACCGGCACTAAGAAACAGACTGAGAAAGCAGAGAAAAAGTGTCTCCTGCAAACAGTTCCCTTGATGCTAGATGAACGAACGTCTCTCCACTTGCTCAGTTCTGAGAATAAGTGTGTGTGAAAGCCGTCCTTCACCTAGCTTGTTGGGAACACAAAGCTTCTTTTCAGTTTCAAACAACATTCCATACATATATATGGGGAGGTACTTGCTCCAACTCGGTTTTACAGTGAAAACTGCAGGAACTTCAAACCAGCACTAGGAAACAGACAAACAAAGCAGAGAAATATTTTCTCCTGCATACCGTTCCCTTGGTGCTAGATGAACGAACGTCTTTCCACTTGCTCAGTTCTGAGGGATAAGTGCGTTTGAAAGCCTTCCTTAAATTAGCTTGTTGGGAACACAAAGTTTCTTTTCAGTAGCAAACTCCACTCCATACATTTATATGGGGAGGTACTAGCTCCAACTCGGTTTTAGAGTGAAAACTGCAGGAACTTCAAACCGGCACTAGGAAACAGACTGAGAAAGCAGAGAAAAAGTGTCTCCTGCAACGCGTTCCCTTGGTGCTAGATGAACGAACTTCTCTCCACTTGCTCATTACTGAGAGATTAGTGTGTGTGAAAGCCGTCCTTTACCTAACTTGTTGGAAACACAAAGTTTCTTTTAAGTTGCAAACTTCATTCCATACATATATATGGGGAGGTACTACTCCAACTCGGTTTTACAGTGAAAACTGCAGGAACTTCAAACCGGCACTAGGAAACAGACTGAGAAAGCAGAGAATAAGTGTCTCTGCAACCCGTTCCCTTGGTGCTAGATGAACGAACGTCTCTCCACTTGCTCATTACTGAGAGATTAGTGTGTGTGAAACCCGTCCTTTACCTAACTTGTGGGTAACACAAAGTTCCTTTTCAGTTGCAAACTCCATTCCATACATATATATGGGGAGGTACTAGCTCCAACTCGGTTTTACGGTGAAACCTGCAGGAACTTCTAACCGGCACTAGGAAACAGACAAAGAAAGCAGAGAAAAATTGTCTCCTGCATACAGTTCCCTTGGGGCTAGATGAACGAACGTCTCTCCACTTGCTCAGTTCTGAGAGACAAGTGGGTTTGAAAGCCTTCCTTCAATTAGCTTGTTGGGAACACAAAGTTTCTTTTCAGTAGCAAACTCCACTCCATACATATATATGGAGATGTACTAGCTCCAACTCGGTTTTACAGTGAAAACTGCAGGAACTTCAAACCGGCACTAGGAAACAGACTGAGAAAGAAGGGAAAAAGTGTCTCCTGCAACCCGTTCCCTTTTTGCTAGATGAACGAAGGTTTCTCCACATGCTTATTTCTGAGAGATAATTGTGTGAGAAAGCCATCCTTCACCTAGCTTGTTGGGAACACAAAGTTTCTTATCAGTTGCAAACTCCATTCCATACATATATATTGGGAGGTACAAGCCCCAACTCGGTTTTACAGTGAAAACTGCGTGAACTTCAAACCGGCACTAGGAAACAGACTGAGATAGCAGAGAAATATTGTCTCCTTCAACCCGTTCCCTTGGTGCTAGATGAACGAACGTCTCTCCACATGCTCAGTTCTGAGTGATAAGTGTGTGTGAATGCCGTCCTTCACTTAGATTGTTGGGAACACAAAGTTTCTTTTCAGTTGCAAACACCGTTCCATACATATATAAGGGGAGGTACAAGCTCCAACTCGGTTTTACAGTGAAAACTGCAGGAACTTCAAACCGGCACTAGGAAACAGTCAGAGAAAGCAGAGAAAAAGTGTCTCCTGCAACCAGTTCCCTTGGTGCTAGATGAACGAACGTCTCTGTACCTGCTCAGTTCAGAGAGATAAGTGTGTGTGAAAGCCGACCTTCACCTATCTTGTTGGGAACACAAAGTTTCTTTTCAGTTGCAAACTCCATTCCATATATATATATATGGGGAGGTACTCGCTCCAACTCGGTTTTACAGTGAAAACTGCAGGAACTTCAAACCGGCACTAGGAAACAGACTGAGAAAGCAGAGAAAAAATGTCTCCTGCAACCCGTTCCCTTGGTGCTAGATGAACGATGGTCTCTCCACTGCTTATTTCTGAGAGATAAGTGTGTGTGAAAGCCGTCCTTCACCTAGCTTGGTGGGAACACAAAATTTCTTTTCATTTCAAACTCCATTCCATACATATATATGGGGAAGTACTAGCTCCAACTCGGTTATACAGTGAAAACTGCAGGAACTTCAAACTGGCACTAGGAAACAGACTGAGAAAGCAGAGAAAAAGTGTCTCCTGCAACCCGTTCCCTTGGTGCTAGATGAACGAACGTCTCTCCACTTGCTCAGTTCTGAGGGATAAGTGTGTGTGAAAGCCGTCCATCACATTTCTTGTTGGGAACACAAAGTTTCTTTTCAGTTGCTAACTCCATTCCATACATATATATGGGGAGGTACTAGCTCCAACTCGGTTTTACAGTGAAAATTGCAGGAACTTCAAACCGGCACTGGGAAACCGACTGATAAAGCAGAGAAAAAGTGTCTCCTGCAACCCGTTCCCTTGTTGCTAGATGAACGAACGTCTCTCCACTTGCTCAGTTCTGAGAGTTAAGTGTGTGTGAAAGCCGTCCTTCACCTAGCTTGTTGGGAACACAAAGTTTCTTTTCAGTGGCAAACTCCATTCCATACATATATATGGGGAGGTACTAGCTCCAACTCGGTTTTACAGTGAAATCTGAAGGAACTTCCAACCGGCACTAGGAAACAGACTGAGAAAGCAGAGAAAAAGTGTCTCCTGCAACCCGTTCCCTTGGTGCTAGATGAACGAACGTCTCTCCACTTGCTCAGTTCTGAGAGATAAGTGTGTGTGAAAGCCGTCCTTCACCTATCTTGTTGGGAACACAAAGTTTCTTTCCAGTTGCAAACTACATTCCATACATATATATGGGGAGGTACTAGCTCCAACTCGATTTTACAGTGAAAACTGCAGGAACTTCATACCGGCACTAAGAAACAGACTGAGAAAGCAGAGAAAAAGTGTCCCTGCAACCCGTTCCCTTGGTGCTAGATGAACGAACGTCTCTCCACTTGCTCATTTCTGAGAGATAACTGTGTGTGAAAGCCGTCCTTCACCTAGCTTGTTGGGAACACAAAGTTTCTTTTCAGGTGCAAACTCCATTCCATACATATATATGGGGTGGTACTAGCTCCAACTCGGTTTTACAGTCAAAACTGCAGGAACTTCAAACCGGCACTAGGAAACAGACTGAGAAAGCAGAGAAAAAGTGTCCCTGCAACCTGTTCCCTTGGTGCTAGATGAACGAACGTCTCTCCACTTGCTCAGTACTGAGTGATAAGTGTGTGTGAATGCCGTCCTTCCCCTAGCTTGTTGGGAACACAAAGATTCTTTTCAGTTGCAAACACCGTTCCATACATATATAAGGGGAGGTACAAGCTCCAACACGGTTTTACAGTGAAAACTGCAGGAACTTCATACCGGCACTAAGAAACAGACTGAGAAAGCAGAGAAAAAGTGTCCCTGCAACCTGTTCCCTTGGTGCTAGATGAACGAACGTCTCTCCACTTGCTCAGTACTGAGTGATAAGTGTGTGTGAATGCCGTCCTTCCCCTAGCTTGTTGGGAACACAAAGATTCTTTTCAGTTGCAAACACCGTTCCGTACATATATAAGGGGAGGTACAAGCTCCAACACGGTTTTACAGTGAAAACTGCAGGAACTTCAAACCGGAACTAGGAAACAGACTGAGAAAGCAGTGAAAAAGTGTCTCCTGCAACCCGTTCCCTTGGTGCTAGATGAACGAAGGTTTCTCCACATGCTTATTTCTGAGAGATAATTGTGTGAGAAAGCCATCCTTCACCTAGCTTGTTGGGAACACAAAGTTTCTTATCAGTTGCAAACTCCATTCCATACATATATATTGGGAGGTACAAGCCCCAACTCGGTTTTACAGTGAAAACTGCGTGAACTTCAAACCGGCACTAGGAAACAGACTGAGATAGCAGAGAAATATTGTCTCCTTCAACCCGTTCCCTTGGTGCTAGATGAACGAACGTCTCTCCACATGCTCAGTTCTGAGTGATAAGTGTGTGTGAATGCCGTCCTTCACTTAGATTGTTGGGAACACAAAGTTTCTTTTCAGTTGCAAACACCGTTCCATACATATATAAGGGGAGGTACAAGCTCCAACTCGGTTTTACAGTGAAAACTGCAGGAACTTCAAACCGGCACTAGGAAACAGTCAGAGAAAGCAGAGAAAAAGTGTCTCCTGCAACCAGTTCCCTTGGTGCTAGATGAACGAACGTCTCTGTACCTGCTCAGTTCAGAGAGATAAGTGTGTGTGAAAGCCGACCTTCACCTATCTTGTTGGGAACACAAAGTTTCTTTTCAGTTGCAAACTCCATTCCATATATATATATATGGGGAGGCACTCGCTCCAACTCGGTTTTACAGTGAAAACTGCAGGAACTTCAAACCGGCACTAGGAAACAGACTGAGAAAGCAGAGAAAAAATGTCTCCTGCAACCCGTTCCCTTGGTGCTAGATGAACGATGGTCTCTCCACTTGCTTATTTCTGAGAGATAAGTGTGTGTGAAAGCCGTCCTTCACCTAGCTTGGTGGGAACACAAAATTTCTTTTCATTTCAAACTCCATTCCATACATATATATGGGGAAGTACTAGCTCCAACTCGGTTATACAGTGAAAACTGCAGGAACTTCAAACTGGCACTAGGAAACAGACTGAGAAAGCAGAGAAAAAGTGTCTCCTGCAACCCGTTCCCTTGGTGCTAGATGAACGAACGTCTCTCCACTTGCTCAGTTCTGAGAGTTAAGTGTGTGTGAAAGCCGTCCTTCACCTAGCTTGTTGGGAACACAAAGTTTCTTTTCAGTGGCAAACTCCATTCCATACATATATATGGGGAGGTACTAGCTCCAACTCGGTTTTACAGTGAAATCTGAAGGAACTTCCAACCGGCACTAGGAAACAGACTGAGAAAGCAGAGAAAAAGTGTCTCCTGCAACCCGTTCCCTTGGTGCTAGATGAACGAACGTCTCTCCACTTGCTCAGTTCTGAGAGATAAGTGTGTGTGAAAGTCGTACTTCACCTAGCTTGTTGGGAACACAAAGTTTCTTTTCAGTTGCAAACTCCTTTCCATACATATATATGGGGAGGTACTAGCTCCAACTCGGTTTTACAATGAAAACTGCAGGAACTTCAAACCGGCACTAGGATACAGACTGAGAAAGCAGAGAAAAAGTGTCTCCTGCAACCCGTTCCCTTGGTGCTAGATGAACGAACGTCTCTCCACTTGCTCAGTTCTGAGTGATAAGTGTGTTTGAAAGCCGCCCTTCAACTAGATTGTTGGGAACACAAAGTTTCTTTTCAGTTGCAAACTCCATTCCATACATATATATGGGGAGGTACTAGCTCCAAGTCGGTTTTACAGTGAAATCTGAAGGAACTTCAAACCGGCACTAGGAAACTGACTGAGAATGCAGAGAAAAAGTGTCTCCTGCCACCCGTTCCCTTGGTGCTAGATGAACGAACGTCTCTCCACTTGCTCAGTTCTGAGAGTTAAGTGTGTGTGAAAGCCGTCCTTCACCTAGCTTGTTGGGAACACAAAGTTTCTTTTAAAATGCAAACTGCATTCCATACATATATAAGGGGAGGTACTCGCTCCAACTCGGTTTTACATTGAAAACTGCAGGAACTTCAAACCGGCACTAGGAAACAGACTGAGAAAGCAGAGAAAAAGTGTCTCCTGCAACCCGTTCCCTTGGTGCTAGATGAACGATGGTCTCTCCACATGCTTATTTCTGAGAGATAAGTGGGTGTGAAAGCCGTCCTTCACCTAGCTTGGTGGTAACACAAAATTTCTTTTCATTTCAAACTCCATTCCATACATATATATGGGGAAGTACTAGCTCCAACTCGGTTATACAGTGAAAACTGCAGGAACTTCAAACCGGCCCTAGGGAACAGACTGAGAAAGCAGAGAAAAAGTGTCTCCTGCAACCCGTTCCCTTGGTGCTAGATGAACGAACGTCTCTCCACTTGCTCAGTTCTGAGGGATAAGTGTGTGTGAAAGCCGTCCATCACCTTGCTTGTTGGGAACACAAAGTTTCTTTTCAGTTGCTAACTCCATTCCATACATATATATGGGGAGGTACTAGCTCCAACTCGGTTTTACAGTGAAAATTGCAGGAACTTCAAACCGGCACTGGGAAACCGACTGAGAAAGCAGAGAAAAAGTGTCTCCTGCAACCCGTTCCCTTGTTGCTAGATGAACGAAAGTCTCTCCACTTGCTCAGTTCTGAGAGTTAAGTGTGTGTGAAAGCCGTCCTTCACCTAGCTTGTTGGGAACACAAAGTTTCTTTTCAGTGGCAAACTCCATTCCATACATATATATGGGGAGGTACTAGCTCCAACTCGGTTTTACAGTGAAATCTGAAGGAACTTCAAACCGGCACTAGGAAACAGACTGAGAAAGCAGAGAAAAAGTGTCTCCTGCAACCCGTTCCCTTGGTGCTAGATGAACGAACGTCTCTCCACTTGCTCAGTTCTGAGAGATAAGTGTGTGTGAAAGTCGTACTTCACCTAGCTTGTTGGGAACACAAAGTTTCTTTTCAGTTGCAAACTCCATTCCATACATATATATGGGGAGGTACTAGCTCCAACTCGGTTTTACAGTGAAATCTGAAGGAACTTCAAACCGGCACTAGGAAACAGACTGAGAAAGCAGAGAAAAAGTGTCTCCTGCAACCCGTTCCCTTGGTGCTAGATGAACGAACGTCTCTCCACTTGCTCAGTTCTGAGAGATAAGTGTGTGTGAAAGTCGTACTTCACCTAGCTTGTGGGGAACACAAAGTTTCTTTTCAGTTGCAAACTCCATTCCATACATATATATGGGGAGGTACTAGCTCCAACTCGGTTTTACAATGAAAACTGCAGGAACATCAAACCGGCACTAGGATACAGACTGAGAAAGCAGAGAAAA
The DNA here is from genome assembly GCF_036321535.1 of Camelus dromedarius. Classification (NCBI taxonomy): domain Eukaryota; kingdom Metazoa; phylum Chordata; class Mammalia; order Artiodactyla; family Camelidae; genus Camelus; species Camelus dromedarius. Next base: position 515,994 of record NW_026989793.1, on the reverse strand, counting down.
AGTGTCTCCTGCAACCCGTTCCCTTGGTGCTAGATGAACGAACGTCTCTCCACTTGCTCAGTTCTGAGTGATAAGTGTGTTTGAAAGCCGCCCTTCAACTAGATTGTTGGGAACACAAAGTTTCTTTTCAGTTGCAAACTCCATTCCATACATATATATGGGGAGGTACTAGTTCCAACTCGGTTTTACAGTGAAATCTGAAGGAACTTCAAACCGGCACTAGGAAACTGACTGAGAATGCAGAGAAAAAGTGTCTCCTGCCACCCGTTCCCTTGGTGCTAGATGAACGAACGTCTCTCCACTTGCTCAGTTCTGAGAGATAAGTGTGTGTGAAAGCCGTCCTTCACCTAGCTTGTTGGGAACACAAAGTTTCTTTTCAGTTGCAAACTCCATTCCAAACATATATATGGGGAGGTACTAGCTCCAAATCGGTTTTACAGTGAAAACTGCAGGAACTTCAAACCGGCACTAGGAAACAGACTGAGAAAGCAGAGAAAAAGTGTCTCCTGCAACCCGTTCCCATGGTGCTAGATGAACGAACGTCTCTAAACTTGCTCAGTTCTGAGAGTTAAGTGTGTGTGAAAGCCGTCCTTCACCTAGCTTGTTGGGAACACAAAGTTTCTTTTAAGTTGCAAACTCCATTCCATACATATATATGGGGAGGTTATAGCTCCAACTCGGTTTTACAGTGAAATTGCAGGAACTTCAAACCGTCACTAGGAAACAGTCTTAGAAAGCAGAGAAAAAGTGTCTCCTGCAACCCGTTCCCTTGGTGCTAGATGAACGAACGTCTCTCCACTTGCTCAGTTCTGAGAGTTAAGTGTGTGTGAAAGTCGTACTTCACCTAGCTTGTTGGGAACACAAAGTTTCTTTTAAGTTGCAAACTCCATTCCATACATATATATCGGGAGGTACTAGCTCCAACTCGGTTTTACAGTGAAAATTGCAGGAACTTCAAACCGGCACTAGGAAACAGACTGAGAAAGCAGAGAAAATGTGTCTTTTGCAAACCGTTCCCTTGGTGCTAGATGAACGAACGTCTCTCCACTTGCTCAGTTCTGAGGGTTAAGTGTGTGTGAAAGCCGTCCTTCACCTAGCTTGTTGGGAACACAAAGTTTCTGTTAAGTTGCAAACTCCATTCCATACATATATATGGGGAGGTACTAGCTCCAACTCGGGTTTACAGTGAAAATTGCAGGAACTTCAAACCGGCACTAGGAAACAGACTGAGAAAGCAGAGAAAAAGTTTCTCCTGCAACCCGTTCCCTTGGTGCTAGATGAACGAACGTCTCTCCACATTCTCAGTTCTGAGTGATAAGTGTGTGTGAAAGCCGTCCTTCACCTAGATTGTTGGGAACACAAAGTTTCTTTTAAGTTGCAAACACCATTCCATACATATATAAGGGGAGGTACTAGCTCCAACTCGGTTTTACAGTGAAAATTGGAGGAACTTCATACCGGCACTAGGATACAGACTGAGAAAGCAGAGAAAATGTGTCTTTTGCAACCCGTTCCCTTGGTGCTAGATGAACGAACGTCTCTCCACTTGCTCAGTTCTGAGAGTTAAGTGTGTGTGAAAGCCGCCCTTCACCTAGCTTGTTGGGAACACAAAGTTTCTGTTAAGTTGCAAACTCCATTCCATACATATATATGGGGAGGTACTAGCTCCAACTCGGTTTTACAGTGAAAATTGCAGGAACTTCAAACCGGCACTAGGAAACAGACTTAGAAAGCAGAGAAAAAGTTCTCCTGCAACCAGTTCCCATGGTGCTAGATGAACGAACGTCTCTCCACTTGCTCAGTTCTGAGAGATATGTGTGTGTGAAAGCCGTCCTTCACCTAGCTTGTTGGGAACACATAGTTCCTTTTCAGTTGCTAACTCCATTCCATTCATATATATGGGGAGGTACTACTTCCAACTCGGTTTGACAGTGAAAACTGCAGGAACTTCAAACCGGCACTAGGGAACAGACTGAGAAAGCAGAGAAAAATGTCTCCTGCAACCCGTTTCCTTGGTGCTAGATGAACGAACGTCTCTCCACTTGCTCAGTTCTGAGAGTTAAGTGTGTGTGAAAGCCGTCCTTCACCTAGATTGTTGGGAACACAAAGTTTCTGTTATGTTGCAAACTCCATTCCATACATATATATGGGGAGGTACTAGCTCCAACTCGGTTTTACAGTGAAAACTGCAGGAACTTCAAACCGGCACTAGGAAAAAGACTGAGAATGCAGAGAAAAAGTGTCTCTTGCAACCCGTTCCCTTGGTGCTAGATGAACGAACGTCTCTCCACATTCTCACTTCTGAGTGATAAGTGTGTGTGAAAGCCGTCCTTCACCTAGATTGTTGGGAACACAAAGTTTCTTTTAAGTTGCAAACACCATTCCATACATATATAAGGGGAGGTACTAGCTCCAACTCGGTTTTACAGTGAAAATTGGAGGAACTTCATACCGGCACTAGGATACAGACTGAGAATGCAGAGAATAAGTGTCTCCTGCAACCCGTTACATTGGTGCTAGTTGAACGAACGTCTCTCCACTTGCTCTGTTCCGAGAAATAAGTGTGTGTGAAAGCCGTCCTTCACCTAGCTTGTTGGGAACACAAAGTTTCTTTTCTGTTGCAAACTCCATTCCATACATATATAAGGGGAGGTACAAGCTCCAACTCGGTTTTACTGTCAAAACTGCAGGAACTTCAAACCGGAACTAGGAAACAGACTGAGAAAGCAGGGAAAAAGTGTCTCCTGCAACCAGTTCCCTTGGTGCTAGATGAACGAAGGTTTCTCCACATGCTTATTTCTGAGAGATAATTGTGTGAGAAAGCCGTCCTTCACCTAGCTTGTTGGGAACACAAAGTTTCTTATCAGTTGCAAACTCCATTCCATACATATATATTGGGAGGTACTAGCCCCAACTCGGTTTGACAGTGAAAACTGCGTGAACTTCAAACCGGCACTAGGAAACAGACTGAGATTGCAGAGAAATATTGTCTCCTTCAACCCGTTCCCTTGGTGCTAGATGAACGAACGTCTCTCCACATGCTCAGTTCTGAGTGATAAGTGTGTGTGAATGCCGTCCTTCACTTAGATTGTTGGGAACACAAAGTTAATTTTCAGTTGCAAACACCGTTCCATACATATATAAGGGGAGGTACAAGCTCCAACTCGGTTTTACAGTGAAAACTGCAGGAACTTCAAACCGGCACTAGGAAACAGTCAGAGAAAGCAGAGAAAAAGTGTCTCCTGCAACCAGTTCCCTTGGTGCTAGATGAACGAACGTCTCTGTACCTGCTCAGTTCAGAGAGATAAGTGTGTGTGAAAGCCGACCTTCACCTATCTTGTTGGGAACACAAAGTTTCTTTTCAGTTGCAAACTCCATTCCATATATATATATATGGGGAGGTACTCGCTCCAACTCGGTTTTACAGTGAAAACTGCAGGAACTTCAAACCGGCACTAGGAAACAGACTGAGAAAGCAGAGAAAAAGTGTCTCCTGCAACCCGTTCCCTTGGTGCTAGATGAACGATCGTCTCTCCAAATGCTTATTTCTGAGAGATAAGTGTGTGTGAAAGCCGTCCTTCACCTAGCTTGGTGGGAACACAAAATTTCTTTTCAGTTCAAACTCCATTCCATACATATATATGGGGAGGTACTAGCTCCAACTCGGTTATACAGTGAAAACTGCAGGAACTTCAAACCGGCACTAGGGAACAGACTGAGAAAGCAGAGAAAAGTGTCTCCTGCAACCCGTTCCCTTGGTGCTAGATGAACGAACGTCTCTCCACTTGCTCAGTTCTGAGGGATAAGTGTGTGTGAAAGCCGTCCATCACCTTGCTTGTTGGGAACACAAAGTTTCTTTTCAGTTGCTAACTCCATTCCATTCATATATATGTGGAGGTACTAGCTTCAACTCGGTTTGACAGTCAAAACTGCAGGAACTTCAAACCGGCACTAGGAAACAGACTGAGAAAGCAGAGAAAAAGTGTCCCTGCAACCTGTTCCCTTGGTGCTAGATGAACGAACGTCTCTCCACTTGCTCAGTACTGAGTGAGAAGTGTGTGTGAATGCCGTCCTTCCCCTAGCTTGTTGGGAACACAAAGATTCTTTTCAGTTGCAAACACCGTTCCATACATATATAAGGGGAGGTACAAGCTCCAACACGGTTTTACAGTGAAAACTGCAGGAACTTCATACCGGCACTAAGAAACAGACTGAGAAAGCAAAGAAAAAGGGTCCCTGCAACCTTTTCCCTTGGTGCTAGATGAACGAACGTCTCTCCACTTGCTCAGTACTGAGTGATAAGTGTGTGTGAATGCCGTCCTTCCCCTAGCTTGTTGGGAACACAAAGATTCTTTTCAGTTGCAAACACCGTTCCATACATATATAAGGGGAGGTACAAGCTCCAACACGGTTTTACAGTGAAAACTGCAGGAACTTCAAACCGGCACTAGGAAACAGACTGAGAATGCAGAGAATAAGTGTCTCCTGCAGCCCGTTACATTGGTGCTAGTTGAACGAACGTCTCTCCACTTGCTCTGTTCCGAGAGATAAGTGTGTGTGAAAGCGGTCCTTCACCTAGCTTGTTGGGAACACAAAGTTTCTTTTCTGTTGCAAACTCCATTCCATACATATATAAGGGGAGGTACAAGCTCCAACACGGTTTTACTGTCAAAACTGCAGGAACTTCAAACCGGAACTAGGAAACAGACTGAGAAAGCAGGGAAAAAGTGTCTCCTGCAACCCGTTCCCTTGGTGCTAGATGAACGAAGGTTTCTCCACATGCTTATTTCTGAGAGATAATTGTGTGAGAAAGCCATCCTTCACCTAGCTTGTTGGGAACACAAAGTTTCTTATCAGTTGCAAACTCCATTCCATACATATATATTGGGAGGTACAAGCCCCAACTCGGTTTTACAGTGAAAACTGCGTGAACTTCAAACCGGCACTAGGAAACAGACTGAGATAGCAGAGAAATATTGTCTCCTTCAACCCGTTCCCTTGGTGCTAGATGAACGAACGTCTCTCCACATGCTCAGTTCTGAGTGATAAGTGTGTGTGAATGCCGTCCTTCACTTAGATTGTTGGGAACACAAAGTTAATTTTCAGTTGCAAACACCGTTCCATACATATATAAGGGGAGGTACAAGCTCCAACTCGGTTTTACAGTGAAAACTGCAGGAACTTCAAACCGGCACTAGGAAACAGTCAGAGAAAGCAGAGAAAAAGTGTCTCCTGCAACCAGTTCCCTTGGTGCTAGATGAACGAACATCTCTGTACCTGCTCAGTTCAGAGAGATAAGTGTGTGTGAAAGCCGACCTTCACCTATCTTGTTGGGAACACAAAGTTTCTTTTCAGTTGCAAACTCCATTCCATATATATATATATGGGGAGGTACTCGCTCCAACTCGGTTTTACAGTGAAAACTGCAGGAACTTCAAACCGGCACTAGGAAACAGACTGAGAAAGCAGAGAAAAAGTGTCTCCTTCAACCCGTTCCCTTGGTGCTAGATGAACGATGGTCTCTCCAAATGCTTATTTCTGAGAGATAAGTGTGTGTGAAAGCCGTCCTTCACCTAGCTTGGTGGGAACACAAAATTTCTTTTCATTTCAAACTCCATTCCATACATATATATGGGGAGGTACTAGCTCCAACTCGGTTATACAGTGAAAACTGCAGGAACTTCAAACCGGCACTAGGGAACAGACTGAGAAAGCAGAGAAAAGTGTCTCCTGCAACCCGTTCCCTTGGTGCTAGATGAACGAACGTCTCTCCACTTGCTCAGTTCTGAGGGATAAGTGTGTGTGAAAGCCGTCCATCACCTTGCTTGTTGGGAACACAAAGTTTCTTTTCAGTTGCTAACTCCATTCCATTCATATATATGTGGAGGTACTAGCTTCAACTCGGTTTGACAGTCAAAACTGCAGGAACTTCAAACCGGCACTAGGAATCAGACTGAGAAAGCAGAGAAAAAGTGTCTCCTGCAACCCGTTCCCTTGTTGCTAGATGAACGAACGTCTCTCCACTTGCTCAGTTCTGAGAGATAAGTGTGTGTGAAAGCCGTCCTTCACCTAGCTTGGTGGGAACACAAAGTTTCTTTTCAGTTGCAAACTCCATTCCATACATATATATGGGGTGGTACTAGCTCCAACTCGGTTTTACATTCAAAACTGCAGGAACTTCAAACCGGCACTAGGAAACAGACTGGGAAAGCAGAGAAAAAGTGTCTCCTGCAACCCGTTCCCTTGGTGCTAGATGAACGAACGTCTCTCCACTTGCTCAGTTCTGAGTGATAAGTGTGTGTGAATGCCGTCCTTCACCTAGCTTGTTGGGAACACAAAGTTTCTTTTCAGTTGCAAACACCGTTCCATACATATATAAGGGGAGGTACAAGCTCCAACTCGGTTTTACAGTGAAAACTGTAGGAACTTCAAACCGGCACTAGGAAACAGACTGAGAATGCAGAGAATAAGTGTCTCCTGCAACCCGTTACATTGGTGCTAGTTGAACGAACGTCTCTCCACTTGCTCTGTTCCGAGAGATAAGTGTGTGTGAAAGCCGTCCTTCACCTAGCTTGTTGGGAACACAAAGTTTCTTTTCAGTTGCAAACTCCATTCCATACATATATATGGGGAGGTACAAACTCCAACTCGGTTTTACAGTGAAAACTGCAGGAATTTCAAAACGGCACTAGGAAACAGACTGAGAAAGCAGAGAAAAAGTGTCTCCTGCAACCCGTTCCCTTGGTGCTAGATGAACGAACGTCTCTCCACTTGCTAAGTTCTGAGAGATAAATGTGTGTGAAAGCCGTCCTTCACCTATCTTGTTGGGAACACAAAGTTTCTTTTCAGTTGCAAACTCCATTCCATACATATATATGGGGAGGTACTAGCTCCAACTCGATTTTACATTGAAAACTGCAGGGACTTCATACCGGCACTAAGAAACAGACTGAGAAAGCAGAGAAAAAGTTTCCCTGCAACCTGTTCCCTTGGTGCTAGATGAACGAACGTCTCTCCACTCGCTCAGTTCTGAGAGATAAGTGTGTGTGAAAGCCGTCCTTCAACTAGCTTGTTGGGAACACAAAGTTTCTTTTCAGTTGCAAACTCCATTCCATACATATATATGGGGTGGTACTAGCTCCAACTCGTTTTTACAGTGAAAACTGCATGAACTTCAAACCGGCACTAGGAAACAGACTGAGAAAGCAGAGAAAAAGTGTCTCCTGCAACCCGTTCCCTGGGTGCTAGATGAACGAACGTCTCTCAACTTGCTCAGTTCTGTGAGATAAGTGTGTGTGAAAGCCGTCCTGCACCTAGCTTGTTGGGAACACAAAGTTTCTTTTCAGTTGCAAACTCCACTCCATACATATATATGGGAAGGTAGTAGCTTCTAATCGGTTTGACAATGAAAACTGCAGGAACTTCAAACCGGCACTAGGAAACAGACTGAGAAAGACGAGAAAAAGTGTCTCCTGCAACCCGTTCCCTTGGTGCTAGATGAACGAACGTCTCTCCACTTGCTCAGTTCTGAGAAATAAGTTTGTGTGAAAGCCGTCGTTCACCTAGCTTGTTGGGAACACAAAGTTTCTGTTAAGTTGCAAACTCCATTCCATACATATATATGGGGAGGTACAAGCTCCAACTCGGATTTACAGTGAAAATTGCAGGAACTTCAAACCGGCACTAGGAAACAGACTGAGAAAGCAGAGGAAAAGTGTCTCCTGCAACCCGTTCCCTTGGTGCTAGATGAACGATCGTCTCTCCACATGCTTATTTCTGAGAGATAAGTGTGTGTGAAAGCCGTCCTTCACCTAGGATGGTGGGAACACAAAATTTCTTTTCAGTTCAAACACTATTCCATATATATATATGGGGAGGTACTAGATCCAACTCGGTTTTACAGTGAAAACTGCAGGAACTTCAAACCGGCACTAGGAAACAGACTGAGAAAGCAGAGAAAAAGTGTCTCCTGCAACCCATTCCCTTGGTGCTACATGAACGAACGTCTCTCCACTTGCTAAGTTCTGAGAGATAAGTGTGTGTGAAAGCCGTCCTTCACCTATCTTGTTGGGAACACAAAGTTTCTTATCAGTTGCAAACTCCATTCCATACATATATATTGGGAGGTACAAGCCCCAACTCGGTTTTACAGTGAAAACTGCGTGAACTTCAAACCGGCACTAGGAAACAGACTGAGATAGCAGAGAAATATTGTCTCCTTCAACCCGTTCCCTTGGTGCTAGATGAACGAACGTCTCTCCACATGCTCAGTTCTGAGTGATAAGTGTGTGTGAATGCCGTCCTTCACTTAGATTGTTGGGAACACAAAGTTAATTTTCAGTTGCAAACACCGTTCCATACATATATAAGGGGAGGTACAAGCTCCAACTCGGTTTTACAGTGAAAACTGCAGGAACTTCAAACCGGCACTAGGAAACAGTCAGAGAAAGCAGAGAAAAAGTGTCTCCTGCAACCAGTTCCCTTGGTGCTAGATGAACGAACATCTCTGTACCTGCTCAGTTCAGAGAGATAAGTGTGTGTGAAAGCCGACCTTCACCTATCTTGTTGGGAACACAAAGTTTCTTTTCAGTTGCAAACTCCATTCCATATATATATATATGGGGAGGTACTCGCTCCAACTCGGTTTTACAGTGAAAACTGCAGGAACTTCAAACCGGCACTAGGAAACAGACTGAGAAAGCAGAGAAAAAGTGTCTCCTTCAACCCGTTCCCTTGGTGCTAGATGAACGATGGTCTCTCCAAATGCTTATTTCTGAGAGATAAGTGTGTGTGAAAGCCGTCCTTCACCTAGCTTGGTGGGAACACAAAATTTCTTTTCATTTCAAACTCCATTCCATACATATATATGGGGAGGTACTAGCTCCAACTCGGTTATACAGTGAAAACTGCAGGAACTTCAAACCGGCACTAGGGAACAGACTGAGAAAGCAGAGAAAAGTGTCTCCTGCAACCCGTTCCCTTGGTGCTAGATGAACGAACGTCTCTCCACTTGCTCAGTTCTGAGGGATAAGTGTGTGTGAAAGCCGTCCATCACCTTGCTTGTTGGGAACACAAAGTTTCTTTTCAGTTGCTAACTCCATTCCATTCATATATATGTGGAGGTACTAGCTTCAACTCGGTTTGACAGTCAAAACTGCAGGAACTTCAAACCGGCACTAGGAATCAGACTGAGAAAGCAGAGAAAAAGTGTCTCCTGCAACCCGTTCCCTTGTTGCTAGATGAACGAACGTCTCTCCACTTGCTCAGTTCTGAGAGATAAGTGTGTGTGAAAGCCGTCCTTCACCTAGCTTGGTGGGAACACAAAGTTTCTTTTCAGTTGCAAACTCCATTCCATACATATATATGGGGTGGTACTAGCTCCAACTCGGTTTTACATTCAAAACTGCAGGAACTTCAAACCGGCACTAGGAAACAGACTGGGAAAGCAGAGAAAAAGTGTCTCCTGCAACCCGTTCCCTTGGTGCTAGATGAACGAACGTCTCTCCACTTGCTCAGTTCTGAGTGATAAGTGTGTGTGAATGCCGTCCTTCACCTAGCTTGTTGGGAACACAAAGTTTCTTTTCAGTTGCAAACACCGTTCCATACATATATAAGGGGAGGTACAAGCTCCAACTCGGTTTTACAGTGAAAACTGTAGGAACTTCAAACCGGCACTAGGAAACAGACTGAGAATGCAGAGAATAAGTGTCTCCTGCAACCCGTTACATTGGTGCTAGTTGAACGAACGTCTCTCCACTTGCTCTGTTCCGAGAGATAAGTGTGTGTGAAAGCCGTCCTTCACCTAGCTTGTTGGGAACACAAAGTTTCTTTTCAGTTGCAAACTCCATTCCATACATATATATGGGGAGGTACAAACTCCAACTCGGTTTTACAGTGAAAACTGCAGGAATTTCAAAACGGCACTAGGAAACAGACTGAGAAAGCAGAGAAAAAGTGTCTCCTGCAACCCGTTCCCTTGGTGCTAGATGAACGAACGTCTCTCCACTTGCTAAGTTCTGAGAGATAAATGTGTGTGAAAGCCGTCCTTCACCTATCTTGTTGGGAACACAAAGTTTCTTTTCAGTTGCAAACTCCATTCCATACATATATATGGGGAGGTACTAGCTCCAACTCGATTTTACATTGAAAACTGCAGGGACTTCATACCGGCACTAAGAAACAGACTGAGAAAGCAGAGAAAAAGTTTCCCTGCAACCTGTTCCCTTGGTGCTAGATGAACGAACGTCTCTCCACTTGCTCAGTTCTGAGAGATAAGTGTGTGTGAAAGCCGTCCTTCAACTAGCTTGTTGGGAACACAAAGTTTCTTTTCAGTTGCAAACTCCATTCCATACATATATATGGGGTGGTACTAGCTCCAACTCGTTTTTACAGTGAAAACTGCATGAACTTCAAACCGGCACTAGGAAACAGACTGAGAAAGCAGAGAAAAAGTGTCTCCTGCAACCCGTTCCCTGGGTGCTAGATGAACGAACGTCTCTCAACTTGCTCAGTTCTGTGAGATAAGTGTGTGTGAAAGCCGTCCTGCACCTAGCTTGTTGGGAACACAAAGTTTCTTTTCAGTTGCAAACTCCACTCCATACATATATATGGGAAGGTAGTAGCTTCTAATCGGTTTGACAATGAAAACTGCAGGAACTTCAAACCGGCACTAGGAAACAGACTGAGAAAGACGAGAAAAAGTGTCTCCTGCAACCCGTTCCCTTGGTGCTAGATGAACGAACGTCTCTCCACTTGCTCAGTTCTGAGAAATAAGTTTGTGTGAAAGCCGTCGTTCACCTAGCTTGTTGGGAACACAAAGTTTCTGTTAAGTTGCAAACTCCATTCCATACATATATATGGGGAGGTACAAGCTCCAACTCGGATTTACAGTGAAAATTGCAGGAACTTCAAACCGGCACTAGGAAACAGACTGAGAAAGCAGAGGAAAAGTGTCTCCTGCAACCCGTTCCCTTGGTGCTAGATGAACGATCGTCTCTCCACATGCTTATTTCTGAGAGATAAGTGTGTGTGAAAGCCGTCCTTCACCTAGGATGGTGGGAACACAAAATTTCTTTTCAGTTCAAACACTATTCCATATATATATATGGGGAGGTACTAGATCCAACTCGGTTTTACAGTGAAAACTGCAGGAACTTCAAACCGGCACTAGGAAACAGACTGAGAAAGCAGAGAAAAAGTGTCTCCTGCAACCCATTCCCTTGGTGCTACATGAACGAACGTCTCTCCACTTGCTAAGTTCTGAGAGATAAGTGTGTGTGAAAGCCGTCCTTCACCTATCTTGTTGGGAACACAAAGTTTCTTTTCAGTTGCTAACTCCAATCCATTCATATATATGGGGAGGTACTAGCTCCAACTCGGTTTTACAGTGAAAACTGCAGGAACTTCAAACCGGCACTAGGAATCAGACTGAGAAAGCAGAGAAAAATGTCCCCTGCAGCCCGTTTCCTTGGTGCTAGATGAACGAACGTCTCTCAACTTGCTCAGTTCTGAGAGATATGTATGTGTGAAAGCCGTCCTTCACCTATATTGTTATGAACACAAAGTTTCTTTTCAGTTGCAAACTCCATTCCATACATATATATGGGGAGGTACTAGCTCCAAATCGGTTTTACAGTGAAATCTGCAGGAACTTCAAACCGGCACTAAGAAACAGACTGAGAAAGCAGAGAAAAAGTGTCTCCTGCAACCAGTTCCCTTGATGCTAGATGAACGAACGTCTCTCCACTTGCTCAGTTCTGAGAATAAGTGTGTGTGAAAGCCGTCCTTCACCTAGCTTGTTGGGAACACAAAGCTTCTTTTCAGTTTCAAACAACATTCCATACATATATATGGGGAGGTACTTGCTCCAACTCGGTTTTACAGTGAAAACTGCAGGAACTTCAAACCAGCACTAGGAAACAGACAAACAAAGCAGAGAAATATTTTCTCCTGCATACCGTTCCCTTGGTGCTAGATGAACGAACGTCTTTCCACTTGCTCAGTTCTGAGGGATAAGTGGGTTTGAAAGCCTTCCTTAAATTAGCTTGTTGGGAACACAAAGTTTCTTTTCAGTAGCAAACTCCACTCCATACATTTATATGGGGAGGTACTAGCTCCAACTCGGTTTTAGAGTGAAAACTGCAGGAACTTCAAACCGGCACTAGGAAACAGACTGAGAAAGCAGAGAAAAAGTGTCTCCTGCAACGCGTTCCCTTGGTGCTAGATGAACGAACTTCTCTCCACTTGCTCATTACTGAGAGATTAGTGTGTGTGAAAGCCGTCCTTTACCTAACTTGTTGGAAACACAAAGTTTCTTTTAAGTTGCAAACTTCATTCCATACATATATATGGGGAGGTACTACTCCAACTCGGTTTTACAGTGAAAACTGCAGGAACTTCAAACCGGCACTAGGAAACAGACTGAGAAAGCAGAGAATAAGTGTCTCTGCAACCCGTTCCCTTGGTGCTAGATGAACGAACGTCTCTCCACTTGCTCATTACTGAGAGATTAGTGTGTGTGAAACCCGTCCTTTACCTAACTTGTGGGTAACACAAAGTTCCTTTTCAGTTGCAAACTCCATTCCATACATATATATGGGGAGGTACTAGCTCCAACTCGGTTTTACGGTGAAACCTGCAGGAACTTCTAACCGGCACTAGGAAACAGACAAAGAAAGCAGAGAAAAATTGTCTCCTGCATACAGTTCCCTTGGGGCTAGATGAACGAACGTCTCTCCACTTGCTCAGTTCTGAGAGACAAGTGGGTTTGAAAGCCTTCCTTCAATTAGCTTGTTGGGAACACAAAGTTTCTTTTCAGTAGCAAACTCCACTCCATACATATATATGGAGATGTACTAGCTCCAACTCGGTTTTACAGTGAAAACTGCAGGAACTTCAAACCGGCACTAGGAAACAGACTGAGAAAGAAGGGAAAAAGTGTCTCCTGCAACCCGTTCCCTTGGTGCTAGATGAACGAAAGTCTCTGTACACGCTCAGTTCTGAGAGATAAGTGTGTGTGAAAGCCGTCCTTCACCTAGCTTGTTGGGAACACAAAGTTTCTTTTCAGTTGCAAACTCCACTCCATAAATATATATGGGGATGTACTAGCTCCAACTCGGTTTTACAGTGAAAACTGCAGGAACTTCAAACCGGCACTAGGAAACAGACTGAGAAAGCAGAGAAAAAGTGTCCCCTGCAACCCGTTCCCTTGGTTCTAGATGGACGAACGTCTCTCCAATTGCTCAGTTCTGAGAGATAAGTGTGTGTGAAAGCCGTCCTTCAACTTGCTTGTTGGGAACACAAAGTTTCTTTTCAGTTGCAAACTCCATTCCATACATATATATGGGGAGGTACTAGCTCCAACCCTGTTTTACAGTGAAAACTGCAGGAACTTCAAACCGGCACTAGGAAAAAGACTGAGAATCCAGTGTAAAAGTTCCTCCTGCAACCCGTTCCTTTGGTGCTAGATGAACGAACGTCTCTGTACACGCTCAGTTCTGAGAGATAAGTGTGTGTGAAAGCCGTCCTTCACCTAGCTTGTTGGGAACACAAAGTTTCTTTTCAGTTGCAAACTCCACTCCATACATATATATTGGGAGGTACTAGCTCCAACTCGGTTTTACAGTGAAAACTGCAGAAACTTCAAACCGGCACTGGGAAACAGACTGAGAATGCAGAGAAAAAGTGTCTCCTGCAACCCGTTCCCTTGGTGCTAGATGAACGAACGTCTCTCCACTTGCTCAGTTCTGAGAGATATCAGTGTGTGAAAGCCTTCCTTCACCTAGCTTGTTGGGAACACAAAGTTTCTTTTCAGTTGCAAACTCCATTCCATACATATATATAGGGAGGTAATGGCTCCAACTCGGTTTTACAGTGAAAACTGCAGGAACTTCAAACCGGCACTAGGAAACAGACTGAGAAAGCAGAGAAAAAGTGTCTCCTGCAACCCGTTCCATTGGTGCTAGATGAACGAACGTCTCTCCACTTGCTCAGTACAGAGAGAATAGTGTGTGTGAAAGCCGTCCTTTACCTAACTTGTTGGTAACACAAAGTTTCTTTTCAGTTGCAAACTCCATTCCATACATATATATTGGGAGGTACTAGCTCCAACTCGGTTTTACAGTGAAAGCTGCAGGAACTTCTAAACGTCACTAGGAAACAGACAAAGAAATCAGAGAATTATTTTCTCCTGCATACCGTTCCCTTGGTGCTAGATGAACGAACGTCTCTCCACTTGCTCAGTTTTGAGGGATAAGTGGGTTTGAAAGCCTTCCTTCAATTAGCTTGTTGGGAACACAAAGTTTCTTTTCAGTTGCAAACTCCATTCCATACATATATATGGGGAGGTACTAGCTCCAACGCGGTTTTACAGTGAAAACTGCAGGAACTTCAAACCGGCACTAGGAAACATACTGAGAAAGCAGAGAAAAAGTATCTCCTGCAACCCGTTCCCTTGGTGCTAGATGAACGAACGTCTCTGTACAAGCTCAGTTCTGAGAGATAAGTGTGTGTGAAAGCCGTCCTTCACCTAGCTTGTTGGGAACACAAAGTTTCTTTCAGTTGCAAATTCCACTCCATACATATATATTGGGAGGTACTAGCTCCAACTCGGTTTTACAGTGAAAACTGCAGGAACTTCAAACCGGCACTAGGAAACAGACTGAGAAAGCAGAGAAAAAGTGTCCCCTGCAACCCGTTCCCTTGGTGCTAGATGAACGATCGTCTCTCCACTTGCTCAGTTCTGAGAGATAAGTGTGTGTGACAGCCGTCCTTCACCTAGCTTGTTGGCAACACAAAGTTTCTTTTCAGTTGCAAACTCCATTCCATACATATATATGGGGAGGTACTAGCTCCAACTCTGTTTTACTGTGAAAACTGGAGGAACTTCAAACCGGCACTAGGAAACAGAATGAGAATGCAGAGAAAAAGTGTCTCCTGCAACCCGTTCCCTTGGTGCTAGATGAACGAACGTCTCTCCACTTGCTCAGTTCAGAGATTTATCAGTGTGTGAAAGCCGTACTTCACCTAGCTTGTTGGGAACACAAAGTTTTTTTCAGTTGCAAACTCCATTCCATATATTTATATGGGGAGGTACTAGCTCCAACTCGGTTTTACAGTGAAAGCTGCAGGAACTTCTAACCGGCACTAGGAAACAGACAAATAAAGCAGAGAAATATTTTCTCCTGCATACCGTTCCCTTGGTGCTAGATGAACGAACGTCTCTCCACTTGCTCAGTTCTGAGGGATAAGTGGGTTTGAAAGCCTTCGTTAAATTAGCTTGTTGGGAACACAAAGTTTCTTTTCAGTAGCAAACTCCACTCCATACATATATATGGGGAGGTACTAGCTCCAACTCGGTTTTACAGTGAAAACTTAGGAACTTCAAACCGGCACTAGGAAACAGACTGAGAAAGCAGAGAAAAAGTGTCTCCAGCAACGCGTTCCTAGGTGCTAGATGAACGAACTTCTCTCCACTTGCTCAGTACTGAGAGATTAGTGTGTGTGAAAGCCGTCCTTTAACTAACTTGTTGGAAACACAAAGTTTCTTTTCAGTTGCAAACTCCTTTCCATACATATATATTGGTAGGTACTACTCCAACTCGGTTTTACAGTGAAAACTGCAGGAACTTCAAACCGGCACTAGGAAACAGACTGAGAAAGCAGAGAAAAAGTGTCTCCTGCAACCCGTTCCCTTGGTGCTAGATGAACGAACGTCTCTGTACACGCTCAGTTCTGAGAGATAAGTGTGTGTGAAAGCCGTCCTTCACCTAGCTTGTTGGGAAACCAATGTTTCTTTTCAGTTGCAAACTCCACTCCATAAATATATATGGGGATGTACTAGCTCCAACTCGGTTTTACAGTGAAAACTGCAGGAACTTCAAACCGGCACTAGGAAACAGACAAACAAAGCAGAGAAAAAGTGTCACTTGCAACCCGTTCCCTAGTTGCTAAATGAACGAACGTCTCTGTACACGCTCAGTTCTGACAGATAAGTGTGTGTGAAAGCCGTCCTTCACCTAGCTTGTTGGGACCACAAAGTTTCTTTTCACTTGCAAACTCCACTCCATACATATATATGGGGAGGTAATAGCTCCAAATCGGTTTTAGAGTGAAAACTGCAGGAACTTCAAACCGGCACTAGGAAACAGACTGAGAAAGCAGAGAAAAAGTGTCTCCTGCAACCCGTTCCCTTGGTGCTAGATGAACGAACGTCTCTCCAATTGCTCAGTTCTGAGAGATTAGTGTGTGTGAAAGCCGTCCTTTACCTAACTTGTGGGTAACACAAAGTTCCTTTTCAGTTGCAAACTCCATTCCATACATATATATGGGGAGGTACTAGCTCCAACTCGGTTTTAAAGTGAAAGCTGAAGGAACTTCTAACCGGCACTAGGAAACAGACAAAGAAAGCAGAGAAAAATTGTCTCCTGCATACAGTTCCCTTGGTGCTAGATGAAACAACGTCTCTCCACTTGCTCAGTTCTGAGAGACAAGTGGGTTTGAAAGCCTTCCTTCAATTATCTTGTTGGGAACACAAAGTTTCTTTTCAGTAGCAAACTCCACTCCATACATATATATGGAGAGGTACTAGCTCCAACTCCGTTTTACAGTGAAAACTGCAGGAACTTCAAACTGGCACTAGGAAACAGACTGAGAAAGCAGAGAAAAAGTCTCTCCTGCAACCCGTTCCCTTGGTGCTAGATGAACGAACGTCTCTCCAATTGCTCAGTACTGAGAGATTAGTGTGTGTGAAAGCCGTCCTTTTCATAACTTGTTGGTAACACAAAGTTTCTTTTCATTTGCAAACTCCATTCCATACATATATATGGGTTGGTACTAGCTCCAACTCGGTTTTACAGTGAAAACTGCAGGAACTTCAAACCGGCACTAGGAAACAGACAAAATAGCAGAGAAAAATTTTCTCCTGCATACCGTTTCTTGGTGCTAGATGAACAAACGTCTCTCCACTTGTTCAGTTCTGAGAGACAAGTGGGTTTGAAAGCCTTCCTTCAATTAGCTTGTTGGGAACACAAAGTTTCTTTTCAGTAGCAAATTCCACTCCATACATATATATGGAGAGGTACTAGCTCCAACTCGGTTTTACAGTGAAAACTGCAGGAACTTCAAACCGGCACTAGGAAACAGACTGAGAAAGCAGAGAAAAAGTGTCTCCTGCAACCCGTTCCCTTGGTGCTAGATGAACGAACGTCTCTGTACACGCTCAGTTCTGAGAGATAAGTGTGTGTGAAAGCCGTCCTTCACCTAGCTTGTTGGGAACACAAAGTTTCTTTTCAGTTGCAAACTCCACTCCATAAATATATATGGGGATGTACTAGCTCCAACTCGGTTTTACAGTGAAAACTGCAGGAACTTCATACCGGCACTAGGAAACAGACTGAGAAAGCAGAGAATTCTTTTCTCCTGCATACCGTTCCCTTGGTGCTAGATGAACGAACGTCTCTCCACTTGCTCAGTTCTGAGGGATAAGTGGGTTTGAAAGCCTTCCTTCAATTAGCTTGTTGGGAACACAAAGTTTCTTTTCAGTAGCAAACTCCATTCCATACATATATATGGGGAGGTACTAGCTCCAACTCGGTTTTAGAGTGAAAACTGCAGGAACTTCAAACCGGCACTAGGAAACAGACTGAGAAAGCAGAGAAAATGTGTCTCCTGCAACCCGTTCCCTTGGTGCTAGATGAACGAACTTCTCTCCACTTGCTCATTACTGAGAGATTAGTGTGTGTGAAAGCCGTCCTTTACCTAACTTGTTGGAAACACAAAGTTTCTTTTCAGTTGCAAACTTCATTCCATACATATAATATGGGGAGGTACTACTCCAACTCGGTTTTACAGTGAAAACTGCAGGAACTTCAAACCGGCACTAGGAAACAGACAAAGAAAGCAGAGAAAAATTGTCTCCTGCATACAGTTCCCTTGGTGCTAGATGAAAGAACGTCTCTCCACTTGCTCAGTTCTGAGAGACAAGTGGGTTTGAAAGCCTTCCTTCAATTAGCTTGTTGGGAACACAAAGTTTCTTTTCAGTAGCAAACTCCACTCCATACATATATATGGAGAGGTACTAGCTACAACTCGGTTTTACAGTGAAAACTGCAGGAACTTCAAACCGGCACTAGGAAACAGACTGAGAAAGCAGAGAAAAAGTGTCTCCTGCAACCCGTTCCCTTGGTGCTAGAGAAAGAAAGTCTCTGTACACGCTCAGTTCTGAGAGATAAGTGTGTGTGAAAGCCGTCCTTCACCTAGCTTGTTGGGAACACAAAGTTTATTTTCAGTTGCAAACTCCACTCCATAAATATATATAGGGATGTACTAGCTCCAACTCGGTTTTACAGTGAAAACTGCAGGAACTTTAAACCGGCACTAGGAAACAGACAGAGAAAGCAGAGAAAAAGTGTCTCCTGCAACCCGTTCCATTGGTGCTAGATGAACAAACGTCTCTCCACTTGCTCAGTACTGAGAGATTAGTGTGTGTGAAAGCCGTCCTTTAACTAACTTGTTGGTAACACAAAGTTTCTTTTCAGTTGCAAACTCCATTCCATACATATATATTGGGGAGGTACTAGCTCCAACTCGGTTTTACAGTGAAAGCTGCAGGAACTTCTAACCGGCACTAGGAAACAGACAAAGAAAGCAGAGAAATATTTTCTCCTGCATACCGTTCCCTTCGTGCTAGATGAACGAACGTCTCTCCACTTGCTCAGTTCTGAGGGATATGTGGGTTTGAAAGCCTTCCTTCAATTAGCTTGTTGGGAACACAAAGTTTCTTTTCAGATACAAACTCCACTCCATACATATATATGGGGAGGTACTAGCTCCAACTCGGTTTTACAGTGAAAACTGCAGGAACTTCAAACCGGCACTAGGAAACAGACTGAGAAAGCAGAGAAAAAGTGTCTCCTGCAACACGTTCCCTTGGTGCTACATGAACGAACGTCTCTGTACACGCTCAGTTCTGAGAGATAAGTGTGTGTGAAAGCCGTCCTTCACCTAGCTTGTTGGGACCACAAAGTTTCTTTTCAGTTACAAACTCCACTTCAAACATATATATGGGGAGGTACTAGCTCCAACTCGGGGTTACAGTGAAAACTGCAGGAACTTCAAACCGGCATTTGGAATCAGACTGAGGAAGCAGAGAAAAAGTGTCTCCTGCAACCCGTTCCATTGGTGCTAGATGAACGAACGTCTCTCCACTTGCTCAGTTCTGAGAGATATGAGTGTGTGAAAGCAGTCCTTCACCTATCTTGTTGGGAACACAAAGTTTCTTTTCAGTTGCAAACTCCTTTCCATACATATATATGGGGAGGTACTTGCTCCAACTCGGTTTTAGAGTGAAAACTGCAGGAACTTCAAACCGGCACTAGGAAACATACTGAGAAAGCAGAGAAAAAGTGTCTCCTGCAACCCGTTCCCTTGGTGCTAGATGAACGAACGTCTCTGTACACGCTCAGTTCTGAGAGATAATTGTGTGTGAAAGCCGTCCTTCACCTAGCTTGTTGGGACCACAAAGTTTCTTTTCAGTTGAAAACTCCACTCCATACATATATATGGGGAGGTACTAGCTCCAACTCGGTTTTACAGTGAAAACTGCAGGAACTTCAAACCGGCACTAGGAAACAGACTGAGAAAGCAGAGAAAAAGTGTCTCCTGCAACCCGTTCCCTTGGTGCTAGATGAACGAACGTCTCTCCAATTGCTCAGTACTGAGAGATTAGTGTGTGTGAAAGCCGTCCTTTACATAACTTGTTGGTAACACAAAGTTTCTTTTCATTTGCAAACTCCATTCCATACATATATATGGGGAGGTACTAGCTCCAAATCGGTTTTACAGTGAAAGCTGCAGGAAATTCTAACCGGCACTAGGAAACAGACAAAGAAAGCAGAGAAAAATTTTCTCCTGCATACCGTTCCCTTGGTGCTAGATGAACGAACGTCTCTCCACTTGTTCAGTTCTGAGAGACAAGTGGGTTTGAAAGCATTCCTTCAATTAGCTTGTTGGGAACACAAAGTTTCTTTTCAGTAGCAAACTCCACTCCATACATATATATGGAGAGGTACTAGCTCCAACTCTGTTTTACAGTGAAAACTGCAGGAACTTCAAACCGGCACTAGGAAACAGACTGAGAAAGCAGAGAAAAAGTTTCTCCTGCAACCCGTTCCCTTGGTGCTAGATGAACGAAAGTCTCTGTATACGCTCAGTTCTGAGAGATAAGTGTGTGTGAAAGCCGTCCTTCAACTATCTTGTTGGGAACACAAAGTTTCTTTTCAGTTGCAAACTCCACTCCATAAATATATATGGGGATGTACTAGCTCCAACTCGGTTTTACAGTGAAAACTGCAGGAACTTCAAACCGGCACTAGGAAACAGACTGAGAAAGCAGAGAAAAAGTGTCCCCTGCAACCCTTTCCCTTGGTACTAGATGAACGAACGTCTCTCCACTTGCTCAGTTCTGAGAGTTAAATATGTGTGAAAGCCGTCCTTCACCTAGCTTGTTGGGAACACAAAGTTTCTTTTAAGTAGCAAACTCCACTCCATAAATATATATGAGGTTGTACTAGCTCCAACTCGGTTTTACCGTGAAAACTGCAGGAACTTCAATCCGGAACTAGGAAAAAGACTGAGAATCCAGAGTAAAAGTTTCTCCTGCAACCCGTTCCTTTTGTGCTAGATGAACGAACGTCTCTGTACACGCTCAGTTCTGAAAGATATGTGTGTGTGAAAGCCTTCCTTCACCTAGCTTGTTGGGAACACAAAGTTTCTTTTAAGTTGCAAACTCCATTCCATACATATATATTGGGAGGTACTAGCTCCAACTCGGTTTTACACTGAAAACTGCAGGATCTTCAAACCGGCACCAGGAAACAGACTGAGAAAGCAGAGAAAATGTGTCTCCTGCAACCCGTTCCCTTGGTGCTAGATAAAAGATCGTCTCTCCACTTGCTCAGTTCTGAGAGATAAGTGTGTGTGACAGCCATACTTCACCTAGCTTGTTGGGAACACAAAGTTTCTTTTCAGTTGCAAACTCCATTCCATACATATATATGGGGAGGTTCTAGCTCCAACTCGGTTTTACAGTGAAAACTGCAGGAACTTCAAACCGGCACTAGGAAAAAGACTGAGAAAGCAGAGAAAATGTGTCTCCTGCATCCCGTTCCCTTGGTGCTAGATGAACGAACGTCTCTCCACTTGCTCAGTTCTGAGAGATATGAGTGTGTTAAAGCCGTCCTTCACCTAGCTTTTTGAGGACACAAAGTTTCTTTTCAGTTGCAAACTCCATTCCATACATATATATTGGGAGGTACTAGCTCCAACTCGGTTTTACAGTGAAAACTACAGGAACTTCAAACCGGCACTAGGAAACAGACTGAGAAAGCAGAGAAAAAGTGTCTCTCGCAACCCGTTCCCTTGTTGCTAGATGAACGAACGTCTCTGTACACGCTCAGTTCTGACAGATAATTGTGTGTGAAAGCCGTCCTTCACCTAGCTTGTTGGGACCACAAAGATTCTTTTCACTTGCAAACTCCACTCCATACATATATATGGGGAGGTACTTGCTCCAAATCTGTTTTACATTGAAAACTGCATGAACTTCAAACCGACATTAGGAATCAGACTGAGAAAGCAGAGAAAAAGTGTCTCCTGCATCCCGTTCCATTGGTGCTAGATGAACGAAAGTCTCTCCACTTGCTCAGATCTGAGAGATAAGTGTGTGTGAAAGCCGTCCTTCACCTATCTTGTTGGGAACACAAAGTTTCTTTTCAGTTGCAAACTCCACTCCATAATTATATATGGGGATGTACTAGCTCCAACTCTGTTTTACAGTGAAAACTGCAGGAACTTCAAACCGGCACTAGGAAACAGACTGAGAAAGCAGAGAAAAAGTGTCTCCTGCAACCCGTTCCCTTGGTGCTAGATGAACGAACGTCTTTGTACACGCTCAGTTCTGAGAGATAATTGTGTGTGAAAGCCGTCCTTCACCTAGCTTGTAGGGACCACAAAGTTTCTTTTCAGTTGAAAACTCCACTCCATACATATATATGGCGAGGTACTAGCTCCAACTCGGTGTTACAGTGAAAACTGCAGGAACTTCAAACCGGCACTAGGAAACAGACTGAGAAAGCAGAGAAAAATTGTCTCCTGCAACCCGTTCCCTTGGTGCTAGATGAACGAACGTCTCTGCAATTACTCAGTACTGAGAGATTAGTGTGTGTGAAAGCCGTCCTTCACCTATCTTGTTGGGAACACAAAGTTTCTTTTCAGTTGCAAACTCCACTCCATAAATATATATGGGGATGTACTAGCTCCAACTCGGTTTTACAGTGAAAACAGCAGGAACTTCAAACCGGCACTAGGAAACAGACTGAGAAAGCAGAGAAAAAGTGTCCCCTGCAACCCTTTCCCTTGGTACTAGATGAACGAACGTCTCTCCACTTGCTCAGTTCTGAGAGTTAAATATGTGTGAAAGCCGTCCTTCACCTAGCTTGTTGGGAACACAAAGTTTCTTTTAAGTTGCAAACTCCATTCCATACATATATATTGGGAGGTACTAGCTCCAACTCGGTTTTACAGTGAAAACTGCAGGAACTTCAAACCGGCACTAGGAAACAGACTGAGAAAGCAGAGAAAAAGTGTCTCCTGCAACCCGTTCCCTTGGTGCTAGATAAACGATCGTCTCTCCACTTGCTCAGTTCTGAGAAATAAGTGTGTGTGACAGCCGTACTTCACCTAGCTTGTTCGGAACACAAAGTTTCTTTTCAGTTGCAAACTCCATTCCATATATATATATGGGGAGGTACTAGATCCAACTCGGTTTTACAGTGAAAACTGCAGGAACTTCAAACCGGCACTAGGAAAAAGACTGAGAAAGCAGAGAAAATGTGTCTCCTGCAACCCGTTCCCTTGGTGCTAGATGAACGAACGTCTCTCCACTTGCTCAGTTCTGAGAGATATGAGTGTGTGAAAGCCGTCCTTCACCTAGCTTGTTGAGAACACAAAGTTTCTTTTCAGTTGCAAACTCCTTTCCATACATATATATGGGGAGGTACTAGCTCCAACTCGGTTTTACAGTCAAAACTGCAGGAACATCATACCGGCACTAGGAAACAGACTGAGAAAGCAGAGAAAAAGTGTCTCCTGCAAACCGTTCCCTTGGTGCTAGATGAACGATCTTCTCTCCACTTTTCAATTCTGAGAGATAAGTGTGTGTGAAAGCCGTCCTTCACCTAGCTTGTTGGGACCACAAAGTTTCTTTTCAGTTGCAAACTCCTTTCCATACATATATATGGGGAGGTACTAGCTCCAACTCGGTTTTACAGTGAAAGCTGCAGGAAATTCTAACCGGCACTAGGAAACAGACAAAGAAAGCAGAGAAAAATTTTCTCTTGCATACCGTTCCCTTGGTGCTAGATGAACGAACTTCTCTACACTTGTTCAGTTCTGAGAGACAAGTGGGTTTGAAAGCCTTCCTTCAATTAGCTTGTTGGGAACACAAAGTTTTTTTTCAGTAGCAAACTCCACTCCATACATATATATGGAGATGTACTAGCTCCAACTCGGTTTTACAGTGAAAACTGCAGGAACTTCAAACCGGCACTAGGAAACAGACTGAGAAAGCAGAGAAAAAGTGTCTCCTGCAACCCGTTCCCTTGGTGCTAGATGAACGAACGTCTCTGTACACGCTCAGTTCTGAGAGAT
Organism: Camelus dromedarius; assembly: GCF_036321535.1. Taxonomy (NCBI): domain Eukaryota; kingdom Metazoa; phylum Chordata; class Mammalia; order Artiodactyla; family Camelidae; genus Camelus; species Camelus dromedarius. The sequence continues at coordinate 492,288 of NW_026989793.1, read as the reverse complement.
AAGTGTGTGTGAAAGCCGTCCTTCACCTATCTTGTTGGGAACACAAAGTTTCTTTTCAGTTGCAAACTCCACTCCATAAATATATATGGGGATGTACTAGCTCCAACTCGGTTTTACAGTGAAAACTGCAGGAACTTCAAACCGACATTAGGAATCAGACTGAGAAAGCAGAGAAAAAGTGTCCCCTGCAACCCGTTCCCTTGGTGCTAGATGAACGAACGTCTCACCAATTGCTCAGTTCTGAGAGATAAGTGTGTGTGAAAGCCGTCCTTCAACTTGCTTGTAGGGAACACAAAGTTTCTTTTCAGTTGCAAACTCCATTCCATACATATATATGGGGAGATACTAGCTCCAACCCGGTTTTACAGTGAAAACTGCAGGAACTTCAAACCGGCACTAGGAAACAGACTGAGAATGCAGAGAAAAATTGTCTCCTGCCACCCGTTCCCTTGGTGCTAGATGAACGAACGTCTCTGTACACGCTCAGTTCTGAGAGATAAGTGTGTGTGAAAGCCGTCCTTCACCTAGCTTGTTGGGACCACAAAGTTTCTTTTCAGTTGCAAACTCCACTCCATACATATATATGGGGATGTACTAGCTCCAACTCGGTTTTACAGTGAAAACTGCAGGAACTTCAAACCGGCACTAGGAAACAGACTGAGAAAGCAGAGAAAAAGTTTCTCCTGCAACCCGTTCCCTTGGTGCTAGATGAATGAACGTCTCTGTACACGCTCAGTTCTGAGAGATAATTGTGTGTGAAAGCCGTCCTTCACCTAGCTTGTTTGGAACACAAAGTTTCTTTTCAGTTGCAAACTCCACTCCATACATATATATGGGGAGGTACTAGCTCCAACTCGGTTTTACAGTGAAAACTGCAGGAACTTCAAACCTGCACTAGGAAACAGACTGGAAAGTAGAGAAAAATTGTCTCCCGCAACCCGTTCCCTTGGTGCTAGATGAACGAACGTCTCTCCACTTGCTCAGTTCTGAGAGATAAGTGTGTGTGAAAGCCGTCCTTCACCTAGCTTGTTGGGAACACAAAGTTTCTTTTCAGTTGTAACTCCACTCCATACATATATGTGGGGATGTACTAGCTCCAACTCGGTTTTACAGTGAAAACTGCAAGAACTTCAAGCCAGCACTAGGAAACCGAATAAGAATCCATTATAAGTGTTTCTACTGAACCCACTCCCTTTTGTTAGTTGAACAAATGTCTCTCTATATGTTGAATATTGAGTGTTAAGTTTTTGGTAAGTCTTCAATGTTCTAAATTGTTTAGAACACATTTTTTTTCTGTTGTAATCTGCACTACATACATATATATGGTGATTAGTAGCTCCAACTCAGCTTTACAGAAAAACTTCATGATATTTGCCCGGATCTAGGATAAGATACTGATAAACCAGGGTAATTTTTTCTACTACAGTCCATTCCATTTATACTGGATAATAGAACTTCTCTTCTCATTCTCAATTCTGACAGATAAATATTTGTGCATGGCATCAGAAAGCTTAATTGTTGGAAAAACCGTTTCTTTTCAGTGTGTAAATACACTACATGCATATATATGGGAAAGTACTAGCTCCAAGTCGATTTTACAGTGAAAACTGCGTGAACTTCAAAGTGTCACTCTGAATCATACTGTGAGTCCAGGGTATGTGATTCTATTTCAACCCTTTTCCTTTTTATATATGAACGAACTTCTCTCCACTTGCACAATTCTGAGTGTTAAGTGTGTGTGAAAGTCTTCAATTAAATTTCTTGGGAACACACAGTTTCTTATGAGTGGTATAATTCACTACATTTGTATAAATTTGGAGATACTAGTTACAACTCGTATTTACAATGAAAACTGCATGAACTTCAAACCAGCACTAGGAAGCATAGTCAGAATCCAGTGTAGGTGTTTCTCCTGCACACCATTCCCTTTATGCTAGACAAATGAATATCTCTCCACATTCTCAATATTCAAAACTGAATGAGTGTTGAAGCCATCCTTCATCTACCTTGTTGATAACCCAGAGTTTCAGTCCAATGGAAATTACTTTTCTTTCATATATATAGGAACTTTCTAGCATGGACTCGGTTTTATACTGTAAACTTCTTTTATTTGAAACCGGCTTTGAGAAACATGCTGACAACTCATAGAATCTGTTTCTGTATATCACTTAACCTTCAATGCTGGATGAAAAAACTCCTCTCCACAGGCTTACTTCTGACATCTGAATTTGTTTTGGAGACGACCTTCACTTAACTTGTTTGAAAACCAGAGGTTCTGTTGTAGGGGAACTAAGCTACTTACGTATCTAAGGGCAGGCGCTCACTCCAACGTGGTTTTCCACACTAAATCGCTTTTACATTGAAAAAGGCGTTAGGAAACATGCTTACAAATCAGAGAATTTGTGTCTAGAATACCTCTGCCTTTTATGCTGCATGAAGGAACGCCTCTCAACATGCTCAATTATCAGATCTGTACGAGTGTGAAAGCCGTTCTTCACCTAAGTTTTTGGAAAACCAGTGTTTCAGTCCAAGGTAAACTACTCTGCTTTCCAATATATGGGGATGTACTAGCATGAACTCGATTTTTCACTGCAATCGGCTTTTACTTGAAACCGGCTTTGAGAAACATGCTGAGAAATCAGAGTACTTGTTTCTGTATGTAACTTAACCTTCAAGGCTGGATGAAAGAAGCCTCTCCACAAGCTCACTTTTGACATCTGAATTTCTCTTGGAGCAGTCCTTCACCTAACTTGTTGGAACCCCAGAGTTTCTTGTATAGGGTAACTACGCTACTTACATTTGTAAGGGGGGGCTTTCGCTCCAACTTCGTTTTCCAGATCAAACCGCTTTTACATTGAAACCGGCATAAGAAACACGGTCAGAAATCAGAGAATGTGTGTCTAGAAGTCCCTCTGCCTTTTATGCTGGATGAAGGAATGCCTCTCCACATGCTCAATTTTCAGGAATATAGGAGTGTGGAAGCCACCTTTCACCTAGCTTGTTGGAAACCCAGATTTTCAGTCCAAGGTAAACTTCGCTGCTTTCATATATATGGGGACGTACTAGCACGAACTCAGTTTTTCACTGCAAACCGCTTTTACTTGAAACCGGGTTTAAGAAATATACTGAGAAATCAGAGAACGTGTTTGTACATCTCACTCTGCCTTTTATGTTTACTGTGAAACGGTGGTTTGAAAGAAAAATCACTTTGCTTTGGTAAACTGCTTTGAATCGAGTTCCTCCGCTTTGATATGTAAATTGGGTAGTTCCCGTTTTCCAGAAGCTCTGGTTTTCCAACAGGTTAGGAGAAGGACGTCTCCAACACAAATTCAAGTGTCAGAAGTGATCTTGTGGAAAGGCGTTCTTTCATCCAGCATTGAAGGTTAAGTGACATACAGAAATACTTACTCTGAATTCTCAGCATGTTTCCTAATGCCAGTTTCTAAGGAAGAGTGGTTTGCTGTGGAAAACCACTTTGGAGAGAGAGCGTCTGCTTAGATATGTAAGCAGCGTAGTTCCCCTAGACCAGAAACCCTTGTTTTCGAAGAAGTTATGTGAATGGCTCCAACTCACATTTAGATGTCAGAAGTGAGCATGTTGGGAGGCGTTCCTTCTTCCACCATTGAAGGTTAAGTGACATACTGAAACACTCACTCTGATTTCTTAGCATGTTTCTGAAATCCGTTTCAAGTAAAAACGTCTTGCAGTGGAAATGAGAGTTGGTGCTAGTTCGTTCGCATATATATGAAAGCAGCGTTGTTTCCCTAGTCCAGAAACTGTTGGTTCCCAACGAGCTAGGTGAAGGACGGCCTCCACACTTATACAGATCTGAAAATAGAGCATGTGGAGTGATGTTCTTTCATCCAGCATAAAAGGCAGAGTGACATGTAGAAACACATTCTCTGATTTCTCAGCATGTTTACTAACGCCGATTTAAAAGTAAAAGCTGTTTGTGTGGAAAACTGCATTGGAGAGAGTGCCTCCCCTTAGATATGTAAGCAGCGTAGTACCCCTAGACCAGAAAATCTTGTTTTCCAACATTTTAAGTGAAGGACGTCTCCAACACTCATCCAGCTGTCATAAGTGAGCATGTGGAGAGGCGTTCTTTCATCCTGCATTGAAGGTTAAGTGACATACTGAAACACTATCTCTGATTTCTCAGCATGTTTCTCAAAGCCGGTTTCAAGTAAAGCGGTTTGCAGTGGAAATGAGGGTTGGTGCTAGGACGTCCCCAAATATAAGAAAGCAGCGTAGTTCCCCTAGTCCTGAAACTATGGTTCCCAACAAATAGGTGAAAGAAGGCTTCCATACATATACAGATTTGAAAATAGAGCATTTGGAGTGGCGTTCTTTCATCCATCATAAAAGGCAGAGTGACATGTAGAAACACGTTCTCTGATTTCTCAGCGTGTTTACTAACGCTGGTTTCAAAGTAAAAGTGGTTTGCTTAGGAAAACCGCGTTGGAGCGACTGCCTCCGGTTACATTTGTAAGTAGCTTAGTTCCCCTAGACCAGAAACTCTGGGCTTCCAACAAGTAAGGTGAAGGACACCTCCAACACACATTCAAATGTCAGAAGTTATCATGTGGAGAGGCGTTCTTTCGTCCAGCATTGACGGTTAAGTGACATACAGAAACACTTACTCTGATTTCTCAGTGTTTTTTTCAGAGCCGGTTGCAAGTAAACATGGTTTGCAGTGAAAAACCGTTTTGGTACTAATGCATCCCCATAGATATGTATGTAGCGTAGTTTCCCTACCCCAGAAACTGTGGGTTCCCAATTAGCTAGTTGAAGGACAGCTTCCAAACTCATACATTATCTAAAAATTGAGCATGTGTTGTGGAGTTCTTTCATACAGCATAAAAGGTGGAGTGACATATAGAAACACTAACTCTGATTTCTCAGCATGATTCTGAAAGCTGGTTTCAAGTAAAAGCTCTTTGGAATGGAAAAGCCAACTGGAGCTTGTGCCTCACCTTATATAAGTAAGTACCGTAATTCCCCGAGACCAGAAACTGGGTTCTCAAAAACCTAGGTGAAAGTTGGCTTCCACTCACATATGTTTCCAAAATGGAACAAGTGTAGAAGAATTCCTTTGTCTCACCTAAACAGCAAGGCTAAATCTCAAGCACTTACCATGATTTCTCTGCATGTTTACTTGAGTAGATTTAAAGCTAAAAGCATTTTCGCTCAGATACCTAGTTAGAGCTTATTCCTGCTGTTATATATATCGGTCGGGCAGTGCCCCAACACCACAATTCTGTTTTCCAGCAGTGTTGGTGAAGGGTGGCTTCCACACATATTCAGTTTTCTCTCATCCTCATTCTTCTGCTTAGACATCAATGCAGGTTGTGTATTGTGGAAGCCAAGGAAATTTTTTTTCATTTAGGGTCAGCCTCGGAGAAAACTGAGACCTGCTTCTGCTTCTTTTCCCTGCTAGATTTCCTCTTGGTGCATTACCAATCCTCAAGAGTGAGTTCCTTTAACCAAGTAATTATTTCAAAAAAATGAGCAGGTTTCCATATGGCCATTACTTCTTTTATATTCTTGCTTTTTAATACCTCTCTTCCATCTCTTTATCTCCAGGTGTCTTATTTCTATGTCCTTTGGTTTGGGCTGATGGCTAATCAGCATTAGTGTAGAAATTGTTGCTTGATATTACTGATCTATATTCTTTCCATGGATATTTGATTTATCATTGGATTTTAGGGAAGATAGTTTCTTTAAAAAATCTCTGGTAAGTAACTTGCGGAGGACCCTGATTCTGTTGGTCTAGAACTATAATGCTTAATTTCTGAATAAGTGATACTTTCACAGAGCTCAAAATTCCAAAGGTTTGCGTGTCACCTCTGTCCCGAAGACTTTCAAACTTTTCTTTGGGGGCACTCAGAACTGAGTGTGTGTGTGTGTGTGTGTGTGTGTGTGTGTGTGTGTGTGTGTGTGTGTGTTTGTGTGTGTGTGTGTGTCCTTCTGGACTTAGTTTAGCCTGAAATGAGCAAAGGCAAGTACCCCCCATTTTACACAATCAATAGACGACTTTCACAATTTGATACCTTTTAAAAATATATGAACTGTAATGTTGTAGAATTTTACAAGAGGCAGTGACCTTCAGGACTGTCAGCAATGGAGGCAGAACAGTTGGAGGGACAGCAGGTGCTCGTGCTCAGTGGCTGAAGTCACACAACATCCACGGCCACCTCTGGTTAATCTTATAGAGTGGGTGCTGTCTGCAGGCTTTCAGGGCTGTGCCCCCTCCCCACCATACATATATATTAGGAAAAGTGGTGAGCCTCAGTATGAGAAACAATAAAGAATTAGTAGGGGAAATTGAGTTTATTGTTTTTAAAAGAAAAATTAACATCCAGGTAGTTTAATTTCAGCTCCTAATAGACTGATGTGTTGACATTCACAAGGATGCGTAAACACCTGCAAGATCATGGGGCAGGACCGGAGACTCTGAAGCAGCAATCACCACACACAACTTCCACTGCTGTCCTTGATAGCCTTATAGAATTACTTGATTAAGAAAAGGCCATAGATTTTAAATATCATCATTTTGAGAAACCAGTACTTTTGAAATCTTATATACTAATGTAACTGAATTGGATAAAGAAATGTTAAATGTGTAATAAAACATCCAAAGAGGTAATGATTACTGAAAACACCACAAATTGAAGAGGACCACAGCATAATGTGCATATATATTTTAATGATCTGGAAGAATCAGCTCAGCAGTCTATTCGAGACATCTAGAGATGATGTCAAAAGTGGGTGTCCTTGGATAGCTTTTTGTGAATGTTAGAGTGAAGTCAGGGTCAGGTACACAAAATTAGTTTAAAAACAAAAGGTGAACCAGATTTCTTTTCAAAAATCTATTGTGTCTTGTTAGAAATCATCAAATCCAGTGTCAAGGGAAGGAAAAAAAAAACCTAGTGACCACGTGACTGTTTCAGGAGCTGGTAGTAAAATGACAGTTGACAATTGTGTAAATTAGATATGATCTTGATGTCCAACTGACCCAAAGATTTTTAGTCCATGTGCCAATAATATATCAAGGAATAAATAGTGATATATGTTTTATCAGCTCTGTTATCCCCCCTTCAAGCCTGCATTTTGATTGGGAAACTAAGAACTTCTACTGCAGGGAGGGGGATTTTCAAAAATGGAGTGTCCCCCAACCGAGAAAATTAAGAAAATGTAGCCATACACTGTAGAGACACAGGGAGATCTGTTGAGCCAGATGACACTTGCTTTACTGTCAACTAGTGGAGGTGCAGCTTTTTGAAGACTTGGGTACCACGTTGCTGCCTTTCTCAAGGTATTGCCGACGGCTCTTGAGAAGCGATGAAGTGAGGCCAAGGAATTAGCCTCCGAATGCCCTTTGCCATGGATGTTGTCTCTATTCGCCACTTTTAAGCTTTAGCTTAGACAAGTTGCCGTGTCTTGCCAAGTGAGCTAAATACAGTAAGTACATCTTGAAGCACACGACTCTTTCCTCCTCACTGCAGCAGAGGACCTCTGCATTGGAGCATCCTGAGATGTCATCAATTGTCATTTTTTATGTTCGGAATCAGTAAGGATGCTATGTCCACATGGATGAGGAGGGTAAGATTTCATTCTCTAAAGTGGCAATGATGGGTTGACCTTTTCACTTAAAGGGTCTCACATCAACAAATGCGTGTCTGTTCTGGACCAAGAAGAAACAAGTGTTTGAAAAAGAATAGCTTGAAAGGTCAGTGGGACATGTCAGGCATCTTCTTCATGTCCTCAAGTTCGGGTATCCAACATGGTTTTCCTATCCTGAGTGATACTGACAATTTGCCGTGCTCTGTGCCACATGTATACCAAAGGCTTTCCTAAATAAAATATCTAGAAATGGTAACATTCTTGATATGTGTTAAACCGGGGGATGTGAAGGATTTAAAATTAGTCCCTAATGTGCATTGATTTTTTTAAAGACATCAATTTTATAGAAACTTTTGAAGAATTAAAGTGACAGAAAATTACAAAGCACCTTTTCCTTCTGGTAAGAAAGGGTTCTGTATTCCTTTATTGATGAATGTAACATAGAATCAGTACTAATATTGTTTGTATTGTACTTAGTGTTTACAGAGTGATTCACAGATATTCTCCTATTTCATCTGTGCAATGACCTCTGGAAGATAAGATTTCCTAGTTATGCTTTTTAATGTCTATTTTTAACTCTGTCTAAAAGCAGATTGAGCCCCATTTGCTCAATTTAGAAGGCTGGACTGATATTGTGTCAGAACATTCCATGAGGCAGAGGAAAGGAAGAGACTGGGGTTCTACATGATGGAAGCTGCTCCTGAAATGATTTGACCAGCAGTCTTATCCATTTTTCCCAAGGCTGGAAACAAAACATAACCCAAGACAAGGAAAACAAGGATCCCATGTGACTCCAGCCTTGGCACGTAGAGTCACTGCTGTCTTTCTGTGCCTTGGAGAGGAGGATGCTTTGGGACTGTGTTCTACAAACTCTGTTTTGTTTATCTCCACAGTGTCTTGTTTTACTGGCATATGCTGTAACTTGATTTAAATTTCATAGCTTTAAAACAAAAATCAAGATCTCTTTATCATTTATTAACTATTTGGTAAAGAGTTTTTGGTGAATATTGAACTTTATTATTAGGTCTTACCATGGCAATGCACAACACCTAGTTCCCCAGATAACAGCAGTGGCTTAAACATGCTAAAATTGTATTTCCCTCTTACATAAAGAAGTCAAGCAATCGGTAGCCCAGGGCTGGTTTGCATGATGGCCCCTGGGTCAGAGAACAAGATGCCTGTTATCTTCAGCCCATCAACCTGATGGCCCAAAGTGGCTGCCTGAGGGTCAACCATCAGGTCCACATTCCAGGCAGCAGAGAGGAGGGAAGAAAGGTGCTTCAGTTCCCTTTTGGGATGGTTCTGTAAAGTCCCAGGTAGCTTTCCTGCTTTTATCTTGCTTTAGACAGAGGGCTGAGAGACAGCTTGCTATGAGGTAAGCTCAACTCAGGACCAGCCTTCTCCCTCGAGGGGAGGGGAGGGAGTGCGCGGGGAGGAACCGATCATCCTGCACATGGTGTAAGACACCACGATGAGCCGCCGGGGGCCTCTGCAGTCCGCCCATTGCTTTGGGCTGCACTGAGCGGTTGGTAACGGTTGAGATTTTCACGTAGAGGTGCGTGTATGCTTGAACAATTGCTCGGTTCATTTAAACTAGTGGCTACCAGAGCACGTTGGAGAACACATTTGTTCTCACCTTCTAGCCAGTGACCCTCCCGCCAGGTTGCTGTCCTGCTGTTCATTTCCACGTTATTTTCCAAGACTTCCAGAGGAAATGTAAGCAGCCTGATGCTCAAATGCTTTTCTGTGTGATTCCCCCCTTGTTCTTTGAAGGAAAAACAAATTGCCTAGAGAAGAGTGGACAAAATTCCAACCCTCCATTTCTTTAAAGCTCTGAGATTTGGTGTTAGGAAATAGAAGAAAATTCCAGAAACACCGTTAAGAAACATTATTTCTTTCAAATGTGATTTTTAACAGCAAAGGACAATATAATTTATAGAACAACTTTTAAGACAATTGAATTGGCAGTAAGTTCACATAATGAAACTTCCAACAAGTCTTTATATTTCTCCTGGAAATTCCTTGGCTATTGGTGTAAATTATTAATAATTAATATCAGCTTTCTATTCTTTCTCTTCCTGTAGTTGTAGAGTTACATGAAAATAGCTTGTTGTGTCACTGAGAAAGCCTCCTGGTCAGCCTTCTAGTTAAACAGCTTGTGTGCGTTTCGGTGGCAGGTGTGCTAAATAGTAGTTTTCAGGCCCTTGAGGGATGCCCATCACACCAGCACTGTGGGAGCCTATTTCTCACCCACGACCAGGTGAGACCCTCCTTTCCTCCACTGCCTCGCCCAGCCCCCCGCATTCTGGTTATTTCTCACCACCCAATTTCATCAGATTCAGCCCTGCACAAGCAGAACAAGTCTTGGTTTCTCAAAGACCAGGATCTTAGTTCTAGGTTTTCTGTTAAAGGACAGTGTATAAAATCAGGCAAATTTATGTGTCTATTGAGGCCTCGGGATCTCTGCAATTAAAACAAGAAGTTGAGTTACAATACTATTCTTTTCCACTTCTGAATTTCTATAACTCCACACAATAGCTTTTTTATTAATTAGCTAAAAATTTTTCCAGAATATATTTTCCTAAGATTCACAAATATCTGTTACTTTATATTTAAAGATGCTATATTTAAAAAATGGAATAATTATTTACTTTTAAAAAGTAATTTAAGTCAAGAAATGTTTGATACTGAAAGTTTACTATGAGTTCAAGTATGTAAGCTTAATTTTTGTGGTACTGTCGTTAAAACACACAACGTGAGAGTTGTGGGTTAAGTTTTATCTGGGGCAAAATGAGGACCAGAGCCCAGGTGTCAGCATCTCAGAGAGCTCGGAGGAACTGCTCTGAATTTGAGGGGGAGTTCAGCATTATATGAGATTTCATTGAATGCGGGCGTGCAGTCAAGTGTACGTTAAGTCAGAGGCTGCTGCTATTCGAGGAACAGGTGTCTCTGTTAATGATTTTAGTGCTTTTCTAGATAGGAGGATATGCAAGAATTTGGGCTCATAAAATTTCCTGAAAATGTCTAACTATCTGAAAGATTTTCTGCCCATTTTCCCAGAGCACAGAGCGCCCCATTCCTGATCTCCACCCTGAACTACTTTCAGAGGGTGTTCAAGGTCAGCAGCTGCAGTGGCTCATGACTTAATCAAATCAGAGGCAGATGACAAGTGCCAATTTTTAGTTGACAATATGTATATATTGTAGGAAAAAATGTTACTTTCCAACCCTACCCCTGTTTTACTTTTAGTTAGAGGTCAACTGATAACTGTTAGATAACTTAAGTCAGATGAGGGGTGAAGGAGTCGTCTCGTGAGCCGGCCAGTGCTCTATGTCAGCCTCCTTGATCACATTCAATTTTCTTTCTGTTCAAACAGCATGCATCTGATTTTATGAAGTTTGGAGACTGTCCTGAGCACATGGGGTCTGGAAGTGGCCCTGTTCCTGTGGTCTTTGTTTATTCTGTGAATTATGGTGTGAATCTTTATGTGCCCAAGCTTCATCATAATTTCAAACTTTAAGGATTTAAATATGGGAGATGGATGCCAAGTTCTGGGAATAGATTTTCAGGATAACAGCCAGGGTTGGTAAAAAGTAGGGAGAATGGATACAGCCTTTAAAAAAGAAAAGTTATTTTACAATTTCTGACAGATAAATTAAAGTCCTTGTTGGGATTCTATCAGGAATGTTTAATTGGGAGACCTACCTCCCATTTTCATGAAATAAAATAATTTTATTATTTGTTTAGTGCCTACTGTCTAACAAATAAGTATCCCCTTTGCATATATTTTTATCATTTAATCTCTACAAAGATTCCCTGGAGAACACACGTGTCACAGGTGAGGGAACCAATATCATCCAGGGTAAGTGGCTGGAAGGCAGATGGGTTGGAGGGCTTACCCTCCTTCAGGCTGAGACAGAGACACCAAGGTTTATTGACAAGCTTGTTGTTGAAGTTGTTTATTTAATACTTTGCTTCCTTGATGAATTGGATCTCTTGAAATTGTTTATGTCTGGCTTATCTTCCCCTCTCTCCTCTGCCTCAGGACTTCTCCTCGTAAGTAGTATGAATTCAGCCTGAGCTGATTCAGGAAAATCAGAAAATAAAAAATTAGCTCACACAAATGACTTCTTAGTCCTTGTAATTCAGTACTTCCTAAAATTCTCAGAAACGCAAGGAAGGTGTGTTACCTCGGGGACTGAGTGCATTTGAAGAGTGAGAAATGTTAAGTGTGATATGGTAAAGGCGCAGGCTCTATAGACAAAGATCCGGGTTTGGGTACTGGCTCCATCAAGTACTGGAAACATGACCACCTACAGCCTCAGTTTCTTCATGTGTTAAATGGGCTGATGGAGCTCACGTCCAAGTGGTCAGGTCAAAATGAGATGGTACGAGTGACTCTCAGGCAGAATGCTTGGCAAAGTGCTAGTTGCTCTTGCTGGTTTATAATGTCCTCTTAGGTAATTCCGTTGTCCATTGGCTTGAGAATACCTCCTCATTTCATTTAAGAAAAATAGCATACCTTAAGAATTTTAAAATAAGGAATGAAGATTTACTGATTAATGCTGGGTGTATTTTTATAGGTCATTTATTAAAAAAAAAAGTAGGAGTTCTCTAAAGAGAATTTATTCAGTGTGCCTAGAATATGATTCAGTTAAAAATGGTTTTCCTTTAAATACTTTTCAGAAATTTTCTGTGATATTTTTCTTGAAAAGTACTTGAAGATTTCTGAGGAGGTTTTACATTTAGAAAAGTTTATTCTTGTAACAATTGACACATTAAATAAATGATTCATATCCCTGGACAGCATAAAGCACTGGCTTTTTTTTTTTAATATATATAATTTTGGTGGTTAGTTCTATGACATTTTATTGGGTAGAACTATCTCCCATTTCCATTTTACAGGCAGAGAAGATGAGTCATACGATACTCACTATACAAGAGAAGCAGAGGCTGATTAATTTGGGCAGAAGTGTAAAAGGGTGTGGAGAAAAAAATCGTTGACTCACAAACTGGACGCATTCTGTGGTGCTGTGCAGCTGAAACGGATTTGATTTTGCTTCTGGGTTGTCCTAGGTTTTGGCACATGTGCCTGGAAATGTCTGTCGGGCAAAGATGCTTATTTAAGAAGGTTGTCATTGTAAATGTTCTTAAGAGTATTAAATAAATTCCACAGCAAATAAATGAACATGTTTGGAAGGTTTTCCACCCTCATGTAATTTCCAGAAAACAGACATGATTCACTTGCTAAACCAAACACACAGGTACAGTAATGAGCCTGGCTCACATGACTGGACAGCACGGAGGGAGCCTCATCTATTGGCGTGGGTTACGCTGCAGGAAGCGCAACTGAAATTTTAATTAGAATTTATTTACAGCGAGTGCTGCTTCCGCGTTTTTCTCCCCAAAGTAAGGAAGCGCCCTCAATGCCTGGCCATTAGTCTGCAGAGTCCCGCGGCTCACACACTCCCCTGCTCATCAGGAGGCTGATGGAGGCAGTTTGCTTAGACACACTTAGCTACACTCGCAGCGGGGATCATCAGTCTCTTCTGTGTGTTGATCTCCACGTGCAGGGGAGAAAATCGACTTTTGCTGCCGACAAACGCTAATTGACTACCAGTTGTTTCAGAGGGACTGTGATGTTGAAAACTGGTGTCCCATTCATTTTTATATGTTGGATGCTGACAAATTTCACGGCATCACCTTCACGGTAAGTACACCCACCAGGGAGGGTGTCGGAGTTTGAATCTGTGTGTTTTAGTATTCAGATCCTGGCACTGGTCAGTTTACAGTGTTCTCGCTGGGTTTGGGAGACTGTTTCTGGAGCGATTTCTTTGGCTTCCAATAAATTTGCAAAGCCGTCTCCTTCAGTCGATTTCTGATGAGTTGAGTTGGGAGGGGCATGTGAAATTGGGGCGGGCAGAGAGGTGCAATGAAAACTAGCCACCATCTGGTTACCTTTCATTTTTTGTGGGCCAAAAATGCTTGTCTTCTTTTCTTTTCTCCTCAATTCATCCCTTCAGGTCAGGGAGTCGTCTTCAAGAATTTCTTCCTAAAATGTAAAGTAATGATGAAGGCAGTGTGTTTCTGTGGTTGATTTCATTTGATTTGCTTTCATTGTTAAAGATTTTCTGGTGAGGTTCTTATGAGCTCTTAAAAGCTGGAAGAGCAGCAATACCAAGGAGAGAAAGTCAGAGAAATGAGTCAGCGGCCCCTGTGAGGTCTGGGGGACGAGGGCAGGAGGTGGGGCGGAGGCAGCACCGTGGCCTCACCTGCAGCCCTGAGGGCAACGTGCGCATGTAAAGCCAGAGTCTCTTGTCACCATGTGTTCTAACAGGACTCCCACTAAAGGAATGCGAGGAAATTTGGGGAGGCCTTAACTTTTACCCTCTTGCCAAACATCTTTAATGCTGACTGTATTTATTCAAGATGACACAGAGATCACCTGCAGAGTGTGAGGAAGCGGTGCTTGCTTCCTGTCTTGCCCGCCCCAGGCTCACTCATCAGACACCTGATTCTTGCAGGCACTGCAGTGCCCGTGGGGGGAGCTCTGCTCCTCGGGGAGCTGGGCACGGCAGTGCGCACACTGAAGCCGGCCGCACCATCGCTGATCCCACTCCAAATGGTGAGATGAGCCCTTTGTGTAAGTAGTAGAGGTGGGATCCAGAGTCTTCCTGTGTTTAAGGAGTTCTGCAGTAAAGCCAACTTGGAGGAAAGAAAGAAAATGCCTACTGTTCCATGACTGTGTCCTAAGGGTTTAAAGCTCACTGTGGAGCACACGTGAGATCTCATTCAGTAAACACTCTGGGGTCTTGATTCTGACTTGTCTTGAATTTGGCATTCTCATGTTATTTCTCTTAAAATATGTCTAAGCAATCATTTTTGTTTGATGGTTATGTGTGCATAAGGGTCCTGAAGAAACTGTTGTGGATGGAAGTGTGGGTACCAGAAGGGCTGGTGGCCCTGGGGGCTGCCCGAGCTCCACACCATTTGTTACCAGCAGTCTTTCAGATTGCATCTTATTCCAGAGCTCATCAGGGCTCCCATCTCTCACTACGTGTCTTGAGAGAATATTTGTTCAGAGGGGAGGGGACGGGGTGCTTCCAAGTTTGGGTTCTGGGGTTCCCTGTCTAAAGGTGGCACTGGAACAAATCATTTATTCATGGAGTAATGAAGCCCCCCAGTCTCGTGGCTAATTGGGACTCCCTGTCCTTCTTCATTTTAGGAGCTGGAGGGCTTGGGTTAGGCCCCCAAACCTGTTTTTTGGTGAGCTTTCAGTCCTATAACTCCACCTGGGTTGTACCGTTTCAGTCACATGACTTTGATTTTTGCAGGTAGGTGTTAATCCTGGATAGTGCCTGGGACTTCCTGGTTTCCCCTACAGTAGGGACACTGAAGAAAGTTCACCCCATAAGGTGTGTTCG
Organism: Camelus dromedarius; assembly: GCF_036321535.1. NCBI lineage: Eukaryota > Metazoa > Chordata > Mammalia > Artiodactyla > Camelidae > Camelus > Camelus dromedarius. Next base: position 477,238 of record NW_026989793.1, on the reverse strand, counting down.
GGGGCCTCGAGGACAAGTAGGGACCCACAGACAGATGTCTGGATGGGTGGCGATCAGGCCCAAGTCTTGGAAGAACAGAGATTCCATTACTGTTTTAACAGTGAAATTGAAGGAGTAATTCTGGAAGGTCTGATGCAACTGAGATTAAAATTATTATATGGTTTTTATTGTTAGCAGGAGTGGTTTTTAACCCTTAGACCCAGTCCCCCCTATTGACAATAAATATTTTTTAACCTTTCTTTTCTGGTGCCCGGAAGTGAACGTCATAGAAAATGTAAAGTAACTATAAATATGATAAACAAATAGACAGGTAGATGGAAAGATGTTTTGCCTAAATTCTTATATTATGGGGTATTTTATATTCTATGCTAATTAGTGACCACTCAGGACAAAAGGCACATACAAAGGGAGTCACTTCTAATAAACTATTTTTCCAACCCTTACCTAACTGGGAAACAAGTGGCTTCAGAATGTTAGAGCACCTCCCAAGTCCCTGGGGAAATCTCCTTGTCAGAGTTACACTTGCTGATGGTGTCCTGTGCCAAGTGAAAGCAAATGCGGTTCGGAAGCTGCCCGGAGGCTGACTCCGGGGATTCCTTCTCCGTCGCAGCTGTGAGGGAGCCTTGTCTTTCCTGACCACAACCAAAGAGGCGATTTTGAATCTCTTAAAACTGCCATACCAGTGTATATCACAACCCTCAAAAGATACATTGAATAAAGTAGAAAAATTTAAGTGTCTCCTTTAGGATAGAAATAGGGTATAAAAGAAATAAATTAAAAAATTCTAGTGCCCGAATAAGTGCTACATTACACTGGCTGCATTATAAGGTTAGAAAACTTCATTACCGCTTTACATACCACATCTTGTATTTAGATTTTATTTATCTTTTTTTCCCTAAAGAAAAAACAATCATTTGATGAGTTCTTGTGTCAGAGGTGATGAGAAGAGAGCAAGTGTAAAACCGGGAATCGTGGTGCTGGTTAGTCTAAGACCATCTCCGTCACTGCGCAGATCATCTTTACTCATTTTACTGCACTTTTTGGAATCACCTTCTCACTTGGAAAAACTCCCGTGTCAGTTGGATTTGCTAGTAAAACAATTATTTTTCTTACCTAGAACATCAGTGATGTTTTCAAGATGATAAAAAAAATTTGCCCATGGCATTTAAACAGTTGCTTGTTCTCGTAACTCATGGCTCACGGTCTCGTATTTGTCACAATTGGAACTGTGTTTTCTTTCTGCAAATTCTCATTGCTTTGGTGACGCAGGGACACTTGTCCTTACTGGATGGAGTATGATAGTAGTTTTTTGCATTCTCTCCCTAAATCTGGAGTCCTGTGTTATGTTTCCTGTTAACTTAAAAAATAGGAATATTGTTATTTACCTAAATATCTAACCTCACACCAGTGGTGCATATCAAATTGGTCCAAATAGGAATTCCAATATTAAATGAAACAGTAATTTCACAACCCACTTTTCCAAAAATTTGGATTGATGGTTCAATTATACCAGGGACATTAGCTGTTTTAATTGAATCAATCATTGCTTTCTTAAATAAAATTTTCCATTCCATCTGCTCTTTTGGTTTATTGTTCTTCAGTGTTTCATTTGCTTTCTTTCCCCAAAATATATGATTTTGGCTTTTGTCATTGAAAACCCTTACTGGTTTTGCTACCTCTTGCTGGAGAGGAAGGCTTGTGACTGTTTTATAGTCACTGGTTTCATGTTTGTATGAGTGCTTAATGCCACGTTGCAGGGGTGTGGAGACCTAATGAATTGTGTACATAAAAGGCTTAGTCTACACTGAGTGCAGGGTTAGTGTTCGCAGCCCATGTCATCAGTATCATAATTAATCCATTACAATCATCCTCTATTAATCAGTGTTTTCCTTCTAACGTCTCCAGGAGAGGAAATGTAGTAGTCTAAATGCAAATCTTTGCCAAACTTTCAGTCAATTCAAAACCTTTAAAGCTTTGCTGTCAATAGGACTGTGTGCCTTCTATCCCTAATTCTGCTCCTCCTGACCCAGGACGCGGTCTCCACAGCTGATGATCCATGAGACACTGGATTCTTGGTCCCATGGCTCTGTGTGTTCTGGGACTTCTGGGGACTTCAGCACTGTTTTAGGGGCTTTGGGTCCCACCTCTTCATAGAATTGCTGAGATGAGATCTGTGGGTTCACCCTCATTCTTGACTGTATGGTGCATTTTTTCTAGAACCAACACACGCCACCGTGGCAGCACTACTTTGAACACGTGCTGGGGCAGCGTGTGCTTGTCAGTTCTTGGGTTTAAATTTTCTGTTCTAATTTCTATAATGGGGTATATTGACAGATACACTCCATGTAAACAGAAGCTCTGTGGGGTTTTCAGCAACTTCTAAGAGCATAAATATTCCTGAAGCAGCTAATCTTCCTCCCAACAATTGAGGAGCAAGCCGGCAAGTCCTGGGTGCCTGTGGCGGCCAAGCTGTGCAGCCCAGGCTGCTCACCGAGGAACAAGGAGAAAATCTTAAAAACCTACTTCCATGCTGTCTTTCACAGAATCTCAGAAATGAACGTTTTAATATCTAAAGAGGGGTGTTTTTTTTAAAAAAATTTTTATTTTTTTCCTTTTTCAGTTTTATCAGGTAGAATTTTTACAGTTCAACTTCACATACACATATTGCATGTAAATACATGTATAGAGCATACTGCAGTTTTTAGTTTACATATATGTACTAATTATTGTTTCATAAGAACAGATTAGAGCTTTAGATTTTTAAAATTAGTTACCAGAGGAATAAGGACATCTACAAAAGAATAAACAGAATATGGTAATCCAATCACAAAGGACAGTCAGATGTGCTTGCATATATTCAAGAAATCAAAACAATATTTAGTTCATTTGTGGTCTTATTATTATTGCTATTAATTTTAGATTCCCCATAAATGAAGTCATATGGCATTTTTCTTTCTCTTTCCACCCCACTTCACTTAGAATGACAGTCTTCAGGTCCATCCATATTGCTGCAAATGGCATCTTTTATGGCTGAGTAGTATTCCATTGTATATATGTATCACCTCGTCTTTATCCAGTCATGTGCTGATGGACATTTGTGTTGTTTACATGTTCCTTGTTCTATGTCCCTTCTGGCAACAATTACGGATTTTAAATATTTTCCACCTTAAAATCCTTCCTGAAGGAGATGTGGTAACTGGAATCAAAAACAGTTACAGCACAGGGTTGTTTGTGATGGCCTTGGGGGCTTGGTAGAAAGGTTGGCAGAAAGGATTTCAGATTCTGATCAAATGAGTCCTCCTCTTGTAGCCCTGCTGACCGCCTCTCTCACGGCCTGCCCTACAAGTCTGACCAGTCCCTTCTGTGAATCCTACTGTATTGTGCACAAATTTTGTCCAATTGGTGTCATCCAGTAGGGACCTTAAGTGAGGCACCCAAGCTCCTGTGTTGGTTTCTTCCATCAGCCCTTACTTCCTTGGGAGCCAGGACTGTCTCATTGCCCCAAGGATCCCTAATGCCTAGTGAGATGCATGATAAAGCTGGTACTTAATGAGCACATGGGTCAAATGGAAAAACCTGATCAAAAAAAGGCCCTCATTTTTCAGACATGCCTACTTGAGCACATAGGGTAAAATGACATGTCTTCTTGGATTTGCTGTCAAATACTTCAACAAAGGACAAATAAAAGAACAAAGGTCTGAATAAAAGAAATATGGAAAAGTTTGTGAATTCCTTAATCTGGGTGATTGGCTTATTGTACTATACTTACTCATGTATACTTAAGTTAGTTTATAATTTTACTGTCATTAGCTGAATAGCAAGTATTAATACGTATTAATTGAAATCCTTAGAACTGAACAAACTTACCCCACACAAAATCCTTAATATCCTAGTAGTTTGTCTTTCAGAAATCTTTTCCCACAAAGACAGGAAAAAAGGGAAAGGCAGATCCGTGCAGTATTTCCACGTTGTCAAAAGACCAAAGGCCGATACAAAAGAAGAGATTGTAAAAAATATAAAGAGGCTGAAATCAATGTCCGGAAAACCTAGCTAACAATCCTAAATGGCCCAACTTAACTAACCTCAGCACTGCTGCATCAAGAATGGGGCAAATAGCACCTAGTGGATTTTTTTTAATAAATAAATAATAATCCAGTTCCTACCACAGGCAATTATGATAAGACTGAGTATAATTTCTAACACCAACTAGTGTACAAATCATAATTTCTACTTGATTCAAACTGCTTCTTCTATAAAATTTGAATCTTTTTATTCTTAAGACAGATTTGTGGCCTATGACCAAGTGATAAAATTTTCAACTGGCTTGTATTAAAAAAGGTTCACCATAGTGAGAGTTTATTACATCAAGTATTCCTTTTTGGGAAACCCATGTGCCTTGTCACTCTCTTTCATAAGATTTCCTGTGGAAAATTCAATCCTTCATTCAGGAAAAGGCTGAGCAATATATCTCATGGGAAAACCTTCATAAACTGCAACACAAGAAAATGAAAATGACAGTGAGCAGCCCGTGAAGCCGGCAGACACGCAGCGCACGGCTGTGTTCCCGCCTCGAATTTCTGTAACCAGCAGGGAAAATGTGCATTTCAAGAAATAGACATAAACAATTTTCAGGACCTGAGCACACAATTTCCCTTTCAGGGTTTAGTGGGCTTCCATTTAATTCTATGAGAAATGTTTAAAACAACAGAACAACAGCTGAGATAGGGTTTAAAGTAACTTTTATGTCTTAGTGAAAATAAAGCCAACTGATAGTTATCATTTTTACTTTATTTGATCTCACTCTCTTACTTTACCTCCCCAACCTCCTCCAGAAAATGATTGTGAACATCCCCTCCTGTGTCAGAAGGCTAAGTAGAAAGTACCAATCAAATGGAGGTGTGCTTTGTTGTTTTATTTTTCAAAACAAACAAGTTTCATTCATGTGATTTAATAATTTACATCAGAAACAAAGTGTACTCAATAAATGGTAGCCAACACATGTCATCATAGCTGCTCATCAGGTTTGGCCCCACGTTACACACTTTTACATGGACATGTGCCATGTGCTGTCATGGGAAATGGTGAGTGGGGACAGGGCCTCTGCTCTCACAGGGCACACAGCCTGGTGGGGGAGGTGGTGTTCAATCATTGCCCTTTTTTTTTTAATATACTTACAAATTATGGGAAATGCTATTTTAAAAGAACAAAATGAGTCAATGAAAGTGAAAAATACAAGGACAGTATTTAGGCTGAAGGAAGACAGGGAACCTCTTTGAAGAGCTGACACTCCACTGAGACCCAAAGGACAACTCCGGTGCTGCAGGTGAAGGGCAGGGACACATTGATAAGGGGCTGATATCCAGAATATACCAAAATCTCTTTAAACTCAACAAGAAGGATGAACAACCTGATTAAAAAATGAGCAAAATTCCTGACACAGACCTCATCAAAGAAAAAATCTAGATGCCAAAGAAATCTATGGAAAGGTGCTCCACAGCATCTGTCATCAAGGGGATGCAGACTGAAACAGCGAGGTACCACTGCACACCTGTCAGAACTGCCAAAACGCAGAACGCTGACAGCACCGAATGCTGGTGAGGATGTGGAGCATAAGGAATTCTCATGCATTGCTGGTGGGAATGTAAAATGGCCCAGATACTTTGGAAGACGGTCTGGCAATTTTTTACAAAACTAAACGTACACCTAACACATGATCCGGCAACTGTGCTCCTTGGTGTTTACTCGACGAAATGGAAACTTATGTCCACACACAAAACTGCATACAGATGTTAATAGCAGCTTTATTCAAAATCACCAGAACTCAGAAGCAACTAAGCTGTTCTTCAGTAGGTGAATGGATTAACTGTGGTCCAGCCAGAAAATGGACTATTATTTGGTGCTAAAATGAAATGAGTTATCAAGGCATGGAAAGACATGGAGGAACCTTAAATGCATATTACTAAGTGAAAGAAGCCAATCTGGGAAGGTTCCGCAACTGTCTGATTCCAACTGTATGGTGTTCTGGGAAAGGGAAAACCACAGAGACTAAAAGATCAGTGGCTGTCAGAGGCTAGAGGGGAAGGAGCAATGAATGAGGTGCAGCACGGAGCATTTTAAGGTCACTAAGACAGACTACTCTGTATGATGCTGTGACGGTGGATACATGTCATTGCACATCTGTCCAAACCCACAGAGTGCACACCACCAAGTGTAAATCCTAGTGTCAAGTCTGGGCTCTGGGTGATGATGACGTGTCAGTGCAGGTTCACCCAGTGTCGCAAATGCATGCTCTGTTGAAGGCGTCAATAATGAGGAGGCTGTGGGGACAAACTGCAGTTCATACACTGAATCCAGCCCCAGACACCGCTGTTAATAAAGCTCTGTGGGTGTGTGGAATGTCCGGATGCTCTGGCGTCTGAACAGCAGAGCTGAGCAGCTGCACCAGAGATCAGGAGGTTTGCAGACCATGAAATACTTACTCCCAAGCCCTTGACAGAAAAAGTCTGCTGAGCCCTATTCTAAACGAATCAGAATTCACCCTGATGAGACAGGACAGCAGGGCCCAAACCAGGCATGGTTAATGGGACTGAAGCAATGTTTTAGTTCCAACACCTTTGCTGAAGTCCTGCAGATCCAGCGACAGACTGTAGCCAGGAAGCGTCTGCAGAAGGAGTCGGTAGCAGGCCTTCGCGCCAGGCTCCGTAATGCCGGGGGCCACGCGCTGCACGGGGGCCACCCGCTTGAAGAAGGCGGACTTGCGGTGGAAGCCGATCAACTCATAGAGCTCGGAGAGGATGCTGCACTGCTGAATTCTCTCCTAGGAATGCTGAAGCACAGGGAAAAAAGCAACAAGCATCTGAACGAAACATGTAATGGAAAAAAGACCCGTAAAAAATTTTCCCTTAAAACAGAGACCCAACGATACAGGAAGGAAGAGGAAGGCTGACTTCATGCACTGATGGGACCGGATGCAGAAATGCAGGGAAGCAGCGCTGTGCAGATGCTCCAGACCCACTCTGGGCCCCACCTTTCCGCGTTCCGCCTCTCCTTTTACTAGAAAGGTCCGTATTCCCTGAAACAGAGGAATCTGCTACCTAAACATGGGACACAGAGAAGGGAAATAGGAAAAGGACGGGAAAGTAAAGGAACAACAGTTCATCTACACCCTAGGGTTTGGGCGGGACTTTCACCAAACACACAACCTCTCAAAGCACAGAGCACACAGTGAGAGGCTGACAGAGTGACTGCGACTTCTGCTCCTTAAACACCAGCTACCTGCCAGCACACGCTGTGCCCGTTACTGAATCATTACAATCATTTCAGAAACTATTACTACCCCGGCTCACAGGCAAGGAAATCTGAATCTCGGGGAGGATTTATTATCATCCTGGACAAATTCCCATGGCCCAGAAGTGTCAGAGCCTCCGGCAGACCCTGGACTAAAATGCTCCTCATCACCACGGGCCCTGAGCCCAGGCTGAGGCCACGTTAGGTCTGCACGGGCCCAGAGCATGAGTCTGTGGGACAGGGAGTGGTCCCATTTGAAGTGCCAGGCCAAGGCCCTCAGGAACATATGTAATGAAACCAAATACCCAAACTCATTTCCAACGCACTTCCCTGTCCGGTAGGACTGCTCGGCACATCTGGCTTATCACCTGTGCACAGGCTGTGCAAGGGGCCCAGACAGTGACGTGACGTCCCCATGGAAGTGGCTCAGAGACCGCTTCATCACAGGACAGACTCTCCCGGGTTCCAACGTTAACTCTCCATTCCATTTCCAACTGGAAAGTAAGTTTAGACTTGTTTTCCTCTCCAGAAACAAAGACAGTGGTAACATCAGCGGGAAACTCAAGACTGAGGAAGAGTCTCCTGGACATTTGGAAGGATAGGCTGGGGAGGGAACAGAGATAGGGATCAGAAAGACCCGTGTTCCAGTCCAAAGTCTGCACATCACTCGCTTTGACAGTTTCCTTATTAATACAGGTGATAAAATCTAATTATGATTGTTTTGAAAACTAAAAGAAATAACGTATGCCACTAGCATAGGTGTAAAATCCTCCATGAGTGTTCCAGAAATGGACGTGACCATGGTTAGATACTGTCTGCCAAGTCTTGTGTGCTAAGCTCACATCAGCCAGCCAGAGATGTGCCAGAGAATGCCTCAACAGCCAGCAGCCTTCTCCAACTTGGAAACTCACAGTGTCCGAAGAACAGGCAGTGGTGGATGCTTTGGGACACTGTGGAGGTAGCACTCCAGTGATGACTTTAAAAAGCTGGGGAGAATTTAGGGGACCATACAGTTCAAATACAGTAAACTCATTCCATGTCTACAAATATTCATCTGTAGCCATGACGATTCAGAGAGGAAATACATATTCAAACGTACATCATTTTCCCACATAAGTGCATCAAAACAATTTGGAAAGAATGTAACTTTCTTCTCTAGATCACACAGTGGGGATTACAAGGTTTGTACTGACAGCACTACGTGTAAATCATATGCAAACGTAACTGGGTCCATTATCAGTCATCATCATTTGAAGGGAAGGATGGAAAAGAACAAAGCCAAGCTAATACGCTCCGGTATTTTGTTGGGTTACTATGTCACAGAGGAGACGGACAGGTCATCAAGGAACCACTCTGCCGTGATCACGGAGCCAGGGAACGGGATGGGCGGCAAGATGTATGGCGCAGCCGTAGCTGTGCCCGCCCTTCTAGGCAGGTACCCAGTCACTTTGACAAGATGTCAAAAGTTTATGCCCACGTCCTCATCACCTGTCATGCATTAAAGAGAAATGGAAACCTATAAACGGCCAATAACCTCGGTGGGTACACCGTCCAAAGAGCAACGTCACAGTTTGACAACTGGCCATCCCGGTTCCCTGGGCTTCATTCTTGGAGAACCTTAAAAACCACTCCTCTGTCCTCAAGAAGTGCTGCCTACTTGTCCTATCTTTGGCTCAGGGATACAGCACGTTCACGTGGACTTTAATGTCTGCACAGATTTGACTGTCTTTCTCCAGGTTCACTTGTCCATTCTGAAGAGGCCTGAGTTAAGTCCAAACTCCATAAGATCAATTCCCTCCAGTGACAACTCAACGAGCCTGCAATTACAAACCAACTGAACAGGACTGTCCTCAGCTAAAAATGTCACCCGCCCTTCACTGCTTTCTTAATCTCCTCTCCTGGCTAATTGCAACAGACTAAAACCACCCTCCACCAAGTTCCCTAACTATGTCAAATAGAAAGTAAGGTCCATAAAAGAGGTGACAACTCCATAGTCACCTCTGAATTCCTAGCATATGTTAATGTCAATAAGTAGAACTATGATTATGGCTTCTTTCCTTTAAAACCTTTCTGGTTATTTAAATGAGACCATGGAAGGGAGGAGTTTGGGTTCAGTATCTTGATCCAGTAGACTCTGGAGACATTTTTCGGAATGGCTGTCCACTGATTCATTCAAAACACAACTTCTCTTTCCGGGAGGAGCTGTGATTTTCTGCCAGGAGCTTGTTGTCACTCTCATGCCAGAACAGATTTAAACTAAATACATACATTGGATATGTTATTTTTCACCGCTTCCAAAAAATTTAACTTTCCTTACTTCCTTGCCTTGAGGAATGCTTTTTTACTTTTCATTCTAATTCACCCTTTTATAAAGCAGGATTCTCAGGATGTGCTTGGCCTTACATAAGAACAGCCATCCAACTCCCAGTGTGAGAGGCCTTGGGCTCATCTCCTGACCTCCTGTCAAGGCAACTGAAACTCAGTTCAGGAGCCAACTGGCCCCCCAGGGCTTCTAAGGCTCGCGTATCTCCCAGAATCCCTGCTTTCTGGTTTGACATGTCTTCTGAGGATTTCCCCTCACTTACTTCACAATTAGCTGTGCAGCTTGAAAGATGAGGAAGGAAGGTCTTATTTCTTAATCAGCATTTTAAGGAACTTATGTAATGAAGGTTTTCAAGACTTTCTAGAACCCTCCATTGCCAAGGCAGAAAACACAATAGATATTTTCTAAATTTAGCTATCATGTGCATTTTTTCTTTGCTTTTGTTTTCTTAACTGCTAACAGACATTTTTTAATTAAAAAATAAAATAAGGCCCCAAATAGGATAGAACATTGAAGAGGAAACAAAATTAAAGGGCAAAGACAGAAAAATGATAAGTACTCTACAAAGTTAATAGAAAACATACACTATGGATCAGATCAGCAATTCTCAGTAACAACTAATTGAAAACTGACTATGAGGTAAAATGTCTCTCCTGTCAGGAGACGGCCAACAGAAAGCAGAATTAAATCAACAAACTAAAATTCTAAGTCTGGCGAAGTAGAGAAGTCTACCAGCTAAATGTGTTTTCTTCTGGAAGAGAGGGAGACTCATAAGATCTTTTCTGTGGAGCCTGAGCCCAGGTGAGGACGGTGAAGTGAGGTCTGTAAGTACCCAATTAGCAAAGTGAGTGATGAATAAAGAGACGTGAGCTTTGATGACAGAGATGATACTACTATTCACTTGTCCTTTAAGTATGTCTTCACGTTCAGTGATCAATACCTCGGCGTCCTCAGGGATTGAGATTATAGGAAAATGCACAGCCCGGGCCTAGACCTCCTCTGTGATTGTGGCACTGCACTTAGATGTTTCAAGGGCACCTCCAACTCCACCTGCAAAGAGCTGACTTCATGGTGCTCCTCCCATGGCCGTCCTGCCCAGGGCCCCTTGTCGGGGTCAAGGTCTGTCTGCCTCTCCCAGCTCAGTCCCATCACTCACAGATGTGACTGGACCCCTCCTTCAGGGCCCAATTTCCTCAGTCAACGAGTCCCACCACCCACACCTCACCTACCAGGTTCTCACTGGCACTCACTCAGCACTGACTCTGTGCTGGGGACCACACTGCACACTATGAACACGTTATCTCACTGGATCTCCACAGCAGTCCTGGGAAGTCGGTATATCACTGTTTCAATTAATAAGATAAATTGTTTCACTTCCTTGAGTGTGTCATCCAAAGTGACACGGCTACTGAGACACAAACATGGTACTGAAAATCACTTGAAAATTGAACACTGCTACACCTCAAAAACACCCTACTCTGACTTATCACATCACCTCCTGCCGAGCCTTCTAAATGTTTCTAAGCATTCTACAAGACAAAAGTGATCTACGAGAGCACCCTTCTCCCCTACTTAAAATCTGACAATGACGTTCCACTTCCCTTAGGAGAAAGCCCCACCGGGCCTGAGCAAAGCCCAACAGCCCGGCATCCGCGTTCCCTGCGCGGCCGCGCCGCCTCACCCACCACGCAGCGCTACACGTGCCGTGTCCAGGACAGGGATGCTGACTCCCTACAACCCGGGGATCGTCTCAATCGAACAATGATCACCCTCTTCAGTGGTCACCCTATTCATTGCTGACTCTCAGAAAAATATTTTCTCAGGGTGAATCAATATCTTTTTCCTTACAACTTCCCATCATTGATAATGAGCTCCCCCCAAAAGAGAGAAGACCTAATCCTCAGTCTCCTTATCTGCAATGTATGAATAACAAGGAAATATGAGAGGTTTTAAGCCAAATAATATTGATATGAAGCTGAGGGACAATTCCCAACATACAGTAAGCACTCAATATGTGCTTACTTAATATTAATAAAATAGATTCCATTCCAGCAACCTTAAATCAATGTTTTATGGCTTTGTCCAAAAGACTACTGACAAACTATTGGATGAACCCCTTTGAGCAGATCCACCCAAGCGTACTGGGATAGGTAAGCCTTGACTCCAGTTACAGCTGCAGCCAACCAGCACTACGGGGCAGGGGCAGTTTGCTCAAACTCTTACATGTTGTTTGAGCATTTAGTTGTAGTTATTGAATAAAGACAGGTATTATATAGTCAAAGCTCCTGAAACATAAATCTTCAAAGATTGATTCAAATTAGGTTTCAAGTACAACACTCTCACTAGAAATTATTTGAAAATTATTGTCTTAGCTCCTCTGCACATCAAAAGGTCATGTTCTTAATGTATCTGACTATATACACTGAGAGGATTGTTTAAAAGAAATTAAGATGAAGCCATAATGAATAAGCTTTCATTATAATCTGCACAAAGCCCCACCCAAGGGTCTCACTTCTCACTTCCACATAGGAGTTCAGGTAGCTTAACCTGGGTCTTGGTTTCTTATGACACGGGGGTGGGAAGAATTGTGGATAGATTTATGTAGCAAATATAAATCTAGGGTATTTGCTGTGTAGGAATCCTAGAAATAAATAAATTGATATATAGTCCCACCCTTAGGAAGCTCAGCCTTTCAAATTACAACAGCATAAAAAATGAAATGAGAGATACATTTAAGAAAATTTTACAAGATTTTCACATTGAACATTTTGAAGTATCACCAAAAAAATTATTAAAAGATCTACATATATGGAAGGCATCCCATGTTCATGGAATGGTAGACAATATTGTTAAAAATGTTAAGACTCCCGAAAGTGATCTACAAATTAAATGGAGTCCCTATCAAAATTCCAGCTGACTTCTTTGCAAAAATTGAAAAACTGATGCCAAAATTCATATGGAAGTGCAAGGGGCCCAGGACAGCCAAAACAATCTTGAAAAAGAAGAGCAAATTTGGAGGACTCACTCAAAGGTTACTACAAATCTATAGTACTCAAGTCATTATGGTACTGGCATAAGTTTGAATGCAAAAATCTATGAGACACAATAAAAAATCCAGGGGGGAAACTTACATTTACAGTCATTTTTCCAGAAATGTGCCAACAACACTCCATTGAAAGAATAGTCTATTCAACAAATGGTGCAGAGACACCTGGGTATCTGAAGGCAAAAGAATGATTCTGGAATCTGGACCCCCGTATTTTATATAACAAATAAAATATTAATTCAAAATGGATCACAGACAGAAACGTAAAAACTAAATGTATAAATTTTCTAAAAGAAGACATAGTTTAAATCTTTGTGGTCCTAGGATAGGCTATGGCTTCCTAGATACAATACCAAGAGCACAAATGAAAAACAAGAAAGATAAGATGGACTTCATCAAAATTAAAACCATTTGTTACAAAGGACATCATCAAGAAAGTGAAATGAAAGGGGAAGGTGGTAGCTCAAGTGATAGAGTGCGTGCTTAGCAAGAAAAATAAAATGAATAAATCTAATTACCTCCCCTAGAAAGAAATTGTTTTAATGTTTAAAAAAAGTAAAGTGAAACGACAATCTGCTGAATAGGAGAAAAATTTTGCAGAGCATATATCTAATAAGAGACTAGTATCCAGGATATAAAACAAATGCTTACAACTGACCAATACAAAGAAAATCGACCCAATTTTTAAATATGCCAAGTATTTAAATAGATACACAATTGGCCAATAAGCATATGAAAAGATGCTCAGCATCAGTTGCGAAATCAAAATCAAAATGATATCTGATTTTACACTCACTAGGATGGTTATAAACAAAACATGGACAATAACAAGTGTCGGTCAGGAGGCAGAGAAATGGGAAACCTCAATATGCAGCCGTTGGAAAGGAGCAATGGTGCAGCTTCTTTGGAAAAGCCTGGTGTTTCCTCAAAAGGTTAGAAATATATGGCTCAGCAATTCCACTCCTACATATAGAGTCATCCCTCAGTATCCTCGGGGGGTTCGTTTCAGGAACCCCCCACCCTGGATACCATAATCCAAGGATGTTCGAGTCCCTTTACAACCAGCCATCTGGATCCATGAAGTGGAAACTACAGATATGGCGGGCCAACTGTACAGCCAACAGAATGAAAACATATTCTCACAAAAACTTACACATCAATATTCATGGCAGTATCATTCAGAGTAGCCAAAGGTTACAAACAATATCCATCCATCAATGAATGGGTAAACAAAATTACCAAGAATAGGCCCACAAATTTTTGGTCATTGAATCTTTGACAAAGGAGGTGAGAACATACAATGGAGTAAAGACAGCCTCTTCAGCAAATGATGTAGGGAAAACTGGACAGCTGCATGTAAATGAATGAAGTTAGACTACTCCCTCACAGCATACACAAAAATGAATTCAAAATGGCTTAAAGACTTAAACATGTAGTCAAGACACTATGAACCTCTTAGAAGAAAACTTAGGCAAAACATCTGACATACATCTCAACAATGTTTTCCTAGAGCAGTCTACTCAAGCAATAGAAATACAAGCAAAAATATACAAGTGGGATTTAATTAAACTTGCAAGCTTTAGCACAGAAAAGGAAACAATAAGCAAAACAAAAAGACAATCTATGGAATGGGAGAAAATAGTTGCAATAAATGAGACTGACAAGGGCTTAATTCCCAGAATATGTAAACAGCTTTTACACTTCATAAGAAAGAAAAACAAACAATTCAATCCAAAAATGGTCAGAAGTCCTAAAGAAACATTTCTCCAATGAAGACATATAATTGACCAAGAGGCACATGAAAAAATGCTCAATATCATTATCAGAGAAATGCAAATCAAAACTGCAATCAAGTATCAACTCTCACTAGTCAGAATAGCCATCATTCAGAAGTTCACAGACAGTAAATGCTGGAGAGGCTGCGGGGAATTGGGAACCCTCCTACACTGTGGTGGGAATGAAGTTTGGTGGAGCCATTGTGGAAAACAGTATAGAGGTTCCTCAAAAGACTAAAAATTGACCTCTCATATGACCCAGCAATCTCACTCCTGGGCGTATATCCAGAAGGATCCGTAATTCAAAAAGACACCTACACCCCAACTTTCAGAGCAGCACTATTTACAATAGCAAGACATGGAAACAACCTAAATGTCCACTGACAGATGACTGGATAAAGAGTTTGTAGTGTATTTGTACAATAGATTACTATTCACCCATAAAAAAATAATAAAATAATGCCATTTGCAGCAACATGAATGGACCTGGAGAATGTCATTCTAAGTGAAGTAAGCCCGAAAGAGAAAGAAAAATACCATATGAGATCGCTCACATGTGGAATCTAAAACAAACAAACAAACAAAAAACAAAAAACAAAAAATAAAGCAAAGAAACAAAAAGATAAACTTATCTACAGAACAGAAAGAGACACAGAGACATAGAAACCAAACTATGGTTACCAGAGAGGAGAGGGTGTGGGAAGGAATATATTGGGAGTTCAAGATTTGCAGATACAGAGTATGTATAGAATAAACAGCAAGTTTATACTGTATAGCACAGGAGAATATATTTATTATCTTATAGTAACTTATGTTTAAAAAGAATATGAAAATGAATACAGGTATGTTCTTCTTTAACTGAAGTGTTGTGCTGTACAAAAGAAACTGACACATTATAAACTGACTAGACTTCAATGAAAATGTTTTTAAATAGACCAAAAACGAAAAAAAAGGAAAAGGATATTATCAAACTAAAAGAATAAAGTACTGATTCAGGCTACAACATGGATGAACCTTCAAACTTTATGCTAAATTAAGCCAGACACAAAAGGCCAAATAGTGCCCTTTAAGGTGAACTGTATCTGAGTGTTTATTGTACTATTTCTGTAAATTTTCCGGAGGTTTGAAGTCTATCAATATCAAAAAAAAGTTTTATTCATTAAAATCATAAAACGCTTCCTCACAGGAGGGCTTTAATTATTAAATGCAAAAATGCATGTAAAGCTCTTGAAACAACACTGCACGTCCACACACAGTCACTGCTTTCACTGCCACTCAGAGGTTGGTACCAGCGCTGATGAGAGCTACCTCCACTCGCTCTCCTGCATACAGGAGTGAGGGCCTGAGCTCTAACAGGCAGTGTGAGCATGAACCTGGGTCAGACACAGCCACATCCCAGACTCTGCGTTACCCAACTTTCTTATACAAACTGCAACATATAATGTAAACACGCTACAGGGATGTATCTTACAACGCAGGGAATACAGCCAATGTTTTACAGTAACTATAAATGGAGCATCTATTGTACACCTGAAATATATCATATTTTAAATCAGCTATATCTTTGTAAAAAATTAAAAAATAATTTAAAAATGTTATCACTTTAATATTCAATTCAGTTTTTAAGTAACTACTAAACAGCTTAGAATGTATAAAAGCATTTAAGTGTGCTGTTTGTTTACATATTTATTTACTTTTAGCCTCCTGCTAAAAGAGAAATTAAACAATTTTTTCAAACACAGCTTAACAACCATAACAACAAAAAGGCAAAACTGAGAGTGAAGAGAAAATGGAGATTCAATACTTAAATGAAACCAGGGGGAGGTAAAGTCATAAAAATGGATTCCATGAAGTCAGGGCAAGTGTTAAAGGCCGACTAGAAATTCAGGTGTAAGATTCTTGACAGATAAAGCAAAAAGAAAAAGATGATGGGGAGGGCGGTACAGCGTGTGCTTAGCGTGCACAGGGTCCTGGGTTCGAACACCAGGGCCTCCACTAACAGATAAATACACCTAATTACCTACCCCCCCAAAGAGCCCCAAAGAAAAGAAAAAGACAAATTTCTTTCCCAAATAATCCTGATATTAAATTTGGATTAAATACTTAAAAAAAAAAAAACAACAGAAAAGATGAGTGACACTGTGAAGGAAAAGCCCAGCTGGGCTAACAAGCTAAGTCACAAATCTAAGTGTGATAAGTGTCCGTTTACTGATGTAAGTTTTGCTGGGCTAACTCGTAAATCCGATGTCAACAATTGTCAGTAATGTGATCTGTTCCAAATTGATAAGCTTCAGTGTACTGAATCCTTGCTTTTTGTTGTTGGAGCCTTATTGGCTAATAGCCCCATACTTGTAATTAAACCTATAAAACCTCACGTGCAGGTCTTGGAGGTGCTCAGAGCTTCGGAACAGAAGCCCCTCTGAGCCCGCCGGGGTAATAAATCTCAGTACTCCAACCCTCTGTGTGGTGCTTGTTTCTTGGCTGGCCTGTTGTTTCCAAAACAACACAAGCGACGATGCCCGTGAGATAGTTCTGCAGTGGGTGCTGGCAGGTCCCCATGTCTCACGTGGGAAAATCTGAAACATCCTTCTCATCACTCAGAGTCATCATAAGCCCACACCTCACCTCCCGCTGTTAAATGCAGGAGCACAGGCAGGGCCCGGCCTTTGTTCTCTCTGTGTCATCACAGTGAGATAGGATGGAAGGGGGCAGAGCACATCCATTCAAGGAAGGCCACAACAATTAACATCATAATGGTGAAGGATTCAACCCCCAATAGGCCTTGAGGCACAGGATGAAGAGATTTAACTTCTAGCAGATCTTGAGCTTCATTATGCACCCACTGTAATAGTAACATGGTGAATAACATGCCCCAGGCACCATGGCAGTCCCAAGGCTAGCCACAAAAGTTCAAAGGGTGGGAAATGGTCAACTCTCTGGGAATACAAGCCCCTTGCCCTAAGGCTGATCCTTCTACTTATTAGTATATGAAACCACCAAGCCCAAGAAAAAAGAGCAACAAAACACCACCTCGGGGTCACCACTCTCTCTCCCTCTTCAGAGAAGGCCCACACTATGTGGAGTGTGTACCTACTTTTAATCTGAGCATCAAACCCCCACAACTCGTGAAGTTTCTCTTGCCTTTCAATGTATCTCTCTGAATAAATATACCTTTACTCAACACTGGCTTGCTCTTGAATTCTTTACTGCATGAAGCCAAGGAACAAAATCTGGTGGGGCACATCCCAGGGGCTCATCCAAAGCCTGAGACACAGCCCTTCTCATGCGTCACGTTTTTTTTTTCTTGTATCAACAGGACTGGGTTGTGAAGGGAGCTCTGAGGCCCCAGCTAAGGGACAGAAGCACCCCCCAGGGCTCGAATTGGCGGGCAGCCTCTTCCCCAGCAGGGGCCCTGGGGTCTGCCCAGTTCTGTGTGTTTCCCTGTTGTGCTGACTCCCCAGCCTGACAGCGTTCTCCCTAGGCCTGTCCCCACAAAACCCTTCTCTCCAAAATACAAGCACATCATGTCACAGTCCTCTTGTTCAACCAGGAAATGTTCAACCCACTGTTTCCCTCCCCATTAAAGTACCTAACTGTCCTCCCTCCCATCCCACCACTTCTTTCTTTGTGACAACTCTGCACTCCCCACCCACCATCCTGAACGCAGGTGCCTTGCTGGCTGGGACCGAGATGTTTCAGTCTCACACATCCTGCGTCCATTCACTTTCCCCTTGTTACCTTATAAAAGTCTTTCCTGAGTCACCCACGAATCTGATACTGAACATCACAAAGTGCTGAGTTTGCAGTCACTGTGTGCATACCTCCCAGGTTTTGAGTAGGTTTCCTTCACAAGATCTTCATTAAGGAGCTGCATCAAGAAGTTTAAAGAGTCTTTTCTTACATCTGAGCGGAGGAGCCTGCAAAAAATTTAAATGGCTTTGAAGAGAGGGTTAACCAGGGACAGAGGGTTCGCAGGTCCTATTCAACAGTGTCATGAGGCAAAATGTTCTTCAAAGGCTCAGAGTGGCTTCTGAACGTGGAGTCAGCAAGGAGGAGGTGACAGGCAGTGAGTAGGGTGGGTGACACTGGGTGCGCTTCCCCAGCTGGGGAAGAATTGGATTTTGTTCTAGTTTTCCAAACAATTTCTTACTACCTTTTTCACCTATTGTCACATACCATTTCCTACGAATTAAGAATATCAATGTCAGTCATTTGGGCCACTTGGGAGAAGCAACACGATGCCATTCACAGGGCTGGGACATGACAGCCACACCAGTCTAGGTTGATAGACCAGTGGGGGTATTTCCAAGGTGATCACGGGCATGAAGCAAACTCCCCAGCTTCAATGACCTCATCTCAAAGGTGGGGCCAATAAAACTACCAAGAAAAGTGCGTGATGATTATTGCCGACAACTGTTTACTAGGTAATTGCCCGTGACAGCTGCAGCTTAATGGGGAATGAGTATGATAACAAGGCCCTGTCTACCTGGCCACACGCTCCCTGCCTTCCTGCCTTGGTGCAGCAGCAGAGTTTGTTTAGCCGATATGAACGCCCCCAGAGCAGCACTGATGGGAAAGCTCGCAGCTCTGCACTGCGAGGTGTGTTCCTTTCCTTCTCAGTGCTGATCACAGTTTGCTGTCATCTGTTTTTATGTTTATCCCTTTTATAACTGCCTACCCCCGGAGTTTTTGCTCAAGCAGCGCAGGGCCAGTGTGTCTTGCGGCCTGCCAGATATTCTGGGCTGGGAAACAGCTGACCCCACATCTGGCTCTATTGCTGAACGGAGAGGGCAGAAGGCCCTGGGGCACATGCTGAACCGAGGCCACTGCACCCAAAATTATGATCTGACTTTGGGCAAATTACAGTCTTCTTTACCCTGAGATTCCTCATCTGTCCATGAAAATAAATGCCCATGGCACACAGAGTTACAAGGATTAAAGGAAATCACCAAATTGATAACCTATCCAAGGGGCTACCAGTGCGTCCTCAACAGACAAATGCTGCCTTTACGGCTCTGACACACGCGAAGTGGGGCGGCCGCACACAGTGAACACTGATAAATGCCAGTGTGTTAAGTGCTTCATGTGTGCTACAATACTCTTCGGAACTTACAACAATCCCAGGAAGAAACGAATAATATCATGCCCATTTCACAGATTCACCAACAGGTTAAGAGAGGTTACATTCTAGTCCAAGGCCCTATGGTGAGGAAATGGCGATTTAAACCGGATTCTGGGCCCAGGCATTGTCTCCAACTCTCTCCCAGCCACCTGATCACTTGCCTATGAATTCCACCTGTCCAATACCTAAGTGTGCAGTCGGCCAGCTCTTAAATGCAATGTGTGCCACCGTTTGTCAATGTTGGTTAATTACCATAAACTGTTCTCAGAAACCACTACAGAAAAGAAAGGTGGACTTAAGGAATTCTGCATTGCGTTCTCCTGTAATGTGCAGAAACCCTTCCCTACACCACCAAATCCAAACGTATGCTTCCTCCATGTTTATGTTTGCACACGGCTTATTAAAGTAGAAGGTACCTGCAGTAATTCCATCTCGGCTGCTTTCCAAGGTTGCAGATTATCCATAATCATTCCATGAATGAAAATACTACAATGTGAATGAAAATACTGCAACCATGTCAGTAAGCAAAGAATGCTGAAACCAAGTCATTAGCGGCTGCTGCCACCCCCCAGCGAGGAAAGGCCTGCAGCCCAGCCGCTGCAGCAACTCACAATGGTGCCCTCTGAGCAGACTCAGAATAAGAAAGGACAGGATACTGGCCCTAGGTAGCTAGGTGCTTGTCTAAAGAATGAATTCAGTGAGTCCAAAATATTTTCTTCCTCCCATATATAGAAAAGCACTAAATTATTGAACTTGAGATACCTGGCTTTCTTTAGATAACAAGCAATCTTTTATTGTTCCAACAACCTTGTCTTTGTTGTAAAGCTCCTATATATCCTAGCTCATCCCAAACCTCTTGGGAGCAGTCCCTCAGAGAGATCTGAGAGGCTGTCATCCCGGCTCGAGTCCTCCCGCAAATAAAACATAACTCTTAAATTTTAGGTGGCACATGTATTTCAGTCAACTGTTTTGGACACCATGAAGGGACCCAGAGCAGACTTTCTCCACCTGAACTCTCCGAGTAACTGGGGCCTTTGTACCAGCAGTGGCCCTTTGTGACCATCCGCCTCCTCGGGGAGTCCAGATGAATTTGGGTGAGTCTCTCCTGTTTCTCGGATCTCATATATTGGTTGATAATCCTGAGTTTTATTTGGCGGTGTTTCCAGGTAACTGGCCCTCCAGTTGAAGGAGACTGGGGGGAATTACCCACCCAGTGGAGACATACTGGGTGGGACCTCGTTGAAAGTTAACGGGAAATACCCACATTGAAGAGACGTCAGAAGTGGGCTGGTGGAAACCTATTAGGAAAATACTCACCCAGTGGAGACGTCCTGAGTGGGTCCAAGTTGAAAACACTGGGTTCAGGACTGAGTGGTTAGGTAAGAGGCTGGTCTAATGTTTTCCTCAATTTGGTTACATCCATTGAATTTTTCAGGATAAAAGTAAAACTCTTACGAGGAACCTTTCAACTCCAAAAATGGGACCATCCTCCTGGCTGGTAACAGCTTTCTCGGGTGACAGAGAATCTTGCAGGAGTGGTAGAGACAAAGACTTCATGCCATAGAGTTGTCCCTGCGGGAAATCTTACTAGCAAATTTATTCTGAGTACCCGACCTTACAATGGGGAATAGAACTTTCAAAAAAAATAAAAAAAAAGAAAAGAAAACAAAAAGAAATGACAGATTGGCAGCCTCCAATTAATACCCCAGCCAGGTTTATGTACATACAAAACTTACAACATTAATTGGGAATTAGAAAAGAAAATCTCAATCTGAAAGTAAATAATCAGGCCTGATAGAAACATTTTTTGGAATTCTGAACTTATAAAAACAAAATCCACTTTAGGGGGAACTTGAATTTCTCTTCCTGTGTCCTTGAAATGTAAACGTTTTATCTTTCTCTGCGTCTTTTAAGTGTGTTTATGTATGTATATGTATGTTTACTTTCTTTTTAAAGGAAACCTTGGACTCTGCCATACAAAAGGTACAAGTATTGCGTACATATGGTGGCCACGTAAATAAATTGGATTCTAAGCAATTCTTTGTTTGTACCAATTTTCAGATATTTTGCCATCTTAAACTTTGTTGCATCAGCCTGGACCACAAAGGCCTTTAGCTTTTGGAGAGTAAAGCTTTGAATTTTATTTAGGCAACACCCCCACTCTCATGTGGAAAAGCCTCTTCCTCTTATTCATTTAAAATCACTATATATATATATATATAAATTGATGGCCATATGATGGATCCTTTAATTTGGAAAAGCTTTTAAATTTGTGAAAGTTGAAAGAGATCTCATGATAAACAGCTGTTTAATTGGTACCTATTAAAATCAAGTTTAAAGATAGAAAAATATATCTAATTGTTAACCTAAGAACTTAGTTAAAAAAAAAACTGTTTTGAAAAGCTACATTTGTGTTTTTCCTTTCCAATAAATGGTTCTAGAGATGTTAATAAAAACTTAGAATAATTATTGGTAATTAAGTTGAATAACTGGAAAAAGGATTGTAAAAATGTCAGAAAAAAAAAGATAAGGGCTTATCCCAAATGGATAAATATTTTTATATGGTTATTTTGAATGAGATAAATAAAATGGACATTTTTGGAATAGATACAAGGTTTTGATACTACACTAGTAAAGTTAAAAAAAAGGGCCAAAGAGATCACCTACTGTCCCCCAACATTAAAGTTCAAACAAGTCCATTTTATTTGCCACAGTTTAAAATATATGTATATATAGACTGATATACTTGATTAATGATTGGGACAACAGACCAATTAATCAAATTAAAAATTGAGTAGGACCTAAGCACTTTGGCTGAAACTTGGGCATCCTAGAGACTTTTCTATAAAATTAGATACAATGAACAACAACAACAAAAATTTTCTGGCAATCCTTCTAGAAATAAAAATTATTGATTAAACCTAATAAATATAAAAATTAAAGGTATAAGATTTAAAAATTTGAGATAAATATTTATAAAATTGGTATATTTAAATGGTCTTTATATAAACCTTTTGCTTAATTATGTTGTGGGATAGATCTGTTTCAATGGAAAAACGCTTCCCCTTCTTGGTATTATAAGGCTGGGCACATATCTGTCCCTCAGAAAATATTAATTGAACAAAGTAAAGGAAACCAATAGAGTTACATGAGCCATCCAATATAACGTAGAACTAAAAACTAATATACAGTGGCTAATAAAAAAAATATAATAAGAGGTTTACCCTGGGTTTAACTTATAACTCAAGGAAAAGAGACATCACTAAATACCTTATGCAAGCTTTGGAAGACATGATAAAGTAAACCTTAAAGTTTTAAAACATTGAATTCTTTGTTTACAGCTCTCCTGATTGATAAAAAAAATGCCAATTAAGGAGATACAATTGGTTCTGGGTGACAGAGCAGTTCTCTGGGGAACTGGAAGCGTGTGTCTTTGTCTTGCAGACCAGAAATGTAAATACAGAAACAGTGACCTAGGACTGAGCCTAGTTAGCTCAATGAGATAAAACTTAGGGCCAAGAAATTTTTGGCATTTTAGAACTCAGAACTCTGACGGGTCCTTCAGACTTTGTCAAGAAATCTTAAATATCTGTTTCATAAATAGTAAGCCTTAGTGATTTGAGCAAGCAAATTCAGCCTACTAGAACTATTATTATACCTATATTATAATTAACTTTTAAAGTGAAGCTATGAGATCTCTAGCTTTTGTCTGTTTATAAACCTGCGTACACATTACAGATGTGAGATATTTATACAGCTAAAAAAAAAAAATCAAAGTCAAAGATCTCTGCTTAATTGACGTAAAAAATAAGAGCTTACAAATTAAGTATTTTTAAAATTAAAACTGAACAAATTGACTTTCAGCATCACGTGAACTGGAAAAATTCAATATTAAGATAATATTTGATATTGTTTAGTTTAAGTTTGTTCTAATTAATATAGACATCTTTAAAGTCATCAATATTAAGTATAATACCTTTACTGTACCTAGGTTTAATGAAAGTCAAATAAGATTCTGTTATATCTGGTGAAGATTTGTCAAGAAAAAAATAACAGTAATGTGGTGTGGTAAAATTTTAAGTAAATTGAATACAAATGAGATGAGAGCTTTGGGTAAATTTTTAAAATATATTTTTAAAATGTATGCTTAACATAATCTCTAAATGTTTGGTATCTTTAAATTCTAGAGTTGTGCTAAATTAAGTTAAATGATAGGATTTTATTTAATAGCTATGCCATTTTCAGATAAAATAAGATTGAAATATGAATTACTTAACATTTAACTTACTCTTACAGAGAAACTAAAGGTGTTTAGATATATTAATAAATGGTTGGTGCCACCCTGAAATAGACTCTATTTTTAAGGGAATGATCTCAGTATCCTAGGAAAGTAAGATAAATGTGTAAAGGAAGATATAAGAATGGAATTATATTTTGTTAATGAAAAATAGTGACTTTGTCCTGAAGCTGGTTATTTCTGAATGGAAGAGAAAATAAGGGACACACTAATATGAGAATAGAAAGCTGTGGAAGGCTTGTGGAAGAGGTACCCTAAGGAAAGAGTTTCGTACGTTGTCGGAATTGGCTAAATTTAGAATCAACTTGGGCAAAGTAAATGAATCTTAGAAGTAAGTTGGTACAAGACTAGATTTGGTTTTCTCGCTGTTAAGAGGAAACATGTTTTTTGAAATGTTAATCCACCTTCAGCAACAGATTGTAAACCTTCTTATACCACTTAACTGATCTGTTCTGCCTTTACCTTTGACGTATTTTCTTGTTAATGAATAAGTACTGCTTTACAGTGACCTATATGTTTATCTGACCAAGTGTTCTGAAATCTTTTAAAAAGATCCCCAGATATCAATTTCTAATTAAAGTTCTTTTAATCTCCAGTTAAGTTTGGGAAGTTACAGATGGCCCCTGAAACATCCCAAAGAGAGATTTTAAAAGAGTAAGTTTCAATTGGCGTGTTAAATAACATGATATTGTCAAATGAATAATAAATCTTCTAAGGTTATATTGTATGAGAAAATATTATTAATATAGATATTGTAGAAATTATATGGACTCCCTAAAATTCTGGTATATCTGAAATGTTACCAGTGATAATTCTGGGTATAGTGACCAGGTTTCTTTATCGATTATAGTGTAACGGTGTTTAACCATGATTTTAAATCTTTTGTCATTTATAGACAGTTAATGGTTGTCTTCTGATGGTTTTGCAAAATGCTTGCTCTTCAAGGAGATTTACTGATTTCTAATAAATTTCAAACTATAGCAGTGAACTAAACTGGGTAAGAAATTTTAAATTTCCAATGAAAACTGTGATTAAAAGAATTAGTTAAATGGGACTGAGTAAACTGGTGAATATGTTTATAAATTTTGATTTTGTTTAAAATACTACTGGCTTTTAACCTGTTTCCCAGACATAAAGAATCTCTTCTCTTTAAGCTAGCTATGATTCACAGCAATTTGATAAATTATACCTATGTAATCAGACTTGGAACAGTTATCTTTTCTCTCTATCTGATCCCTCAATAGACTAAAAACTCTTAGGTCCCCAGTGGCTCTATCAGACAAATGAGGAAGATCATCTCCTAACAGATATAGGAATCTCAAGGTATTTTAAGGATTTTAAAGAGAAAAGAATTTACCTAAATTTGTAAGGCAGAAATCCATGACAAGCCGTTGACGGGGCTTTCCAGGCCTTAGCAAATCTTATTAACATTCTACCCTGAGACTCCTTATTAAAAGTTCCAACACAGCCAATTTAAAAAAGCCTATATGATCAAATAATCAGACTTGACTTGTAAAGAAATTAATCTTGATTTGGCTTTGAGAAAAATGAGGGTAATTTTAGAGAGAAAAAATCTTATATTTTACTGGATATTAAGTTCTAGTTTTGTTAATTGAAGTCTATATTTACTAAGACACTTCCCAGATCATTCCTTGCTTTTATGTCATATTGCTGTACAGTTTAATTTAATTATGAAAAGGATACTCTAGGTTTGTTTCCGAAGCTCAGTAATCTATCCTTGTGTAAATTTCCAACGCTCCATGACCTAAGCCAGGGGATTATACATACTGGAACATGCATGACTTAAAGAACTGTCTCCAACCTGAATGGAAAGGCCTTTTATCAAGTACTCTTAACTAGACCATACACACAAAAGCTGAAGGAAACGGAATTTCGGATTCATTTCCTATCAGAAACAGCCACTGCAATGCACTGGCCTATAGAGCACTTGCTCACCTGAAAACAATGCCAAAATGGTGAAAAAGCTACCAGGCCAGGATGAGAAGAAGACGACATCTGAGCTCGACAGCTGACCCAAGACAATGGACCAGGCTTGTATACCAATTACTTTGACAATTTCTCCTACCTTTGATTATGAACTACTCCAATTGTTAAGTTTATGGTAAATTACCTATGTCTAGTACTTCTGTGTTACCTTGGTGGGTTTCCCTACTCCAAGGCTCTAACTAGATAGCCCTCAGAAACGTTATTCTAAAAATAATTTATAGTTCTGTTTAGGCCACTGTTGATCTTACAACGTGGGAGAACTCACCTGGCCAATTAATACCTGCTCGGAGCCTGACCATAAATATGAACTTTCTCATAAGATCACTCAAACTCAATCAGAAATACAAGCAAAATTTTAACCCAAATATACAACTTCTCTACTATTAAATTCTTACTCGTTACTTAAAAACGTTACTAGCTATATTAGTTATATGATCTCTATTTTATTAAATTGTTGTCTGTTACATTTCCCAACGTGTAACTAGGCCTACAAGATTGATGATGGCTAAACATCCTGAAGAAATAGATAAAATTTTTAACCCTGCATAAAATAAATGTAATAGTGTGATTCTAGGTATGGGAATGAGCAACGAAGGGCAAACATTTCCTGGATCATAATAGACTAGTAAGACAGGCGATCCAGAAAACTTTTAGTATCAACAGGCCCTGATAAAAAAACCTAACACCTTGAATGGCAGCTCAGAAAATTCTTCACCTGAAATAGGAATGAGCCATCCTAGCACCGTGGGACAAAATTGGTCATGAAATGTCTCTCAAAATATAGGTCGAATTTAGGACCAAGGGGGAGCACTGTGAATGAAAATACTACAATGTGAGTGAAAATACTGCAACCATGTCAGTAAACAAAGAATGCTGAGACCAAGCCCTCAGCAGCTGCTGCCACACCCCAGCGAGGATATGCCTGAAACCCAGCCTTTCAGCCACTCACAGTGGTGCCCTCTGAGCAGACTCAGAATAAGAAAGGACAGGATACTGTCCCTAGATAGCTAGGTGCTTGCCAAAGGAATGAATTCAATAACCCATATGTTTGCTTCATCCCATACATAGAAAAGCACTAAATACTTGAACTTGAGATATCTGGCTTTCTTTAGATAACAAGCAATCTTTTATTGTTCCAAGTACCTGGTCTTTGTTGTAAAGCTCCTATTTATCCAAGCTCCTCCCCTACCTCTTGGGAGCAGTCCCTCAGAGATCTGAGAGGCTGTCATCCAGGCTCGAGGCCTCCCGCCAAATAAAACATAACTCTTAAATTTTAGGCTGAACGATTATTTCAATGAAGTCCCAGAATAGACACAACTCATCAATTCTGTAATGGAACACACTGAGTCAGGAACCAAAAGCATGTTCTAGTCCCGAAAAACTACGGTTTCCTCTTTCTTCCTGTCATTATACAATCCCACCAGAACTCATTAATTTGCTGTCTGCACGCTTGGCAACCAAACTCAGAGAAGATTCAACTTAACAGAGCTCCATGCTGGGGAGAACCCCCCGCAGAAGCACAGCGGTTGGCCTGCCCTCCCACACGCTCTGCTGACCCCTAGTGTCCTCCGTGGAGACCAGGCCAACAGAACTGCTCCAAACAGCTACAAAGCCCCACAGATTAAATAAAAGCATTTTATTTTATACTATATGTTATGTATATACTCATCTTTGAAAACAGCTTTGCCAGAAGCCCAAATCTTCAACATTAATCTGCAAAGGCAAATCCGGTCCCCAAGGGAAAACAAGTTTTAAGATGATGCTATGGCCTCCAAAGTCCTCTCCAGGACCATCAACCAAACTGCCTGCAGGCCTGCAGCTGCAGGCGGCTACATGTCTGCTTTTAAAGCAACCCCTTCCTGCCCTCGGGCACTACAATGTCCCTCTACGCCCTCCCTTCTCAGGGTAAGAGCAGCTGCTGCAGAACCTTGCAGGGCAGCACTGACAGGACTGGACTAAAGATCAGAGCTAAACTAAGCCTTCTGATGACACGAGCTGTGTCACTTTACAGATGAAGATATATATAGAGAGGGTTGGGGTGATATTGCTCAAAGTCACACAGCTAATAAGTGGCAAAGTCCATACCTCTGCTCCTCCCTCTGGCGTGATGCCCCAGCTGGGACGCCCACAGGGTTCTCTCGTGCCTGCCTGACCAGTCCTTTACTGTCACTCATAACCCACAACACGGTCTGACCCTAGCCTGCTTTTTCAGCATCTTTTCCTTCCAATCTCGCAGGAACAAGGCTGCTTGGGCCACTTTATGACTTCCGGCTTCCCAAAACCTCCATGCTCAGGCTGGTCTTGCCTGTGCATCCTTCCCCCTGCTCAGAGGCACTTCTTCCCCTGCAGGAGGACTTTTCCACTCTCCACAGGGACACCCCCTCAGGGGAGCCCTCTTCTTGCCCTCAGAAAGGCAGGTGTCCCAGGCCACATCCCGAGCTGCCCCATTAGGTCTGCGGGTGCTCAGGTCTGCTAGTCAGACCAGCAGCCTCAGAGCCAGGAATTATGCCCGGGTCACCCTGCAAACCTACTGCCCGCCTCACAGCCCCCAGCCAGCAGGCCACCTGGAAGTCACAGCAAGTGCCCCACCCAATCCAGAAGTCTCTTCATTTGCCAGCACCGCTGATGACTTGTCTCCAACCTTTGGTCAGTTTTGCAAAAAAAAGCACCTTCCACAGCGAACAGGGGGTTTTCGCTTCTGCTCCCATCCTTACTGCAAATGTCAAGGGAAACCAAAAGGCCTTTTCTCAACACTTTTCTGATGACACCCTTCCACCCACTATACTCATATGCTCAAGAAAATTGGGTCCACGTGATTTTGTTTCCCTTACGCTAAGTGGCTCAAAACACTTTGTGATTTTTTTTTTCCTTTTTTGAGGGTATTTGTACTCAGTTTCTCGGCTTTAATCGGTTTTCGTCTCTCTCTTCAGTATCCCAAGCAGTTACCACTTCTTAGCCCCTTCAGCAGCCTCCCTCCCAACATCTAGTCTAGGAAATCAGCTGTGATGAGGGGCCTGGAGGCAGTCACAGAAGAAGCAACTAAGGGACAGAGAGGCGACATAGTTTGCCCAAGGTGATCAGCCTCAACCCCCAACAGTGTGTTTCACGTCCCTCTGTTTAACTCTTATGCTAAACAAGCTAACTTTTTGTAGATTATGGTTATAAACAGATGAGGTATCAAAATACATACAAGGACACACATCAACTCTAAGATGTTCATTAACTTCACTATTTTGTTTCTATTTTTTTATTTCTATTAAAAAATAATTAAGAACCTCTGCAGTCAATATAGAAAAATGTTACTGGATTTTAATCCAGAATATAGAGGTGTTGTGTGTCATTACTCATACTTATTTGTATGTTCACAAGACAAAATGATTTGAAGGTCTCTCTCCCCTCCTCCTACTCAGTACCTGCTCTCACCAGATCTCCCAGTCCACACATCTAACAGCCTTTCAATTCACCCACAGCTGAACTCATCAGTTTTCCCCCAGAGCTCCCTCTGCAGCTTTCCCTCCTCAGAGCACAGCAGGACCATCACTTACCTCATTAATCCACCCAGAAACCTGGGCCTTCCTCCATCCTACCTTCACAGACAGCATTCATCCTTTCATTTTTACCATCTAAACATGCCTTCAATCTGTTCGCTTTTACACACTGACCGTCCCACCGCTCAAGTGGAAGCCACCAACACTGCACACCTGGACTCACGAGTCTCCCAAGTGTCCCCACAGCCGCTCTCACGTACTTGAGACAAAAGGGATTGTGTCACTCCCGCGGTTTTAGGACTCTTTTCAAACCCACTCTTCTTAGAAGATACTCCCAGTTCTTCACCTGATAAAGATCTTTGCCATCAAATTGTCAGCTCAGGGAGGGCAGGACAAGCCCTCTCCCCTCGGCCCCTCCCTCTGGCAGAGCATCAGGTTGGGAGGATCTGCTGAGCTACACCAGCCTGTATTCTAACCCTGGTCTTGAGTTCTTAGCAAACTGCTTCACTTATCCATACAAACCCAAGGTAGATTAGAAAGATTTTAGATGTTGAGCTAGACTATTGATTTGGGGATTTTGCACTAGCAACCTGCAAGTACATGTTCTAATGATTCTGTCTTCTTAAAACCACACCCAGATTTAAGGAGTATTTGTGGAATGTCTTCGGAGTAAAAGGGACTGTACTTTAACAGACTATATGTTTTATAACATGAACAACCCTGACAGGGTCACAAATGGAACCACCTCACAAGTGACAGAAGACAGGTGAGAGGCACAAAGCAACAGGTCACAGAGATGGTAAGAGCAAAGTTGTTTCTCCAACCCCCAAAAAATTTTTTGAAAGAACCGAAAACTCTGAATTTTGAAAGTAAAACACTATCATATAAAGAAATAAAATAAATAATCCTCTTCATCAGTGTTTCAAGATCTGACTGCAGAATTTTTAGCATGCCATACTGAATCCTAGCACAGAAAAATCAGATGGACTAGTGGTGAGTAAGTTCCAGGGAAACGGCAGAAATTCCTCCACTTGTAAGAGGACACACACTCAATTGTCGAAGGTGATTTTAAACCACATTCTGGAGAAATTCAGAAGATTCAGGCACCGATTCTAGATGGTGATGACACGGAAGGACGGGTTGGATGCATGCTTCTAACTGAGTCACCGGCATTCTTACACTGCAGGGGGAAACGGAGGCTCTCAGTTATGAGCAGAGATGTTCCTGTCATTTCTCCCAGGCCGTGCCTAGGGGACTCAGTGTCCTGCAGCAGCCTGGCCCCAGACGAGGACCCGCAGCGTGGCCCACTCAACCAGGAGGGGCACTGTGCTTGAGAAAGCCCATCCCCGATGGGAGAAAGAGGGGCTGGTGGGGTTGTGTGTACCTATAAATGGTCATAGAAATACACCTGCATACATTCATTTGATACAATTAATATTAGCAGGCTATTTAACAAAATTTCAATTGTCAGTGTTAATTTTACCATTCCTTTCCTCTTGTCCCCTGCACTCTGAGACAGGCTTAGGCTCTCTCACACCTGCAGCTCTGATGCAATAGTTGTGAAGTCATTTTACTTTGCTGCAAGTGTCCTCGCTCCCCGTGTCGCTGTGACTGTCGTCTCTTAACAGAGTCAGATGTCTTCCTGGATCTCTCCCTGAGTTCCTTGCTCCTGCTTCTCAGATCCTGAGATAAAGAACAGGTGAAGACACATGACTAGAAAAGGCACTGTGGACTTGACCAAGTCCTCAGTGACCCCCTAGGTGAGTGCTGCCCACCCCTTACCTTCGATTCTCAACGTTCTGCCCAGGGTGACATCCAGACAGGAAAGAGTCTTGGGCCCAATTAAAAGCTGTGAGGCTTGGGTGCAGGGAAAGGTGCAGGAGCTGGTTCTGGAGCCGGGCCCCTCCCCACCTCTGCTACTCTCTCTCCCAAGGCCCTGCCCCCAAGCCCCCAGGCTCCCTGATCTTCTGTCCTTCTCTTCTACACTACTCCAAGCCCTTTTCCCCTTCCTTTATTCCCTGATTATCCCCAGCTGGAGTGATTTTTTCATCACAGCATCTAAAAAAATTTCCTACAGCTGAAAAAGAAGTCTCCAGAGGTCAATGCCCACATGGTGGTTCCTGAAGAGAGCCCCTGGTTAGGGGGACTCTCACCAACACTCACAGGGCATCAGACATGTTGCAGGGTCGACCACCCCCAACAAGAATTTGCTGTGACCCCTATGCCCGCACAGCATCCCTGTTCACAAAACTTTAGTTGGGCCACTTATCCGTTATTAAGAAGCAAAAGTAAAAAAATTGCTCATGTTTCTTACTAAAATTATCTATGAGGTGGAAAAAGAAATTGTAATAGAAAAGAACAAATTTGACTCCATGTTAGATGTGTTCGTTTGTCTTTAAACCTGTACCCTGTTTTCTAGGCTAAGACTTGTTATCTCTGCACCTTTTGTAAAAGAAAGTTGCCTTTAGCCTGAAATATCCAGGAGGGACTATTTTGCGGGCTCTGATCTTTAAGGATGTTAGCTCTTCTACACTTATGTAGAGATGGCAAGTTGCAAAATAAAGAATAAACTTTGTTTTTTTGAGGTTTTACAGGGGTGCCATGATTTGACCCACATGGACAGCTGCAAGAACAAAGGATTCCAAGGAAATCAATTCGTACAGCAAGAAGTTTGCAACAACCAACCACACCCCCGCCCCTTTTTAGTAAAAAAGGAGACTGAATTCTGACTTGGGGAAGAGGGTTCTCCAGGATATCAGTATGCCATCTTCTGGGTCTGCCAGCTTTTCAAATAAAGTCACTATTCCTTGCTCTAACACCTCATCTCCCGATTTACTGGCCTGTCATTCAGGAAGCAGAACTAGTTTTGACGTGGTAACTAAATGACTTCATTGGAGATAGTATGTCTCCACTGTTTCCTCATTTCCAATATGTCACAACCTATCAATTTTATATGCTGTTTAACAACACAACCAAAAAACCTTTGTTAGGGAATTGATTCTATGGAAAGAAAGTTATTTCTACTCCTTCAAACCTTTTTTTTTCTTTTCTATTTTATTTTGTTTTGCTTATTGAAAAGAAAATAAAAGTGAAATCATTTTATTTCACGTATTTTTGTTACAACTACATATTTTAAATTCTACAGAAATATTTAAATTGCATTATAAATTTGTTCATATATTAATATAAAGATATATACACAATCAATGCGGATTAGGAAAGGAATGGATATTTACTAAAAATCCACTGCACATCCAGTCTTTTACAAGCATATCCTGGAATATAATAAGCTCTAGAATCCAGGGGTCCCCCACCCCCTTTCTCCCTGCCGAGTGCCTTAGTAATCAACAACCAAGGCACCATCATAGAGCCACGCGATATGAATTTTAGGTATAAATGAGGAAATTAACTCATTCAACTCTAAATCAAAAACCTTAAAATAAATACTTAACTTATTTACAAACAAAGAAAATTGAACACAATTAAGTACAGTTTCTTCCCCAAGGTCACTAAGCTAATAACTGGTAAAGGCAAGATTTGAGCTCATCTGCCTGATTCTAAACACTAAGGTGGAAAACACATTTGATTGTGGATGGTCCAGCAGCAAAGCCTATCACCCTATCTTTATTCAGATCTAGCCTTAGACAGCCTGAGACAGCACCCCATTCCTATGGAACTCGAGGATAACACAAAGGATTTTATATCCAGTAGTTTCTTAGGTCTCATTTATATAAAGTGTCAGCAGGTCAGCAGAAAAAACTCTGGGAAATATGAGTGGGTCCAGAGCTTTTTGCTGATTAGTAACTTTATCAGAACAGCGTGACCTTCCCATGAGAGGCCACATGGACCTTAACTAAAGGCAGGTGAGCAATGAAAACTAGCAAGACCCTGGAACTCAAGCAAGAAGGATCACTGCCATCCCCCACCAAGTTGCCTCTTCACCCTCGTGGGCACGATGGCAGAAGATCCAGGTTCTTGTCCAAGTTACACTATCATGGATTCTCACCCATAAACAGATACGACTCTATGCTGTCTTAAGTCCTTCCCAACTCAAATATGATGACACCAATATCTGAGCAGAATGTCTATGTCTCCACTTCCTCTCTTCTGTTAGGAGAATAATTCTATGGCCACAAAGCAGAAATCCAACTAAAAACACCATGCATGAAGCCAGGTGAAAGTCTGCATAAGACACTTTGCTCTCACGGACAGTGAATGAAAACTCAGAATAAGTGGTTCTTCTTCCTCTGTAAGTGGGAGGTAGCCTGATTGTGTGTGTGTGTGTGTGCGCGCGCGTGTGTGCGTAAATCAAATACAATGAATTCTGGGATGTGTACAGATTTTTTTATGTTACTGTCATTTCATGAGGATGAGACAACCTTTAAAGTAATTTGAATCTAGTGTTCTGAGATATTCTCAGGTTCTTTTGGTGGAGGAGGGGAAAGGGGAAATGAAAGGAGGAAAGAAGTAAATGAAGCAAAGGAGTAAGAATACTGCTAGCGAAAGGCAAGACATTAATTTTGTTCCTACTTGCATCACACACAAATTAGGGACTGGCTTTCCCCAGGTGTGTTGTCGAACACTGAGTTGCAGAAGAGGCAACAGCCCATTTCTCACTGAACTTGTGACAGTACGTGGCATCTTATAGACACAAATCATTTACCCTGATCAAACACTCTAGCAGCAGGCCATATTCTCCTATTTTGAGACACAAGAAAACAGGAGTTCAAAGCGGATATATAACTTGACAAAAGTCAGAGGACCATTAAACAAGAGAGGATGAATTCAAACTCAGATCTGAATGCAGAGTCTGCTCTTCTCACTCCCAGGACTGGAAAATCCTTAACACACAGGCTCCCCAGCTCCCCTGCAGTGTTCCTGGCGCCAAGCATTTCCCATGTTAATGGTCGCCAGTTCTCACAGTCACAGCGCTCTGTGCAGCCAATGGCCTCCATCGGACCTTGATCATCTACCTGTCACGCCCAACAGGCTTCTCCACAAAGGCAGGAATGCTGGCTTTCAAGTGCATAAAAAGCCATCCCTGGTCTAACCTGGGCTCTTCGGAGGCCTCTCCAGCCTAAAGGCAGCCATGAAAATGCTCACAGTTTGTACATGAGCCACACTACCTCTCTCCATCAGTCTCCCCAAATACACTACTTAGCTACGACCACTTTGATAATCTTGGAAACAAATTTTGAAAAACAGAAAAGAAAGGATTCTGGAACAAGTATTTAATACTTACAATTTTAAATGACAAGTTACAAAGTGAGTATTGACAATCCGAATCTGCCTTCCTAGGTGTCAGTTTGAAGAGTTAAAAAATATAATTGCAAAAAATTCTCACTTACAAAATTAAGTAAAACATAAACAATAATCTGGGCTAAACTCAAAAATAATGCCCATGTTGTACATGGAGAAAAATACAGGACTATACTGAGGGGTAAATTAAGAGATGTGAATGTAGAGACATCAACATATTGCATGGA
Organism: Camelus dromedarius; assembly: GCF_036321535.1. Classification (NCBI taxonomy): domain Eukaryota; kingdom Metazoa; phylum Chordata; class Mammalia; order Artiodactyla; family Camelidae; genus Camelus; species Camelus dromedarius. Next base: position 442,407 of record NW_026989793.1, on the reverse strand, counting down.
GGAAAGCAGCTTTGTAAAATGAATGCTCTTTTAAAGATAATTCAAAACTTACTAAAAAATCCTATGAAAACCCTTATCTGTTTTTATTCTTTAACTTGAACAAAGAATTTTAGAATTCTTCAGGATTAATAAAGTCATAATACTAGCCAAGAAAAATTGGGATGGAAGAAAAGAATCAAAAAAAAAATCACACTGTCAGATATTAAATAAATTTTTACAATATGTAAGTTATGGTGCTGGAGTAATAAAGTAAGATTGACAGAAATAAACCATGAGCTCAAAAAGAGACTTTAGTGTACATAAGTATTTTGTGCATGTGGGATTTCAAATCAAAGAGCAAAGTATGAATTCAATAATTGTCCTGGGAAAATCAGAGAATCACCTGGAAAGAACAAATTCTATTCCTGTCATAATGACCAAAGAAAAATTACAGATAGTGATGTAAATATTAAAAAGTACTAATAACAGCAAATGCAACTCTTTGCTCATATTAATTCAACTTCTCCTCACTATAACAAGTACTATTATCATCTCCATCTTAGAGATTAAAAAACCTACAGAAGAGATTTGTACCATTATAAGAAAGTATTTCTAAAATAATACCAAAAATAAAACCCAAAAAGAAGACATTTACTACCTTAAGTATATTTTGGGCCACAACAAAAGTAAACCTACTGAATAAAATGAAAGGCAAGAAATGACAAGTAAAAACTGCGTGATACATATTGATGAAGTCAAGGGGTTAATGTTCATAACATACAAAGAGCTGTCACAAAGCAACAAGAAGCTCCCTCACTTAACTGTGTGCGAAGGACAAAAGGGATCATTCACGTTTTAAAAGTCAGATGGCTAATAAGTGAAAAATGCTGAATACCTCATTGGTCATCAAATGTAAACTAAAACAATGAAAAAGCACTTTTGCTCATCATATTGGCAAATATTTTTAAAAGTTGTTCTAGCTAGTGTCCATCTGTGAGAGAACAAACTGTGAGCAACGTGTTTGGAGGACGACATGTCAATGGATATGTAAACTCTGATAAACGTGTGTACACACAGATTCAACTCCCCTTCTAGGAATCGTTTCGTTTAGAAAAAAATCAGTTCAAAAAGATTTACTCATCAGAGCATTTACACAGCACTTTTTACAATGGTGGGAAGAAAAGCTGAAGTGAAATCATATCCAGCGATAGAGAATTGGTTACATAAGTTATTCTACATCTTTTCATTCCCCGCAGGAGAAGGAATTTCTAGAGTCACTTGAAAGGAGCCTGTGATGTATGTAATTGTCACATCCAGGGACTAAATTTCCAGAAACCTTAACTAAAGGAATACTCATACAAGATCACAGGAATGTTTGTACAAGAAGGACGCCAGTCAAACACCCTTTCTGACAGTGGAAAATGGAGAAAACTTAAGTATCCACCATCAAGACAATGATGCGGTAAATCAAGGCGAGCTGTGGGCACTAAGGGGCAGGCGTTTTGGCGTGGTCCAAGGCCTTGTCCACAGTACTCTCCCACCAAAGGTGTCCTTACACAAGAGACCAAATCTACTGCACATCAGGAGACCCCTCTACTCTATCTGAAAGGACCGGCTGAGTCTGGAGTGGGAGGACGTCTATGATATACACCTCAGTGAATAAACCGAGCTGCACAAAACATATAGTGTGGCCTTATTTTTCAATACAGCATATATACACACACATATACATAGATTTCTCATATACATGTATGTATGTATGTGTATATATATATGACAGGCATAAAGGTCATGAAATATATACACCACATTGTCAGCAGTTTTTACTCTCAGGAAAAAAAGGGGAAGGGATGTAGGGGCCTTTCGGTACCACCACAGTTCTCTTTTCAGTATTTCAGTTAAATATACTTGGAATTTAAAAGTTTATTTAAGTCCGAAGTAAAATGGACGATGCCTCCACAAGACAGAATGCTATACTGGTCATTAAAAATCATGCCAGGGGAGAGAGAATACTGTAGAAAAACGTGTAATAAGCCGAATGGAAAATGGATGTCTCCACACAGTAAACAGGCAGAGAGTGCTCGCTGGTTTTTATGACAGATGTAATACACACTGATGAAAAGAACAGAAAATAGATGTAAAAGTGTTAATTATTATCTCTGAGTAGTGGGACCAGGATAGACACTTTTGTCCCTTTTTTCAGACTTATTATATTAAATACACATTATTTTTCATCTGAAAAAAGCATTTTTAGATGTCTAGTACCACACATTGAAAAAATTACACTAGTACTTACAGAAATAACTAGGAGACACGGCAGCAGCGTCACAAAGTGTAGAACGGGCGATCCTGAATAACACCGCGCAGTTACATAAGGACCCACAAAGTAAGAGCACCTGCTGTCTTAGGGCATAGCCCCCTTCTATTTGTCAGTTGTGTCTTCAGGGCTAAGGCAGTTGTGAGCACGGCCAGTGTCAGTGCTGGTGTCTGGATGGATGCCACTGGAGGTGAGGGCACCTGCAAGCCGAGAGGAAGAACAGAAATCATCCTCTGCTTTTTCTGTCTTGTTTCTTTGTTACTTTTGAAGAGAGGTGTAAATAAGATAAACTAAATCTTCCCTATTAAAATTTCAGTAATGAAACCGTTTTTAAAGGGTTCACAACTTATATTCTGCCTATAACTGTCTTTTCAACAAAGCATCATATTTCTTAAATGTTAATTAACTCAGTTAATTAACTACCTGTTGAAACCTATTAAAGAACATGAAATGCACTATGTAAAATCACCACGCCTGCAGTGACTGGCACATCTGTCTTGATAGCAGTGCAGTCAGTCCCCACCATCCCGTGGCCCTGAGCTCCTTATGCTGCTAAGAGAGCACGCTGCCACCTCAGATGGAGAGAAACGGTGAAAGCGTTTTCTGAAATCTACAGCACTGACAAAACATAACTGAGAAATCCCAGGCTCCTTTGAGGCTGTCATTTTCTGTTTCTGGCCTACACCCGTCAATGAGCAGAACCACCCCATTCCCGAGCCATGGGACTCACGTGGGAAGCAGTTTTGGAGAAATTTCCAGGTATAGAATGTAACCAACTATACATAGAACTCTGAAAAAAGAAAAGATGCAATACTCTGATTTTGGAAGAAACTCAAAATATTCTCCTAAGCCTTAGTAGCTGGAAAGGCTGGGCATCTCCTAAGCCACTTATTTATTTCACAGCCAGTGAGCATCTCCCACAAACCCTGTTTCCCTGTGTCTGCTGGGAGCCTCAGGCACACTGTTGCTGTCGATCTTATAAGTCACAGGCCTGAGGCGTGTGTCTCACGCCTGCAACTCTCACACAGGCTCGCCTCCTAGCCTCACTGTCTGAACTTGGCCCCATTTTCTCACCTGTTTATTTGGTATCTGTTCTTCTGTAAGCTGCCTGAAATGCTTTTTGGAACAAGTCAGAAGAATCAGTGGGTAGAGAAATGGACAGATGGACAGGTGAGAGTTGGGGAGACAGAGTGACTCCAAGAAAAGGGGAACAAAGAAAATTTCCTATGCAGAACCCTCTTCTAGTCAGGGAAGAAAACCACCACGGAGAAGTGTGAAGAGGCAGGTGGCTTAGGACTGTTTCCTGGATTCCATGAAAAGTCACACCAAGAGATGAGAGGGTAGAACTATAAATAATAAAAGAAAAAAGCATGCATGCTTGAAAAATATATCTACAATATGTACTTTCTAAAGAATAGATTCAAATCAGCACGGCCCAATAACACAATCCTTGGGTATTTACAGAAGTGAGAATCCCATCTCCAAACCACAAGGCATCCCTTCGGAGCACTAAGAGTCTACACGGGACGGTCATAAAGCTGTCATCGCAAAAGCGATGCTATCCTGCCCTTACGAGGAATGAGCAGCTGTGCTCGGGCTGCCCACGCGCGCCATTTACACCCCACAGCACCTCTACGGGAGAGGGACGCCTAGCGAGCCCCATCTCTGCAGGACAGAAAACAAGTCCGGGAGAGGCTAAGCCGACCTACCAGTTCTCCATCTCACAGGACTGGTCACTCCAGAGCAGGACTCGAACTCGGACCCACGTTTGTAACCGCAGTACTACCGTGATTTGTGTGCTTTTTGTGTGTATAATACATTTGTTTCCGGCATGAAAGGATATTTAACAAATGTTCGGTTGTCTTGTCTATCTCATTAGCTCACAATCTTTATATTTTTGAATTGTACTCTTTTCCCCTGGAGAAAGGAACGGAAAGAGCGGGGGTCAGAATGAGATGGGGCTCCATTCTTTATCTGTTACCTCATCTCATCCAGTCCCCAACCAGGGAGAAGGAGCAAATTTTCTCTTCATCTTTAAAGAGAGAGCTCCACTGATGGTGACTTACTCAACTCCAAAACCATGTCTGGAGGAAGGGCACAGACAGCAACCAGAGAAGTATCACCCGTAGGAAGGAGAAAAGAGCTCAGGGTGTCAGCCTGATTTAATTTCATAGGATAATATAATACCACAGACTAAAAATACTAGCATGCAGTGAATTTGCTATTTCTTGACATCTAGCAAGTTTTCATAGCCCGCATGAAACATTATCGTGAACTAGTTAAAGGAAGAGTCCACACTCAGGGAAAATCAATGCCACAGGCAGGCTGAAACCGAGGCTGGAGGAAAGGAAGAGAAAAGGCATAGTTAAGAAGAGGGGAAAGTCTGGGAAAAAGACATCATCACAAGGACTCTCCAGCATCATCCAGCTATCATATAATCATTCATTCAAGAGAGAGTTACTTAGGTCCTATTTTGTGCAAGATTTTACACAGGGCAAAGCAAGAGTGCAGCGTACATGGTGGCAGCAAGTGGCGGGGCTATAATACAATTCTGATCCTGGTACCTTGCACAATTGTACTCAGTATAAAGGCAAAAAAATAAGGTAAAATAATACTATGTAAACTCTACGCATTGTTGAAAAAAATTAAAGAAGACCTAAATACCTGGACAGACACACCACGCACATTCCTGGATCAGATGACAGCGCTCTTGGGATGGCAGTGCTCCCCAGAGCGATCTGTATACTCAACGTGGTCTCGATCACAATCTCAGCGGGCTCCTCTGCAGTAACTGACTAGCTGCTGCTACTATTCATATGGGAATTCGAGGGACTCAGTAACCAAAACGTACTTGAAAAAAAGAAAAAAATGAGAGGACTTGTAATTCTCAATTTCAAACCTTACAACTGTATCTCCAGGTGAGATTAGAGGCCATTTTTAAGTTATTACTGGGTTTATCCTTATTTTCAAAATTCTCTACAATGAATATACCTGTTAGAATAAGAAAAATAAAAAGAAAGGTATCTTGTAAAATATGCACAGTGATTCATTCATTGGGAAAAAAATATTTTAACTATAAAGAGGTAAACAAATATCTAGTGAAAAAGGACTACTTAAAAACAAGTGTGCATTTACAATTTTCATAATTTGAAAACTGAAAAGCACAAAAACATCAAGTTACTAGGGAGACTAGTGAAACATATTAATAGTTATTTTCAAAAATTCTAATTGAACAATGAAAACTCAAGAAAGGGAAAATTGTGATTGACACCCAAGTGCAAACACATGGAGAGCAAACGCCTAGAAATCACAGTTCCTTTAAATCTGCTTCTAACTCAATAGGAGAGGAAATTCCTCACTTAGGGGACAGTGGAATCCCATACATAAGACAGGATACACAGTACAAACTGCAGTAGTATCGGGAGTGAATTTCTTAGAATTCTAATGTTACAACATTGCTGAAAAACTATAAAAACACTGACAGACAGATTAAAACACACAGTCATATATATTATATAGAAACATATGAAGTCTGCTCCCATGTTGCATAGAAATACAAACATATTTGTTCATTTATAAGCACTGATTACTTTATCACAGATAGAATATTTCAAATAAAACAAGAAATCAATAATACACTCCTCTTGTCAAATCTACTTGATAAGTTACTCTGCTATGCAACCATAATGTGTTTAAGATAGATCTAAAATTAGTGAAAAATCTTTGTATGGTTTCTTGAATTGTTCTCAAAATTCCAAGCTTAATATTAAAATAGATCTGAGCAGTATTTCTATATTATCTTTTCCCTTGTGAAATGAACAACACAGTCTGTTGTCAAAATTCTGTCCTTACAATGATTCACGAGCACCGTTTCCTAACAAAACTGCTGAACAGCAAGGCACTATCCAGACACTGTGACCAAATAAATGAAACACAAGGAAGACAGTGACCCTATCCTGGAGGGCTTATAATCTGTGTCAACAGCGGGTTTTTATTTGATTGGTTTGATTGGGTAGCAAAATAAAATCAATCAAGTACTTTCTGCTTTTAGCATTCTGTAAGTCATGACTGTTTTTAGTGTCATGAGAAGGAAAGACTTAAGCATGACTTGATTAGGTCAACTAGCAACAATCATCACTGGAGAGTGAGTAATAAAGAAGTTAACTGATAGAAATACTTCTGACTACATGAAACCTAAAATAAATCTACACTGATATCCGAAAGGAAAATGAGGAGATGAGGTCCCCAATGAGAAAACAAACTAACAAGGAGTCAAAAAAGGAAAGACGTTTTCATTAACGATTCCAGGCAGTAGTGGAGCATAGTGGTGAGGATCACAGATGTTTGGGACGAACATGAGTGCCTGAACTCCCACAGCACTGGGTAGCTGTGAAACTGATATTTCAGAGAAATTTTCTGCATCTCAGTCTTCTATCCATACACTGGGGACAACAACCGCACCCATCTCCTAGAACGGTCCTACGAATTAAGTTATTTTATATATAAAATTTTAAATAAAATACCTCAGATTTTAAATAATACCCCAAAAGCTCAAGGAACAAAGAAAACAGAGATAAATTGGAGTTCATCAAAATTTAAAACTTTGCTTCAAAGGGCACCATCCAGAAAGTGAAAAAACAACACACAGGAGAAATTTTTTTCAAATCATTTATCTGATAAGGAATTTGTATCTATAAAAAAAAAAGTACCTTCTACAACTCAACAATAAAAAGGCAACTCAATTAAAAGGTGAATAAAGGATCTGAAATGGTATTTTTCAAGGAAAATATACAAATGGCCAATAAGCACAAAGAAACGATGTTCAATATCTTTAGCTGTAAGGGAAATCAAGTCAAAATCACTAGGAGAAACCGCTTCACACTCACAACAATAGCTTATAATAAAAAAAAAGTGTAACAAGCACTAATAATGACACAGAGGAAGCGGAGCGCACAGCCCTTTCTGGTGAGGACGTAACACAGCGTGGCCACTTTGGAAAACAGCCTGGCAGGTCCTCAGAGAGTTGAACATTTGGTTTCTGAATGACCCAGCAACTCTGCTGTCTGGGCACAGACGTAAGAGAACTGAAAACAAATATCCACATAAAAACTCCTACAGGAATATTCATGGCGACATTGCTCATCACAGCCAAAAAGCAGAAACAACACAATTGCCTATCACCTGATGAATGGGTAAACAGTGGGGCCCAGCCATACAGTGGAATATTATTCAGCAATAGCAAAGCATAGAGTACTGACCCAGGCCACAACGTGGACAAACTTTGATAACGTTACTCAGTGTGAAATAAGTCAGTCACAATAGACGGTTAAACTTACATGAAGTGACTCGATTTAAATGAAATGTCCAGCACAGGCAAATCCACAGAGAGAGAAGAGTGGCTCCTTGGGGCTGGGGGAGGATGGGGAAGATGGGAATGACTGCTTATGCATACGGGGCTTCCTGTTGGGGGAATGAAAATATTCTAAGATTAAATGGGATGCACAATTCTGGGCATAGAGTAAAAACGACTGTATATTTAAATGGTTGAATTGTATTAAAACTGGTAAGAAAAAAAGCACCTCGGGCCAGTACCTTCCCTAGTAAATGCAAATTGCTAACTTTTATTAGAGGAAGAAGAAACTGCCCTCAGCATGAAAGTAGGAGATAAGCAAATGTGAGTTAACCGAAATTGGACAAGAGCATTTCACTTGAAACAGTTGCTGAGTGTACACGAAATATTCAGAAATAAGAAAATCTGTTTCACATCAGGAAGAAGCATTCTGCTTCAAATGCAGATCAAGGATTCGGCAAGCCCAGCTGCTACAAATGACCAGAGAAGAAACCTGGTTCTTAAAACAAGCACCAGAGCCAACAAGGAAATGGTGGTGAGGAAAGCAGGCGGCCGAATATCTGGAACAGTTTGCTACAAATTATTTCTCCACTGAAAATTTAAAAATAAAATGAAAGTGATAAAATGCTCTGTTGACCTCACGTGAATGGGCTTCCTTCGGTGCTCGACTGTTCTGTAACCCCGATTGAGAGACTCAGGAGAATCAGCATGTCTCCTGGGAGTCCCCAAAGGACTGCCCACCAGCACGCTGACCACCATCACATCTACCAGGGTTGAATTGCAGAGAAGAGACCAACTTCTGAAAGGCACAGGAAATGTTGACAAGGGAAGAAAAAGCTGCAGTCAGTCCTGAGACAGAGGCCCTCTGAGCAGAGGCCAGAAGGCTGCAGGTGAACTGCAGTGGCCGTGGGACAGGAAGGGACCATGGGGGAGCATATCTCAATTCTCTCCTCTCTCTCCATCGGGTAGGAGAGATAAACCTGCATCCTTCTCACCTGGAACTGTGGGTTGGCTGGCAGAATTCTTACCGACATGGAATGATTATTCAAGTCTCTGTGGAAAAAGTCAATAAATCGAGAGGGAGTAGGGAGCCAACTCCACGAGCCTCTCAATTGCACCCTTATTTATTGTGTATAATCAAAGGAAAAATTCATTAACAGTTGTGTGATAGTAATAGGAACTTCGGGAAAGACAGTATGAAGCAGAGATTGTAGAATACACAATGAGTACAAAGGATTAGTGTATCTTTAGGGAAGTCATGGGGTGAGGGGAGCAAGATACATTTTTAGACATGTGAATTACAAAGCAGACCACCAGACCAGCCAGGTCCTTGTTCTGTGGATCATAGACTATCTAACAGCACACAAGCTCAGCGTTTATAGCTGAGGGCCTCGGTCCTTGCTTTGCAACCAGCAGAGTGCTATCTAAAAGCTCAACTATGCAAGCAAAGCATTGTCTCTGCTTTTTAAGGCAAGGAGACTGGAGTGAGGATGTACAGGCACTTGCTTGCAAAGCAGTTTTTAAGCATATATTTTTCTTCTTAAAGTTCACAGGAGGCTGGAGTGTGTTACAATTTGTTAAACCAATCATGGGGTCCCACAGGGAACCATTATGGAGGACACCCTAGGATGACAAATCCTGCCTCTGGGTCTTTTCCTGCCATCTTCAGCCACTCTAGCAGGGTCTAGGCACATCCGTGAATAACGATCCTACAGAACTACCCACACTCTTAACTCCTGGTGCTTGAAACTTAATTTTAGCTCTACACAACTTACCGTAGAAAAGTTTCAGAAATAAAAGATATAATATTCCTTTTATATCTCATCATATTACTGATTTTTCTGATTGCTCTAAGTTGCTTCTACTTGGTAAAGCACATAATTCTGCAGGTGAATTCAGTAATTTCCATTGGGCATATCTAGCCATTTTGGGCTCTCTAACTTCTATTGGTCAAATACCGATACACTTAATTGATTTCTTTGTTTATCAATTTCAGCCGGGAGGAGAGGGAGTGTCACTCTTTTCCTCAGCCCACCCTCAACCCTTTTCTCATCAACTCAGGCCTCCTGAAAACAAAACAAAGGATTTGTTTCCCTTCTACTCTTTCCACAAAAGCAACAGGAAACATCAGCCTGGAGAAAGAATTCAACACAAATGTTAAAACAAAAATCTATAAACCTGGAGCAACTCCATCTCCGAATCATGATACACAATGACATGAGAGTAAGTGTGTCAGGCACAAAGCATGCGTGAGCCTGACCACCTGATTTCTATTCTTCAAAGGAAGGAAGGTTTTCATATTTTTTATTATCATACTTTGTCATTGTTTCTGATTATGCCAAAAAATAGTTTATGAAAGAATTATGCACTGCAATAACAGATTACTATTGTATCAATTATAGAAGGCATTCAGAGGTGATAGGAAAAGCCACCTCTGTAAAAAATGCAAAATTTCTTCCCCTGTTAAGAACACGTATACAAAATGCAACAGAGAATTCAAATTCTTGTGGAGAGGAGCAAAAGCCACAGAACCAAAGCAAAGTCAATAGAATGAGTTAATTCAGAATTCACTGGACAAACATGCTCAATGCATTCAAATAATTTTAAAGGCACACTGCAAACCATTCACTTAATGATCTGCAGGCTAGAGGAAGCATTTCCCGCTTTAACAGACAACAGAAATCAATAGGGTGCCCCAACAAACAAGGACCAAAGAACAATCAGGTTTTTAACAGCTCTGATAAATCAGCATGTTCTAAAGATCAAAATCCAGAAATTTTAAACATTCATTCACACCACAATGAAACAAGCACTTAAAAAAAAAAAAACAACAAAGAAACTAAGCACATAGATCATGTACATAGATCAATGAGGACTTCATGTACCGCTGGAAGAACAGGCTATAGCCTTCTACTTGAAAAATAAAACTACTTTTAATGATAACTGCTAAAACACATTTCATCATTCATGTTGCCTTGAAAAATCTGAGGCACTTGTATCTGATCAGAAAAGCAATTCTGGGTAATAGTAGGTTACAATTCAGTGCCAGTTTGCTTTAGAAGAAAAGAGAAAAAAAAGCTACTGTTTCTCATATCCTGCACAAAGTGTGAAGTGTCTCCCTGCCTCTTTCTCCTCCCGTTTTCTGAGCTCATGCTCCCCAACCCTTCTGAAACAAGTATGAGAAACTCTTATTCCCACCAATATGCCAAATGACAAAAGAATATCAATTTATTTGTGTAAATATATGCCTATACCTTGAACTGTAGGAGAAAGGTATCAGAAGTCCATATGAAACTTATTTCTAGATTCCTGAAGTCACACACACAAACGTTCACACAGACACAGACACATACCCCCTGGATTACTGGGCACTTCACAAGTTTAGGAATTCCAACTTCTAGAAGATAACTTTGTAGTTAGTTTAAAATACAAATCTGTCAGCTTTTGAAAGCCTTGATCATCTGCTAAACCATCCAAATATCAAAGAGATCCAATTAGCTTTCTCTGTAGAATGTAATTTCACTTGATGGCAAAACAGACCCTAAGAAGTGCTGGATCAAAGATTCGTGTTTATCACTACCTATGATCGTTTTTAAGCACATTAACAGATTCAGAAATGTATGTCTCAACAACATTTATTCTTATTGAAAAAGCATACGTGTTCAACTCTCTATACAGTGACTAGGTCCCATGATGGTGTTTAAGAGCTATTTTGTGTATTGAAATATTTATTTTCAAGTGCAGACAAGGAGGGTGTGTATTACTCAGTTGTAGAGCACCTGCTTAGCATGAATAATGTCCTGGATTCAGTCCCCAGTACCTCCAGAAAAATAAATAAAAATAAGTGCATATTTAAAAATAAGAATAAAGTTATATAAAAAAAAAGCAGACTAAAAAGCACTGCAATCTATGTGCTACAATTATAGTAAAAAAAAAAGTGTTTCTTTCAAATATTGACTATATGCCAATCACAGAGACAATCACAAATCACACCTGATAACCATCACGTGTGATTCTCAGCAACACTACTAAGTAGACATGGATGAGAATCCCGGCACTGCGGATGAGGAGACGGAGCTCGGAGGAGCTGCGGACCCTGACCGTCCTGCTCCCCGTGACACCGCGTCTACCCAGGGCAAGCTCTGACAGACCTGCTCTGAGGGGACACCCAGCTGCATGGAACCTTGGGGCATTGGGGAGTCGCAGAAAACACTAAAAATTGTTCAGTGAAAAACCAGCTCAAATATATTACACTTTGCCACATCCTTTAAAAAGGGAAAATGACTGAGACCTTTTTGATGCCTCCGTGTCCTTTCTGCCATCATCAATTATTTGCCCTCTCAGGGTGACCAGTGATGAACTGGACCCCATATGAAATGCACTCATATGGAAGAGCTTTTAAAGTTATTTTAAGAAGTTTGTAAGACCCTGTCTATGCCTCACACAGGTGGTCATCCATCACTTCTCACCGGTGTGGACGTACCACCTGAAATCACTCCTTTCTGCTTTTTAAAATCCCTTCATCTAATCCAGGCTTTTCAACAGCAAAGAAGCACCTCAACCACAGACACTGGACAGCTTTTCACCAAACGGACTCGAACAGCCCATTGGACTACCTGGAAACCCTTTTCTTCTATTAAAACCACTTCCAGGTACTTCATCATTTTCTGATTGGTGGACTTGGCCTCTGACTGGCCTACTCAGAGAGCTCCCAGCCTCACATGCGGGGGTGGGAGAGGACCCTGCTGTTGGGGGAAATCAGTGAGGAAGGCGGACATACTCCCGCCAGGTCTGCAAGGGTAGAAGTGCCACAACGTGCTCAGAAATTATACCGTCATCACCCCTGGGCTCCCATGGACTTGTTTCACATTAACCAAACTCATGACACACTGATGAAAGAAAACCAGAAACTTAACTTATTAATGTAACAGAAGACGTGAAACTATGAACCAGACTGAAATATCAGAGTTCAACCATGAGTACATTTTCTCAATGGCCTAATCACGGGGAGGCAGTCACATGGCAAGCATGGACAGAAACAGAGCAGGAAGGGTTTCTAGATTAACTCAATGGACTAAATTTCTGTTATAAGAACTGATCTACTGCCTGGAAAACAAATAACGCCAATCACGATGCACTCTCTGTGGACAGTGGCCAAGACATGACTATGAGCATCTGTGTAACTCTCCTTTCCCTGTCCTTTCTGGGCTAACATATGCACAGAGGTACAAAGATTCAGGGATGCAGATAACTCTAAACACCCAAAGCCCATCTCTGGGAGCCTCAAACCAGTAAGCCAGGGTTTAAATACCAGCTCTGCCACTTACTATTTCTGTGATTTTGGCCAACTTACCCTCTGTGTGCCTCAATTTCCACACTGTAAAACTGGGATAACAATCAAACCTTCCTTACTCGCTTGTTGAGAAGATTGAAGGATTCATTTCTGTAAAACTCTCAGAAAAGAATGTAGCACATTTTGGGTGTTCAACAAATGTCAACTTAATATCAAAGTGATTTACAAGTCTCCCTTCTAATCATCTTATGTGTTTCCTGGCTAGTCTAAGTCCCAAAGAAAATCCTTATTTCTCCTTTTATAAACTCTTGGGGAGGAACCTTCTCTTCCATCCCACCACCTGTTTAAACCGAGGGAGGGAATGCCTCCTAACCACTCCTCTGGGCCATGGAGAGTGCTTCTCCATTCACACCCCTGGCCCCTGGCCAAAAGATAGCCCTCGTCACACTAACAGAGTGAGGTGTGAGTCCGGGAAGACAAGCAGGGCATTTGAAACCCTTCCTTTCCCTCCAGTGTTGATCACCATTGGGAAGCACTTGGGATGCTCGGCTCCATGGCAGGACAGCCTTGTGCATGAATGGGCAGGTCCTCTCAAGGGAAGGTTCGCTGTGTCACAGAGCTACATGGGACAGGGTGAGTCTCTAATTCTGGGACACAGTATCATGACACGCATTTTCCCACAGCCCTGAAGTTCATGGAGAACGTGGCTTCATCAGTAACAAATAAGACATTTATCGCCTGCCTACTCTTATGTGTCATCTCTCAGTTGGCTGCTGGAGACAACATGTGTATAAGTATTGGATCCCTTTAAGCCCCAAAATATATGAAGTAACAAAGAATTCTGTGGCTTAACGTTGGTTCAGGGCGACTGTGTAACAGTTCTGACTCTGCTGATGCTTAATTATGGGTATAGGAACTAAGGAACCTCCTCAAATATCTCTCAGCATAAAACCAGCTTTTCTTATATTCCTGTTTCTTAGTAATTGCCAAAGACTCTCAAATGATGGCTTCACACAAAAAAGCAGCTAAAGTTTATGAGCCCTCTTGACATACCCACTGTGGTAAACACTTTACATAATTTCTAATTCTCACAATTCTGCAAAGCAGATACGAGCGTCCCCATCTCACAGACGAGGGAAAAACTCAGAGCAAACTGACTCAGGCTCACGTGGCTCAGTGGCAGCACGTGCACGCAAACCCAAGACAAAAAACTACACCCCTTCTTATATGTACAAAATCACCTCCCAACAAATGATACACAGCTGCTGGGTCAATACTCAGGGAACTCAGTACACTTTTCAGCTTTAAGGTGCTCCAGAGGCCGCTCTTAGCTGCTTTATAAAATTCCGGCTCACTGGTTGCTAACACTGGAAGAAAAGACCGATTTTGCCATTGTTTGCACAGCAAGTCTGAAATGTTCACAACGAGATGACAGAATAAGTCTAAGACATAAGCAGAATAATTTTTCCAGGTAGACAGACATAATGGACATTGTGCTATTCTGAAGCACTAAGCAACGGAATCAAAACAAAATAACATTTGTTAAGCCTTCTTTTGCAAAAGGAATATTAAGACTGTTAGAAGGTGCAACAGCGCCACCTGTGGCTAAAATGACCTTCCAGGTTGCCGGGAAAGATGCAACACAAAAATTGCCTGTAGGATCAGAAAAGAGAATCAGATAACTAAAAGCTTATGTAGCACATACTGCACTTTGCTTCGGGGGAAGGGAAGGGTATTTAGTATTTAATCTGATATTGCTAATACTCCTGAATATAAACAAAAGACATAGGTTCATGGAAACTCATCTTAGAAGAGGAAAGAATCCAGTCCAGCCACTTCATTTTACAGGAGGGGAAACTGAGACATGGGTTCTGTCCTGCAATCGGCAGCAAAGCTCTCCCAGGCCTCATGTCTTGCACTGTAGCATAAACCAACAGATCTGTACTAGGCCTATATTCATAAAAGTCACGTTTGTATTTTTCCAACATTAGGTTATCTAAGTATCATGCAAAATAATTCTCAAAGAGCCAGGATATCATACAAGATTGATGAAATACAAAAACATTTATTTACATAATAAAACAGCATGAGCTTTATTCTATTAAAAAAGTGACTTGTTAAATCAATGTTTTGATATTTTAAACCTGTTAAGAGTGCAGGAAAAAAAATCAAAATTTTGCTTAATCACAAAAGAGAGAAGCTTATTCCCTGAAAATGATCAATGTGGATTTTACTAAACTTAATGAATCTGGTCAGAATCCCACGAATTTAAATGTCTGTGTGGATGGTTACACGGCAACATGAATTCTGAGTTGTAACAATACATATTCTGTGTAAATAATATTCAAGGTCGTCTGATTAAGGCAATTTAACTAGTCCCTGTCTCACTAGTATGATACAGATTTCATTAAAACTTCATACTACACTAAAAAAAAAAATGAATCCTTGTTACTTTAAACCATATTCAAATATATCATATATATGAATATTATAAATATTGAATATGCATCAGAAATAAGCGACACTCTTTAGTATTCAGAGTTGATCCTTCTAAAATATCTGTCATTCTGACAGCACATTTTTATTAAGCACCTCTTGGGTTCTTTGTATACAAGGCGTCTAACTCTCACAGTCAGACAAGTTAAACGATATTACTCAAATTTCACAAATAAGGAAATGTACTTAAGCCATGAAAACAACTTACATATTCACCATCAAGAAAGAAAAGAGTAAAGATTTTACTTATAATATTCACTGACAATCTTTTCTTCCATATTAAGACTACATAAAACCAATTCAGTCTTTGTAAGTATTTCTGTCAATAAGGGCCACTAGAGAAAAACAAGTAACATCATTAACAGTGGTTGGACTTTCAAAGCCCACTTCTCTTTGGCACTATAATTGTTTTTAATGTTTTTTTTTTTTGTGCTAACAGACCACTAAATTAAAAAAATTAACTTTTTAAGTAATTACCTGAGAATTAAACATTTGTGAAAATGTACAATTTTAATTTATGACACTCTGTCTCACATTCTCACTGGTGTCTCTCCTTTGAAGGCCTCATAAGGCTGAGATCACAAAAATCGGCCATTTATGGAGTCACAGCAGTTCGGGTAACCACTCAACGGGAGGCTGATTAGAGGAGCAATTAAGAATGCATCCTGTGCAGCCTGGGTTCCAGCACCGAGCTAGCCACCGCCAGCTGGGTGTGATTTAGGACAAGCTGCTCCATCTCTCAATCCCTCAGCTGCAAAAAAGGAGACACTGATACCTACCCTCAAACACCTGCTATGAAGTAAAACATGAGGGAAGCATTTTAGTGTTAGGTAGGTGTCCACTCAGAGCGAGTTTGGTCATTATGATGATGAGGATGGCTGTTAATAAATTAAGCTAGACCAAAAAGGAGAAATCACCTTAAAGGAGAAACATTTTAATTCAATCAGCATTTCCTTTTGGATGGATTGCAGAAAGTTCTATTGATGTTTTTAATAAACCAAGTTTTGTCCATTAATTATAGATTTACAGGTTCATGGACAAGTCTCCAGAAAAGAATTAGAGGCCTCTAACTTCTGAATACTAAGAAAGTAAATTAAAAAAAAAATCATTTGGGAGATTATACCTCATTTGGGAGAGTATGTGCTTAGCATGCATGAGGCCCTCACTTCAGTCCCCAGTAACTCCATTTAAAAACTTTCTTTTTTAAGAAATGGAGAATTAAAGCAAAAAGATGGAGGAATACAGAATTTTTTAGAGACTCATCTCAGATTTAAGATGGGGAGAAAACATCCATTTCTCAGAGGAAATCTTGAGAACTATGTAAACAGGATCTGAGATGTCTAGTCTTCTAACATTATTCATGAATTCATATTACCAAGTCTTAAAACTACCTGATAACCCACAGAGGTGATACTGATCGTAACACCTGCCAACACGGATCGAGCTCCCGCTAGGACTGCTCTGTTCTGACATCTCTGCTCCTAAGGCCTGACCAGGCTGAGAGCACTAAATTCGGTCATTCATGAGCATCTCGTGTAAGTCCTCCATGTGTGCTTCTAACTCTCCCCTCACCAGCCCCTCCGAGGGAAGCACTGTTATCATCATCCCTACCCGCAGATAAGGCCACTGAGGCACAGAGACTAAACCTTTCCAGGTCACATTGGCATTAAAGGACGTCTGTATTTCTGCTGTTTTCCTTTTGACAAAGTAATCTGAGATATCAATTCAAGGGAGACTGTTAAATAGTCAAGTCTGTCAGGTCTTCACCTCAAAGAGCAGATACTATAAATTCCTGATGTAGGATGAGGCTGCCGCCACAAACTGACTCAGCTTGAAATTAATATCCAAGATGAAGCAGCGGATTCATGTAAATATTCACGACTGTCAACTCCGCTCTCGGGTCTGGGCCCTTCACTGCCTGAACGGGGGTGAAATCCCCACCCGTGTCAGGGAGGGACGCGCAGCTCTTCCGGGACTCACCCAGGATTCACAGGCTGTTTCCCCCCACAGGCTGTCCTCAACGATTAAAAAGCTCTCAAGATTTTTACACCATGCAAAACTAAAAGACATTTCTGCAGATGGAGCACTTTCTCAGGCTTAAACGTTTTTGCCTACACTCAGCAAGGGGCAAAAAAAAAAGAAACATGACTCTACAAAGTCTCTGACCCTCACCACTCACGGGAGTAGAACGGCCACAGCAGCAGATGAGTCTTCTCATTGCACGATGAGAACAAAATAAAGCCATCCCAACAACAGGCACTCCCAGAGACAGAGCTCAGCAGTCTTCTGCACACTCACAGTTGTGCAGCCCTCACCACCATCTATTTCCTGAACACTTCATCACCCCAGAAGAAACCTCCTGTCACTAACAGTCACTCCCTAATCCCCCTCCACCCAGCCCCTTTCAACCATCACCTGCTCTCTGCCTCTGCATGTGCCTTTTCTGGGCATTTCAGATCACTGAAGTCAACAATATGTGGCCGTTTGTGTCTGCTTCCTTTCACTTAAAATGCTGTTTTCAAGGCTTGTCCATTTTGAAGTGGTATCAGCATCTCTCTCTCTCTCTTTTTTTTTTTTTTTTGAAAACGTTAAAGTTTATTAGAAGGTAGTAAGTACTATCAAAAAGAGTACGGTGGAGCATAAGTGATTGGGTTTCAAAGGGAAAAGTGCGGGTTGAACAGTCAGGGAGGAGTTCCCAGAACAGGTGGCCTTTTTCATTTTCCTCTTTATTTGTTTTTTCTTTTTTATTCACTCTTACATGTGAATAATGTTCCACTACATGGAGATACTACATTCTGTTCTTCCATTCAGCAGCTATTTATGGACGAATTCCAGTAGAATGAGTGTAAGAAGTGACTACCATGGATGGCATTTAAGCAAAGGGCAAGACGTGCTTTCAAAAAACAAGCCAACAAACAGAGGCACAAGGAAATTCAGTGCGTTTCTGAGCAAAGAACATGCTTGCTTCGGCAGGACTACCGTGCAGGGCTGGGGCGGATA
Organism: Camelus dromedarius; assembly: GCF_036321535.1. Lineage (NCBI taxonomy): Eukaryota > Metazoa > Chordata > Mammalia > Artiodactyla > Camelidae > Camelus > Camelus dromedarius. Next base: position 423,972 of record NW_026989793.1, on the reverse strand, counting down.
CTGGCAAGAATCACGGTGAGGGAGTCACCTGAGAAGACTCCCCACTGCAAGCAGCTCAGCCAATTCTCCCTCACCCTGTATTGTTAGAGCCATGTTTCTAGGTTACTCTTATTTCAAGTAATAGTACTTTAACTGCACATCTGATCATCTGCCTCAGACCACATTACCTAGAAGCCACAGAAAATCATTCACTGTCCGGAGCAGCTCCAGGACATAACGGTGATGGATCAGGGAGTCCAGCAGCATTCCAGCCTGCAGGCACAAACCCCACATGTGCCCTGGTGATGTCCGGAAAATAAAATGCATGGAAATATCTCATTGCTGGTACACGACATCTGCCCTCAAATTGCCCCAAAATCATGCTGGCAAAGCACTACTCAAACTTTTCACTCCAAAAAAAAAAAAAAATGCTAAGAAGGCAAATTTAGGCCCTTCCATTAAAAACCAGCAACCATCACTGCCAGTATCTGAGCTGGAATTCTCCTGACTTCAAAAACCACCGCGCAGTTACTTTTCAAAAGTGAAAGTCATATATGTATTCCACGTAGATGATATTACAGTAGGATTTTTCTTTTCAAAATTTCCAGTTGCAACATTAGCACAAGAAAGTTTATGTTTCAGCTTTAAAAAAATCAATTATCCTCCACTTTCTTAATTTTGAACCTATTATTATTTTATAAAGGGAGCTATGCTGCATATTATAAACCAACTGTTTGGTTTCTGCAAATAAGACCTTTATGACCTCACTATTTCAGAGCAAACTTTAATGATGTTTTGAGAGGTGGGGCCTGGGGCGCTCACTAACAGCTCTTTAAATACTGACAAGTATGTGCTCTTAAGTAATGCAAAGGCTCTAACTCCACACTAGCTCAGAAAGCAAAGAAACTGCACCAAAGACTTACTTTAACATTTTAATATATTCCTATTGTTTTGAATATTAAAGTTCTTAAAAGATATGATTTTCTTTGAGAAAGCCAACAGCTGTATTAAATTTCCTCTCACCAAGAAAGCAATCTTTATCAAGAATAAAAACCCATATAGAAATCGAAATGACGGGACGTTTCTAGCTAAGTGAACATGCAGATCTGAACACAAACCTAAATCCTATCAGATCTCACTCGAACGAGCTCAACAAAGTCCTGGGCTACCCTGGAACTTAGCTCTTCTTTTCCAAAAGTTGGCTGAGCTAAGATCATCACACAAGGCAGGGAAGGAGAGAAGAGGAAAGTCCACCTGGCAGCCTCCATCTGTTTTCTTCCAGCCAAAAGTCGCCTCTAGGGTCGCCCTGCTAACAAGCCCTCCCCATAAGGAAATCCGGCATCCACACTGCCCCTGCCGTCCCCAAGCAGTCCCGACGCCTCTCTCCCAGCCTGTGAATGTTCTTCTAATGACCCCCCCTGTTGGTGGCACCCTTCCCCTCTTCCCTGCTACACACACACACACACACACAGAGCCACAGCAGTCTTCCCAAATCACAAATTTGATTACATCACCCCCACTTCAAACCCTTCAGAGGCTCCCTGGTGGAATTCTAGCCCCACCCCAGACACTGCTTGCCCAGCCTCACCTCAGTACACAGGTCCCCAGTGACCTCAGGGGCCCCCTGACTTGCTCCTACTTCCCACTTGTCTCCAGGCTCATTTTGACTGTTTCCCAAGGAAGCCTTCCCTCCTTCCAACTACCACAATTTGTTCCTCTATTCCTAGAACATTCTAGGCTAAGTCAACTTCTGACAATGCTAAGCTCACAAGAAGCAAATACATTTTGCTTACTAATGTGGCTCCACCCTCTCTCCCCTAGACACACAGAAGTGCACGTTTTATGAATAAATGATTGACGGGGTGGGTCTCAAAGAGACAGATATACCTACTCTCACCCGTCCCGACCCTTGTGTCTGTAGAATATCAGAAGAAAAACCAGAATTACCTTTCCTGAGTGTCACTTTCTGATGACACCCTTCACTGACTACTGTGTCAGTTCTAGTAAAACCCAAGCTCTTCCAAAGCCCTCCATCCCGGACTCTCTCCAGTGTCCTCACCAGCAGGGGCACCTTCCACCCTGGACCACACAGGGCACTCTCCCCGTTTCCCCACGCCAAAAGCCTCCAGGCATCTGCCCGGGCTGCACCTGCCACCTGAGCCACATTCTTGACTACTTCTCCTGGCTGACACTCTGTCCTCACAAATGAATGTAGAGTCCATTTCTTCCAGGAAGTCCTCTCTGATAATGTCCTTTAGGTCTTGGTTGGGCTTCATCTATAGCAGCAGTACATGGTGACCAACTGGGTGTTTGCCCGCTCCTTTGAGACCACGAAATCTTGGGGGCCACGTGGGAAGGAGTGAGAGATTACAAGAGGGGTGCGGGAAGCAAAAAGCAAAAATCACAGCCCAAGTCCCAAATTCAAGGATACTTTCTCAGGAAAAAGTATAAACAATTTCACACGTGTGCAATTTGGCTACTGTTTTTGTGGCTTGTGGACAGCAAGAAATTGGTGTTCTAGTCCAAAACCCAGATTACATGCAAAGAAATGTATATATTCATATCCAAAGGAAACCAGAGCTGCTCAACAACAGTTTGCAGTTAGAATTGAAAGGAACTTTGATAAAGGCAATCTCTCTCTCTCTCTTCCTTCTTTTCTGGCATCATATAATTTTAGAAGTATTTACGTGACCAAGAGATGGCTACAGCCCGTGATTCTTCACTGGAGTTTTTGGGGCTGAGGAAGATCAGATTACATTCACTGCGTAAATGCAATCACACCAACACACTGATAGGTGCCGTGGTGGTGGAGATGATGTTCCAAAGCAGGCAACCTTATTCTGTAAGAGAACTCTAAATAGAAAGTAAGAAATGCAATGTTGTGTAGTCAATTTCATTTGCTATATGGGTCATTAATTGATAGTATATCTTGTCTAATGAAACCCAAAAATAAATTGTCAACGTCGATTTTCTTCATCTGACCATTTTATGCTAACTTTGGATATTAAACCCTCACTCCATAAGTAAAACTCAGGCCTACGCTGTAGCACAGTTACATCCCGTGGAAGAAAGCCGATCAAGGGAGAACTGGAGAGTTTCCCTTCAGAAGCTGCTAAGTCTGGTTTTGCACCTGTACGTGATTTGCAACCACGTCATCGAGAATGGAGAAAACCTAACAACTGTGGGGCGAAAAGCACTGCGGTGCTTCAGAAAAATCAAAGAACGCTGAGCTTTGTGAAACAGTCCTGAGGCACTTAAATCGTACTTTTTCTGAAAGGCTCCAAAACTGACCCAATTCACCATTCCAGGTTCAACAGGGAGGTACCGGAATTAGTAGAGAAAACATGCCCTTGAAGTCTGACAAGGCCTTGCTTGAATTCTGCTGCAGCATTTACTAGCCACTAAACGGACCAATTCCTTAACCCTCTGAGAATGCTTCCCGATCTGCAAAAGGGGGCTGCCACCGCCCACCTGGGAAGCATGGATGTGAAATCAACACGCAAGTAGGGTGGCCGACTGGTACCTGACACGGGGCCTGGCTAGTTTCCCTCCGCTGCCCTTCTCCCCCTTTAAACTTGCCCTGTTCCCCCGGTAAGGATCAAAACCACGGAACAGAATGCCCGATTTTTCTGTATATCCCCGGATACATGACTTACCCTTAGGAGGCCAGAAAAACTGCTTCCTCCCCAGTCACTATCAACGTTCTTAAGATTCTGGGTATTTTTAACTCTATTTTCCAGGGAGACTATTCCAGACCTTTCCAAGCACCATTCTCCAGGTTGGCTCCCCTCCCAGCACCCATCCTTTCTCACTTCAGATACTCTGTATGATTGCCTTCTGTTCATGGGAAAGCGAGTCCGGTAGGGTGTGGACTCCCAAGGACTCCACCCTCCCTCACAGGTGAGTGTGACTACCTTCTGCCCACTCCTCACTCCAACTCCAGCTTCTAAGAACTCTACCCTCCAGGACCCTGCAGACTCTGCATCTTCCCAAGACACACACGTGGCCACGACCCTCCCTTCAGATTTCTTCCTGGCTGGCCCTGCACACACCCCAGCCCCTTAAAGATAAATGGCATTAGGCTGAAAATCGAAAATGCCGCTGACTGACACACCAAAGCTGCATGGTGTGGGCTTTCCTCCAACCCAGGCAGGGCCCTGCCCCGCCTCAGCCTCAGTCTGCAGCTCTCGAGATGATGTAATTCACATGCAAGGCTATGAACACCAGCTAAGAATGACGATTCCCAACGTGTATCTATAGTCCGGCTCCTTCACCTGAGCCACAATCTCATAGACACGAGTGCCTCTTTGAAGTCCTAACTTGGATGACAAATGGCATCTTAAAAATGCCTCATGTTCACCATTTAATCTGGAATTCGATTCCTGGCAGGTACCTCCCAGACTCCCCATTTTAGTAACAGCCCCAGCACCCAACTATGTGTTTGAGGTCACATTCAATTTCCAATGTTCCCTCCCCTAATCCCTGCCCTGGAATCAGTCCTATTATTTCCGTCACTAAGCCCATCTCAAATGTGGTTCTACAGGGACCATGGCCGTAACCCCCCAAGTTCACAGCATGGTACACTGACTAACAGTCCTCCGTAGGGTGCTCCCTGGAGGGGGAGGCATCTCCTGCCACTGGTCACCTCAGAAGGCACTGGATTCTCACAAAGGAGGCCCAGGAGAAGGGACTCAAGGTTCTCCCGTGGTCTGAGCTTTGAAGGGCCCGAGGTCTGGGGGAGCTCCTAATTAGCAGACACACTTGCCAGTGAGCAGATGAGGATGGAGGAACCCAGGCAAGGCTGTTCTCACTCCAACCCCTGGGCTCTCGGGAGCCACGGGAAAGGCCTGTGTCCAGGGCACAGCCCGGCCATCACAGATCCCAGCCAGCATTAGCCAACACGGACAGCCTAGACTCCATCTAATTGTGACACTTACTTCTGTTCAGTTCCCCACCCAGAATGTGATGGGCTCATTCAGATATTATGGCCTGTCTCAAGCGATACAAATTCAGTGATAAATGAAGTGTCCACATTTGGACCAGAGCATGAAAGGAGAAACAAGGCCTCATGTTCAGCATGATGGTGGTGGCCAAACCCTTCCACCGAGTGAGATGAAGCATGATGGGGGTGAGAATCCAAGGTCCTAGGTCGGCCAAAACATCTTCCTTCAAGGTTGGCTGGGGTGTTGCAGACTCCCTACCGCAAACTAACTACACGGCCGTCAGTGGTGTACATCAGCTGCAACAGACACGGAGTCAGCTATTTATGGCAACATGGGTTAAAAGTAAAGGCCGTTGCAGGGAGGCATGCACGGCTGCTGAGGCAAAGCACAGACCCGGCTCTGAATGCCCACTGGCTGGAGAAGAGAGGAAGCTACGGTCCCCTTTAGCGGTGGCTGTGTCAACAAGATCCAGGTGAGCCAGCTACTTAGGAGAAGGCCATGTTTTCCTGATACTCAGAAAAACCAGCCTCGTAAAGGGAACACAAGAGTGGCATGGATTTTAGACCCCCCTAAGCCACTTTATGAAGGCAAAGTAAAGTAAATGGCACAGGGATGTTGAATGCAAAAAAAAAAAAATTAAATAAGTAAACGGTGACTGCTTCCTCCAACAGCGTCCCCTGCAGCTGCACACCCATGAGCCTGCCACTCTCTCACCAGTGACCGCTGGCCAGGAAGTGCCATCACGCACGTCACACTGTGACAGCCAGGAACCGCGTGAAGAGCACGTTTGTGTAAAAGCAGGAATCGAGCAAGATGCTGCAGACTTTGACTTTACAAGTTTAAATACTCCATGAAAAGAATCCCTCAGCAGCCGCCTAAATCAATTCGCATCTCACTTCTTCAAAACAATCAAACAAATTTAATAAGGGCGCATTTGTCACCAAATATAAGGAGGACCGAACAGGTTCCTCAAAGCAAGGATTTTAACAGGTATCAAACACCAGTGAGTGATGTGCTAACAAAGCAAATATTCCAAAAAATTAGAAAATAAAAAATGACTAGGATAATACATGGATCAAGGCAAGTGTTAAGTTTTTGCTCTTTAAAGCGATGGAGACAGTACGGAGGGCAATCTGGATATTTCCAATGCAGGGTGGGCACAGCCCACATTTTCAGACGCAACAACATGCTCACTTGGCAGTACAAGAGAAAAAGAATAAAGAAAAAGGAAAAGAGAAACAAGAGAAAATTAGAAACACACAAGAACAAAAATGATTTTGACAGCATATACAAGAATTTATGTGAGTGTGTGAGGCCAGGGATGCTGGGACGGTGAGACCCACACTCACCTCCTGCTCCGGGGAAGGCAGGGGCCTGAGGGGAGTGGCGCTGCCGAGGGACCCCAACATGATCAGCGCCCCTAACCAAAACTCCACCTATATGCGTCTAGGCAGATTTTGAGCTACAAAATGTGGTCGCATTTCAGGCTGGACAGTTTTACTCACTTCCACCAAGAGTAGCAGGAGAGAATTAGGCTGTTCCTGTACCAAAGCATTGTTTAAAAAATTAATGACTGTGGAATAGTAAAAGCAAAAATTCAGTAAAAGTGACTGGAGGAGAATGTGCTTGACCCGAGCTCACTGGCCACGTTATCTCACTGACGTTAAGATGCTGGCTGAGCCCTTATGGTACCAAAACAGACAGACCCACCAGGAGGGAGGTTTAATGCGCTGCTGTATTTTGATGCCGAGAGCCATGCCTGGTACACGAGGTTCTGGGTAAACAATGGTGACAGTGTCAACCACTATGGGCTAAGCACACATCCAGCTACTCCGCCAAATCCCAAGGGCAGACTTCAAAAGGCAAAAACAAGTTGGCATTCTCTGGTGGGTCTGCAGAGTCAGAGCCAAGCAGTTGCTGAGCAAAAATGTCACCAGTGCCTCCTATGACAAAAGATGAGGCACTGGCCTGGGGCTGGGGCAGGGCTCTAGGCTTCCACTGCTCACCAACCAATCTGTCCAGGGGGAGAACGTGGTCTCTGCGTATGTTGCACCTATGCACCTACCTTGACTGACGCCTGGGGGCTCAGCAGGTGGTGACATGTGAGGTGAACGGAGCCAGCCTCGGTGTAGCACAGTGCTGGCAGCTATGCCCTCAGCAGTGCCCAGGCTCCTAAACCTGACACCTCATCTCCAAGGAGCAGAAGGGGAGTGCGGGCATGAAGATCACAGGGCCCTGTGAGGACAAGTACAGGCCGTGACATGCCTTGCCCATTCCTTAAGCCATAGAGTTATGTCCGGGAGGAACAGAAAATTCATCCAGAGCCCGCTAGGCACCTCACACACGTGGGGGACTCGGGTCCCCTGTGCCTATCACTCACAGGGCTGGTCTGGACATTCTTTTTATCAATTCTCTGGCATCTTCTCCTCCAACTTACCAACAAACAGAAAGTAGAATCTGATCTTAGTTAATTTCAAGAATCACAGAGCACCGCCTCCACAGTGGGCCCGGCAGCCGTGCCAGGTCCTCCGACCGTCACCTGTCAGACCGCCATGAGTACTCTCCAGACTCAAGGCCTGAGGCCGTAGGCCGTGGGCACACAGCTTCCCTCACTCTCCCCAGCAAAGGGGGACCACCTCTCGGCAAAGGCATGTCACCCTCTTCTGCACGAAGGACAGCACTATAGATACACGGGGAAACAGAGCAGATGGTGGGGGGGGTAGGCAGCCCAGAAGAGCTCGTCTGTAATTCCGAGACAAAGTGGGGCCGTTGACTTAATCACAGGGACAAAGTGAGGATGAACATTTCCCTGCTCTTTCCCATACTCCGTGATACGCCTTTCCCTGCATAAGGAGTTCATTCGGAGGTCCCTGGCGGTGATTCTGATGTCCTAACATGGCATGCTGTCTGTCGGGCAGAAATAGAGGGCCTGAGCCGAACAGGTGCTGGGCCTGGGAGGCAGGAGACACCGGCTCCAGCCCCAGCTCAACCAGCGCCTCGTTCTGCCTCTCGGGATTCAGCATCTCATCTACAAGCAAAGGGATGAGACTATCTTAAGACAGGCTGCCCAACATAAATGAAATGAGAGCCATGTAAAGAAAGTTTCCCAGTTGCCACATTTAAAACGGTAAACAAAGAAACAAACCAACAAACAAAAAACAAATACTAGAAAATGATTTTAAGAACAAATCTTAACCTACTGTATGTAAAATACTATCATTTTGACATGTAATCAATATAGGAAGTGATAAGATAGTTTACATTCTTTTTACTAGACAAGTCTCAGCGTCTGATGTTCATTTGACCTACAGCAAATCTCAGCTCAGAGCAGCCTCCTCCCCAGCTCTCCTAGCATCAGTGGCTGTGGCTACTCTATTTGACAGCAACTCCAGGGGTCCCACCAGGGTCCTGGCTGAAAACCTGGAGTAAGTGTCCACAATAACCCTAAAAGGATCTCTCTGAAACAAAGGCGGATTCACTTTTAAATGTCTGTAAACCGGCGGGCTGGACCTCCCTCCACCCTTGGCTACAAGAGAGTCCTCTTCCTTGCTGATCCCTTTCTGGATGTAGGGAAGAAACCCGGCACACAGCCAGGGTGGACTGGCCTCCAGGTAAACTTACCTGCTTTCTGTGTCCAGTCCCATGATGTCCTCCTTCTCAAATGGGATGCAGAGAAGGAGGATCTTGTCCCCAGAATTGTCGGATGCACAGTCCAGCCTCTTGGACTTGGGCAAGATGAAGAGTGACTCAGTGAAGTCCTTGATCCTCTTCTCCACCACCCTGCAGTCCTCGTAAATTGAAGGCCACTTTGGTGCGCGGCTGCTCGTCCACCTCCCCATGCAGCAGAAAGTCAAAGAGCTGAGAGTCATAGAGCGTGGTGCCATACAGCTCCTCTGCACGTGGAGCTTTTCGAAGCCTTGGCCGAGAGGCAGTCAGTAATGATGACAAGGCCCAAGACCTTGCGGTGGGTCTGGAAGTCGCTCCACCCATTCTCGGGCGCATAGTGGTGCCTGTAGTGGATACAGTTTGCCCACTGGGAGCCGCACGGACTGATCTGACTCACCAAGGTGATTCACTTATAGATGCAAAAGAAATTCTCCTCTGAGATGATCCCCACCTGTTCGACCACCACGGGGAAAGTCTGGTGGTCCTCAGCACACTGCTCGTAGTCAGGGATGCTCATGTTGCAGGCCCTGACGAGAGGGGAGAGGAGATCGAGGTACATACTGTACTGTGGGCTGCAGGCCCATCTGGGTTGTGGTGACCTGGTGTGTACCAACCAGAAGGCAAGGGAAGCTCAAGTAAATCCGGGGGTACAGTTTGTCCTCAGAGTCTTCAAATGGCTACCGTAGCTCGGATCACATTACCCAGCTTTTGGTCTAGGCTTTCTGCCCTGCAGAGAAGGGTCATTTCTTGTTTTCTGTTTCCAAGCACCTACCAAGGCCCTGATGCAAAGTCACTGCTGAAAAATGCTGAATAAGGAAGTGAACAAAGGAAGTGCTTTCCCCAACCTCCTTCAGCAGAATATAAAGAAAAGGACTACAGTGGGATCAAAAGATCTGGTTTTCTATCCAATTTATTTGAACTACTAAGCTTCAGAATAATGGATAAGAAAACTTGCCTTGGGGAGGAGGGTACAGTTAAGTGGTAGAGCACGTGCTTAGCATGTACGAGGTCCTGGGTTCAAACACCAGTACCTCATTTTAAAAAATGAAACAAATAAATAAACCTAATTACCCTCCTGAAAAAATATTTTTTAATTCAAAATTCAAAAAAAAAACCTTGCAATTGACACAACATTGTAAACTTGACTATACTTCAATTAAAAAAAAAAATCTTTGTCTTACATGAATATATCTGGATTACAGAAGTTTGCAAATGTAAAATGCCTAGGGTACCACCTGCATAAAAAGTGGTGACTGTACAAATTTACTATCGCTCCTTTATGAGCTATATTTCATTTGGGGGGTTTATAACTTCTTAGAGCTAATTTTCTCAGATTAAAAAATATAAACAATACCTGATTCTCAGGACTGCTGAAGAATCAGATAACCCTATGAAAACATCTGACCCACAGAGGTTACTCAATAATGTTTGTTGAATGAATGAATAAACCAGCAAAATGAATGCTGCTCCCTGCCACAGACCATCATAATGGTACTGCCTGGAAATCCCAAGCCCACGTTCCACCCGTCTCGACACTAACCATGTGGGTGACCTGGTCAGGCCTGTGTGATTCTCTAAGCCCCAGTTTAATCGTGAATAAAATTAGGGCAATAAAACAAACCTCAAATTGTTAGTGAGTCAGTAATGAATTGTACCCCAAACTTGCAAGTTGGAACCATTAAGGAAAACTATACAAAGGGTCCATAGGCCCTCTCCATATTATCTCTTACAACTACATGGGAATCTACATTATATCTCAAAATAAAAAGTCTAATTTTTTAAAGAGGCTATTGAGGTTAAATGAGCTCACTGTCTCAAATAAGGAACACAAAGCACAAATAGGACAATGCCCAGCACATGAGATACACTCAGTTAACATTCCCACTCAACCCATTGTTCCCTCCAACTTCAGAGCAAGAGGATGGGTCCTCGTGGCAAGAGGCCACTGCACCTGAAGCTAACAAAACTAATGGTGCCCACTTCCAAGAGCTCCTGTCATCACCCTTGTTCTAATTTTCTATTAGTAATTTTTTTCTTTTTATTAAATAGAAACTCCCAATTGCATAGCCTTCACCTGACTAGACATCATGATGGCAGCCCTTCAAAACCTGACCACAGAGATCATGATGGCAGCCCTTCTTGGTGAAACAATAAAATGAAAAGCCATTTCCACAAGACCTCTGTGTAAATCTACTAGGGAACTTAATCCTGGACTGAGGAAGAGGACTGGGGAGGAGGGGGCAATCAGGTGCACAGAAAACTATGGGCCACCTGTCCCACGATGGACTTTAGACTCAACCCTCACCCTCCAGGAAATTCAAAATACACACCGACAGATTGCTATGGACAAGATTTTTTTTTTTTTAAACAAATCCCTGAATCCCTAGCAGGTCTTATTTCTACCGAAACACCAATGGATTATGTGTATAATGTTTCACAAAAGCCCTAAAATATTATCACGCCAACTTGACACATCAAGAAAAACTGGGGTAGAGAAGTTTATCACATTGTACATGATTAGAGAGAGGCCACGTCAGACACCGTATTTAAATCCAAGCCACTGCTCCAGTGCTCACACTAGAAAGTGTGACATACTGCACCTTTCCTGCCCTCTCCCTGCAATAAATCTCTGAAGAGTCTTTTCTGTGCCACCTGGAATCACAATCACATCAATTTTCCACAAAGTGCTTTGTCACTCCTTGGAGGCTGTATCAAAATCTAAAGGGTTGGGATTGGAGAAGTGATTTGCATTTTCTGTTTCTCAAAGGAAACATGGCTTTAAAAGAAACTGAAAAGCACATATCTAGTCTAAGACCTCATTGTGCAGAGAAAAAAATGGAGGCTCAGAAGAGATGAGGAAAGGTCCTTATTAATAAATATATCCTCAGCGCAGCACCAAGCCAGCCCTGGGCACTGCTGGGGGAGGATCTGGGAGACCCAGGAGAATGAGTGTTAGAAAAAGGAAAGAGAATAAGCATAAAAGGCCCTGTCTCTACACCACCATACAATGGAATTCCACCAAATTACCAAGTAAGGGTGCAGCCAATATTAAGGTGGGCTAAGCAGGTTATAGAAACCTGGAAGTCTCAACCATATTGGAAATTCCAACATTTACTATGTTTTTTTCCCAGTTCAAGCATCAACTCAGTGGGAACTCTGTACCAGGGACTACACGAGGCCTGGAGTTCTCCCAAATACAGACCTATATTACCACGTGTACAAACCACATAAAGGCCACCAGAAGAAAAGCACCCACAGATGGAATTACTGAAACTGAAAGCAGCCAACCAGCATATATTACTAAGAAAAATGATGCTCCTAGAAATGGACTCATGGACATAGAAAGCCAACTGTGTTTAGCAGGCAGGAAAGGGGGGATTAACAGATACACGTTAATAAATATAAAATAAATGACAAGGACCTACTATATAGCACAGGGAACTATATTCAATTTCTTGTAATGAGTTGTACTAAAAACAATCTAAAACATATTTATACACATATGCATATGTTTATAACTGAATCTCTGCTGTACACCTGAAACTAACATTGTAAATTGACTACACTTCAATAAAAATTAATTTAAAAAAATAAGTAAAAATAAAACCGACGCCATTAAGAAAAAATAAAAGAACACTCTAATCCCCTTAGCTGTAGCTGCTGAAGAATTTTGGTTGCAAGCACCAAGTCCACTAGATCACTCCAGCACTGGCTGTCACTCTTTCTGACCATCAGAGAGTCACTTGGCTTCACTGAGGTTAATTTTCTCTTCTGTGAAAGGCTACAGTTGCAACTAATGATGTATAGAATCTCATCATTCACAAGCCCAACAATTAGTGAGGACTTCCCATGGGCCAGGCTCTGGAGAGATGAAAATATAGGGTCCCAGTTATATTCATGGGTAGAAGAAGTTTATGCCATAAAGACATTAATTCTTCCTATTTTGATAGACAGATTCATTGCAATTCTGATTAGAATTCCTACCAGATTTTTCATGGAATGTAACAAGTTAATTTATGGTCAAGAATAGGCAAGAAACTTCTTTAGAACCACCACTGGGGAGAGGTGGATTGGTCATTCATTTCCACTGGTCTTTCTGATGTGATGAAAATGTTCTGGAATAATAATTGTTGCACAAGTGTAAATATGCTAAAAGCTGCTGAATTGTACCATTTAAATGGGTGGAATTCATGGTGTGTGAACAATATCACAATAAAGCTGTTATATGAAAAAATATTTCTTGACAATTATTTTTCCCTCTATACTACTTAGTCTGCCCCACAATTTAAGAAAAACAAAAAACCAAAACAAACCAAACTGTGCCAGGAGCTCTTTAGGACTGCAATGTCCCTGGGTCTCCAAAGCCTCTGGTGGTGCTCTTCCTGTTAACACACCAAGCTGGGCTGGGCTAGTTAGGGAATGTAACTGTCTTTTTAAAATCGATGGTCACACGTTTCACCCTGGGAGAGGGAAGGAAGGAGGATGACACAGCCTTATGCCTTCAGCTCATTTTTAACTGAACCAAGCCCTGCTATCAACACTGTAATCCCTCTCACTATAAAAACACATGACACCAACAAGCATCGCCATCATAACACCTGAAAGTGTTCAAGGTACTTACCTGGGGCAGAAACACTGAGGGAGGAGACAGAAGCTCGCTTGGCACTGAGGATCCCTTTTCCCAACTCCACCAGTAGCTGGGCTTTACAGCCAGAGTCTCTCAGCCCAGGGAGCAGCGCAGACGCCACTGAGCTGTTCCTCAGGGAGCGGGAAAGGAAGACCAGGGCAGACCCGGAGTCGCGGGGCAGGGAAATGGGTGGAAACGCGGGCTGCAGCCCCGCTCGGTGGCCATCCCCAGCCCCAGCCCCAGCTGCCCCGTCCGGGTCCGCAGACCCCGCCCGCCTGGGACGCAGCCCGCCCAGTTGTGGGGACGGGCCGGTGGCCAAGGAGAGGAAGCCCGGGAGGAGAGGACTCGCGGGCGAGAGAGGGGAAGGGGACGCCAGCAGCGGACTGAGTGGAGGCCGGCTGGGTGAGAGGCGGCAGGTGCACACCTGGCCCCGGGAAGCTGTGGCACTGGGGCACTGGGGCAGGTGGCGCGGGCAGAGGGGTCTGGCCCGAGCAATTCAGCTGAACACAGGCTGACTCGCGCCCTCGTGGTCTGTGACACGCGGACCGCCCTCCCGCAGCCACCTGACCCCTTTCCCGGGAGACCCCACATTGCACTTCCACAGCCAGAGGCACCGGCCCCAGGCAGGAGCTAAAGGCCTGCCGGGCGACAGAGCTGAGAAGCCTTTGGGGCTAATCCCCGGCTCGGAGCTGGAGCTTCCAACCCGCGGTCCAGCTGACACCGACCGCCCATGCGCAGGAGGGCCAGCAATCCGCTCTGGGTTCTGCGAGAGAAGGTGGGGCAGTGAGGGAGGGAAAAGATGGGAGGGGGAGGAGAGGAGGGAAAAAGTGGAGGGAGACAGATGGACAGGAAGAGCAGAGAGAAGGGAGGGATCTGGAAAGGGTAAGGTCCTAGCGGGGATGGAGAGAAAAAGCTTTACCTCTGGTGGCACCCTGAAGAAGGCGGCAGTCCTGCCTCTGTACCCTTCTGTAACACTTCAAGGCCCGCAGCTCAAGTTTTACCTCCCTGATCCAGCCCTCCATCCGATGCTGCTGCAGAACCCCTACGGGTATCACACCTGTTGCCCCCACGCGGAGCAGGGTTTTCTTTTGGTCTGGGAACCAAGCACCCGCAGGTGTGGTCGCTCAGAACTACCTTGGGAAGAGTACATATTCCCCTTTTACACGCTGGGAAACAGGCAGGCACGATCTTTGCCTTAGCTCCACTGTCCCAGGTGTTGGGCTGGCAGGGAGCGGGGTGGTTCAAGATCAGAGCCCCAGACAGAGCAGACTGCCTGAGTGTTGGTGCATAGTCCCCATCCGTCCTGGGTAAACCACACTCCACCCTAGTGGAACCATCAAGGGCTCACAGTAGTTCCCTGGGTGTGGGAGAGCTGTCCTCATGTGAAGGAAAAGCCCAGCTGGGCTAACAAGCTAAGTCACAAATCTAAGTGTGATAAGTGTCGGTTTACTGATCTAAATTCTGCTGGGCTAACTCGTAAATCTGAAGTTTAGTGTCAGTTTACTGGGCTAACAAGCTAAGTCGTAAATCGAAGCTCAACAAGTGTCTATTACAAGTTGACAAGCACCAGTGTGCTGATTCCTTGCTTTTTGTTGCTTGAGCCTTATTGGCTAATACACCCTTACTTGTAATTAACCCTTTAAAACTTCATGTGTATGTCTTGGAGGTGGGTGCTCAGAACTTCGGAGCAGAAGCCCCTTTGAGCCCGCCGGCATAATAAATCTGAGTACACCAACACTGCGAGTGGTGATTGTTCCTTGGCTGGCCTGTTGTTTCCATAACACTCAGTTCCAGTGCCCAGCTTGCTAGGTATATAGGAGTGCTACCAAATCCAAATTCATTCTCTTCAGTGCAGGACAGGCCAATAAGTTGGGAGACCAGGTGTTGGGGCATGGAATAGCAAGTTTCTGTAGACCTAGATGGCAAACTAATGTCCTGGAAAACCATCTCCCCAAGTCAGAATTCAGGCTCTTTTCCTACGTGCTTGGTTGTTGCAATCTTTTTGGTGTAGGAATTCCTTCTTGTTAGAATCCTTTGTTCTTGCAGCTATCTGCCTGGGTCAAATCTCTGTAAACCTCTAACAAAACAAACGTTATTTTCTATTCTGCAATTTCTTATCTTTTTATGAATGAAAATGTGTTAAATATACTTAAAGATCAGAGCCTTCAGAATAGGTTCTCCTGTATATTTCAGGCTCTAAGCAACATTGTTTTACAAGCAAGATGAAGCCTAGGAGACAGAGCATAGGGTTAAAGTCAAAGGAAAAGATCTAATATGGAGTCAGATTTGTTCTGTTCTATTACCCAGGCAGAAGCCACTTGAGGATTTAAATCACTTTAAGTTAAAAATAACTAAAACTTTAAAGGAATTTACATACATAGGTGAGAATGTGCATAGCATATCTGGAAAAGCACCCAAAGGATAGTAAACAGTGGCATCTCCAGGGAGGGCTGGAAGAACAGAGGATGAGGGAAAACTTCTTTCACTTGTGTATTTTTGTGCTCTGTTTGAATTTTTTTTAACCATTTGCATGTATTTCTTTTTCAGTTAAAAAAATGTGTAATGGAGCAAAGGAGTAACTAGCTCAGCAAATACAGCAGCCATGGAATCACTGAGTCATCACTTTTGATTTAAGCCAGGAAGCATTTATTGACTCTCACCTATGTGCCCAGTGCTGTTTTAAGACTTCTTTTATTATTATTATTATTATTATTATTATTATTATTATTATTATTATTATTATTACTATTACTATTACTATTATTATTTTTATTATTACTATTTTTATTATTATTATTATTTTATGAAATAATAACAAGGTATCCCTCACCCCTGCCCATGGCTGGTGGAAAACCAACTGAGTTTTTATTGAGTTGTTTTCCAAGGAGTAGAGATGAGTTATAAACTGAACACATCTTCAGGGCAAAACAGTCGGAGTGGTTTTCCAGCAGGCCAGACAGCTATGAAGGGTTTTCAATAGAGGCCCCCAGAGGCTGAGAGAGAAATCCTCGAGGACCCTACAAAAAGCTGCCCAAACTGTCTTCTCCATGGCAATACTGAAATAGGAAAGAACAAATCTGACTCCATATTAGATCTGTTCCTTTGACTTTAACAAAGCCAAGTTAATACTCTCCGGTCTTTTCATGGGTTATGATGTCACAGAGGAGATGGACAGGTCAACAAGGAACCACTCTGCCGTGATCACGGAGACGGGGAGCGGGATGGGCGGCAACATGTGTGACGCAGCTGTAGCCGTGCCCGCGTTTCTAGGCAGGTACCCAAAGTCGCCTCGACAAGATGTCAAACACTTGTGCCCACGTCCTCATCACCTGACATGTATTAAAGAGAAATGGAAATGTATAAAAGGCCAATACCCTTGGTGGGTACACCGTCCAAAGAGCAAAGTCACAGTTTGACAACTGGCCATCTCGGTTCCCTGGGCTTCATTCTTGGAGAACCTTAAAAACCACTCCTCTGTCCTTAAGAAGTGCTGCATATTTGTCCTATCTTTGGCTCAGGGATGGAGCACGTTCAAGTGAACTTTAATGTCTGCACAGATTTGACTGTCTTTCTCCAGGTTCACTTGTCCATTCTAAAGAGGCCTGAGCTAAGTCCATCCTCCATAAGTTCTATTCCCTCCAGTGAAAACTCATCGAGCCTGCAATTAAAAGCCAACTGAACAAGACTCTCCTCAGCTAAAAAGTTCACCCACTCTTCACTGATTTCTTAATCTCCTTTCCTAGCTAATTGCAACAGACTAACAACTCCCTCCACCAAGCTCCCCAACTATGTCAGTTTGTCTCCCCAAACAGAAAGTGAAGTCCATAAAAGAGGTGACTCCATAGTCACCTCTGAATTCCTAGCATACAGTAATGTTAAGAAATAGAACTATGATTATGGCTTCTTTCCTTTAAAACCTTTCTGGTTATTTGATTGAGACCTTGGAAGACAGGTGTTTGCAGTCAAGTACCTTGATCCTCAAGACTCTGGAGGCCTTTTTCGGAATGGCTGCTCACTGATTCATTCAAACCACAGCTTCTCATTCCAGGAGTAGCTGTGATTCTCTGCCAGGAGTTTGTGGTTACTCTCATGCCAGAAGAGCTTTAAACTATATCCTTACATTGGATTTGTTATTTTTCCCCTCTTCCAAAAAAATTGACTTTCCTTACTGTCTTACCTTGAGGAATTTTTTTTCATAGTTAACCCTTTTGTAAACCAAGCTTCTCGGGATGGGCTTGGCCTTACATATGATCAGTCATCCAACTCCCAGTGTGAGAGGACTCGGGCTCACCTCCTACCCTCCAGTCAAGGCAACTGAAACTCAGTACAGGAGCCAACAGGCACCCCAGGGCTTCTAAGGCTCGTGTATCACCCAGAATCCCTGCTTTCTGGTTTGTCTTGGCTTCTGAGGATTTCCCCTCACTTTCTTCACAATTAGCTGTGCAGCTTGAAAGATGAAGAAAGAAGGTTTTATTTCTTAATCAGCATTTTAAGAAACTTGTGTAATGAAGGTTTTCACGAGTTTCTAGAACCCTCCGTTGCCGAGACAGAAAACACACTAGATATTTTCTAAGTTTAGCTATCATGTGTATTTTTTCTTTTCTTTTGTTTTCTTAACTGCAAATAGACATGTTTTAATTAAAAAAAATAAGGCCCCAAATAGGATAGAGACTTGAAGGGGCATACAAAATTAAAGGGCAAAGACAGAAAAATGATAAATACTCTACAAGGTTAATATAATACTTACACTATGGATCAGATCAGCAATTCTCAGTAACAGCTAATTGAAATATGCCCATGAGGTAAAACGTCTCTCCTGTCAGGAGATGGCTAACAGAAAATAGAATTAAAAAAACAAACTAAAATTCTAAGTCTGGCGAGGTACAGAATTCTACCAGCTAAATGTGTCTTCTTCTGGAAAAGAGGGAGGCTCACCAGCTCTTTACTGTGGAGCCTGAGCCCAGGGGATGGCGGTGAAGTGAGCTCTGTAAGTACCCAATAGCAAACCTGTGATGAATAAAGAGATGTGAGCTTTGATGACAGAGATGATAATACTATTCACTTGTCCTGTAAAGTATGTCTTCACGTTCAATGATCAATACCTCGGCGTCCTCAGGGATTAAGATTATAGGAAAATTCACAGCCCGGGCCCAGACCTCCTCTTTGAGCTCATGACAATGCACTTAGATGTCTCAAAGGCAACTCGAGCTCCACCTGCAAAGAGCTGACTTCACGGTGCTCCTCCCATAGCCGTCCTACCCAGGGCCCCTGGTCGGGGGGCAAGGTCTCCCTGCCTCTCCCAGCTCAGGCCCATCACTCACAGATGTGACTGGACCCCACCTTCAGGGCCCAGATTTCCTCAGTCACCGAGTCCCACCACCCACACCTGACCTACCAGGTACTCACTGGCACTCAATCAGCACTGACTGTGTGCTGGGGACCACGCTGCACACTGTGCACACGTTATCTCACTGGATCGCCACAACAGTCCTGGGAGGTCGGTACATCACTTCTTCAATTGATTAGATAAATTGTTTACTTCCTTGAGTGCATCATCCAAAGTGACACAGCTACTCAGCCACAAAACTGGGACTGAAAACCACTTGAAAATTCTACACTCCTACACCTGGCAGCCACCCTAATCTGACTCATCACATCACCTCCTGCAGAGCCTTCTAAATGTTTCTAAGCATTCTACAAGACAAAAGTGATCTACGAGAGCACCCCACTCCCCTACTTAAGATCTGTCAATGACGGTCCACTGCCCTTAGGAGAAAGCCCCACCAGGCCTGAGCACAGCCCAATGGCCCGGCATCCGCGTTCCCTGCGCGGCCTCGCCGCCTCACCCACCACACAGATCTACACGTGCCGTGTCCAGGACAGGGATGCTGACTCCGTACAATCCGGGGCTCGTCTCACTCAAACAATGATCACCTTCTTCAGTGTTCACCCTCTTCACTGCTGACGGTCAGAAAAATATTTTCTCAGGATGAATCAATATCTTTTTCCTTACAACTTCCTGTCATTGATAATGAGCTCCATCCAAAATACAGAAGACCTAATTCTCAGTCTCCTTATCTGTAAAGTGAGAAT
Source organism: Camelus dromedarius (assembly GCF_036321535.1). NCBI lineage: Eukaryota > Metazoa > Chordata > Mammalia > Artiodactyla > Camelidae > Camelus > Camelus dromedarius. The sequence continues at coordinate 404,664 of NW_026989793.1, read as the reverse complement.
AACAAGGAAATATATGAAGTTTTAAGTGAAATAATATACATGTGAGGCTGAGGGACAATTCCCAACATACAGTAAGCACTCAATATGTGCTTACTTAATATTAATAGGAATATATTGCATTCCAGCAACCTTAACTCAATGTTTTATGGCTTTGTCCAACAGACTACAGACAAACATTTGGACGAACACCTTTGAGCAGATCAGCCCAAGCGTGCTGGGAGAGGTAAGCACTGACTCCAGTTACAGCTGCAGCCAACCAGCACTACGGGGCTGGGGCAGTTTGCTCAAACTCTTACATGTTGCTTGAGAATTTAGTTGTCATTAATGAATAAAGACAGGTGTTCTTTAGTCAAAATTCCTGAAACATATATCTTCAAAGATTGATGCAAATTTGATTTCAAGTACAACACTCTCACTAGAAATTATTTGAAAATGATAGTCTTAGCTCCTCTGCACATCAAAAGGGCATGATCTTAATGTATCTGACTACACCAAAAGTGTTGTTTAAAGGAATTTAAGATGAAGCCATCCTAAATAAGCTCTCAGTATCATCTTCACAAAGCCCCACCCAAGGGTCTCATTTCTCACTTCCACATAGGTGTTCAGGTAGCTTAACCTGGGTCTTGGTTTCTTATAACACGGGGGTGGGAAGAGTTGTGGATAGATTTATGTAGCAAATATAAACCTAGAGTATTTGCTGTGTAGAAATCCTAGAAATAAACAAATTAATATATAGTCCTACCCTCAAGAAGCTCAGCCTTTCCATTTACAACAGCATTAAAAATAAAATGAGAGATACATTTAACAAAAATTTACAAGATTTGTACATTGAATATTTTGATGTATCATCAAAATAATACTTAAAAGATCTACATATATGGAACACATCCCATGTTCATGGAATGGTAGACAATATTGTTAAAAATGTTAAGACTCCCCAAAGTGAGTTACATATTCAGTGGAATCCTTATCAATATTCCAGCTGACTTCTTTGCAAAAATTGAAAAAGTGATCCCAAAATTCATATGGAAGTGCAAGGGGCCCAGGTCAGCCAAAACAATCTTGAAAAAGCAGAGAAAAGTTGGAGGACTCACTTTAAAGGGTACTAAAGCTATAGTACTAAGTCAGAATGGTACTGGCATAAGTTTGGGTAAATAAATCTATGAGACATAATAAAAACCCAGGGGGAAAAACTTACATTTACAGTCAGTTTTCCACAAGGGTGTCAACAACACTCCATTGAAAGAATAGTCTATTCAACAAATGGTGCAGGGAGTGCTGAGTATCTGCAGGCAAAAGAATGAATCTGGAATCTGGACCCCCATATTTTAAATAAATAAAAATTAATTCAAAATTGATCACAGACAGAAACGTAAAAACTAAACCTATAAACTTTCTAAAAGAAGACACAGTATAAATCTTTGTGGTCCTAGGATAGGCTTTGGTTTCCTAGATACAATACGAAGAGCACAAGTGATAGAAGAAAAAAGCAGATAAACTGGACTTCATCAAAGTTAAAACCTTTTTGTTACAAATTACATCATCAAGAAAGTGAAATGACAGGGGAAGGGGGTATATCAAGTGACAGAGTGCATGCTTAGCAAGAAAAATAAAATAAATCAATACATCTAATTACCTCCCCTGTAAAGAAATTGTTTTAATGCTTAAAAAAACTAAAGTGAAAGGACAATCTGCAGAATAGGAGAAAAATTTTGCAAAGCATGTATCTAAGAAGAGACTAGTATTCAGGATATATAAAAAATGCTTACAACTGAACAATACAAAGAAAATCGACCCAATGTTTAAATTTGCCAAGGATTTAAATAAATACACAAATGGCCGATAAGCACATGAAAAGAAGCTCAGCATCACTAGCCAAATCAAAATCAAAATGAGTTCTCATTTTACACCCACTAGGACGGTTTTAATCAAAACATGGACAATAACAAGTGTCGTTGAGGAGGCAGAGATACCTCATTTGCGGCCAGTGGAAAGGGACAATGGTGCAGCTTCTTTGGAGAAGTCTGGTGTTTCCTCAAAAGGTTAGAGTTATATGGCTCAGCAATTCCACTCCTACATGTAGAGTCATCCCTCAGTATCCTCGGGGGGTTGGTTTCAGGAACCCCCCACCCTGGATACCATAATCCAAGGATGTTCGAGTCCCTTTACAATCAGCCATCTGGATCCATGAAGTGGAAATTACAGATATGGCGGGCCAACTCTACAGCCAACAGAATGAAAACATATTCTCACAAAAACTTGCACATCAATATTCATGGCAGTATCATTCAGAGTAGACAAAGGTTACAAACAATATCCATCCATCAATGAACGGATGAACAAAATTACCAAGAATAGGCCCACAAACTTTTGGTCATTGAATCTTTGACAAAGGAGGTGAGAACATACAATGGAGTAAAGACAGCCTCTTCAGCAAATGGTGTAGGGATAACTGGACAGCTGCATGTAAATGAATGAAGTTAGACTACTCCCTCACAGCATACACAAAAATAAATTCAAAATGGCTTAAAGACTTAAACACGTAGACAAGACACTATAAACGTCTTAGAAGAAAACATAGGCAAAATATCTGACATACATCTCAGCAATGTTCTCCTAGAGCAGTCTACTCAAGCAATAGAAATACAAGCAAAAATATACAAGTGGGATGTAATTAAACTTACAAGGTTTTGCACAGCAAAGGAAACAGTAAGCAAACCTAAAAGGCAACTTATGGAATGGGAGAAAATAGTTGCAATAAATGAGACTGACAAGGGCTTAATTCCCAGAATATATAACACCTTTTACACTTGATAAGAAAGAAAAACAAACAATTCAATTCAAAAATGGGCAGAAGGCCTAAAGAAGCTTTTCTCCAATGAAGACATACAAATGGCCAATAGGCACATGAAAAAATGCTCAATATCTTTATCAGAGAAATGCAAATCAAAACTGCAATCAAATATCACATCTCACCAGTCAGAATAGGCATCATTCAGAAGTTCACAAACAATAAATGCTGGAGAGGCTGTGGAGAATAGGGAACTCTCCTACACTGTGGTTGCAGTTTGGTGGAGCCATTGTGGAAAACAGTACAGAGGTTCCTCAAAAGACAAAACATTGACTTCCCATATGACCCAGCAATCCCACTCCTGGGCATATATCCAGAAGGAATCGTAATTCAAAAAGATACCTACACCCCAATATTCAGAGCAGCACTATTTACAATAGCAAGACATGGAAACAACCTAAATGTCCACTGACAGATGACTGGATAAAGAGGTTGTAGTATATTTGTACAATAGACTACTATTCAGCCATAAAAAAAATAATAAAATAATGCCATTTGTAGAAACATGAATGGACGTGGAGAATGTCATTCTAAGTGAAGTAAGCCAGAAAGAGAAAGAAAAATACCATATGAGATCGCTCACATGTGGAATCTAAAAAAACAAACAAACAAAAAGATAAACTTATCTACAGAACAGAAACAGACACAAAGACATAGAAACCAAACTATGGTTACCAGAGGGGAGAGGGTGTGGGAAGAAATAAATTGGGAGTTCAAGATTTGCAGATACTGAGTATGTATAGAGTAAACTGCAAGTTTATACTGTATAGCACAGGAGAATATATTTAATAACTTATAGTAACTTATGTTGAAAAAGAATATGAAAATGAATACATGTATGTTCCTATATAAATGAAGTGTTGTGCTGTACACAAGAACCTGATGCAAAATTATAAACTGACGCAACATTATAAACTGACTAGAATTCAATGAAAATATTTTTAAATAGAGAAAAAACGAAAAAAAAAAAGAAAAAGGATATTATAAAACCAAAAGATTAAAGTACTGACTGAGGCTACAACATGGATGAACCTTGAAAGTTTATACTAAAATAAGCCAGACACAAAAGGGCAAACAGTGCCCTTTTAGGTGAACTGTATCTAAGCCTTTATTGTACTATTCCAGTAAATTTTCTGGAAGTTTGAACTCTCAAAATCAAAATAAAATGTATTATTCATTAAAAACCTAAAATGATTCCTCACAGGAGGGCTTTAATTATTAAATGCAGAAATGCATGTAAAGCTCCTGGAACAACACTTTGCACGTCCACACACAGTCACTGCTGTCACTGCCACTCAGAGGGTGGTGCCAGCGCTGATGAGGGCTGCCTCCAGGTGCTCCCCTGCAGAAAGGAGTGAGGGCCTGGGCTCTGACAGGAAGGGTGACCGGGAACATGGGTTAGACAGAGCCACGCCCCAGACTTTGTATTACCCAACTTTCTTATACAAACTGCTCCATGTAACATAAACACGCTACAGGGATGTATCTTACGACACAGGGAATATAGCCAATGTTTTACAATAACTATAAATGGAGCATAACAATAAAAATTGTGCAACTATTGTACACCTGAAACTTATATCATACTGTAAATCAGCTATAATTTTATAAAATGTTAAAAAATAATTTTAAAATGTTATCACTTCAGTATTCAATTCGGTTTTTAAGTAACTAATAAACAGCTTAGAATGTATAAAACATTTAAGTGTGATAAGTTTGTTTACATATTTATTTACTTTCAGCCTCCTGCTAAAAGAGAAATTAAACAATTTTTAACACAGCTTAACAACCATAACAACAAAAAGACAAAAGTTAGAGTGAAGAGAAAATGGAGATTCAATACTTAAATGAAACCAGGGGGAAGAAAACTCATAAAAACGAATGCCATGAAGTCAGGGTAAGTGTTAAAGGCCAACTAGAAATTCAGCCGTAAGATTCTTGGCAGCTAAAGCAAAAAGTAAAAGATGATGGGGCGGGTGGTAGAGCTCAGTGGTAGAGCATGTTCTTAGCGTGCACGGGGTCCCGTTTTCAACCGCCAGGGCCTCCTCTAACAGATAAATACACCTAATTACCGACCCCCCCAAAAGAGCCCCAATGAAAAGAAAAAGAGAAATTTCTTTCCTAAGAAAACCTGATGTTAAATTTAGATTAAATACTTGAAAAAAAAAAAAGAAAGAAAAATAGAAAAAGATGAGTGACACAAGCGATAATGCCCGTGAGATAAATCTGCGGTGGCTGCTGGCACGTCCCCATGTCCCACGTGGGAAAATCTGAAACATCCTTCTCACCACTCAGAGTCATCCTCAGCCCACCCCACCCCTCTCCCTGTTAAATGCAGGAGCACAGGCAGGGCCCGGCCTTTGCTCTCTCTGTGTCAACACAGTGAGACAGGATGGAAGGGGCCAGAGCACAGCCATTCAATGAAGGCCACAGCAATTAACATCAAAATGGTGAAGGATTCAGTAGGCCTTGAGGCTCAGGATGAAGAGATTTTACTTCTAGCAGATCTTGAGCTTCATTATACACCCGTTGTAATAGTAACATGGTGAATAACACGCCCCAAGGCACCATGGCCATCCCAAGGCTAGCCACAAAAGGTCAAACGGTGGGAAATGGCCAAATCCCTGGGAATCCCAGCCCCTTGCCCTTAGGCTGCTCCTTCTAATTATTAGCATATAAAACAACCAAGCCCATGAAAACCAGCAACACAGCGCCACCTCGCGGTCATCACTCTCTCTCCCTCTTCGGAGAAGGCCCACACTTTGTCTGTGGAGTGTGTACCTACTTTTAATCTGAGCACCCAACCCCCACACCTCGTGGAATTTCTCCTGCCTTTCAATGTGTCTCTGTGAATAAATCTACCTTTACTCAACAGTTGCTTTTGAAACCTTTCCTGCATGAAGCCAAGGACCCACGTCTGGTGGGGCACATTCCAGGGGCTCAACCAAAGCCTGGGACACAGCCCTTCCCATGCCCCACATATGTTTTCTTGTATCAACAGGACTGGGATGTGAAGGGAGCTCTGAGGCCCCAGCTAAGGGACAGAAGTAGCCCCCAGGACCAAAATGGCGGGCAGCCCCTCCCCCAGCAGGGGCCCTGAGGTCAGCCCGGTTCTCTGTGGTTCCCTGTTGTGCTGACTCCCCAGCCAGAGAGCGTTCTCCTAGGCCTGTCCCCACAAAACCCTTATCTCCAAAATGCAAGCACATCATGTCACAGTCCTCTTATACAACCAGGAAATTTTCAGCCTACTTTTTCCTTCCCTAGTAAAGAATCTTTCTGTCCTCCCTCCCATCCCACCACTTCTTTTTTGTGAGAACTCTGTACTCCCCATACACCATCCTTAACGCAGGTGCCTTGCTGGCTGGGACCGAGATATTTCAGTCTCACACAGCCTGCATCCTTTCACTTTCCCCTTTCTACCTTAAAAAGCCTTTCCTGAGTCTCCCACCCCTCTGATTCTGAACTTCACAAAGTGCTGAGGTTGCATGCAGTCACTGTGTGCATACCTCCCAGGTTTTGACTAGGTTTCCTTCACAAGATCTTCATTAAGGAGCTTCATCAAGAAGTTTAAAGAGTCTTTTCTTACATCGGAGTGGAGGAGCCTGCATAAAATTTAAATGCCCTTGAAGAGAGAGTAAACCAGGGACAGAGAGGTCATAGGTCTTAGTCAACAGTGTCACGAGGCAAAATGTTCTTCGAAGGCTCAGAGTGGCTTCTGAACACGGAGTCGGGAGGGAGGAGGTGCCAGGCTGTGAGTGGGATGAGTGACACTGGGTACGCTACCCCAGCTGGGGAAGTATTGGATTTTGTTCTAGTTTTCCAAAGAATTTCTTACCACCTTTTCTCTTATTGTCACATACCATTTCCTACGGATTAAGAAAATCAATGTCAGTCATTTGGGCCACTTGGTAGAAGCTACACGATGCCATTCACAGGGCTGGGATGTAACAGCCACACCAGTCTAGGTTGAAAGACCAGTAGGGGTATTTCCAAGGTAATCACGGGCATGCAGCAAACTCCCCAGCTTCAATTACCTCATCTCAAAAGTGGGGCCAATAAAACTATCAAGCAAAGTGTGTGATGATTATGGCCGACATCTGTTTACTAGGTAAGTGCCCGTGACAGCTGACACTGGATTAGGAATGAATATGATCAACGAGGCACAGTCAGCCTGGTTACATGCACCCTGCCTTCATGCCTTGGTGCAGGAGCTGAGTTTGTTTAGCTGAAATGAACGCCCCCAGAGCAGCCCTGAAGGGAAAGCTCCCAGCTCTGCACGGCGAGGCGTGTTCCTTTCCTTCTCTGAGCTGATAACAGTTTGCAGTCGTCTGTTTTTACATTTATCCTTTAGTACCTGCCTCCCCTCCGGAGTTTTTGCTTAAGCAGAACAGGTCCAGGTTTGTGTTGCTGCCTGCCGGATATTCTGGGCTGGGAGACAGGCGACTCCACGTCTGGCTCTGGTGCTGAACGGAGAGGGCAGAAAGCCCAGGGGCCCATGCTGAACAGAGGCCCCTGCACCCAAAATTATGGTCTGACTTTGGGCAAATTACACCGTCTTCTTTACCCTAAGATTCCTCATCTGTTCATGAAAATAACTGCCCATGGCATGTAGAGTTTCAAGGATTAAAGGAAATCACCAAATTCACAACCTATTCAAGCGGCTACCAGTACGTCCTCAACAGGCACATGCTACCTTTACGGCTGTAACACACGCTAAGCGGGGCGGAAGGACACAGTAAACACTGCTAAGTGCCTGTTAAGTGTTTCATGTGTGTTATAATACTGTTTAAAACTTACAACAAACCCAGGAAGAAACGAATATTATAATGCATATTTCACAGATTCACCAACAGTTTAATGGAGGTTACACTCTAGTCCAAGGTCCTTTGGTGAGGAAATGGCGATTTAAACCTGAATCTGAGCCCAGGCCTGGGCTACACCTCTCTCCAATCCACCTCACCACTTGCCTATGAAATCCACCTGTCCAATACACGTTTGCACAGGTCAGCTCTTAAATGCAAAGTGTGCCACCGTTTGCCAATGTTTGTTAATTACCATAAAGTGCTCTCAGAAACCGCTACAGAAAAGACAGGTTGACCCACATCCCTGCCAACAAAGAAGAGATATTCTGCCTTGCGTTCTCCTGTAATGTGCAGAAACCCTTCCCTACACCACCAAGTTCAAATGTATGCTTCCTCCATGTTTATGTTTGCACACGGCTTATTAAAGTAGAAGGTACCTGCAGTAATTCCATCTCGTTTCCTTTGCAAGATTCCAGATTATCCACAATCAGTCTGTGAATGAAAATACTACAATGTGAATTAAAATACTACAACCATGTCAGTAAACAAAGAATGCTGAAACCAAGTCATCAAGGCTGCCGCCACCCCCCAGTGCGGACAGACCTGAAGCCCAGCCTCTACAGCCACTCACAATGCTGCCCTCTGAACAGACTGAGAATAAGAAGACAGGATAATTGCCCTAGATAGCTAGGTGCTTGTCTAAAGAATGAATCCAGTGAGGTCAAATGATACATACAAATGCACTAAATTCTTTAACTTGAGATGCCTGGATTTCTTTAGATAAAAAGCAATCTTTTATTGTTCCAACTCCCTGGTCTTTGTTGTAAAGCTCCTATATAATCCTAGTTCCTCCCCTACTTCTTGGGAGCAGTCCCTCAGACAGATTTGAAGGCTGTCATCCCGCCTCGAGTCCTCCCGCCTAATAAAGTGTAACTCTAAACTTTCAGGCTACACATTTCTTTCAGTCGACAAGTCCCAGAATAGACACAATTCATCAATTCTGTAATGGAACACACTGGATCAGGAACCAAAAGCGTGTTCTAGTCCAGAAAAACTACGGGTCCCTCTTTCTTTCTGTCATTATACAATCCCACCAGAACTCATTAATTTGCTGTCTGCTCATCTGGCAACCAATCTCAGAGAAGAGTCAACTCAGCAGAGTGCTCTACTCGGGAGAACACCCCGCAGCAGCACTGCAGGCTACCTGCCCTCCCGCACGCTCTGCCGACCCCTAGTGTCCTCCGTGGAGACCAGGCCAACAGAGGTGTTCCCAACAGCTGCAAAGTCCCACAGATTAAACAAAAGCATTATATTTTCTACGATATGTTATGTATATTACCATTTCTGAAAACAGCTTTGCCAGAAGCCCAAATTTTCCACATTAATCTGCATAGGCAATTCCGGCCCCCAAGGGAAAACAAGTCTTATGACGATGCTAAGGCCTCCAAAGTCCTCTCCAGGACCATCAACCAAACTGCCTGCAGGCCTGCAGCTGCAGGCGGCTACATGTCTGTTTTTAAAGCAACCCCTTCCTGCCCTCGGGCGCTACAAAGTCCCTCTATGCCCTCCCATCTCAGGGTAAGAGCAGCCACTGCAGAAACTTGCAGGGCAGCACTGACAGGACTGGACACAGAGGATCAGAGCTAAACTAAGCCTTCTGATGACACGAGCTTGTCACTGTGTCATTTTACAGATGAAGGTATATATAGAGAGGTGGGGTGATCTTGCTCAAAGTCACACAGCTAATAAGTTGCAAAGTCTATAACTCAGCTCCACCCTCTGGCGTGACGCTCCAGCTGGGACACCCACAGGGTTCTCTCGTGCCTGCCTGACCAGTCCTTTTCTGTCACTCATAACCCACCACAGTGTCTGACCCTAGCCTGACTTTTCAGCCTCATCTCCCTCTAGTTTCTCAGGAACAAGGCTGCTCGGGCCACTGTGTGACTTCCGGCTCCCCAAACCCTCAGTGCTCAGGGTGGTCTTGCCTGTGCAACCAGCACCCTGCTCAGAGGCTCTTCCTTCCCTGCAGGAGGACGTTTCCACTCTCCGCAGGGACACCCCCTCTGGGAAGCGCTCTTCTCCCCCTCAGCACGGCAGGTGTCCCAGGCCACATCCCGAGCTGCCCCATTAGGACTGCCTGTGCCCAGGTCTGCTAGTCAGACCAGCAGCCTCAGAGCCAGGGATTATGCCCGGGTCTCCCTGCAAACCTACTGCCCGCCTCACAGCCCCCAGCCAGTAGGTCACCTGGAAGTCACAGCAAGTGCCCCACCCAATCCCGAAATCTCTTCATTTGCCAGCATCGCTGATGACTGGTCTCCAAAGTTTGGTCAGTTTCACACAAAACAGCAGCTTCCACTGAAGCTGAGGGTTTTCACTTCTGCTCCCCATCCTTAATGGAAACGTCAAGGGAAACCAAAAGACCTTTTCTCAACCCTTTTCTGATGACACATTCCCACCCACATTACTCACATGCTCAAGAGTTTTGGGTCCACGTGATTTCGTTTCCCTTATGCTAAGTGGCTCAAAACACTGCAGGATTCTTTCTCTTTTGAGAGTATTGGTTTGTACTGAGTTTATTGACTTTAATCTCTTTTTGTCTCTCTCTTAAGTGTCCCTAGCAGTTGCCACTTCTTAGCCCCTTCAGCAGCCTCCCTCTCATCATCTAGTCTAGGAAATCATCTGTGATGAGGGGCCCGGGGGCAGTCACAGAAGATGGAACAAAGGTACAGAAAGGCTACATAATTTGCCCGAGAAGATCAGCTTCAAGCCCCAAAACTGTGTGTCACGTCCCTCTGTTTAACACTTATGCTAAACTAGTTAACTTTTTATAGATTATGGTTATAAACAGATGAGGTATCAAAATACATAGAAGGACACACATCAACTCTAAGATGTTTATTAACTCCACTATTTTGTTTCTATTTATTTTATTTCTATTAAAAAATATTAGGAACCTCTGCAGTGAATATAACAAAATGTTAATGGGTGTTAAATCCAGAATATAGAGGCGTAAGTGTATCATTACTCATAATTATTTGTATGCTCACAAGACAAAATGATTTGAACGTCTCTCTCCCCTCCCCCTACTCGCTACTGGCTCTCACCTGAGCTCCCAGACCACACATATAACAGCCTTTCACTTTATCCACAGCTGAACTCATCAGCGTTCCCCCAAAGCTCCCTCTGCAGCTTTCCCTGCTCAGAGCACAGCAGGACCATCATTTACCTCATTAATCCACCCAGAAACCTGGGCCTTACTCCATCCTACCTTCACAGACATCATTCATCCTTTCCTTTTTACCATCTAAACATGCCTAAAATCTGTTCGTTTTTTCCCGGTGACTGTCCCACTGACTGTCCCACCGCTCAGGTAGAAGCCACCAACACTGCCCACCTGGACTCACGAGTCTCCCAAGTGGCCTTCCAGCTGCTCTCCCCTACTTGACACAAATTGGATTTTGTCACTCCCGTTCTTTTATGACTCTTTTCAAACCTAGTGTTCTTAGAAGAAACTCCAAGTTCTTCACATGGTGAAGGTGTTTGCCATGAAACTGTCAGCTCAGGGAGGGCAGGACCCCCCTCCTCCTTGGCCCTCCTCTTTCCCTAAGCCCCGCCCTCTCCCTCGGCCCCGCCCTCTGGCACAGCGCTGGCTCAGGAGGACCTGCTGAGCTACACCATCCTGTATTCTAACCCTGGTGTTCAATTCTTAGCAAATTGCTTCACTTATCCATACAAATCCAAGGTAGATTAGAAAGATTTTAGATGTTGAGCTAGACTATTGATTTGGGGATTTTGCACTAGCAACCTGCAAGTACATGTTCTAATGATTCTGTCTTCTTAAAACAACACCCAGATTTAAGGAGTTATTTGTGGAATGTCTTCGGAGTAAAAGGGACTGTACTTTTACAGACTTTATGTTGTATAACATGAACAACACGGACAGGGTCACAAATGGAACTGCCTCACAAGTGACAGAAGACAGGTGAGAGGCACAAAGCAACAGGTTGCAAAGACGGTAAGAGCAAATTTGTTTTGCCAACCCCCCCAAAAATGCCTGAAAGAACCAAAAATTCTGAATTTTGAAAGTAAAAGATTATCATATAGTGAAATAAAATAAATAATCCTCTTCATCAGGGTTTCAAAATCTGACTCCAGATTTTTTAGCAGGCCATACTGAATCCTAGCACAGAAAAATCAGATGGACTAGTGGTGAGTAAGTTCCAGGAAAACTGCAGTAATTCCTCCACTTGTGTAAGGACATACACTCACCTGCCGAAGGTGAATGTAGACTGCATTCTGGAGAAATTCGGAAGCTTCCAGGCTCCGCTTCTGGATGCCGAGGACACGGACAGCTTGGAAGCATGCTTCTAACTCAGTCACCGGAATTCTTACACTGCAGGGGGAAAAGGAGGCCCTCAGTCGATAGCAGAGATGTTCCTGTCGTGTATCACAGGCCGTGCCTCAGGGACTCAGTGCCTTGCAGCAGCCCGGCCCCAGGCGAGGACCCGAAGCGTGGCCCACCGAAGCAGGAGGTGCACTGTGCTTGAGAAATCCCATCCCCGATGGGGGCAAGAGGGGCTGGTGGGGTTGAGTGAACCTATAAATGCCCACAGAAATATGCCTGCATTCATTCAAGTGATACAAGCAACAGTAGCAGGCTATTTAACAAAATTTCAATTTTCAGTGGAAATTTTGCCATTCCTTTCCGCTTGTCCCCTGCACTCTGAAACAGGCTTAGGCTCTCTCACACCTGCAGCTCTGAAGCAATAGTTGTGAAGTCATTTTACTTTGCTGCAAGTGTCCTCGCTCCCCGTGTCACTGTGTCTGTCCTCTCTTAACACATTCGGATATCTTCCTGGATCTCTATCTGAGTTCCTTTCTCCTCCTCCTCAGATCCTGAGATAAAGGACAAGTGAAGACACATGAACAGAAAAGGCACTGTGGACTTGACCGAAATCTACAGTGACCCCTAGGTGAGTGCTGCCCACCCCTTACCTTCGATTCTCAAGGTTCTGCACAGGGTGACATCCAGCCCAGAGAGGTGGCCCAATTAAAAGCTATGTGGCTTGGGCATGTTGACAGGTGCAGGAGCTGGTTCCGGTGCCAGGCCCCTCCCCACGTCTGCTCCCCTCTCCCCCGAAGCCCCGCTGCCAAGCACTCAGGCTCCGTGATCTGATGTCCTTCTCTTCTACTCTACTCCAAACACTTTTACTTTTCCTTTTTTCCCTAATTATCCCCAGCTGGAGTGATTTTTCAATCGCAGTATCTAAAAAATTTCCTGCAGCCGAAAATGAGGTCTCCAGATATCAATGCCCATATGCTGCCTCCTGAAGAGAGCCGCTGGCTAGGGGACCCTCACCAACACTCACGGAGCATCAGACATGTTCCAGGGTCGGCCACCCCCAACAAGAGTTTGCTGTGACCCCTATGCCCGCACAGCATCCCTGCTCACAAAAATATAGTTGGCCCACTTATCGGTTATTAAGAAGCAAAAATACAAAATTGCTCATGTTTCTTACTAAAATTATCTATGAAGCGGAAAAGGGAATTGTAATAGAAAAGAACAATTTTGACCCCATGTTAGGTCTGTTCCTTTGGCTTTAAACCTGTGTCCTGTTTTCTAGGCTCAGACTTGCTATCTCTGCACCATTTGTAAAAGAAAGTTGCCTTTAGACTGAAATATCCAGGACAGCCTCTTCTCCTGGCCGTGATCTTGAAGGATGCTAACTAATCTGCACTTATGTAGAGATGGCAAGTTGCAAAATAGAGAATAACTTTGTTTTACTTTTGGAGGTATTACAATGGCAACATGATTTGATCCACATGGACAGCTGCAAGAACAGCGGATTCAAAGGACAAGCAATTCATACAACAAGAAGTTTCCAACAACCAACTGCAGCCCCACCCCTTTTTAGTATAAAAGGAGACTCAATTCTGACTTGGGGAAGATGGTTCTTCAGGACATCAGTCTGCCATCTTCTGGGTCTGCCAGCTTTGCAAATAAAGTCACTATTCCTTGCTCCAACAATTCATCTCCCAGTTTATTGGCCTGTCATTTGGTGAGCAGAATGAGTTTGGACTCGGTAACAAAATGACTGCATTGGAGGTAGTATGTCTCCACTCTTTCCTCGTTTCCAATATGTAACATGCACATTATTTATGATCTAGTGCAAATAATTCATCAAAGACAACCACAAAAAGAAACTATACTCACCCAGCTATCAACACTGAAGTCAAAACCTGTCAATTTTATATGCTGTTTAAGAACACAACCGAAAAACCTAACATAGGGAGTCGATTACACGGAAATAAAATTATTTCTACTCCTTCAAAACTTTTTCTTTTCTTTTCTATTTTATTTTGTTTTGTTTATTGAAAAGAAAATAAAAGTCAAATCATTTTATTTCACGTATTTTTGTTATAGCTACATACTTTAAATACTACAAAAAGACTTATATTGCAATAAAAAATTGTTCATATATTAGTATAAAGATATATACACAATCAATGGGGATTAGGAAAAGAATGGACATTTACTAAAAATCCACTGCAATCTAGTCTTTTACAAGCATATCATGGAATATAAGCTCTATTATCCAGGGAGCCTCACCCACATTCTCACTACTGAGTCCCTTAGTAATCAACCACTAGGTCACCAGCATAGAACCATGTGATCAGTATTTTAGGAATAAATGAGGGAATTAGCTCATTCAATTCTAAAACAAAAACCCTAAAATAAATACTGAACTTATTTACGGATAAAGAAAATTTGTCCCCAAAAAAGTAAAGTTTCTTCCTCAAGGTCACAAAGCTAATAACTGGTAAAGGTAAGATTTGAACTCATCTGCCTGATTCTAAAAACTAAGGTGGAAATCCCATTCGACTGGGGAGTGTCCAGCTGCACAGCCTATCACCCTATCTTTGTTCAGAGCTGGCCTTAGACAGCCTGAGACAGCACCCCATTCCTGTGGAACTCGAGGGCAAATGATAACAATAAGGATTTTATATCCAGCAGTTTCTAAGATCTCATGTATATAAACTGTCAGCAGGTCAGCAGAAAATCTCTGGGAAACATGAGTGGGTCCAGACCTTTTTGCTGATTAGAAACTCAATCTATCAGGATAGAGTGACCTTCCCATGAGAGGCCACATGGACATAAACTAAAGGCAGCTGAACAATGGAAACTAGCAAGACCCCGGAACTCAAGTAAGGATCCCTGCCATCCCCCACCCAGTTGCCTCTTCATCCGCGTGGACATGAAGACAGAAGACCCGGGTTCTTGTCCAAGTTACACTATCATGGATTCTCACCCATAAAAAGGTACGACTCTATGCTGTCGTAAGTCCTTTCCAACTCAAATATGATGACACCAATATCTCAGCAGAATATCTATGTCTCCACTTCCCCTCTTCTAATAGGAGTCTATTTCTGTGGACACAAAGCAGAAATCCAATTTAAAAAACCATGCAAGAAGCCAGGCGAATTTCTGCTTAAGAGACTTTGCTCTCACGCTCAGTGAATGAAAACTCAGAAAAAGTGGTCCTTCTCCCTCAGCAAATGGGAGGTAGCCTGATTGTGTGTGTGTGTGTGTGTGTGTGTGTGTGTGTGTGTGTGTGTGTGTGTGTGTGTAAATCAAATATAATCATGTCTGGGATGTGTACAGATTATTTTTAATTTCACTGTAATTTCATGGGGATGAGCCAACATTTAAAGTAATTTGAATCTAGTGTTCTCAGTCTCAGTCTCTTTTGGTGGAGGAGGTGAAAGGGGAGAGTAAAGGAGGAAAGAGGTAAATGAAACAAAGAAGTAAGAATACTGCTAGGGAAAGGCAAGAGGTTAATTTTGTTCCTCATTGCATCACAACAAATTAGGGACTGGCGTTCCCCCGATGTCTTATCGAGCACTGAGTTGCAGAAGAAGAGGCGACAACCCATTTCTCACTGAGATTGTGGCTGTACGTGGCATCTTATAGACACAAATCATTTACACTGATCAAACACTCTAGCAGGAGGCCGTAATTCTCCTGTTTTGAGAGACAAGAAAACAGGAGTTCAAAGAGGATGTATAACTTGACAAAATTCAGAGGACCAGTAAACTAAAGAGGATGAATTCAAACTCAGATCTGAATGCAGAGTCTGCTCTTCCCACTCCCAGGACTGGAAAATCCTTAACACACAGGCTCCCCAGCTCCCCTGCAGTGTTCCTGGCGCCAAGCATTTCCCATGGTAATGTTAGCCAGTTCTCACAGACACAGCACTCTGTGCAGCCAATGACCTCCATCGGACCTTGATCATCTACCTGCCACGCCCACCAGGCTTCACCATACAGGCAGGAGAGCTGGCTTTCAAGTGCATACAAAGCCACCCCCGGTCTAACCTGGGCTCTTCTGTGGCTTCTCCAGCCTAAAGGCAGCCATGAAACTGCTCACAGTCTGTACATGAGCCACACTACCTCTCTCCATCTGTCTCCCCACCTATACTACTACTTAGCTATGACCATTTTGAGAATCTTGGAAACAAATTTTTAAAAACAGAAAAGAAAGGATTCTGGAACAAGTGCTTAATACTTACAATTTTAAATGACAAGTTACAAATTGAGTATTGACAAACAGAATCTTCCTTTCTAAATGTCAGTTTTAAGCATTTAAATATATAATAGCAAAAAATTCTCACAAAATTAACAAAAACATAAACAATAAACTGGAATAAATTCAAAAATAATGCCCATGTTCTAAATGGAGAAACTTCAGGACTATACTGAGTGTTAAAGTAAGAGGTATGAATGTAGAGACATAAACATATTGCATGGAGGAAAGCAGTTTTGTAAAGATGTATGTTCTCCTAAGAATAATTCAAAACTTACTAAAAACTCCCATGAAAATTCCAATCTGATTTTTTTAACTTGAACAAAATATTTTGGAACCCTTCAGGAATAATAAAGTCATAATAGTAGACAAGAAAATTTGGGATGGATTAAAAGAATAAAAAAAAATCAGATTGCCAGTGATTAAATAAATTTTTACAATATGTAAGATATGGTGCTGGAGTAAGGAAGGGAGATTGAGAGAAAGGAACCATGAGTTCAAAAAGAGACTCTAGTGTATGTAATTATTTTGTACAGATGGGATTTCAAATCAAAGAGAAAAGTATGAATTCAATAATTGTCCTGGGACAATCAGAATCACCTAGAAAGAATAAATTCTATTCCTGTCATAATGACCACAAGATAAATTGCACATAGTGATGTAAATATTAAAAAGTACTAATAACAGCAAATACAACCCTTTGCTCTTATTAACTCAACTTCTCCTCACTATAACAAGTACTATTATAATCACCACCTTAGAGATTAAAAAAACTTACAGAAGAGATTTATTCCATTATAAGGAAGTATTTCTAAGAATGTCAAAGATAAAACCCACAAGGAAGACATTTACTATCTTAAGAGTAGTTTGAGCCACAACAAGAATAAAAAACTTTCTGAACAAAATGAAAGGAAAGAAATGACAAGAAAAAGCTCTGTGATACATGTTGATGAAGTCACGAAGTAAATTTTCATAACATACAAAGAGCTGTCACAAAGCAACAAGAAGCTCCCTCACTTAAATGTTTGCAAAGGACAAAATGAATCATTCATTTTAAAAAATTCAAAAGGCTAATGAGTGAAAAAAGCTCAAAATTTCACTGGTCATCAAATGCAAACTAAAACGATGAAAAAGCACTTTTGCTTATCATATTGGCGAATATTTTTAAGATATTCTAGTTAGTGTCCATCTGTTGGAGAACAAATCATGAGCGACTTTTTCAGAGGATGACATATCAATGGATATGTAAACTCTGAAAAACGTACATACACACTGACTCAACTCCACTTCTAGGAATCGTTTCCTTTAGAAAAAAAACAATCAGTCCAAACAGATGTATCCATCAGGGCATTTACACAGCACTGTTTACAAAGGTGGGAAGAAAAACTGAAGTGAAATAATATCCAGCGATAGAGAATTGGTTACATAAGTAATTGTGCATTTTTTCATTCCCCAATGGAGAAGGAATTTCTAGAGTCACTTGAAAGGAGTCTGTGATGAATGTAAGTGTCACATCCAGGGACTAAATTTCCAGAAGCCTTAACTAAAGGAATATACATACAAGATCACAGGAATGTCTGTACAAGAAGGATGCAAGTCAAACATTCTTTCTGACAGTGGAAAGTGGAGAAAACTTAACTGTCCACCATTAAGACAATGTTACGGTAAATCAAGGCGAGCTGCGGGCGCTGAGGGAGCCGGCGTTTCGCCGTGGTCCAGGGCCTTGTCCACAGCACTCTCCCACCAAATGTGTCCGTGGACAAGAGACGACACCCGCACATCAGGAGACCCCTCCAATCTATCTGAAAGGACCGGGTGAGTCTGGAGTGGGAGGACGTCTATGATATACCCCTGAGTGAATAAAGCGAGCTGCAGAAAAACATATAGTATGGTCTCATTTTTAAATAAAGCATATATACACACACCTATACATTGATTTCTCATATGTGTATATATATGTATCTCATAGGCATAAAGGTCATGAAATATATATACCAAATTTTCCACAGCTTTTACTCTCAGGAAATAATGGGAAGTGAGTTAGGGGCCTTCCTGTACCACCACAGTTCTCTTTTCAGTATTTCAGTTAAGTATACTTGGAATTTAAATGTTTATTTAAGTCCGAAGTAAAATGGACGATGCATTCCTTAAGACAGAATGCTACACTGGTCATTAAAAATCATGCCAGGGGAGATAGAATATTGTAGAAAAACATGTAATAAGCCGAATGGAAAATGGAGATTTCCGCACAGTAAACAGGGACAGAGTGCTCACTGGTTTTTATGACAGAGCTGATACACACTGACGAAAAGAACAGAAAATAAATGTTAAATTGTTAATTATTATCTCTGAGTAGCGGGACCAGGATAGACTCTTTTGCCCCTTTTTTCAGACTTATTATATTAAATGGAAATTATTTTTCATCTGAAAAAAGCATTTTTAGGCGTGTAGTACCACGCATTGGGGAATAATACATGAATACTTACAGAAACAAGTAACTAGGTGACACCGCAGCAGCGCTACACAATGTAGAACGGGCGATCCTCATTAACATGGTGCAGTTACATAAGGACCCACAAAGTGAGAGCACCTGCTGTAACAGGGCGTCGCCCCCTTCTATTTGTCAGTTGTGTCTTCAGGTCTGAGGCAGTTCTGAGCACGGCCAGTGTCAGTGCTGGTGTCTGGATGGATGCTACTGGAGGTGAGGGCACCTGCAAGTGGAGAGGAAGAACAGAAACCATCCTCTGCCTTTTCTGTCTTGTTTCTTTGTTACTTTAAAAGAGAGGAATAAATAAGATAAACTGTGTATCTTCCCTACAGAAATTTCAGTAATGAAACCATTTTTAAAGTCTTCACAGCTTATATTCTGCCTATAACTGTCTTTTGAACAAAGCATCATATTTATTAAATGTGAATTGACTCAGTTAATTAACTACCTGTTGAAACATTCTAGTAAAGAACATGAAATGCCGTATGTAAAAGAACCACACCTGCAGTGACTAGCACAGCTGTCTTGACGGCAGTGTATTCAGCCCGCACCATCCTGTGGTCCTGAGCTCCTGATGCTGGTAAGAGAGCACGCTGCCGCCTCAGATGGAGAGATACTGTGAAAGAGTTTGAACTCTACAGTACTGACAAAACATAACTGACAAATCCCAGGTTCCTTTGAGGCTGTCATTTTCTGTTTCTGGCCAACCCCCGTCAATGAGCAGAACCACCCCATTCCCGAGCCATGGGAATCATGTGGGAAGCAGTTTTGGAGAAATTTCCAGGTATAGAATGTAACAAACTATACATAGATCTCTGAAAAAAGAAAAGATGCAATATTCTGATTTTGGAAGAAACTCAAAATATTCTCCTAAGCCTTAGTAGCTGGAAAGGCTGGGCATCTCCTAAGCCACTTATTTATTTCTCAGCCAGTGAGCATCTCCCACAAACCCTGTTTCCCTGTGTCTGCTGGGAGCCTCAGGCACACTGTTGCTGTCGATCTTATAAGTCACAAGGCAGACGCGTGTCTCTCATGCCTGCAACCCTCACACAGGCTTGCCTCCTAGCCTCACTGTCTGAACTTGGCCCCATTTTCTCACCTGTTTATTTGGTATCTGTTCTTCTGTAAGCTGCCTGAAATGCTTTTTGGAACATGTCAGAAGATTCAGTGGGTAGATAAATGGACAGATGGACAGGTGAGAAATGGGCAGACAGACAGAGTGACTCCAAGAAAAGGGGAACAAAGAAAATTTCCTATGCAGAACCCTCTTCTAGTCAGGGAAGAAAACCACCACGGAGAAGTGTGAAGAGGCAGGTGGCTTAGGACTGTTTCCTGGATTCCATGAAAAGTCACACCAAGAGAGAGGGTAGAACTATAAATAATAAAAGAAAAAAGCATGCATGCTTGAAAAATATATCTACAATATGTACTTTCTAAAGAATAGATTCAAATCAGCACGGCCCAATAACACAATCCTTGGGTATTTACAGAAGTGAGAATCCCATCTCCAAACCACAAGGCATCCCTTCGGAGCACTAAGAGTCTACACGGGACGGTCTTAAAGCCGTAATCACAAAAGCTATTCTATCCTGCCCTTACGAGGAATGAGCAGCTGTGCTCGGGCTGCCCACGCGCCATTTACACCCCACAGCACCTCTAAGGGGGAGGGACGCCTAGCAAGCCCGTCTTTGCAGGACAGCAAACAAGTCCGGGAGAAGCTAATCTGACCTAACATTTCTCCATCTCTCAGGACTGGTCACTCCAGAGCAGGACTCGAACTCGGACCCACGTGTGTAATCACGTTACTACCGTGCTTTGTGTGCTTTTTGTGTGTATAATACATTTGTTTCTGGCATGAAAGGATATTTAATAAATGATCGGTTGTCCTGTCTATCTCATTAGCTCACAATCAATGTTTATAGTGTTGAATTGTACTCTTTTTCCCTGGAGAAAGGAATGGAACGAGAGGGTGTTAGAATGAGGTGGGGCTCCATTCTTTATCTGGTACCTCATCTCATCCAAGTCCCCAACCAGGGAGAAGGAGCAAATGTTCTCTTCATCTTTTAAAGAGAGGGCTCCACTGATGGTGACTTAACTCCAAAACCAAGTCTGGGGAAAGGGCACATTCAGCAACCAGAGCAGTATCACCTGTAGGAAGGCGAAAACAGCTCACGGGAGGGCTCAGGGGGTCAGCCTGATTTAATTTCAATCGATAAAACAGCAACACACTCTAAAAATACTAGCATGCAATCGATTGGCTCTTTCTGGACATCTAGCAATTTTCCACAGCCCACATGTAAAATGATCGTGAACCAGTGAAAGGTAGTGTCTACAGACAAGAAAAATCAATGCCACAGGTAGACTGAAACCCAGGCTGGAGGAAAGGAAGAGAAAGGGCATAGTAAAGAAGTGGGGAAAGGCTGGGGAAATAAAATCATCACAAGGACTCTCAAGCATCATCCAACAATCATACAATCATTCAAGAGAGAGAGAGAGTTACTGAGGTCCTATTCTGTGCAAGATTGTAGAGCGGGTGAAGCAAGTGCGCAGTGACCATTGTGGCAGCAAGTGGCGGGGCTCAAATACACTTCTGATTGTGGTACCTTGCACACTTGTCCTCAGTATAAAGGCAAAAAACAAAAAGTAAAATAAAACTCTGTAAACTCAAAGCATTGTTGAAAAAAAAATTAAAGAAGACCTAAATAACTGGACAGACACACCACGCATATTCCTGGATCAGAAGTCAGAGCTCTTGGAATGGCAGTGCTCCTCAAAGCGATCTGTATATTCAACGTGGTCTCGATCACAATCCCAGCGGGCTTCTCTGCAGAAACTGACTAGCTGCTGCTACAATTCATATGGGAATTCAAGGGTCTCAGTAACCAAATCGTACTTGAAAAAGAAGAACAATTTAAGAGGACTTGTAATTCTCAATTTCAATCCTTACAACTGTATCTCCAGGTGAGATTAGAGGCCATTGTGAAGTTATTACTGTGTTTATCCTTATTTTCTAAATTCTCTACAATGAATATAACTGTTACAATAAAAAGAATAAAAAGTAAAGTTTCTTTTAAAATATACACACCGATTCACTCATTGGGAAAAAAATATTTTAACTATAAAGAGGTAAACAAATATCTAGTGAAAAAGGACTACTTAAAAACAAGAGTGTATTTACATTTTTCATTAATTGAAAACTGAAAAGCACAAACACATCAAGTTTCTAGGGAGACCGATGCAACAAATTATTTTCAAAAATTCTAATTGAACAATGAAAACTCAAGAAAGGGAAAATTGTGATTGACACCCAAGTGCAAACACATGGAAAGCAAAGGCCTAGAAATCACATTTCCTTTAACTCTGATACTAACACAAGAGAAGAGGAAATTCCTCACTAAGGGGACAGTGGAATCCCATGCATAAGACAGCATACACAGTACAAACTGCACTAGAATCTGAGGTGATTTTCTTAGAAGAATTCCAAAGTTACAACATTGCTGAAAAACTATAAAAACACTGACAGACAGAATAAAACACACAGTCATATATATTTTATAGAAACATATGAAGTCTACTCCCATGTTGCATAGAAATACAAACATATTTGTTCATTTATGGGCACTGAATATTTTATCCCAGGTAGAATATTTCAACTAAAACAAATAATCAATTATACACTCCTCTTGTCAAATCTACTTGATAAGTTACTCTGCTATGTAACCATAATTTGTCTAAGATAGATCTAAAATTAGTGAAAAAGATCTTTGTATGGTTTCTTGAACTCTTCTCAAATTTCCAAACTTAATTTTAAAATAGATCTGAGCAGTATTTCTATATTAACTTTTCCCCCGTGAAATGAACAACACAGTCTGTTGTCAAAATTCTGTCCTTAGAATGATTCACAAGCACCGTATCCTAACAAAACTGCTGGACAGCAAGGCACTATCCAGACACTGTGACCAAACAAATGAAACACAAGGAAGACAGTGACCCTATTCTGGAGGGCTTACCGTATGTTTCAACACCGGGTATTTATTTGATTGGTTTGATTGGTTAGCAAAATAAAATCAATCAAGTACTTTCTGCTTTGAGCATTCAGTAATTCATGACTCTGTTGTTAGTGTCATGAGAAGGAAAGACTTAAGCATGACTTGATTAGGTCAATTAGCAAAAGCCATCACTGGGGAGTGAGTAATAAAGAAGTTAACTGATAGCAATGCTTCTGCCTACAAGAGACCTAAAATAAACCTACACTGATCTCTTTAAGGAAATGAGGAGATGAAGCCCCAATGAGAAAAAAAAAACTAACAAGAAATCAAAAAAGTAAAGACTTTTTCATTAACGGTTCCAGGAAGGAGTGGAGCATGGTGGTGAGGATCACAGATACTTGGGACAAACATGAGGGTCTGAATTCCAACAGCACTGTGTAGCTTTGACACTGATAAGTCAGTGAAATTTTCTGAATCTCAGTCTCCTATCCATAGACTGGGGACAAAAACAGCACCCGTCTCCTAGAACGGTCCTAATAATTAAGTTATTTTATATATAAAAGGTTAAATAAAATACCTCAGATATTAAATATTACCACAAAAGCACAAGGAAAAAAGAAAACAGAGATAAATTGGAGTTCATCAAAATTAAAAACTTTGCTTCAAATGACACCATACAGAAAGTGAAAAAACAACACACAGGAGAAAATTTTTTCAAATCATTTATCTGATAAGGAATTTGTATCTATAAAAAAAAAAAAAAGGACCTCCTACAACTCAACAATAAAAAGGCAACTCAATTAAAAAATGAATAGAGTATCTGAAAAGTATTTTTCAAGGAAAATATACAAATGGCCAACAAGCACAAAGAAACGATGTTCAATATCATTAGCTGTAAGGGAAATCAAGTCAAAACCACTAGGAGAAACCGCTTCACACTCACTACAATAGGTTATAATCAAAAAAAGAGTAACAAGCACTAATGAGGACACAGAAGATGCAGAGGTCGCAGCCGTTGCTGGTGAGGATGTAACACAGCCTGGCCACTTTGGAAAAACGCCTGGCAGGTCCTTAGAGAGTTGAACATTTGGTTTCTGAATGACCAGGCAATTTTGCTTCCTGAGCACACACGTAAGAGAACTGAAAACAAATGTTCATATAAAAACTCCTACAGGAATATTCACGGCGCCATTACTCATCACAGCCAAAAAGCAGAAACAACACAAATGTCTATCACGTGATGAATGGGTAAACAGAGGGGCCCAGCCATACAGTGGAATATTATTCAGCAATAGCAAGGCATAGAGTACTGACCCAGGCCACAACGTGGACAAATATTGAAAACGTTACTCAGTGTGAAAGAAGTCAGTCACAATAGATGCTTCCACTTACATGAAGTAACTCGATTTACATGAAATTTCCAGCACAGGCAAATCCACAGAGAGAGAAAAGTGGCTTTCTGAGGCTGTGGGAGGATGGGGAAGATGGGAATGTCTGCATATGCGTAAGGGGCTTCCTGTTGGGGGGATGAAAATTTTCTAAGATTGACTGGGATGAACAATTCTGGGCATAGAGTAAAAACCGCCGTACATTTTAATGGGTGAATTGTTATTAAAACTGGTAAGAACAAAAGCACCTCCAGCCAGTTACCTTCCCATAGTAAATGCAAATTGCTAAATTTTATTACAGGAAGAAGAAACTGCCCTCAGCATGAAAGCAGGAGTTCAGCAAATGTGAGTTAACCGAAATTGGACAAGAGCATTTCACTTGAAACAATTGATGAGTGTACACAAATTATTAAGACATGACAAGGAAAATCAGTTTGACATCACGAAGAAGCATTCTGCTTCAAATGCAGATCAAGGATTCGGCAAGCCCAGCTGATACAAATGACCAGAGAAGAAACCTGGTTCTTTAAACAAGCGCCAGAGCCAACAAGGAAATAATGATGAGGAAAGCAGGCGGCCGAAAATCTGGAACAGTTTCCTACTAATACTTTCTCCACTGAAAATTCAAAAACAAAATGAAAGTGATGTGATGTTGTGTTGAGCTCACGTGAATGGGCTTCCTCCGGTGCTCCACAGTTTTGTAACCCCGAATGAGAGACTCAGGAGAATCATCATGGCTCCTGGGAGTCACCAAATGACTGCCCACCAGCTCGCTGACCACCATCACATCTGCCAGGGTTGAATTGCAGAGAAGAGACCAACTTCTGAAAGGCACAGGAAATATAGACAAGGGAAGAAAAGGCTGCAGTCAGTCCTGGGACAGAGGCCTTGTGAGCAGAGGCCAGAAGTCTGCAGGTGAACATGAGTGGCCCTGGGGCAGAAAGGGACCATGGGGGAGCAGACCTCAATTCTCTTCTCTCTCTCCCTCGGGTAGGAGAGATAAAGTCTGCATCCTTCTCACCTGGAACTGTGGGTTCTGGCTGGCAGAAGTCTTATCAACATGGAATGAATTACTCAAGACTGTGGAAAAAGGAAAGAAAGCGAGAGGGATTAGGGAGCCAACTCCAAGAACCTCTCAAATGCTCCCATATTTATTGTGTATAATCAAAGGAAATAGTCTTTAACAGTTGTGTGTTAGTAAGGAGGAACTTCGTGAAAGATGGGATGAGGCAGAGATTGTAGAATCCGCAATGAGTAAAAAGGCTTAGTTTACCTTTAGGGGAGACATGGGGAGAGGGGAACAAGATAAATTCTTTAGATATCTTCATTACAAAGCAGACCACCAGATCAGCCAGGTCCCTGTTTTGGGAATAATGTACTATCTAACAGCAAGCACGCCCAGCGTTTATAGATGAGTGCCTGGGTCATTGCTGTGCAGAAATCTTCCACGCAGGTCCGCACAGGTAGAAGTGCCACAACGTGCTCAGAAATTATACCGTCAGCACCCCTGGGCTCCCATGGACTGGTTTCACATTAACCAAACACATGAGAGACTGATGCAAGAAAACCAGAAATTTAATTTATTAATGTAACAGGAGATGTGAAACTACAAACCAGACTGAAATATCAGAGTTCAACCATGAGTACAGATTCTCCTCAACAGCCCAATCACAGGCAGGCAGTCACATGACAAGAGTGGACAGAAGCAGAGCAGGAAGGGTTTCTGGATTAACTGAATGGACTAAATTTCTGTTATACGAAAAGATCTGCTGCCCAGAAGACATTTAACGCCAATCACAGTGCACTGTCCGTGGACTGTGGCTGAGACACGACTATGAGCACCTGTGTAACTCTCCTTTCCCTTTCCTTTCTGGGCTAAGTGATGCACAGAGGTACAGAGATCCAGGGATGCAGATACCTCTAAACACCCAAAGCCCATCCCTGGGAGCCTGGAAACCAGACAGCCAGGGTTTAAATACCAGCTCTGTCACTTACTAGCTCTGTGACTTTGGCCAACTTACTTACTCTCTCCGTGCCTCAATTTCCACATTGTAAACCTGGGATAACTATCAAAACTTCCTTACTCACTTGTTGTGAAGATTGAAGGATTCATTTCTGTAAAACGCTCAGAAAAGAATGTAGCACATTTTTGGTGCTCAACAAATGTGAATTTAATAAGAAAGTGATTTACAAATCTCCCTTCTAATCATCTTCTGTGTTTCATGGCTAGTCTGAGTCCCAAAGGAAATCCTTATTTCCCCTCTTATAAACTCTTGGGGAGCACCCTTCTGTTGCATCCCACCACCTGTTTAAACTGAGGGAAGGGATGCCTCCTCCACAATCTGGTCCATGGAGAGTGTTTTTCCCTTCACACCCCTGACCCCTGGACAACGGCTAGCCCTCCTCACATTAACAGATTGAGGTGTGAGTCCGGATCTACAAGCAGGGCATATGAAACCTTTCCTTTCCCTCCAGTGTTGGCCACCATTGGGAAGCACCCGGGATGCTCAGCTCCATGGCAGGCAGCCCTGTGCATGATGGGGAAGATCCTCTTAAGGGAAGGCTCACTGTGGCCCAGAGCTAACTGGGACTGCATGAGTCTCTAGTTCTGGGGCACAGTATCATGACACGCATTTTCCCACAGCCCTGAAGTTCATGGAGAACGTGGCTTCATCAGTAATACAGGAGACATTTATCGCCTGCCTGTTCTTCTGTGTCATCTCTCAGTTGGCTGCTGGAGAAAACATGTGTATATGTATTGGGTCCCATTAAGCCCCAATATATATGAAGTAACAAAAAATTCTGTGGCTTAACATTGGTTCAGGGCGACTGTGTAACTGTCCTGACCCTGCTGATGCTAAATTATGGGTATAGGAACTATGGAACCTCCTCAAATATCTTTCAGCATAAAACCAGCTTTTCTTATTTTCCTGTTTCTTAGTAACTGCCAAAGACTGTAAAATGATGGCTTCATACAAAACAGGAGCTAAACTTTATGAGCCCTTTGACATTCCCACTGTGCTAAACACTTTACATAATTTCTAATTCTCACAATTCTGCAAAGCAGATACGAGCGTCCCCATCTCACAGACGAGGGAAAAACTCAGAGCAAACTAACTCAGGCTCACGTGGCTCAGTGGCAGCACGTGCACGCAAACCCAAGACAAAAAACTACACCCCTTCTTATATGTACAAAATCACCTCCCAACAAATGATACACAGCTGCTGGGTCAATACTCAGGGAACTCAGTACACTTTCCAGCTTTAAGGTGCTCCAGAGGCCGCTCTTAGCTGCTTTATAAAATTCCGGCTCACTGGTTGCTAACACTGGAAGAAAAGACCGATTTTGCCATTGTTTGCACAGCAAGTCTGAAATGTTCACAGCGAGATGACAGAATAAGTCTAAGCCATAAGCAGAATAATTTTTCCAGGTAGACAGACATAATGGACATTGTGCTATTCTGAAGCACTAAGCAACGGAATTAAAACAAAATAACATTTGTTAAACCTTCTTTTGCAAAAGGAATATTAAGACTGTTAGAAGGTGCAACAGCACCACCTATGGCTATATACACCTTCCAGGTTGCTGGGAAAGATGCAACACAAAAATTCCCTGTTGGATCATAAAGAAGAATCAGATAATTATATCTTATGTAGCACATACTGCACTTTGCTTCGGGGAAGGGAGGTGTATTCAGTATTTAATCTGACATTGCTAATACTCCTGAATATAAACAAAAGACACAGGCTCATGGAAACTTCTTATTAGAGGAAAGAATCCAGTCCAGCCACTTCATTTTACAGGAGGGGAGACTGAGATCTGGGATCTGTCCTCCTGGCAATCAGCAGCAAATCTCTCCTAGGCCTCATGTCTTGCACTGTTGCAAAAACCAACAGATCTGTACTAGGCCTATATTCATAAAAGTCACTTCTGTATTTTTCCAACAGTAATTAATCTAGGTATCTTGCAAAATACTTCTCAAAGAGCCAGGAAAGCATACAAGTGTATTGAAATTCAAAAACATTTATTTGCACATTAAAACAGCATGAGATTTATTCTATTAATAAAAGTGACATGTCAAATCAATGTTTTGATATTTTAAAACCTATTAAGAGTGCAGAAAAATAAATCAAAATTTTCTTTAATCACAAAAGAGAGAAGCTTATTCCCTGAAAATGATCAATGTAGATTTTTCTAAACTTAATGATTCTGGTCAGATTCCTACGAATTTAAATGTCTGAGTGGATGGTTACACGGCAACATGAATTCTGAGTTGTAACAACACACATTCTGTGTAAATAATATTCAAGGCCGTCTGCTTAACGTGATTTAACTACTCCCTGTCTCACTAGAATGATAAAGATTTCATTAAAACTTCATACTGCACACACACACACAAAACACTGAATCCTTGTTACTTTAAGCCATATTCATATATTCATAAATATGCATATTGAATATGCATCAGAAACAGGCCACCCTCTTTAGTATTCAGAGTTGATCCTTCTAAACTATCTGTCCTTGTGACAGCATATTTTTACTAAGCAGCTCTTGGGTGCTTCATATACAAGGCGTCCACATCTCACAGTCAAACAAGGTAAAGGGCATCACTCAAATTTCACAAATGAGGAAATGTACTTAAGCCATGAAAACAACTTACATATTCATCATCAGGAAAGAAAAGATTAAAGATTTTACTTACAATATTCACTGACAAAACTTTCCTCCATACTAAGACTACATAGAAACAATTCAGTCTTTGTAAATTTTTCTGTCAATAAGCACCACTAGAGAAAAACAAGCAACATCATTAGAAATGGTTGGACTTTCAAAGTCCACTCCAATTTTGCAGTATAATCATTTTTAATGTTTTGATTTTAGTGTTTACAGAGCACTAAAATAAAAAAAATATAAAGTTTTTAACTCATTGCCTGAGAAAGCAACATTTGTGAAAATGTACAATTTTAATTTATGCCACTCTGTCTAACATTCTCACTGGTGTCTCTCCTTTGAAGGCTTCATGAAGCTGAGATCGCTAAAATCGGTCATTTATGGACTCACAGGAGTTCGGGAAACCACTCAACTTGGGGCTGATCAGAGGAGCCATTGAGAATGCATCCTGTGCAGCCTGGGTTCCAGCCCTGAGCCTGCCAACGCCAGCTGCGTGAGATTTGGGACAAGCTGCCCCGTCTCTCAACCCCTCAGCTGCAGAAAAGGAGACACTGATACCTACCCTTAAACACCTGCTATGAATTAAAACATGAGGAAAGCATTTTAGCCTTAGGTAAGTGTCCACTCAGAGCAAGTTTGGTCATTATGATGATGAGGATTACTTTTAATAAGTTAAGGCAGACCAAAAATTAGAAATCACCATAAAGGAGAAACATTTTATGTCAATGAGCATTTCCTTTTGAATGGATTGCAGAATGTTCCATTGATTTTTTTAATAAATCAAATTATGTCCACTAATTATAGATTTACAGGTTCATGGACAAGTCTCCAGAAAAAGAATTAGAGGTCACTAACCTCTGCATACAAAGAAAGTAAAGTTTAAAAAAAATCAGGGGGGAGATTATACCTCACTTGAGAGAGTATGTGCTCAGCATGCATGCGGCCCTCAGTTCAGACACCAGTAACTCCATTTAAAAACTTTTTTTTTAAGAAATGGAGAATTAACTCAAAAAGGTGGAGGAATGCAGAATTTTTTTAGAGAATCAACTCAGATTTAAGATGGGGAAAAAAATATCCATTTCTCACAGGAAATCTTGAGAACTATGTAAACCGGATCTGAGTTGTCTAATCTTTTAACATTATTCATGAATTCATATTACGAAGTCTTAAAACTGCCTGATAACCCACAGGGGTGATCCTGATCATAACAGCTGCCAACACGGATCGAGCTCCGGCTATGAATGGTCTGTTCTGCCATCTCTGCCCCTGAGGCCTCACCAGGCTGGGAGCACTAAATTCGGTCATTCATGAGCATCACGTGTAAGTCCTCCCTTTGTGCTTCTCACTCCCCCCTCACCAGACCCTCTGAGGGAAGCACTGTTATCATCTTCCCCAACCGAAGATAAGGCCACTGAGGCACAGAGACTAAACCTGCTCCAGGTCACATCGGCAATAAAGGACGTCTATAATTCTGCTGTTCTATTATTGACAAAGGAATCTGACATATCAATTCAAGGGAGACTGTTAAATAATCAAGTCTGTCAGGTCTTCACCTCAAAGAGCAGATACTATAGATTCCTGACGTAGGATGAGGCTGCCGCCACATACTGACTCAGCTTGAAATTAATATCCAAGATGAAGCAGCGGATACATGTAAATAATCACGACTGTCAACTCCGCTCTCGGGTCTGGGCCCTTCAATGCCTGAACGGGGGTGAAATCCCCACCCGTGTCAGGGAGGGAAGCGCAGCTCTTCCGGGACTCACCCAGGATTCACGGGCTGTTCCCCCCCACAGGCTGTCCTCAACTATTAAAAAGCTCTCAAGAATTTTACACCATGCAAAACTAAAAGACGTTTCTGCAGATGGAGCACTTTCTCAGGCTTAAACCCTTTTTGCCTACACTCAGCAAGTGGGAAAATAACACATGACTCTGCAAAGTTTCTGACCCTCACCACTCACAGGAGAAGAATGGCCTCAGCACAAGATGACTCTTCACGGATGAGAACAAAATAAACCTGCCCCCAACCACAGGCACTCCCAGAGACAGCGCTCAGCAGTCTTCTGCACACTCACGGTTGTGCAGCCCTCACCACCATCTATTTCCAGAACACTTCATCATCCCATAAGAACACCCCTGCCACTAGCAATCACTCCCCTACCCCCCTCCACCCAACCCCTTGCAACCATCACCTGCCCTCTGCCTCTGCATGTGCCTATTCTGGGCATTTCAGATCACTGAATTCAACAATATGTGGCCGTTTGTGTCTGGTTCCTTTCACTTAACGTGCTGTTATCAAGGCTCGTCCAGGTTGAAGTGGTATCAGCATCACTCTTTTTTTTTTTGAAAGTGTTAAAGTTTATTAGAAGGTGGTAAGTAGTATCAAAAAGAGTAGAGAGGAGCATAAGTGATTGGATTTCAAAGGGAAAAGGGCGGGTTGAGCAGTCAGGGTGGACTTCCCAGAGCAGGTGGCCTTTTTCATATTCCCCTTTATTTATTTTTTCTTTTTTATTCACTTTTACGTCTGAATAATGTTCCACTACATGGAGATACTACATTCTGTTCATCCATTCAGCAGCTATGTATGGACGAGCTCCAGACGAATGAGTGTAAGAGGTGACTAGGCAGGGATGGCATTTAAGCAAAGGGCAAGATGTGCTTTCAAAAAAAAAAAAAAAGCCAACAAACAGAGGCACAAGGAAATTCAGCGCGTTTCTGAGAAAATGCATGCTTGCTTCACGATGACTGCCGTGCAGGGCTGGGGGGCGAGTGACAGGAGACACAATGAGGGAGTCACCTGAGAATATTCCCCATGCAAGCAGCTCAGCCAATTCTCCTCCCTCATCCTGTATTTTAGAGCCATTTTTGATAGGTTTTCTATTTCAAGTAACATTACTTAGTTACACATCTGATCATCTGCATCCGATCACCTTACCTCCAAGACACAGAAAGTCATTCACTGACTGGAGCAGCTCCAAGACATAAAGGTGATGGACCAGGGAGTCCTGCAGCATCCCGGCCTGCAGGCACAAACCCCCACATGTTCCATGGTGATGTCAGGAAAGTAAAATGCATGGAAATTTCTCACTGCTTGTGCACGATATCTGCCCCCAAATTGCCCCAAAATCATGCTGGCAAAGCACTACTGAGCCCTCTCACTACAAAAAAAAAAAAAAAAAAAAAGAGAGAGAGAGAGAACAGAAAAGAAAAGAATAAAGCTAAGAAGGCAAATTTAGGGTCTTCCATTGAAAACCAGCAACCATCACTGCCAGTAACTCAGCTGGAATGGTCCTGACTTCAAAAACCACTGCGCAGTTACATTGCAAACGTGATAGACATATATGTATTCCACGTAGATGATATTACAGTAGGATTTTTCTTTTCGAAATTTCCAGTTGCAACATTAACACAAGAAAGATTATGTTTCAGCTTTAAAAAAATCAATTATTTTCCACTTTCTTAATTTTGAACCTATTATTATTTTATAAAGGGTGCTATGCTGCAAATTATAAACCAACTATTTGGCTTCTGCCAACAAGACCTTTATGAATTCACTATTTCAGAGCAAGATTCAATGATGCTTTGAGAAGTGGGGCCTGGGGCGCTCACTAACAGCTCTTTAAATACTGACAAGGATGTGCTATTTAAGTAATGCAAAGGCTCTAACTCTACATTAACTCAGAAACCAAAGAAACTACACCAAAGCCTTACTTTATCATTTTTAAATTTTGCTATTCTTTTGAATTTTAAATTTCTTAAAAGATAAGATTTTTTTTGAGAAAGACAGCAGCTGTATTAAATTTCCTCTCACCAAGAAAGCAATCTTTATCAAGAATAAATACCCCTATGGAAATCCAAAAGACGGGACGTTTCTAGCTAAGTGAACATGCAGATCTCAACACAAGACTAAATCCTATCAGATCTCTCTCGAACGAGCTCAACAATGTCCTGTGCTACCCTGAAACTTAGCTATTCTCTTCCAAATGTTGGCTGAGCTAAGATCATCACACAATGCAGGGAAGAAGAGAAAAGTCCACCTGGTTGCATCCGTTTTCTTCCAGCCACAAGGTGCCGCTAGGGGGTCCCCGTTAATAAGCTCTCCCCATGAGGAAATCCGGCATCCACACTGCCCCTGCCGTCCCCAAGCAGCCCCGACGCCCCTCTCCCACTGGTGGCCGCCCAGCCTGTCAATGGTCTTCTAATGACCCTCCCAGTTGGTGGCACTCTCCCCCTCTTCCCTGCTTCACACACACACACACAAACACACACACACACACACACACACACACACACACACACGGAGCCAGGACAGCCTTCCCAAAGCACAAATTTGATTACATCACCCCACTTCAAACCCTTCAGAGGCTCCCTGGTAGAGTTCTAGCCCCACCCCCGACGCTGCTCGCCCAGCCTCACCTCAGTACCCAGGTCCCTAATGACCTCAGGCGCCCCCTGAACTGCTGCTACTTCCCACTTGCCTCCAAGCCCATTTTGACTGTTTGTCAAGGGAGCCTTCCTTCCCTCGAACCTCTACACTTTGGGTTAGGTGCCCCTGCTGTGTTCCTAGAACATTCTACGCTAAGACAACTTCTGACAATGCTAAACTCTCAAGAAGCAATACATTTTGCTTACTACTGTGAGTCCACCCTCTCTCCCCTGGACACTCAGAATTGCATGTTTTATGAATAAATGAATGAAGGGGTGGGTCTCAAAGGGACGGGCAGAGCTGCTCTCGCCCACCCCGACCCCTTCTTTCTGTAGAACATCAGAAGCAAAACCAGGAGTACCTCTCCTGAGGGTCACTTTCTGCTGACACCCTTCACTGCCTCTTCTGTGTCAATTCTAGTAAAAAACCAAGCTCCTCCTAAGCCCTCCATCCCTAGGCCCACTCCAGTGTCCTCCCAAGCAGGGGCACCCTCCACCCTGGACCACACAGTGCACTCTCCCCGAGTCCCCACCCCACAAGCCTCCAGGCCTCTACTCGGGCTGCTCCTGCAACCTGAGTCACCCTCTTGATTCCTTCTCCTGGCTGACTCTTACTCTGTCCTCATAACTGAATGTAGAGCACATTTCTTCAAGGAAGCCCTCTCTGATGATGTCCTTTAGCTCTTGGCTGGGCTCCCTCTACAGCAGGACTGCTTGGCGACCAACTGGTGTTTGTCCACCTGCTCCTCTGAGACCATGACCTCTTGGAGGCCACGTGGGAAAAAGGAGTGAGACGATAAGAGGGGTGGGAAGAGCAAAAAGCAAAATCACAGCCCAAGTCCCAGATTCAAGGATTCTGTCTCAGAAGAAAAGAATAAAATGTTTAATACGTATGTCATTTGGCTATGATTTTTGTGGCTCATGGAAAGCAAGAGGTTGGTGTTCTAGTCTAAAATCCAAGTTACATGCAAAGAAATGTACATATTCATATCCAAAGGAAACCAGAGCTGCTCAACAACAGTTTGCAGTTAAAATCAAAGGAAATTTGATAAAGGCAATCTCTCTCTCTCTCTCTTTGTTTTTTTTTTTTTTTTTTTTGTATCATATAGTTGTAGAAGTATTTGTATAACTAAGTGATGGCTACAGCCTATGATTCTGCACTGGAGTGTTTGGGGCAGAGGAAGCCCAGATTACATGCACTGTGTAAATGCAATCACACCAACACACTGACAGGTGCCCTACTGGCTGAGCTGAAGTTCCAAAGCAGACAACCTTATGATGCAAGACAGCTCTCATTAGAAAGTAAGGAATGCAATGTTCTGTACTCAATTACATACGTTATATGGGCCATTAAGCGATAGTGCATCTTGTCTAATGAAACCCCAAAATAAATTGTTAACGTCGATTTTCTCCATCTGACCCTTATTTGCTAACTTTGGATATCAAACCCTCACTCCATACAGAAAGCTCAGACATACGCTGCAGCAGGTTACATCCCATGGAAGAAAGCCTATCAAGGAAGAACTGGAGAGTTTCCCTTCAGAAGCTGCTAAGTCTGGTTTTGCACCTGTACGTCATTTGCAACCACGTCATCGTCAAAAGAGTAAGACCTTACCTCTGTGGGGCGAAAAGCACTGCGGTGCTTCTGAACCATTAAAGAACACTGAGCTTTGGGAAAGAGTCCTGAGGCACTTAAATCGTACTTTTTGTGAAAGGCTCCAATACTGACCCAATTCACCAATCCAGGTACAACAGGGAGGTACCGGAATTAGTAGAGAGAAAATGCCCTTGAAGTCTGACAAGGCCCTGCTTGAATCCTGCTACAGCATTTACTAGCCGCGAAATGGACCAATTCCTTAACCCCTCTGAGAAGGCTTCCCAATCTGCAAAAGTGGGCTGCCACCGCCCACCTGGGAGGCACGGATGTGAATGCAACACGCAAGTAGTGAGGCCGACTGCTACCTGACACGAGACCTGGCTAGTTTCCCTCTGCTGCCCTTCTCCCCCTTTAAACTTGCCCTGTTCCCACTGGTAAGGGTCAAGCCCCGGACCAGAATGCCCGATTCTTCTGTGTATCCCCGGATACATGTCTTACCCTTAGGAGGCCAGAAAAAGAACTATCTCCTCCAACGTCACTATCAATGTTCTTAAGAGTCTGGGTTTTTTAAACTCTATTTTGCAGGGAGACTATTCCAGAACTGTCCAACCACCATTCTCCACTTTGGCTCCTTCTCACCTCAAATCTTCTGACTGCTGGCCTTTTGTTCGTGGGAAAGAGAGTCCACTAGGTGGAGACTCCCTAGGCCTCTGTCCCTCCCTCACAGGTGAGTGTGACTACCTTCTCAACACTCCTCACTCCGACTCCATCTTCCGAGGAGGTTCCCCTCCTGGAACATGCAGCCTCTGCATCATCCCCAGACGCGCACGCGTGGCCACAACCCTCCATTCAGATTTCTTCCTGGGTGGCCCTGCCCACCCCCAAGACCCTTAAGGATAAATGCCATTGCTCTGAAAATCCCAAACGCCACTGAGTGACACGCCAAAGCTGCATGGTCTGGGCTTTCCTCCAACACAGGCACAGCCCTGACCCGCCTCAGCCTCAGTCTGCACCTCTCGAGATGAGCTCATCCACCTGCACGGCTGTGAACACCAGCTAAGAATGACGACTCCCAACGTGTATCTCTAGTCCGGCTCCTTCACTTGAGCCCCGGGGCCATAGAACCGAGTGCCTCTTTGAAGTCCTAACTTGGATGACAAATGGAATGTTAAAAATGCCTCATGTCCACCATTTACTCTAGAGTTCGATTCCTGGCAGGTACCTCCCAGGCTCCAGATTTTAGTAACAGACCCAGAACCCACCTAGGTGTTTGAGGTCACATTCAATTTCCCCTGTTCCTCCCCCCGGCCCTGCCCTGGAATCAGTCTTGTCATTTCTATTGCTTAGCCAGTCTCAAGTCTGGTTCTGCAAGGACCACGGATGGAACCCCACAAGCTGACAGCAAGGTGCAGTGCATCACAGTCCTCCGAAGAGAGCTCCCTGGAGGGGGAGGCATCTCCTGCCTCTGGTCACCTCAGAAGGCACTGGATTCTCACAAAGGAGGCCCAGGAGAAGGGACTCAAGGTTCTCTTGTGGTCTGAACTTTGAAGGTCCCGAAGTTTGGGGGAGTTCCTAGTTAGCAGACACACCTGCCAGTGAGCAGATGAGGATGGGGGAACCCAGGCAAGGCTGTTCTCACTCCGACCCCTGGGCTCTCGGGAGCCACGGGAAAGGCCTGTGTTCAGGGCACAGCCCAGCCTTCACAGATCCCAGCCTGCATTTGCCAACCCAGAGAGCCTAGACTCCTACTTGCGATTCTTGTGATCTGTTCCCCCCCAGAATGTGATGGGCTCTTTCAGAACGTCTGGCCTGTCTCAAGCGAGACCAAGTCAGTGAAGGATGAAGTGTCCACAATTGGACCAGGGCATGAAAGGAGAAACAAAGTCTCATGGCCAGCATGACGGTGGTGGCCAAACCCTTCCCCCGGGTGAGATGAACCAGGGTGTGGGTGAGATTGCAAGGTCACTTCACAGCTGAATAGGGTGTTGGAGACTCACTACCGCAAACTAACGACACGGCCGTCAGTGGTGGACGTCAGCTGCAACAGACACGGAGTCAGTTATTTACTGCCATCATGGGTTAATAGTAAAGGCTGGTGCAGGGAGGACTGCATGGCTGCTGGAGCAAACCACAGACCCGGCTCTGAATGCCCACTGGCTGGAGCAGAGAGGAAGCTACAGTCCCCTTTAGCGGTCCCTGTGTCCACCAGATCCAAGTGAGCCAGCTACTTAGGAGAAGGCCATGTTGTTCTGATACTCAGAAAAACCAGCCTCGTAAAGGGAAAATAAGAGTGGCATGGAGTTTAGACCCGCTCCTGCCTCTCTATGAAGGCAAAGTTAAGTAAATGGCACCGGGAAGGTGAATGAAAAAACAAAAAACAAAAAACCGGTGACTGCTTCTTCCAACAGCATCCCCTGCAGCTGCTCACCCCCGAGACTGCCACTTTCTCACCAGTGACCGCCGGCCAGGAAGCTCCGTCACGCACGTCACACAGCGACAGCCCTGAGCCGCGTGCCAAGCACGTTTGTCTAAAAGCCCGAATCAAGGAAGATGCTGCAGATTTTGACATTCCAAGTTTAAATACTCCTTGAAAAAAATCCCTCAGCAGCCGCCTAAATCAATTCACATCTCACTTCTTCAAAACAATCAAACAAATTTAATAAGGGCGCATTTGTCACCAAACATAAGGAGGACCAAACTGGTTCCTCAAAGCAAGGATTTTAACAGGTATCAAACACCAGTGGGTGATGTGCTAACAAAGCAAAAATTCCAAAAATCTAGAAAATAAAAAAATGACTAGGATAATATATGGATCAAGGCAACTATTAAGTTTTTGCTTTTTAAAGCTATGGGGACAGCACGGAGGACAATCTCGCTATTTCCAATGCAGGGTGTGCACAGTCCACTTTTCAGACGCAACAACATGCTCACAGGGCGGTACAAGATAGAAAGGGAAATAGAAAAAGGAAAAGAGGAACAGCGAAAATTAGAAACACATGAGAACAAAAATAACTGAGAGCAATTACAAGAATTTACGTGAGTTTGGTGAGGACAGGGACGAGGGGACGGTGAGACCCACCCTCACCTATTGTTCCAGGGAAGGCAGGGGCCTGAAGCGAGCGGCGCTGCCGGGGGACCCCAACGTGGTCAGCGCCCCAAACCTAAACTTCACCTAGATGCGTGTAAACAACTTTTGAGCTACAAAATGTGGTCGCATTTCAAGCTGGACAATTTTACTCACTCCCACCAAGAGTAACAGGAGAGAATTAGGCTCTGTTCCTGCACCAAAGCATTGTTTAAAAAAGTAATGACTGTGTAATAGTAAAAGCAACAATGGAGTAAAAGTGACTGGAGGAGAACTTACTTGACCCGAGCTCACAGTCCGCGTTATCTCACTGACGTTCAGATGCTGGCTGAGCCCTTACGGTACCAAAACAGACAGACCCACCAGGAGGGAGGTTTAATGCACTGCTGTATTTTGATGCCGGGAGCCATGCCTTGTACACAAGGTTCTGGGTAAACAATGGTGACAGTGTCAACCACTATGGGCTAAGCACACAACCAGCTACTCCGCCAAATACCAAGCACAGACTTCAAAAGGCAAAAACAAGCTGGCATTCTCTGGTGGGTCTGCAGACTCAGAGCCAAGCAGTTGCTGAGCAAACATGTCACCAGTGCCTCCTGTGACAAAAGAAGAGGCACTGGTCCGGGGGCTGGGGCAGGGCTCCAGGCTTCCACTGCTCACCCACCATTTTGTCCAGGGGGAGATGTTGGTCCCTGCTTACGTTGCACCGATGTACCGACATTGACTGACGCCTGGGGACTCAGCAGGAGGTGACAGATGACGGGAATGGAGCCAGCCTGGGAGTGGCACGGTGCTGGCATCTGTGTCCTCAGCTTTGCCCAGGCCAATACATCTGCCAGCTCATCTACAAGAAGCAGAAGGGGAGAAAGCAGTGTAGATCACGGGGCCCTGTGAGGACAAGTCCTGGTCATGGCCACGACATGCCTCGCCCCTTCCTTAAGATATAGAGGTATGTCCTGGGAGGAAGTGAAAATTCATCCAGAGCCCGCCAGGCACCACAAGCAGGTGGGACTCGGGTCCCCTGTGCCTGTCACTCACAGGACTGGTCTGGACTTTCTTTTTATCAATTCTCTGGCATCTTCTCCTCTAACTTACCAACAACCAGAAAGTAGAATCTGATTTTAGACTCACAGAGAATCGCAGAAAACCTCCTCCACATCAGGCCCGGCAGCACGTGCCAGGCCCTCCGACCGTCACATGTGGGACCGCCATGAGCCCTCTCCAGACTCAAGGCCCGAGGCCGTAGGTCGGGGGGGCACAGATTCCCACACTCTCCCCAGCAAAGGGGGACCACCTCTCGGCAAAGGCATCTCACCTTCTTCTGCCCAAGGGACATCTCGATAGATACACAGGGAAACAGAGCAGAATGTGGGGGGGTAGGCAGCCCAGAAGAGCTCGTCTGCACTTCCAAGGCAAAGTGGGTCCGTTGACCTAATCACAGGGACAAAGTGAGGACGAATCTTTCCCTGCTGTGCCCCATGCTCCGTGACACGCTTTTCCCTGCGTAAGGAGCTCATTTGGAAGCCAATGGCAGTGTTTCTGTTGTCCTAAATTGGCATGGTGGTTGTCAGGCAGGGAGAGAGGGCCTGAGCCGTGCAGGTGCTGGACCTGGGAGGCAGGAGATACTGGTTCCACTCCCAGCTCAACCAGCACCTCATTCTGCGTCTCAGGATTCAGCATGACATCTATAAGCAAAGGAATGAGACTGTCCCAGGACATGCTGTCCAACAGGAATGAAATGACAGCCATGTAAAGAAAGTTTCCCAGTTGCCACATTTAAAAATGTAACCCCCCCAAAAAAAACCCTAGAAACTGATTTTAAGAACATATCTTACTTATTCTACAGTATGTAAAATACTATCATTTTGACATGTAATCAATAAAGAAAGAAACAACATAGTTTACATTCTTTTTACTAGACAAGTCTCAGCGTCTGATGTGCATTTGACCTACAGCACATCTCAGCTCAGAGCAGCCTCCTCCCCAGCTCTCCTAGCATCAGTGGCTTTGGCTACTCTATTGGACAGCAACTCCAGGGGTCACACCAGGGGAATTGGCTGAAAAGCGGGAGTAAGTGTCCATAATAACCCTAAAAGAATCTCTCTGAAACAAATGCGGATTCACTTTTAAACGTCTGAAAACCGGCGGGATTCACCTCCCTCACGCCTTGGCTACAAGACAGCCCTCCTCCTTGCTGATCCCTTTCTGGATGTAGGGAAGCAACCCTTCATATAGCCAGGGTGGCCGGGCATCCAGGTAGACTTTCCTGCTCTCTGTGTCCAATCCCACAAAGTCCTCCTTCTCAAACAGGATGTAGAGAAGGAGGATATTATCCCCAGTCTTATCGGATGCAGAGTCCAGCCACTTGGACTTGAGCATGATGAAGAGAGACTCAGTGAAGTCCTCGATCCTCTTCTCCACCACCCTGCAGTCCTCGTAAATTGAAGGCCACGTCGGTGCGTGGCTGCTCGGGCACCTCCCCATGCAGCACAAAGACAAAGAGCCGAGAGTCATAGAGCGTGGTGCCATACAGCTCCTCTGCACGTGGAGCTTCTCTAAGGTCTTGGCCAAGAGGCAGTCGGTAATGATGACAAGGCCCACGACCTTGCGGTGGGTCTGGAAATCGCTCCACCCATTCTCGGGCGCATAGTGGTGACTCTAGTGGATACAGAGTGCCCACTGCGAGCCGCAAGGGATGATCTGCCTCACCAAGGAGATTCGCTTATAGATGCAAAAGAAATTCTCCTCTGAGATGATCCCCACGGGTTGGACCACCACGGGGAGAGTCTGGTGGTCCTAAGCACACTGCACGTAGTCAGGGATGTTCATGTTGCAGGCCCTGACGAGAGGGAAGAGAAGACCGAGGTACATACTGTGCTGCGGGCTGCGGGCCTCACTGGGTTGCGGTGACTTGGTGTGTACCAGTCAGAAGGCAGGGGAAGCCCAAGCAAAGCCGTGGGTACAGTTTGTCCTCAGCGTCTGCACATGGCTACCGCAGCTCGGATCACATTACGCAGCTTTTGGTCTAGGCTTCCGCCCTCTGCAGAAAAGGGTCATTTCTTGTTTTCTGTTTCCAAGCACCTAGCCAGGCCCTGATGCAAAGTCAATGCTCAAAACTGCTGAATAAAGGAATGAATAAAGGAACTGCTTCCACACCCCTCAGCAGGATATAATGCAAAGAAACACAGTAGGATCAAAAGACCTGGATTTCAACTCCAATTTATTTGAACTCCTAAGCTGCAGAATACTTGATAAGAAAACTTGCTTTGGGGAGGAGAGTACAGTTCAGTGGTAGAACACATGCTTAGCATGTATGAGGTCCTGGGTTGAATCCTCAGTACCTCATTTTAAAAAAA
The DNA here is from genome assembly GCF_036321535.1 of Camelus dromedarius. Lineage (NCBI taxonomy): Eukaryota > Metazoa > Chordata > Mammalia > Artiodactyla > Camelidae > Camelus > Camelus dromedarius. Next base: position 363,427 of record NW_026989793.1, on the reverse strand, counting down.
ATGAAACAAATAAATTAACCTATTTACACCCCTCAAAAAATATTTTTTGAATTCCAAATTCAAGAAAAAATAAACACCTTGCAATTGACACAACGTTGTAAACATGAGTATACTTCAATTAAAAAAAAATCCTTGCCTTACAAGAATATATCTGGATTATGGAACTTTACAAATGTAAAATGCCTAGGTTACCACCTGCATAAAAAGAAGGAAATGTACAAATTTACTATCCCTCATTTATCAGCTATATTTCCTTTGGGGGGTTTATAACCTCTCAGAGCTAATTTTCTCAGATTAAAAAAAGAAGGAAACATTACCGGATTCTCCATAGTGCTGAAGAATCAGATAAACCTATGATAACATCTGACCCACAGAGTTTACTCAATAAATGCTTGTTGAATGAATGAATAAACAAGCAAAGTGAATGCTGCTCCCTGCCACAGAGCATCATGTTGGTACTGCCTGGAAATTCCAAGCCCACGTTTCACCCGACTCTACACTAACCATGGGTGACCTGGGCAGGCCTGTGTTCTCCTCTTAACCCCAGTTTAATCATGAATAGAAATGAGGGCAATAACACAAACCTCAAAGGGTTAGAGAGTCATTACTGAATTGTATCCCAACTTTGCAAGATGGAACCTTTAAAGAAATTTGGGCAAAAAGTCCGTAGGCCCTCTCCATATTATCTCTTACAACTACATGGGAATCTACATTATCTCAAAATTAAAAAGTCTAATTTATTAAAGAGGCTATTGAGGTTAAACGTGCTCACTGTCTCAAATAAGGAACACACAGTACAAATAGGTCAATGCCCAGCCCATGAGATACACTCAGTAAACATTCCCACTGAGCCCACTGGTCCCTCCAACTTCGGAGCACGATGATGTGTCCTCATGGCCAGAGGCCCCTGCACCTGAAACTAACAAAGATAATGGTCCCCACTTTCAAGAACCCCTGCCACCACCGTAGGACTAATTTTGTACTTGTAATTTTTTTCTTTATATTAAATAGAAAAACGTAATTGCATAGCCTTCAGGCCACCAAAAGCTGACTACAGAGATCATGATGGCAGCCCTTCTTCGTGAAACAATAAAATGAAAAGCCATTTCCACAAGATCTCTGTGTAAATCTACTAGGGAACTTCATCCTGGACTGAGAGGAAGACGACTGGGGAGGAGGGGGCAATCTGCGGCACACAGACCCATGGGCCACCTGTCCCACGATGGAGTTTAGACCCAACACTCACCCTCAAGGAACTTCAGAATAGACACAAGACAGAGTACTGTGGACAAGATTTTTTTTTTTTTAAAGAAATCCCTTATTCCCTCGCAGGATTTGTTTCTACTGAGAAACAAATTTCTTATGTGTATAATGTTTCACAAAACACTTAAATTATTATCACCCCAACTTGACGCATTAAGAAACTAAGGGAGAGAGGTTTATCACATTGTGCAAGATTAGAGAGAGGCAAAAAAAATAAAAAAGATAGAGAGAGGCCACGTCGGACACCGTATTTAAACCCAAGCCCCTGTTCCAGTGCTCACACTAGAAAGTGGGATATACTGCCCCTTTCCTGCCCTCTCCCTGCAATAAATCTCTGAAGACTCTTTTGTGTGCCACCTGGAATCACAATCACTTCAATTTTCCACAAAGAGCTATGTCACATTTTGGATGTGTCAAAATCTATATGTTGAATGGGAGGAGAGATTTGTATTTTCTGTTTCTCAAAGGAAACATGGCTTAAAAGAAACTGAAAAGCACTTTTCTAGTCTAAGTCTTCATTGTGCAGAGAAGGAAACGGAGGCTCAGAAGAGATGAGGAAAAGGCCTTATTAACAAATATTGCCTCAGCGCAGCACCAAGCCAGCCTTGGGCACTTCTGGGGGAGGATCTGGAAGGCCCAGGAGAATGAGTCTTAGAAAACGGAAAGAGAAGAAGCATACAAGGCCCCGTCTCTACACCATCATACCATGAAGTTCCACCAAATTACCCAGTATGTGTGCAGCCAACATTAATGTGGGATAAACAGGTTATAGAAACCTGGAAGTCTCAACCATAGTGGAAATTCCAACATTCACTTTGTTTTTTTTCCCAGTTCAAGCATCAGCTCAGTGGGCACTCTGTACCAAGCACTACACGAGGCCTGGGGTTCTCCCAAATACACAACTCTTATATCACGTGAGCAAACCACACACAGGCCCACCAGAAGGAAAATGCCCACAGATAAGGTGGAATTACTGAAACTGAAAGCAGCCAACCAGCATATATTACAAAAACGGTGCTGCTAGAAATAGACTCATGGACATAGAAAGCAAACTGTGGTTAGCAGGCAGGAAAAGGGGGATTAACAGATACACGTTAATAAATATAAAATAAATGACAAGGACCTACTATATAGCACAGGGAACTATATTCAATTTCTTGTAATGAGTTGTACTAAAAACAAACTAAAAGATATATAGATACATATGCATATGTTTATAACTGAATCTCTGCTGTACATCTGAAACTAACATTCTAAATTGACTACACTTCAATAAAAAATAATTTTAAAAAATAAGTAAAAATAAAAGCAACGCCATTTAGAAAAAATAAAAGAATACTCTGATCCCCTTAGCTGTAGGTGCTGGAGAATTCTGGTTACAAACACCAAGTCCACTGGATCACTCCAGAACTGGCTGTCACTCTTTCTGACCATCAGAGAGTCACTTGGCTTCATTGAGTTTATTTTCTCTTCTGTGAAAGGCTTCAGTTTGCAACTAACGATGTATAGAATCTCATCATTCACAAACCCAACAATTAATGAGGACTTCCCATGGGCCAGGCTCTGGAAATATGAAAATATAGGGTCCGAGATATATTCATGGGTAGAAGAAATTTATGCCATAAAGACATTAATTCTTCTTGCTTTGATAGACTGATTCAATACAATACTGTTTAGATTTCCTACCAGAGTTTTTATGGGTAACAAGAAAATTTATGGTCAGGAACAACCAAGAATCTTCTTTAGAACCAGCACTGGGAAGGGGTGGATAGGTCAATCATTTCCACTGGTCTTTCTGAAGTGATGAAAACGTTCTGGAATATTAATGGTTGCACCACTGTGAATATGCTAAAGCTGCTGAATTGTAGCATTTAAGTGGGTGGACTTCATGGTGTGTGAACAATATCACAATAAAGACGTTAAATGAATAAATATTTCTTGACAATTATTTTTCCCTCTATACAACTAGTCTGCCCCACAATTTAAGAAGAACCAAAAAACCAAAACAAACCAAATTTTGCCAGGAGCTCTTTAGGACTGCAATGTCCCTGACTCTCCAACGCCTCTGGTGGTGCTGTTCCTGTTAACACACCCTAGCTGGGCTGGGCTAGTTAGGGACTGTAACTATCTTTTTAAGATCGACGGTCACACGTTTCACCCTGGGAGAGGGAAAGATGGAGGATGTCACAGCCTCATGCCTTCAGCTCATTTTTAACTGAACCAAGCCTTGCTTTCAACACTGTAATCCCTATCACTATAAAAACAGTGACATCATCAAGCACCGCCATCATAACACGTGAAAGTGTTCAAGGTACTTACCTGGGGCAGAAACACTGAGGGAGGAGACGGAAACTCCCTCAGGACTGACGCTCCCTTTTCCCGACTCCACCAGCAGAAGCTGGGGTTCACAGCCGGAGGCTCTCAGCCCGGGGAGGAGCGCCCACAACACTGAGCTGGCCCCCAGGGAGAGGGGAAGGGAGACGAGGGCAGCCCCGGGGTCGCGGGGCAGGGAAAGCCGGGGGGGGGACGCGGGCAGTAGCCCCGCTCGGAGGCCAGCCCCAGCCCCAGCCGCCCGCCCCCATCCGTGTCCGCAGACCCCGCCCGCCCGGGACACAGCCCTCCCAGGGGCAGGGACGGGCCGGCGGCCGAGGAGAGGCAGCCCGGGAGGAGAGGACTCGCGGGCGGGAGAGGGGAAAGGGACTCCAGCCGCGGACTCAGGGGAGCCCGGCTGGGGCGAGAGGCGGCAGGTGCACACCTGGCCCTGGACAGCTGTGGCCGTGGCGCCGGGGCAGGAGCAAAAGTCCTACCAGGCGAAAGAGCTGAGTAGAATTTGGGGCCGATCCCATGCTCTGAGCTGGAGCTTCCAACCCTCGTTCCAGCTGGCACCGACTGCGCATGCGCAGGAGGGCCAGCGATCCTCTCTGGGTTCTGCGAGAGAAGGTGGGGAAGCGAGGGACGGAGAAGATGGGAGGAGGAGGGGAGAAGGGGAAAAGTGGGGGGAGAGACATGGACAGGAGGAGCAGAGAGAAGGCAGGGATCTGGAGGTTGGAGGAGAGTAGCAGAGATGGAGAGAAATAGTTTTAACGATGGGGGCATCCTGAAGGAGGCAGCAGTTCTGCCTCTGCACACTTCTCTAACCCTTCAAGGCCCGCAGCTCATATTTTACCTCCCTGGTCCAGCCCTCCACCCAAGGCCTCTGCAGGACCCCTACGGGGATCACACCCGTTGCCCCAAAGTGGAGCTGGGTTTCCTTTTGCTCTGGGAACCAAGCACCCGCAGGTGTTGTTGCTCAGAACTACCTTGTAAAGTGTACCTATTCCCCTTTTACACGCTGGGACACAGGCAGGCAAGATCTCTGCTTTACCTCCACTGTCCCAGGTGTTGTACTGGCGGGGAGCGGGAGGTACAAGGTCAGATCCCAAAAGGAGCATACTGCCTGAGTTTTGGTGCTTAGTCCCCATCCTTCCTGAGTAAACCACACCCCACCCTCGGGGAACCATCAAGGGCACACAGTATGTCCCTGGGTGTGGGATAGCTGCCCTCAATTCCAGTGCCCAGCTTGCTAGGAAGATAGGAGTGTTACTGAGTCTAAATTCATTCTCCTTAGTGCAGGACAGGCCAGTAAGTTGGGAGACCAGGTGTTGGGGCATGGAATAGCAACTTTCTGTAGACCTAGATGGCAAACTAATGTCCTGGAAAATCATCTCCCCAAGTCAGAATTCAGGCTCCTTTCCTACGAGCTTGGTTTTTGCAATCTTCTTGATATAGGAATTCTTTGTTGTTAGAATCCTTTGTTCTTGCAGCTATCTGCCTGGGTCAGATCCCTGTAAACCACCAACAAAACAAACGTTATTTTCTATTATGTAAATTCTTATCTTTATATGAATGGAAAAGTGTTAAATATCCTTAAAGGTCAGAGCCTTCAAAATAGGCTCTCCTGTATATTTTAGGCTCTAGGCAACATTGTTTTACAAGCAAGATGAAGCCTAGGAGACAGAGCACAGTGTTAAAGTCAAAGGAACAGATCTATTATGGAGTCAGATTTGTTCTTTTCTATTACCAGGGCAGAAGACACTTGAGGATTTAAATCCCTTTAAGTTAAAAATAAGTAATACTTTAAAGGAATTTACATACATAGGTCGGAATGTGCATAGCATAACTGGAAAACACACAAAGGATTGTAAACAGTGGCATCTCCAGGGAGGGCTGAAAGAAGAGAGGATGAGGGAAAACTTCTTTCACTTGTGTAATTTTGTGCTCTGTTTGAATTTATTTAACCACATGCATGTATTTCTTTTTCAGTTAAAAAATGTGTAATGGAGCAAAGGATTAGCAAGCTCAGCAAATACAGCAGCCATGGAATCACTGAGCTATCAATTTTGATTTAAGCCAGGAAACAATTATTGACTCTCTCCTATGTGCCCAGTGCTGTTTTAAGACTTCTTTTATTTTTTTTTTATAAAATAATAAAGTGCTATTCCTCACCCCTGCCCATGGCTGGTGGAAAACCAACTGAGTTTTTATTGAGTTGTTTTCCAAGAAGTAGAGATCAGTTATAAACAGAACACATCTTCAGGGCAAAAAAGGCGGAGTGGTTTACCAGCAGGCCAGATAGCTTTGAAGGTTTTTCAACAGAGGCACACAGAGGCTGAGAGAGAAAGCCTCCAGGACCCTACGAAAAGCTGCCCAAACTGCCTTCTCCATGGCACTACTGAAATAGGAAAGAAAAAATCTGACTCCATATTAGATCTGTTCCTTTGACTTTAACCCTGTGCCCTGTTTCCTAGGCTTAGTCTTGTTGGTTCTGCACCTTTCGTAAAACAATGTTGCCTAGAGCCTGAAATATACAGGAGAACCTATTCTCAAGGCTCTGACTTTGAAAGATATTAACACTTTCTATTCACATAAAGATAACAAGTTACAGAATAGAAAACAACATTTGTTTGTTGGAGGTTTACACGGATGTGACCCAGGTGAAGAGCTGCAAGAACAAAGGATTCTAACAACAAAGAATTCATACACCAAGTTTGCAACAACCAAGCATTCCCACTTTCCATTTTTAATATAAGAAGAGCCTGAAATCTGACTTGGGGTGATGGTTCCCCAGGACATTATTCTACCATTTCTCAGCTGGCTTTCCAAATTAAAGTCGCTATTTCTTGCCCCAAAACCTGGTCTCCTGATTTATTGGCCTGTAATGCACGAGCAGAACAAGCCTGGACTCGGAAACACAGACATTGAAAGTACCCATTTGGTATATTAAATGACCTGTTTCTTCTCATCTTCCTGACGTTTTATTCTCTTGAACACTCCTGCTATGTTTATGAAAAACCTGTCATGTGGACACATTTCCACCTCTAGCCACTACCCTTCCAGGTAAGAACTGATGCCAAGAAGGCAATGGAAGTTGCTAGAAGGTATTACCTGGACAAAATAGAGCAGAAGTGGGTTCTGGCTGATGTTCAGGAGCAGGCTGGAACACCTGACAAGATGTTATAAGTACGGAGAGACAGCTGGGCACCAAAGGAGAAGCTTCTAAACTTCCATGAGGGACTTGTTGGATAGGAAGGAAAAGTCCCAGACTATAGCTAGGATCCCACCACGAGCTTCCTGGGCGAGTCTGGGCAAGTAATTTAAAATCTCTAGGCCCATGCTGTCCAACATGGGAGCCACCAGCAGCATGCAGTAGTATGAAGTTATTCTGTAGCCAGACAGAATTATAAAAAGACATTTTATTGCAAAGGCCCAGCAGGTATAATATTTAATAACGTTATTGGTTATCTTGACCTAACGAGTTATTTTTGTATGTGTAGGTTTCTGTGGTTTGTAAGGCCGGTGACTAATGATTCCGTTACAGTGAAGTATTTTGAAATTATAAGTTACTAGACACAGTATCCTCATATCACAGTTGAAAAAACTGATCCACATAAGCAAGATGATCTGACTTATTAGTTATGAGCAGGGGCTCTTGGGCCAGCCTGCCTGAGTATAAATTCTCACTCTGCCTCCAGGGGGTTCTGTGTGAATCTTGGACAAATTATTGTTGTTTTTGTTGTCGTTGTTATTATTTGTGCCTCTTTTTCCTTACCTTTTAAGTAGCGAGGAATATGTGGACTCTATCTCCTACTGTGTTGGCAGGATTAAATGAGTAAACGTCTGTGCTGCCCACTTCCCTGGGTTTCAGCATTCTCCAGGCAATCAGTGCCAAACTCAGAGGCATTCTCCACTGTCTTCGTCAGTCTGGGATGCTGTAACAAATTACCGCGTGTCGGGTGGCTTAAATAACCAGCATATTCCTTATGGTTTGGAGGCTGAGACTTTCAAGGTCAATGTATCCTTGAGAGGATTGCCAGCTCGAAGATGGCTGTCTTCCCAATATCTTCATATCCCAGAGAGCAGAGAGAAGCAAGCACTCTGGGGGCTTGTATAAGAACACTAATCCCATTCATGAGGGCTCTACTCTCATGACCTCATTTTATCCTACAAATCACCTCCCAAAGGCCCCACCTCGCAATACCATCACCCTGGGAGATGGGGTTTCGACATACGGATTTTGAGGGGATGCAAACATTCAGTCCACACATCGGCTAAGTCTCCCCAACATGCAGTCATCAAACCTGTAGCTAATATCAAAGTAATATTTATATCTCTCTGCCCATTTCCATTCCTACATCCACTATCACTGAAGCCCTGTTACATTTTATTCCTTATTTTTCTTGTAGAGATTTAATTGATTCCTCTAACTCCAATGCTCCCCTCGCTCCAGTCTGCTTAACAGCCCTGCCAGGTAAGTCTTCCTTAAAACACCTTCCCATTTCACCTGGTTGTTTTTTAGGTGTAAATGTCAGAATCCTCTCCACACCCCATCCTATACCTTTAATCCGTTACAATACGGCTAACTATGTTATTTTCCTCTTACCAATATAAGAAATTTCCATAAGCTTAAGAGCTTAAACCAGCACAGATTTATCAGCTTATGGCTGTGGAGGTCAGAGATCCAACACAGTCCTCACTGTGCTAAATTCAAGGTAGCAGCAGGTTTCCTTCCTTCTAGAGGGTCTAGAAGAGAATGTTTCCTTGTTGTTGTTTTTTTTTTCCAGTTTCCAGAGGTAACCCACCTTCCTTAGCTTGTGCCCCACGACTTCCTCCATTTTCATGGTCAGCAGCCTTTCTGAACATTGCTCTATGGCTACACCTCCCTCTGAATTTAAACTCAGCTGGGAAATGTCCTCCATTTTAAGGACCCCTGTGAATACATTCGGCCCACCTGGACAATCCAGGCTACTCACCCTATTGTCTCATCTCAGGATCCCCTTGTCCCATCCAATTCAGGCATTTTGGATGTGGCTGAGACACTCACCTGTGTAACATTTCCTCTCATGAGCATTTTATGGTTCAAGGCACTTATGAATGACTTTTTCTTTTTCTTCCTTAGCCTTTCTGCATTCAGTATGTCTGGTGGATTATATGAATCCTTTTTATTTGTTCCCCTGCACTAATCTTTAATAATATATCATGGGTTTAAAACGCTAACTGATAGACAATTTAGAAGACAGAAATCCTCTAAGATTTTTGTCCTAAAATATCTGTCATGCATTTTGCCATGTACAGTAACATGTCACAGGTGGCTACCCTGTGGCCGGGGAGGGACATGATTCTGCCATCACACTCCCCTCATTTTCACCAATGTGCTGATCACCTAACCAAGGCTCTATGCTCCCCGCTTCACTCACTTCCTCCTCCTTTCCATTGACTACCCTGTTCCCATCACTTCCTTCATTCAGCACATCAGGATTTCATGACCAATTCTTCTCTAAATGGAAAGGGTATCTTGAATCTAATGTCTGACAACTCTTCTTACTGTATATGCACACACTGACCTGCACAGAACCCCGTCCAGCTCTTTATTTTCCTAGAATCTCCCAGAGGAATCAGTTCCATGATGATGGTAATGATGATGATGATATTGACAATGATGACAGGGACCTCTCAAGGATTCTGATAAAGAGGGAATCAATAAAGGGAGGGAATCATTGCAAAATTGCCCCAGAGACAGGCTTAAAAGTAAATAACTTCTATAGTGTTTAATGAAATTGCCTAATATTTAACTATTTTTAAAAATTTATATCGCTGAATTTAAAATTTTAACGGGAATTCTCATTCACCAGTAACCAAGATTCAACTCTAGGACCAAAGTCTAAAGATTTTGATCTTCTAACAAATTGTCCACTAGCCTTTTAAACACGTGACCCTTTTAAAAAGCTTAGTGCTGGGCTGAAAATAAGCAGGATTCATATAATCTCACCAGACACAGTGAATGTGGAAAGACTAAGGAAGAAAAACAAAAAGCCCTTCATAACATCTTGAACTTCACGTTGCTCACAGGAGAAAATGTTTGCCAAGTTGAGTGTCACATCAACATGACGCCTGAGTGGGATGGGGAAGCTGATCTTCCTCATCAGAAATTTATCCTGATTTGTTAGATGCCAACACAGTTTCCTCATTTGATTTGCTTCTAACAAGTATGGAAGAATTTACGTTCTACCAAAAGCAGTCTAAACATTTTCCCCTGCTGTCAGGTCTCTGGACTGAATGTCTCCACAAGAAGGACATGAATATGCTTCATAGGGAATTCTTCCTGAGAAGCAACAGGATTTTCGAGGGCAGAACTGCAGGCCCCCCATGGAGGGCTGGAGGAGGGCTACAGGGGGCACTGGAAAAACAGCAGGAGTGGGTTCAGATACTACCACTCAGGTCGCCAAAGACAGCATTGCTATCTCTGAGGATATGACATTCTCCCAAAAGTTCCATGAGTGAAGGTACCTGTGAACACTAAGCAGGTTGTTAAGAAACAGCAGCACATAATTTGCGTCACAACTCAATTACAGTATGTTTTGATATTTGGAAAATAATTAGCCCATTGTCCTTTGAAACTGCAGCAGTAGCAATAGAAATAAAAAAGGCTGAGCTGTCTTGTAGACAACAATCAATAAACAATTCTAAATCTGCAGGATTCCTTGACGATATGCAAGCAATGAGCTAGATGTATCTTGCAGATACTTCTTACTGCAGGGCGCTCTCCTGCAAAGCATAGAACTAGTTTTCTCAGCAGACAGAGGGAACCAAGTCAAGATTCCAAATCTTGAGAGATTTACTATATGGCAGGAAAGATCACACAATTACATCCAGCTAAATATGAATAAATGTAATCAAATATTATCAAATGTGATTGGAGCACAGATGAAACAGAAATTCCTTTCACCTGGGATCTAGAGAGACTTCTTCAGAAAATGTGGCTTTGGAGATGGCCAAAGATATGGGTTGAATTTTGGCAGAACAGGATGTAAGGAATTTTAAAACTGATTCTAAAATTCAAAAAAAATACAAAGGATCCCAAATATCCAAAACAATTTTGAACAAGTAAAACAAAGTTGGAAGACTTGCACTATCTGATTTTCAGCTTTTTTTTTTTTAAACTACAGTAATCAGAAAGTATGGTGTTGGTGTAAAACAGGAAAATAGAATAATGGAGCAGAATAGAATGTTCAGAACTAAACCAACACTTATATTGACAATTGATTCTCAAAAAGGATGTAGTGGAGAAAGGATCTTTTCAACAAGTGGTGCTGGAAGAATTAGAGAGTGATATGCAAAAAAAAAAAAAAATGAACTTTGAGCCACACCTCAGAAAATATACAAAAATTATCTCACAATGGATCATAGATCTTAATAGGAAATCTAAAACTACAAAACAGCTAGGAGAAAAAGCATAGGCTTAAGCTTTATGACCTTGGGTTTGGCAAATATTTCTTTGCTATGACACCAAAAGTATAATCTATTTTAAAAAGAAACTGATAGAGTGAACTTTATCAAAATGAAGACTCTTCAAAGCTGTTCTAAACCCTGCTAAGCAAATGAAAAGACAAGCTATAGACAGAAGCTATTTGCAGATCATATATCTGATAAAGGTCTCTCTTTGTATCTGATCCAGAATAAAGAGGTCTCAAAACTCAATAATAATGCAAACACCTGAATGAATAAATGAGGCCAGAAAACACACTTCAGTAAAGATATCCAGATGGATAATAAGCATATGAAAAGATGCTGATTAAAGATGCCATTAGTCATTAGAGAAATGCTTTTAAAAACCACAGTGAGATACTAGTACACATACATACAAGAATGAATACGATTAGAAAGACCGACCTTACAAATTGCTGGTAAGGAAGTAGAGCAAGCAGAGCTGATACACACCACAAGGAATTTACAATAGTACAACCATTTTGGAACAGTCTTTAACAGTTTCTTTAAAAAAGGTAAATACCTATCTACCATATAACCCAGATATTCCTCATCTGGTGCTTTAGAAAAGAAAAGAATATGTCCATATAAAGACTTGTAACCAAATATTCACTGCAATTTTATTTATAATAGCTCAAGTTGTAAATAACCCATGCATCCATCAAGAAGTAAATGGAGAAACAAATGATGGTCTATCCAAACACTGCTCACAACAAACTATTCAGTAAAAACTCAGCACAAAACAATACTCTGCTATAAGAAAAATAAGCTATTAATACAGCAACACAGATGACTCTCAAAATAATTACACTGAATGAAAGAAGTCAGACAACATAGAGTAGATACTGCATTAATCCATTCATACAACGATGTTGAAAATGCAGACCAATATGTTGTGATGGAAAGCAGATCAATGGTTTCCAGGGGAAGAGATGGGGAGGGAGGGAGGGACAACAAATGGCAGGAGAGAAGCTTTGTGGGTGATGGGTATGTTCACTCTCTTGAATGTGGTCATGGTTTCTTGGGGATATACTTATGTCAAAACGTATTAGCTGTACACTTTATACGTGTGAAAATTACTTTGCCAAGTATACCTCAAAGCTGTTTTAAGAAAAAAGGCACTTCAGTCCTGATCCACCTCAGCGCCTGATTGGAGCGACATGATCAGTCCCTCACCCTGTTTGCCTAACAGGAAGGTAGAAAACCTCTCACGGAAAATAACATATGGATTTTTCATTTGCAATGTCTGCCATGTAATAAAGAATTTCAAGACATGCAAAATGTCAAGACTATATAACGGATTATATGAGAATAAGAAACATTAGACAAAGATGCAAACCCCCAGGTGATGTAGGCATCAGAGTTACCAATAAAGGCTATAAAATACTTTTAATATATTCAAGAAAATAAGGAAATTATGGGAGAATAGACAACAGGGTAAAGACTTTCACCAGAGAAATATACTGGAATGTATTTTTAAGAGAAATCAAACAGATACTCTAGAACTGAAGCTTTCAGCTCTGGAAACAGGTAAACAGAGCTAATTAGGATCCCTTTTAAGTAAAACTTTCAGTAATGCCGGGTAAAATACAACAACAAATGTAACACAGAGCTAACTATGGAAAGAGAAGTTCCCAGGTGACAATACAAAGAGGACACTTAAAGCCCAGAGTGGTAATCTTGTGAGCTGATGCCACCACACCCTGCAGGGAAGGGGTTTTAATCTGCCCTTAAATAGAGATACAATGTCCATTTAGGAAAAAGGGTCCATACCAGATGTAGAAGACACTTCCTTTATATCTATATAGTCAGAGACAGAGATGTAAAGTGGCAGCAGAGGTCACAGTGACACAGGGCCATGGGCCAAAGATTGTGAACACCTCTGCAAGCTGGGAAAGGTAGGAGGACGAATCCCTCCCTAGAGCCTCGGTGTGGAATGTAGCCTTGGCCACACGTTGGTTTTAGCCCACTGACAATGACTTTGCACTTCTGCACAATAGAAGAGTGAGACGATGAATGTGTATTGCTTTAAGCCACTGAGTCTGTGGTCCTTTGTTACAACAGCAAAAGGAAAGAAACTCAGGAACCAACATGAACATGAACCCCAAGCTGCCTGCTGTGCTGGCAGGAAGTTCTTTGTCTCTGATCCTGAGGGAGTCTCCTGTCTTCTGGCAGCATCCACAAACTACCTCATGCTAACTTGACAGCTTGCAGAGGGTTAAAACTTAACCCTGCACAGTTCTTCATATTTAGTTAATAAAAATGATGGTGTCATCATGGGTATTTTTCTATCTTTTAAATACCCTTCAGTCTTCTAATAAAGCTACCTCTAATTGAGAGACAGTGTAAATAGTTTTCAATCTTCATAATAAATAACTGTGGTTTTATTTGGTTATTTAAATTATGAATAATAATATTCACTTTAGTAAAAGTTATTAAAATCAACATTGTTTAATGAAAATATCATTTCTTTTTGCATGAACATGTATTAACTACAATAAATGTTCCATGCTTTGTTCTACGATTTACTGTTAGAGCCTTAAAGAATAATATTTTCCTCAAAAGATATTATGGCAAAGGGATTTCTTTTGGTGGAACAGTTCCTACATCAAATCTGGTGCATGGCTCAGGCCACTGGGAACCTAGAGTTGATAGAAATTAGGAGGCATTATAAACACAAAATGATTTTTAATGAATTAAACAACTGGATGTGTGAAAACAAAGAATCCGAGAATATTCTAGTGAAATAAATGTATTTTTCATCTTAAGCAAGACACTGGGTGAATAAATCTAAAATGAAAAAACCACCCAGAGATCAGCAGTGAGTCATGCATGCAGTGTGACTGATCAAAACCAAGTTGTTTCCAAACCAGTGTGCAGGCTTGATGCCTTCATGAATCAAGTCTGTGTGGCACCAGGTCACCTCGAATACATGTTGATGAGGTATTTATAAGCCCTTCACCATCCCAGCACAAAGCCCACACATGAGCCACAAGACCATCACCTACACATCTGCAAAACACACAGAATGGTGAATAGCACTTTTCTTGTTCAGTAGCCGGTGGCAGGGCACTGTGAGCAGACAGAGATACAGGGACACAGAGACACAGAGGCACTTCCCCTCACTCAGCTGATAACCTTCCGTGCATTCCTGGGGACAGGATTGTCATAAAATGCACCATGGATTGATCCTCCTCCTAGGAAAGGAACGGTAGGTCTGTCCTCAGGTTGGAGCAAGGGTGGCCGGAGGATCTCAGAAGAGCTGTTTCAGCACAACCAATAGAATTTTCGGCCACCGTGACCACGAGAGACAGGTCTCCTGCCATCCCGGTAGGCACTTGGGCTCCTGACAAAAGCTGGGCTCAGTAAAGGCTTGAGTAGAAGGCACAGACCTGAGGGTTGCCCCAGCAAGAGACAGGAGGTAGGGCCTGGTTTATACTGCTCTAGGTGTATCCCAGCCTCATCCGAATACGAAATCAGAAATTTGCAAAACAGCAGAGCTGGGATGGATCATCTACTCCAGACTCCTCACATTACAGTTTAAAGGGTGGCAGCCCTGGGAGGCAAAGCAACGTGCTAAAGGCAGAACGTGGAAGAGGCAGCGCGAGATAAAATGCACCGTGCCAACCCCTGTTCAAGGATGCTGACACTGAGTGTGGGGCCAAGGTTTCCAACGAGGAGAATGAGACAGTGTAAATACTTTGTTCCCCCCAAAACCCCAAATATTTTTTAATGGCACAAAACTCACCTTAACTAGCTCTCTTCTGAGGGGGCTCTCTTCTGCTTCTTCGTCTTTCTGTCTGTCTCCATTTCTCTCTCTCAGACAAAAACACATACAATTTTGTGAAAAGGGACTTCCTGCCATACAAAGACAAAATTCATATCTTCAAAAATACACCTGACAATGCACGTTTCTCAATTCAAGTCTTTGTGTGGGGTCTGGGCAACTGGCTTATTTTCTAGAACATTCGGTGGTTCGAAAATCAGATCATCTTCCCCAAAGGAAGAGTTCTGGTCCGTGTTGATGAAGTTGGGGATGTCACATTTCATGAGCAAGTTCGGCTCCTCCTCTGGCCACCTGCTGCATCTGATGGCTTCCTGGAGCCGAACATCACTGTCAAGGGCTATGGTTGGGATACCAGCTTTGGCCTTGTCGAAGTGTCACACTTCATTGATGTAGCTGTGAAAGATGGACCTAGATTCGTCATTGACCTGCCAGAGAACATCTTGGGCACCAGCGGTCTCCCAAAGTCTGACACAAATCTGTTCAGTCTGAATCTGTTCTCGGGAGACTCTGCATTGCTATAAAGAAAACCAAAATAAAATATCGCTCACACTCTAGCTCGGTGACCTGAAGAATCATAGTTTTTGCCATCTACTGAGAGCAAACCCCTGCAGAGAGCATGCTGACAAGCACTGGAAGTGAGAGACATCACTTCTGAACACATACAATTACACCCAAGGCAAAAGTCTCAAGTGAGGACCCTTGGAAAATCCTGAAAAGACATCGCTCCCTGAGAATCCTCAATATTGGTGTCTCGCACACCAGTGTTTCTCAGTGGGACAATCAGATCATCTTCATCAGATTTAGTTAAAGTGCTTCTTAAAATGCAGAATTCTGGTGTGCACACCCTCAGAGTCTCAGAGGTAAGGACGGGTAGTCTGTATTTTCATAGCCACCAAGATCACTAAACATGCTCAGGTTTAGCACCGCGGTCTACATCGGGTCACCTGAGCATCGACAATGCTGTCTCATGTGGTAGGGTGGCCATGTGTGTCAGGGTGCTGTCCTACCCACGTGACTCCCCTGATTCTCAAAACTCACAGTGCAGCCCCATTGAGCAAGAAATACCACCATTTCACAATGCATACTCAAGGCGCCCGACTGACAGATACAATCAGTGATAGGAGAGGGGACAAAACTCAGCTTCCTGATACCTTCTTTCACTTACTGTGGGACAAATGATCAATTCAATGGTAATAAATTAGTGAGTGAGTGAATAAGATGACTCGTTATTCCCACGAGTGCCTGGAAGAGCGAGCCTGGGCACACTGAGAACCGTAACAGCCCATCTACGTAATTGCCATCCTCCCCAGATCTATGTAAAGGTTACTACCACGCAGGCAGTGTCTCCTGAAGGGCAAGAATCATGTCTGAACACACTCTCAAATCCAGAACAGAACCTGACAACAATTAGGCTCTGGAGTCTGTGTTTAGCGAGTGTGGAATCTCAGTGATTTCAGCTCTTAGACCTTGCCTTCCCATCCCACCCCTCATGATATGGCCCCTAAGACCAGTTCTTTCAGGGCTGGGGCCACGGAACCCATTTACAGGACTGGAAGAATCTGATCATATAAACCATCCCCCAGATTATCATCAAGTGTCACCTGCATTTCAGGGATCAGTAATTCCAGAAGCTTTGCAGTTCAGGCAGCTGAGGGATTTTTATATCAGCTCTGTCTTCTACTGTGACTGCCTGGGTGACATCCGACAAGGAATTCTCAAAAGCCTGAGCTTTTCCTTTCAGGAATAATCTAATTAACAAATCTCGCTGACCACTCAACCAATGTGATGTGAAGATCAATGATTTACACAGGAGTACAACTTTCACTAGGTCGTGGATTTATAATCAGAGAAAAATCATTTGAGAAAGATTGACAGAATTTAGCTTTAATGCAAATTTAAGTATTCTTACCTTTCAGTAAATCATCTTCCCCTACTTATCACTTCACCCATGTTTAAAAGATATTTGAGAACAGGGATGAGTGTGCCAGCAATCTGTGACCCAATAACCTAAAATGTCACCTAGGAAAAAGAGAGGAGTAACACATTTTTAAAAAGCATGGTGAGGATGGCGGGGCCATCCCCCAACTCCACACTAAGGAGCTCTGAGTAATAGCTTTCCTGCCTGCCTGGAGCATCAGCTGATGTGAAAACCCACCCAGAAACCTCACTGTCCAGCAGCTCTTCCGTAACACAGGCTACACTTCCTCAGAATTAAGAATTGGGTCAAGTAACCCCTTCGCTGAAAAATAAAGACAAAGGAGAACAAGAGGTTTCTGCCCCTCCCCAGGGGAGAGCCCAGACCTTGGGCTGCATGCACTGCACCCACCTCCCAGGAGAAGAATTAACTGGAGAAGGTCTTTCTGCGAAACTGGGGCAGCAAAGTTTGAGATGGGAACAAATTGACCAGCTGGCCAGGGACAGCCCCCTTCGTCGCTGCCTTGGCAGCTGCCTCCTCCCCCTCAGCACATCCTGCCCACCTCCAGTGGCTAAGCTGTCAGGGAAACTGTGCTTTGGGACCTGGGGCAAAAGAGGCTGCCCCCAGGCCAAGCTGCGGAAGAGATGGGAGCTAAACCACCAGCTCCCAAGCGGCAGGCTCCATACCCCCGCCAACACCCCGCCGCCCCCTCACCCTACTGCAACCCTGGGGCAATATGACCCGGAGAAACGTGACCTGGGAACGAGGGTCGGCCACGTCAGGCCTCCAGAGAGATGGGAGCTTATCCTCCACCTCGCCAGGGGCAGCCCCTCTCTCCTCTCCAACACCTGATCTCACCGCGCCCACCTCCCAGGAGCAACCTGACCGGGTGTGGGGTGTCAGGCGAATCTTGCGCGGGAGAGGCCATCCCCAGGCCAGGTCAGTGGAGAGGAGAAGAAGTGGCCCCATTAGGCGGGGCAGCCGGACATCGCAGCTGCCTCTGCACTTCGACCGCATCGCGCCCTTCTCCCAGGAGCAAGCTGACCTGGAGACGGGCATCCGGCTTCTTGGGCAGCAGAGGACGCCCCCAGGATTGGCAGCGGGGAAGAGGAGAGCAAATTGACAGGCTCAGCGCTGCAGGTCTTCTAACCCCGCCGTCGCCACCCCCGCACCTTAAAGGCACCGCCAAGGGCACCCCTCCCCCAGCAGGTTGAATGGGACAGGTGTGTCTGGTGATCTGGGTGAGGAGAGGCCACTCCCACACCAGGCAATCGGGGAGACGGGAGCCAATCCACCAGCTCCCCAAGGCAGCCACCTACCCCCGCAACAGCCACCTCTCTTGACCCCTGACCTCACGGTGGCCTCCTCTAGGGAGCAGGCTTACCTTGAGATGGACGTCCGGCGAACTTGGGACAACAGAGACCGCCCTCAGGGCAAACCATGGGGGGAAATGGGAGCAAATGGACCGGCTCCATGGGAAAACCTGCCGCTGCTGCCACCACCCCCAACGTACCACGCCCGCCTCCCGGGGTCAGGCCGACTAGGATACACGTGTCCCGTAACCCAGGGCAACAGAGACCGCCCCCAGGACAAGCCGCGGGGAAGATGGGAGCAAATGGGCCCGCTCCCCCGCTGCAGGCCCCCGACCCCCGCCACCCGTGCACCCTGACTACCCTGCCTCCCGCCCCCAGCAGGCAAAGTGGGACAGGGGTGTCCGGGGACCTGGCGCAGCAGATGCCGCCTGCAGGCCATGCGGCACTGACATGGGAGCTAATACACAAGCTACCCCGGGGCAGCCTCCCTATCCCCGCAGCCACCACCTTACCAGCCCCCTGTCTGCACCGCACCCATCTCCCAGGTGCAACCTCACCTGGAGTCGGACCGCAGGCAAATCTCCGGCGGCAGAGGTCGCCCTCAGGCCAGGCCGCGCGGGACAGAAGAAATGGAGCTACTCCCTGGAACGGACCCCCTCCCCCTGCAGCCGCCGCCGCCGCCTCCCAGGGGCAAGCTCACCTGGAGACCCGCGTCCGCCTCTATGGCAGCAGAAGCTGCCACTGGCTCCGCCGCGGGGGAGAGCTGAGCGAACTGACCGGTTTCCGCGCGGCAGTCCCCCTAACCCCGTGGGCCCCGCACATTAATGGCACCGTCCCGTCTCAGCAAGCTGAGTGGGACAGGCGTGTACGGTGACCAGGGGCAGCAGAGGCCGCTCCCAGGCCCGGCAGCCGGGAGAAGGCAGCTATTCCACCAGTTCGCCAGAGGCAGCCGCGCTCCGCCCCCCTGTCGCTGCCGCTGCCCCCTGACCTAACCGCCCCACCTCCCAGGAGCAAGCTTACCTGGAGTCCAACATCTGGCGAATCTCCAGCGGCCAAGGCCCCCCTAGGCCAAGCTGCAGGGAAGAGAAGAAATCGACCGGCTTGCCCTGGCAGCCTCCCACGCACCGCCGCCTCCGCCGCCCCAAACGATTGCACTAGCCTCCCGGGGTCAGGCTGACTGCGAGGATGTGCACTTGCCTTCTAATCCTGGCCACGTGAATGAGCACCTCCCTGCATCTCTACACTCCCTGCACCTCTGCACCCCTGCCACTATCTGCACTTCTGCACTGCCTGCACTTCTGCACCCCTGCACCCCCGCATCCCCTAAACTTCCTGCGCCCTCCACAGCCCCTGCACCCCTGTCACCAGTTACACTTTTGCACTGCCTACACTCCTGCACCCCTGCATGTCCCACACACCACCTCTTGGGCCTGTGGCAGAGTCTCTGCTGTTAGACCAATGCACAGGAACTCACATCTTTGCCAGTATATGATGCATCAGTGGACGTCTGGGGTTGGCTGCAGGAAGGTACATGTTCCCGGTCACTAGCCTGGGCCACTAGGGTGATCTCTCTGAGGTCACCAAGGGCGGGCTCAGAGATGCTGTTTTCCGGGAAGAGAGGAGTTGAAACAGGTCTTGAGGGCAGAGCTGTGCTCACCAGGCCGTCCACGCTTCATGTTTTACACAGGGCTTCGGAGAAGTGAAATGGATCCAGCCAAGTAAGACCGGCCTGCTGTACGCCCACCTCAGTCCTGGGCTTTGAGTCAGACCGACTGCCTCCCACCCTCACGGCCCAGTTTTGGTACCTGAATGTTCCCTTTGAGGAATCCCATCAGTTCTCATGAAGAAGTCTGGCTGCTTCCACCCCATGGCCCTCCCTCCTGTGCTGGCCTCAGGAAGTTTCCTTATTTGGGGAAGAAGGCAGCCCACCCCCTACCCCACCCCTCACCATGCTCTCACCCAGGCTGCTGCTCTCTCTGCCCATCAGAGTCTGGAAAGCCATCCCTCTTCAGTTATGTCCCTTCTGAGATGGACTTGCTTCCACTCAATTCTAGGCGAGGATGCACCATGGAATGCACTGGGTAAGAGAACCAAAATAAATACTTTCTTCTGTGAGGTTTTCTGTTTATCTACTGGGATGGGCTGTGTGTAGTTTGCTACAGCTATTGGTGTGAGAGGCTAAAACAGCCTGTGTGTCCTTGTTTTCATCTCCCCGCTGTCTTTGGGTTTTCCCTTGACACTCCTGAGACATTTACTTCTTTAGTTTTATTCCTGTTATTACACAGGGGCCCTACTGACATGGAGGTAAGGTGTTGGGGGAGCAGGACAGAGCAGGGCATCTGTAGTCCTGTGATTAGTTCTCATTGAGCCTATGCCCTGAGCTGTGACCTCCACAAGTGTGTCTCTTTCCCCCCACCCCAATTTGGGTGAGACAGAAGGGATTTCCCTTCTCCCAGGTTGGTTAGGCTCTGGTAAAATAATTTCTCATTAAAAAAACAAACAAACAAAAAACAACTTCCCCAAATGAAACAGAATGTTTTGGGTATATTTCAATAGAGTTATTTTCTCCTTTCCTGGCAGGAAGCATGAGGAGTTATCCTCTGAGGTCTTCATTCTGAGAACAGGACACGGTCCTGGAGGTAAAATGCATGAAAAAGAGCAGGGGGCCCCTCTGACTGGCCCCCTGGAGTTGTCACACTCGGACTTCCCCACGCTGAGACTTCCACTGGCCTCAGGGACCTGTTAAATCTGCCTGCCCTGGGGGTTGTTACAAAAGCGGGTTCTGCCCTGGGAGCTGTGACTCGCCAAGCCTGCCTGGCTGCCTCTCTGTGTTGGGAGCAGATTTTCCCCTCATTTTTCTGGGATCTAAGAAGTAAAGTGGGATTGCAGCTCCCTCAGCTCTGGTGTTGTTTTCAGGACAGAAGGAGAAATTTCTGAGCTCCACATGAGCTGGAACAAAGGCTGGAATCCTCCCCTCCTCTGCCTCCGTGCAATAAGTGGCTGTGGTTCTAGCAGAGTTTCTGAAGATGTGGATTTAAACACACACATCCCAGCCCCTACAGGAGCACACAGTCCCATAAATCCCCCCAGTTTCCACTGGTAACTACTGAGCTGATGGGGACACGGGTTTCGGGTCCACAGAGGCCTGACTGCACTACTTGCTCCGTGGCCTATTAACGTGGTTGCTCTGGGTCTTGTCTGAAGTGGCTTGCTTACCGCACCTGGTACATGGGAAACACAAAATAAGTTCTAGGAACTTCACTTTTTCTCCCTCCAGGGCCTTCAAACATAGAAAGTATTAAGTGAACTCAGACGGCCTAGTCACCGCAATGAGGTCCGTCCAGCCTGGCTCTCCTGAGTGATGGGCACTGACTTGCACCTTAACTCGGAACAGTAGGGGAACCGCCTTCTTCTAACTGGGCCTCTCCCCACATCGGGCACGCCCTCAGCTGAGACGGTGTCAACTCCCCCATTGAGGTGTGTGCTGGTGGCTTCAGTGTGACCTGGCCCTGCCGGGATATGAACCTGCAGTGAGTGAGGTGGAGGGTCGGGTGGAGAGGGTTCCCTTCTGGGGTGGCAGGGGGCCCGGTAGCACCCAGCCCGGCCTGGTGCCTGGGGCTCCCTAACACCTCCTACAGCTCCTGGGTTGGCTCCGGTCCTGGCCAATCCATACACCCTCCCAGCATCTTCTCATTAAGTCCCTTTTTGCTTTTATCAGCGAGAGGTGGCTTCTGTTGCGTGTTCAGTGAAACAGTACATAGGGAAACCAGACTATTTCTAACATCAGTAAAATACCAACCTCAGTTATCTCGCCGGGCAGACCGTGCAGCACAAAGGCCTGCAGAGGGCTGTGCGAACGGCTTACGTGAAGGGTCCTCATCATCTGTCTTCAGAGATGCAGAAGCTGGTGGTTCAGGTAAAACCTCAGGGAGGGATTGAGGAATCCAAAGCTGGTTGGTTTCAAAGGCTAACTGGTCAGACCAGACCCCTGAGCTGTGGTCAGAAGCCTAGCTCAACATCACGCAGACTCAGCACCCTAAGTGCCAGGTGGGGGCGGTGGTGTTCCCTTTGCAGGCTCTCATTGGGGATTCACTGTAGTCCCTTAAATGCAGCAGAGATTCCAGCCCCCTTAGCCCCCACCCTGCGTGTTCCATGACACAAATCCCGGGAGTGTTTAATTTTCATCTTTGTTTAGGAGGATGAAGGAGGGGCAAGAGGAGACATAAATTCATACTGACTGACACAAGGTCACAGCCAGTACCTCCTCCTTGGAGAGATATGTGCTCCCAAAATGGTGGCTGGGGGGCTGGGCGGAGACCCTCCACTGGTCCCAGAGGGACTCCCTCATCTGGCCACAACTGATGGGTTGGACAACAGATCCAGAGGGAGACAGAGCATCTTTCCTGGGAATTTGGAACTGACACACAGAAATCAAGTTCACTCATCTGGGGATTGGCGAGGGTGAGGGGCGGTGGTTGGAAGTCAAATGAAACCAGAGCATGAGAGAAAGTTAGAAGTGAAAGAGAGAGAGACAGAGAGACTGAGCTTGTGAGAGCAAATAGTCAGAAAGAAGGAAAACAATCAGGGGACAGAGGAATTCCAGCTCTTGACTGTCTAGTTTGTCCTAGCCCATCAACGACCCCGCGGGATGGTTAATAAAATTCCAGTTTTGCAGATAAGGATAAAGGCTAAAAGAGGTGGGGGCTGGGTTTGGGTGCACAGTTAATTCAAGTGCCGCTGGACCCCTCATTTCCCATTGCCTGAAGGCACTGTAATCCTCACTGGGAACCCTGCGGTCCCCTGACAGCCCAGCACCCTGATCAAATGGCCCCTGCGGGAGTGGGAACCCCTCTGAGGGTGAAGAGTTCCCTGAACCGAGATGCCATGCATCAGCAGGCTCCTGCACACCCCAGGTTAACATCTCCACAGCTGTGCAGTCTCCCGACCCACTTCCCTCCCTGCCAGGCACCCCTTCCTTACCACCGAGTGTACTGCAGGAATTCAGACACAGGGATGCCCAAAGCAACACGAGCCCACCGGCTATACAAACAGCAGACTCCCAGCCCCACCTGGGTTCCGAGGGGACAGTAGGCGTCCTCAGCTTCCATGTGTCTAAGACAATCTTCTTCAGCTGGTGGTTATAGAGAAAAATAAAAGGTCCAAAACATAGTTCAGTGAGGAATTCCTCCAAGGACCTGACTCCAGAGACTACAACCAGGGGTCCCTACCCCCCGGACTTGGGGTGAAGGTGGATTATTGATCAGCACAACCTCCGGTGGCCCAGCTCCTCAACTTGGCTGCCCAGAGTGGGCTGGGGGAATGGGTAAAGCCAGGGCACTCAGGAAGAGCACAGAGGACCTGATCTCCCCTCTCCGCACTTGTAAACCCTTCCTCAAATCTCAAGGCATCTGACAGAGAGCAGCCACCACAATAAGGAGATGCTCCCATCTCTTCACTCACTCCAGTCTGTTCACTTATGTGCTGAGCATCCACTGGGTCCCAGGACATGACACATAGGATGGCCGATGGGACAGGCTTGGTCCTTCACCCTGGACCCTGTTCAATCTGATGGAAGAATGATCACTCATAAAGAGTTTCTCAAAATTATACAGAGACCAAAGACAAACTGCAGAGTGAACCAAATTTAAAAATATATATGAAGATCCCCCAGTCTCCCCGCCTAAGTTTAAAAGCATAAAGCAAATAGATCTTGCCTTTGATCACCAAGGAAGTTGTCACCCCCTCTCAGGTGGAAAGGACAGTTATTCTTTGAGCAGGACACAGAAGTGCTTCATTGGATTGGACCAGGGCATCTACAGTCATTCAGCAAATGTGTATAAGCTCCTACTACGTACAGGAATCTTCTAACTAGACCAATTCACAAGGTTCTCGGGCTTTATCAGTCAACAAAATAGACATGACTCCCCATCACTGGGGGCTCAGAGTTGTAGTAGAGGAAACAGGCAGCATGTTGGGGGTAGTAAGAGCTTGGAAAAATTAAAAAAAAAAAAAGAGTGATATGAGCAAACTCCGGTGATGGCGGTGGGGTGGGAGGCAGGCAGGAGGGAATAACGCAATCCTGGCAGATCTCACGGAGTAATGAACTTGAAGCAGAATAGATCCGGAGGAAGAAGGAAGAGCCGGAGCCAGAGGCCCCCTGAGTGAGGGGGAGAGTGTGGGCAGAGAGGCAGAGCACGCCGGGTCCTGAGGCCTTTGTGACGACTTTGGCTCCTAATGAAATGATGACCCGTTTAGTGAGTTTTGAGGGGAGGGGTGATATAGTCCAACTTAAGCTTTTGTGTTTGTGTTTTTTTGTGGGAGGTAATTTATTTATTTTAATGAAGGTGCTGGGGATTGAACCCAGGATCTCTTTTTTTTTTAACATTTTTTATTGATTTATAATCATTTTTGAACCCAGGATCTCTTGCATGCTAAGCATGCGCCCTACCACTGAACTAAACCCACCCCATCAATGTATGCTTTTGCAGGCTCCCTCTGACTCTGTGTGGATGAGAGATTGTAGGAAAGCAAAGATGGAAACAGGAGGCTATTGGTGTCCAGGAAGGGCTGAAGGTGGCTCTTAGGAGGGCGGGGAGCAGGGAGCAGGTGGTTAAGAAGACAGAATACCCAGAATTTTCTAACAAGCTGGATTTGCTGTCTGTGTGTGTAAGAGAAAGACAGAAAGAACATTGTTCCAACATCTGGACCTGGACAATGGGAGGGATGTCCTCTCCATCCACAAGGGATGGGACAAGGTGGGGCTGAGCAGGTGGAAAGGGGCTGGTATCAGCTCAGTTCTTCAATGTCATGGTTAAGGTGTGTATTACATATTGCCACAGAAATGCCTAATAGGTAGAGGAGTCTGTTTTCTTTTTCTTTTTAACATTTAAAAAATATAATTTAAATGTATTAATTGTATTATGTGAATGATTTGGGAAGTTTGTTTCATGCCAAGGTATATGTTATATATAGCCAAATGGAAAATATATCAGAAAGGGGAGAAATGAGGGCTTTCACATAAACTGACTGTCCATAACGTAGGTAAAATTTCAATAAAACCAGTGTTCAGTGCAAAAACCTCATCTTGGTGTTACATAAAAATAAATGAAAAAGGACTATGTTAATATATCATTATTTCATGTTACATAATAGCCCCAAACAAACACACTGATTAACTATGAGGCTTGTAGAAATGCTATTCGCTTTTTTCACATAAATACAGAAATGCAGAAAGGTTCTAAGGTAGAATAAGCATCTTAGTGGAAATAATACAGATTTGAGCATTTTACATGATATATATATTTACTGATACAAAATTTGGAAAAGTAATTACATAGTAGAACATATGTATGAATGTGAAAGCAAGATTAATGAAAGAAAAAGAATGTGAGTCTCAGGGATAAAGGTCCAGATGGAAAGGGCAAATCAGGGAGTTTTGGAGAAATCGAGAAATTGATGGCATGCCAATTTCCAAGGCTGGGTTGCTTCCACCAAAGGAATAGCAGAGAGAGAGATGAGAGGCCCAGGAGCCAACCCTGGGGCACACCCACAGTGTATGTTTGGGAAAAAGAGGAGACATTGGCAAAGGACCAGCCAGTAGACCAAAAGCAGAACACAGACAGAGCGATGGGCTGGAGTTTAAGTTAAGCAGGAACACGGGGGAGGAGGGATGGAAGAGCTGGGTCAAATGCTGCCGAGGGTCTACGCATGATGAGGACTGAAAATTGACCGCTATATTTAGCAACGTGTGGTCACTGATGGCCTTGACAGGGCAGTTTCCATAGAGCGAGGGATCAGGGGAAGAGCCAGAGTGGGTGTAAAAGGGGATGGCTCAAGAGAAGATGCAGACAGTGAGTTTAAACAACTCCTTAAAGATTTGCTGCAAAGACACAGGGTGGCAATTGGTGGGGGTGAATTAGGGTCAAGGAGTGCTGTTTGTTTCTTTTAAGAAGATGGACGTTTATATACTGATGGGAGCCAACTAGCAGAACAAAATAGATGAGGTAGTGAAAGAGAGGATGGTTTTGGGAGTGACAACCCAGAGAAGATGGGAGGGATGGGGCCCTGGGGACTTTTCGAGGAATTGGCTTTCGATGTCACCTGTAATAAGAGGTGGGGCACCGAGAGTGAGGTTACAGACAACACTAGGTGAGCGGATGTGCTGGGAGTTGCTTGTGAAACTTCTCTTCTGTTGGCTTGTTTGCTTGTTCAAAGTAGAAAAGTAACCTTACCAGCTGAGGGATGAGGAGGAAGAAAGAGTTACTGGAGCCATGAGAAGAAGATAAGAAAGAGCCTTCCAGGGAGAATGGGACAGTGAAAAGAGCAGGGGGAGATGGGGGAGTGCGCTCCCAGAAAGTTACATTTTCTCTTTGACGTCCCCAAATGTGTGATGTGTGATTACCCTTCCTGCTGTCTACGAAATAAAAATTAAGTATGGTTCAGAGGAAATGCCATTTCATTCTAAGAGGCTACCTGTTTCTCAGGAATGGCCATCTTAAACTGCATATATTACAAAAAATGTTGAAAAGATGAACCTGTGTACCTAAAATCCCCTATTTTCTATTAATCTGTTTACTATTTAATTCCCCTATCAATAACTCATAACCAATAATGCCATGATGGAGGTACACTGATGCTTAAAAGGAAATGAGATCTGTATCCTTTTCCTAAATTCCATGGCTTCCTTAATATACAGTTCCCCTTGGAATTTAGGAATGTCTGGTATAAGAAGTGAGAAACAGTTTGAGAAAATCCCGGCTCAGAATTACACAGCACAACCGCATCTCAGAAGTATATACAGCCGTAAAGAATTTTAGAAGCAAAACTCCGTAACTACTCTTAAAGAGTTTTGCAAACCTGGGCCTGCCCAGATGTTTCCAAACTGGAAAGGGACTCCAATCACTTGCCTGGTACCGGACCAGAGGCTGGCCAGCCTTTTCTGTAAAAGCGAGAGAGTAAATATTTTCAGTTTTGCAGATCATTTTGTTGTAACCATGCAGGTCTGCAATAAGAAAGCTAAGAGCACTGGGAGACAGGAAACAAATGGGCATGCCCACACCCTCCCTTCCACTCAGGGCAGCTTCTCTGTGGTGGGCAGTTTTGCCACAATAACTTGTTTCTTTGTTTCCATTGGTTTCTTTTTTTCCACCTTACTGCTCAAGCTCAGAAATTCAGGTGGTCCTGGTCCTTCAGCATCCATGCAGAGAGAAGGCTGAGTGGGGTTGGGAACCCCACCTGATGGAGAAGAGAGATTGCTGGGAGGGACACTACGGTGGCCACCATGACACGAGACAATCACACCTTCTGGGGTGAAAGGGAATGAAGACAAGGGAGGGACAGAGCAGTGGGACCCCTAGGTCGCCTGCCAGGCTTTCTCTCCCTCCACAGCCACCCTGGGTGCCTGGGGGGTGTTGGGATTCAGCTACGGTGATTAGGCTGAAGGGACTCAATATAAAGGACCATCCAGCTCCTCACTAGGTTCCAAACGCAGCCCCTCAAAGTCCACCCTCTGAGTTTCTGGAACTCAGCTGGAAGAATAAATGAGCAGGCCAGATCCAGAGCCCAAGCCAAACACGACGGTGGTCACGTGGGGTTGTAACCCCATGCTCAGTGGTAGGGGACGCCTTGCAAATCTGCAGAAATCCCTGTTCCACCTCATTCCTGGGGGAAACCCCAGATCTCCTTCTGCTCTGTCTGTTCTTCTCTTGATGCTATTGTCCTGGATGGATGCAGAGTCTTTGAACCTGGCCCTCCAAACGTACATAAGCAGCCTGTTCGATAAAACAAATTATGCACTTTTTCACATTTGCCAGTTTTTTGATTCCAGAAATTTTGCGGGACTCATTCTCACAGTCTCCTGTGCCCCCACCACTTGGTGGCCCTCTGCTCATGGTAACACCATTTCCCACAACTGCACCCTGCCTCCCAGCTGGTCAGAGGGGAAAGTCCCACAAAGACACAGGTGATTGTGAGGATCCTGTCCCCCAGCAGAAAGCCTACTCCTGGAGCCACGGACAGGGATCTGGCCTCCTGAGCCGCTCAGCTCTAATTCAAAGCCTAAACTGGGGGCCCCGAACATTGCTGACTGACTTTCTGAGTCACCTGGACTGGAGGGGCCTGATTTATCTTTCCAGGAATGGATGTAGTGCAGCCTCCATTTTCAGGGCTGATATTGACGATGGATCTAGTTCCCCCCACTGCACCGCAGGAAGGAGAGGCCCTTCCATCCCACAGCTTGGAAACCCAGCCCAGGTAAGTTCTGAAGCAGTGTATTGCTGCCAGGTCCAGTATCCCTGCAGAGTGGCCTCTGTCCCTGAATGAGCCCCTTACCTGGGCCTTTTCTGCCCCGACACAACCACACCCCAGTCTGTGCCAGAGATCTGGGGCTCTGTGTGTCCAGGGCACACAGTTGGGACCTGAGCCAGGTGTCCCCTGGGCCTCAAGGGGGAGAGGTCTGCCTCTGCATCAGGGGAAGGTGATCCCTCATGGCTGGCAGGACGCTCTCAATATGGACCTCCAGGCGCCCAGGGAGCAGTTTCCCTGCAGGTGTTAGAAGCCATCATCAGGAGGGCAGGCCCCTCTTTGTGCAGACCATCCCGCAGTGCTGGGCCCACGTGCTGACCACAGAAACCTACATGTCCCCAGGTTACCCCAGGCAACCTCACAAATTCGTCACTTGGTGACCTGGGTACCACGGGATCATTGGCCATCCCATGAGGGTGGTCCTTGCAGGCATGGACTCCAGGTGCTCCCGTTAAGAAATCCCCCTGGGTTTCTGTGGTCACAGAGCCCACACCAGAAGATTCTAGTCCTGCAGTGACCACCACAGCAGTCACCTCCCCTGTGCATGTCCAGGAACAAATGACAGCAATTTATTGCCAGGAATCGTGATGAACAAGGGGGTGGGATTCCATACTAGTTTTAGGATCCTGGTAACTCACTCTGCACCCCAAAAAGCATCCATGAGAAATGTGTTTATTGGGATATCTGTGCCCCTAGAAGAGCTGTTCCTCAGGGCTCCTGGGACCCTCCAGCCCCTCTCAAGGTTCTCAGAGCTTGGGTCTAAATTTCTATCTCCCTCCTTTGGTGTACAGCCACCTGTGTCTCGTGATCACAGGTCACTTTATTGCATGACTTGGCATGTTCTTAGTTCTCGTCCTCCACCCCTGCACTAGACTCCCACGATGTTCCCACTGACCCTTGGCTCCCTGGGTGGGTCAGGGGGCCCTAAGTCTGCACCCTTCACTCTCCTCCTCTACCCCCAACTCTGAGGCCACCCCTAGGTGGACTGGAAGGTGTTTGTAAATGAGTCTTACACAAGGACATGACTGGACAAAGCAGGGCTCCACCCCCGGAAAGCACACCTGCTCCCTTCTCTGATGAGGACCCCACAGCCCCACATTGCCTCCAGGGGTCTACTCAGCACACAGTCCCCCAGTTCTGGGCAAGGCGTCTCCCTGGAATCCTTGCTTCCAGGCAGAGTCTCTCTGTCCTTCTGAGTTTAGAGTTGTTCCCATGTTCCTGAGCACCAAGGTGCCCAGCACAGACCCTTCACTGACCTGGAGAGACAAGGAAGATATGTGGCCACAGGTATCACAGGACACACCTGCTGGGACCCCAGGCCAAAGGGCCATCCTTCTGCCTTCTCAGGTGTGGATCCCGTGGTACCTTTTTGCAGGGGGCCCAAATGGGGAGTGGGGCCCAAAGCAGTTCATGGGGCTCTCTGGGCAGGGAAGACTTGGGCCAGGCAGCCTTGCCTGGTTTCCCTCCTGGGGCACTCTGAAAACTCCTGCTCCTCTGGCTGTGGCTGGAGGCCCCCCAAACTTCAGGGCAGGGCCCTTTCTCTCAGCCTCCACTGCCTCCAAAGCCACGCTGGAGCTGGCATGGGGAAAGAGCTTTCTTGCCCTCTTGTGGCCAAGCTGCCAGAGGTGGATGCTGCGGGGAACTGGAAAGAGTTAGCAGTTGCTCAGATGTGAGTGGTTAGGCAATTTGACACCCTGTCAACTAGCCTTAAACATTGGAAAGAGGGCTTTCCCGGGAAAGCTGGAAGTTACTTTCAGTAATTTGTTTAAAGATTTCTTTTTTTTTTCCCTTAAAGACTCATAAAACCTCTCCCAGGTCATTCCTGGTATGGACCATTATCCAGGGATCAATCGGGAAATGCAGGAGGAGAGGGGTGGGGGTAGGGGAGAGGGTAGGGGAGATCAGAGCCCACAGAGAGGAGATGCCCCTCCCAGGAGCCACAAACTGGGCAGTGGCTGCTGGCATCCAGCTCTCCTGTTCTCAGGCCCATTTCATCTGTGGGGTGTTTCCAAAAGAAACAATGGTGGAAGGGCCATGGAGGACCCCTAGACCTCCCAGAATAGACAGGGGGAGCAGAGTCACCATGCTGGCCCAGAGCTTGGAGACAGACCTGCAGTGGAGACCACAGGTCTTCTGAGAAGCCAGTTTCGAAATAAAGGCAGTATGCGCTGGAATACCCATTTCGAGCAATTTCTTCATCATATACATGTAATTTACATAGTTCTTCTCACCACGAAACTGTGTTCCCAACACGCTACATGAATGACGGCTTCAACACACATTCATTTCTGAGATGTGAACAAGTGTAGAGCCGCTCTTTCGTCCAGCATAATGGGCATGGTTACACCTAGGAAAGCTTACCAAGATTTCTCAGCAACAGCCAATTTCGAAATAAAGGCAGTGTGCGCAGGAAAAGCCGGTTGGAGTGAGGGCTTCCCCATACACATGTAAGTTATATAGTTCCCCTCACCATGAAACGCTGTTCCCAACATGCTACATGCATGAAGGTTTTGACACACATTCAGTTCTAAGAAGTTAGCATGTGGAGAGCCGCTCTTTCATTCAGCATAAAAGGCCTGGTTACACCCAGGAAGATTTACTCAGATGTCTCAGCTGGTTCCTTCACCCAGATTCAAAATAAAGGCCGTTTTTGCTGGGAAAGCCTGTTGGAGCGTGTTCAGAGCTGTTTCGGGCTCTGTCCCAGCTGGAGGGTGCAAACCCCAACCTCCAGAATGAGGGACCAGGACCCCACCGGCCAGGTGGTGTTGCCTTTGCTGGGGAACAGTGATCTTTGGGTTAGATATTTTGCAGCTCTCTCTAAAACCTGTTTTGACTTAAGTTTGCATCCTAGTCACCAGTTTCAGGGCAACAGAAAAAGCATATCCTACATCCCTTTGCACTGAAATCTTCCCAAAAGAGCAAATATTTGCCCATGAAAATACCAGCTGCTCTTCTAAGGCCCCCTAAATACCCAGCAGTGTGGCCGGTGCACTCTTGATCAGGAACAGGATGAGAGGGACCAGCGGTCTTCCAGCAGGCTTGGCCTGGTGTGGCAGCTGCGCTGTGGGTCCGTGGTGGGAGGGCCATGCAGGGAATCCTGTTTGAGGGGCCTCTGTGTACGTCTGCATTATGCTCTGAGGTTTCATACAAGGCTCCAGGCATCCTAACTGGTCAGATACAGCCCCCACCCTCGGGCTGGAACCACCAGGACCTCAGTACCTGTAACAGGGACGGTGCCCGGTGTGGGGAGAGGTCATGGGACACTCCGGGGGCAGGGGTAGTGGTGCTGGGGAAGGCAGGGGTTGCAGTGAATGGTGGAGGGAGCAGGGTCCCTTGCTTGGGGGTGAGAGTTCTTGGGGAGACCACAGAGCATGGCACACACAATCCCCACCCCATACCCCAAATTCCTAGCCCCGCCAACACAGGGGCTTCTCTGAACACTCTCACCGTGGCTAGCCTGTAAGACCGCACCTAACCCGGCATCTGGCACCCCTGCCCTATCTCCCCTCTTAGGACAGATCCCGTCTCCTTGGAAACTGCCCAGCAGCGTGAATTCAAGGCCGGCAGCGGGCCTGGAGGATCTGCACTTCAGGTGCCCTACCTGGCCAGCCGTTTGTGCCTTGGCTCAGTCCTCTATCTTGCCCAACGGCAGCCTGGGTCCACGTCCGGTGCAAGGGGAGGCCGCGGAGCCCAGGCTGAGCCACACACACGGACAGGTGAGGTTGTCCCCGCCCCGCTGCCCCACCGCCCCGCAGCCCCGCCCACTGGTGGCAGCAACGCCCCAGCATCCGGCCGGCGCCAGCTGCAGGTGAGGACGTCTGCCCGGCACCGCCCGCCCCGGCCCCGCCCAGCTGCCCCATAAGCCTCCCCCCAGCCCCCGTCCTGGCCGAGCCCTGGCTCCCATTGGCTCCGCAATTTCTGCCCTCTCACGTCTAGCCTCGGGAGGACACAGACGCAAGCGCTAGAGGAGGGCCCAGCGGCGTTGCCATGGCTACATGCGCCGCGCTCTGCGCGGGCCGGTGTGAGCTTCTGGGGCGGGCAGCGGGCTCCGGAAGTGTGCAGCTACCCGGGACCATGGCGGTGCTTGCTGCTGGGGCTGGCGGCTTGCTCGCCTGGGCGACTAGTTCTTGCCTGGTCAGTCGGCGGCCGACATCCTGTCTGGGGCGGCGTCCCACAGACGGTAAACGTACGGCCGCGCCGTTGGCGGGGCCAGTGGACATGGACCGGGGTGGGATCCGGGTTGGTGTGGCTGCCGGGGAGGCGCTCTGTTGCCAGGGAGCGGGTTGGGGCGGGGAGGACAGGGCTGGGGCACAGCCTCGGGCTTTCCTCCCCCTCGGGCACTGGGGCTGGGACCGCGAGTCTGGGTAGCCCTGCTTGGCCGCGGCCTCCCAGAACCCCCGGGAAGGGCAGGCGGAGGACCTGACTTTTATGAAGCGGGGCCTTATCCGGGTTTTGAAGAGCCCCAGAATCAGATGTTTGAATGGGGTGGTTTATCAGCCTTGTTTATCTGCAGGGAAATTTCAGTTCCATCCAGATGTTGGCTCCTTCGGTAAAACTCAGGAATAAGACAAGGGTCATTGCCGATTAGCAGTTATCTAGGGCTTGACTCAAAATAGACTGTGCGGGGTGTAGGGATGGTAGATGGGCCTTCCCTCTCAAAGTTGGCAGTCTTCTGGGATTAGAGGCCCCAGTTGAGGATTACATCTTCATCTGCGGTAATGGAGGTTGTGGGAACATTAACACAGAGAAGGGAGGAGTGTGGCTGCGATAACTCATTAAAGAAGCCAGGACCCTTGCCTGGCTCTTGTGTAGGAGAGTCTCGCCTAGGGTAGGGCAGCAGTTATCAAAGTGTGTCTGAGGCCCCTGAGATGCAAGACTATTTTCATAGAAACGCCGGTATGTCACCTGCCTTTTGCACACTCTTGCACTCCCGAGTTTCCTGTGGGGATTTCCAGGGAAAACCTGGTCTGTGATATCACAAAACAGGGAATTTAGAGGCAGATAGAATTCAGAACTCACCAGTCCAAAAGAGTTTTGCAGAAATTAAAATCACTGCTCTTCTTCTCATTAATGATTTTTGTTTAGAAAAATATACTTATTTTTTGCTTAAGAGTATTAATGGTAACATGTAGTAGGTTGTTATTATTTTTAAGTGAAATCATAAGCATTTTTTAAAGTTCTTATTTAAGTTCTAACACAGGAACTATTGATAGATTTAACCCACATAAACAGCAGCCTTTTGGAGTCCTCAGTAATTAAGAGTGTACAGGGGTCTGTAGGCCAAGAAGCTTGAGAGCCCCTGGAGAACGTGTGCTCAGGTACTAGTCAGGTACTTAGCGTTGTTAGACAGATGCCAAGATGTCTTCTGCATGTGCTCCCGGACTCGAAGTAATTGGCCACATGGAGACGGGTGGGCAGTGCCTCCACTATACAAACCAGAAGCTGCTGAATGTGTCTGGATTGTAGGCCATGGGCTGTGCAGGGATTCCCGTTGTATCTGTTCTATCTAAGCCGGGATTCCTGTGCAGAGGCTTGGCCCTGAAGACCCGCTCTCCTTTGCTCCCTGCAAGGTACCTTCTGTGTGACGTCAACCCTCCAGAGGGCTTCAGCCTCCATAGGAGCGTCTGTATCCACATCGCCTTCCTCCTGAAGACCCTGCTGAGAATGGAGGAATCGGTGCTGGTGATACCCCCTTGGGGCCGCCTCTACCATTGGCAGAGCCTGGACATCCACCAGGTCTGGATTCCCTGGTCTGACTTTTTGATCTCTCAAGTCTCAACAGAAACATCCCTGACACTGAGTACCAACCGTTCATTGCAGGGGAGATGGTGATCGTTTAACTGGGGCCAGACGGTTGTTGTTCTGGTTCTGATGTGAACATCAGGCCATCTTGCTTCGGGCTTGTCGGTCTGCTAAGGGGTCCTGCTCATGTTTCCCGCACTGCAGGTGAATTTGTTCTTTCCATAGTTTTTCTCAGGAAATAGATCTGAAGTGTATGAGATATCTGTTCCCTCCGCTCTGAAAATCCTGGCCTCCTGGTGAGATGGAGCGGTGACAAGAAGGCCACTGCCACACAGGCCTTGTCTAAGGAGGACTCGCTCCCTGGGCAGTAAGGGCCATTCTTACCTGAAGGAAAACACGATGTGTGTGTAGCATGGGCCACGTGCTGGAGAAGGTATGTAACCTCTCATTCAGTATAATTTGGTCCTGCTCAAGCTTCCCATTTTACTTTCCGTAAGAGGTAAGAGTTGAAGATTTTCTTTGAATAAAGGTATTTAGAACTTATCTTTTTCTTTAATTGAAATGTGGTTGATTTACAATGTTTTGTTAGTTTCAGATATACAGCTGTTATGTTAGTTTCAGGTATACAGCATAGTGATTCAGTTGTACATATACATAGTCTATTCTTTTTCAGGTTCTTTTCCATTAAAGGTTGCAAGATACTGAATATTTTCCCCTGTGTTCTGCAGTGAATCTTTGTTGTTTGTCTATTTTACATATAGTAGTTTGTAATTGTTAATCCCAAACTCCTGTTAGTTTTCTAAGTCTGTGAGTGTGTTTTTGTTTTGTAAATAAGTTCATTTGTATCATTTTTAAAAATTCCACATACAAGTGATATCATATGATACTTGTCTTTCTCTGAGTTATTTCACTTTAGTGTGATAATCTCCAGGTCCATCCATGTTGATGTAAATGGCATTATTTCCTTCTTTGTTATGACTGAGTAATATTCTTCTATATCTAAATTCTACATCTTTATCCAATCATCTGTCTGTGGGTGTTTAGTTTGTTTCTATGTCTTGGCCATTGTAAGCAATGCTGCTGTGAACATTGGGGTGCAGGTATATTTTGGAATTAAGGCTCCCTCTGGATATATGCCCAGGAATGGGATTGCTGGATCAAATGATAAGTCTTTTTTTAGTCTTTTGAGGACTCACCATACTCTTTTCCACAGTGGCTGCACCAAACTACATTCCCACCAACAATGTAGGAGGGTTCCCTTTTCTCCACAGCCTCTCCAGCATTTGTGGTTTGTGGATGTTTGAATGGTGGCCATTCTGACTAGTGTGAGATGATAACTTATTGTAGTTTTGATTTGCATTTCTCTGATAATTAGCAATATTGAACCTTTTTTTCATATTCCTATTGGCCATTTGTATATCTTCATTGGAGAATTGCTTGTTTAGTTGTTCTGCCCATTTTTGGACTGGGTTGTTTATTTTTTTTTCTTATTAATTTGTATGAACTATTTATATAGTCTAGAATTTAAGCCATGTTCAGGCTCATCTTTTGCAAAAATTTTCTCCCATTCCATAGGTTGTCTTTTTGTTTTGCTTATGGTTTCTGTTGCTGTGAAAAAGCTGATAAGTGTAATTAGGTCCCATTTGTTTATTTTGTATTTTATTTCTGTTGCTTGGGTGTATTGCCCTAGGAAAACATTGGTGAGATATATATCAAATAATATTTTGCCTATGTTTTCTTCTGAGAGATTTATAGCGTCTTGTCTAATGTTTAAGTCTTTAAGCAATTTTGAGCTTGTTTCTTTTTTTTTTTTTTTTGCGACTCTATTGTATGCTTTCGATTTGTGGTTATCTATTTTTTCAAGTATATCAACTCATTACTATATCTATTTCCTTTAGACTGACAATCACGTAGGCTCCAACACATCCTAAGAATAATGAGAAAAAAAAAAGAAAGAAAGAGAAAAAAATCTATCTTTTCATGCTACCGTCTCCCATTACCACCTTTTTGTATTTTGATGTACTTTTTCTTTTTTCCATCTTCATGTTTATTGTCTTGTAACTCGTTATTGCATTTCCAACTATGGTTTCCCGTTTGTATAGCATCCTGCTTTCTTTCTGTTTAGAATAGAAACTTTTAATGTCTCGGTTTGGTTCAATAATGCTGAATTATCTCCCCACTCCCCTCCCCCCCTGCATCTCTGAATCCTCAGTGCAGGGAAGCCAAACCATCCTTGCCTTCATCGGTTCTGGGAAAGAAATCTTCATAGTGGGAAAGAAAACATTGAAAAATAATATTCTGTGTGTTGCTTTCTACCCTTGCCCAGTGAGTGAGAATCACCTCTGAAGGCGGAGGAAGAAAGTTGGAGGTGCGGGGCACAAAGTCTTTTGTCCTTTTGCTACTGAAAAAATGATTGCTTTTGTAATTAGTGATGATGCCCTTTAAATTGGTGAGATCGAGATTCTACAGCTTCAGCGCCTGTGAATAACCAGCCGGGAGAAAGCTCTCCAGGGCCCCTGCAGTGGGAAAGGCAGCCCCTCTGAGCACCTGTTGTTCTGTATTCTTCCTGACTCCACATGGGTTTGCTACGCACCGCACCGTGCAGGACGATGCAGTTACCCGAGGTGGAGGACAGGGAGACCCCTGCTGGGTGGAGAGCCACAGGAGCCCACATTTGAAGGACAAAGTGAAGAGTAGTGGGGCGGGCATAGGAGGAGAGGATGGTTGAGACCCAGGATGGTGTCCTGGAGTCCAGCAGGCGAGGCTGGCGGGGCAGATGGGGCCCTGGGGCATGGGCAGTCCTTGAGGGATCTGAAGCAAAGATATGAACCAAGAGACTGGATTCGTGTGGGCGTACAGCGCCCCCTGGATGCCGCGGGGCAGTGCAGCAAGCCCAGGAGGAGCGGGCAGTTCCCCAGAGTTGGGTTGACAGGTCACAACCAATTCACTGGGGACCGAGAGGTACCGAGATTTTGTTAACTTTTTGTCCCTCTTCCTGGAAAAAAGCTGCTTCCTGTTGAATAGCCTGTGTCATTAGTGAGAATTAAAGACATGAAGCAACATTTCCTCAAAAGTCATCCATTGTGTAGTTGTTAATAAGGGTCAAATGCAGACTTGAATAGACTAAATCAAACATTCATCATCGGATTTTAAAATCCTTTAAAATAAAAATTCTTGCTGTCTTTGTTCTTCATTTCAGGGTTCACTTGGTGATAATAATAGTAAACAAAGCAACAGCAAACCCTTACAGAACTCTGTCCTGCTGTTCCAGGAACTCTGTGTTCACGACAACCCAATGAGGTGGCACTTTACAGGAAGGACAGTCATTAATCACACAGCTAGTAAATGGCAGACCTGGGACTTGAACCCAAGCTGTCTGGCCCCAGAGACCCCTCTCAGCCCCTTCACTGCAGCTCATCACTTGGCATGCCCGACACAGGCCAGCATTAAGGAGCAGCGTGACCTTGGCCAAGGCTGCTTCACCGCTTGGTCTCTGTTTCCTCATCTGTAGAATGGGGGTGTGGGCAGTGAGTTCTGTGAGCTCAGTGGTCACTTCCTCCAGCTCTGCTATTCTACTGCTTTAAGTTAATTTATTAAGTATCTGAGCCTCTGAATGGGCCACACTGGAGCTTTGCTAGGACCTGGGTTACGGAGAAAAGTAAGATCAGCCTGCTTCTCCAAGGAGCCTGTCTCCCTCCACGGGAAACAGCTGCAAGGCCCAGGTTCCCTCGCTGGCGGACGGGGGCTGGGCAGGAAAGTCTGATAGAAGATGGAGGCAGAGCCCCTCCGAGAACAGTGTTGGCCACACAGCTCTCAAGAACGGGAGCGTCTGTCCAGGCTGCTGAGAGGGGTGTCCTCGTGAGGCCAGCAGCCCCCCCAAATTAAGCCCTCAGGACAAAGATCCAGCCAGCCCTGCAGTGTCACCATAGAGCCAGTCCATCCTCATCACTGTGCCCCTGTGCTACTTTGTCCTGGGGCCTCTCTTTCCCCTACACCCAGAAGACTCTTCTCCCTCTGTTTTCTGAGTGTCCCCTCACTTCACCCGTGGTCCTTGCTTCCTGGCCCACCATCTCTGGAGTTGACACTTTGCCCCCTCACACCCCCCGTTTGATAAGGAGCCTGGGTTTGCCTCCTTGTGCTCACTTTCCCCTTTCAGATGATTGCTCCTAC
Organism: Camelus dromedarius; assembly: GCF_036321535.1. NCBI lineage: Eukaryota > Metazoa > Chordata > Mammalia > Artiodactyla > Camelidae > Camelus > Camelus dromedarius. The sequence goes on along the minus strand of NW_026989793.1, from coordinate 325,134 downwards.
TCTCCTGGGAGCACCTGGAAAACCCAGATCCTTTCCTAGCAGTGCCTGCCACCCTGGCCTCCCTGCTCATCTGCCTCAGTCAGGAGCACCTGGACCACCAGCTCTGTATTGCCTCGCCTCCTACCATCAAGACGTCAAAGTTCATTCTCCCTCCACCACCCAGTATGTTCATTTAGGGTCTTCTTCACCGTCAGCCTGAGCCAGCCACCCCCCATTCACCCTACCTACGGGCTCATACCCGGGTGTGTCCCCACCCCAGGTCTAGCCTCTCTCTTTTAAGTGCCCACCTCTAGCCATCCAGCTGCTTCTCCACCAGCCTCGTTGGCCCTCATTCACCCTCACTAAGGCCTCATGCACTGACTCCTCTGCTTTCCTGCCTGTCCACATTCCTCTTACTTCCACTACCCCACCTTCCAGCTCTTCATCCACAGTCAGCACTCTCTTTATGACAAACAAAACCCCCTTGAGCCTTGACCTTTTCAGTTCCTCACCAGGCCGACTTCCATCTCGGTTCACCCAGCTCTACTTGTTCTGAGCCTGCAGGCAGCAGGCTCTCCCAGCACAGATTTCCAAGACTACAAATCAATGCCCACCATGTTGCCGCTGCCAGGCAATCCTCCAGGATTTCTCTAGTGAGCACATTTCCCCACTTATCACTCAGTGGTGTCAACATTCTCTGCTCTCTGCACACCTCTAAGCTTCCCTCTGTCTCTTCCCTGACTCCCAGCAGATGGTCTTCCCTCCTGCTTCAGAGAGAATGACATGTCACTGGAAAGGAACTCGCTCACCTGCAGCAAATCTTCTCACCTCATCTTTTATCTGTCCCTCTCCCACCTGGACTCTAGCTGTAGTTCTTAATTCAGTGAGTTTAGTTGACATATATATACACAGTTAAAAGCATAGCACACTATCGCCTACCTTCTAGGGCTTATGTTTCAATTTAACATAGAGTGTGTGATTCATCCACTTCGCTGCATGTACCTACAGTTCATTTGTTTTAACTGATCTTAAGTGTTGTGTGTGTGAAAGTAACACAAGGCAAGGGTAAGCCAGGATTCAGGATGCTGGTTACTTCCTGTGAGAAGAGGCCAAGTGCAGGTTAGGACACAGTATGTCACTGTCAATAGTCCTGTTCTGATGCTGGGTGATAGGTTCACAACTGTTTCTTATAATATTAATTTTAATACATAAATACTTCTCAAAGGCACCTAAGGTGAGATTGTGTCATGAACCAAGGCATACAATGTGTAATATTACATCATTATTGTTATGTAATCTTGTTATAAAATATATTAATCATAATCCTACATTGTTATGTATTATATATTATATAGATGCATGAATTATATATTATGTATATAAATACCTACATACGTATTATATACTATCTGATAATAAATAAACAGAACATATTATGGTAGTATATCTACTATTATGTATTATTTAATAAATAATAACATACTGTATCCTGTTATATGACATGGCACCTAATCTTTAATCAAATAAAAATATGCCACTATATGTAATGGTAATTAATAAAATTAAATGAAAAAGCCCGCAGCTTTTAACGCCAACACCGCTTCAGCTGTCACTATCTTTTTTCTTCCCTTTCATGGCCGAGGTCCTCACAGTGCTATCTGTTCCCCCTTTCATCTCCTTGTCCTGAGCCTTCCTCTTCCTCCCATCCCATGCTGCCTTCTGCCCCGTGGCCCCTCTAGTCACCAGCGGCCTCTGGGGCACTGATTTTCGGAGATGGTCTCAGGCCCCTGCTCACCTGCCTGTCCGCTGCCCCTGCCACCGCTGGTGGGGGCGGGGTTGGGTTCAGAATGCACCTCTTGTCCTGGAAGAGAACACAGCACAGACTGTGACCAGCAGCAGGGGTGGCCGGGAACTGCAGGACTGGGGGGAGAGCCAGACTGTCTGCATCCAGACCGGGGGCTCTTGGAGTGTGAAGAAGCCCAGTCCTCACTGCCCCTGAAGTGAGGAAAACACCCTCAGGTGAGTTAAAGTGCTTAAGACCTAGGTCTGTTGTCTGGAAAAGACAAACGGGTCCCTAAGGGGAGGGTAGTTGATGTTCCAGTCCCCACCAAGGCCCTAAGGGCTGGCGGGGAACCAGGCTGGATGCTCCACTGGACCCAGTGCCCCCACGGGGCTGGGGCCTTCGGGAACAAGCAGAAAGCCCTCAGTCTCTGGGGGGAACGGGGCAGTGTGGGAGCATCCCTGCAGCGAGTCAAGTGACGTAAGGGCTTGTGGGATCCTTTTTTATGGCCACACCGAGCCTCAGCAGAAGCCATGGCAAGAGTGGATTCCTGTCTCTCCAGGTGCCATCTTGTCTGAGTTCCAGGATTCAGACCCGATCCCCTGGGGTGCTAGGACATTTATACACAGAGGCGGCTCGAGGAGGCCTCAAGAGGGTGGTAATGGCCTTCCTGCCAACACGATTACACAAAGATCAATCAATCGATGGGAAGTAAATAAGAACCATGGTCACATCTGGACCCCAAGCTTAGACGTGGTATATGGGTGACATTTATCGACAATCCAGCGAGGTTCTGGTCAGAGCTAGAGGCCAGGGCAGCAAGATGGGAGTGGCACTAAGGAGCATTGTGGTGCAGAGGCTAGACTGGGGGTCTGCAGGCTCCTCCCAGGAGGAGCCTCAGAGTTTTGGAGGTGGCTAACTTGCCTGATTCGTGTCACCAGCAAGTGATGCCACGTGCTGAAAATCAGCTATAATCCTGAGCCGGGTCAGCCCTGGGTGATGTGATAAAAGCTCCTACAAGAGGGAGCACCAGGCGGATAGTGAACCAACCAACAGGCTGATGCGTTTCTGGCCTGTGTTTATCGTGCTTTCATAGCCAAGAATGAGGAGAGAGTTGAATGGCTCACCATGAAGATTTTAACAACTTAAGAGGTTTCCGTGTCTCACTGCATTTCAGTGTCACCCGGAGGAATTCAGGAGGTGTTTAGACCCAGTGGAGACTAACGGCATCTTGGTTCCTCAACCTGGCAAACCTACCAGCCCTCTATGGCCAGACCTTGTCAAGTGCCTTCCCTTGTAACAAAACCTTTCCACCCACGATTGTGGTATGCTTTTATTTTTTTTAATTAATGGGAATGAAGATACCTTACAGCCTCCTCAGACCTTTCCTTGGGGCTTCTGCCCTTAGACCCCGGCAAGGGGGCCCTCTGACCTGGGTCCTGCACTACAGAGGGTCCCTCTGGCCCTGACACTTCCTCTGGCCATGCCCTCCATGGGGTGGAGTCAGCAGGGCCAAGGGGACATGGTCATTGGCTCCGCCCTGTGCTCTAGAAACCCAGACCACAAATGCCCTGTCTCAGCAGCCCCTGACCCATTTCTAGTGCCTGCATCAGCTCTCCCCAGAGTTCAGATTCCTAGGACTCACAGAGAGGCCAAAGCATAGCTGTTTGCATGGAGGGTATGAGCAGAGCCCGGACATGAGGTCTGTGTGTCCCCCTGTGCACATCCAAGGCCCCTTGTGGCAAGGGATGGACCCAGCATTGGGAAGAAAACGGTCAGGCTAGTGATCAGAGACTGGGAATCAGCTCTCCCCACACGCTCACTTTCTTTGCCGGACTCCCCTGTGTCTGGGAATTCTAAATTTGAACCTGGCCTTCCCCCTTATAATGAATGTATATTTGTAAAGGCAGGAGATTAGACCCTACTGCACTTAACATGTTTACATGTATAGGATGTGAGCTCCCAGGTATGCTCTGGCCCTGCACTTCCAAAGGTCCAGAGCAGTTATGTTGGCTCTACTGAGACTGTAAGTGGTAAAGACCATCTCCAGAGAGGAGGGGTTCCTGCTTCACGCTCCAAAGTCAGGATCTTCTGAGTGGATAAAACAATGGACACTGTGACCCTCAATTGTAAATTGATTTAGAATAACGCCAAAGTGTGTAAGACGTGTGTGGTACATGACTGTGTGTGTGTGTGTGCATGCGCATGCCTGGGGATGTATATGGTTCTGTATGTTATGTATGTGTGTGCGCCTGAGAGCGTGTGTGGTTGTGTGTATGTTATGAGTGTGTGTGTGTTACATGACTCCATGTGTGTGTGCCCGTGGGGATGTATGTGGAGCAGAGCCAGTGTGTCTGCACGTGTGTTTGTGTGTACGTGCATGTATTAGTTTTAATAGTAGAAGCTGTCCTTTAGAATTATGAAGTAGTAAAAATTGTATGATGTCCTTGGCTGTATAATTCAAAATTAAAATAATCTTCAATCACCAGAAATTTAGTCCCCCTCAGATTCTGATTTTTTTTCCATATTGATTATGTCTTCATTTCACTGATGAGGAAACTGTAGCTTAGAGATGTTAACTGACTCAACCAAGGACATGGAGCTAGCGAGCCCAGGACCAGGACGCAGTCCAAGCCACGTTGTTCCAGAGGCCTGGAGCCCTGCTCACGATCATGCGTGGCCTCTTGGCAGGGGAACAGATTCTGATGGGCTGTGGCCAGCGTGCAGGCTGCCCAAGCCGGGGATTCGGGAAGCTGGGCGGAGAGTACCAGACAGCAGACAAGAGTGAAGGGCTGCTCAGAAGTCAGATAGGTTCCTAGGTCTTGGATGAGGAAGGATGCTCACTGATAATCCTTGATCCCTTTGCTGGTGGCTAAAAGGGACCAAGGCCTATGAGAGCACTTCTGGGAGCTGCCTGCCAAAACCTGGAAAAGGACTGCTCAGGACTGGCTCTGCAGTAGGAGCAGAGGAAGGAAATGCCGCCTCTTGGTGGACATTATTGGTGATGGCAGTAGGAGGCCTAGCAGCCTTGGCATAGAGGTGGCAGGACAAGGTCCTAGTGGATGATCGTTTTCAAGTGTCTTAAAAATCATTGCTTCATATATTTTATCCATTTTGTGGTTTATTGTAGGGTGGTAATTATGGTCAGTGTTACTCCATATTACCTGGATTAATTAATTTTTTTATTGTTAATTTTCTCTTCAGTGATTTGGAAGCTATATTACCTCTTAATGAAAATTCTCTCCAAATTTTTAAAAATCATCTCTAAGTTCGTAACTTTATATGCAATTGGACCAGTATTCCTATAAGAGTCTCAAAAATGAAATAATCTATTAGATCCTGTTCCTCAATAATGAAAAATTTAGCATATTTTACCTCTCTGCTCTTCCAAACTGTGTGTGTGTGTGTGTGTGTGCGTGTGTGTGTTTGTGTGCTCCAGTTACTTTTTAGACAGTTGCTTTAAGTTTGTTACATTAACAAAGAAAATATAGGTATAAACATCTTGGATTTCATTGCTCACCAACACTATTTAATTCCATGTGTTTCCCACTTTTGAGTTATTTACTTATCGGGATTTCCCAATCAACTGGACACAAGATTGACTAATTTTTTTCAAGCGGTTGACTTGGAAAACTTTCATATCTATATGCAGATTTATGTTCTCCTCATCAACAACTCTCAGTGTGTTGTTCATAGCCCAAACCTTATTTTAAATTAAGGCATTGTCTTTCATCACCAAAAAAAAAAAAAAAAAAAAAAAAATTCTTAATTTAAGGTGCTGTCTTTTTATGGCTGGCTAGTCTTGTATGCTGAATGGATATTAATAGAGATTTCCTTAACCTTCCTCCTTCTTTTTGCCATAACTCGAATTCATTGAGAAGCATGTTTTTACCATTTATCACATGGGCTTCCACTTTGACTTCCGCCTTAAACCATCACCCCACTCTTTTTCTCCATGCTTATTCCTGAAAAAGTGAGCTCTCTATCTGTTTAAAGGTGGTTCCAGTTAAAGATGTGTGACTCCCTGTCCAAAGGTCCAAAGGAAGAGAAAAGGAAAGATTCCTGTTTCTGGTGGTTACATTTTGTCAGCTTAGAGATCTAGTTATCCGTGTGGCTGCGGTGGAATCTGCAATATCTTGGCACAGAGTTTCCTTTTTCTGGCTTACTAGGGGAGCCGCATTAGCTGGGGTCAAGGCGCTGTGGCCGTTGTCAGGATCCCGGGGCTGAGGCAGCCCCTCTCCCTCCTTGTTATTTTGATCTTGCAAACTGGGTCCCAGCTATGTGAACCCTGGACCTGGCGGCCAGGATCGCCCCCCATGCACCGTGTCCCCAGTTCCTCGGCGTCCCTCACTGCTATCAGCTAGTTCTAGTAAGAGTACGAGATGGCTTCCGCTGCGGTCCTTCCTCCTTCCTCTCCAGGCAGGCCCTCCTTTCCCACTAGTTGGCCCTAAGCCTTCTCTCCTGCGCTACATAAGCTGACGGAATTCCTCAGGGTTTCCAGCAGGTAGATGGCGCTCTTCTATGTTTGGACCCCTTCAGTGCTTGCAGTGGAAATTTAGGAGGTGGGAAGGAGGAGCTTGGGGGTTCTCCTGATCTAGGGGCTCCCTATCCAGCAGATTCAACTAACTGTGGATTGAAAATACTCGGGAAAAAACACAAAGTTTCAAAAAGCAACACTTGAATTTGCCATACACTGGCAACTACTTACATAGCATTCATGTTTTATTAGATACCAGAAGTAACCTAGAGATAATTTAAAGTACACAGGAGGACACAGCAAAAGAGAAAGTGACAACAAATATACGTGTATATTCATGTATAACTGAAAACTTCTGCTGTATACTGGAATTTGATACAATGTTGTAAAATGACTATATCTCAATAAAAAAAGTTTGTATATATATTGAAAAAGTAGATGGGAGGATGTACATGAGTCCCATGCAAGTCCTATGTCATTTTATACAAGAGGTGTCAACATCCATGGATGTTGACGTCTGGGGGGAGTCCTGGAACAAGTGCCCCATGGTTACCAAGGAATGACTGGAGGCCCAGGCTCCTTTTCCCAGCCTGTCAGGTCCCCATGTGGTCTGAATCCTACCTGTACCACACTTCCCTTGTCACTCTCCTCCAGTCCTGGCAGACTGCACTCTGATTTTTGAACAGGCCACACTCACTGTGTTTCATATCTGGCCCCTAGAAATACACGTTACTTTCTGAGAATGGCTCTGCTTTCACAAAATGGGCTGCATTGTTACTAGAGAAGACAGTGTGGATGTTCCTTTAAAAACTGAAAATGGACTTAACTCATGATCCAGCCTTCCCACACCTGGACATATGTCAGAAGAAAACTCTAATTCAAAAAGTCACATGCACCTCAATGCTCACAGCAGCACTATTTATTATAGCCAGGACATGGCAACAACACAAATGTCCATCAGCAGCTGACTGGATAAAGCAGTAGTAGTATACTTATACAATGGAATACTACTCAGCCATGAAAAAACAAAACAATGTCATTTGCAGTAACATAGATGGACGTAGAGATAGTCATTCTAAGTGAAGTAAGCCAGAAAAAGAGAAAAATGCCATATGATTTCACTTATATGTGGAATCTAAAAAAAGACACAAATGAATTTAACTACAAAAGAGAAACAGACCCACAGACATAGAGAAACAAACTTACGGTTCCCAGGGAGAGAAGGGGATGGGAAGGGATAAATATGGGGATTCAAAAAGTGCCCGTCTTGGGGAGTGATGGAAATGTTAGCTATCTTGATCGTGGTGATGGTTTTCTGGATGTAGACATTTATCAAATTCATCAAATAGAACATGTGAAATATGTGTATTTTACTGTACAGGAATCATACGACAATAAACGTGCCTGTAAAAAAACAAGAAAAGATTGGCGGCATTTTGTCCTACTTTTTTATGTGTCTTTAGTGAGTCGGTCTTCAAGTTTCTGGTCTGCCATATTTTCTGAACCAGAAGTGCCCTGCTTCCCTTTCCTTTGTTAAACTGTCAGTGGGTGGCATTTATTCCCGTGGCTTCAACTGCTCTCTGTCCACTGATTAACTGTCAAATCTTTTCCAGCATGGGCATCTCAGTTCAGTCCCAGAAATATACGTATAATTGACAACTAGACATTCCCATTTTATTAGCCCATAAAAATCTCAAGCACTGTATGTTTGGATTTACACTCGCTCAGACCTAGGTTTACTTTTTCAAACAACGGCATCACTATCCCTTCTGTTTTCCGTGCCAAACATCTGGGAGTTTTCCTTTACTTTTCCACTCCCTCACCCCCGTCAGTACTACAATTCTATTCCTTAATGTCCCCCAACTAAATCCCTGCTCCTCGCTCCCCACTGCATTAATTCCCACCCCTTGCTAGTCTGCCCAGTGCTGTTCTTTAGAGTGAACAATCCACTTTGCTCACTTTTAATGACAAATTTGTGTCACTCTCCTCCTTAAAACCCCAAAGAATTCCCCGCTGCGTATGTGAGGAAGTCCCCGCTCTCTGATTTAACGTCACACCTTCTCATAACCTAGTTGCTGCTTTTTTACAGCCTCAGCTTCCGTTAGTTCCTCACAGCCTCTAGCCTCACTGACCTTCCTTCCCTAATTGCAAAGTGCTGTTAGACACGACCAGGCCTCTGCACGAGACACGCAAGCTGCTGAGAATCCCGTCCCCACCACGCACTCTCCTGGTCTACAGATTTGCTGGAATCCTTCAGATGTCAGTGCAGAAAGCATTTCCTCTCTGACACCTTCCCTACCTTCTAGAACCCTGCCCCAGGCAGTGCAAAAGCCCCTCTGAACATACAGTAAACATGATGCCAAGTGAATCTTAACACATTGTTTTGAAAACCTATTTAAATTTGTCTCTTCCATGACACACTGTGATCTCCTTGAGGGATGGGGGCTGTTTGGTATTTGTCTAGACAGCTAATGTCTGGCACAGACCCCGGGCCATCGGAAATAGTCTGCTGACTCATCAAGAATTGTCGTCTTTGCGATGTAAGAAAGACTACATGATGTCTGATCTTACACCATCCGGCAAGGGTCAAAATAATTTCACATAGAACTACACAGGAAAAATATGTGTATACTTTTCCTCTTTGTGAGCCCAAGATCATAGGCAGCCTGGAACGGAGGTGTCACTCTAAGCTGTCTGTCCCCTAGGCTGTCACGTCCAGCTTCAACATATTTTTTAGAAGTTGTAGGGATACGTGTACATCACCCCGTCTTAGAACAAACGGTGCTTCAGCCTGACCAACTTTAATGTCCATATAAAAATCAGAAATCTTCCAAACTGAAGCCTGAAGAAACATTTCACTTCTCTCCTTCCAGTCTGTCTGCCATCTGCATCCCACATCCCCACTGCTCACCTGCGTCAGACCACCTTCTATCTAGAAACATTTTAGGTGGGACACTTGGATGAGAACTAATTACAGCAGTCATGAAAATGGTCCCATGAACGTACGCTCTGCACAACAAGGATGTTTTGACCGGAGGCCTCAGCCGTGACCTTCAGGGTCTGTTCACATGTTCTGCCTGGCTTCCCTACAGATGTTCTGCAGAAAATCAAGCCTGCAGTTAAAGTCATAGAAGTCCCAAGAAATCCAGAAAAATAGAGTGAGATTCATTTCCTTGGGAATATTTTTGAAAACCATCCACTAATAGGAAGAAGAGCTTTAAGAGGGTCATTTCAGATCAGATGATGTCCAACTGCAGGTGGGTCAGTTTTGTCATTGTTGCTCGCTAGTTGGCTTTCTGCTGCTTCTAACATGCCGCTGTTTAGAGAAGTGGCCTGAGTAGGCCCTCAGAGCAGAAAGGTGAGCTGGGCCTGGAAACAGCCAAGCTCCTCTGCTGTGTAGTGACCCGCTGAGAAGGAAAGGATGGCCCAGGGCTTCCTCTGACTCTCTCCCTCAGTTATAAACTCTATGAAGGGAAAATGGAACAAAAAATCTTAATTCAATATGGTATTGTCAAAGTATAAAAATAATTGTCTTTGGAGGGGATGGTATAGTTGAAGGGGTAGAGTACATGCTGGGTTCAATTCGCAGTACCTCAATGTAAAAATATAATAAGAAAAAGTCTTTACAATAAAAGAAAAATAACAAATAAGAAAAGAGATCTCAAAGAACCCAAGTTTAAAAAGAAAAAAATGTCTTTTAAAAATAGTAGTCAGCTCGGTCTTTTGCTAGATTAGGAGTTTGGGATTAACAGATACACACTACTATGTATAAAATAAATAACCAACTCCCAGGTCCTTAATAACCTAGTTCAACCTGAATCCTTTCTCTTTTTTCCCCTAAGCAAACCGTGGAAGCATCTGAAATTCTCATCTTAAAAAAGAATTCATTTAAAGGCGTTTTGAAAGTTACTGGTTAAAAGTTATTTGTGGTTCCATGAATATAGGTCTAGTAAGAATGACAGACAATAAACCAGTAAGCAAATAAATATATGACGTACTGCCAGGTTCTAATAATTGCCAGAAAGAAACATAAAGCATATTAGGAGAGAAAATGATTGAATAGGAAATATGTGCGTGCTATTTTAAATAATGTGGTCAGGTAAGTCCACTCTGAGGGTAAAATAATTTGAACAAAGTCCTGAATGAAGCAAAAGAATAAGCCACATAGGTAACAGACAAGAAAAGCCTCCCAGGCCGGGAGAAGTGTAAGTACGAGACTTGGAGTTACAAACACAGCTGTCCTGGTGGGGACCATCTGGGCGTTGAAGATGGGCTGGAGCAGAACAGTGAGAACTGAGGCTGCAGAGACGGGTGAGGGACCGGATCACACAGGGCCTTGGTAGGGACTCTGGATATCCTTCTGAATACAATGGAAAATTACGAGATTATTTTGCAAAGCAGAACAGCTTGATCCGATTCATAATTTAATAAGACCGTTGTGGGTAATATATGTGGAATAAGCAATGGAATCAGGGCAAGGTAAGCTGATGGGAAGCCAATGGGAAGAGTGCTGCTGACCTGGAGAGAGACACCGAGGTTGGGCTGGGATGATGGCGGGAGACGGGCTGAAAGGGGGACACGATTTGACAGTAATGGTAACAGGCCTTAATGCTCGAGTTGGACACAGACACAGAGTGGTTCAGGGTGATGGTTATGTGATATTTGGGGCTGAGCCACAGTTTTTGTGCAGAGACCTGAAAGGAGAATAAAGTGGGGACGTTGACATCGGTAAGAAGGGTTGGTGGGTGTTTAATTCCCCCTAGAGCCGCGTCTCTGTTTCTCTGTAGATGAAGTCAGCAGAGCAGGGATGGGTGTTCCTAATTCTGCAGTGAATTGCGTGTCCTTCTCATCGACAAATTCGAGAGGCCGACCTGCCCATCCAATTGCAACATCTTGAATCTGCTTCTTTCTATCCAGGAGGAGATTTCCAACTAAGATGCCACTCAAAAATTCCCATGCCCACAGTTAGAGCTGTGTGCCTTTGGAATGATGTCAGAGATGCCTCCACAGAGGCTTGGTGTGCTCTCTCTCCCTCAGAGCACACAGTTCCCTTCAGTCCGGTGGGTCTCAGCAGAGAAGATTTCACAAGTAGCCCCTCTCAGGCCCTGGGGACCAACCTCATGCTTGGCAGAGCTCTGAAAATGAGCACGAGTTCCGGGCAAAGGGCCTTCTCCAGGGCGCCATCTGGCAGATTACATGAAGACAGTATACAAAAGAGTGGGATGGTTGATGGTATAAATGGATTTTACTTTTTGCTCTGAATCTGATTCTGTCCTTCCATTTTATTAAGGAAGAGTTCTTAGGCCAGACATGATTCTCTTTTTTCTTTCTACTTGATCATCCAAGAGGTTTAGATAGGGTATTTGTTTTAGGGTAAGAATCTTTAAAAAAAAAAACAAACAACTATGCAAATTGTATCTTGTTAGGTATTTGGACAAGTAAATTCTCCCAGCAGTATTGAACCCCCTTGTACCTCCAGGGGTTCTCCAAAGGTTTACATGTTCCAAATCTGACCCAAAACCAATGAGCCTTTTTGTTTTAAGCACTTCACCATGGACAAAAGATGTCACTAAAGAAGGTGAGAAAAGAGCAGGTCCCCATCATCCAGAGTCCCTCCCAAAGGGCACACAGAAGTAAGGAGGAGATGAACGAGACAAACGGTTTATTTATACACAAGCAGGAGCCAACCAGAAAAGTAAGTACCATGTTAAATGGTGAAAGTTAAAGGCTTTTTTATCAACCTAACTTAATAGGGCAAAGGGAGAGGAGAGAATTGGCTTCCATGACAGGTTTTCTTCTACATCTATTGAATCTCAGGTGTCTTCAGCTTAAAGTGCTTTTGTATTAACCATGGGTTCCATCTGACTTTCCATTCCTCGAACTTTGTTTTCTTTTTCAACATTCACTCATGTATTCTGAGCCCCTGGATTTACCACGTGAATTTTAGATTGATTGTCAATTCCTGCAAAACACCACCTGGGATTTGGGTAGGCATTCTTTGAATCCTTAGATCTATTCGTGGACTATTGTCATCTAAGTAGAATGAAGCCTTCTGCTCCATGAATATGGGATTATTCTCTGTGAATGTAGGTCTTAGTTTCTCTCAACAGAATCTCTAATCTATTGCAGTCTTAAGTGTCCAAGTCTGGTACTTCTTCCTCACCTCTTTGGATGCTGATTCAGAAGAGACACGACCTCCTGGAGAACCTTTGCTGCCACGGAGCTGACATGGAACTGCGTCCTGAGAAGACTTTAAATTCTTTTAAAAATAGGATTAATGTACTTTAATTACTAGATGAGTAATGAATGGGTCACATTAAGATAGGATTTTAATCCTTTTAGAATTAGTAGAGTAATATAGACACAGTACAAAAAATTGAAATATTGCCTAAAAGAGAAGAGATTTGTAATTCCCACCCACAGAGGTGACTGTCATGAATGATTTGGTGTTTATGTCTCAGTCTCTGTGTCTCTCAGTATGTCTTTCTCCATCTCTGTCTCTCGCACACTCACAATCAGATCAGTTTACATCTATACTGATTTCACACATATGTGGTCATGCAGATGGGACCCTGGGTGCAGACAGTGGGTCTGCATACTTCCACCCTGAGGCCTCCCTTGACATTGGGTTGAGACCAGACACCCACTTTTCCAACTGCACAGCATTCATTCATCCACATGAACCAGAAAAAATGGACCCCATACACTCTTCATCAACATTAGTATTGCTTTAATTCAGACTGTTTCAACCAGTGCTGTGATGATCACCCTTGAAAAGGCATCTTTGAATAGGTGTGTAAGGATTTTAGTGGGATGAACTGTAAGGATCAGAACTTCTGGGGAAGAGCTGCATCTGTGGCCCTTTGATGCGTCCTGCACCGTGTTCTCCTGAAGAGGAGTGTCCCTTCTCTCTTCCCTCCAGGGGATCTGCTGGAGCCTCTGCCTGCTTACATTGTCACCAGGGCTGGTTGTCACCTGACTAAAGACCCGCCAGTGTGATGGTGACCGGTGCTCTCTCTGCAGTTTCCTTCTGCCTGTGTTCTCACCTGAGAGGTCAAGCATCTCTAACACACACTGGCCACCTGCATTGCCTCTCATTGGAACTGCCCATGTCTGTTCTGTTTCTGTTTAGAACACTGCGTTTCGAAAGGATTTTGGACTACAGGGACGGGAATCCTTTCTCCAACCTTGGGTTATGAGGAATGCTTTTTTCAGGTTGTGGTCTCACTTTCAAGCAGTTTTTCTGGGCTTTTGCTAATTTTTTTGATTGGTTTTGTTTTTGCCACAAGAAGAGCTAAGCATCTCCCTTATGTCTTCTGGCTGTGGTGTCACAGGGGGAACAGCAGTGTCTACCCTGAGATTATGCACAGAGTTACTAAAAGGGCTTCATTTTGTACATCACATCTTTAATCCCCCTGGATATCCCCTTAAAATGATAAAAATGCTGTTTCAAGTGAAAACAAAAAAAATCCCCAGCCCCAGCTATAAACAAGTGGGCAGGGACAAAAGAAAACTTTTTTAAAGTTTCATTGACAGGGAACACCAAGGAGAGTTAAAGACACTCAGAGAGAAAGAGGACTTGGTGTTGTCAGGAGCTGGGTGAGGAGGGAGGGGAGTGCGCGCTCTGGATCCAAGGTTTCACTTTGAGTAAAGAAATAGTATGAAACTAGATGGTAGTGATGGTCGCACAACATTGTGAATGCCTCTAATGCTCCTCAGTTGCACAATTTAAAAGGGGAAAAGTCTATATTTTATTAATGAAACTCCAAAAAGAAAAATAAACCTTGCCATAAATGAAGTGAAACAAACAAAGGAAACTAAAGAAAACCAAACAAAAACATCTCCAGAGGAAGGGAAGTCAAGTTTGGGAGGGGGAGGGGAATGATAGTGGGAATTTGGAGAACATTTTGGAGAAGAAGGTGTGGGTGGGTGCAGAGGGGGCTCTGCCCCAGTTGGTGGTGATGCCTGAACTGTTTCTCCATTGTCCAGCAGTCCAGCTGCAGATGCAGGTTCAGGAGGAGTTGCAGGAGCGGCAGGAGGGAACTCGCGGTCTCCTGCTGGATCCAGATCATCCTTTTTTTGGTCTCTGACATCTTCCCCTGCCCCTGCCTCCTCTGTAACTATTGGATGTGGAGAGAGATTTAAGTCTTGTGGAAGAGCTCATGCTGTGTGAGAGGAAAAATTTACCCACCTGCCTCCCTTTCCATGTGCCTCTTCAAGGACAGAAAACTTCCCAGAGCTTTCCAGACAGCTCCCACCCAGAAAGTGCCCACAGGATGTGTTCTGTGACTGAAGTTTTCCAGACAGGTGGTCTGAGGCCATTCTGTTCTCTGGTCCCAACAGTAGCTTCTGGGTACACCTCCTTGTGTGGCCCAGCCCTCGCCCCTCCCTCACCTACACACACGCATCAGCCCTGCCTTCCTGAACTTTGGGCTCTGTTTTGGGGGCTCCTGGTCCTCCACCTGACTTGCAGCGAGGTGGGCACTGTGCTCCATGTCAGAGCAGGGTGTGCTGAGCAACCCGTCATCCCCGGGCAGGTACCAGGGGAGAGCCCTGTGTGATCTCTGGGTCAGAGGCGTGCCCCACTGATTTGTGGGCCACGGTGGAGGGTACCCTGCCATATCCAGACCCACCTGGATCCTGGGCTGGCCCTCAGAAGAGCGGCACATCAGCCCTTCACTTGGGGGAGGGGGCGTTGGTTTTCTTATTCATCAGCTGCTGTTCAATATGTGGTATCTAGCTCTGCAATGACAGTGACCAGCAGCTGACCCGGCCTGGAAGCCTCAGAGCCCTGCCCGGCCAGGAACACTCCTCCTTCTGTCCACTCGACCCTCTGCTGCCAGATCAGACCGAGACCTTGTTCAGCTCAGACACCCGGGAGGGAAAAGACATACCCAGAATGCATGGGCTCCACCTTGGGCAGCAGGACCCTTCCCTGGCTCTCCACATCCCAGCCAGCCAGCTTTGCCCTGGGCTGTGGATGTGACCGGCCCACCAGTCCTCTGAACTGCTCTTGCTTTGGGCAGAAACCCATCCCCAAATTGACTGCTCCACCTCCACCAGCCAGGACGGGGCCGTCGGGATACCTGGGTGGGATCAGAGTGGTGGCCTGGCCTGGGCGGGCCTGCCCTGGGCCTCCCTGTGTTACCTTTGGGTCTCTCTGGCCAAAAGTCCAGAGGCGCCTTGGGTGAGACATGACCCAGCGCTGGCAGCGTTGGTAAAGCCCCTCGCTGCGGGCTTTCCGAGGTCTGTGGCCTCGGGATATTGGGATGCAGCAGAACGTGACTCTGTCTCCAATCAAGTGAGCTGAGTAGGGACTTCTCTACAGAGTGGGTGCCTGGTGACTTTAGTTCCAAGTTCTGTTGGGCTCTATTGCTGGGGAAATGAGATCACTTCCTGGGGTCCACTTACCCAAGCTTCCTCCTGACACATAGCTCCCCAAGGATCTTTCTGGGCTGCCGATCTATCATTTCTCACTCCATGCCATGTCCACACACAGTGACACCAACTCAGCCCCCCTCATAGCTCTGGGGAGGCGTGGATGCAGCCAGTGCTGCAGCTCTGAAGATACAGCTGGGTTCAGACATGGCTCCCCCCACTCAACAGTGCTATCACCATGGAAAAGCCACGTGCCTCTCAGGGTCTCCCCAATCTCCCGTCAGCACAGTGGGGACCATTCTGGCCCCTGCTTCCTAGAGAAGCCATCCTGTCTCTAGACCTAGAAACACCTACTGCATCTGTCACCCCCATGGGCTGGCATCACAGGGAGCTCGTGCACAGACTTAGCAAAGGAATGACCCCACAGAGGGCTGGCGGAGCGCAGAGAAGATGCCACACAGGCCTGGGTCTGCCCTGAGGTCTGGAGAAAGTCACTTTCCTTATTGCTTGCTTCCCAGCTCCCAGTCGTGCGACTAAATTTAAATACAACTCTGACGTCGTCAGCTCTGGCAAACAACCTCCTAGGTCTTTCTGTCATGTTGACATACAGGCCCAGTGTCTGATCTCGGCCTCTGTGGTGGACTGCCCCAGAATGTCTTCATACTTTTTGCCTTCAGTTCCCACGCCCTTTTGTGATCCCCACACCCTCCCCTGGAGGATGGATGGACTTTGAGACCAGGTTCTGACATGCAGACTGACTTGTGAAAATGTGCGTGAGTTCCAATCCTTCCCAGCTCCAGTTTTCCTTCTCTCTGTCTCTGTCTCTCAGTGCCTCTCTCTCTGTCTTTTCTCTCTGTTTCTCTGTCTCCCCTGCTTCTCTGTGTTTCAGTCTGTCTGTCTCTTTTCCGGTATGTATGTGTGTATATATTTATGTGTATATGTGTGTATTTATGTGTGTGTATTGTTCGGGCCCAGGGCAGGTCACTTCTGAAAATCCCTTGATGATATATTGATTATTTTGAATTCATGTTACTAAAGAAAAATTATCTTTGAAAATTGTGCAAGCACTTTGGTGGAATCTTCTCTAAGGACCAGCACTGCTAGGGAAGTGATGTTCCTGTGGCACTTTGATGTACCCTGTACCTTGTTCTGCCGGAGAGGAGCGTCCATTTGCTCTTCCCTCCAGGGGACCTCCTGGGGCCTCTGCCTGCTCACGTTGTCACCAGGGCTGGTTGTCACCGGGCTAAAGACCTGCCAGTGTGATGGTGGCCAATGCTATCTCTGCAGTCTGTCCATCTGCCTATGTCCTCACCTTACAGGTCGAGCATCTCTAGCACACACTGGCCACCTGCACTGCCTCTCGTTGGAACTGCCTGTGTGTGTTTTGTTTCTTTTCAGAACACTGGGCTTCAAGAGGTTTTTGCACCACAGCGATGTGAAGCTTTTCTCCGACCTTGGGTCATGAGGAAAGCTTTTTCCAGGCTGTGGTTTTTCTTTCCATCTGTCTTTCTTGGCCTTTGTTTTCTGCTTTAGTTTGGTTTTATTTTGCCACAAGAAGAGCTAAGCATCTCCCTTCTGGCTCTGGTTTCACACTTAGAACAGCAGTGCCTACCACGAGATTATGCACAGAGTTACCAAAAGGGCTTCATTTGGTACGTCTCATCTTTAATCCATCTGGATTTCCCTCTCAAAATACAAAAATGCTAATTCACATGAAAACAAACAAACAAAAAATTCACCCGTCCCTACTTAAGATATAAGGGCAGCGAGAAAAAAAGCCACCTTTTATATGATTTCATTGATAGGGAACACCCAGGATAGGTTAAGACATAGAGAGAAAGGGGATTAGTGCTTCTCATTGGCTGGGGGTGGTAGGATGTGGGGTGCGCTTTGTATACAAGCTTTTATTTTGAGGAAGGCAATTGTCTAAACCAGTGGTGTTGGTCTCAAAACATTTTTAATGCACTTAATGCTCCTTAAAATTGCACAATTTAAAATGGGAAAAGGCTAAACTTTATTCTTGTAAACTTAAAACAAAAATAGAATATACTATAATAGAAAAGAAAAATATCTGACTCCATAGAAGATCTGTCCTTTTGGCTTTAACCCTGTGCCCTATTTTCTAGGCTTAATCTTACTAGCTCTGCACCTTTTGTAGAACAGTGTTGCCTTTAGCCTGAAATATACAGGAAAGCCTATTTTCAAGTCTTTGGTCTTTAAGGATATTAACACTTTTGCACTTATATAAAGACAGCAAGTTGCAGAATAGAAAATAACTTTTGCTTTGTTAGAGGTTTTACAGAGGCCCTATGACCTGGTCTACGTTGACAGCTGCAGACCAAGATAATGGCAGACTAATATCTTGGAGAACCATCTTCCCCAAGTCAGACTTCAGGCTCCTTTTCTAGTAAATAGGGGAGGGGCTGTGGTTGGTTGTTGCAAACTTCTTGGTGTCGGATTTCTTTGTCCTTTGAATCCTTTGCAGCTGTCCACGTGAATCAGATCACCGTGTTCCTGTAACACCTACAACAAAACAAACTTTTTCTATTCTGCAACTTGTTATCTTTATAAGAGTGCAAAAGTGTTAATATCCTTAAAGGTCAGAGTTTTGAGAATAGGATCTTCTGTTTATTTCAGCCTAAAGGCAACATTGTTTTACAAAAGTTGCAGAGCTAGCAAGACTAAGCCTAGAAAACACGGCAGAGGGTTAAAGGAAAGGAAAAGATCCAATATGGAGTCAGATTTGTTCTTCTCTATTACAGTGCCTTTGGGTGAGAGCCATCTCCCTGCCGCTGCCCCAGGTTCGTGGATCACTTGTTTTCAAGTCAGTGGGTTCCTGAGAGGCAGGAGCGGTGCAGTCAGGAGGCGGGGTCTGCGGGGAGGGGTGCTGCCCCAAGGGGATCAGGTGGACTTGCTCCCATCTCCCCCAGGGCCAGATCTGTGGACGGCCTCTGCTGCCCCAGGTTCACAGGACGC
Organism: Camelus dromedarius; assembly: GCF_036321535.1. NCBI lineage: Eukaryota > Metazoa > Chordata > Mammalia > Artiodactyla > Camelidae > Camelus > Camelus dromedarius. Next base: position 306,544 of record NW_026989793.1, on the reverse strand, counting down.
ATGTCATGTCAGTCTGTCCCTGGGAGGAGTGCTCAGTGCCCTCGGGGCAGCCTCAGTGGCTGACAATGATTTTGGAAGTGGGCTCTAGCCCAGCATAACTAACTCTCCTTTCTTCTCTTGCTTCCTCAGTTGGTGGCTGTATAGGCTTTTTCATTATAGGTTATTGCTGGATAATGAACATAGGTTTCTCTGCTATACAGAAGAAACTTTATTTAAAATCTATTTTTATATATAGTGGCTAACATTTGTAAATCTCAAACTCCCAAATATATCCCTTGCCATCCCCTTTCCCTGGTAACCTTAAGATTGTTGACTAAGTCTGCAAGTCTGTTTCTGTTTTGTAGATGAGTTCACAGTGTCTTTTTCTCTATTTTTTTAGATTGCACATATGAGTGATATCATTTGGTATTTTTCTGTTTCTGGCTGCTTTCACTTAGAATGACGATCTCTAGCTCCACCCATGTTGCTGCAAATGGTTTTATTTTGTCCTATTCATGGTAGAGTAATATTCCAGTCTATAAATATGCCACAACTTCTTTATCCAGTCATCTGTTGCTACATTTAGCTTGCCTCCATGTCTCGGCTACTGTATACAGTGATGCTATGAATACTGGGGTGCAGGTATCTTTTCACATTGGAGTTCTTTCCAGTTATATACCCAGATGTGGGATTTCTGGGTCATAGGGTAAGTATACTTTTAGTTTTTTGAGGGATTTCCATGCTTTCCATAATGACTACACCAAACTGGATTCCCACCAGCAGTGTAAGAGGGTACCCTTCCCTCTACAGCCTCTCTAGCATTTATCATTCATGAACTTCTGAGCGATGGCCATTCTGACTGGTGTGAGCTGATATCTCATTGTAGTTTTGATATGAATCTCTCTGTTTGTTAGTGATATCGAGCATTTTTTCATGTGCCTATTGGCCATTTGTGTCTTCATTGGAGAAATGCTTCTTTAGGTCTTCTGCCTATGTTTGGATTGAGTTGTTTGTTTTTTTGTTTTTAAGTTGTATGAGCTGTTTATATATTCTGAAAATTAAGGCTTTTTTGTTAGTCGTATCATTTGCAAATATTTTCTCCCATTCGTAGGTTGTTGTTTCCTTTTGTTTTACTTATGGTTGCCTATGCTGTGAAGAAATTTATGAGTTTAATTACCTCCCTTTTGTTTTTTTCTCTTATTTCCATTGCCTGGGTAGATTGCCCTAGGAGAACATTGCTAAGATTTATGTCAGATAATGTTTTGCGTATGTTTTCTTTTAGGAGATTTATCATGTCTTGTCCATCTGCATCTTAAGCCTGTACTCTAGATCTGTGCTTCAGTTTTGAATTTTGAGCTTCTTAGAGAACACCTACTCTTAGCTCATATGTCAGATTCAACATGTCTAAAGCTGATTTCATAATCATTTTTCTTGCAGCGTATCCATTTATTCAGTGGCATAATCATTCTTCTAGTCTTGAATACCCAAAGGCTTGGAATGGTCTTTGATTTATATTTCTCTCACCACCCTCCACATATTCTTGGCTTCTGGAACTGCATGTTTTTGGTTTCAAATGTCTATTCTGATTGCTGATACTCTGATGAAGAGCGTTCATCCCTGATACAAGAATTTTTCCTTCTGCTGAATTCTTGGATATTCTCTCCCCTCCTTTCAGTCAACCTTCAGTTTTGACCCTCCAACATCTAGAGTCAAGTCAAAGACTTACCACAACCAGATCTCAGCCAGGTAGTCTCGACCCTTAATCACTTTGGCCTTACCTTATTTGTTCCAATCATTATGTGACTTAGCCTCCTAGGGTAACCTGTGCCTTATTAAAATCCAGGAGTCACCAGTCTTTTCCTAACCAGTCCTCACTTAAAACAGCTTAGAATTGCCCTGAGAACTAGTTGGAGCCCCATCCCCTTCATTGATTCTTCCCTATTTACTCCAAATACTTCTAGCTCCTCTTTGTATTTCTGCACTGTTCATGATCGGTAGCCTGTAATCTAGTCTTTGAGTACTGACTTGGTACCATTGCCGGTTGGTTTCCAATGTGTCTCCTCACTTAGCTGGTAACTGGAGAAGACTCCCTTGTTCAGCTTCCTTTATACCCTCACCCTGCTTAGCATCGGGCAATAGCAGGCATCCAGGCAGTGCTAACCTACTTTATTCGCAGGGGTGGTGGTTTGGAGTATAGCTAATAACTATTAATTCAGTGTTGCAATTAAAAAAGAAAGCCAAGAAAATCCATAAAACTTTATCTCCATGTTCAGTTTAGCGCTTTACCTCAACAGTTTTCTTAACTCTGTGTTTATATTCACATAGTGTTCAGTGCTTTTACAGTTCCCTGAGGCAAGCAGGTGAGTTGTCATTATGTTTGACTTTCACGTTACATTTCATATTGGATATATTTGTGCAATGACAAAACCTTCTTTTATAAGTAAACAGCCGGAAGCCCAGAGAGACTAACAGCCTAACCCAGGGTCACCTGGTTAGTGTTTGGCACAGGCCAGGACCGCGGTTCACATCTTCCAGCTGCTCCTCTTCCAGTGCCTTTTCATTCCAGTGCTGGGAAATGTAGCCCCATCAGCCAAACGGCCAAGTCCATTGCTGCCCCTTTACCTGCCAGTGATGGCAGTGCTACAAAACGTGGCAAAGGAAAGGTCAGAAATAGGAGTGATAAAAGACATGGAAGTGCTGGAAATGGATCCTCAGCCTCTTCCTCCCTTTTTGAGCACCTCACAAGTGTCCCTCTCTGACACTGCTGTTCATTGATTATAACACAGTCTTTAAAATCAGACTGATCTTTTGTAGGACATGCTTTTATCCTGGTCCCTTTCCTGCTAGTAGTCACCGTCATGGGCAGAAAGTGCCTGACTGTGCTCTGTTTGTCACTTAGGTGGGAGGGGAAGTGGGAGACGAAGCGGGTTGAACTGAAGCCGAGCTTTTTACAGCTCTGTTGTTCTAGGACCAGAGCAGTTCCACTCCTGCTTTCATCACCTCTCCACCTGTGAGTCCCAGCCACCCACTCCTGCCTGCTTCCCCACATGCCACGTCCTGGGGGAGGACAGTGTGGTTGGCAATGCCCCCTCCACCCTCCGCCTTCTGCCCTGGGAGGTGCAGGAGTCTGCTTCAACTTTTGAGCTGTTTTGGTAGTTGGGCTTTTCCAGCCTTTCTAGGCATCTGCTTTCCAGCTCTGGGAAATTGGAGATGTAACTTAACCATACAAGTTCTATACTAATGTATTCAGTGGCATTAATGTGATGTTGTCTTTAAGGTGTTCTGGGACTGGATAGGAGGTTTTTAACACAGGATGCTTCACATCCAATTCTAAAGGCCTACAGGATGCAGGTGTAATTCAAGTTCTTACATGGCTGTAAGGCAGACATGGACATTATTTTATAATATGACCATATGTTCATAGATTACGGTTAGTCCGCCGGCTCTGTATCTAATAAAAGTTTAAATTCCAAACGCTTGAAGAAAATTTGCAGACCATGTCTTTTTGCCTGTAACTAGTTGCAAAAACTGAAATCAAGACTCTACCACAAGCCAGTGTTTCCCAGAAGAGAAACCCTCTACTTTTACAACCTCTAAGTAATTCGGTGGTTCTTTGGGTGAGATGAGGGATGCCAGAGTATTTTGTTGGGACACTAGAGTGGCATGACAAGTATTCTGGGACTGGTTACAGTTGAATCTCTGCTTCCTATATCCTGGACTGATTACAGAGTCAATGTTAGTGCGTTAACCAGCTTCTGAATGCAAGGGTAGCTAGGAAGACAACAGAGAAAATAGAAGGATATAAAGTAATGGAGAGACTTCAGAGCAGTACAAATGTTGACTTTGACACCACCAGCTGCTGACGTGAACTTGGCAGGAATTTGTGAGAAATGGTGGGTGTCACTGCAAGCAGGAGAGTCCTGCAGCTTTTGGGGTGAACAGGCAAAGGGGAGAGCAGATATGGTGACCACTCGGGGGCTGATTATTTGTGTCCTGAATGTGAAAATGTCTGGTCTCCTGTTCAATTTTGCAGCCACAACTTCACGTGACTCAGGGCATTATTTCCACCAGATACCATAAAAACATAAACAACCTCTGTTTCCCAAAGTGTTTGTTCTCGATCTGAGATGATTGTCCTGTGGTGGGAGGTAAGTGGGCGGTGGGTCCTATTACATCACTCCCTTTCACTAAAAGTCTACCTCGCTGCTTTTCACCCTACTGCTAGGGGTGCTGCCATTCTGTTACACCTAGACCTATAAGACAGGCTTACCTGAATCCTCACGTGAAGAGGGATAGTTATGTGCAGTTTTAAATAATTGCTTGGGTCATGTGGTCCTTTGTTCCCTCCATTGGAAATCACTATTCCAGAGCAAATAGTATGAATCTATATAAACTATATTGTTTGTAAGATGTCTTCAGAAGTTTTGCAGTAGGTTTAAATATTTGCTTGGTGATGGTCTCTTGATTGTTTGAAGGAGACAACCCTCACTAGGGGCTTTGTTGGCTCCCTTAGATTTCCCTTACTGGCAGTAGAGTGTTCGTAGGCAGAGTTAGAAAGTTAACTGGGCTGAGAAGCCGAATTTGCCCGCAGCTGGGAATTGGTAGAAGAGTCAGTTATGGAAGGAAGGCTTTAGGATTATCTGGTAGCAGAGTTGTGGGATCCAAGCCCTGGGAAACCTCAGCATTTGTAGAGTATGTTCTGTAACAATAGGCTATTGGATAATTTTAACACTTGTTATGGGATGTAGATTTGGGGAAAGACTTAAAAGTGAAAGAACCTTAAAAAAGAATCTCCAAATATTTTAAAGAAAACAGTACTCAGAATGAGAGCTTTCCTGGAAAAGACTAGTTCTTCACTTCACAGGGGAAGCAGGGAGAAAGTGTAACTGCACTTACGGTAACTTAAAAGGTAAACCTTACCCTCCCACTTAGCTGTTTCCTGGTGTAAGTTCATATTCCACATCTGTAGTTTTAGACATGATGTGTCATTTTCTGGTACTCCATTCTGCTTCTGAGTGAGAGACTGACGCAAAGTCACATAGCAATTGAAAAATTGCACAAAAGTCTTTATTGTTAAAAATGTAGGTATGTGGCAGAGTGCTGCATTTGCAAATGACTTTCAGTGCAGAGAACACTTAAAAGAATGCGGTGTTATTTCTTTTTTTATTCCTTTAAGCCTTTGAATAGGTTTTCTTTGCAGAGATTCTGGAGTACATCAGAACAAGCAGGAACTAAAAATAGCTTTAAGAAAGCACCAGTATAGATGTTGTTTATAGTATGGTATCTGTCTTAAAGTTAACTCTTTAAAGCAGGAAGTTGTAACTCTCAATTTCTTAAGCAAATAAAAAACATTCTTGACTCTTAATGACATACTTTGTGGGGTGAAGCCGCTTTTGCTTCCATTCTGAGCATTGAAAGGCCTTCAAGGATATTTCTACCAGTCCTCAATATTTTATTTTCCTTCTGTTGTGAACTTGTTATTAAACTTGAAGGAGATATAAATATCATTAACTTGCTACATATGTAGATATTTAGTGTTACATAGTCAGAAAGTTTGTGTACATCACACGTATCTACATAATTCCCCAGGTTCCAACTGTGTTCCTGATAAAAGAATGGTGGGAAATGGCATTATGGGGATATGTCTTACAGTACACAGTGTTTCCCCTGTTCCCTCTACCAGATCTGGATGTTCTTTCATCTTTCGGCTTCTAGAATTTCTACCTCTTTTTCTTAAGACAGGTGTAACTCATCCCCCTGCTCACACAAATATGCGTACACACACACACACACACACACACAATGTGCCGTAGGGAGTAGCATGCACCATCCCATTCTCTGACTCCAGCTCTGATCCCACACACTGGAGGCAGTGTCTTGCACGAATTCATTTGTAAGTTCCTTTTTAAAACTCGAGTGGTCGGGAAATAGGACTGATATCCTCATCTAGTAGGCAAGCCCTCAAGGATAACTTCTATGGTTAATGCCAGGGTATCTTAATGTTTGAGTACCTGGGTTTCATGTCTTCCTGTACCACCTGTGTGACCCATGATTCCCACAGATCTGTCTCCCGTTAGACTTTTTCTCTCAAACTCTGGACTCTTATAATATTCTGCTGATTTGGCATCTTCACTTGGAACTCTGATATCTTAAAACCAACATGTGTAAAAACTGAGCTCTTGGTCCTCCTACCCCCCAAACTGGTTCTTTATGCAGCCTCCCCCATTCAGTTAGTGGAAACTTAATCCTTCCAGCTGCTTGGGTCAAAAATCTTGGAGTTATTCTGACTTTCACTGACATACCACATGAATTCTGTCAATAGATCTGGTTTGACACTGCCTTTAAAACATATCCAGAGCCCAGCCACTTCTCACCATGGCTCCTGCTTCCACTGCTGCTTCCCTGCCCTGAGCCACTGTCCTCTCCTCCTGCATAGCCCGTCTCAGTAGCTTCCCACCTTTCATCTCTGACCCGTTTGCACTATTCTCACCCCGCAGTCAAGTGAGCCTTGAAAACCTAAGTTAGATTGTGTCGTCCTTCTGCAGTGCCTCCCCATTTCACTCCGGGTAAAAGCCACAGTCCTTACAATGTCCTCCAAGGCCATACAGGATCTGCACTGACCCTTCTCCGCAGCTCCAGCCGTGCCCCCATTCTGGAACATGCGAGGTCACGCTGGCCTTGGTGATGGTTATTCTGTCCTCCTGGGACTTCTCACCTCCTAGTCTTAATTCTAACCTCAGTTCACAGTGTGCCCTGCTCTGGTATTTAATACAACATCACCCTCATCCTATACCCTCAACTCTCTTTACTTTGCCCTTTTTACTTTTTTCCATGGTTCCTCTTTCCTAGCATGCCACCTCCTCTGCTGCTCTGTTGTGTGTATTGTCATCTCCACCCCCCACCCCAGCTAGACTCCAACCAAGCTCCGTGAGGACAGGACTTTTGTTTTGTTTATTGATCTATTCCAAGTGCCTAGAGTAGTCCTGGGTACATTGTAGGGCGTCAAAAATTATTTGCTGAATAAATTAAAAGGCTATTTTAAAAATGAATCATCCTTTCATTAACAGGTGAGGAAAGGAAGCTGCATGAAGGAAAATGGTGCAGTAAATAATGATATTTGCCTGTTGTACTATGTATGATATATATATATATGTGTTTTAGTCTTAATTTGGTATCTCAGTTTCTTAATTTAATAGCTGTATTAAGGTGTAATTTACAGGCCATACAATTCACATATTATAATTGTACAAGTCAGCCATTTTAACTATTTCTAGAGTTGTGCAACTGTGTCCTCATAAAGTCCCCTTGTGTCCATCCATATGCAGTTCGCCCTCCCCTCAGTGGCACCCTGATTTTATTTGTTTTTGTTTTTTTGGTAATCACATCTGAAAAGAATAATTTACACAGCAGTACTAATATAGCTTTGCAATTTTAGAAATGACACACTTAAATATGCAATCAGGAGTCATTGCTGAATGTAGGCAGCAGTATCAGACATCGGTGAGAAGAATGGACTTGAGTGTCAGACTGGCTGCGATATTACCCAGCTCCACCATTTACCAAGTTACCCAAATTATTTTCTGTCTCAAGCTCTATGTCTGTTATATGGGTGTAATAATAGCAGCTTACAGAGTTGTGAGGATTAAGCAATCAGGGAAACAAAATTTAGTATAGTGGCCAGCTTATGTTATTACCTAAGAAATAGCCTTGCAGGTAGAGAGCAAAATTCAAATCAGTTTCTAAAGTATGTGTAAAATATGACCCAGTTCCTGCCTGGTTTGTAAACACGTATGCCTACTGCAGAATGTAAAAGCAGGCTAATTTCCAACAGAAAAGATCATTTCTCAGCATTTCTTTCAAAGGTAGTTGCAAAATAATTTTTACTAAATTTTCTGTGCCCATCTCTGACAGAGCTTTGACACCAGGGAGGTAATTATCTACATTTTTGTTAAAATGATGCTGACCATCAGGAAGTGTTCCGAATTATATTTTAGCCTTTATGTTGGGAAATATTGTGAAACTTCTTCTAAATTAATGGGGGAGGGGCATTCATTGTAGCTCTTGTAGCCTGATAAGGCTTCTCTAAATTATCTTTTTTTAAATTTTAATTAAAGTAATTAATTAATTTTTTGCAGGGGGTGGTAATTATGTTTTTATTTATTTTATTTTTATAAGAAGTTCTGGGGATTGAACCCAGGCCCTTGTGCATGCTAAGAATATGATCTTTCACTTGAGCTATACCCCCCTAAATTATCTTTAATAAGGTCTTTTTCTCTGTTTTGTTATTTTCTTTTATGTACAGATGCACAAAGCAGGGTCATCAGAAGCCTCTCAATTCCAAAGATGATTATAGTGAAAAACATTGCACAGTGACAGTGAATCCTTGGAATATGAAGAAAGATTGTAAAGTCCTGAATGAATTAAGAAGGAATTGTTACATTAACTTACATGTAACCATGGCTCTCTTACCTTTATTTTTCACTTTATAATGAAGATATTCCTCACCCGTCAAGGTTGCTTTGTTAGATATAGGGAATATCTAAAGCCTTTTCTGGAAGTTTTTTAAATAAATAAGAGCAGGTAATTTATCAGAAGTGTGAATGGTGTAATCTGCTCTGTCTAGTATGGTAGCCACCAGCAACATGTGACTATTGTGAAATGAGATGTTCTATAAGTGGAAAATACATAATAGATTTTCAAGACTTCGTACAACAATAATAATGTAAAATATTTATTAAAAGTTTTCAAAGTGTTAATCACACTTTTGAAATGATAGTATATTGGATATTTTGGGATAAATATAATTATTCCTGGAATTAAGTACACTTGTTCCTTTTTATTGTCTAAATGGGATTACTGGAAAATTGTGACTTGCACTATGTTTCTATTGACAGTGCTGGCTTCTAACTTATTGAAAATAATATGAAAAAAACTTTGATTAAGTATTTTATAATTGAGTAGTTGATTTCCATCATATTATTTTCAGGTGTACAACACAGAGGCTCAACATCTTTATATATTATATTCCATTTAATGTCACCATAAAATAATGGCTATATTTCCCTGTGCTGTATGATACAGCCCTATAACCTATCCATTTTATACATAGTACTTTTTACCTCTCAATCCCTTACCCCCTTCCTGCCTCCCTCTCCTCCTTCTCCCCATTGGTAACCACCAGTCTGTTCTGTGTACCTGTGAGTCTATTTCTGTTTTATTATAGTAATTAATTTGTTTTATTTTTTAGATATACATATAAGTTAATAAATAGAATATTTGTTTTTCTTTCTCTGACATATTTCACTTAGCATAATACCCTGTAGGTCCATCCATGTTATTGCAAAAGACATTATTTAATTTTTTAATGGCTGAGCAGTATTCCATTGTGTGTGTGTGTTCATGTGTATATATGTGTGTGTATATGCGTGTATATATGTAAATATACATATATATATAATATACCACAACTTCTTTATCCAGTCATCTGCCAGTGAACATTTGGGTTGTTTCAGTGTGTTGGCTATTGTAAATAGTGCTGCTGTGAACACTGGGGTGCATGTGTCTTTTTGAATTATATTTTTCTCCAGACATATACCCATGAATGGGATTGCTGGATCACACGGAAGTATATTTTCAGTTTTTTAAGGAAACTCTATACTGTCCTCCATGGTGGCTGCAACATTTACATTCCCACCAACCGAGTAGGAGGGTTCCTTTTTCTCTTAAAAGGTCAAAAATTCTCTACATTTATATACTTTCCTTACAGTTTAGGACACAATTTGGCAAAAGCCAGATAGAATTTAATAGGAGTAAATACAGTATTTTTTCAAATGTCCATGCATTATGGATAGATATGTTATTGATGAGTTGGTTCCCTATTTTTGTAGATGCAGAAGTTTTTATAGCTTCACAGACATTTCAGTCTTGCAGAAAGAAAAATGTCTTTGCATTTTGCTGAACTTGTCCGGGTGGCTTTATGGAATTTGGTCCAGGCCTGCAGAGGTGAATACACATCCAAACCTGAACCATTTGAATGTCTGCAAGATTTTAAGAGTCTAGAATGTCAGATCTGGACTATAACTCTGGTGAATGACATCAGTGAGTGGACTCAAGAAAACTCCATTTGAGTGCAAAGCCTTTCATAAGCCAAAAAAGGCTTTGAAATTGTGGCAAAGCCAGAGACTTTTGTGCACCACATATGGCCACAAACCCATGGGGACAACCACAGGCCTTCTGGAGTGCCAAGGGAATTCCATGTGAGGAGTCCAGCACTCACAGGAATCCAACAAGTCCCTGCCAGCCAGAGCACCTTCATTGCTACTGTGGTATTTTGAGCAAATGTCTTTTCTTCAGGTTCAAATTGGTTTGTTGTTTTTTTTTTTAATAAAAGAAAATCAAACAACTTCTTGTTCCCTTGGTGAAAGTAAAAGCCTAACATTTTCTGATTTCTTTTGACAGAGAAAACTTGAGCCTATGAATCTAAACTCATCTGTGATGGTCTGCAGCTGGGAGCAAGCAGATCAGTGTCAGTCCCTTTGCAGCCGTTGGCTGGAAGCCTGCATGTTCCCTGGAATGATATTTGAAACATGTCACCCTAGCCGTGCCTTCGCTCTGGACTGGGAGGCGAGTCAGTCAGAATCTGCATTATGGAATGTATGTTTCAGATCCAAAGCTAGGAGATCTTTTTTAATAGCCAGAGAATGTAGTCATAAATATATCTATTAATGTATTTATGCAAGAACAATTTTAAAGTTTTTTTATTATAAAAATTTCCCCCAAAATTGAAAATGAAAGAACATTGGAATTAAAATCCAATGGAATTAAAAACAGTGGAATTAAAAATCATCTGTACCTTAGTTATACATAAAGAATCTTAAAATCCTTCTAAACATTTTTTTGTTCAAATGTAGATATTTTTCCCTTCCAAAAATGAAAATTATTATTTCACATTTTTTTCTTTTTCCTTTTATTATATATTCCATATTAATAAATATAATTCTTTTAAATCCCTTTTAATGGCTGTTTAACATTATATTGAACAGATATGTAAATAGTCCTAGGTTTAAGAAATTTAAAAAATTGTCATTACAATGCCCCTGCAAAGAATTTTTTCGTGTTTCTATTTTTAGTTACTAATTTGGACTAAAAGTTAACAAGTTTACTTTTCTTCATCTAAAACATTGGTTATTTTATGAATGAATTGTAAGGATTTTAAATAACTTTTCAGTAATTTCAACAAAGAAATTAACTTTAAGGCAAAAATGTATGATGGTTTGCAAATCTATTTTCATTATAGCTTCACTTTTACCAGTGTCATATCTGTGTGTGTTTGCACAAGTGCTTTAACTACCAGGAATGTAAGAAAAATCTGTGTACTAAAAATGTGAAAATAGTTTCCTGGTTTGTGTTTTCATTCTCCCAATATAGGTTTTGGATGACAAGCTTGTATTTGCAAATGTACACACCCTGTGGGAGGTGCTCTGTACATACGCTGAGATACTGTACATAAAATTGCCTCTGAATCCCAATCAACTGAAAACCGTCTCCTCAGCCTTTGATACCTTCAGCTGTTTTATGAAAGTCCTCCAAGTGGATGAAAGTATCAACAACCGGAACAAGAGTTTTTCATTGCCCTATTTGAGAAGAGCTGCGTGAACGACTTTTATATTCAGGATAGAGATACATTCATCAATCCAACCACCAGGAGCCTCACTGTAAGTCTAAACCGAGTTTAGCTGCTGTCTTGGGGGTGATTTAGAACCTGCTGTTGAATTATAAGTGATTTGGTTTTGTTGGTTTGGTTTGGTTTTTAAAAGCTGCCCATAAAAATGAAAAAAGAGAAAGAAAAGAAATATGCCTACAGATTCCTGTTAGGATAGTAAACAGTGGCTGGTTATTTACCCTGTATAAACCACACGCTTTCTTAGAATCTATTTAGGTTTACTTCATCCTTTCTCAGATCAAGTATCAAGTAAGGGACAGTTTTAAAAAAAAATTCAGGATTAACTGGCTTGTGAGCTCCGGGATCTGCAAGGCAGCTTTCCCTTCCCATGGTGTAAGTCAAATGGCAGAAATGAAATAAAGCACTTCATGTATCCTCCGGTGTTAACAGGAAAAGGTGAGTCTTCTTGACCTTGTTACTTCCTGGGTAAAATGAAGATAATATGTCAGGAGTCGACAAGCCCATTTAGGGCAGGAACCATGTTGTCTTGTTCACTGCTGAATCCCAGGCACCAGGAAGGCTGAGTTTAACAAGTGGGTGAATGAATGAACTGTAGTTCCCCCAGAGTTACCATGTGGGGCAGTGTGGATTAGCAGCTAAGAGCATAGACTCGAGAGGTGAGGGTACAGCTCAAGTGATGGGGCGCATGCTTAGCACGCATAAAGTCCTGGGTTCAGCCCCCAACACCTCCTCTAAAATAGACAAATAACCCTAATTACCTCCCCACCCCCCACCAGAATTACCTTATTATCTCCCTGCCACCAAAAAAAAAAAAAAATAAAAGGTAGAAGTGGCCAAGAGCATAGACTCAGGCTGGAACACTTGTGCTGGTTTCTCGCTGTCTACCTTGTAAAAGTCATTTAGCCTCTGTGTTTATCAAGTTCCTCATCAATAAAATGGGGATAATAATAGTACCCACCTCGTAGAGATGCTATGGGGATTAATGAATCTGCTTGAATTTTAGAACAGCCCTGGCTAATAGTAAGTACTATGCATTTGCCAGCTCTTTTCATAATTACTGACAGATGTTATTATCAACCAAAGAAGTATTAGTTCTTTGTAAGGGAAATGCATGTTAGACCATTTCATTTATCATTTTCTGTAATTCAGGCTTTTTCCCTCTGAAATACCATTTTCTGTCTGTGCACTAGTAAATCACAGGGCTTTCCAAATTTCATCTGTCTGAGTTCTTGTCATGATGACAATACTGCAGAGTTTTGACATTTTTTAGGGACTCCATCTGAGATGACAGCAACCCCTCAAATTCAGAAGCACTTCTCTAACTGACAACATCTCGCATGAAATGAAGTTTGTAAAATGTAAGAGCTTCAGACGCTAAATGATGCCATAAATGCAAAGATGTTATATCTAAGCTCTTTAAATAAATCCTGTCATTGAAATAAAGGAAATACTATATTATAGCGCTCTATGACTTTGTTACCTTGCTATCCGTTTATCTGACTCTCTAAGACAAAAGAAAGCAAAGACTGAGATTGATCATTACTACTGTGTGGTACACGTATTTGTGGATGAAGACCATACTGAAATGCACTGTCTAAGATACTAAAATGGACACTAAACAGCTGCTTGATGCACATGCATGAACAGAAAAGGGAGCTGGTTGCAGGGAGCAGACACTGAGCTTCCTGGATCAGAGACTCAGCATAGCAGTCCAGCCCAGCAGTCCACATGTTTTATATTTATATCCCAGCAAAATTAGCAGTGAGAGTCTGAAATGAACTTTGGGGACACTTGCAAACAGCTGTCATGATTACTAATGTGGGACACCAGGATTCTACAGTGTTTAGTTGGCATCTGCACACAACCATTTCTTTTCCACTAAAGCCTGTTGTAATTGCTGGTTCCACATCCAGGCTGAGGAATCATCTCATGTGGTGTTTGGGAGGGAGGTAAGTGGAGTCAGGACCCATGCTAAGACTGGGTGGGTAATAATCTGGTTCTAGTACAGGAGAAAGGAAAGTAGGTCAGGTGGGAAGGAGAATGACTGGATTTAAATTTTGTTTCTTGAGTAAGCTAAATATATAACATCATGTCAAGTTTCTTTATTGTTTATATTCCATGTGCTGTCACCGAATAACTACTGAATTGTGGGGAAAAAAAGCCTGGGTTTTAGAATTGACCCTGCCCCTAAACAGCCAGAGTCCAGGTTCCTCTGGGTGTCCAAGGAGGGGGCTGCTGCCTCCACTGAAGCAGTTTGGGCACTTGGGTGGCGTAGTTTTTTTTTTGCTGTGGAAGACTGGCCCGGTAGTAGGACATTAAGCATCTGCAAGGCCCTCACCAGGTACCCACGGTGGTCCCAGGACTGTAACATCCAAGTGTTCCTTTCCAGACACGTTTGCAAATGACCCTCAAGGGGTTAGTATTAATCCTCGGTGAGAATTATGAAAAATTATATGGTACCTCCATCCCTTCTAGCAAAGGAGGGCCCCTTATTTACAAATGACCACAAAGTGTTAGCACCACATTTTATTAGCAGAACATGTGAACACGTGGTGACAGTGACGCTCACCTGTTTGCTTCTGCTTCCCAGTGCAACTTCAGCCTCCATCAGAGGACCTCAGCTGCCCCAGCGAACAGGGCCTTCTGTACAGGGAATGTGCTCCTCCTCGAAGCATAGACAAGAAGCAGCCCTTAGATCTCATCAGGTGAGCTGTTGTGGAGAGCACTCCAGTGGGAAGGGCTCAGGGTTGCCCTCATGGCTTCTGAGTGTGACAGTCCTCCAAGAGTGTTACCAACCAGGAAGCTCACAGGAGCTCTGAGCTTTGTTGCCCCAAGTTTTTACTGGGGACTTTATTACAAAGACATGATTTATTGGGTCACTACTGACATGGCTACCCCAAACACTAACTGTAAGTCAAAGCCCTAACATTTGAGCCCCTACCTCTCCTGATGGTCAGTCACTTGTCACAAAGCTCAAAGCCCCACTCCTCTAATCACATGGTTGGTGTCTCTGGCTGGCCAGTCCCCATCCTGAGTTATCTCATGAACACAAGCCATCCAAGGGTCCACCATGAATAGTAAAGACACTCCTATCTTGGGAAATTTCAAGGCTTTAGGGGTTGCCGTCCAGGAACTGGGAACAAAGACCTACCAAATTCTTCATTAAACAGGAGTAAATGTTAGGTTTCACTTAAATTATAAAATAAGAGAAGTATTCTCACTGCTTAGCTCTATCTGCTGTTCGACACCGTTTCACTACACCACGTGACTGTAATGTCGCGCTCAGCATGTGTATTCTCAGAGCATCAGCGCCGGCTGCTCCCCGGGAGCTTATGCTGTTTGTGCAAGGCTGCTGGGTGGAGGGAGGCCAAGGACAATTGAGCAAACAAAAATAATCGGGCTAATAAGGAAACAATTTCAGATTGAAATGAAGGAAATAATACAGTGTTGAGATGGGAGACTTGGGGGAAATGGAGTCAAGAAAGCTATCTTTGAGAAGGTTACATGTGAGCTGAGATGGTGATAAGGAGGCTGGTCTTTGAGGATCTGGGATAAGTCACCCCAGGAATAGAGGCAGCTTGTCCATTGCCCCGAGGCACAAATGTGCTCAGCAGGTTTGAGGAGATACTGGAGCCAACGCTGGTGAGAGTGATGAGACGCGAGGTTTAGAAGGGCATCAGGAGCACGGAAAGTAGTGTAGACTCTAAGTGCAGTGAGAAGCAGTCATGATAGTTTAAGCACTAAGGTAATTTTCTCTCACAATTTGCAAAGATAATGTGGAGAATGAATTGCAGGGACCCAGGAAGCAGGGAGGCCTGGTCGGAGGCTCTTGGAGTGGGCCAGATGAGAGATGGTGGGAGCCAGGGAGAATGCGTTTGGGGAGTGGAGCTGACAGGATGCACTTATGGGCTGGCTGTGGATGGTGAGGAGAAGAGAAGGGTCAAGGTAGCCCCAGGTCGGCCTGGAGCCAGGTGCCTGATCTTCCTAATCTCAGTGCCCCATTCAGATGCCCACCTACTTGGGCAAACCTCTTAACCTTCCAAGTGAGGGTTTTAAATCACTGAAGTCTTTTTGTTTGTTTCACATTTTATGGAAAGATTCAAACACGTACAGAAGTAGAGAGAACAGCACAGCCAGCCTGTCTGTATCAGTCACCCATCTCCAGAATTATCAACTCAGAGTCACTGTTGTTGCAACTTTCATCTCCACCTCTTCCCCTCCCCCACTTCGGGATCATTTTGAAGGCAATCCTACGTAGCTTAACCTTTCATTAGTGAAATGACAAGGTCTCTTTCAAATACAATTGGAATATTCAATTTTTTTAGGGTTACAAAATAATTCCCTGATTGTCACAAAAATACACTTTTAAGCAGTTTTGGGGTTGAAATCAGGATCCAGACTAAGTTCACACATTGCAGCTAGCATATCTCTCAAGTGGGTTCTAATCTATAATTTTCCTGTTTCTCATTTTCCTTGAAATTGCTGAGGGATTTCTCTACTTCCTGTTTGGTTGATTTCATTCTCCCCTGTGGTTAGACTTATTTCTCCATCCTATGTATTGGCTTTAGCTAAGTGATTTGATCCTCCCCTAAAAGCTTGATCTGAACGAGGTTCAAATTTGTGCAAGAATATTTGTTATATGAAGTTTTGTACTCCTGTCATAAGGTACATAATGTCCAGTTGACTCTCTTTTTTGTGATGACAGCAGCCAATAATGATTGTCACCCGGGATCATTATTTCATAAGGGATTTTATTTCATGTGGTCATACTCTAATTTCCTCCCACAATTATCAGCAGGATCACAGTCATGAAGAGGCACTTTCTCATTAACCCGTATTATCCTGTAGAACAGTTTTAAAAGAGGAAGTTTATATATTTGTAAATATTTAAAGTTGATACATTTTTCTATTGTTTCTAATGTTTTTTTCTAATGGAGGTACTGAAGATTGAATCTAGGACCTTATGCTTGCTGAGCACACACTCTGCCACTGAGTGTACCCCATCCCCCTTGAGATTCATATTTATATGATATATTCCTTCTGTTATTTTTGTTTTATGTTATACAGAATTTGATGGCAGGGCAATGGGTTTGATGGCTATTTAATCATTCTTTATGGGATTTTGGGGTTGGTGTGTGTGTTTGTGTTTGTAAAGAAAACAATTTTCCCACTATTTTAAGTATGTTTTGTGAAGGAAATTATGTTGATCTGTTCCCTTCTCCTGGTCCATGTATTCCCTTGTTGCTTCCCACTAGTGGCCCCTTGAGCTCTGTGACAAGACTAGCATGTCGTTAATCCAGGTTGAAGGAGATCTGAAGAGATTTATTCAAGGAGATGAAATTTGTAGACAATGAATTGGAAAGTATTGAGAAAGTTATTCATTAGGAGAAGGTATGGGGTTGAATTGTTAAGCGCAGAGAAATCTAAGCTATGAACCACCAAGACAATTATTAACTCCAGGAAAAACAAAGTAGGGAATAAAAAAGTAAGCCTAGCAGACAACTTGCTACAGCTGTGAACAGTCTGTACAGAGTCCTAATAATGTAAAGCAAGGATACTGAGCTGATCAAAATTATAATGTATTTGTATCAAAAGGTTGGAAGAATGAAGGTTTGGGTGTGTAGAGGAGATGTGGTTTGAAAGAGAGCTTAATATTCATTTTCCAAAATAGAAAGTTAAATAGGTGATACATAAAGCTGAAAAAGTCAGTAGGCTGTGTTACAAGGATATTAGTCAGAAATAGGGAGTTTTTATTCCAAGAGTCAGCAGTAGGAGCTGAACATTGTTGCTTCTGACCAGGAAATGGGGTGGTTGTTGGGAACTGCTCCTTTTTACAATCGGTGTTCGAGAACTGTTTGACTCTTTAATGAATGTATGGTATAAGTTTGATAAAAAGAAATCAAAGCTGAATTTTGAAAAATTGATGTTAAGAATTGGGGTGTTTTTGACAGAGAGAGATAACAATCAGACAAAACTACATTTGAAGGGATCCTCATTATTTCTAGCCTTTCAGCAAGGACTAGGGGGCAGACATCTGTTTAAGGTTCAAAAATTCTTTCTGACATTCTTGCCGACATGTAACCTTTGGAAGTAATGAACTCTCCGTCATTGTAAATATGCAGGCAGAGGCTGCCTGACCAGCTCTCTAACTGTAGCAGGGTGTGTTTACCATTGGCCAGTTGGAGCAAGCAACTTCTAACATTCTTTCAGTTTTGAATGTGGCATTTTCAGGATGGACAGTTGATAAGAATGTATTACAAAAAGCTTAACAAGAAAGAGTCCAAGACATCTCAAACCCATTGCCAGGGTTTTCTCTGCCAGACACCATCCTGAGCCTGCCATCTGTGAGCCAGGCCACAAAGACCAGTCACATGAGAATGAACACACTTTGTCCCTCCTATCTGATTTGGCATCGGGCTCAGCCATTTTCCCCATGGAATGGTCCACGCCCAGGTCTCTGACGATGGAGCTGGTCTCACAGCAGCCCTGTGAGCGCTGGTCCAGCCCTAGGGGTTCCTGCGTGAAGTTTCTCAGGACTCCAGGCTGTTCTCAGAGCTGAGTCCCCCCTAGGCTAGGCCCTCGGAGCTCATCTCAACTCCAGACTGAGCCGGAAGCTTCCGAGAGAACTCAGAGCTGAGGAAAGTCACAGGTTTTACCCAGCACTGCCGCGTCAGCAGTGCTCCAGCTGAGGGAAGTATCAGTAGCAGCAAACACACCTGAGCCGCCGCCTCATTGTTCCGCCTCATCCCTAAGCCCTCTGTGTCTGCCTGTCTGTGTCTGTCTCCCTTTCAGGACCAGCCTGGCACCGCTTCGTGCCCTGCCTCCTTTCTTCTAATCTTGCCTCCCTGGCCTGTTCCGTCTACTCCAGATTAACTGAGTAACATTGAAGGGTTTTTGAAACCTAGGAACAGCCGACGTGCTAGATACAAAGAATACAGGGCAGTTCCTTACTCAGCCACATCCCTCCTGCCCTCTCCCATTCCCACATGAGTTTTATAAATATTTTGTCAGAGAGACATTGCACTCCCAGTTGTTATCATTATCAGCCATTTCCTTATTATCTGTGGTTTACGTTGCATTTGCTCCAGGGAAGTTCCCGAGATAAGGCAGACGCAGATGACTGAGCCAGTAGTTGAAGTCCACTTGTGTCAAGCCTGTTAAGAATGATCTTTGGTGGGATTTGTTGAATGTGCCAGACTGTCCAGTGAGTGGTGATGATCCCCTGCATCTGCTCCGGAGTCGGCCTCGTCCCCTCCTTTGCTCTGTTCTCATTTATCTCTCTTCAGCAGGTGAACCAGTGATCTGTATTTCTATGATACGTAAAATACTTCTTATTTCACGGTAGAATTTGGGGGCTGCTGTGAAAACGCATATGTTTTAAGTGTGAATTGAGTCAGAGGTTTAAACTTAAAGCCCCCTTGATTTAGAATCAGAAATTAGTATGATGGAAGGAGGGTATAACTCAGTGGTAGAGTGAATGCCTAGCATGCATGAGGTACTGGGTTCAATCCCCAATGCCTCCATTTAAAAAACAAATAAATAAGCCTAATTATGCCCCACCAAAAAACAAAGAAAAAAGAAATTAACATGAGGATGAAGCTACAGAGTGAATATGTGTTTCTTCTGAAACTACCTTCTGTCTTTCTGCAGGAAATTCTACGGAGAGAAGGTCGGAATCTACTTTGCTTGGGCTGGGCTATTACATTCAGATGCTCCTCCTGGCAGCAGTCGTGGGGGTGACTTGCTTTCTGTATGTATATTTTAATCAAAATAACTGTACTTAGAGGTAACTTCTCTTTATTCCTTGTTACGGTGCTTACTTAACTTAGAATGACATTCTCCAGGAGCATCCACGTTGCTGCAAATGGCCCTATATTGTCAGTTTTTATAGCCGAGTAGTTTTCCATTGTATAAATATACCACTTCTTTAGCCAGTCATCCGTTGATGGACGTTTAAGCTATCTCCATGTCTTGGCTATTGTAAATAGTGCTGCTATGTATATTGGGGTGCAGCTGTCATCCTGAAGTAGGGTTCCTTCAGGATATATGCACAGGAGTGGGATTCCTGTGTCATATGGCAATTCTATTCCTAGTCTTTTGAGGAAACTCAATACCTATTCCACAGTGGCTGCACCAAACTGCATTCCCACCAGAAGTGTCGGAGTTTTCCCTTTGTCACAGCCTCTCTAGCATATGTCATTTGTGGATTATTGAATGATGGCCATTCTGACTGGTTTGAGGTGATACCTCATTGTACTTTTGATTTGCATTTCTCTGATAATTAGTGATATTGAGCATTTTTCATGTGCCCATTGATCATTTGTATATCTTCCTTGGAGAATTGCTTGTTTTGGTCTTCTGCCCATGTTTGGATTGGGTTATTTGGTTGTTTCTCAGTAAGTCATATGAGCTGCTTATATATTCTGGAGATCAAGCCTTTGTTAGTTTCATTTGCAAAAATGTTCTCCCATTCTGTAGGTTGTCTTTTTGTTTTACTTAAGGTGTCCTTTGCTGTGCAGAAGCTTGTAAGTTTCATTAGGTCCCATTTGTTTATTCTTGCTTTTATTTCTATTGCTTGGGTAGACTGCCCTAGGGGAAGATTTCTGAGATGTATGTCAGATATTTTGCCTGTATTTTCTCCTAGGAGGTTTATTGTATCTTGTCTTATGTTTATCTTGCTGAAGAGACTATCTTTATTCCATTGTATATTCTTGCCTCCTTTGTTGAATATTAGTTGACCAAAAGTATTTGGGCTCATTTCTGGGCCCTCTATTCTGTTCCATTTGGCTGTATGTCTGTTTTTGTACTAATACCATGCTGTCTTGACGACTGTAATTCTATAGTATTGTCTCAAGTCTGGGACAGTTATTTTTCCAGCCTCTTTCTTTTTTTCTTAAGTTATTCCCTGGAAATTCTATGTCTTTGATGGTTCCATATAAATTTTATTGTGATTTGTTCTAGTTCTATGGAATATGTCCAGGATAATTTGGTAGGGATTGCATTAAATCTGTAGATTGCCTTGGGCAGTGTGACCATTTTAACAATATTGATTCTTGCAATCCAAGAGCTTGGGATACCTTTCCATTTTTTAAAGTCTTCTTTAATTTCCTTCACCAATGGTTTATAGTTTTCTGTGTATAATTCTCTCACGTCTGTGGTTAGATTTATTCCTAGATATTTTATTACTTTGGGTGCTATTTTAAAGGGGATTGTTTCTTTACTTTCTTTTTCTGTTGACTCATCATTTGTGTAAAGAAATGCAACTGATTTTTGAACATTAATCTTGTAACCTGCTACTTTGCTAAATTCTTCGATCAGCTCTAGTAGTTTTTGTGTGGACCTTTTATGGTTTTCTATATATATTGTCGTGTCATCTGCATATAGTGACACTTTTACCTCTTCTTTTCCAATTTAGACCCCTTTTACTTCTGTTACTTGCCTGATTGCTGTGGCCAGGACTTCCAAGTCTATGTTGAATAGGAGTGGTGATAGTGGGCATCCTTGAGTTGTCCCAGATTTTAGTGGGAATCTTTTGAGGTTTTCATCGTTGAGTGCTATGCTGGCTGTAGGTTTGTCATCTATAGCTTTTATGATGTTGAGATATGTTCCCTCAATACCCACTTTGGTGAGAATTTTTATCATAAATGGGTGTTGAATTTTATCAAAGTTTTCTGCATCTATTGAGATGATCATGTGGTTTTTGTCCTTTCTCTTGTTGATGTGAAGTATTACATTGATTGATTTTCATATGTTGAACCACCCTTGTGTCCCTGAGATGAATCCCACTTGAGCATGATGTATTATCTTTTTTATGTGCTGTTGGATTTTATTTACTAGTATTTTGGTAAGGACTTTTTTCATCTGTGTTCATCAGTGATATTAGTCTGTAATTCTCTTTTTTGGTGGTGTGTTTGCCTGGTTTTGGTATCAGGGTAATAGTGGCTTCATAGAATGAGTTTGGGAATATTCCTTCTTTTCAATCTTCTGGAAGAGTTTGAGAAGGACTGGTATGAGTTCTTCTTTGTATGTGTGGTAGAACTCCCCGGTGAAGCTGTCCAGTCCTGGACTTTTATTTGTAGGGAGGTTTTTTATTGTTAATTCAATTTCATTCCTAGTGATCCATTTGTTCAAGTGGATAGTTTCTTCTTGATTCAGTCTTAGTTGACTGTATGTTTCCAGAAACTTGTCCATCTCCACTAGGTTATCCATTTTTTTCCATGTAGTTTGTCATGATATTCTCATATGATATTCTGTATTTCTATGTTATTTGTTGTAATTTCTCCATTTTCCTTTCTTATTTTGCAAATTTGTGCTCTCTCTTTATTCTTCTTTGTGAGTACGGCCAGAGGATTTTCGATTTTATTTATTCTTTCAAAAAACTAGCTTTTGGTTTGATTGATTATTTTCTCTATTTTTTTAATCTTTATTTTATTTATTTCCTCCATGATCTTTATTATTTCCTTCCTTCTGCTGACTTTTGTGTGTTTTTGCTCTTCTGTTTCTAGTTCTTTCAGCTGGTGGGTTAGATTGTTTATTTGGTATTGTTCTTCTTTTTTGAGGAAGGCCTGCATTACCCTAAACTTCCCTCTTAACACTGCTTTTGCTGTGTCCCATATGTTTTGTGTGGTTGTGTTTTCATTTTCATTTGTCTCAAGGTATTCTTTAATTTCAACTTTGATTACATCATTGACCCATTGGTTTTCTAATAGCATGTTGTTTAATCTCAATGCTTTCCTTTCTTTCTCCTTTTTTTCTCTGAAGTTGATTTCTAGTTTCCATGGCATTGTGGTCAGTAAAGATTCTTGAGATAATTTCTATCTTCTTAAAATTGTTGAGGCTTCTTTTGTGACTAAGTACATGATCAATCCTAGAAAATGTTCCACACACATTTTAAGAGATTGTTTATTCTGTTATGGGGGATTGTAATGCTCTGAAAATATCCACTAAATCCAATTATTCTCTTGTATCATTTAATTTCTCTGTTGCCTTATTTATTTTCTGTCTGGAAGATCTGTCTAGTGATGTTAATGTGGTGTTAAAATTTCTGACAATGATTGTATTCCCATCAATTTCCCCCTTTATCTCTGTTAGTAGTTGTTTAATGTACTTAGGTGCTCATGTTGGGTGCATATATATTAATGATTGTAATATCTTCATCTTGTATTGATCCTTTAATCATTATAAAATGTCTTTATTTATCTTTCTTTATGGCCCTTGTTTTAAAGTCTATTTTGTCTGAAATCAATACTGCTACACCTGCTTTTATGGCATTTCCATTTGCATGGAATATCCTTTTCCGTCCATTCACTCTCAATCTATATGTGTCCTTCTCCCTAAAGTGTGTCTCTTGTATGCAGTGTATTGAAGGTTCTTGCTTTATTATCCACTCTGCTACTCTGTCTTTTGACTGGAGCATTTAGACCATTAACATTTACAGTAATTAATGATAGATGAGAGTTTATTGCTATTTTCAACTTATTTTTGCAGTTGATATGGTATTTCTTCTTGGTTCCTTTCTTCTTCCTTTTGTGGTATGGTAATTTTCCTTTGTATTGTATTTAGTTTTTGTGACTCACTTGTAAGTTTTTGGCTTGTGATTACACTTTTTTGTAAGTCTGTTAACCAATTACTGTAACTGTGTGTACTAAACAGATATTAATGTAATCTCAAACCCATCCTACTGAGAACAAGATTTAAAAAAAAAAAAAAGAAGAAAGGAAAAATACTCTCACAGTCATGAATTCTCATTTCTGTAGCATCCTGCTTCTTTTCTATTTAGAGTAGACCTTTCAATATTTCTTTTAGCATGGGTTTAGTGTTGCTAAATTCTTTTAGTATTTGCTTCTCTGTGAAATTCTTTATCTCTCCTTCTATTCTAAAGGATAGCCTTGCTGGAGCAAGTATCCTAGGCTGCATCTTTTTTTTTCATTCAGGACTTTGAATATATCTTGCCACTCCCTTCTGGCCTGTAGTGTTTCTGTAGAGAAATCAGCTGAGAGCCTTCTCTTGTAACTCACTCTTTGTTTTTCTCTTGCTGCCATTAGGAACATTTCTTTATCCTTCAGTCTGGCCATCTTGATTTATGATATATCTTGGCGTGTTTCTCTTTGGGCTCTTCCTGTTTGGGACCCTCTGATCCTCCTGTGCTTGGGTGTCTGATTCCTTCTTTAAGTTTGGGAAGTTTTCAGTCATGATTTCTTTAATTACCTTTTCCATCCCCTTTGTTCTTTCTTCCCCTTCTGGTACCTCTATTATGCATAGATTGGCATGCTTTATATTATCCCATAGGTTCCTTATATTGTTTTCATTGTTTTATATTTGTTTTTCTCTCAGCTGTTCTGATTGGGTGCTTTCTGTTGTCCTGTCTTCTAGGTCACTTATTCGTTCTGCTGCATTATCTAGCCTGCTTTGTACAGCCTTTAGGTCAGATCTCATTTCAGCCAATGAATTTACCAATTCTACTTGGCTCTTCTTTATAGCTTCTATTTTGTTTTTGATACATTTTATGTCTCTAAAGACTATCTCTTTTAGTTCCTTCAGTAATTTGATCACTTCTTTTTTGAAATCTTGATCTAGTAGGCCATCAATGTCTATTTTATTGATCGTTCTTTGAGGGGATTTCTCTTGCTATTTTAATTGGCAGGACTTCCTCTGCTTCTTCATTCTGCTCATATCTCTCTGGCCCTGTGGCTTTTGGAGTATCAGTTATCTATTGTGGTCCTTAAAGGAGTTTATTTATTTATCTATCTAAAGCCTATGTGGGAATAAAACTTAAAAGAGAGAGAGAGAGAATTTTAAAAGAATGGAGGAAAAGAAGGTTTGAAAAGAGTGTATAATCAATAATAGAAGAGCAAGTTGAAGCAGAATAGGAATCGAGTTGAGATATCTTTTAAGAATCTTAATAAAAAGAAGAGAAAATTCAAAATACAATATTTGAAACCTGTGACTAATAAATAACAGATCAAAACCAAGAGAATATAAATGAAATGAGAATTGTAAACATATAGGACTGTTTAAAAATAAAGATTAAAAATGTAATAGGAATAAAACAGATATAAAAAGATTTTAAAAACAAAGATTTGTTCTCCTAGAGACTGTGTGCTCTTAATGGTTTTATTGAGAGGCCTTTGTGTCTTCGCCCTGTTTCACAAACTCACCTTGCTCTGTTTGCCCCCTTGTCTGTGCTACTCACAGTGTCTTTCGGCAAGAAGATTGCACCCCTCCAACACTGGGTCAGGTGATCCTTTCCTTTGTGGTGGGTGGGTGGGTCACTCCCCCTCCAGATGCTGCAGTCAGTGCTGGGCCAGTTGCTCCATATATGGGCTCAGCTTCAAAAGTAACAGCTTTATGGAGATATAATTCACATACCATAAAATGCAGCCTTTGAAATTGTGCATTAGGATTTTAAGTACATTTCAGGGTTTTGTAGCCATCACTCCCAAAAAGAACCAGTACCCTTTAGTAAGTCACTCCCTAAACTTCCTTTCCCTTAGACCCCAGCAGCCACCACTCTACTTTCTGTCTCTACGGATTTGCCTGTTCTGGGCATTTCATATAAGTAGAACCATACAGTATGCTGCCTTTTTTGATTGTCGTCTTTCATTTAGTGTGACGTTGTCAAGGCTCATCCATGGTGTAGCATATATCAGTACCCAAAGTCCTTTTTGTGTTCAAATAATATGCCATTGTTATAAATACACCACTTTGCTTATCCATCCATCAGTTGATGATGAATAATTCTGCTGTAAATGCTCATGGACAAGTTTTTGTGTGAACACATATTTTCAGTTCTTCTCAGGATATATCAAAAAATGGAATTGCTGGGATGTATTCTACTTTTAACATTTTGAGGAATTGCTAAAGTAGTTTTTAAAGTGACTGCACCATTTTATATTTCCAGTAGTAATGTATGAGGAGTCCAGTTTCTCCACATCCTCATCAACACTTTTTATTACCGAGTTTATAGATACATATTTATATATCATATATCATATATATTTGTCATCCTATTTGGTATGAAGTGGCATGTCATTGTGCTTTTGATTTCTGTTTCCCTAATGCCTACTGATGTTGAACATCTTTTTATGTGCTTATTTCCCATTCGTATGTCTTCTTTGGAGAAACATCTATTCAAATTCTTTGCCCATTTTAATTGTATTTGTCTTTGTATTTTCATGTTTTAAGTCTCCTTTGTCTATTCTGGATAAAAAGTCCCTTATCAGGGAAAATATTGGAAATATTTTCACCCATTCTGTGGATTGTCTTCTTACTTTGTTGATGAAGTCCTTTGAAGCACAGAAGTCTTTAATTTTACTGAAGTCCAGTTCACTTGATATATTTTCTTTTGTTGTTTGTGCTTTTGCTGTCATATCTTAGAAGTATTTGTACTTCAAAATCCTGAAGATTTTCTCATTGTTCATTTTCTAAAAGTTTTATAATTTCAGGTCTGTGATTTATTTTGAGTTAATTTTCATAAATGGTGTTAAGATAAAAGTTCAGTTTTCTTTCTTTCCAGGTGTATGTTCAGGTGTCCCAGCATCATTTTTGTAAAAATTACTTTTTTCCCGTTGGATTGTCATGGAACCTTTACGAAAAATTAACTGGCTACATGTAAGAGTTTGTTTATGGACTCTCAGTTCTTTTCTCTCAATCTATTTGTGTGTCCTTTATGCAAGTACCACACTGTATGGATTACCATTTTGTTACTGAGTTTTGAATTTGGAAACTTCAAAACTTTGTTCTTTTTCAAGATTGTTTGACTATTCTGGGTATCTTGCATTTCCATAGTTTTAGGAACAGTTTGCTCATTTCTCCCAAAAAGCCAGATTTGCATTGAATCTATAGGTCATTTTGAGGACAAATGCCATCCTAACAATGATAAGGCTTCTGATCCATGAACACAGAAGAGCTTTCCATTTATTTTAGGTCATTTTTAACTTCTATCAGTAGTATTTTAGTTTTCAATATACAAGTTTCAGACATTTTACTCAGTATTCCACATATTTTTCTTAATATTCCTAAGTATTTTATTCTTTTTGATGCTATTGTAAATGAAAATGTTTCCTACATTTTATTTTTAGATTATTCACTGCTGTTGTATAGAAATATAATTACTTTTTTATATATCGATTTGTGTCTTACAATTTTGGTCAAACTATGTTGTTAATTCTAATAGTTTTTTTTTTCTCTCTCTCTCTCTCTTTTTTCTTTGTGGATTCTTTGTGATTTCAATGTATAATATCATGTCATCTGGAATTGAAATAGTTTTATTTCTTTCTTTCTAATCTAGAGGCTTTATTTTCTTTGTCTGTTTGCTTTGACTAGAACCTCTAGTACAATGTTGATTTTGGGAGGATATAATTCAGTCTTTCACCATTATGTATGATCTTTGCTCCAGGTTTTTCATAGATGTTCTCTGTCAAGTTGAGGAAGTTCTCTTCTATTCATAGTTTTTATCTATTATTCTATTAATATGGCATATTACATGAATTGACTTTTTTATGTTGAAGTGCCTTTGCATACCTGGATACATCCCACTGAATTGTGGTCTATTTTATATGTTAATGGATTGGATTTGCTTTTATTCTGTTGAGGACTTTTGCATTTATATCCATAAGAGATAGTCTTTAGTTTTCTTGTGATGCCTTTGTCTGGTTTTGGTATCAGTGTGATACTCGTGTCATTGAATGAATTGGGAAGTGTGCCCACCTCTTTATTTTTAGACGAGTTTGTGAAGCATTTTTTTGTTTGTTTGTTTTTTGTTTTTGTTTTTTCTTTAAGTAGTTGATGGAATTCACCAGCAAAGCCATACTGGCCTAGCATTTCCTTGTGGGAATGTTTTAGATTACTGTTTCAGTCACTACTTATTGTAGGATTATTTGAGTTTTCTATCTCTCCTTGAATTAGATTTAGTCACATATCCTTCTAGGAATTTATCCATTTCATCTAGATTATCTCATTTATTGGCTATACAAGTATTCATGGTATTCCCTTATATTCCTTGTTATTTTTGTTAGGGCAGTAGTGACATCCTTCCTTTCATTTCTCATCTTAGTAATTTGAACCTTCTCTCTTTTTTTCTTCAG
The DNA here is from genome assembly GCF_036321535.1 of Camelus dromedarius. NCBI lineage: Eukaryota > Metazoa > Chordata > Mammalia > Artiodactyla > Camelidae > Camelus > Camelus dromedarius. The sequence continues at coordinate 278,797 of NW_026989793.1, read as the reverse complement.
TACTAGCTAAAAATTTGTCAATTTTCTTGATCTTTTCAAAGAACCAACTTTTCTTTTTGTTGATTATTCTCTGTTATTCATCTATTCTCTATTCCATTTATTTCTGCCTTTACTATTTTGATTAGAATATTTAATTCATTTACATTAATGTAATTTCTTATCAGGTTGAAGTTACATCTGCTATCTGCTTTCTATATGACTTTTTATTTCCCCAATGCTCTATTACTACACTTTTTTGTACAAAGTAGGCATTTTCAAGTGTGCCATTTTAATTTGTTGTTTATTTTATCTTTTTCTTCTCCTCCTCCTCCTCCTCTTCCTCCTCCTCCTTCTCCTCCATTGCCCTGGAGATTATTATTAACATATTGTTTTAAAGCAATCTAGTTCACATGAATGCCAACTTAATTTCAATAGTACACAAAAACTTTGCTTTGATATCAATCTTTTCCCTCCCCCTCCTCATGCTGTCACTGTCATACAAGTTACACCTTTATGCATTTATAAGTGCATCTACACTGTTTCATAAGTATTGTTTTATGTAGTTGTCTTTTACATCAAATAGAAGAAAACACGTACATGTAATACTGTATTTATACTGTTTTATTTTCTTACTCATGTAGTAGTGCTCTTTATTTTTCAGGTGAGTGTCTTTTCATTTACACCTGCTGGACTATCCTTAGTATTTCTTGTAGGGCAGGCCTGCTAGCAATTGATCCTTTCAGATTTTGTAGGAGTGTGTTAATTTCTTCTTTTTTTTTTTTTTGAAGAATCATTTTGTTGGCTATAAAATACTTGGTGACAGTATTTTCCTTTTATCACTTTGACGATACCATCCCACTGCCTTCTGGTCTCCATGGTTTTTGATGAGAAATCAACTGTCTTACTGAGGAGCCTTTGAATATGTTGAGCCTCTTTTCTCTTTCTGCTGTCAAGATTCTTTGTTCTTCTCTTTTGAAACACTTAGTCTGATGTGCCTATTTTCGATGTCTCTACATTTATACCACGTGGAGTTTGTTGAGCTGCTGGGATGTACAAATTAATGTTTTCATCAAATTTGGGAAGTTTTCAGCCATTATTTCTTTATATACTTTTTCTACCCCTTTTTTTCTCTCCTTCCTTCTGGCGCTCACATTATATGTGTATTGGTATTGTTGATGGTGTCCAACATATCTCTGACACAGTGTTCATTTTTGTTCATTCCTTTTTCTTTCTGTTCCACAGACTGGATAATCTCAGTAGTTTTAAATTAACTGACTTTTTCTTCAACAAGTTCATATCTACAGAGAAATCTCTTATTGAATTTTTCATTTTAGTCATTATATTTGTATCTCTAGAATGTCCAGTTGGTTTTTAATGTAAATTTTATCTATTGATATTCTCTGTACAATTAGATGTTCACATACTTAAATTCTTTAGGCATAGTTTCGGTTAGCTCTTTGATCATATGTGTAATTCCTTATTTATGTCTTTGTCTAGTAAGTCCAGTGTCTGGGTTTCCTCAGGGAGTTTCTATTGACTACTTTCTCCCCTGTGTTATGGCCAAACTTTTCTGTTTCTTTGTACATCTTGTAATTTTCTGTTGAAAACTGGACATTTAAAATATTACAATATGGCAGATCTGAAAGCCAGATTTTCCTCATCTCCAGGGTTTTTCATTGTTTCCATTGTCATTGCTGCTGCAGATATTTATTTAGTTACTTTCCTGAACAAATTCTGTAAAGTCTGTATTCTTTATCATGCATGGCCATGAGATCTGTATGTGTGCAGAAAGCCTAGTTGTCATCACTGTAATAATGATTGGACAGTGAATTCTTTCAATGCCTGGAGCCAATCGTTTGAGCTGTTGCCAGGTGGCTGTGTGCCTGCGTGCTGAGGGATGCCCTCAGCACCGGCAGGCAGTCTGCAGCTATTCTGTAGCCTTTAGTTCTTGCTTATGCAGAACCTCAAGTTCAGCCAGAGTTGAAGGCTTAAGATTTTCTCAGATCTTTCCTTGCCATATGCCACACATGTGTACGCACTTCTACAATTCTCAGAATTTTTTGGAGCTATTTAACCCTACCTCCACCCCCAGAAAGTCTCAATACTCAATTTTGCCTTCTAAGTTTCCTAGTCAGCATCTAATTAGCCTGTACTGGTACCACTGCCTCATGCAGTTGTAAAGTTACTCACTGCTGATTGTTTTCCACAAACATTCTGGGGACAAGCTGTTTGCACAGCATGAGTTTGAGATAGGTGAATTAGTGACAGCTCTCTGGGGGCGGATTTTTTGGGTAACTTCAAATCACTTCTGCCCCTTCCTTGATTGTGAGACTGTTGCTTTTAAAGGCCACCATTTAGGTGAGGATACGGGGATGGGGGTAGTTCAAGTTACGATATGACAAAACTGACTATCTTTATGGAGATTTAGCTGTTATTTTTTCTCAAATAAACATTCCCCTTATTGCTGGAAGCCTTGGTTAAATTTCCAGAGTTCTGCAGAGGTTAATTTTAACAAATTTTGCCATTGTCATTGCTTAACAGAGGAGTAAGTTTTCCAAGATTTTTACTCAGATATTGTAGAAGTGTATCCCATTTGCATTTGTTTTTAACTGAGTTACTTGCAAGAGTAACTAATTCTACAGCTCCAGCCCCATTCACATAAGAGTCCATCTGCATGGCTTCTCCTACAGGGAGAAGTGTGCAACCTGTTGTCCGTTTGTTGTTTTACTTATTAAAGTGTAGGGGTTTTTAAGAATATGCTCATGAATAGCCCTTTGTCATTTTTACACGTTACAAATCTTCCACTAGTCTGTGGCTATTTTTTTCCCTTTCTTTTATTTGTTTTAATGAAGTTCTCAGTTTTAAGGATTTTCAGTATAGCAATATGTGGATGCTGATTACACGGGTGAGGCATTTAACTACTGTCTAAACCTCAGTCTTTGCTCTGAGTCACTGTCTAGAACATCTGAACATATCTACTGAACCCCATATACCAATGGACACTGACAGTCCTAATTAAAAAAATGCTTTTTAAGTAAAGCAAAAAATATTATCTTTGACACTGGAAAAGACAAATTTCAAATTTACTAGCTGATCTTGTTTTCTGTGATCATTAGCTACATCATGTTTATAGAGCCGAGAGGCATATTGAGCTACTGATTTTATTTCATCGGATTTTAGAATGTAGAACACATTTCAGGCCCACGTATAGCACCATATGTGTATCTTTAAGGATATGTACATATGATGATGTCTTTATTATAAGTACCTTATTTTATTTTAAGTACCAACTGCTGTGAACCTCATTAAGGAATCCTTGGAACTGCGGGACTGAAATTTTTCACACCACCACCATCCCGTAGCATCTCTTTTGCACTTAGATGTTGTGTGGCAGAGTATTTTTCTGCTCCCTAGGAATGATCAATGTTGAAGGGGGAAAAAAATCCCTCCTCTAATTAATAAAGTCCAAATCACATATTTATCTGAACAATGGCCACCATTTTAGTCCACACCAATCCATCTACTCATACTGACTCAGAGTCCTTAACACAGACAATCCACAACTGTAGTCAGGGTCCTCAGCCCACGTTGTATCCCCTCCCCATTCTTTGTTGATTCTGACCTACTTTTGTCCAACACGTCCTGCCAGCCTCTTCGCTACTTTACTGCAGTTTTTAATTTTTACCTTTGAGTCCCAGGCTGTGCCTAGTGATTTCCAGAGAAACGCCAGACACCTGGCTCATCAGGAGGGGTGGGGAGGATTTCAGGAAGCTATTACCAAAACTCACTTGCAGATCAGTAAGTGGCTGTTGTGAGCATTCCTTCTAGATCTCTGCCAGGCCCGCTGCATCCACCCCAGCAAAATAACGTAGCTCCTCTACCCACATTTGCCTCCATTCATCTGGGTTTCTGCTTTAAGTGACATTCAGAAGCTGCTGATGGGCATTATATATATATATATATTTTTTTTTTTATTTGAAGTATAGTCAGTTACAATGTGTCAATTTCTGATGTACAGCACAATGTTCCAGTCATTCATATACACATATATATGTATGAATTCCTTTCCATATTATTTTTCATTAAAAGTTATTACAAGATATTAAATATAGTTCCCTGTGCTATACAGAAGAAATTTATTTTTTTTAGCTATTTTTATATATAGTAGTTAATATTTGTAAATCTCAATCTCTGATGGGCATTTTTAAAGCCATATCTGGAACCCTTGCTGCAGAAGAGTCTGAGAAATATATTTTCAACCTCATAGCATTTTGGTTAGGAAGTTGGAATAAAGGCTGAGCTGGCTCACCTAACTTGTCTCCCTTTGTGAGTAAAGAGGTCTGGAGATTCAAGGCCCAATGAAATGTCCCAGCCCTTCAGTAGCAAACTCTTAAAGCAACCAAAATGCTCCCATCTGCCAGAGCATGACTTGTCCTTAGATACTGCTGGCCATAACCACCAACGCTGTCTAATGCATCGTCTTCATCTGGTGCACACTTTCTTTAGATGTCTAATATCCTGATTAAGAGGACAAGCTGGTTTGGATTCCCAAGGTCACAGGCAGCCTTCTGCCTGACTTTGATGTATATATGTTCATTGAAGAGTCCTCTCTCAGATCAGCTAGAGCTGCCCGGTGTGTGGTTTGCCAGAGAATGTGGGTATATTGCTCTCCACCAGAGTCCTACCAGTTGTTTTATTGCAGGAAGAGAGAGAGCAAAAGAGACAGAACAGAAATTTCTTGTCCAGCCTCAAGCACAGTCACCCCTGCCCAGGGCCCTTGCTCTGGGACACGAAGAAATACAGGTCAGCATCGACGTGGCCCTGGTGTACTCCAAAACATGGTGTGATTTTACTGGGCTATCTGTGTCTTTCATGGACCCTGCAAAATTCTCCCCATTTGTGAAATGGGGTACTAAGGAACTCCCACCCATGCCTGTAGCTCCCAGGGTTTCCACCCTTATGGGTTTTGAGGATTTGCTGGCAATTCATTCTTTTACTTCAGGTCATTTCTCAGTTACACGGCAGTCCTGTGACTTCCTCATCAGAACTACTCCTTAAGTTCGGGATTCAGTGAAAGATGCCATTCATGTTCAGGGAGGAGGAGGAAGACAGCACAGATCAGAATTTCTGTTTTGCTTTTTTTGTTTTTGTTGTTTTCATAAGCCGTCTCCAGTTGTCAAATAGACCCTGAGCAAATGAATGACTGTTACACTCCCATTTGAAGGATGAGGAAAATGACACTCAGGGAGAGGAGGCAAATATCCTGAGGTTCCAAAGACAAAAAGGGATGAGCACAGAATAAGATCCCTGCAAATTTCTTGGCTGTCATCAGCCTTTAGGTCAGTGACAGAGTGCCGTGTGTAGTAGTAAAGTTGTAGCGTGCATTTAGAAGGGTGCAGATATTCTTGTTTTAGTTGATACAATCACACTGTTTTGTCTGGGACTCTGAAAAAGAGAAATGGGTTAGAAAATGTTGGTTTCTCATCCTTGGTCCTTCCTCACCCTCATCCGTCTCATGAAATCAGTACTCATTCATTTCATCCCTGCCCACCTGTAGGTGATAAAGCATAGCATGATTTTCATGTCCTGCTTCACTGATTCTTGTGAAATTAGGTGTTTGAAGATAGGAAGTCATGAAAGGAAGCTGCTTTTTTTAAATAAAGTGCAGTAATTTTCTTAGCAGTGTAGAAAATTGAGGATTTTCTTCATTGAAAATCAATAGAGATTTCAAGAATATCTGTATTTCTGATGTGTAGATTAAAATGACAAAATCTAGAGGGATTACAGAAACACAAGGATGATACAAAAAGTATCTTTAAAGAGCTTTCCTAAGACTGGGCTTTTAAAGAGACTGTTAGTTGACAGAGACCCTCTTCTCACCCATAGTCCCTCTCCTTAGGTTGCAAAGGGCCAGCGTTTCCCCTGTGTGCAGTCCTGGTGCTTCAAGTGAGTTGTGGGGTAGGGCGGTGCACATGGTGCTGCCTTCAGTTTGTCCACCCTAAGTAACCTCTAACAGTCAAGGGGCGAGTGTGTTGTAACGGCATGAACCATGCGCCATGCTCTCCGGGGTGGGTGCCCATCTCAGCTCATCCCAGCTCAGGTGATGGCAGAGCAGATAGTGGTGGCAAGAGGTCAGCCATGAGTAGCAGGGAGCACCTGTAGTCAGCTGGGACCCAAGAGGCTAGGAGTTCCAGGTGGAAATCCCAGGACTTCCCACAGCTCATTCATTCAGCTAATACTTCTCCAGCACCTGTGATGTGCTGGTGCTTCCTTTGTGAACAGAACCAAATCCTTGTCCTCCTGAAGTTGATGTTCTAGTGGAAATAAGAAATGATACACACAGGAGCAGATCCTGGTCAGGACACATGAGTGCTGTCTATTTTGGAGTGCACAAGGTGAGATCCTTTGGGAAGGAATGTATGATACAGGAAAATGTGGGGGAGAGGATGGCCATATCCCAGGTTGTATTTGGGTCCCTGGGATGCACCTCACCAAGTGTGGGTCCTTGGTTTGCCCAGCAACGAATTCGAGAGCCACAGTTCAGTAAAAGTAGATTTATTCAGAGAGATATATACACCCTAGACAGAGTGGTCTGTTTCAGAAGGCAACAGAAAGGCCATGAGGCATGGGGGTTGGGTGCTCCAGTTTAAAGTAAAAGTAGATACACACTCCACAGACAGTGTGTGGGCTGTCTATCTCAGCAGAGAGAGCAACCACGAGGTGTGGGATTGTTAGATTTTATGCACTCAGTATCTTCATATGCTAATAAGTGGGAGGAATATTCCAACTGCTTTGGGAAAGGTGTTGGGATTCCCAGAAATTGGGCCACCACTCACCCTTAGACATTTTATGGTCAGCCTTGAACCTGTCCTGGGACCTGTGGGAGTGCCATTTAACATCCTGCTGTATTTCGGTGAGTGTGTATTGAAGCTCAAGATCTACTGGGAGTTGACTTTTCCACCATCTTGGTGCTAAAGGCTGTGCCATTCCTTTATTGGATTTGCCCGGCCCCTTCCTTCCTTTCTCATGAGGGAGCTCTGGACTGATTGCACAATTGCAGAGCAGGGGACACAGTGGAAAGAACTTCATAAGTGGAAGGTGGAAGGCAGTGTTTTCAGTAGAATTCTCAAGTCAATTACAAAGTAACGGTCTTCTTTTTGCTGGGGGTACATGGTGTCACATGAGGGAACTGTGAGCCTTGGATACTGTAGTGAGTGGGTGGCTCACTGTGTATACTGTGTTGCTTCTTAGGTGGCCCGAGGACAGTTGGCTTATAGGTGACCCATTCCCTCAAGCAGGGGTCTCTTTGGGGATTTTCTGCATGTGAGGGTAACATGGGTCACTTGGGGGGCAGGACCAGCCAGTCACAGCTTGGTCCACAGTCACCTAGTGCCCTCAAGGCTTTCACCCCATGGATGCGTCACCTCCCCCTGGATGGGGACAAGGGCACAAGTGGTGGGGCAGCTTCTCAGTGGTGGAGGCATTGCTCTCCAGACCCAACACTCAACAGCGTGGACCCCTGGTGTTGGCCACAGTCTTGGCTAGATGAGGCTGTTCGGTAGCTGAGCTCATGAGACGTGGGTGCCATGCTTCCATTCTCACCAAGAGCTCTAGTTTCGAAGGTTCTCGTCAGACAGCCACAAATACTCCATAGCCCATAAACAAAGAACAGTCTCCTTCAATCGGGGAAGGGCACACAGAAGGAGAACGGATGATCCCGAGAACAGGAGAGGACAAATCCGTCCTGCCATCAGGGATCTGACAGACGAGCCAGCTCAGTTCCTCTTACTAGTTGTTTACTTGGAGGATCTGGGGTATTTGGGTGACCTGCAAGTGTCAGGAAATAGTACACGAGGGCTTTGTAGATTTTCTGGTCCGGTGTTTACTCACCCCATTGTAGCTGTCGTGTAAGGAAACAAAACTTGTTGGACAACAGGCCATGGCCTCTGCTCCCTGGTGGAGCCAGGAGATTACAATATTAAGTACGACTGCGGGGGCATCATTTCTATGTTGAGAGGCCAGATGGCCTTACATAACTCTCATGCTGGATGTCTAAGTTGCAGAGGGAAACTGGATTCCATCCAGCTCTCCAGCCAAGGAGGATACCAGAAATGGCCTCCGCCACCAACTGTGAGCTCTTTGCCTCCACTGACAGCAGCATCTATAGCAAAAAGCTGGGCTGCCACCTGCGTTTCCGTGTAAACATCCGAGTACCCACAGCAATGGCCTCGTGAGGGTTGGTGTGCCCAAGGAAGCGGTGTGTGAGATGGAGGGAGCAGTGCCGGGGTCAGACACCGGGCGGGCAGGCAGGCAGTGACGACATCTGTGCAGCGCAGGGCCCATGGAACTGAGCCAAAGGGAGGCGGGTTTTGGAGCAGGGAACCTGGGCAGTGCCGTGTTATTCGTAAGAAGATCCTGGGCTCTGGATCCACGAAGTCATTGGCTTGATTCCAGACACTAACCTTCATCTTGGGCAAATGTTTGAAGCTTTCTGTGACTCTGTTTCTTGGTGTCCCAAATGGGGGCAATAGTAGCAATTACCTCTGAGAGTCAGGAGTGCCTTTATAGTTGTCATTTCATTACGCTCACAGCAGCCCACGAGCACGGTTCTAGGTCCCCCAGTTTACACGTGGCAGACCGGTAACCTTTTAATCAGTAATCACGCAGCTAAGAATGGTCAGAACGAGCATTTGAATTTGATCCCTTTGTCCAGATTATTTCTATTCTCACCCAGTATTACTGGAAAAGTAGTAAACTCAGAAGAAACACTGCTGGGAAGTGGGTGCTTGAAACATGTTTGTCATTGGGGAGTGTTGAGTTCACGTTCCTCACAGCCCATCCGAGGCTCCCTGCATCTCCGGCTGCCCTTGCTGGGGTCTGCAGGGCTCTGGGAAGCTTCTCCTTGATCTCTACCCCAAGGCTCTCTGCTCTCTACAGGTTGATTCTCAACCCTGACTGCTCAGTAGAGCTAATGTCTAAAAACAAAAAAATGATGGGGAGGGTATGGCTCAGTGGCTGAGCACTTGCTTAGCATGCAAGAGGTCCTGGGTTCAATTCCAAGTACCTCCATTAAAATAAATAAATCTAACTACCCCCCCAAAAAAGGAAAGTATTTAAAAAACAATAAACAGTACAAAGGCCCCACACCAGGCTGGGGCGCACTATGTTTTAAAGGCTCCCAGATGCTTCCCATGTGCAGGACGGTGAGAGCTACCCCTCTACATCTCTTCTCGTGAGCTTGTCCACTCACAACCATTAGCCTCTTGAAGCAGGAAAACTACTTGGCTCAGCCTAGAACTTTCTCCCGATTTCTAGACTTTTATTTGCCTATTGGACATCTCTCCTGGAGCCCACAGGCACCCAGCCAGAACTGAATCAGTTGTCTCCTCTCACGACTTGCTCCTCTTCCTGCCCTTCTTGTTTTAGGAAATGGCACTATAATTTAGGACACTGCCAAAGCCAGAAAGCTGGCCGGCATCTTTGACCTCTTCCTGCCCTTCCATCACATCTGTGGCCAATCCGTCCACCTGCTGAAATGTTTTCTTCTCTCTCCTCCTAGCGGGGCCTCAGCAGGCCTTCACATGAACCTGCCAATAGGTCTCCCTGCCTCTATCTTTTTTCTTTCTAGATCACTTTGCATGTCTCCTTTACCTTGGAGGCACACAGAGTCCTGTGTGATGTGCACCTGTGATCTCTCCACCTGGTTGCCTCACCTGCCTCCCACACCCTGTTCTCACTTCTAGAATATTTGCAGTTCCTGGAAGTGACCTGGCTCTCTTTGGCCTCCCTCCTTTGCATGTGCAGCTCCCCAGGGAGAAATGGCCTTAACATTATAACTTCACCTGATCACTTCTAGGGCATCTCAGAACTCAACACAGTGGTTTCCTCCTCTGGGAGAGCGTTGGCTACAGTTCTGGCTCTCTGCCCCGAGCACCCACTGCTGACTGTTATCCAAGCCGTCTTAACAAGCCTCCTCAGCCATCATTTCATGATGAGTCCTGTGCACCTAGGAGCTCCCGGAAGCAGGGACTGTGTCTTTTTTCTCTTTATTCTCAGAGCATGGTAGAGACTCAGGTATAATGGTGGAGGGAACAGTGGTTATTCTGGAATTTCTCTAGAGTTAGGGCCTAGGGGTAACAGTCTGGTTGGAAGAAGGGCTTAGGGGATTTACCCTGAAGCCACATTTTTCAATAAACATTTCATGTTGTTTTTGTCTACTATTTGAAGTTACGAGTCTTAAAACAGATTGACGATTTCTAAAAATTACTTTACCGAAGATTGAGGAAAATGGCAGTTTTCCATATTTAAGAATATTATTTTAATTTTGTGTGACTGGGGTGGTGGAAAATAGAAATGCAAGGGTTACTAAAGCATTGTTATCCCCTTCCCCACCCTCAGGTCCTTTGGACAGAAGAGACAGGGATGTGAGGAGAAGGCTTGGAGGGTGGACCGTGCACTGCTTTTAAATTGTGACAGTTAATTTTACTTTTTTTTAATTTTCTTTTTTAATGGAGGTACTGGGGTTGAACCCAGGACCTTGTACATGCTTAGCACGTGCTCTACCACTGAGCTATACCCATCCCTCTGATATTTGTGTTTTTAGTGGGCATAATGTGCTGGTAGCAGGTACTTTAGCATCAGACACAGTCACCTGCGTCTGACCATCACGTTAATAACTTTTTCTTGAGCTAGAGAGCTAGTCTGTTTCCAAAAGTTCAATAAATAATCTACATTTTCTTTTTTCTTAAAAAAAGGCATTAACTCATGTTTCTCTTTAGTATCGCCTATAAATAAATGTGATTTTATTAACCGTTTACCAAAGTGTTAACGGAAATAAATATTAAGTACTGGTTTCTGAAGCATCAGTCATCACTGAAGATCCACATTCTGCTGTTCTCTCTCTCTGTTAGTCACCTTACTTCTGGAGTTCTGGAAGCGGCGCCAGGCAGAACTTGAGTAAAAATGGGACACGTTTGAACAGGAAGAACAAGTCCAGCCAGAATAGGAGGCGCGGTGTCCCCACGTGGAGACAGATGAGATTACCCAGGAAAAGCGGGCGCTGTTTAGATGCACTTTAGTCTGTTTACTTCTGGGCTTGTCAGCCTTGGCTGCATGTTGGAATCACCAGGGTACCTTAAAAAATGTTGGTGCCTGGATTCCATCACTGCTAACTCGGATGGTACTTAGTGGCCTTTGGTGCATTCTGGCATAGGGAAGTTTTTAAAGCTCCTCTGGTTATTCTAATGTGCAGCCAAGTTGAAGGAGCACTGACTGGAATGGTGTACACAGAAGAGAAGTGTGGTCCTTCATTCATAGTAACAGTAAAAAGGGGGAAAAGAAAAAGTCTTGTATAAGTGTATAAGAAAAGAGGCATTGACTTTTATCCTTTCATAACACCAATAAATAAATGCAAAATATAAATTAGCTGCTATGACATAGATGTAGGAGGAAAGACACATTGGTTTTTATAGTTGACTCCCATTTTTTCACATGTGCCTTCATTATTGCCGCCTCCTTTTCATCGTAGACTAGGTGCCCATTTGTCTTTAACTAAGTCCCGGTCACTGCTCCCACTTCCGGTTGGGATGTGCACAAAGCAGCATGACTCTCATCCTAAAGTCAGAGAAAGGTTAGGAGAAGCAGGGAAACATTTGTTGAGATGCCATCAGTGTTTGAGCAGTGTTTGAGCTAGGCATTTTATATAATTGGAAATGTAAATTTATTGCTGCCACTCCTGCTGCAAAATTAAAAAATAATAATATATATCTTTGTATCAACGTTCCAGAGCTATGAAAAGATGATTTTTTGAGTCATCTGTATTATTGCTTCTTTCCATCAGCTGAGATAATTTAGAGCTGATGGTACTTGCAGTCAGCAGCAGCAGGACAGTATGTTGTGAACATGAATAACTCTTGGAAAGAAAATGCTTTTACTAGGAGCATCTGAAAACGTCTCCAACTATAGATTTAATAAATTGAATCACAGATCTACAGAATGTTGGCACTGAAAAGTTCTGGAGGGAGCAGGTAAAACTCCTCTTTTTATAAATGGAAAAAAATGAGGTTCAGCTACCAATAGAAAGTGACATTTGTCTTTTACAATGTAATAAGCTTCTAATAATCCCCATTATGAATATTTCCCATTGTTTACAACTGAAGATGGGGGTCAAAGCATATGTTGGTAAAAGACTGTACATTCAGAGTTGAAAGCTGAAACTTAGACAAAATTAGATGTTCATAATGCTTTTGAGTCCTGAAAAACAAAAACGTATCATATTGGCAGCATACAAAAAATACTGAAGAAAAGTTTTTTGGTCATTTAAACTGCCAATTTTAAATTTAAAATTGCCAGCTAATAAGTTTAAATTTTCATTAGAACATGCTTGTTGAAAAATTGAAGATGAAAACTCATTTCACTTTATCGTACTTCCTTTTTTAAAAAATTGCCTAATATTTTTTTGTTTAGTTTTTTAATTGAAGCATTTTACTTTACTTGCGAAAGTATGCTCCATTGTTTAGAGAGGCCAGCGTTGTGGTAGTGAGAGCTTGGGAATGAAGTTGCCTAAATTCATATTTGAACACAGCAGCTTGCTTCCTGAGTGATCTTGGACAACTTAACTTCTCTGTGCCATAGTTTCCTATAAAATAAGAATAAGAGGGTTGCTTCTTCATGACTGTGGCAATGACGGGTCGAAGTAATGTACAGAATCTACTTGGAAGACTTCCTGGCACAGAGGAAGGGCCATGTACTTAGGGACAGCTATTATTATACTATATCTGTTTTTATAATCCAGGTAAACCTTGATTCTTACTGATTTCATCTCTTAAAAATATTCGAAATATAAACTCTATAATGTAAACACTAAAACTTCATAGTTGTAGCTAATTAACACATAAAGCTCAACCAAGAAACACACAGTGGAGACCAGTTAGCTGCCGACACCTGTGAAACATTCTGTCCTGCACGGACTCTATGCTGTCACTACCGTCACTTCTGAAATCTAAGGCAAGCTCAGGCCTCGTCAGGTACCCAGACCCCCAAGCTCAGACCATGGCAGGGAAATAGTTTACTGTTCACATATGCATTTTCAAAAAATAGTATTAAAATGAACACTGTACGTATTTTGTTGTTTGTTTGACATCGTTAACGGAAAAGAAAAGAACAAAAAAAAGGAAAAAACCAATGCAATTACAAATAATGAGGCTATGTCTGAAAATTATTTTTTTTAAATTATGTTTAGGATTTATTGACCAATTAGGAGAAAAGTCATTTCATTGGTGTAATCCCTTGATTGACTTAACTTGCTTTTTTAATTAGGAAGAAGAGAGTTTTCCATTTACCACCTGGGGAAAGTTTATACATATAACCCTTTGTGCAAGTGCTCTTTTTCTGGGTAAGAACCTGCCACAGACTTTTTAAAATCTAATGTGAAATCCTGAGAAAACTGAAAATCAAGCTGGGAACTATGAAGTCTCATAGAGAAAACTTTTTCCAGAGAACATCTGAGCCAATGCAGGGCGCCACTCTGGAGGTTCCACAGTCTCTTCTGCTCACAGTGCTTCCCCCTATTCTTTTCACCTCATTTGTTCAAATCAGATCAGTGGTTTAGGATTCTCCAGGGTCTGATTAAGAGACCAGATGGAGGCATTAAGATTTCTAAAATTTTCCAAGAGTAACAACCAAGGTAAAATGTCTAAGAATAACCTAAGAAAAGGATAGTAGGAACTATCAAAAAATAAAAGTAAAAACTACTGAAAGATATAAAAGATGCTTTAATCACATGATTCTAGATTAAAAGATCATATCTCCAAAATATCAGAAGTTATAAAATTGATTTGGGGTTTATTGTGAATAAAATCATATTAGTAATATAATAATTAATAAGATAATGAGACTTTTAGTAGTTCAAGAATAGCCAGATTAGAAAATAGGACAGGAAGTCCAGATATGGGCTCTGATATCAATAATAATTTAATATAAGAGATGGAAGGCATTACAAATCAGGGAGATAAATAAAGGTTATTCAGTGAATGGAACACTCGTTAGCTACTTGGGGGGAAAAGAAAAGATTGAAATCATACAGTGAACCATATATTGTGATAAATTCCAGAAACATTTAAAAAGTAACACAATTAGAAAAAAACTAGAAATAAATATGGATGTTTACACAAACTCTAGATGAACAGTAAGTTTCTGAGGAAAGTATACAAAGATTTCCATGCATCAGAAGCATCCTAATTTTAAACAAAACACCAGAGGATGTTATTTGTTTACAAATCCAACAAGGGGCTAATTCCTTCAATACATAGAGAGTTCAGATCACTTCAAAGGTAACATCAAAAAATCTCAGGAGCATAGAAGGCAGAGAAAAGGAACACACATTCACAAAGAAAAATAGATGTCACACTCCAATGGTAATTCACTCAGTTCACATCAAAATGAAGTAGTTTTCCACCTCTCAAGTGACACAGCTCTGTTTATGAGGATGAAATGCCAGTGATCACCAATCCCTTGCCTAGGTTACTGGATATTTTTTGTGAAGTATGGTTGATTTACAATGCTGTGTTAATTTCTAGTGTACTCCTCAAGCTTTCTTAGAAAGCAGTCTGGCAGTTGATATCAAGAGTCAAAAATATTCCTATGTTTTAATCAACTAATTTAGCTTTGAAAAACTTTTAATCAGGAAGTATTTCAAAATGGCAGGGAAAAGTCAGTACGGATGAAAGTCACATATTTTTATATGTATATATATATATATATATATATATAAAATCTCAGCCAAAATATTCTTCCAAACGTTCACAAAGTAGAATAGTTTGCAGCCATGAAAAAGTGTGTCCATGAAAATATTTTATGACATGTCAATGTGTTACACTTACGATAGGCTTGAGAATAAAATTAATATATAAAATGATTTGTAATATACAAACAATGTACCCTTCTGAAGGAATTATGTCTATAGGTAGAAGCATTTTCCTTATTTTATTTTTTATTCATTTTCAGAGTTGGAGTCCTTTCATTGTAGGTGACAAAATCAATTTCCAATGTGTTTAAACAACACCCAAAATTGGGGATGCATGGGATTTATTGGTTCCTGTAAATGAAAACCTCAGATCTGAGGTCTGGATTCAGTCAAGGAGAGATACTCTAGCCCAGATGATGTCAAGGGCTGGTCTTGTCCTGTCTTCATTCTGTGTCCAATGATGTCTCAGCATGCTGCTTCTAGGCACTCAGCATCCCAGATCATCCATCCAAACCAAGAGAGGTCTCTTTGGCAGCTTCCTCTCTTGATAGAGGAAGCTTATCATTCACATGGGCACAAGCACGTATCTCCTCACATAATAGTGGCTCTTACTGGGTTATTTGCCAATTCTCCAATCATGTGTGAGGCCAATACAATGAGGGGTATTATTTGTCTTAAACCAACTGAGATCTACCTCTGGTGCTTCAGAAAGAGTTGGTTAATCGAGCTTAAATCACAGGACTAAAAACAAAAGGGAGGTTATTTATCCTAAAGCAAATTCTGGGCCCTCTTCTAAGACTGGGGACAGATCCAGGACAACAGTTCTGTCCAGTACTGAGTACTTTCAAATTATCTTTAATGAGCAAATGTTAAAATTATGATCAGAAAAGATGATAAATAAGAAGAAACTTGAGGAAGGAGAATGGAAAGCTTTCCTGTTTCATAAGAAATATTGAACCCATTAAGTGCTTGGAAGAAAAATGGA
Source organism: Camelus dromedarius (assembly GCF_036321535.1). Taxonomy (NCBI): domain Eukaryota; kingdom Metazoa; phylum Chordata; class Mammalia; order Artiodactyla; family Camelidae; genus Camelus; species Camelus dromedarius. Next base: position 263,090 of record NW_026989793.1, on the reverse strand, counting down.
AATGTGTCAAGTTTGTAAAAGTTCTGAAATGAATTACAATTAATTTCACAGACCATGTAGTAGACAGTGCTCTACAGTTAGTGTGTCTTTGGGCTCTTTGAGTATTTCAGTTCTTTCACTTAATAGTTGCTTCATTTGGGGCAAATTGCATCATCTCCATGTGGCTCTATTTCCTCATCTGTAAAAGAGATATAATATTACCTTCCCAACAGGGTGATTGTGAGGATTTAGAAAAATAGATGTGTGCTGAAGCAATAGTAAGCATTTAAAGAATCTTAACTATTAAGTTTACTTAATACATAATTAAAAATTATTATGCAGACTTTTTAAAAATGCATAGTATTTAAATAGCCTATATGTGCTGTACAAGAGAGGAAGGCTTAATATACCTTGTATAATACATTTTTCACAGCCTTAACTAATTTTCACATTTAATCACACACACACCAAAAAGTTATTCCTTTCACAATCATGAAGACTTACTGTGAAGAAAAGGATGATGAAAGAGAGTAGAGGAGAAAATAAAATGCTTTCTCTACAAAGTGATGGCTTAAAAACTAAGAAAAACACCTTTTTAAGACTTTGGTCACCATATTCATAGCTAATACTTAGGTATAGTTTTTCACATGCCTGTGGTTAATGTTCTAATTGTTTTCACAATTAGTAAATCATTGACTCATCACAATAGTCCTATAAATTGCTATTATTATCCCCCCATTATATGGGTGAGGAGATTGAAGCCCCTAGAAGTTAAGAAATTTGCACAAGGCCCCACAGGTAGCATCGGAGCTGGGATCCAGATGCAGGAGTGTGGCTCCAGGAGGGGCTTGTAAACACTCCATCTGCTCTCCCCTGCAGGTGCAAGCCAGCCTCCCGCTGTTACTGTAAATAACATGATGTGGTTCACCTAGTCTTGAAATTCACATTCTTTGTAGCTTTCTCTCTGGGGCAGCCATCAGGAGCAGCCAGGGACCCTGAGTACATGCTTCTGGACTATGACCAAGAAGGTAGATGGAAGGAAAACAGTTTAAAAATGGGACCTTTTATGTGCATTCTTCAGTGGGCAGAAAAATACCTGCCTAGTGAGGAACTGAAGCCTTACCAGCCACGTGCAAATTATGCTTCAGACACTCCCGTTGCCCTTGAGTCCACACAGTCAGAACTACAATGGATCAGGGACATGAATCTTGTGCAAATGCAGGGAGTAGGAGTACCTGCCATTTTAAGATCTCAAGGAGTATGAAAAGCATGTGAAGCTTTCATCAGCAGAGACCTGCTGTCACTTCCACTATTTCCCTCAGGGCATGTCCACAGCTTCACTTGTCCTATTAAGAATGAAGATGACAGCTAGCACCTGCTGACCCCTGAATCAGTGATAGGTTCTCCCTTGAAAGGAAGCATATCCCCTTCATGGGTTACAACTAGTTCATAACCTAAATAATTCTATAGATGTAGAAGGGATACTTTCATTGGTTCTGCTATCACAGACTTGTCTCCAAAAGAACATGCCACCAGTTACTGCATTTTCAGCCATTTAAAGATATACTTAACAGGCTTCCTTTAGTGCAGTTTTAGGTTTACAGAAAAATTCACAGAAAGTGGAGTTCCCATATATTCCTTATGCCCTGCACACAGCTGCTCCTGCTGTCAGCATGTTACATTAGTGGATGCACTCATTCTTTTTGACATCCTTCATTCCTCCTCCCCTAAATTTTAACATGCCGTATATTCACGTCTCTTGTGGCATTTACATGCGATTTACATCACTTCTCAGGTTTATGTGAGGTTTACAGCACGTGCATGTTGTCTGTTTAAGCGTAGATTGGGGGCAAGTTTTCTGTGTAAAAATATGATCATTAGTGAGCCTTATGCTGCTGGGCTTTTGGGTTGTCAGGTCCTGTTGACCATTGCTTCAGTTATTGGGATCATTGTCTACGGACTTTCAGTGTTCATTGTATTTTCAGCAGAACTTCCCAAGAACCTGAATGGAAGAGACCCAATCCAGAAGTACTTGACTGCAGGTGGGCCACGCCCATCACTGCTTCCCTCATCAGTTTTAACATCATCGTGACCCTGAACGCCATATATGAGAAAGTGGCAATCAAGATGACTGAGTCTGTTAAGCTCCTTCTGCAGCTGAGGTCATTTCTACACCAGTTTTAGAACCAGGTCAAAACAGAGACTTTATCTTTTAGGCACTTCAATTCCAGTACATTACAGTCTTTAGAAAACTTCAAGTGTAAACGTATTTTCTCTAGCTTTTATGAGAAGTGAATTAGCTGCAGCTATGCATTAGTAAAAGGGACAAAGAAAGCTTTAGAATGTCCAAGCTCTGTGTAAATATGTCAGTGCTTAATAATAATTTCAATTACATTAGATCATGTACCCTATTGTTGAAAGTAAATAGTCTCTCTATTGCAAATAAGTGGAAGATGGTCGTGGTTCCAGTGGCAGATTTGCTTGTGAGTTACGGAGAGGACAAGTAATCACACTGTCATGTGTCCTCCCCCCATGCTGTTCCTGTTAGTGTAGCTCCATTCTCATCAGCTGTGGCTTCTATAACAAATGTTTCTTCTCTCTGGCTTGTATCCCAGCCAGCGGCTTAGGGGCCCTAGTTAACTGCTTCCCACACACTGCATGTGCCTGGGTCGTTCTCCCAGTTGTCTGCTCAGTGGTCATCTTCTGAAAACACTAAGACCAATTCAAATTTTGAACTAGGAGGATGTTTTATGTTCCCCAAATGCTTCTAGCAAGTTGCCCCGTGTTTTGTTTGTTTTCTTCAATAGTCCTACCTTCCTGCCGTTCAGGGAGACAAGAGAATTTCTCTTAGCAGGATGTTTAGAAGTAGCTTTCTTTCAACTTACACCTGACAGAGGACAGTTCTTGCCCATTGGATACTGTTGTGCTTATAAATTTTAAGGAACGGGTGATTTTGTTTTTTTTTTTTTGCCTTGTGTGATATTGCATTCATAGTGGGAGAAACTCTTACAACAGTGTGTACAGTTGGAATTAACATAGTAGCTATTTTAAGGAATTCAAAACAGCTTATATGAAAAAAGTGTGAATTGTGTATATATATATATACATATTTAGCTTGTTAACTCATGTGTCCGTGGCTTTGATTATGGTCTCAAAGCTGTTCACAGTTTTACAGACTTAACTTTTCTTTATTCTAGCTGCAGAGATCCCAAGGACCAGACTGACTGTGGGAACAACCTAGCCATGAAGGTGTTCTTCTTCCAGTTTGTCAAATACTACTCCTCGTGTTTCTACATCACATTCTTTAAGGGCAGATTTGTGACTTATCCTGGAGATCTGGTGTATTGGCTGTGAAAATACAGAAATGAAGACGTGTGAATACAGCTTTGTGTTCTGACAGTCTAACCTGTTTCATGTTTTCTCTTAGTTGCCCAATGAAGAGTGTCTTTACTCTCTGTTCCTTAGATTTTTTTAGGCATAAAATAATGACTTTATTTCATGTTAGAGCTATCTAAAATTTAAATGAGATTTTCTTTCTAATATTCCAGTGTGACCCAGGTGGCTGTCTCCTTGAACTGATGATGCAGCTGACAATAATCATGGGAGGACAGTCCATCTGGAATAACATACAGAGGTGTTACTTCCGTGAGTACTAAGTCATGTGATCTTGGGGTGAGAACGGCCCACCCATCCAAGTAATTTTCCTGCATGAACATCTCTAAAACAGGGGAGACTCTCTGCTTATTAAAGCTCTCCAGATAAGATGATCCAGCCAACAGTGTAAACATACCTCCTGTTTAATAATTATGTTTAAATTCCTTCCTTTTTATGTTTAAATTAAATCCTCAAGTGCTATAGTTTCTGCTTATTAGCCCATCACTGGGGACTGACTGATCAGAGCCCGTTGAGAGATGGCCCTTTTTGGGGCCATGAACTAAGTTTTCCCACAACTTCCCGCAACTTTCTCCTCCTTTTATACATGCATTTAAAAATCCATAACAGGAATTTGTTGAGTGCCTAGTATGTGTTAGTCACTGTATTAAATGTTGTACATATATGTGTGTGTGTGTGTACAATTTAATCACCCAAAAAATCCTTATTCTTATCTTCCTTTTCAAATGAAGATCCTGTGGCTTAAAGAGGGTAAATGATTTGCCCAAGTTCTCATTGCCAATAAGAGACCACTGTGGGACTCAGATGTAAGACCCTATCTCATGGAATTCATGTTCTTCTAAGAACAGAGACTCTCTTGGTGTCCTAAGGCACAGGGCTACATAATGTTTTAAGAGACACTTGTCTAAAATAATAACTACAGAGGTTTTGACTTATGTTCTCTTCCTAAAAATGAGAAAAGCAGATGTTAGCAAAGGTCACACTGTCCTTTGGATTTTCACATAAGCCCTATCCCATATCAAAGTGGACATTCCAGTGTTATCTGCAATTTCTGAACATTTCAAGGAGCTAAGTGTATTCACTTTCTGTTGTAACAAGTATCCCCAAATGACATGGTAGTAGGAAGAAAAAAGAAATAGTCTCCACTAAATAACACAAATTTAACCTTGTAGGGTTCTTGAACGCAGGAGCCTGCTGAAGTCAAAATATTGGCACGGCTGTTTCTGAAGGCCTCAGGGGAAACTGTATCTTTGACTTTTCTGGCTTCCAGAGGCCACCTACGTCTCTTGGCCTGTGACCTCTTTTCCTTCTCTCAAGGTCAGCATGGTTGTTTGCCTCTGACTCTGATCCTGTGGTCAAATCTCCTCTCCTCTCTCCCCTCTTCTGTCTCCCTCTTCCTACTTTAATGACCCTGGTGATTACAATGGGCTCACCCCTATAATCAAGCTCGTCTCTCTTAGAGAAGGCTGGTTAGCAACGTTAACCGCATCTGAAATCATAGACCCCCTTTGCAAGGGAAACTGACCTCTTCCTATTTTCTGGTGATAAGGACATAGACATATTGGGGGGGAACATTTTTCTGCCCACCACACTAAGCTTTTTAAGATAATTTCTGGCTTTGAGTTTCTGTCCTCATGAAACTGTTGATCTCTCTTCTGTCTTGCCTTCCACAAAATCATTCTGCTCCTGGCCAACATAACTGCATTGCTCTCCACTCTCTGTGGTGTCCCCCAAAACCAATTACACAAGCAATTCTTACTGTTGTTTGGAGCATGGAGGAGAAACTCAAACAACTTGAATTTTGAAATAAAAACCTCCATCATTTTAAAATCTTCCATGCCACTATAAAAAAAATTATTTTTTAACTTCATTTTTTAATTTTTAAACTATTTTAAACTTTGTAACTTTTTTTAAACTTTACTTTTTTTCTTATCATCCTTCATTGTAAGCTCTAGAAAACTGCTATTCTGCCCACCGCATCCAAGTTCCCTTTCACTGTTTCTCCTCCCTTCCCTAACTTTCCTTCACTCTCCCTTATTACCAATTTTCTGTCCATTCTCTTTATAGGGCAGTTAAATTATTTTTTCTTTCCTTCTTTCTGTTTTTGCAGAGTGAACACATTTGTGTGTCAGTGTGTCCTTCCACATTTCTTCACAAGGTCTTCATCTTTCAGCTTCAGGATGGATTACTGTGGTCTGTCTCTAAACAAAGGCATTTCCCTTGTCCCCCACCTCACCATGCCCCTCAAAAAAAAGATTCTGATCTTTGCTGTGAAATGAATCTTTTTTTTCCCTACTGTGCAGTAGACAACTCTTACCCTGAGCTCACAGTCAGATTTCTCCAGAGGAGTAAAAGTAGCTCATGTGCAAATAATACTACTTTTCTCTGTGAAAAGAAATAGATCAGATAGAGGAAATACTTAACTCAGATTACTCAAAAGCATTTCCTGAAGGAAATAGGTTAATTATTTAACACTAAATTTTGTTGAATCTGGTTATCAGTGAGCTATTTTTACCAATCAAGAAGGATATATTTCCTAAATTGGTACTGAGCAATTCATGTGAAATGAAACTTGCTCACATTAACTAGTTTAAAGTAAAGGATGCATTATAGTATCTGTGGTCTGTTTATACCTTCGCTTAAGTAAGCACATTGTTGTAGGTTCCAGTGAGCTGAACTTTGCCTACATGTATTTCTACTCTGGGCTAAAATATTTAGGGAAAATATTTTGAATTATGTTTCCCTTTTTTGAATACCAGAAATTCTGAATGGTAGCCAAGTTTGAGGGTGGCTTGTGTTTTCCTCACTGCCTCTTCTCTTTGTATAAGGTGCCAGTTTCCTTCTTAATTTTTCATATAAAATCCAAACATACTAAAGATCTATCAATTTCTCTTGCTGCCCCAAAACTATACCCATCCTCAAAAATACATAGGAAGGGAAAAGAAAACTTATCAAAGTTAGTGACTATTTTCATGCTATTTAAATATGTCTAAAGGAACATAATGAAATGAATTTTACCATATCTCACCTGCCTCCACCCCCCAATCCCATGTGGGTTTGTTGAGTAGGATTCTGGGAGCAAATGAAGAAGGACAGTGATGCCGTGATCCAGGCTCTCTCTGGGGTCTCCCCAGCACTTGGATCGGCACTTGGTATAAAGTAGGTCTCAGTCCGAGCCAGCTGAGTGAGTGAGTGACTCACAGGCATCGAATGAGTAACATCAGTGAATTAACAGCATTCTTTGTAGGACTCAGAGAATAAGCTGAATGCCCTATGGCCTTCCCAGCCTCACGTACTATTTTGATGTTGGGGTCATTTCTGGGAATGTTATTCTGTACTTGACAAAAGTCTAGTACAATTCCAGAGTTAAGTAACTTGCCCTAGGGAAATTTTATGATAAAATATTAAGAAAAATGGTTAAATGCCCAACATGACATAGCACTGTCCTTTGGTGTTTAGATAATGTATGGCTGTAATTTTCTTACTTTATATGCTTTCTACATTTTCCACCGTGTGTACGCACTACTATATAGTAAGACAATGCAAATATTTAAAAGAGAAAATCTCTCTTCTCCAGATATGATTTGGTTAGAGGATGAGTCAGATAGATATATTAAGAGAATCTTAAATACATGTGTCCATAATTCACTCTTTAAATCCAGGAACAGGAAACTCAGGAATGAAATAGATTAAGAGAATCAAAGATACTTGTATTCAAGATTAGCAAGTAGGAGTGTCCTCAAAAGAAAAGGTGATTATCTATAATTCAGGGATTAAATGTGATAATGAACGTACAAAGACAACATGAAGTAGAAAATGCCACGTGGGAAGCACTGAGTAAAGGGCAATTTACCATGATTATGCCAATATGTGTGGTCAATTCCCAAGCAAATTATTGTGTAACCCCTGCTAGAGGGAGAAAGCTTCCAGCCTTGGCTGGAGAGTGGGGAGGATCCAGTGTCTGTATTTTTTAAAATGTCTACAGGTGTTTCTCATGTGCAAATTGGTATCCCTGCATGAGAACCATAAACCAACAGAAAACCCAAAAGACCGAGGACAATGATGGGTTGCCGACAGCCCAAGCTTTTCTGCCACAGAAGAGTGGTTCCAGTCAGGAAGACTGAGCAAGAGGCTCAGAGTCTTAGCTAAGGACAAGCAAGTCGGGACTTCTAATACGACCTAATGTCATCGACGGGGGAGGGCAGTTCAGCACAAGAAGGGAGCACCAGGTGAGTTAACATGGAAGTTACACCCTGGATCCAAACCGTGATGGATTTGGGTCCCGGAGGGTTAAAGCCCTGCTTCCGTTGGGCATGGACCGCATTCCACAAGAGGCTGAGACAGGAATTATGAGGCAGAGAAAAATTCCCCCAGGGGACTCCCGAGTCTGGGTGCCTGGAAGGGTGATGGACGAGCGCGGTCCCAGCTCCACCCGCACCGCAGGGCTCCGAGTGGCTGTGGAGCTGTGCGCTCCCGGCCGGACCTCAGACCTGACTGCAGTGCTCCGGGCTGCGGCCTAGGGAGCGGCGTCAGGAGCAGGCTGTCCCCGTCATTCTCGTAGGTGCTGCAGTGACCCCCACCCCGGTGGCCACGGCGTTCCCAAGCCAAGGGTCTAAGTGACTTCAACCTTATTTACAGGTGACCACAGCTGGTTAGCCTGTGCTGCTCAAAAAGTAGATCCCATATGGGGTTTTGATGTGTTAGGGGGTTTGCTAATACCTGGCCTGCTTTGAATCGTTTCATCTTGACAGCAGCCTGGGCAGTCGAAGTTTCACCTCCCAATTTTATTTCAACATTTTTTGTTGAAAGTATAGTTGGTGTACAATATTGTGTTAATTCTTGGTATACAGCATAGTGATTCACATATACATACATATATATATATACATATATATTCCTTGTCATATACTTTTCCACTATAGGCTATTAAAAGTTATTGAATGTAGTTCCCTGTGCTATACAGTAGGATATTGTTGTTTGAAACAAAAATTACTAAACAAAGTAACAAAGGAAGCAGACTAAACCTATCCATGTATACGGCACAGTTGAGTTTATCTCAGGATTTAAATGTGGTTTTGAGCTCCAGGATCTCTTTATCAACTTATCATATGTAAAGTGCCTGTGGAACACTTCTCAGAAAAATGTTTAAAAATCATAAGATTTAGAGAATAAAGAAGGAAGATAATTATACTGAAAAGCAGGTATCAAAATATAGAAATGGGCATTTTGTGATACAGTAATATCTGAATTATTGGAAGGACGTGTTGAATAAGAGGATCCAGTGGTGGGTCTACTGACCGCAACATTCTGCCACAGCAGTGAGTGTAAATCAACTTCTGAGATCTGCAACAATTGCATTTTGAATGTAAATAAATTTAAATAACAAATAAGCCATGAAGTGTGGATTCAGATTCAGGGGTATCTCGAGTCCATATCCCCACCACTTCACAGAGCTCCCTGCTCTTCCCCTAATGTCATTGAAAGAATTGGGGAAAGTTTGTGAAGCGAAGGGCATGTTCCATTGCAAAGAAATCTCGTAGCAACCCTGGGAGCATGGCCAGGGAAAGGTTAACGCTGAGATCAGAGGCAGTGGGAAACCTAGCAGGGGAAGCTCTTTACAAGTCACATCATATACTCTGTGTGTGTCCACGTGTGTGTGCATACAGACGTGTGGGCATGTATGATGTATACACCTGCCTTTCGTGTGAAGACGCCTCACTGTCCAAATTTGAAATCCATCCAAACGTGCAGTGCAGTCAGCCGAAGCTCCGCCAGATGCTAAGTTGTCTGTTGTTGCTCTGTCTCTTCTGCTGAACTCCACGAGTAAACCACGCGCCAGCTGTTGCTTTCAGGAACAACAGCTCTGTAGTCTACAGGTCCATGCCTTGTTTCACTGCCAACTCCGAATTCCTTTCAGGACAAATTGCCATTTGAAAAAGGGGGAAGCATTCAGTTGTCCCACAAGCCTCTGAGTGAGGAAAAAATTTAACCTTAGAGACAGCTCTGTGGGACAACATCCAGAAGGGTGCAGAGCACTGGGCTGCGAGTCGAGGCTGTTTCTTTCAAGCTCTGCACTGAATTTGAGGTGGCATGTCACTTCTTTGGCCCTTGATTTGTTCAGCTGAAATTAGGGTCTTGGACCTGTTCGATCCAACGGTAGAGTATCACTTTTCTGCTCAGTGATCCTCCATGGTTCCACAATTCCTTCAGAGGGAAAAATGAACATCCTCACGGCAGCCTCTAAGGCTCCACCCCCCAAAACCACCACTTATTTCCTATTCACTCTGGCCCACACCAGCCTCCATGCTGTCTGTCCAGCGTGAGGGACCTCAAGGCCTGTGATCACTGTTCCCTCTGCCCACACCTTTGCCTCCGTCTTTGCCTTATTCAAAGGTCACTTGCCCCATCCACACTCCTCCCTACCACACATTCCTCGCCCTCCTTTATTTTCCTCTGCAGCACTTATCACCAGCTCACCGACCCTGTATTTCTTTCTTTTACTTATTTTCTCTGACAATTTACAAACTGGAAATGCCATGGTGGATAATAGCAGAGAAATGGGGGAAAAAACAAATGAGGGTAGGTATCTTCTAAAAGCTAAAGTGCCCACCTGAAAAGGAGGTAGGAGATAAAGTAGTAGTAGTCGTTACAATTTTGGTAAACACAAGGTACGTAGTCAGGACTAGTTTTCACAATACTTGAGTGTAGGTAGGCAGCAATAAAAAGAAATTTATCCTGAAAACAAGAAATTAAATTCTTGGGAAGATGATGTGTTCAGCTTGAAATGTCAGTAATACTTTTATGACCTTGGTCTGATAATATCTTGCTTTATAATTTGATCTGTTTGACAGATGGGTCATGAATCTAATGATGCCACAGTTTCGGGAGCAGAACAGACCACCCCACGATGGGAATGAGACAACCATCTGTATCCAACGGGCAAACTGGGGTTATTTTATGAATACCCTGAAATGAGTAAGTCATCAGTGGGGATTTCTGTGCTGTCGGTTATACTAGAATATGCTTTGGGTCTCAGAAGCATCGGTTACCGAGCCAAACAAAGACCTAGCATACCGAAACGGATCCTGCTTTTCTCAATTAGATGCAATTATGCAGTCAGGCTTTCAAATAGGTTGCCTGTGTATATCTTTGTCAATATTTATGTTGTACAAAGCTGAAGGTTTACTGCCAAGGAATGAAATGGAATACTCATTCACGTAATTCTCCATCATTGATTCTCAGATCCTTCTGGTCATGTCGTCTAAGGATGAACTCAGAACCGTTACTAGATGTGACTCAGCACGGGCTGCAGCCCGTGTGGCACAGCTGTTGGCTGATATCCTTCTAAACAGAGTCATGTGAGCCCGCCAGCCTGTGCAGAAAGCCCGCAAGAGCATCCTGCCTCATGGCAGCAAGGGTCACAGGGTCACCCCTTCCACACCTCACACCTGCCTTTGACATTTTTCCTATTTCTTCTGGCCGATGGTTTCAGCCTGGTTCCTTGAGTGACCTCATGGCACATCACTGGCTTGAAATCAGGATGAATTTGCTGATCTGGAGTATTGGTAGAACACAGATCCCCTCCTTCTCCAATGTCTTTGTCCATTTCTGTACATTTGCTTGGCCTTTGTTTCTCTTTGTTTGAACTTGGTTTTGAGCTCTCGGTTGCCTTTAAATTGTTGCATCTCAAAATAGATTTCCATAGGAAACTTCATCTTTTCTATTATGCATGGCGCACTTTTATCTACTAGAAGGCTGATGATGTGCACGTTTTGTATCTGAGACCTTTGAGCTCACCACTGCCTTGAATTACTTTTTTTTTTTAAGCTTAGGAGACAGGAAAGTATTTTTGTCAATAGGCTTTGCATTTATGCATGCCGGTTCATGTCTGCAAGACACCCCATTGGGCTTCTTGTTTATAAGTCTACAGAAAGAGGGAGTTTTCTTTTTCCTAAATTACATGCTATATATATAATAATTGCTTTTAAAATATATAATATACATAGAAACGCATCTGATTCCCTCGGTGAATGAAAGGTCATTTTGTGTCATCTTCAGTCAGCTATGCTTTGTGGCCTGGTGTCTGATTTGAGTTTCATCTTTGCTTTTGTTGTGCTTAGTGACCAGGTTCGATTAAGGGTGCAGCTCCTGTCCCTGGTGTAGAAATTATGTTCGTTTTTTCTGCTTATTTTCAAAAGGACTTTAATCCAATGACCTGTTATTCCAAAATGAGTCATAATTCTAAATATTTCTTATTGGGGCTATTATCAGCATTAATAATAACAACAACATTCTGAGGGCAGCATATCATTTGGTATTTTAACACACACGAAAAAAGCCTTGGAAAATAGTTATTGTTCTAGTTAAGTCAAATAAAGGTCATTGAAAGGAAAAGTTGTACGCTTTTGGGAGAAATTGATAGGACTTTTAGAACTTTATAGTCTCATTAAAATACTAATTAAATAATTCAGCCTAACTCTACCCTACATAACAGGATGGAGTAACAGCTATTGTAGAGAGATTGTTCAGATTTATTCGTTTTCCTATTCTCTAAATAATCCCTAACGAATTAGAAAATTCAATCCATTTCTGAGAGTAAGCAGTCTGTTATTCTGTATTCAACGCTGGAGTGAAACTTATTTTGTGTTCTTTTCGTTCATGGGAGATAGGATTTCCAAGTGCTTTTTGAATTATTTTTGTTCCTCTCAAATAAAGTGCCTTTGGTGGTGATCTCCTGACCTCAGTTTCCTCCTCCAAGTTTTCCCCATGATCATTAATGACACCACACCTGCCTTTTTAGTTAGGCCTCTTAGCCGCTGAAGGGGAACAGCTTCTGACAGATGACCCTGGAGCCCTCCACCCTTGCTTCTTTAGGCCTCGCACCCTGCCACCATCCCTAGTCTCCTTCGCCAGAAGTATCTTTCTCTGCTTTTCTGCCTGGAAGGGCTCTTGCCAAGCCTTGGCAGCAAACCCTCAACTTTTTAGAGATTTTCTGCTCTCCTCTCTAAGCATGAATTGCAGTTGATTCTTGTCTTGATGGTGCGTGATCGTGTCTGTGTCCATTGCGCTCCCCGGCTGGACTGATCCTGTCGGAGGCAATAGTCAGGCTTTTCATCTTCCCGTGCATGTCTGAAGCACCACAGCCTGGACCCTGGTTCTCATACGTGTTTAAGTGACTTGAGCTTGGAGTTTCAAGGCACTCACATACAACTGTTAGATGAGTTGGCGGTAACATTGTCCCCAAGGCCCCCACAAGTTTCTATAGGGCATATGTTTTTTCTGAGTGAAATTTCTCTTTTATTTGTTCTAGTGATTTCCCCACTGTCCTTTGAGATTATTGGAGTAACCCTGAGTTATTAACCACAATAGCTCACCCCCAGAAGCAAAAGATCCTGCTGTTTGAGAACTCAGACACGGGACATAAGAGAAATAATCTATCAGTCTTAAAATCTGGAAGCCATAAGATACCGTTTTGTACTTAGAGCACCCACAGCACAAACACCAGTCTCTCAAGAACTTGGCGCTGCCTTCCCAGAGGGCGGGTGCCGTAAGTGAAATGCAGTGAGTGATGAAGTGAGAGCTCTTCGTCTCTGGTACTGCCTTTTCCACCCTTGCTGTGTTAACTTGATCTTCCCTTCATATATTATGTTCTCCATTTAATTTACTGCAGTTAATATCAGTTGTTCTTCAACATCTCCTTGCACCCGCCCCCTCCATTTCCTCTCTCTCCAGTGCTCTCCAGGACCAGGCCTTTCTCCCCCACGCCCTCACCTCTGTTCTGTCTGCCCACCACCTGCACTGACATTTCCTTAACTCCACAGAATGAACTTTCCAAAATGGCAGCTGAGTAACTGGGGGGGATTGTAGACCTCTCATCTCTTTACTGATTCATTCATTTATCTATCCAACAAACACTGAGCACCTGCTATGCCAAACACTGTATCAACTGCTGAGGAGACCAAGACAGGTAAGACTTGGTGTCTGCACTCCGCAGGGCAGGCGAGACTTGGCGAGTAGTTGATGGATTCCTAAGCAGGTGAACACACATTGGACTTCATAGAGCTGGGAATATTTGAACTGAATTTTGAAAGGTGAAAGGATGTTAGCTCTCTAATGTGTGGTAGAGGGAGTGGACACTTCATGCAGAGAGGTAGAGACATATAAGAGTACACGGCATGAAGCGGCTTGGCCAGACTGAAGAACAACAAGTAGGGTTAGAACAAAGTATCCACAGGTGGGAATATCAGGTGCACAAGGCCACTGTCACGATGGGTCTTGTGTGATTAGACTTGAATGTATCCTTAAAGAAACAGGGCTATATTGGAATATATGTAAGCAAGAGAATTGTATAATGATTATGTTAAAGTAGATCTGGTTATACTGGCAGCAGAATGGATAATAAAATTTTTGGGGGGAGGCCCATATTTTGGGGGGAAAGGATATTTCGGGGGCCACCCCAGGTAATCCAGACAAGTGGCACACGCCTGCAGAGAGGCCCTGGGCAGAGGGAGAGAGTCGTGGGTGGCAGAAGTGGTGACTGCTGCAGAGGGGACTACAGGGCCGGGGCGGCGGGCTGCAGAGCTGCTGAGGTGACTTTCCAGTGACCCATCTGGAGAGTGGATCTGCAGTGGGAGTGTAAGGGGAGGAGATGCATTCGAGGAGATGGTTCTGTGTGTGGCATTTTGATTGCAAAATGTCTATGGGACATCTGAGGAGTGATGCCCGTTGTTAAGCTGGATTCAACAGTCAGGAGCTCAGAGGAGCTGTGGGTGAGGCCGTGGGGGCGATTCATTCCTGCCAAGTGGAGGATTGAGGACGAGGCCCTGGGGAAAATGGCCATGTACATGGCACATGGGAGAACAGAAATCCACCAAGAGAAAGAAGAATAGCAGAGCTGTTGGGAGAAACTAGTTGAGGCAACACAGAGAAGGCTGTAACCTGGCTTAAGAGGGATTTGAACACTGACTAAAAGGAGCATAGTGAGAAAGGGGGGGGGGTGTGTGGGGCAATAAAGAAAGAGCTAAAGCCCACCTTTAATTGCCAAGCCTGGGGAAAAGGAGGAGGAGGACTATACTTAGGTAGACTTTAAAAAACAGATCTATGTGTATCTGTGTGTGTGCATATGTGCACACAAACTTTTCTGTCTGGGCTTTTTAAGTTTATTTAATAAAACAAAAATTAAGGGGGGAAAACATCCCCCTGAGAGGAAAATATTTGTCCACGGCAAAAGCTAACTGGTAATCAAATAAACACGAGCTGAAAATGCTGACTAGTTTGAAACACGCAGCCACCGGCAGTACAACTCCTGTCTCAGTGCTGCGATGAGGGCCGTGGGGGATGCAGGGCTCTGAGCCCTGAGGAGTCTTCAGCGCAGGTACTTCTCCAAGAAACTGGACTTTAAAGGGAAGAAGAAAGTGTAGAACATATCAGAGAGCAATACAGGGCCGTGAGAGAGGGTTGGGCCAGGGTTGGTTTTGTTTTACAGTGGGCGTTTCTGGCCTTGCTGAGTTGCTAGGCCTTTGCTCTTTTTGGTCTTTGTTCCAAAAGCTTTTTAGAAAGTTCTTCTCGCTTGAAAATCTGAACACATTTAATCATGTTGGGTTATTTCTGGTGTTTTATTTTTTAATTAAAAAATTATCTGGAATTTATTTTAATGTCATAAATGAGGACAGTCTACCAGGTCTTCCAATGATTTAGCTAATTACTGCAGAACTTGAATCCACTGATTTGAAGTGTCAGTTTTATAATATTACTAAAATCTCATAAATATCCACGTCTATTCTTGAAATGTAATGTATTTCATTCATACTCTCAGTGCACTATTTCTATACTGTTTCCATGAACATAGATTAATACCTCCTAGAGTTGGTCCTGTTTTATCCTTTTCCAGAATATCCCTAATACTACAAATTCAAACATCCCTCCTCATTACTTTATTTGTATATATAGGTATATTTCTGGAATACATTTAGGATCACTTTTCAGATTTTTTTCTTAAATCCATTTGGGAATATTAACTAAATTTGCATTCAGATACTAAATT
Organism: Camelus dromedarius; assembly: GCF_036321535.1. Taxonomy (NCBI): domain Eukaryota; kingdom Metazoa; phylum Chordata; class Mammalia; order Artiodactyla; family Camelidae; genus Camelus; species Camelus dromedarius. The sequence continues at coordinate 247,675 of NW_026989793.1, read as the reverse complement.
TATTTTGGAGAAAAAATGTTCTATGTCCCCCAAATTTGAGTCTGCCCACTGAAGAGGGTGGTGCATTCTACTGTTCATTCAATCATCTTTTTTTTTTCTTTTTTTAAATCATTTATCAGAATCTTCTTAATATTTTTCATTAATTTATTTCTGAATAGTCTGTGCCTGCTTTGTCATTATAAAATGATATCTTTTCTGGGTTTTGATCTGGGTTGATTGCTAATAAACTCTTAATTTCTGGCTTCTCTTGAATAAGAAGGAGATCTGACACTGTGAGGCCCTATTTCCAATATGGTGATGGTGAGCATTGCGTTTCCTTAGGATGTCCACTTGCCAATTTGCCAGTGGCTGCACCCACTCCAAGCATTTCTGCTACTTACCTGCCCCCGTAGGCAGATGAGCTCATGTAGGGTTAGGTGGGTTATGGACACAGATACTGACATCAATGCTGCCACGCTGCTGACCCTGTGGTGTCACTAACTCTGGTTCTTTCTCTCTGACCTCCCTGAATATGACAGCTCCTTTTGGGCTGTGGACCTACTGCATCTTTCCAGCACTGTCGGCTTTTCTGCAACACACGCCTGCCTCTCAGGTCAGAAGCAAATGTCAGCTCCTCCTACCCATCCACCCCATTCACGGTCTTGCCGTTCCTGGCCAGAGTGGTCCCTACCCCTTGACTGAGCAGTAACACTAAAGGGACTATAAATTTGCCTCTCATCCACTGTCTTAGTTACATACCTGTGCTAGTTTACTTTAAAGGTCTGCCAGTTAGGAGGGGAGGGTCTAAAAGTCTTTTAGATCTCTGACCTTATCATTTCTAACCGCTCCCCCACCCTATGGAACAGCTTACCACAGATCTCTGCTGCCCCATCTGTAGCATTGCCCTGTAAATTACACACAGAGAGAAAAGAACTTCTAAGCCACCACCATAACTTTGACTTCCTGTGACCACACAGACCATAGAAATATCAAGATAAAAATTCCTGAAGAAGAATATTTTGCTTAGGAAGACACTTTAATTGCATACCTTTCTGTGACTTGTAATAACTTCATAGACTCTCTGAATGTGCTGCACTCACTTTCCCAGACTCAAGGGAGCTTGCTCACTTGCCTATATTCAGTGTATTTCCTCCAACGTTCTCTATGCATAGCTTTCCCAAAGGTACATTTCTTATTTCTATTTAAATTGTTAGATACATCCACAATATTCTTTTTTTAATCCTCAAATACAAATCATCTTCCAAGATTGTATTATTTCAACACTGAGAGTGAATAATTTGCTTCAAGATTCCCAAGTTTATTATGAGCAAATAATTATGTTTGGTTGAAGATTTTTAAGTATGTTATTTCTACTAAGGGTATATATGTGAAAGAAACAGGTTGTAATGAGTCTTCTTTCCAGAGATTTTATATTTGCCTTTTGTTTGGATTCTTTCACTGTTGTACATTATTATTACCATGAACGTCTTTTCTCTTTGGGATTTAGTTCACCATTTTCCCCTCTCTCTTTACAGGAGTAAAAGAATTTATGTTGTCCTTCCATCCATCCACCACTCCATGTTTTGTGTCCATTCCTTCAACAGGTATTCAGTTTGGGTTCACCACAGTATATGTGGCCTCTTTCCAGTGGCCCCTCTGTTGGCTCTGGAGAACAATATATTGGAAATCAGAGTGGGTACGTGGAACCTTGACTACCCAGTATAGACGCATTGTGCCAGAAAAAGCCCAGAACATCGCAGCATGGCAGCCCACCATGTAAGGAACAGCAATTCTGGCTTTGGTGGACCAATGTGAATAAAAAGGCTTCATTGGGTGAAGACTTAGAAAAGTCCAAAAATGCATTGGCGTTGTTTCCTAAGGAATCTAGTGTTGGGTAATGTTTAATATGAGAGGGAGATGCTAACACTATCATCGTTATAAACAACATAGTTGTTGTAACTGTAATTGTTATTATTTTTAATATATTTTCTTTATAATTATTATTTGTGACTTACAAGACCCTTACAGAGGCAGTTGTTAAGGAGCGTGGCCGTTATACTGTTGCTGAAGTGTTAATTCAGTAGAAGCATGGTAATAGCATTAATAAGTACTCACTCTTTTGATCCTCACATTGACTATAAAGGTCACCCGGCAGTGCATGTATAATGGAGATAGAAATCTATCCGTTTAATTGTTTGTAGAACTTAAAATAAGAGCAGACATTCCACCGCATTTGACCATATATTCCAGACTATCAGTTTAAAATAGGAACTACCTGATGAGGCCATAGAAACCCTTTGTGCATCCCCAATCATTCACTACCTTCCTGGTCCCCTGGGGCAGCGGTTCTTCCAGAAGGTGGCCCCATCTCTCCTCCCCACCCCACTCTTGGCCTTTGATACCAACTGTTGGTCATTAGCTAAGCATCCTCATGTCCTGCATGTGTCTGAGCTGTGAGGGAACAGAACTCAGCTGTTTACAAACTCTATTGACTATGACCAGTATGAAAAGCCTCTCTCCTTCCCTGCCCACAACCCAACAGTGCAACACGGGGCTCACAACCACAGCGATTCCCATGCCAGCCCATCAGGGAACCTTCTTCCCTAGAAATATTCTTACAACCAGAGATGTTTCCTCCCTTACTTCACTGCCAGTTTCACTCCCAGGTTACAGTCCCCATCAAAAGGCTATCCCAGTTTGAATTTCTTAATCAAGTCGCATTGACCCTGAGTACCTGGCTTTTTCCTATGAGCACTCATAGAAATAGAACAGGGCCAGGCAGTGGCTGTGGGCCAGGTTCCTGGGTGAGGGGAATTGCTGGGAGCTTCAGGTTCTGTAGCCTGGCCCGAGCTTAGCTCCCAACACGGCGTCTTCCCATCTGCATTATTTCGGGCCAGGCTTCAACAGTTCAGAGTTTCATTTTATCATCTGCAAACAGAATAATCCCCTGCTGCATATTTTAAGACTGTTATGTACCACAAAGTGTGCTTAGGGAATTCAGTGAGTCAATGCATGGAAGTCACACAACCTGGTCCTCAGGGAATGTTAGTTATCTTCATTATGCACCATCGATAAAATTGGCTCACAGACTTGGCCAGGTATCAAAGCTACAGGCACAAGAATTTGACAGTGTGTTACTGTCTGGATCATAGTCACAATTTTACACAGTAAAACAAGCTACCTGGGACCACCAGCTGTCAGCCCACCTGACTCCCCACCCCAGGATCCCTCAATTTATCTGATTTGCTTGCTACCCCTACTTTTTGGAGAAAGTTGGCAAATCACACACAGTCAATGACTGCTAGGTTATTTCCATTCCCATTCACTCAAATTGCCCAATTTTTAGTATCCACTGTGCTGCAAAACATAGACTAATGTTCAGAAATATGACAGCAAGGCCTTTCCCGTTCCACAGTCAGAGAACTAAGAATCTGTCATGTTTAATATGCCATGTGACACTAAGCAAAGCAGGAAAACAGGCTTCTGTGCTTTAAGAAAGTTTTTAACAATGACGTTTGAAACTAAAAGTGTTTTTGTTTGGCCTTCAGCTAACCAGAAAATTCAATTGACTCCTATTACCCATTACTCAGGTGTCCTGGTTTGATTGTATTAGGCACTTTTTCCTCATCTCCCCAGCATGGCTTTGCTCCATCAGCACAGATGGAGTGTCTCCAAGGCTGCTCCGTGTGCATAGGCGTGTGTATGCACACATGTGCACCCGCTGATTGGTGCCACTGTTTCATATCCAGGAGTTGTTCTGTCTTATAACTCAAGCACTGCTTTATTATATCCTAGAAAACTGCTTTTAGATCATTGATTGAACTATAGACCATCCTTTTGCCCACATTAGAAAGTGACATCTTCCAAGACACAGGTCCTGTGTGCTTGTATTTATGTATAAGTAAGAATTAAATATGTATGTCATCCCCTCACATATTTAATTTGTGCCTTTCCAATTGAATGTGCACAGTAAAGGCTAACTTCCCATAACAGGAGAACTTTTAGGAAGTAAGAAGAAGGAATTAGCCACCATGGAGAAGACAGGATATCAAGCAGGAGTTTGGTATAAAGTCATTTATTCTAAAGCTGCTCTGGCTCAATAAATAAGTGGAATTGACATTGTTGTATCATGGCAGAGCATCTGCTATTGAAGACTGATTTTAATTTACTTTGATATAAGTGGAAAATTGTGTCAGAACAGCATGGGAAATGAAGAACACTGCATCTATCTGTACTCCTGAAGTGTGTTTCAGAGCTGCTCAATTTTGAGGAAAATTATCTTGTCTGGAGACAATAGAATTATTTTCATTGTTGGAATTTTTGTAGCTCCCAGAAGCACATCTGCAGGTGATTCTGTAAAAGTCTAGAGTTGACTTAAATAGCAGTAAATTTTAGCCTATTGAAATCAGGAGATGTGAAATATTTTTGCCTACCACCACCACCGCCACCACCACCACCACCAGGCAAGCACTTGTACACCCAGAGAGATTTCACATCAGAGGGAATGACAAAGCTGGTTCTGTTACTGAGGCCAAACTTGTTCTGCTCACTGCACAACAGTGATAAATAAATAAATCAGGAGACAAGGTTTTGGGGCAAGGAATAGTAACTTTATTCAGAAAGCTGGCAGACCAAGAAGATGGGGGACTAATGTCCTGGAGAATCATCTTTCCCAAGTCAGAATTAAGGCTCCTTTTGAACTAAAAAGGGGAGGGGGTGTGGTTGGTTGTGCAAACTTCTTGCTGCCGGTATTCTTTGTTCTTGCAGCCATCCATGTGGCTCAGGCTATTGTGACCCTGTAAGCCTCCAACAAAACAAAGGTTATTCTCTATTTTGCAACTTGCCATCTCTGCATAAGTGCCGAAGTGCTAACATCCTTAAAGGTCAGAGCCCCGAGAATAGGCTTTCCTGTAGGTTTTAGGCTAAAGGCAACGTTGTTTTACAAAAGGTGCAAAGCCAGCAAGATTAAGCCTGGAAAACAGGGCACAGTGCTTCAAACTGAAGGAACAGTTCCAATATGGCGTCAGATTTGTTCTCAATTACAGTTTTAGTTAGGGGAAATTTTGCAGCAGAAAATCCCCTCAGTTGTTTTTCTTGCTTTGCCTGAGATCTTGTTTGCTGGCTTGTGGTCTCATGGTGTCAAAACCGTATGTTCAGATGAATACTATTAAAATCATATGGTGCACAAAACATACCTATTCTGCTTCAAAAAAATGACTGAAACATTTAGCTTTGTTTATTCCCATAGAATTTGGATTGAATCTATTCTCGACTTTCTTCTTCTTCAAACCAGTTTTTTACTGGAGGATTTAAAGCCCAAATTAAAGAATTTTGGAGAAGACTCATGTAATTTATAAGACGTTTACATCCGAATTTAAGACTGACTCATATTTGTACTTTTAATCAAGGAACACAATAAACTTTGTTAGTCAATCATTTATGACGTTTTAAACTTTGTCCATGTAATCTTTTGGAAGTTGAGAGGCTTAGACAATTGATATAACAAAACAGGTATCATTGCTTAACTGTGTGAATGAAAGAATCCCAGTATAGTTTCCTGAAAGTATATTTTATTAAAAATAATAATGAATTCTTGCTCTCTAATAAAGCAACAGACAGAAGCACATACTGAGTGTTTAAAATAAATAATACTGCGGGAAAAATTATCTAAGCAACTCAAGATAGTATAGAGAAAAAAGGATGAACTTGAAGGAAAATACATATTGTGCAATTAATATCTTATTTTTAAGAAGCAAATGATAAAAAAAAACCAATTTTTAAATGATTTATCGAAAAAGGATTTATATAAAGCCAACTTATTTTCATAAGTATTACATAAAACAGGGCTATCTAAATCTATATTATTAAAGAATAAAATATATGAAATATATCTCCAAGGTTAATTGATTTTCATAATATTATAATTTTTGAAAATATAACTTACATATACATATTCAAGAAGCTCTTCAGATAAACACAGTAACCTAGTATACAGTTATACCTATTCCACATAAAAAATGAAAAGGCAAGGATAATGCCCTTGCTTACGAACTGCCACTGGACTTCTGGATATTCCTTTAGGTTAAAGACCAAAAGCAAAGTAACTAATCTACTTTGAAGCGGTCGCTCAAGATTTTAAGATATTCACTATCTATATCCAGTTACAGGAAAGACTTAAGTTTTCTGAAGTTTAAAAAAAAGAAATCAACTGCTGAAAACGAAATTCTGTAATGTCTCATGGCCATAACTATAAAGGCTCTAAATTAATGCTCCCTTAACTGTTTTTTTACAAGCACAGGTCATGATCATCACTTTCAAATTCCATTTATGCTAGATGAAAGAACGTCTCCCAACATGCTCAATTCTGAGAGTTAAGTGTGTGTGAAACCCGTCAGTCACCTACCTTATTGAGAAAACACAGTTTCATTTAAGTGGGAAACAACACTACATACATACATATGGGGAGGAACAAGTTCCAACTGGGAATTAAAGTGAAAACTGCAGGAACTTAAAATCGGCAGAGGAAACATCCTGAGAATCCAGAGTAAGTGTTTTAACTGCAAACCATTTCCCTTAAGCTAGATGAACGAATGTATTTCCACATGATCAATTCTGAGATATAAGTGTGAGTGAAAAAGTCAATCACGTAGCTTGTTGGGAACACAGCTTCTTTTCAGTGGGAAACTACACTACATACATATATATGGGGAGGTTCTAGCTCCAAATCTGTTTTACAGTAAAAACTGCATGAACTTTCAACAGGCACTAGGAAACATACTGAAACCAGAGTAAGTGATTCTACTGAAACTCACTACATTTGAGCTAGATGAACGAATATCTCTCCACATGCTATGGTCTGAGATATAAGTGTGAGTGAAAGAAGACATTCACTTAGCTCGTTAGGAAAACAAATTTTTTTCAGTTGGATTCTACACTACATAAATATATATTTATTGTTACTTCCTCGAACTCGGGTTTACAGTGAAAACTGCATGAATTAAAACCTGGCATTTCGAAACAGAATGAGAAACCAGAGTAAGTGATTCTACAGCATCCAATTCCGTTTGTGCTACATGAAAGAACATCTCTCCAAATGCTCAGTTCTCAGGTATACGTGTGTGTGTGGCCGTCAATCATCTAGCTTGTAGGGAACATAAAGTTTCTCTAATTTGGAAGCAACACGACATACATATATATGGGTAGGTACAAGCTCCAACTCGGTTTTACACTGAAAATTGCATGAACTTCAAAACGGTACTAGGAAAAATACTGAGAAACCAGAGTAAGTGTTTTTACAGCAACCCATTTCCTTTGTGCTAGATGAACGAACGTCTCGCCACATGATCAGTTCTCAGAGATAAAAGTGTGTGGAAAACGACATTCACATAGTTGGATGGAAAAAAAGTTATTTTCAGTTGGAAAAAACAGAAAATATATATATGTGGGGAGGTACAAGCTCCAACAGGTTTTTAAGGTGAAAACTGAATTAATTCCAAACCAGCACTAGGAAACATACTGAGAAACCACAGTAAGTGTTTCTACGGCAACTCCTTCCGTTTCTGCTAAATTATAGAACGTCTCTCCACAGGCTCAGTTCCGAAAGATTAATTTGTGTGAAAGCCTAACTTCACCTAGACTATAGGGAACATACAGCTCCTTTTATGTTGGAAATTACACTCCATACATATATATGGGGAGTTTCTAGCTCCAACACGGTATTACAGTGAAAAATTTAAAGTTCAAACCGGAAATAGGAAAAAGACTGACTAACTAGGGTAAGTGTCTCACCTTCAAGCCGTTCCCTCTGTGCTAGATGAACGAACGTCTCTAAACAAACTCAGTTCTGAGAGATAAGTGTGTGTGAAAGCCGAACTTCACATAGATTGTTGGGAACACAAAGTTTCCTTTCACTTAGAAACAAAACAGCATGGATATATATAGGGAGGTACTAGCTCCAAATAGGTTTTACAGTGAAAAATACAGGAATATCAAATCGGCACTAGGAAAGAGACAGAAAAAACAGAGTAATTGTTTCACCTGCAACCCGTTCCCATTGTGCTAGATGAAAGAAAGTCTCTCAACATACTCAGTTCTGAGAGATAATTGTGTGGGGAAGCCGACTATCACCTAGCTTGTTGAGAACACAAAGTTTCTTTTTAGTTGGAAACTACAATGCATAAATATATACGGGGAGGTACAAACTTCAACTCGGTTTTTCATTGAAAACTGCAGGAATTTCTTACCAGCACTAGGAAACAGACGGAGAAAAGAGAGTAATTGTTTACCTTTCAAACAGTTCCCTTTCTACTACATGAGCGAACGTCTCTCCACATGCTCAGTTCTGAGAGATAAGTGTGTGTGAAAGCCGTCCTTCAACTATCTTGTTGGGAACATAAAGTTTATTTCAGGAAGAAACAACATAATATACATATATGTGTTGTGGTATTAGCTCCAACACGGGTTTACAGTGAAAATTGCAGGAACATCAAACCGGCAGTAGGAAACAGACTGAGAAACCAGTATAAGAGTTTCCCCTGCAACCCGTTCCTTTTGTGCTGGATGAACGAACGTCTCTCCACATGCTCAGTTCTGAGAGATAATTGTGTGTGAAAGCCGTACTTCACCTAGCTTGTTGGGAACATAAAGTTTCTTTTCACTTAGAAATTACACTATATACATATATCTGGGGTGTTACTATCTCCCGCTTGGTTTTACAGTGAAATCGGCAGGAATTTGAAACAGGAACTAGGAAGCAGAGTGAGAAAAAAGAGTAAATGTTTCTCCTGAAAACTTAACTTTTGTGCTAGATGAACAAACGTCTCTCAACATGCTCAGATCTGAGATATATGTGTGTGTGAAAGCCGTCCTTCACCTAGCGTGCTGGGTACACAAAGTTTCTTTTAAGTTGGAAACTGCAATATATACATATATATGGGGAGGTACAAGCGCCAATACGGTTTTTCAGTGAAAACAGCAGGGACTTCAAACAGAACCTAGGAAACAGACTGAGAAAACAGAGAAAAATATTTTCCCTGCAACCCGTTCCCTTTCGAATAGGTGAACGAACGACTCTCAACATGCTGAATACTGAGGGATACTTTTGTGTGGAAACCGTCCTTCAACAAGCTTGTTGGGAACACAAGATTCTTTTCAGTTGGAAACTACACTACATACATATATATGGGGAGTCACTAGCTCCAACTCGTCTTTACAGTGAAAACGGCAGGAATATGAAACCGGTACTAGGAAAAAGCATGAGAAACCAGAGTAAGTGTTCTCCTGCAAACCGTTCCTTTTGTGCTAAATAAACGAACGTCTCTCCACACGCTCACTTCTGAGAGTTAAGTGTGTGTGAAAGCCGTCCTTCACCTAGCTTGTTGGGAACACAAAGTTTCTTTTAATTTGGTATATACACTTCATACATATATATGGCTAGGTACTAAATCCAACTCAGTTTTACAGTGAAAAGGGCAGGAATTTAAAACCGGCACTAGGAAACAGAATGAGAAACCAGACTATGTGTTTCTCCTGCAAACTGTTCCCTTCGTGCTAGATGAACGAACGTCTCTCCACATGGTCTTTTCGGAGAGAGAAGTGCGTGTGAAAGCAGCCCTTCACATATCTTGTTGGCAACACAAATTTTCTTTTCATTTGGAAACTACAATACTTACACATATATGGGGAGGTACAAGTTCCAGCTCGGTTTTACACTGAAAACTGTAGGAACTTCAAACCGACAGAAAGAAAAACACTTTGAAAGCAAAATGTTTCTCCTTTATCACGTTCCCTTCGTGCTAGAGGAACGAATATCTCTCAAAATGCCCAGTCTGAGAAATACGTATGTGTGAAATGCGTACTTTACCTTAAAATTTGGGAAGACAAAGATTCTTTACAGTTAGAAATTTTACTACATACATATATATTTGGGGAGGTTCTAGGTCCAACTCTGTTTTCAGTGAAAATTGCAGGAACTTGAAACGGGAACTGGGAAACTGACTGAAAATCCAGTGTAACTGTTTCTACTATTACACTTTCCGTTAGAGCTTGATGAACGAAATTCCTCCACTTGCTCAGTTCTGAGAGCTACGTGTGTGGGAAAGCCACCTTTCACCTAGCTGTTTGGGAACACAAGGTTTATTTTTAGTTCAAATTACACTGCATAAATGTATAAAGGGAGGTACAAACTCCCACTCATTTTTTCATTGAAAACTGCAGGAATTTCTAACCGGAACTAGGAAACAGACTGAGAAAACAAAGTAAATGTTTCTCCTACAACCAGTTCCCTTTGGACTACATGAAGGAACGTCTCTCCACATGCTCAGTTGAGAAAAAATTTTTTGTGAAAGACGTCCTTCAACTAGCTTGCTGGGATCATAAAATTTTTTATCAGTTAGAAAGTACACTATATGGATATATATATTGAGGTACTAGCTCCAATAAAGTTTTACAGTGAAAACTGCTGGAACATCAAACGGGCACTAGGAAACAAACTGAGAAAGCAGAAAAAAGTTTCCACTGCAAACCGTTTCCTTTGTGCTAGATGAACGAACGTCTGTCAACATGCTGTGTTCTGAGAGATGTTTCTTAGAAAGCCGTCTTTCATATATCTTGTTGAGAACACAAATTTTTTTCAGATGAAAAAACATTATCTACATATATATGGGGAGGTAGAAGTTCCAACACGTTTTAAGTTTGAAAACTTCATAAACTTCACACAGGCACAAGGAAACAGACTAAGAAACAAGAGAAAGTATTTTCCCTGCAACCCGTTCCCTTTGTGCTGGATGAACGAAAGTCTATCCACATGCTCAGTTCTGAGAGATAATTTTTTGTGGAAGCCGCCTTCACCAAGCTTGTTGGGAACGCAAAGATTCATTTCCTTTGGAAACTACACTACATACATGTATATGTAGATGTACTTGTTCCAAGTATTCATTACTGTGACAACTGCAGGAGCTTCAAATCGGCACTAGCAAACAGACTGAGAAAACAGAGTAAGTGTTTCTCCTGCAACCCGTTCTCTTTGTGCAAGTTGAACGAACTTCTCTCCACTTACTCAGTTCTGAGAGCTATCAGTGTGTGAATCCGTCCTTCAGCAAACTTTTTGTGAAAGCAAAGTTTGTTTTCATTTGGAAACTACACTTCATACATATATATGGGGTGGTACTAGCTCCAACTCTGTTATAGAGGGAAAACTGCATGAACTTTAAACAAGCCCTAGGAAACAGGGTGATAGAACAGAGTAAATGTTTCCCCTGAAAACCGTTCCCTTTTTGCTAGATGAACGAACGTCTATCCACATGCTCATTTCGGAGTATTAAGTGTGTGTGAATGCCGTCCTGCAGCTAGCTTGATGGGAACACAAAGTTTCTTTTCAGTTGGAATCTACACTACAAACATATATATGAGGAGGTACTAGCTCCAACTCGATTTTACAGTGAAAACTGCAGGCACTTCAAACAGACACAAGGAAACAGACTGAGAAATCACAGTAATTGTTTCCCAGCAACCCGTTCCCTTTGTTCTAGATGAACGAAAGTAGATCCACATGCTCATTTCTGAGAGATAATTGTGTGTGGAATCAGTCCTTCAACAAACTTTCGGGAACACAAATTTCTTTCCCTTTGGAAACTACCAAACATAAATATATACAGGGAGGCACAAGTTCCAACGCAGTTTGACAGGGAAAAGGGCAGGATATTGAAACCTGCACTAGGAAACAGACTGAGAAACGAGAGTAATTGTTTATCCTGCAAAAACTTCCCCTTGTGCTAGATGAACGAATGTCTCTCCACATGCTCTGTTATGAGAGAATAGTGTGTGTGAAAGCCGTCCTTCAGATTGCATGTTGGGAACGCAAATATCTTTTCAGTTGGAATATAGTCTTCATACATATATATTGGTGGGTTCAAGCTCCAACTCGGTTTTACAGGGAAAACTGCAGCCATTTCAATCAGGCACTAGGAAACACTATGAGAAAACAGAGTAAGTGATTTCCCTGCAACCCGTTCCCTTTGTGCTAAATGAACGAACGTCTCTCCACGTGCTTTTTTCGGAGAGATAAGTATGTGTAAAAACCTTCCTTCACCTAGCTTGTTAGGAACATAAAGTTTCTTTACATTTGTATACTGCACTTCTTACATATATTTGGGGAGATAATAGCTCCATTACGGTTTTAAAGTGAAAACTGCAGGAACTTCAAACCGGCACTAGGGAACAGACTGAGAACCGAGATTAAGTGTTTTCCCTGCGGCCATTCCATTTGTGCTAGTTGAACGACCGTCTCTCCACAAGCTCAGTTCTGAGAGATAATTGTGTGTGAAAACCGAACTTCACAAGATTTGTTGGGACCACAAATAATCTGTTCAGTTTGAAACTACAGTACATACGTATATATAGGGAGGTACTATCTTCAACTCGGTTTTAGATTGAAAACTGCAGGCACTTCAAGCAGACACAAGGAAACAGAGTGCGAAAACTGAGTAAGTGATTTTCTTGTAAACGTTCCCTGTGTGCTAAATGAACGAACGTCTCTCCACATGCTCAGATCTGAGAGATAAGTGTGTGTGAAAGCCGTTCTTCACCTAGCTTGTCGGTAACACAAAGGTTCTTTTCAGTTGGAAACTACACTACATACCTCTATAAGGGTATTTAATAGCTCATACTCGGATTTACAGTGAAATCTGCAGGAACTTCAATCCGGCACTAGGAACAGTCTGAGAAACCAGAGTAGGTGTTTCTCCTGCAATTCGTCCCCTTTTTTCTAGATGAAAAACTTCTCTCCACATGCTCACTTCTCAGATAATGGTGTATGAAAGCAGTCCTTCCCCTAGCTTGTTGGAAACACAAAGATTGTTTTCAGTTGCAAACTATACTCGGTACATATATATGGGGTGGTACTAGCCCGAACTAGATTTTACATTGAAAACAGCATGAACTTCAAACAGGCACTAGGAGACAGACTGAGAAACCAGAATATTTCTTTTACTAGAAACCACTCCCTTTAAGCTAAATGAACGAACGTCTGTCTATATGTTTAATCCTGAGTGTTAAGTGTGTGGGAATTCTTCTATCTTCTATCTTGTTTGGAACACATTTTCTTTTCAGTGGGTAACTACACTGCATATATATATATGTGGAATTACTAGCTCCAACTCGACTTTACAGAGTAAACTTCATGAATTTCTAAAGGGCACTAGGCAAAGATTCTGAGAAACCAGTGAAATTTTTTCTACCCCAATCAGTTCCATTTTTGCTAGATGAAACATCGTCTCACCACATGCTCTATTCTGAGAGATAAATGATTTTGCAAGCCATCCTAAACCTTACTTGTTTGAAACACATTTTGTTTTCAGTGGGTAACTACACTACATGAATACATGTGTGGAGGTATAGCTCCAACTCCGTTTTACAGTGAAAACTGCATTAATTTCCAAGCGGCACTAGGAAACATAATGTGAGTCCAGGGTAAGTGTTTCTATTTCAACCCTTTACCTTTGTGTAGATGAACGAATGTCTCTCCACTTGCTCAATTCTGAGAGTTAAGTGTGTGGGAAACCTTCACTCACCTAGCTTGTTGGGATCACACAGTTTCGTTAGAGCCGGGAAATTCACTGCTTACATATATAATGGGAAGTACTATCTCCAATTCGGTGTTACAGTGAAAACTTCATGAACTTCAATCTGACAAGAGGAAAACATACTGAAAACCCAGTAGAAGTCTTTCTAGTAGAAACCATTCCATTTAAGCTAGATGAACGAACTTCTCTCCACATGCTCATTTATGAGATTTAATTGTGAAGCCATCAATCTCCTTGCTTGTTGGGAACACACAGTTTCTTTTATGTGGGGACTACACTTCTTATATATGTATATGGATGTACTAGCTCAAACTCGGTTTTATCGTGAAAACATCATGAACATCAAACCGGCAGTAGAAAACATACTGAGAAACCCGAGTACGTGTTTCTACAAACCCATTCCCTTTATGCTAGATTATCGAACGTCTATTCACATTTTCAATTCTGACTTTTAAATGAGTATGAAAGCCGTCAATCACGTAGCTTGTTGGGAACACACAGTTTCTTTTGTGTGGAAAATTAAGCTAAATAAATATATTTTGGGAGGTACAAGCTCCAACTCGGTTTTTCAGTGAGAACTGCATGAATCTCCAACCGGCACTAGGAAAACATACTGAGAAACCAGAGCAAGTGTTTCGACTGCAACCCATTATTTCATGCTAGATGAATGAACGTTTCTCCACTTGCACAATTCTGAGAGTTAAGTTGTGTGAAAGTCTTCAATCAGCTAGCTTGTTGGGAACACAGTTTCTTATGAGTGGGTAAATTCACTACATTTGTGTAAATGTGAAGGTACTAGTTCCAACTGGGATTTACAATGAAAACTGTATGAAATTCAAACCAGCACTAGGAAGCTTACTGAGAATCCAGTGTAGGTGTTTCTACTGCAAACCATTCCCTTTATTATACACAAATGAATGTCTCTCCACATTCTCAATATTCAGAACTGAATGAGTGTTGAAGCCATCCTTCAACTACCTTGTTGGAAACCCAGAGTTTCAGTCCAATGGAAACTACCCTTCTTTCATATATATGAGGACTTTCTAGCACGGACTCGGTTTTACACTGCAAACCACTTTTATTTGAAACCGGCTTTGAGAAACATGCTGACAACTCAGAAAATGTGTTTCTGTATATCACTTAACCTTCAATGCTGGATGAAAAAACGCCTCTCCACAGGCTTACTTCTGACATCTGAATTTGTTTTGGAGACGTCCTACACCTATCTTTTTGGAAAACCAGATTTTCTGGTATAGGGGAACTACGCAACTTACATATCTAAGGGGAGGCACTTGCTCCAACGTGGTTTTCCACACTAAATCGCTTTTACATTGAAAACGGTGTTAGGAAACATGCTGAAATTTTAGAGAATGTGTGTCTATAATACCTCTGCATTTTATGCTGCATGAAGGAACTCCTCTTAACATGCTCAATTTTCATAACTGTATGAGTGTGGAAACCGTATTTCACCCAGCTTGTTGGAAACCCAGAGTTCCAGTCCAAGGTAAACTACGCTCCTTCCATATATATCGGGACGTACTAGTACGAACTCGATTTTACAGTGCAAACCGCCTTTACTTGAAACCGGCTATGAGAAACATGCATAGAAATCAGAGTATTTCTTTCTGTATGTCCCTTAACCTTCAATGCTGGATGAAGGAACGCCACTCCACAAGCTCACTTCGGATATCTGAATGTGTCTTGGAGCCATTCTTCAACTAACTTGTTGGAAACGCAGAGTTTGTGGTATAGAGGAATTAAGCTGCTTACATATCTAAGGGGAGGCACTTGCTCCAACTTGGTTTTCCACAGCAAACCGGTTTTACATTGAAAATGGAGGTAGGAAACCTGCTGAGATAACAGTGTGTGTGAAGAATACCTCTGCATTTTATGCTGCATGAAAGAACGTCTCTCCACATGCTCAAATTTCAGAGCTGTATGAGTATGGAAGCCGTACTTCACCTAGCTTGTTGGAAACCCAGAGTTTCAGTCCAAGGTAAACTACGCTGCTTTAATATATATGGGGACGTACTGGCACCAACAAGGTTTTTCACAGTAAACCACTTTTATTTCAAACCGACTTTGAGGAACATGCTGAGAAATCAGAGTAATTATTTCTGTCACATAACCTTCCATGCTGGATGAAAGAAAGCCTCCCCACAAGCTCACTCTGACATCTGAGTTTGTGTTGGAGCCGTCCTTCAGCTAACTTGTTGGAAACCCAGAGTTTCTGGTATAGGGGAACTACGCTACTTACATATCTAAGGGGAGGCACTCGCTCCTAAGTGTTTTTCCACAGCAAACTGGATTTACATTGAAAAAGGCGTTAGGAAACATGTTTAGAAATCAGAGAATTTGTGTCTCGAATACCTCTGCCTTTTATGCTGCATGAAGGAACGCGTCTCAACATAATCAATTATCAGATCTGTATGAGTGTGAAAGCCGTTCTTCACCTAGCTTTTTGGAAACTCAGTGTTTCAGTCCAAGGTAAACTACGCTGCTTTCCAATATATGGGGATGTACTAGCACGAACTCGATTTTCTTCACTGAAACCGCTTTTACTTGAAAACGGCTTTGAGAAACATGCTGAGAAATCAGAGTACTTGTTTCTGTATGTAACTTAACCTTCAAGGCTTGATGAAAGAAGCCTCTCCACAAGCTCACTTTTGACATCTGAATTTCTAGTGGAGCAGTCCTTCACCTAACTTGTTGGAACCCCTGAGTTTCTTGTATAGAGGAACTATGCTACTTACATATGTAAGGGGGGGCTCTCGCTCCAACTTCGTTTTCCAGATCAAACCACTTTTACATTGAAACCGGCGTAAAAACACGGTCAGAAATCAGAGAATGTGTGTCTAGAAGTCCCTCTGCCTTTTATGCTGAAGGAACGCCTCTCCACATGCTCAATTTTCAGGAATGTAGGAGTGTGGAACCCGCATTTCACTTAGCTTGTTGGAAACCCAGATTTTCAGTCCAATGTAAACTTCGCTGCTTTCATATATATGGGGATGTACTAGCACGAACTCAGTTTTTCACTGCAAACCGCTTTTACTTGAAACCGGGTTTAAGAAACATACTGAGAAATCAGAGAACGTGTTTGTACATCTCACTCTGCCTTTTACGTTTACTGTGAAATGATGGTTTCAAAAAAATTACTTTGCTTTGGTAAACTGTTTTGAATCGTGTTCCTCTGCTTTGATATGTAAATTGGGTAGTTCCCGTATTCCAGAAACTCTGGTTTTCCAACATGTTAGGAGAAGGACGTCTCCAACACAAATTCAAATGTCAGAAGTGATCTTGTGGAGAGGCGTTCTTTCATCCAGCATTGAACGTTAAGTGACATACAGAAATACTTATTCTGAATTCTCAACATGTTTCCTAATGCCAGTTTCTAAGGAAGAGTGGTTTGCTGTGGAAAACCGCTTTGGAGCGATAGCCTCTGCTTAGATATGTAAGCAGCGTAGTTCCCCTAGACCAGAAACCCTTGTTCTCGAAGAAGTAATGTGAAGAATGGCCTCAACTCACATTTAGATGTCAGAAGTGAGCATGCTGGGAGGCTTTCCTTCTTCCACCATTGAAGGTTAAGTGACATACTGAAACACTCACTATGATTTCTTAGCATGTTTCTGAAATCCGTTTCAAGTAAAAACGTTTTGCAGTGGAAATGCGAGTTGGTGCTAGGACGTCCCCAAATATAAGAAAGCAGCGTAGTTCCCCTAGTCCTGAAACTATGGTTCCCAAAAAGTTAGGTGAAAGACGGCTTCTGTACATATACAGATTTGAAAATAGAGCATGTGGAGTGGCGTTCTTTCACCCATCATAAAAGGCAGAGTGACATGTAGAAACACATTCTCTGATTTCTCAGCGTGTTTACTAACGCTGGTTTCAAAGTAAAAGTGGTTTGCTTAGGAAAACCGCGTTGGAGCGAGTGCCTCCGGTTAGATATGTAAGTAGCGTAGTTCCCCTAGACCAGAAACTCTGGGTGTCCAACAAGTTAGGTGAAGGACAGCTCCAACACACATTCAAATGTCAGAAGTTATCATGTGGAGAGGCGTTCTTTCATCCAGCATTGAAGGTTAAGTGACATACTGAAACACTTACACTGATTTCTCAGTATGTTTTTCAGAGCCGGTTGCAAGTAAATGCGGTTTGCAGTGTAAAACCTTTTTGGTACTAGTGCATCCCAATAGATATGTATGTAGCGTAGTTTCCCTATCCCAAAAACTGTGGGTTCCCAATTAGCTAGTTGAAGGATGGCTTCCAAACTCATACATATCTAAAAATTGAGGATGTGGTGTGGAGTTCTTTCATACAGCATAAAAGATGGAGTGACATATAGAAACACTAACTCTGATTTCTCAGCATGATTCTGAAAGCCGGTTTCAAGTGAAAGCTCTTTGGAATGGAAAAGCCTCCTGGAGATTGTGCCTCCCCTTATATATGAAAGTACCGTAATTCCCCGAGGCCAGAAACTCTGGGTTCTCAAAAACCATGGTGAAGGTTGGCTTCTACTCACATATGTTTCCAAAATGGAACAAGTGTAGAAGCATTCCTTTATCTTACCTAAACAGCAAGGCTTCATCTCAAGCACTTACCATGATTTCTCTGCATGTTTACTTGAGTAGATTTAAAGCTAAAAGCATTTTTCGCTCAGAAACCTAGTTAGAGCTTATTCCTGCTGTTATATATATCGGTCGGGCAGTGCCCCAACACCACAGTTCTGTGCTTCCAGCAGTGTTGGTGAAGGATGGCTTCCACACACTTTCGGTTTTCTCTCCTCCTCACTCTTCTGCTTAGACATCAATGCAGGTTGTGTATTGTGGAAGCCAAGGATTTATTTTTCATTTAGGATCATCCTCGGAGAAAACTGAGACCTGCTTCTGCTTCTTTTCCCTGCTAGATTTCCCCTTGGTGCATTTCAAATCCTCAACAGTGAGTTCCTTTAACCAAGTAATTATTTCAAAAAAATGAGCAGGTTTCCATAGGGCCATTACTTCTTTTATATTCTTGCTTTTTAATACCTCCCTTCCATCTCTTTATCTCCAGTTGTCTTATTTCTATGTCCTTTGGTTTGGGCTGATGGCTAATCAGCATTAGTGTAGAAATTGTAGCTTGATATTACTGATCTATATTCTTTCCATGGATATTTGATTTATCATTGGATTTTAGGGAAGATAGTTTCTTTAAAAAAATTCTGGTAAGTAACTTGTGGGGGATACTGATTCTCTTGGCCTAGAATTATAATGCTTAATTTCTGAATAAGTGATACTTTCATAGAGCTCAAAATTCCAAAGGTTTGAGTGTCACCACTGTCCCGAAGCCTTTTATACTTTTCTTTGGGGGCACTCAGAACTGAGTGTGTGTGTGTGTGTGTGAGTGTGGCCTTCTGAACTTAGTTTAGCCTGAAATGAGCAAAGACAAGTACCACCCATTTTACACAGATGACTTTCACAAGTTGATACCTTTTAAAAATATATGAACTGTAATGTTGTAGAATTTTACAAGAGGCAGTGACTTTCAGGGCTGTCAGCAATGGAGGCAGAACAGTTGGAGGGACAGCAGGTGCTCGTGCTCAGTGACTGAAGTCACACAACATCCACGGCCACCTCTGGTTAATCTTATAGAGTTGTTGCTGTCTGCAGGCATTCAGGGCTGTGCCCCCCTCCCCACCAAACATATATATTAGGAAAATTGTTGAGACTCAGTATAAGAAACAATAAAGAATTAGTAAGGGGAATTGAGTTTATTGTTTTTAAAAAGAAAAATTAGCATCCAGGTAGTTTAATTTCAGCTCCTAATAGACTGATGTGTTGACATTCACAAGGATGCATAAACACCTGCAAGATCTTGGGTCAGCACCGGAGACTCTGAAGCAGCAATCACCACACACAAAGTTCACTGCTGCCCTTGACAGCCTTATAGAATTACTTGATTAAGAAAAGGCCATAGATGTTAAATATCATCATTTTGAGAAACCAGTTCTTTTGAAATCTTATATACAAATGTAACTGAATTGGATAAAGAAATGCTAAATGTGTAATAAAGTATCCAAAGAGGTAATGATTACTGAAAACACCACAAATTGAAGAGGACCACAGCATAATGTGCATATATATTTTAAAGATCTGGAAGAATCAGCTGAGCAGTATATTCAAGACATCTATAGATGATGTCAAAAGGGGGTGTCTTTGGATAGCTTTTTGTGAATGTTAGAGTGAAGTCAGGGTCAGGTACACAAATTAGGTTTAAAAGCAAAAGGTGAAACAGATTTCTTTTCAAAAATCTATTGTGTCTGTTTAGAAATCATCAAATCCATGGGTCAAGGTAAGAAAAGAAAAAAAAAAAACTAGTGACCACGTGACTGTTTCAGGAGCTGTTAATAAAATGACAGTTGACAATTGTGTAAATTAGATATGTTCTTGGTGCCCAACTGACCCAAATATTTTTAGTCCATGTGCCAAAAATATATCAAGGAATAAATAGTGATCTATGTTTTGTCAGATCTTTTATCCCCCCTTCAATCCTGCATTGTGATTGGGAAACTAAGAACTTCTACTGCAGGGAGGGGGATTTTCAGAAATGGAATGTCCCCCAACCGAGAAAATAAAGAAAATGTAGCCGTACACTGTAGAGACACAGGGAGATCTGTTGAGCCAGATGACACTTGCTTTACTGTCAACTAGTAGGAGGTGCAGGTTTTGATGAATTGGGTACCATGTTGCTGCCTTTCTCAAGGTATTGCCCAAGGCTCTTGAGAAGCGATGAATTGGGGCCAAGGAATTAGCCTCCGATTGCCCTTTGCCATAGATGTTGCCTGTATTCTCCAATTTTAAGCTTTAGCTTAGACAAGTTGTAGCGTCTTGCCAAGTGAGCTACAGACAGGAAGTGAGTCTTGAAGCATACGGCTCTTTCTTCCTCACTGCAGCAGAGAACCACTGCATTGGAGCATCCTGAGATGTCATCGATGGTCATTTTTCATGTTAGGAATCAGTAAGGATGCTATGTCCACATGGATGAGGAGGGTAAGATTTCAGTCTCTAAAGTGGTAATGATGGGTTGACCTTTTCACTTAAAGAGTCTCACATCAACAAATGCGTGTCTGTTCTGGACCAAGAAGAAGCAAGTGTTTGAAAAAGAATAGCTTGAAAGGTCAGTGGGACATGTCAGGCATCTTCTTCATGTCTTCAATTTCGGGTATCAAAAATGCTTTTCCTATCCTGAGTGATACTGACAATTTGCCGTGTTCTGTGCCTCATGAATACCAAAGGCTTTCCTAAATAATATATCTAGAAATGGTAACATTCTTGATATGTGTTAAACCGGGGGAGATGAAGTAATTAAAATTAGTTCCAAATACTGATTTTCTTAAGGACATCAATTTTATAGAAACTTTTGAAGAATTAAAGTGACAGAAAATTTCAAAGCACTTTTCCTTCTGGTAAGAAAGGGTTCTGTATTCCTTTACTGATGAATGTAACATAGAATCAGTACTAATATTTTTTGTATTGTACTTAGTGTTTACAAAGTGATTCACAGATATTCTCCTATTTCATCTGTGCAATGACCTCTGGAAGGTAAGATTTCCTAGTTATGCTTTTTAATGTCTATTTTTAGCTCTGTCTAAAAGCAGATTGATTGAGCTCCATTTGCTCAGCTTAGAAGGCTGGACTGATTAATTGTGTCAGAACATTCCAGAAGGCAGAGGAAAGGAAGATACATGGGTTCTACATGATGGAAACTGCTCCTGAAATGATTTGACCAGCAGCCTTATCCATTTTTCCCAAGGCTGGAAACAGAACACAACCCAAGACATGGAAAACAGGGAGCCCATGTGACCACAGCCTTGGCATGTATAGTCACGGCTGTACTCCTGTGCCTTAGAGAGGAGGATGATTTGGTCTCTGTTCTACAAACTCTGTTTTGCTTCATCTCCACAGTGTCTTGTTTTATTGGCATATGCTGAAACTTGATTTACATTTCATAGCATTAAAACAAAAATCAAGAACTCTTTATCATTTATAAACTATTTGGTAAATAGTTTTTGGTGAATATTGAACTTTATTATTAGGTCTTACCATGGCAATGTACAACACCTAGTTCCCCAGATAACAGCAGTGGCTTAAACATGCTAAAATTGTATTTCCCTCTTACATAAAGAAGTCAAGCAATCGGTAGCCCAGGGCTGGTTTGCATGATGGCCACTGGGTCAGAGAACAAGATGCCTGTTATCTTCAGCCCATCAACATGATGGCCCAAATTGGCTGCCTGAGGGTCAACCATCAGGTCCACATTCCAGGAGAAAGGAGGGAAGAAATGTGCTTCAGTTCCCTTTTGGGATGGTTCTGTAAAGTCCCTTGTAGCTTTCCTGCTTTTATTTTGCTTTAGACAGAGGGCTGAGAGACAGCTTTCTATGAGGTAAGCTCAATTCAGGACCAGCCATCTCCCTGGAGGGGAGGGGAGGGAGTGGGCGGGAAGGAACCGATCATCCTGCACATGGTGTAAGACACCACGATGAGCCGCCGGGGGCATCTGCAGTCCGTCCATTGCTTCGGGCTGCACTGAGCAGTTGGTAACGCTTGAGATTTTCACATAGAGGTGCGTGTATGCTGGACCAATTTCTCGGTTCATTTAAACAAGTGGCGACCAGAGCACGTTGGAAAACACATTTGTTCTCACCTTCTAGCCAGTGACCCTCCCGCCAGGTTTCTGTCCTGCTGTTCATTTCCACGTTATTTTCCAAGACTTCCAGAGGAAATGTAAGCAGCCTGATGCTCAAATGCTTTTCTGTGTGATTCCCCCCTTGTTCTTTGCAGGAACAATAAATAGCCTAGAGAAGAGTGGACGAAATTCCAACCCTCCATTTCTCTAAAGCTCTGAGATTTGGTGTTAGGAAATAGAAGAAAATTCCAGAAACACCCTTAAGAAACATTATTCTTTCAAATGTGATTTGGAACAGCAAAGGACTATATATTTTATAGAACAATTTTTAAGACAACTGAATTGGCAGTAAGTTCACATAATGAAACTTCCAAAAATTCTTTATATTTCTCCTGGAAATTCCTTGGTTCTTGGTGTAAATTATTAGTAATTAATATCAGCTTTCTATTCTTTTTCTTCCTGTAGTTGTAGAGTTCACATGAAAATAGCACCTTGTGTCACTGAGAAAGCCTCCTGGTCAGCCTTCTTGTTAAACAGCAAGTGTGCTTTTCGGTGGCAGGTGTGCTAAATAGTAGTTTTCAGGCCCTTGAGGGATGCCCATCACACCAGCACTGCGGGAGCCTATTTCTCACCCACGACCAGGTGAGACCCTCCTTCCTTCCGCTGCCTTGCCCAGGCCCCAGCATTCTGGTTCTTTCTCATGACCCATTTTCATAAAGTTCAGCCCTGCACCAGCCGATCAATTCTTGGTTTCTCAAAGACCAGGATCTTAGTTCTAGGCTTTCTGTTAAAGGACAGTGTATAAAATCAGGAAACTTTATATGTCTTTTGAGGCCTCAGGATCTCTGCAATTAAAACAAGAACTTGAGTTACAATACTATTCTTTTCCACTTCTGAATTTCTAAAACTCCACACAATAGCTTTTTTATTAAGTAGCTAAAAATTTCTCCAGAATTTATTATTCTAAAATTCACAAATATCTGTTAATTTATATTTAAAGATGCTATATTTAAGAAATGGAATAATTATTTACTTTTAAAAAATAATTTAAGTCAAGAAATATTTGATACTGAATGTTTACTATGAGTTTAAGTATGTAAGCTTAATTTTTGTGGTACTGTCAATAAGGCACACAACGTGAGAGTTCTGGGTTAAGTTTTATCTGGGGCAAAATGAGGACCAGAACCCAGGTGACAGCATCTCAGAGAGCTCGGAGGAACTGCTCTGACGATGAGGGGGAGCTCAGCATTATATGAGATTTCATTGTATGCGGACGTGCAGTCAAGTATAAGTTAAGTCCGAGGCTGCTGCTAGTCGAGGAACAGGTGTCTCTGTTAATGATTTTAGTGCTTTTCTAGATAGGAGGAGATGCAAGAATTTGGGCTCATAAAATTTCCTGAAAATGTCTAAATATCTGAAAGATTTTCTGCCCATTTTCCCAGAGCACAGAGCGCCCCATTCCTGATCTCCACACAGAACTACTTTCAGAGGGTGTTGAAGGTCAGCAGCTGCAGTGGCTCATGACTTAATCAAATCAGAGGCAGATGACACGTGCCAATATTTAGTTGACAATATGTATATATTGTAGGAAAAAAATTACTTTTCAACCCTACCCCTGTTTTACTTTTAGTTAGAGATCACCTGATAACTGTTAGATGACTTAAGTCAGACGAGGGGTTGAAGGAGTCGTCTCTTGAGCCAGCCAGTGCTCTATGTCAGCCTCCTTGATCACATTCAATTTTCTTTCCCTTCAAACAGCATGCATCTGATTTTATGAAGTTTGGAGCCTGTCCTGAGCACATGGGGTCTGGAAGTGGCCCTGTTCCTGTGGTCTTTGTTTATTCTGTGAATTATGGTGTGAATCTTTATGTGCCCAAGCTTCATCATAATTTCAAACTTAAAGGATTTAAATATGGGAGATAGATGCCAAGTTCTGGGAATAGATTTTCAGGATAACAGCCAGGATTGGTAAAAAGTAGGGAGAATGGATACAGCCTTTAAAAAGAAATGTTATTTTACAATTTCTGGCAGATAAATTAAAGTGCTTGTTGGGATTCTGTCAGGAATGTTTAATTGGGAGACCTATCTCCCATTTTCATGAAATAAAGTAATTTTATTATTTGTTTAGTGCCTACTGCTTAACAAATAAGTATCCCCTATGCATATAGTTTTATCGTTTAATCTCTACAAAGATTTCCTGGAGAACACACGTGTCACAGGTGATTGAACCAAGATCATCCAGGGTATGTGGCTGGAAGGCAGATGGGTTGGAGGGCTTACCCTCCTTCAGGCAGAGACAGAGACACCAAGGTTTACTGACAAGCTTGTTGTTGAAGTTGTTTATTTAATACTTTGCTTCCTTGATGAAGTGGATCTCTTGAAATTGTTTATGTCTGGACTATCTTCCCCTCTCTCCTCGGCCTCAGGACTTCTCCTCATAAGTAGTATGAATTCAGCCTGAACTGATTCAGGAAAATCAGAAAATAAAAAATTAGCCCACACAAATGTCTGATAAGTCTTTGTATTTCAGTACTTCCTAAAACTCTTAGAAACACAAGGAAGGTGTGTTACCTCGGGGACTGAGTGCATTTGAAGTGTGAGAAATGTAAGTGTGATCTGGTAAAGGCACAGGCTCTATAGACAGTGATCCCTGTTTGGATCCTGGCTCCCCTAAGTACTGGAAACATGACCACCCATAGCCTCAGTATCTTCATGTGTTAAGTGGGCTGATGGAGCTCACCTCCAAGTGGCCAGGTCAAAATGAGATGGTACGAGTGACTCTCAGGCAGAATGCTTGTCAAAATGCTAGTTGCTCTTGCTGCTTTATAATGTCTCCTTAGGTAATTCCGTTGTCCATTGGCTTGCGAATACCTCCTCATTTGATTTAAAAAAAATAGCATGCCCTAAAAATTTTAAAAATAAGGAATGAAGATTTACTGATTAATGCTGGTTGTATTTTTATAGGTCATTTATTAAAAAAAAATGTAGGAGTTCTCTAAAGAGAATTTATTCTGTGTGCCTAGAATAAGATTCAGTTAAAAATGATTTTCCTTTAAATGCTTTTCAGAAATTTTCTGTGATATTTTTCTTGAATAGTAGTTGAAGATTTCTGAGGAGGTTTTACATTTAGAAAAGTTTATTCTTGTAATAATTGACAAGTTAAATAAATGATTCAAACCCTGGACAGCATAAAGCCCTGGCTTTTTTTTTTTAATATATATAATTTTGGTGGTTAGTGCTATGACATATTATTATTTATTAACGGTTTTGATTTTGCTTCTGGGTTGTCCTAGGTTTCGGCGCATGTGCCTTGGAAGGTTTCTCGGGCAAAGATGCTTATTTAAGAAGGTTGTCATTGTAAATGCTCTCAAGAGGATTAAACAAATTCCACAGCAAATAAATGAACATGTTTGGAAGTTTTCCACCCTCATGTAATTTCCAGAAAACAGACATGATTCACTTGCTAAGCCAAACACACAGGTACAGTAATGAGCCTGGCTCACATGACTGGACAGCACGGAGGGAGCCTCATCTATTGGCGTGGGTTACGCTGCAGGAAGCGCAACTGAAATTTTAATTAGAATTTATTTCCAGCGAGTGCTGCTTCCGCGTTTTTCTCCCAAAATTAAGGAAGCGCCCTCTTTCCCTGGCCATCAGTCTGCAAAGCCACACGGCTCACACACTCCCCTGTTCATCAGAAGGCTGGTGGAGTCAGTTTGCTTGGACACACTTGGCTACACTCGCAGCGGGGATCATCAGTCTCTTCTGTGTGTTCACCTCCACGTGCAGGGGAGAAAATCGACTTTTGCTGCCGACAAACGCTAATTGACTACCAGTTGTTTCAGAGGGACTGTGATGTTGAAAACTGGTATCCCTTTCATTTTTATATGTTGGATGCTGACAAATTGCACGGCCACACCCCCACTGTAAGTACACCCACCAGGGATGGTGTCGGAGTTTGAATCTGTGTGTTTTATTATTCAGATCCTGGCACTGGTCAGCTTTCAGTGTTCTCGTTGGGTTTGGGAGACTATTTCTCAAGCGATTTCTTTGGCTACCAATAAATTTGCAAAGCCGTCTCCTTCAGTGTAGTTCCGATGAGTTGAGTTGGGAGGGGCATGTGAAATTGAGGAGGGCAGAGAGGTGCAATGAAAACTAGCCACCATCTGGTTACCTCTCATTTTTTATGGGCCAAAGATGCTTGTCTTCTTTTCTTTACTCCTCCATCCATCCCTTCAGGTCAGGGAGTCGTCTTCAAGAATTTCATCCTAAAATGTAAAGTAATGATGAAGGCAGTGTGTTTCTTTGGTTGATTTCATTTGATTTGCGTTCATTGTTAAAGATTTTCTGTTGAGGTTCTTATGAGCTCTTAAAAGCTGGAAGAGCAGCACAACCAAGGAGAGAAAGTCAAAGGAACGAGTCAGCGGCCCCTGTGAGGTCTGCGGGAAGAAGGCAGGAGGTGGGGCAGAGGCAGCACCGTGGCCTCCACTGCAGCCCTGAGGGAAACCTGCGCATGTAAAGCCAGCGTCTCTTGTCACCATGTGTTCTAACAGGACTCCCACTAAAGGAATGCGAGATTTGGGGAGGCCTTACCTATTACCCTCTGGTCAAACATCTTTAATGCTGACTGTATTTATTCAAGATGACACAGAGATCACCTGCAGAGAGTGAGGGAGTGGTTCTTGCTTCCTGTCTTGCCCGCCCTAGGCTCACTCATCAGATACCTGATTCTCGCAGGCACTGCAGTGCCCGTTGGGGGAGCTCTGCTCCTGGGGGTTTCTGCTCCTGTGGGGGAAGCTCTGCTCCTCGGGGAGCTGGGCACTGCAGTGCGCACATTGGAGGCGGTCGCACCAGCGCTGATACCTCTCTACGTGTTGTGCCTTTTGTGTAAGTAGTAGAGGTGGGATCCAGAGTCTTCCTTTGTCTACGGAGCTCTCCAGCAAACCAACTTGGAGGAAAGAAAGAAAATGCCTACTGTTCCATGACTGTGTCCTAAGGGTTTAAAGCTCATGCGGAGCACACGTGAGATCTCATTCAGTAAATACTCTGGGGTCTTTTCTCTGACTTGTCATGAATTTGGCATTCTCTTAATGTTATTTCTCTTAAAACATGTCTAAGCAACAATTTTTGTGTGATGGTTATTGTGCGTAAGTGTCCTGAAGAAGCTGTTGTGGATGGAAGTGTGGGCATCAGTGGTACCAGAATGGCTGGTGGCCCTGGGGGCTGCCCGAGCTCCACACCATTTGTTACCAGCAGTCTTTCAGATTGCATCTTATTCCAGAGCTCACTGGGGCTCCCATCTCTCACTACGTATCTTGAGAGAATATTTGTTCAGAGGGTAGGGGACAGGATTCTTCAAAGTCTGGGTTCTGGGGTTCCCTGTCTAAAGGTGGCAATGGCACAAATCCTTTATTCATGGAGTAATGAAGCCCCCCAGTCTCGTGGCTAAATGGGACTCCCTGTCCTTCTTCATGTTAGGAGCCGGAGGGCTTGGGTTAGGCCCCCAAACCTGTTTTGGTGAGCTTTCAGCCCTATCACACCACCTGTGTTGTCCCGTTTCAGTCACATGACTTTGATTTTTGCTGGTAGGTGTGACTCCTGGACAGTGCCTGGGACTTCCAGGTTCCCCCTACAGTAGGGACACTGAAGAAAGTTCACCCCATATGGTGTGTTCGGGGGCCTCGAGGACAAGTAGGGACCCACAGACAGATATCTGGATGGGTGGTGATCAGGCCAGAGTCTTGGAAGAACAGAGATTCCTTTACTGTTTTAACAGTGAAATTGAGGGAGTAATTCTGGAAGGTCTGATGCAACTGAGATTAAAATTATTATATGGTTTTTATTGTTAGCAGGAGTGGTTTTTAACTCTTAGACCCAGTCCCCCCTATTTATAATAAATATTTTGTAACCTTTCTTTTCTGGTGCCCGGAAGTGAACGTCATAGAAAATGTAACCTAACTATAAATATGATAAACAAATAGGTAGATGGAAAGATGTGGTGCCTAAATTCTTATATTATGGGGTATTTTATATTCTATGCTAATTAGTGACCTCTCAGGACAAAAGGCACATACAAAGGGAGTCACTTCTAATAAACTATTTTTTCAAGCCTTACCTAAATGGGAAACAAGTGGCTTCAGAATGTTAGAGCACCTCCATGTCCCCGGGGAATTCTCCTTGTCAGAGTTACAATTGCTGATGGTGTCCTGTGCTAAGTGCAAGCAAATGCGGTTCGGAAGCTGCCCGGAGGCTGACTCCGGGGATTCCTTCTCCTTCGCAGCAGTGAGGGAGCCTTGCCTTTCCTGACCTCAACCACAGAGGCGATTTTGAATCTCTGAAAACTGCCATACCAGTGTTTATCACAACCCTCACAAGATACATTGAATAAAGTAGAAAACTTTAAGTGTCTCCTTTAGGATAGAAATAGGGTATAAAAGAAATAAATTAAAAATTCTAGTGCCCGAATAAGTGCTACATTACACTGGCTGCATCGTAAGGTTAGAAAACTTCATTACCGCTTTACATACCACATCTTGCAGTTAGATTTTATTTATTTTTTTTCCCTAAAGAAAAAACAATCATTTGATGAGTTCTTATGTCAGAGGTGACGAGCAGAAAGCAAGTGTAAAACCAGGAATCGTGGTGCTGGTTAGTCTAAGACCATCTCCGTCACTGTGCAGATCATCTTTACTCATTTTACTGCACTTTTTGGAATCACCTTCTCACTTGGAAATACCCCTGTGTCAGTTGGATTTGTTAGTAAAACAATTCTATTTCTTACCTAGAACATCAGTGATGTTTTCAAGATGATAAAAAAAATTTGCCCATGGCATTTAAACAGTTGCTTGTTCTCGTAACTCATGGCTCACGGTCTAGTATTTGTCACAATTGGAGAACTGTGTTTTCTTTGTGCAAATTCTCATTGCTTTGGTGACGCAGGGACACTTGTCCTTACTGGATGGAGTATGATAGTAGTTTTTTGCATTCTCTCCCTAAATCTGGAGTCCTGTGTTATGTTTCCTGTTAACTTAAAAAATAGGAATATTGTTATTTACCTAAATATCTAACCTCACACCAGTGGTGCATATCAAATTGGTCCAAATAGGAATTCCAATATTAAATGAGACAGTAATTTCACAACCCACTTTTCCAAAAATTTGGATTGATGGTTCAATTATACCAGGGACATTAGCTGTTTTAATTGAATCAATCATTGCTTTCTTCAATAAAATTTTCCATTCCATCTGCTCTTTTGGTTTATTGTTCTTCAGTGTTTCATTTGCTTTCTTTCCCCAAAATATATGATTTTGGCTTTTGTCATTGAAAATCCTTTCTGGTTTTGCTACCTCATGCTGGAGAGGAAGGCTTGTGACTGTTTTATAGTCACTGGTTTCATGGTTTTATGAGTGCTTAATGCCACGTTGCAGGGGTGTGGAGACCTAATGAATTGTGTACATAAAAGTCTTATTATACACTGAGTGCAGGGTTAGTGTTCGCAGCCCATGTCATCAGTATCATAATTAATCCATTACAATCATCCTCTATTAATCAGTGTTATCCTTCTAACGTCTCCAGGAGAGGAAATGTAGTAGTCTAAATGCAAATCTTTGCCAAAATTTGTCAATTCAAAACATTTAAAACTTTGCTGTCAATAGGACTGTGTGCTTTCTGTCCCTAATTCTGCTTCTTCTGACCCAGGACGCGGTCTCCACAGCTGATGATCCGTGAGACACTGGATTCTTGAACCCATGGCTCTGTGTGTTCTGAGACATCTGGGGACTTCAACACTGTTTTAGGGGCTTTGGTTCCCACCTCTTCATAGCATTGCTGAGATGAGATCTGTGGGTTCACCCTCATTCTTGACTGTATGGTGCATTTTTTCTAGAACCAACACACGCCACCGTGGCAGCACTGCTTTGACCACGTGCTGGGGCAGCGTGTGCTTGTCAGTTCTTGGGTTTAAATTTTCTGTTCAAATTTCTAAAATGGGGTATATTGACAGATACACTCCATGTAAACAGAAGCTCTGTGGGGTTTTCAGCAACTTCTAAGAGCATAAATATTCCTGAAGCAGCTAATCTTCCTCCCAACAAGTGAGGAGCAAGCCGGCAAGACCTGGGGGCCTGTGGCGGCCAAGCTGTGCGGCCCTGGCTGCTCACCGAGGAACAAGGAGAAAATCTTAAAAACCTACTTCAATGCCGTCTTTCACAGAATCCCAGAAATGAACGTTTTAATATGTAAAGAGGGGTGATTTTTTAAAATAAATTTTTTATTTTTTTTCCTTTTTCAGTTTTATTAGGTAGAATTTTTACAGTTCAACTTCACATACACATATTGCATGCAAATACATATATAGAGCATACTGCATTTTTTGTTTAAATATATGTACTAATTATTGTTTCTAAGAACAGATTAGAGCTTTAGATTTTTAAAATTAGTTACCAGAGGAATAAGGACATCTACAAAAGAATAAACAGAATATGGTAATCCAATCACAAAGGACAGTCAGATGTGCTTGCATATATTCAAAAAATCAAAACAATATTTAGTTCATTTGTGGTCTTATTATTATTGCTATTAATTTTAGATTCCCCATAAATGAAGTCATATGGCATTTTTCTTTCTCTTTCCACCCCACTTCACTTAGAATGACAGTCTTCAGGTCCATCCATATTGCTGCAAATGGCATCTTTTATGGCTGAGTAGTATTCCATTGTATATATGTATCACCTCGTCTTTATCCAGTCATGTGCTGATGGACATTTGTGTTGTTTACATGTTCCTTGTTCTATGTCCCTTCTGGCAACAATTACGGATTTTAAATATTTTCCACCTTAAAATCCTTCCTGAAGGAGATGTGGTAACTGGAATCAAAAACAGTTACAGCACAGGGTTGTGTGTGATGGGCCCTGGGGGCTTGGTAGAAAGGTTGGCAGAAAGGATTTCAGATTCTGATCAAATGAGTCCTCCTCTTGTAGCCCTGCTGACCGCCTCTCTCACGGCCTGCCCTACAAGTCTGACCAGTCCCTTCTGTGAATCCTACTGTATTGTGCACAAATTTTGTCCAATTGGTGTCATCCAGTAGGGACCTTAAGTGAGGCACCCAAGCTCCTGTGTTGATTTCTTCCATCAGCCCTTAAATTCCTTGGGAGCCAGGACTGTCTCATTGCCCCAAGGATCCCTAATTCCTAGTGAGATGCCTGATAAAGCTGATACTTAACAAGCACATGTGTCAAATGGAAAATCCTGATCAAAAAAGGCCCTCATTTTTCAGACATGCCTACTTGAACACATAGTGTAAAATGACATGTCTTCTTGGATTTGCTGTCAAATACTTCAACAAAGGACAAATAAAAGAACAAAGGTTTGAATAAAGGAAATATGGAAAAGTTTGTGAATTCCTTAATCTGGGTAATGGGCTGATTGTACTATACTTACTGATGTATACATAAGTTAGTTTATAATTTTACTGTCATTAGCTGAATAGCAAGTATTAATACGTATTAATTGAAATCCTTAGAACTGAATAAACTTACCCCACACAAAATCCTTAATATCCTAGTAGTTTGTCTTTCAGAAATCTTTTCCCACAAAGACAGGAAAAAAGGGAAAGGCAGATCTGTGGAGTATTTCCACGTTGTCAAAAGACCAAAGGCCGATACAAAAGAAGAGATTGTAAAAAAGATAAAGAGGCTGAAATTAATGTCCGGAAAACTAGCTAACAATCCTAAATGGCCCAACATAACTAACCTCAGCACTGCTGCATCAAGAATGGGGCAAATAGCACCTAGTGGATTTTTTTTTTAATAAATAAATAATGATCCAGTTCCTACCACAGGCAATTATGATAAGACTGAGTATAAGTTCTAACACCAACTAGTGTACAAATCATAATTTCTACTTGATTCAAACTGCTTCTTCTATAAAATTTGAATCTTTTTATTCTTAAGACAGATTTGTGGCCTATGACCTAGTGATAAAATTTTCAACTGGCTTGTATTAAAAAAGTTCACCATAGTGAGATTTTATTACATCAAGTATTCCTTTTTGGGAAACCCATGTGCCTTGTTACCCTCTTTCATAAGATTTCCTGTGGAAAATTCAATCCTTCATTCAGGAAAAGGCTGAGCAATATATCTCATGGAAAACCTTCATAAACTGCAACACAAGAAATTGAAAATGAAAGTGAGCAGCCCGTGAAGCCGGCAGATACACAGCGGATGGCTGTGTTCCCGCCTCGAATTTCTGTAACCAGCAGGGAAAATGTGCATTTCAAGAAATAGACATAAACACTTTTCAGGACCTGAGCACACAATTTCCCTTTCAGGGTTTAGTGGGCTTCCATTTAATTCTATGAGAAATGTTTAAAACAACAGAACAACAGCTGAGATAGGGTTTAAAGTAACTTTTATGTCTTAGTGAAAATAAAGCCAACGGATAGTTATCATTTTTACTTTATTTAATCTCGCTCTCTTACTTTACCTCCCCAACCTCCTCCACAAAATGATGGTGAACATCCCCTCCTGGGTCAGAAGGCTAAGTGAAAACTACCAATCAAATGGAGGTGTGCTTTGTTGTTTATTTTTCAAAACAAACAAGTTTCATTCATATGATTTAATAATTAAGATCAGAAACAAAGTCTACTCAATAAATGGTAGCCAACACATGTCATCATAGCTGCTCATCAGGTTTGGCCCCACGTTACACACTTTTACATGGACATGTGCCATGTGCTGTCATGGGAAATGGTGAGTGGGGACAGGGCCTCTGTTCTCACAGGGCACACAGCCTGGTGGGGGAGGTGGTGTTCAATCATTGCCCTTTTTTTTAATGTACTTACAAATTATGGGAAATGCTATTTAAAAAGAACAAAATGAGTCAATGAAAGTGAAAAATACAAGGACAGTATTTAGGCTGAGGGAAGACAGGGAACCTCTTTGAAGAGTTGACACTCCACTGAGACCCAAAGGACAACTCCGGTGCTGCAGGTGAAGGGCAGGGACACATTGATAAAGGGCTGATATCCAGAATATACCAAAATTTCTTTAAACTCAACAAGAAGGATGAACAACCTGATTAAAAAATGAGCAAAATGCCTGAACACACACCTCATCAAAGAAGAAATCTACATGCCAAAGAAGTCTATGGAAAGATGCTCCACAGCATCTGTCATAAAGGGGATGCAGACTGAAACAGCGAGGTACCACTGCACACCTGTCAGAACTGCCAAAACGCAGAACACTGACAGCACCGAATGCTGGTGAGGATGTGGAGCATCAGGTATTCTCATGCATAGTTGTTAGGAATGTAAAATGGCCCAAATACTTAGGAAGACCGTCTGGCAATTTTTTACAAAACTAGATATTCTCCTACCATATGATCTGGCAACTGTGCTCCTTGGTGTTTACTCGACGAAATGGAAACTTGTGTCCACACACAAATCTGCATACAGATGTTGATAGCAGCTTTATTCATAATCACCAGAACTCAGAATCAACTAAGCTGTTCTTCAGTAGGTGAATGGATAAACTGTGGTCCAGCCAGAAAATGGACTATTATTTGGTGCTAAAATGAAATGAGTTATCAAGGCATGGAAATACATGGAGGAACCTTAAATACATATTACTAAGTTAAAGAAGCCAATCTGGGAAGGTTCCGCAACTGTCTGATTCCAACTGTATGGTGTTCTGGGAAAGGGAAAACCACAGAGACTAAAAGATCAGTGGCTGTCAGAGGCTAGAGGGGAAGGAGCAATGAATGAGGTGCAGCACGGAGCATTTTAAGGTCACTAAGACAGACTACTCTGTATGATGCTGTGACGGTGGATACATGTCATTGCACATCTGTCCAAACCCACAGAGTGCACACCACCAAGTGTAAATCCTAGTGTCAAGTCTGGGCTCTGGGTGATGATGACTTGTCAGTGCAGGTTCACCCATTGTCGCAAATGCACGCTCTGGTGCAGGCGTCAATAGTGAGGAGCTCTGGGGACAAACTGCAGTTCATACACCGAATCCAGCCCCAGCCAAAGCTGTTAATAAAACTCTGTGGGTGTGTGGAATGTCCAGCTGCTCTGGCGTCTGAACAGCAGAGCTGAGCAGCTGCACCAGAGATCAGGAGGTTTGCAGACCCTGAAATACTTACTCCCAAGCCCTTGACAGAAAAACTCTGCTGAGCCCTGTTCTAAACGAATCACAATTCACCCTGATGAGACAGGACAGCAGGGCCCAAACAAGGCATGGTTAATCGGACTGAAGCAATGTTTTAGTTCCAACACCATTGCTGAATTCCTGCAGATCCAGCGACAGACTGTAGCCAGGAAGCGTCTGCAGAAGGAGTCGGTAGCAGACCTTCCCGCCAAGCTCCGGGATGCCGGGGGCCGCGCGCTGCACGGGGGCCACCCGCTTGAAGAAGGCGGACTTGCGGTGGAAGCCGATCAACTCATAGAGCTCGGAGAGGATGCTGCACTGCTGAATTCTCTCCTAGGAATGCTGAAGCACAGGGAGAAATGCAACTAGCATCTGAACGAAACATGTAAGTGAAAAAAGACCCTTAAAAAATTTTCCCTTAAAACAGAGACCCAATGACACAGGAAGGAAGAGGAAGGCTGACTTCGTGCACTGATGGGACCGGATGCAGAAATGCAGGGAAGCAGCGCTGTGCAGACGCTCCAGACCTCCTCTGGTCCCCACCTTTCCACGTTCCGCCTCACCTTTTACTAGAAAGGCGCGTATTCCCTGAAACAGAGGAATCTGCTACCTAAACATGGGACACAGAGAAGGGAAAGAGGAAAAGGACCGGAAAGTAAAGGAACAACAGTTCATCTACACCCTAGTGTTTGGGCGGGACTTTCACCAAACACACAACCTCTCAAAGCACAGAGCACACAGTGAGAGGCTGACAGAGTGACTGCGACTTCTGCTCCTTAAACACAAGCTACCTGCCAGCACACGGTGTGCCCGTTACTGAATCATTACAATCATTTCAGAAACTATTACTACCCCGGCTAACAGGCAAGGAAATCTGAATCTCGGGGAGGATTTATTATCATCCTGGACAAATTCCCAAGGCCAAGAAGTGTCAGAGCCTCCGGCAGACCCTGGACAAAAATGCTCCTCATCACCACGGGCCCTGAGCCTCAGGCTGAGGCCACGTTAGGTCTGCACGGGCCCAGAGCATGAGTCAGTGGGACAGGGAGTGGTCCCACTTGAAGTGCCAGGCCAAGGCCCTCAGGAACCTATGTAATGAAACCAAATACCCAAACTGATTTCCAACGCACTTCCCTGTCCGGTAGGACTGCTCGGCACATCTGGCTTATCACCTGTGCACAGGCTGTGCAAGGGGCCCAGACAGTGACGTGACGTCCCAATGGAAGTGGCTCAGAGACCGCTTCATCACAGGACAGACTCTCCCGGCTTCCAACGTTAACTCTCCATTCCACTTCCAACTGGAAAGTAAGTTTAGACTTGTTTCCTCTCCAGAAACAAAGACAGTGGTAACATCAGCGGGAAACTCAAGACTGAGGAAGAGTCTCCTGGCCATTTGGAAGGATAGGCTGGGGAGGGAACAGAGATAGGGATCAGAAAGACCAGTGTTCCAGTCCAAAGTCTGCACATCACTCGCTTTGACAGTTTCCTTATTAATACTGGTGATAAAATCTAATTATGATTGTTGGGAAAACTAAATGAAATAACGTATGCCACTAGCATAGGTGTAAAATCCTAAATGAATGTTCCAGAAATGGACGTGACCATGGTTAGATATTGTTTGCCAAATCTTGTGTGCTAAGCTCACATCAGCCAGCCAGAGATGTGCCAGAGAATGCCTCAACAGCCAGCAGCCTTCTCCAACTTGGAAACTCACAGTGTCCGAAGAACAGGCAGTGGTGGATGCTTTGGGACACTCTGGAGGTAGCACTCCAGTGATGACTTTAAAAAGCTGGGGAGAATTTAGGGGACCATACAGTTCAAATACAGTAAACTCATTCCATGTCTACAAATATTCATCTGTAGCCATGATGATTCAGAGAGGAAATACATATTCAAACGTACATCATTTTCCCACATAAGTGCATCAAAACAATTTGGAAAGAATGTAACTTTCTTCTCTAGATCACACAGTGGGGATTACAAGGTTTTTACTGACAGCCCTACGTGTAAATCATCTGCAAACGTAACTGGGTCCATTATCAGTCATCATCATTTGAAGGGAAGGATGGAAAAGAACAAAGCCAAGCTAATACGCTCCGGTATTTTGTTGGGTTACGATGTCACAGAGGAGACGGACAGGTTATCAAGGAACCACTCTGCCGTGATCACGGAGCCGGAGAGCGGAATGGGCGGCAAGATGTATGGCACAGCCATAGCTGTGCCCGCGCTTCTAGGCAGGTACCCAGTCACTTCGACAAGGTGTCAAAAGTGTATGTCCACGTCCTCATCACCTGTCATGCATTAAAGAGAAATGGAAACCTATAAACTGCCAATAACCTCGGTGGGTACACCATCGAAAGAGCAAAGTCACAGTTTGACAACTGGCCATCCCAGTTCCCTGGGATTCATTCTTGGAGAACATTAAAAACCACTCCTCTGTCCTCAAGAAGTGCTTCCTACTTGTCCTATCTTTGGCTCAGGGATACAGCACGTTCACTTGGACTTTAATATCTGCACAGATTTGACTATCTTTCTCCAGGTTCACTTGTCCATTCTGAAGAGGTCTGAGTTAAGTCCAAATTCCATAAGATCAATTCCCTCCAGTGACAACTCAACGAGTCTGCAATTACAAACCAACTGAACAGGACTGTCCTCAGCTAAAAATGTCACCCACCCTTCACTGTTTTCTTAATCTCCTCTCCTGGCTAATTGCAACAGACTAACACCACCCTCCACCAAGTTCCCCAACTATGTCAAATAGAAAGGAAGGTCCATAAAAGATGAGACAACTCCATAGTCACCTCTGAATTCCAAGCATATATTAATGTCAATAAATAGAACTATGATTATGGCTTCTTTCCTTTAAAACCTTTCTGGTTATTTAAATGAGACCATGGAAGGGAGGTGTTTGGGTCCAGTATCTTGATCCAGAAGACTCTGGAGACATTTTTTGGAATGGCTGCCCACTGATTCATTCAAAACACAACTTCTCTTTCCGGGAGGAGCTGTGATTTTCTGCCAGGAGTTTGTTGTCACTCTCATGCCAGAACAGATTTAAACTAAATACTTACATTGGATATGTTATTTTCCCCCGCTTCCAAAAAAATTGACTTTCCTTACTTCCTTGCCTTGAGGAATGCTTTTTTACTTTTCTTTCTAATTCACCCTTTTATACAGCAGGATTCAGGATGTTCTTGGCCTTACATAAGAACAGCCATCCAACTCCCAGTGTGAGAGGCCTGGGGCTCAACTCCTGCCCTCCTGTCAATGCAATTGAAACTCAGTTCAGGAGCCAACTGGCCCCCAAGGGCTTCTAAGGCTCGCGTATCTCCCAGAAACCTTGCTTTCTGGTTTGACTTGGCTTCTGAGGATTTCCCCTCACTTTCTTGACAATTAGCTGTGCAGCTTGAAAGATGAGGAAGGAAGGTCTTATTTCTTAATCAGCATTTTAAGGAACTTATGTAATGAAGGTTTTCAAGAGTTTCTAGAACCCTGCATTGCCGAGACAGAAAACACACTAGATATTTTCTAAATCTAGCTATCATGTGCATTTTTTTCGTTGCTTTTGTTTTCTTAACTGCTAACAGACATTTTTAATTAAAAAATAAAATAAAGCCCCAAATAGGATAGAACATTGAAGAGGAAACAAAATTAAAGGGCAAAGACAGAAAAATTATAATTACTCTACAAATTTAATAGAAAACATACACTATGGATCAGATCAGCAATTCTCAATAACAGCTAATTGAAACCTGACCATGAGGTAAAATGTCTCTCCTGTCAGGAGACGGCCAACAGAAAACAGAATTAAATCAACAAACTAAAATTCTAAGTCTGGCGAGGTAGAGAAGTCTACCAGCTAAATGTGTTTTCTTCTGGAAAAGAGGGAGACACACAAGATCTTTTCTGTGGAGCCTGAGCCCAGGTGAGGACGGTGAAGTGAGCTCTGTAAGTACCCAATTAGCAAAGTGAGTGATGAATAAAGAGACGTGAGCTTTGATGACAGAGATGATACTACTATTCACTTGTCCTGTAAGTATGTCTTCACGTTCAATGATCAATACCTCGGCATCCTCAGGGATTGAGATTATAGGAAAATGCACAGCCCGGGCCTAGACCTCCTCTATGATTGTGGCACTGCACTTAGATGATTCAAGGGCACCTCCAACTCCACCTGCAAATAGCTGATTTCACGGTGCTCCTCCCATAGCCGTCCTGCCCAGGGCCCCTTGTCGGGGGGCAAGGTCTCTCTGCCTCTCCCAGATCAGTCCCATCACTCATAGATGTGACTGGGCCCCTCCTTCAGGGCCCAATTTCCTCAGTCAACGAGTCCCACCACCAGCACCTCACCTACCAGATTCTCACTGGCACTCCCTCAGCACTAACTCTGTGCTGGGGACCACGCTGCACATTGAGCACACGTTATCTCACTGGATCTCCACAGAAGTCCTGGGAAGTCGGTATATCACTGCTTCAATTAATAAGATAAATTGTTTCACTTCCTTGAGTGTGTCATCCAAAGTGACACGGCTACTGAGCCACAAACCTGGGACTGAAAATCACTTGAAAATTGAACACTGCTACACCTCACAGCCACCCTACTCTGACTTATCACATCACCTCCTGCCGAGCCTTCTAAATGTTTCTAAGCATTCTACAAGACAAAAGTGATCTACGAGAGCACCCCTCTCCCCTACTTAAAATCTGGCAATGACGTTCCACTTCCCTTAGGAGAAAGCCACACCGGGCCTGAGCACAGCCCAATGGCCCCTTCATCCGCGTACCCTGCGCGGCCTCGCCGCCTCACCCACCACACAGTGCTACACGTGCCGTGTCCAGGACAGGGATTCTGACTCCGTACAACCCGGGGCTCGTCTCACTCAAACAATGATCACCCTCTTCAGTGCTGACTCTCAGAAAATTGTTTTCTCTGGATGAATCAATATCTTTTTCCTTACAACTTCCCATCATTGATAATGAGCTCCCCCCAAAAGAGAGAAGACCTAATCCTCAGACTCCTTATCTGTAAAGTGTGAATAACAAGAAAATATGAGAGGTTTTAAGCAAAATAATATTCATGTGAAGTTAAGGACAATTCCCAACATACAGTAAGCACTCAATATGTGCTTACTTAATATTAATAAGAATATAATGCATTCCAGGAACCTTAAATCAATGCTTTATGGCTTTGTCCAAAAGACTACCGACAAACTATTGGACGAACCCCTTTGAGCAGATCCGCCCAAGCGTACTGGGATAGGTAAGCCTTGACTCCAGTTACAGCTGCAGCCAACCAGCACTACGGGGCGGGGGCAGTTTGCTCAAACTCGTACATGTTGCTTGAGCATTTAATTGTCACTAATGAATAAAGACAGGTGTTCTTTAGTCAAAACTCCTGAAACATAAATCTTCAAAGATTGATGCAAATTAGTTTCAAATACAACACTCTCACTAGAAATTATTTGAAAATTATAGTCTTAGCTCCTCCACACATCGAAAGGGCATTTTCTTAATATATCTGACTATATACACTGAGAGGATTGTTTAAAAGAAATTAAGATGAAGCCATAATGAATAAGCTTTCAGTATAATCTGCACAAAGCCCCACCCAAGGGTCTCACTTCTCACTTCCACATAGGTGTTCAGGTAGCTTAACCTGGGTCTTGGTTTCTTATGACACGGGGGTGGGAAGAATTGTGGATAGATTTATGTAGCAAATATAAATCTAGGGTATTTGCTGTGTAGGAATGCTAGAAATAAATAAATTGATATATAGTCCCACCCTTAGGAAGCTCAGCCTTTCCAATTACAACATCATTAAAAATAAAATGAGAGATACATTTAACAAAATTTTACAAGATTTGCACATTGAACATTTTGAAGTATCACCAAAAAAAATTAAAAGATCTACATATATGGAAGGCATCCCATGTTCATGGAATGGTAGACAATATTGTTAAAAATGTTAAGACTCCCCAAAGTGATCTACAAATTTAATGGAATCCCTATCAAAATTCCAGCTGACTTCTTTGCAAAAATTGAAAAACTGATGCCAAAATTCATATGGAAGTACAAGGGAACCAGGTCAGCCAAAACAATCTTGAAAAAGAAGAGCAAAGTTGGAGGACTCACTCAAATGTTACTACAAATCTATAGTAATCAAGTCATTATGGTACTGGCATAAGTTTGGATGCATAAATCTATGAGACACAATAAAAAATCCAGGGGGGAAAGTTACATTTACAGTCATTTTTCCAGAAATGTGCCAACAACACTCCATTGAAAGAATAGTCTATTCAACAAATGGTGCAGAGACACCTGGGTATCTGAAGGCAAAAGAATCAATCTGGAATCTGGACCCCCGTATTTTATTTAACAAATAAAATATTAATTCAAAATGGATCACAGACGGAAATGTAAAAACTAAATGTATAAACTTTCTAAAAGAAGACATAGTTTAAATCTTTGTGGTCCTAGGATAGGCTATGGCTTCCTAGATACAATACCAAGAGCACAAGTGAAAAAAAAGAAAGATAAAATGGACTTCATCAAAATTAAAACCATTTGTTACAAAGGACATCATCAAGAAAGTGAAATGAAAGGGGAAGGGGGTAGCTCAAGTGATAGAGTGCGTCCTTAGCAAGAAAAATAAAATGAATAAATCTAATTACCTCCCCTAGAAAGA
Source organism: Camelus dromedarius (assembly GCF_036321535.1). NCBI lineage: Eukaryota > Metazoa > Chordata > Mammalia > Artiodactyla > Camelidae > Camelus > Camelus dromedarius. The sequence goes on along the minus strand of NW_026989793.1, from coordinate 206,624 downwards.
AATTGTTTTAATGTTTAAAAAAAGTAAAGTGAAACGACAATCTGCAGAATAGGAGAAAAATTTTGCAAAGCATATATCTAATAAGAGACTAGTATCCAGGATATAAAACAAATGCTTACAACTGACCAATACAAAGAAAATCGATCCAAATTTTAAATATGCCAAGTATTTAAATAGATACACAATTGGCCAATAAGCATATGAAAAGATGCTCAGCATCACTAGCGAAATCAACATCAAAATGAGATCTGATTTTACACTCATTAGGATGGTTATAATCAAAACATGGACAATAACAAGTGTCGGTCAGGAGTCAGGGAAATGGGAACCCTCAATACGCAGCCGTTGGAAAGGGGCAATGGTACAGCTTCTTTGGAAAAGCCTGGTGTTTCCTCAAAAGGTTAGAATTATATGGCACAGCAATTCCACTCCTACAAATAGAGTCATCCCTCAGTATCCTCGGGATTTTGTTTCAGGAAACCCCCACCCTGGATACCATAATCCAAGGATGTTCGAGTCCCTTTACAATCAGCCATCTGGATCCATGAAGTGGAAACTACAGATATGGCGGGCCAACTCTACAGCCAACAGAATGAAAATATATTCTCACAAAACTTGCACATCAATATTCATGGCAGTATCATTCAGAGTAGCCAAAGGTTACAAACAATATCCATCCATCAATGAACGGATAAACAAAATTACCAAGAATAGTCCCACAAACTTTTGGTCATTGAATCTTTGACAAAGGAGGTGATAACATACAATGGAGTAAAGACAGCCTCTTCAGAAAATGGTGTAGGGAAAACTGGACAGCTGCATGTAAATCAATGAAGTTAGGCTACTCCCTCACAGCATACACAAAAATAAATTCAAAATGGCTTAAAGACTTAAACATGTAGACAAGACACTATAAACCTCTTAGAAGGAAACATAGGCAAAACATCTGACATACATGTCAACAATGTTTTCCTAGAGCAGTCTACTCAAGCAATAGAAATACAAGCAAAATAATATAAGTAGGATCTAATTAAACTTACAAGCATTTGCACAGAAAAGGAAACAAAATGACAATCTATGGAATGAGAGAAAATAGTTGCAATAAATGAAACTGACAAGGGCTTAATTCCCAGAATATGTAAACAGCTTTTACACTTAATAAGGAAGAAAAACATACAATTCAATTCAAAAATGGGCAGAAGTCCTAAAGAAACTTTTCTCCAATGAAGACATACAAATGGCCAATAGGCACATGAAAAAAATGCTCAATATCATTATCAGAGAAATGCAAATCAAAACTGCAATCAAGACTCACCTCTCACCAGTCCGAATAGCCATCATTCAGAAGTTCACAGACAGTAAATGCTGGAGAGGCTACGGAGAATTGGGAACCCTCCTGCACTGTGGTGGGAATGCAGTTTGGTGGAGCCATTGTGGAAAACTGTATAGAGGTTCCTCAAAAGACAAAAAATTGACTTCCCATATGACCCTGCAATCCCGCTCCTGGACATATATCCAGAAGGAACCCTAATTCAGAAAGACACTTTCACCCCAATGTTCACAGCAGCACTATTTACAATAGCAAGATATGGAAACAACCTAAATGTCCACTGAAAGATGACTGGATAAAGAGACTGTAGTATATTTCTCCAATAGACTACTATTCAGCCATAAAATAATAATAAAGTAATGCCATTTGCAGCAACATGAATGGACCTGGAGAATGTCATTCAAAGAAAAGTAAGCCAGAAAGAGAAAGAAAAATACCATATGAGATCGGTCACATGTGGAATCTTAAAAAAAAAAAAAATCAAAAAACAAAGACACAAAAAGATAAACTTATCTACAGACCAGAAACAGACACAGAGACATAGAAACCAAACTATGGTTACCAGAGTGGAGAGGGTGTGGGAAGGAATATATTGGGAGTTCAAGATTTGCAGATTCTATGTATAGAATAAACCACAAGTTTATACTGTATAGCACAGGAGAATATATTTAATATCTTATAGTAACTTATGTTTAAAAGAATATGAAAATGAATACAGGTATGTTCCTATTTAACTGAATTGTTGTGCTGTACACAAGAAACTGACACAACATTATAAACTGACTAGACTTCAATGAAAATATTTTTAAATAGACCAAAAACGAAAAAAAAGAAAAAGGATATTATGAAACCAAAAGAATAAAGTAGTGACTCAGGCTACAATATGGATGAACCTTGAAACTTTATGCGAAAATAAGCCAGACACAAAAGGACAAATAGTGCCCTTTAAGGTGAACTGTATCTAAGCGTTTACTGTACTACTTCTGTAAATTTTCCGGAGGTTTGAAGTCTATCAATATCAAAATAAAATGTATTATTCATTAAAATCATAAAACGCTTCCTCACAGGAGGGCTTTAATTATTAAATGCAGAAATGCATGTAAAGCCCCTGGAAAAACACTTTGCACGTCCACACACAGACACTGCTGTCACTGCCTCTCAGAGGGTGGCGCCAGCGCTGATGAGGGCTGCCTCCACTCGCTGCCCTGCAGACAGGAGTGAGGGCCTGGGCTCTGACAGGCAGGGTGAGCATGACCCTGGGTCAGACACAGCCATGCACCAGACTCTGTGTTACCCAACTTTCTTATACAAACTGCAACATGTAATGTAAAAACGCTACAGGGATGTATCTTACAACACAGGGAATACAGCCAATGTTTACAGTAACTATAAATGGAGCATCTATTGTACACCTGAAACATATCATTTTAAATCAGCTATAACTTTGTCAAAAATTAAAAAATAATTTAAAAATGTTATCACTTTAATATTCAATTCGGTTTTTAAGTAACTACTAAACAGCTTAGAATGTATAAAAGCATTTAAGTGTGCTGTTTGTTTACATATTTATTTACTTTCAGCCTCCTGCTAAAAGAGAAATTAAACAATTTTTTTAAACACACCTTAACAACCATAACAACAAAAAGGCAAAATTGAGAGTGAAGGGAAATTGGAGATTCAATACTTAAATGAAACCAGGGGGAGGTAAAGTCATAAAAATGGATTCCCTGGAGTCAGGGCAAGTGTTAAAGGCCGACTAGAAATTCAGCTGTCAGATTCTTGGCAGCTAAAGCAAAAAGAAAAGATCATGGGGGGGTGGTAGAGCATGAGCTTAGCGTGCACGGGGTCCCGGTTTCAAGCCCCAGGGCCTCCACTAACAGATAAATACACCTAATTACCTACCCCCCCAAAAGAGTCCCAAAGAAAAGAAAAAGAGAAATTTCTTTCCAAAAAAACCTGATATTAAATTTGGATTAAATACTTAAAAAAAAAAAAAAGAAATATAGAAAAGATGAGTGACACTGTGAAGGAAAAGCCCAGCTGGGCTAACGAGCTAAGTCACAAATCTAAGTGTGATAAGTGTCGGTTTACTGATCTAAGTATTGCTGGGCTAACTCGTAAATCTGAAGTTTAGTGTCACTTTACTGGGCTAATAACCTAACTCGTAAATCCAAGGTCAACAATTGTCAGTAACGTGATCTGTTCCAAATTCATAAGATTCAGTGTACTGATTACTTGCTTTTTGTTGTTTAAGCCTTATTGGCTAATAGCCCCTTACTTGTAATTAACCCTATAGAACCTCATGTGCAGGTCTTGGAGGTGCTCAGAGCTTCGGAACAGGAGCCCCTCTGAGCCCGCCAGCATAATAAATCTCAGTGCTTGTTTCTTGGCTGGCCTGTTCTTTCCGTAACAACACAAGCGATAATGCCCTTGAGATAAATCTGTGATGGCTGCTGGCAGGTCCCCATGTCTCACGTGGCAAAATCTGAAACATCCTTCTCACCACTCAGAGTCATCATAAGCCCACTCCACACTTCCCGCTGTTAAATGCAGGAGCACAGGCAGGGCCCGGCCTTTGCTCTCTCTGTGTCATCACAGTGAGACAGGATGGAAGGGGCAGAGCACAGCCATTCAAGGAAGGCCACAGCAATTAACATCAAAATGGTGAAGGATTCAACCCCCAGAAGGCCTTGAGGCTCAGGATGAAGAGATTTAACTTCTAGCAGAGCTTGAGCTTCATTATACACCCATTGTAATAGTAACATGGTGAATATCATGCCCCAAGTTACCATGGCAGTCCCAAGGCTAGCCACAAAATGTCAAAGGGTGGGAAATGGCCAACTCCCTGGGAATCCCAGCCCCTTGCCCTTAGGCTGGTTCTTCTACATATTAGCAAATGAAACCACCAAGCCCAAGAAAACGAGCAACACAGCGCCACCTCGCGGTCACCCCTCTCTCTCCCTCTTCGGAGAAAGCCCACACTCTGTGGAGTGTGTACCTACTTTTAATCTGAGCACCCAAACCCCACACCTCGTGGCCTTCCTGTTGCCTTTCAATGTGTCTCTGTGAATAAATCTACCTTTTCTCAATACTGGCTTGCTCTTGAATACTTTACTGCACGAAGCCAAGGAACAAAATCTGGTGGGACACATCCCAGGGGCTCAACCAAAGCCTGGGACACAGCCCTTCTCATGCCTCACGTTTTTTTCCTTGTATCAACAGGACTGGGTTGTGAAGGGAGCTCTGAGGCCCCAGCTAAGGGACAGAAGCCGCCCCCAGGGCTCGAATTGGCGGGCAGCCTCTTCCCCAGAAGGGGCCTTGGGGTCTGCCCAGTTCTCTGTGTTTCTCTGTTGTGCTGACTCCCCAGCCACAGAGAGTTCTCCCTAGGCCTGTCCCCAAAAAACCCTTCTCTCCAAAATACAAGCACATCATGTCACAATCCTCTTGTTCAACCAGGAAATGCTTAACCCACTTTTTCCCTCCACAGTAAAGTACCTAACTGTCCTCCCTCCCATCACAACAATTCTTTCTTTGTGAGAACTCTGCACTCCCCACACACCATCCTGAAAGCAGGTGCCTTGCTGGCTGGGAACGAGATGTTTCAGTCTCACACAGCCTGCATCCTTTCACTTTCCCCTTGTTACCATAAAAAAGCCTTTCCTGAGTCATCCACAAATCTGATTCTGAACTTCATAAAGTGCTGAGTTTGCAGTCACTGTGTGCATACCTCCCAGGTTTTGACTAAGTTTCCTTCACGAGATCTTCATTAAGGAGCTGCATTAAGAAGTCGAAAGAGGATATTCTTACATCTGAGCGGAGGAGCCTGCAAGAAATTTAAATGGCTTTCAAGAGAGAGTTAACCAGGGACAGAGAGGGCGCAGGTCCTAGTCAACAATGTCATGAGGCAAAATGTTCTTCAAAGACTCAGAGTGGCTTCTGAAAGTGGAGTCGGCAGGGAGGAGGTGACACGCAGTGAGTGGGGTGAGTGAAACAGGGTACGCTCCCCCAGCTGGGGAAGAATTGGATTTTGTTCTAGTTTTCCAAACAATTTCTTAATACCTTTTTCTCCTATTGTCACATACCATTTCCTATGAATTAAGAATATCAATGTCAGTCATTTGGGCCGCTTGGGAGAGGCAACATGATGCCATTCACAGGGCTGGGACATGACAGCCACACCAGTCTAGGTTGAAAGACCAGTGGGGGTATTTCCATGGTGATCACGGGCATGCAGCAAACTCCCCAGCTTCAATGACCTCATCTCAAAAGTGGGGCAATAAAACTACCAAGAAAAGTGCGTGATGATTATGGAAGACATCTGTTTACTAGGTAAGTGCCCGTGACAGCTGCAGCTTAATGGGGAATGAGTATGATTAACAAGGCCCTGTCTACCTGGCCACACGCTCCCTGCCTTCCTGCCTTGGTGCAGCAGCAGAGTTTGTTTAGCTGAGATGAACGCCCCCAGAGCAGACCCGACGGGAAAGCTCGCAGCTCTGCATTGTGAGGCGTGTTCCTTTCCTTCTCAGTGCTGATCACAGTTTGCTGTCATCTGTATTTATGTTTATCCCTTTTGTAACTTCCTCTCCTCCGGAGTTTTTGCTCAAGCAGCGCAGGGCCAGGTGTGTCTTGTGGCCTGCCCGATATTCTGGGCTGGGAAACAGCCGACCACACATCTGGCTCTGGTGCTGAATGGAGAGGGCAGAAGGCCCTGGGGCCCATGCTGAACCGAGGCCCATGCACCCAAAATTATGGTCTGACTTTTGGCAAATTACACAGTCTTCTTTACCCTGAGATTCCTCATCTGTCCATGAAAATAACTGCCCATGGCACACAGAGTTACCAAGATTAAAGGAAATCACCAAATTCACAACATATTCAAGGGGCTACCAGTGCATCCTCAACAGACAAATGCTGCCTTTACGGCTCTGACACACGCCAAGCGGGGCGGCCACACACAGTGAACACTGCTAAGTGCTTCATGTGTGCTACAATACTCTTTAGAACTTACAACAATCCCAGGAAGAAACGAATATTATTATGCCCATTTCACAGATTCACCAACAGGTTAAGAGAGGTTATATTCTAGTCCAAGGCCGTATGGTGAGGAAATGGTGATTTAAACCGGAATCTGGGCCCAGGCTTAGCCTCCATCTCTCTCCCATCCACCTGACCACTTGCCTATGAATTCCACCTGTCCAATACACAAGTTTGCAGCCGTCCAGCTCTTAAATGCAATGTGTGCCAGCATTTGTCAATGTTGGTTAGTTACCATAAACTGTTCTCAGAAACCACAACAGAAAAGAAACGTGGACTTAAGGAATTCTGCATTGCGTTCTCCTATAATGTGCAGTCACCCTTCACTACACCAACAAATCCAAATGTATGCTTCCTCCATGTTTATTTTTGCAAACGGCTTATTAAAGTAGAAGGTACCTGCAGTAATTCCATCTCAGTTGCTTTCCAAGGTTGCAGATTATCCATAATCAGTCCGTGAATGAAAATACTACAATGTGAATGAAAATACTGCAACCATGTCAGTAAACAAAGAATGCTGAAACCAAGTCATTAGCGGCTGCTGCCACCCCCCAGCGAGTGCATGCCTGCAGCCCAGCCTCTCAGCCACTCACAGTGGTGCCCTCTGAGTGGATTCAGAGTAAGAAAGGACAGGATACTGGCCCTAGATACCTAGGTACCTGCCAAAGGGATGAATTCTATGACACAAATGTTTGCTTCCTCCCATACATAGAAAAGCACTAAATACTTGATCTTGAGTTATCTGGTTTTCTTTAGATAACAAGCAATATTTTATTGTTCCAACTACCTGGTCTTTCTTGTAAAACTTCTATATATCCTAGCTCTTCCCCTACCTCTTGGGAGCAGTCCCTCAGAGTGATCTGAGAGTTTGCCATCCCGGCTAGAGTCCTCCAGCCAAATAAAACATAACTCTTAACATTTAGGCTGAACGTTTATTTCAATGAAGTCCCAGAATAGACAGAACTCATCAATTCTGTAATGGAACACACTGGATCAGGAAACAAAAGCGTGTTTTAGTCTGGAAAAACTACGGTTTCCTCTTTCTTCCTGTCATTATACAATCCCACCAGAACTCATTAATTTGCTGTCTGCTCATCTGGCAACCAAACTCAGAGAAGAGTCAACTCAGCAGAGTGCTCTACTCGGGAGAACACCCCGCAGCAGCACTGCAGGCTACCTGTCCTCCCGCACGCTCTGCTGACCCTTGGTGTCCTCCGTGACGACCAGGACAACAGAGCTGTTCCCAACAGCTGCGAAGTCCCACACGTTAAATAAATCATTTTATTTTATACGATATTTTACGTATATACCCATCTCTGAAAACAGCTTTGCTAGTAGCCCAAATCTTCAGCATCAATCTGCAAAGGCAAATCCTGTCCGCAAGGGAAAACAAGACTTAAGAGGAAGCTAAGGATTCCAAAGTACTCTCCACAACCTAAGGCCTCCAAAGTCCCCTGCAGGACCTTCAACCAAACTGCCTGCAGGCGGCAACATATCTGCTTTTAAAGCAACGCCTTCCTGCCCTCGGGCGCTACAAAGTCCCTCTAGGCCCTCCCATCTCAGGGTAAGAGCAGCCGCTGCAGAACCTCACAGGGCAGCACTGACAGGACTGGACAAAGAGGATCAGAGCTAAACTAAGCCTTCTGATGACACGAGCTTGTCACTCTGTCACTTTACAGATGAAGATATATATATAGAGAGGTGGGGTGATCTTGCTCAAAGTCACACAGCTAATAAGTGGCAAAGTCTATAACTCTGCTCCTCCCTCCGGCGTGACGCCCCAGCTGGGACGCCCACAGGGTTCTCTCCTGCCTGCCGGACCAGTCCTTTACTGTCACTCATAAAACACCACAGGGTGTGAACCTAGCCTACATTTTCAGCATCTTTTCCCTGCAGTCTCGCAGGAACAAGGCGGTTCGGGCCATTGTATGACTTCTGACTCCCAGAAGCCTCCGTGCTCAGGCTGGTCTTGCCTGTGCATCCAGCACCCTACTCAGAGGCTCTTCCTCCCCTACAGGAACACGTTCCCACTCTCCGCATGACACCCCCTCAGGAAAGCCCTCTTCTCGCCCTCACCTCAGCAGGTGTCCCAGGCCACATCCCGAGCTACCCCATTAGGACTGCGGGTGCCCAGGTTTGCTAGTCAGACCAGCAGCCTCAGAGCCAGGGTTTATGCCCGGGTCACCCTGCAAACCTACTGCCCGCCATACAGACCCAGCCAGCAGGTCACCTGAAAGTCGCAGCAAGTGCCCCACCCAATCCCGAAGTCTTTTCATTTGCCAGCACCGCTGATGACTGGTCTCCAACCTTTGGTCAGTTTTGCACAAAACAGCAGCTTCCACTGTGAAGCAGGGGGTTTTCTTTTCTGCTCCCCATCCTTACTGGAAACGTCTAGGGAAATGAAAAGGCCTTTTCTCAACCCTTTTCTGATGACACCCACCCACCCACAATACTCACATGCTCAAGAGCTTTGGCTCAACCTGATTTTGTTTCCCTTACGCTAAGGGGCTCAAAACACTGCGGGATTCTTTCTCTTTTGATGGTATTTTTACTCAGTTTATCGGCTTTAATCTGTTTTTGTCTCTCTCTTCAATATCCCTAGAAGTTGCCGCTTCTTATTCCCTTCAGCAGCCTCCCTCCCAACATCTAGTCTAGGAAATCAGCTGTGATGAAGGGCCCGGGGGCAGTCACAGAAGATGCAACTAAGGCACAGAGAGGTGACATAATTTGCCCGAGAAGATCAGCTTCAAGCCCCAACACTGTGTGTCACTTCCCTCTGTTTAACTCTTATGCTAAGCAAGCGAACTTTTTGTAGATTATGGTTATAAACAGATGAGGTATGAAAATACATACAAGGACACACATCAACTCTAAGATGTTCATTAACTCCACTATTTTGTTTCTATTTATTTTATTTCTATTAAAAAAAATTAAGAACCTCTGCAGTCAATATAGCAAAATGTTACTGGGCTTTAAATACAAAATATAGAGGTTTTAAGTGTGTCATTACTCATCCTTATTTGTATGTTCACAAGACAAACTGATTTGACAGTCTCTCTCCCCTCCCCCTACTCACTACTGGCTCTCACCTGAGCTCCCAAACCACACATCTAACAGCCTTTCAGTTTACCCACAGCTGAACTCATCAGTTATCCCCCAGAACTCCCTCTACAGATTTCCCTCCTCAGAGCACAGCAGGACCATCATTTACCTCATTAATCCACCCAGAAACCTGTTCCTTACTCCATCCTACCTTCACAGAAATCATTCATCCTTTCCTTTTTACCATCTAAACCTGCCTTCAATCTGTTCGCTTTTACCCGCTGACCATCCCACCGCTCAAGTGGAAGCCACCAACACTGCCCACCTGGACTCACGAGTCTCCCAAGTGGCCTCAAAGCCACTCTCCCCTACTTGAGACAAATGGGATTGTGTCACTCCCACGCTTTTAGGACTGTTTTGAAACCCACTGTTTTTAGAAGAATCTCCAAGTTCTTAACCTGATGAATGTCTTTGCCATCAAATTGTCAGCTCAGGGATGGGAGGACACGCCCTCTCCCCTAGGACCTGCCCTCTGCCAGAGCATCAGCTTGGGAGGACCTGCTGAGCTACACCAGCCTGTATTCTAACCCTGGTCTTGAGTTCTTAGCAAACTGCTTCACTTATCCATACAAATCCAAGGTAGATTAGAAAGATTTTAGATGTTGAGCTAGACTATTGATTTGGGGATTTTGCACTAGCAACCTGCAAGTACATGTTCTAATGATTCTGTCTTCTTAAAACCACACCCAGATTTAAGTAGTATTTGTGGAATGTCCTCGGAGTAAAAGGGATTGTACTTTTACAGACTTTATGTTTTATAACATGAACAACCTGGACAGGGTCACAAATGGAACCGCCTCACAAGTGACAGAAGACAGGTGACAGGCATATAGCAACAGGTCACAAAGATGGTAAGAGCAAATTTGTTTCTCCAACCCCCCAAAAAATTTTTGAAAGAACTGAAAACTCTGAATTTTGAAAGTAAAATACTATCATATAAAGAAATAAAATAATCCTCTTCATCAGTGTTTCAAGATCTGACTCCAGAATTTTTAGCATGCCATATTGAATCCTAGCACAGAAAAATCAGATGGACTAGTGGTGAGTTAGTTCCAGGAAAACTGCAGTAATTCCTCCACTTGAAAAAGGACATAAACTCACCTGTCGAAGATGAATGTAAACCCCATTCTGGAGAAATTAGGAAGCTCCCAGGCTCTGCTTCTGGATGGCAAGGACACGGACAGCTTTGAAGCATGCTTCTAACTCAGGCACCAGCATTCTTACACTGCAGGGGGAAACGGAGGCCCTCAGTCAAGAGCAGAGGTGTTCCTGTCGTGTCTCGCAGGCCGTGCCTCGGGGACTCAGTGCCCTGCAGCAGCCCGGCCCCAGGCGAGGACCCGCAGCATGGCCCATCCAAGCAGCAGATGCACTGGGCTTGAGAAAGCCCATCCCCGATGGGGGCAAGAGTGGCTGGTGGGTTTGAGTGAACATATAAATGCCCATAGAAATATGCCTGCATTCATTCAAGTGATACAAGCAACAGTAGCAGGCTATTTAACAAAATTTCAACTGTCAGTGGAAATTTACCATTCCTTTCTGCTTGTCCCCTGCACTCTGAGACAGGCTTAGGCTCTCTCACACCGGCAGCTCTGATGCAATAGTTGTGAAGTCGTTTTACTTTGCTGCAAGTGTCCTCGCTCCTGGTGTGGCTATGACTGTCGTCCCTTAACACAGTCAGATGTCTTACTGGATCTCTCCCTGCGTTCCTTGCTCCTGCTTCTCAGATCCTAAGATAAAGGGCAAGTGAAGACACATGACCAGAAAAGGCACCGTGGACTTGAACTAAGTCCTCAGTGATCCCCTAGGTGAGTGCTGCCCACCCCTTACCTTCGATTCTCAAGGTTCTGCCCAGGGTGACATCCAGACAGGAGAGCGTCCTGGGCCACTTAAAAGCTGTGTGACTTGGGCCCTGGGACAGGTGCAGGAGCTGGTTCCAGAGCCGTGCCCCTCCCCACCTCTGCTCCCCTCTCTCCCAAGGACCCACTGCCAAGCCCCCAGGTTCCCTGATATTCTGTCCTTCTCTTGTAATCTAATCAAAGCCCTTTTCCTCTTCCTTTATTCCCTAATTATCACCAGCTGAAGTGGTTTTTCAGTCACAGTATCTGAAAAAATTTCCGGCAGCTGTAAAAGAGGTCTCCAGAGGTCAATGCCCATATGCTGGTTCCTGAAGAGAGCCCCTGGTTATGGGGTCCCTCACCAACACTCACAGGGCATCAGACATGTTGCAGAGTCGACCACCCCCAACAAGAGTTTGCTGTGACCCCAATGCCCACACAGCATCCCTGCTCTCATAAATTTATTTGGCCCACTTATCCTTTACTAAGAAGCAAAAGTAAAAAAATTGCTCATGTTTCTTACTAAAATTATTTATGAGGTGGAAAAAGAAATTGTAATAGAAAAGAATAAATTTGACTGCATGTTAGATCTGTTCCTTTGGCTTTAAACCTTTGCTGTTTTCTAGGCTCAGACTTGGTAGCTCTGTACCTTTTGTAAAAGAAAGTTGCCTTTAGCCTGAAATATCCAGGAGAGCCTATTCTCCGGGCTCTGATCTTTCACGATGTTAACTCTTCTGCACTTATGTTGAGATGGCAAGTCGCAAAATAGAGAATCAACTTTGATTATTTTTTGGAGGTTTTAGAGGGGCACCATGATTTGACCCACGTGGACAGCTGCAAGAACAAAGAATTCCAAGGAGAAACAATTCTTACCGCAAGAAGTTTGCAACAACCAACCACATCCCCGCCCCTTTTTAGTATAAAAGCGGACTGATTCCTGACTTGGGGGAGACGGTTCTCCAGCATGTCATTCTGCCATCTTCTGGGTCTGCCAGCTTTTCAAATAAAGTCACTATTCCTTGCTCCAACACCTCAATCTCCCAATTTATTGGCCTGTCATGCAGCAAGCAGTACGAGTTTCGACTTGCTAACAAGATGACTGCATTGGAGGTATTATGTCTCCACTCTTTCCTCGTTTCCAATATGTAACATGCACATCATTTATGATCTAGTGCAAATAATTCATCAAAGACTACCACAAAAAGAAACTACACTCATCTAGCTATCAACACTGAAGACACAACCTATCAATTTTATATGCTGTTTAACAACACAACTAAAAAACCTAACATAGGGAATTGATTCCACAGAAATAAAATTATTTCTACTCCTTCAAAACCTTTTTTTCTTTTCTATTTTATTTTGTTTTGCATATTGAAAAGAAAATAAAAGACAAATCATTTTATTTCACGTATTTTGTTATAGCTACATAATTTAATTACTACAAAGAGTTTTAAATTGCAATAAAAAATTGTTCATATATTGTACAAAGATATATACAGAATCAATGTGGATAAGGAAAGGAATGGACATTTACTAAAAATCCACTGCACATCCAGTCTTTTACAAGCATATCCTGGAATATAAGCTCTATGATCCAGGGGTCCCCCACCTGCATTCTCACTGCTGAGTCCCTTAGTAATCTTCTACCAAGGCACCAGCATAGAACCACGCGATCAGTATTTTCGGTATAAATGAGGGAATTAGCTCATTCAATTCTAAAACAAAAACCCTAAAGTAAATACTGAACTTATTTACAGATAAAGAAAATTGGGCACAAACAAGTACAGTTTCTTCCCCAAGTTCACAAAGCTAATAACTGGTAAAGGCAAGATTTGAACTCGTCTGTCTGATTCTAAAAACTAAGGTGGAAATCCCTTATGACTGGGGAGGGTCCAGCAGCACAGCCTATCACCCTATCTTTGTTCAGATCTAGCCTTAGACAGCTTGAGACAGCACCCCATTTCTATGGAACTTGAGGGCAAATGATAACAATAAGGATTTTATATCCAGTAGTTTCTTAGGTATCATTTATATAAACTGTCAGCAGGACAGCAGAAAAACTCTGGGAAATATGAGTGGGTCCAGACCTTTTTGCTGATTAGAAACTCAGTCTATCAGGACAGAGTGACCTTCCCATGAGAGGCCACACGGACCTAAACTAAAGGCAGCTGAGCAATGAAAACTAGCAAGACCCTGGAACTCAAGCAAGAAGGATCCCTGCCATATCCCGCCCTGTTGCCCCTTCATCCACGTGGACACGAAGACAGAAGACCTAGGTTTTTGTCCAAGTTACACTATCATGAATTCTCACCCATAAAAAGTTATGACTCTATGCTGTCCTAAGTCCTTTCCAACTCAAATATGTTGACACCAATATCTCAGCAGAATGTCTATGTCTCCACATCCTCTCTTCTATAAGGAGAATAGTTCTATGGCCACAAAGCAGAAATCCAATTAAAAACACCATGCACTAAGCAAGGTGAAAATCTGCGTAAGAGACTTTGCTCTCAAGCTCAGTGAATGAAAACTCAGAAAAATTGGTCCTTCTCCCTCAGCAAATGGGAGGTAGGCTGATTGTGTGTGTGGGTGGGTGTGCGTGTGTGTGTGTGTAAATCAAATACAATGACGTCTGGGATCTGTACAGATTTTTTTTAAGTTACTGTCATTTCATGAGGATGAGACACCCTTTAAAGTAATTTGAATCTAGTGTTCTGAGAGAGTCTCAGGATCTTTTGGTGGAGGAGGGGAAAGGAAAGGAGGAAAGAAGTCAATGAAGCAAAGGAGTAAGAATACTGCAAGGGAAAGGCAAGACATTAATTTTGTTCCTACTTGCATCACAAACAAATTACGGACTGGCATTGCCCCGATGTCCTGTCGAGCACTGAGTTGCAGATGAAGAGGTGACAGCCCATTTCTCACTGAGCTTGTGACTGTACGTGGAATCTTATAGAAACAAATCATTTATCCTGGTCAAACACTCTAGCAGCAGGCCGTAATTCTCCTATTTTCAGAGACAAGAAAATAGGAGTTCAAAGAGGGTAGATAACTTGACAAAAGTCAGAGGACCAGTAAACAAGAGAGGATGAATTCAAACTCAGATCTGAATGCAGAGTCTGATCTTCCCACTCCCAGGACTGGAAAATCCTTAACACACAGACTCCCCAGCTTCCCTGCAGTGTTCCTGGCACCAAGCATTTCCCATGGCGATGGACTCCAGTTCTCACAGACACAGTGCTCTGTGCAGCCAATGAACTTGATCAGACCTTGATCATCTACCTGCCACGCCCACCAGGCTTCACCATAAAGGTAGGAAAGCTGGCTTTCAAGTGCATACAAAGCCACCCCTGGTCTAATGTGGGCTCTTCTGCGGCTTCTCCAGCCTAAATGCAGCCATAAAAGTGCTCAGAGTTTGTACATGAGCCACACTACCTCTCTCCATCTGTCTCCACACCTATACTTCTTAGCTATGACCATTTTGATAATATTGGAAACAAATTTTTAAAAACACAAAAGAAAGGATCCTCGAACAATTACTTAATACTTACAATTTTAAATGATTTGTTACAAAGTGAGTATTTACAAACCGAATCTGCCTTCCTAGGTGTCAGTTTAAACAGTTAAAAAATATAATAGCAAAAAATTCTCCCTTACAAAATTAACAAAAACATCAACAATAATCTGGAATAAACTCACAATTAATGCCCATGTTGTACATGGAGAAAACTACAGGACTGTACTGAGGGGTAAATAAGAGGTGTGAATGTAGAGACATCAACATATTGCATGGAGGAAAACAGTTTTATAAATATGGAAGTTCTCCTAAAAATAATTCAAAACTTAATAAAAATCCCATGAATACTCTTATCTGATTTTTTTTAACTTGAACAATATATTTTAGAATTCTTCAGGAATAATAAAGTCATAATAATAGCCAAGAAAGTTTGGGATGGAAGAAAAGAACAAAAAAAAAATCGCACTGTCAGATAATAATTAATTTTTACAATATGTAAGATATAGCGCTGGAGTAAGGAAGTAAGATTGACAGAAATAAAGCATGAGCTCAAAAAGAGACTCTAGTGTACATAAGTATTTTATACATGTGGGATTTCAAATCAAAGAGCAAAGTATGAATTCAATAATTGTCCTGGGACAATCAGAGAATCACCTGGAAAGAACAAATTCTATTCCTGTCATAATGACCACAAAAATAATTACAGATAGTGATGTAAATATTAAAATACTAATAACAGCAAATACAACTCTTTGCTCACATTAATTCAACTTCTCCTCACTATAACAAGTACTATTATCATCTCCATCTTAGACATTAAATAAACCTACATAAGAGATTTATACCATTATAAGAAAGTATTTCTAAGAATAATAACAAAGATAAAACACAAAAGGAAGACATTTACTATCTTAAGAATATTTTGAGCCACAACAAAAATAAACCTACTGAACAAAATGAAACGAAAGAAATGACAAGGAAAAACTCTGTGATAGATGTTGATGAAGACAAGGGATTAATGTTCATAACATACAAAGAGCTGTCACAAAGCAAAAAGAAGCTTCCTCACTTAAATTTGTGCAAAGGACAAAATGGATCATTCACTTTTCAAAAGTCAGATGGCTAATCAGTGAAAAATGCTCAATACCTCACTGGTCATCAAATGCAAACTAAAACAATGAAAAAGCACTTTTGCTCATCTTATTGGTAAATATTTTTAAAAGATATTGTAGCTAGTGTCCATCTGTGGGAGAAAAAACTGTGAGCGACCTTTTTGGAGGATGACATGTCAATGGATATGTAAACTCTGAAAAACGTGTGTACACACTGATACAACCCCACTTCTAGGAATCGTTTCGTTTAGAAAAAATTCAGTTCAAATAGATATACTGTTTACACTGGTGGGAAGAAAACCTGAAGTGAAATCATATCCAGCGATAGAGAATTGGTTACGTAAGTAATTCTACATTTCTCATTCCACACTGGAGAAGGAATTTCTAGTCACTTGAAAGTAGCCTGTGATGAAAGTAAATGTCACATCCAGGGACTAAATTTCCAGAAGACTTAACTAAAGGCATGCTCATACAAGATCACAGGAATGTCTGTTAAAGAAAGATGCCAGTCTAACATCCTTTCTGACAGTGGAAAATGGAGAAAAGTTGTGTCCACCATCAAGACAATAATGCGGTAAATCACGGTGAGCTGTGGGCACTGAGGGGGCCAGCGTTTCCCCGTGGCCCAGGGCCTTGTCCACAGCACTCTCCCACCAAAGGTGTCCTTGCACAAGAGACCACACCTGCACATCAGGAGACCCCTCCACTCTATCTGAAAGGACCGGGTGAGTCTGGAGTGGGAGGACGTCTATGATATACCCCTGAGTGAATAAAGCGAGCTGCAGAAAACATATAGTATGGCCTTATTTTTCAAAAAAGAATATGTACACACATATACATAGATTTTTCATATGTATGTATGTATGTATGTATGGGTATATATATATGTCATAGGCATAAAGGTCATGAAATATATACACCACATTGGCAAAAGCTTTTACACTCAGGAAATAAGGGGAAGGGAGGTAGGGCTCTTTCGGTACCACCACAGTTCTCTTTTCAGTATTTCAGTTAAGTACACTTGGAATTTAAAAGTTTATTTAAGCCCGAAGTAAAATGGACGATGCCTCCACAAGACATAATGATATACTGGTCATTAAAAATCATGCCAGGGGAGATAGAATATTGTAGAAAAACATGTAATAAGCCGAATGGAAAATGGAGGTCTCCACACAGTAAACAGGCACAGAGTGCTCACTGGTTTTTATGACAGAGCTGATACACACTGATGAAAAGAACAGAAAGTAGATGTTAAAGTGTTAATTATTATTTCTGACTAGTGGGACCTGGATAGCCGTTTTTGTCCCTTTTTTCAGACTTATTGCATTAAATATACATTATTTTTCATCTGAAAAAAGCATTTTTAGATGTGTAGTACCACACATTGGAGAATAATACACGAGTACTTACAGAAACAAATAACTAGGAGACACTGCAGCAGCACCACACAATGTGGAACGGGCGATCCTGATTAAAACCACGCAGTTACATAAGGACCCACAAAGTGAGAGCACCTGCTGTAACAGGGCGTGGCCCCCTTCTATTTGTCACCTGTGTCTTCAGGGCTGAGGCAGTTCTGAGCATGGCCAGTGTCAGTGTTGGTGTCTGGATGGATGCCACTGGATATGAGGGCACCTGCAAGCCGAGAGGAATAACAGAAATCATCCTCTGCCTTTTCTGTCTTGTTTCTTTGTTACTTTAAAAGAGAGGCATAAATAAGATAAACTGTGTATCTTCCCTACTGAAATTTCAGTAATGAAACCGTTTTCAAAGTGTTCACAACTTATATTCTGCCTATAACAGACTTTTCATCAAAGCTTCATATTTATTAAATGTTAATTAACTCAGTTAATTAACTCCCTGTTGAAACATTCTACTATAGAACATGAAATGCACTATGTGAAAGGACCACTCCTGCAGTGACTAGCTTGGCTGTCTTGACGGCAGTGCAGTCAGCCCCCAACATCCCGTGGCTCTGAGCTCCTGATGCTGCTAAGAGAGCACGCTGCCGCCTCAGATGGAGAGAAAGTGTGAAAGCATTTCCTGAAATCTACAGCACTGACAAAACATAACTGACAAATCCCAGGCTCCTTTGAAGCTGTCATTTTCGGTTTCTGGCCAACCCCAGTCAATGAGCAGAACCACCTCATTCCCGAGCAATGGCACTACTTGGTAAGGAGTTCTGGAGAAATTTCCAGGTATAGAATGTAACCAACTATACGTAGAACTCTGACAAAAGAAACAATGCAATACCCTGATTTTGGAAGACACTCAAAATATTCTCCTAAGCCTTTGTAGCTGGAAAGGTTGGGCTTCTCCTGAGCCACTTATTTATTTCACAGCCAGTGAGCATCTCCCACAAACCCTGTTACCCTGTGTCTGCTGGGAGCATCAGGTACACTCTTGCTGTCGATCTTATAAGTCACAGGGCAGAGGTGTGTGTCTCACGGCTGCAACCCTCACACAGGCTCGCCTCCTAGCCTCACAGTTTGAACTTGGCCCCATTTTCTAACCTGTTTATTTGGTATCTGTTCTTCTGTAAGCTGCCTGAAATGCTTTTTGAAACAAGTCAGAAGAATGAGTGGGTAGATAAATGGACAGATGGGCAGGTGAGAGATGGGCAGACCGAAAGAGAGACTCCAAGGAAAGGGGAACAAATAAAATTTCCTGTGCAAAACCCTCTTGTAGTCAGGGAAGAAAACCACCACGGAGAAGAGTGAAGAGGCAGGTAGGTTAGGACTGTTTCCTGGATTCCATGAAAAGTCACACCAAGAGATGAGAGAGTATAACTATAAATAATAAAAGGAAAAAAGCACACATGCTTGAAAAATATATCTACAATATGTACTTTCTAAAGAATAGATTCAAATCAGCAGGGCCCAATACCACAATCCTTGGGTATTTACAGAAATGAGAATCCCATCTCCAAACCACAAGGCATCCCTTTGGAGCACTGAGAGTCTACACGGGGCAGTCATAAAGCCATCACCGCAAAATTTATGCTATCCTGCACTTACGAGGAATGAGCAGTTGTGCACGCGTGACAGTTACACCCCACAGCACCTCTAAGGGGGAGGGAAGCCTAGCGAGCCCCATCTCTGCAGGACAGAAAACCAGTCCTGGAGAGCCTAAGCCAACCTACCAGTTCTCCATCTCACAGGACTGGTCACTCCAGAGCAGGACTCGAACTCGGACACACGTCTGTAAGCACGATATTATCATGCTTTGTGTGATTTTTGTGTGTATAATACATTTGTTTCTGGCATGAAAGGATATTTAATAAATAATTGATTGTCTTGTCTATCTCATTAGCTCACAATCAATCTTTATACTGTTGAATAGTACTCTTTTCCTCTGGAGAAGGGAACGGAAAGAGCGGGGGTCAGAATGAGGTGGAGCTCCATTCTTTATCTGGTATCTCATCTCATCCAAGTCCCCAACCAGGGAGAAGGAGCCAATGTTCTCTTCATCTTTTAAAGAGAGGGCTCCACTGATGATGACTTACTCAACCCAAAAATCAAGGCTGGGGGAAGGGCACATGTAGCAACCAGAGCATTATCAGATGTAGGAAAGTGAAAAGAGCTCACGGGAGGGCTCAGGGGGTCAGCCTGATTTAATTTCAATCGATAAAAAATACCACACTGTAAAAATACTAGCATGCAATAGATTTGTTCTTTCTTGACAAGTTTCCAAAGCCCACATGTAACATTATCGTGAACCAGTGAAAGGAAGAGTCTACAGATAGGGAAAATCAATGCCACAGGCAGGCTGAAACCCAGGCTGGAGTTTAGGAAGAGAAAGGGCATAGTTAAGAATTGGGGAAAGGCTGGAGGAAAAAATCACAAGGACTCTCAAGCATCATCCTACAATCATATAATCATTCATTCAAGAGAGAGTTACTGAGGTCCTATTTTGTGCAAGGTTGTACACAAGGCAAAGCAAGAGCGCAGCGACCATGTTGGCAGCAACGGGAGGGGCTAAAATACACTTCTGATCCCGGTACATTGCACACTTGACCTCAGTATAAAGGCAAAGAAAAAAAGTAAAATAATATTCTGTAAACTCAAAGCATTGCTGAAAAAAAATTAAAGAAGACCTAAATACCTGGACAGACACGCCACGTACATTCCTGGATCAGAAGACAGTGCTCTTGGAATGGCAGTGCTCCCCAGAGTGATCCGTATATTCTACGTGGTCTCGATCACAATCCTAGCGGGCTCCTCTGCAAAAACTGATTAGCTGCTGTTGTAATTCATATGGGAATTCGAGGGTCTCAGTAACCAAAACGATCTTGAAAAAGAAGAACAACATGAGAGGACTTGTAATTCTCAATTTGAAATTTTACAACTGTATTTCTAGGTGAGATTAGAGGCCATTTTTAAGTTATTACTGTGTTTATCCTTATTTTCTAAATTCTCTAGAATGAATATAATTGTTATAATAAGGAAAATAAAAAGTAAGTTATCTTTAAAACATGCACACCGATTCATTCATTGGAAAAAATGTATTTTAACTATAAAGAGGTAAACAAATATCTAGTGAAAAAGGACTACTTAAAAACAAGAGTGCATTTACATTTTTAAGAAATTGAAAACTGAAAAGCACAAACACATCAAGTTTCTAGGGAGACAAATACAACATATTAACACTTATTTTCAAAAATTCTAATTGAACAATGAAAACTCAAGAAATGGAAAATCGCGATTGACAGCCAAATGCCAACACATGGAGAGCAAAGGCCTAGAAATCACAGTTCCTTTAACTCTGCTACTACCTCAGTAGGGGAGGAAATTCCTCACTGAGGAGACAGTGGAATCCCATGCATAAGACAGGATACACAGTACAAACTGCGCTAGAATTGGGGGTGACTTTCTTAGAAGAATTCTAAAGTTAGAACATTGCTGAAAAACTATAAATACACTGACAGACAGATTAAAACACACAGTCATATATATTATATAGAAACATATGAAGTCTGCTCCCATGTTACATAGAAATACAAACATATTTGTTCATTTATGGGCACTGATTACTTTTTCCCAGGTAGAATATTTCAACTAATACAAATAATCAATAATACACCCCTCTTGTCAAATCTAGTTGATAAGTTACTCTGCTATGTAATCATAATATGCGTAAGATAGATCTAAAATAAGTGAAAAAGATCTTTGTATGGTTTCTTGAACTCTTCTCAACATTCCAAACTTAATTTTAAAATAGATCTGAGCAGTATTTCTATATTATCTTTTCCCTCGTGAAATGACCAATACAGTATGTTGTCAAAATTCTGTCCTTACAATGATTCACGAACACCGTATCCTCACAAAACTGCTGGACAGCAAGTCACTATCCAGACACTGTGACCAAACAAACGAAACACAAGGAAGACAGTGACCCTATTCTGGAGGGCTTACCGTCTGCGTCAACACCGGGGTTTTTATTTGATTGGTTTGATTGGGTAGCAAAATAAAATCAATCAATTATTTTCTTCTCTGAGCATTCTGTAAGTCATGACTCTTTTCAGTGTCATGAGCAGGAAAGACTTAAGCATGACTTGATTTGGTCAAATAGCAATAATCATCACCGGAGAGTGTGTAATAAAGAAGTTAACTGATAGCAATGCTTCTGCCTACATGAGACCTAAAATAAACCTACACTGATATCCGAAAGGAAAATGAGGAGATGAGGTTCCCAATGAGAAAACAAACAAACAAGAAACCAAAACAGGAAAGACTTTTTCATTAACGATTCCAGGCAGTAGTGGAGCATGGTGGTGAAGAGCACAGATGCTTGGGGACAATCATGAGGCTCTGAACTCCCACAGCACTGGGTAGCTTTGACACTCATAAGTCAGTGAAATTTTCTGCATCTCAGCCTCCTATCCATAGACTGGGGATAACAACAGCACCCGTCTCCTAGGACGGTCCTAAAAATTAAGATATTTTATATGTAAATTTTAAATAAAATACCTCAGATTTTAAATATTGCCCCAAAAGCACAAGGAAAAAAGAAAACAGAGATAAATTTGAGTTCATCAAATTTAAAACTTTGCTTCAAAGGACACCATCCAGAAAGTGAAAAAAACAACACTCAGGAGAAAATATTTTCAAATAATTTATCTGATTAGGAATTTGTATCTCCAAATAAAAAAGAGCTCCTACAATTCAACAAAAAAGACAACTAAATTAAAAAATGAATAAAGGATCCGAAACGGTATTTTTCAAGGAAAATATACAAATGGCCAATAAGCACAATGAAATGATGTTCAAAATCATTAGCTGTAAGGGAAATCATGTCAAAACTACTAGGAGAAACCGCTTCACACTCACTACATTAGGTTATAATTAAAAAAAGAATAACAAGAACTAATGAGGACACACAGGAATCAGAGATAGCAGCCCTTGCTGGTGAGATGTAACGCTGCGTGGCTACTTTGGAAAACAGCCTGGCAGGACCTCAGAGAGTTGAACAGTTGGTTTCTGAATGACCCAGCAATTCTGCTCTGTGGGCACACACGTAAGAGAACTGAAAACAAATGTCCACATAAAAACTCCTACAGGAATGTTCACGGTGCCATTATTCATCACAGCCAAAAAGAAGAAACAACCAAAATGCCTATCACCTGATGAATGGGTAAACAGAGGGGCCCAGCCATACAGTGGAATATTATTCAGCAATAGCAAAGCATGGAGTATTGACCCAGGCAACAACATGGACAAACATTGAAAACGTTACTCAGTGTGAAAGAAGTCAGTCACAATAGACGGTTCCATTTACATGAATTGACTCGATTTACATGAAATGTCCAGCACAGGCAAATCCACAGAGAGAGAAGAGTGGCTCCCTGGGGCTGGGGGACGATGGGGAAGATGGGAATGAGTGCTTATGCATATGGGGTTTCCTGTTAGGAGGATGAAAATATTCTAAGATTGACTGGGATGCACAATTCTTGGCATAGAGTAAAAACCGGTGTAAATATTAATGGGTGAATTGTATTAAAACTGTTAAGAACAAAAGCACCTCGGGCCAGTACCTTCCCACAGTAGATGCAAATTGCTAACTTTTATTACAGGAAGAAGAAACTGCCCTCAGCATGAAAGCAGGAGATCAGCAAATGTGAGTTAACCGAAATTGGACAAGAGCAGTTCACTTGAAACAGTTGCTGAGTGTATACGAAATATTCAGAATGAAGAAAATCAGTTTGACATCAAGATGAAGCATTCTGTTTCAAATGCAGATCAAGGATTCGGCAAGCCCACCTGCTAGAAATAACCAGAGAAGAAACCTGGTTCTTAAAACAAGCACCACATCCAACAAGGAAATGGTGGTGAGGAAAGCAGTCAGCCAAAAAACTGGAACAGTTTGCTACAAATAATTTCTCCACTGAAATTTCAAAATTAAATGAAAGTGATGCAATGCTGCGCTACCCTCACGTGAATGGGCTTCCTCCGGTGCTCGACAGTTCTGTAACCCCGAATGAGAGAATCAGGAGAATCAGCATGGCTCCTGGGAGTCCCCAGGTGACTGCCCACCAGCACGCTGACCACCATCACATCTGCCAGTGTTGAATTGCAGAGAAGAGACCAACTTCTGAAAGGCACAGGAAATTTTGGCAAGGGAAAAAATGGCTGCATTCAGTCCTGGGACAGAGGCCCTGACAGCAGAGGCCAGAAGGCTGCAGGTGAACTGGAGTCGCCCTGGGGAAGGAAGGGACCACAAGGGAGCAGATCTCAATTCTCTTCTCTCTCTCCCTTCGGTAGGAGAGATAAAGCCTGCATCATTCTCACCTGGAACTGTGGGTTATGGCTGGCAGAAGTCGTACCGACACGGAATGATTATTCAAGTCTCTGTGGGAAAAGTCCAGAAAAAGAGAAGGAGTAGGGAGCCAACTCCACGAGCCTCTCAAATGCTCCTATATTTACTGTGTATAACGAAAGGAAAAAGTCATTAACAGTTGTGTGATAGTAAGTAGGAACTTGAGGAAAGACGGGAGGAGACAGAGATTGTAGAATCCACAAAGAGTACAAAGGCTTAGTGTATCTTTAGGGAAGTCATGGGGTGAGGGGAATAAGATACATTCTTTAGATATGTGAATTACAAAGCAGACCACGAGACCAGCCAGGTCCTTGTTTTGGGGATAATAGAATATCTAAAAGCACACAAGCCCAGCTTTTATAGCTGAGGGCCTGGGTCCTTGCTTTGAAATGAGCAGAGTGCTATCTAAAGCATCAACTATGCAAGCAAAGCATTGTCTCTGCTTTTTAAGGCAAGGAGACAGGAGTGAGGATGCACAGGCTCCTGCTTGCAAAGCAGTTACTAAGCACACATTTTTCTTCTGAACATTGACAGGCGGCTGGGGTCTGTTACAATTTGTTAACCTAATCTTGGGCTCCCACATGTAACCATTATGGAACCATTATGGAGGACACCCTAGGATAACAAATCCTAGCCCTGGTTCTTTTCCTGCCACCTTCAGACACTCTAGCAGGATCTAGACACATCCCTGACTAACGATCCCACAGAACCACCCAGACTCTTAACTCCTGGCGCTTGAAACTTAATTTTAGCTCTACACAACTTAACAAAGAAAAGTTTCAGAAATAGAAGATATTACATTCTTTTATATCTCATCATATGAACTAATTTTTCTGATTGCTCTAAGCTGCTTCTAATTGGCAAATCACCTAATTCTGCAGGTGAATTCAGTACTTTCCATTGGGCATAACTTGCCAGTTTGAGCTCGCTGAATTCTATTGGTCAAATACTGATACACTTAATTGATTTCATTGTTCATCAGTTTCAGCCGGGACGAGAGGGAGTGTCACTCTGTTCCTCAGCCCACACTCAACTCTTTTCTCATCAGCAACTCAGGCCTCCTGAAAATAAAACAAAGAATTTGTTTTCCTTCTACGCTTTCCACAAACCCAACAGGAAACATCAGCCTGGAGAAAGAATTCAACAAAAATCTTCAAACAAAAATCTATAAAACATGAAGCAACTCCATCTCCGAATCATGATACACAATGACATGAAAGTAAGTGTGTCAAGCACAAAGCATGCGTGAGCCTGACCACCTCATTTCTATTCTTCAAAGGAAGGAAGGTTTTCATATTTTTTATTATCACTCTTTCTCATTGCTTCTGATTAAGCCAAAAATTAGTTTATGAAATAATTAAGCACTACAATAACAGATTTTTGTTGTATCAATTATAGAAGGAATTCAGAGGGGATAGGAAAACCCACCTTTGTAAAAAATGTAAAATTTCTTCCCCTGTTAAAAACACGTATACAAAATGCAACAGAGAATTCAAATTCTTGCGGAGAGGAGCAAAAGCCACAGAATCAAAGCAAAGTCATTACTATGAGTCAATCCAAAATTCACTAGACAAGCATGCACAAAGCATTCAAAGAATTTTAAAGGCACACTACAAACCATTCGCTTAATGATCTGCAGGCTAGAGGAAGAATTTCCCTCTTTAACAGACAACAGAAATCAAAAGGGTGCCCCTCCAAACAAAGACGAAAAATCAATCAGGATTTTAACAGTTCTGATAAATCAGCATGTTCTAAAGAACAAAATTCAGAAATTTTAAACATTCATTCAAACCACAATGAAACAAGCACTTAAAAAAAAAGAAAAAAACCCCAAAGAAACTAAGCACATTGATCATTCACTTGGATCAATGAGAACGTCTTTTACCCTTCGAAGAAAGAACAGGCTATAGCCTTTTACTTGAAAATTAACACTACTTTAAAGATAACTCCTAAAACGGATTTCATCATTCATGTTGCCTTGAAAACTCTGAGGCACTTGTATCTGATCAGAAAAGCAATTCTGAGTAATAGTATGTTACAATTCAGCGCCAGTCTGCTTTAGAAGAAAAAAGAAAAGCTACTGTTCCTCAAATCCTGCACAGAGTGTGAAGTGCCTCCCGGCCTCTTTCTCCTCCCGTTTTCTAAGCTCATGCTCCCCAACCCTTCTGAAACAAGTATGACAACCTCTTATTTCCAATATGCCAAATAACAAAAGAATATCAATTTATTTGTGTAAATATATGCCTACATCTTGAACTGGAGGAGGAAGGTATCAGAGGGCTACATGGAACTTATTTCTACCTTCCTGAAATCACACACAAACACGTTCACACAGACACAAACACATACACACTGAATTACTGAGCACTTCACAAGCTTAGGAATTCCAACTTCTAGAAGATAACTTTGCAGTTAGTTTAAAATACAAAACTGTCAAGTTTTGAAAGACTTGATCATCTGCTAAATCATCCAAATATCAACGAGACCCAATTTGCCTTCTCTGTAGAATGTAATTTCCCATGATGTCAAAGCAGACCCTAAGAAGTACTGGATCCAAGACTCGTGTTTATCACTAGCTATTATCGTTTTTAAACAAGTAAATCAGTTTCAGAAATGTATGTCCCAACATTTATTCTTATTGAAATAGCATATGTATTCAATTGTCTATACAGAAAATAGGTCCCATGATGGTGTTTAAGAGCTATTTTGTGTATTGCAATATTTATTTTTAAGTGAAGACAAGGAGGGTGGTTATTACTCAGTTGTAGAGCACTTGCTTACCATGCACAATGTGCTGGCTTCAATCCCCAGTAATCCCCCCCCAAAAAAGTGCTTATTTAAAAATAAGAAAAAAGTTATAAAAAAATGCAGACTAAAAACCACTGCAATGTAGAAGCCAGAACTATAAAAAAACATGTGTTTCTATCAAATACTGACTATATGTCAAACACAGGGACAACCACAAATCACCCCTGACAACCATCACGTGTGGTTCTCAGCAACCCTTCTAAGTAGACACGGATGAGAAGCCCAGCACTGCGGATGAGGAGACGGAGCTCGGAGGAGCCGGGGACGCTGACCGTCCTGCTCCCCGTGACACCACGTCAGCCCAGGACAAGTGCTGACAGAGCTGCAGTGAGGGGACATGCAGCTGCGTGGAAACTTCGGGAGCTGGGAGTCCCAGAAAACACGAAAAATTGTTCAGTGAAAAACCAGCTCAAATATATTACACTGTGTCACATTCTTTAAACAGGGAACATGACTGAGACCTTTTTGATGCCTCCGTGTCCTTTATGCCATCATCAGTTATTTGCCCTCACAGCATGACCAGTGATGATCTGGACCCCTTATGAAGTGCACTCAGATGGCAGAGCTTTTAAAGCTGTTTTATGAAGTTTGTAAGACTCTGTCTATGCCTCACACAGGCGGTCATCCATCACTTCTCACCGGTGTGGACGTACCACCTGAAATCACTCCTTTCTGCTTTTTAAAATCCCTTCATCTAATCCAGACTTTTCAACAGCAAAGAATCAGCTCAACCACAGACAGTGAACAGCTTTTCACCAAATGGACTCGAACAGCACATCGGACTACCTGGAAGCCCTTTTCTTTTATTAAACCCACTTCCGGGTACTTCATCATTTTCTGATTGGTGGACTTGGCCGCTGACTGGCCTACTCAGAGAGCTCCCAGCCTCACATCCGGGGATGGGAGAGGGCCCTGCTCTTGGGAGAAATCAGTGAGGAAGGCGGACATCCTCCAGTCAGGACTGCACGTGTAGAAGTGCCACAACGTGCTCAGAAATTATACCATCAGCACACCTGGGCTCCCATGGACTGGTTTCACATTAACCAAACTCACGAGACACTGATGCAAGAAAACCAGAAACTTAACTTATTAATGTAACAGAATATGTGAAACTATGAACCAGACTGAAATATCATAGTTCAACCATGAGTACAGTTTCTCCTCCACGGCCTAAACCCGGGCAGGCAGTAACATGGCAACCATGGAAAGAAGCAGAGCAGGAAGGGTTTCTAGATTAACTCAATGGACTAAATTTTTGTTATACCAACAGATCTACTGCCTGGAAAACAATTAACGCTAATCACGGTGCACTCTTCGTGGACAGTGGCTGAGACACGACTGTGAGCACCTGTGTAACTCTCCTTTCCCTGTCCTTATTGGGCAAACTGATGCACAGAGGTACAGAGATCCAGGGATGCAGATACCTCTAAACACCCAAAGCCCATCCCTGGGAGCCTCAAAACCAGACAGCCAGGGTTTAAATACCAGCTCTGCCACTTACTAGCTCTGTGACCTTGGCCAACTTACCCTCTGTGTGCCTCAGATTCCACACTGTAAAACTGGGATAAAAATCAAACATTCCTTACTCGATTGTTGAGTAGATTGAAGGATTCATTTCTGTAAAACTCTCAGAAAAGAATGTAGCACATTATTGGTGCTCAACAAATGTCAACTTAATATTAAAGTGATTTACAAGTCTCTTTCTAATCATCTTCTGTGTTTCCTGGCTAGAATAAGTCCCAAAGAAAATCCTTATTTCTCCTTTTATAAACTCTTGGGGAGCACCCTTCTGTTCCATACCACCACCTGTTTAAACTGAGGAGGGGATGCCTCCTCCCCACTCCTCTTGGCCACGGAGAGTGCTTCTCCACACCACAGACCCATGGCCCACAGCTAGCCTTTATCACACTAACAGAGTGAGGTGTGAGTCCGGAGAGACAAGCAGGGTATGTGAAACCGTTCCTTTCCTTCCAGTGCTGGCCACACTTGGGAAGCACCCGGGATGCTCAGCTCCATGGCAGGACAGCCCTGTGCATGATGGGGTAGGTCCTCTCAAGGGAAGGCTCGCTGTGGCCCAGAGTTACCTGGGACAGGGTGAGTCTCTTCTTCTGGGACACAGTATAATGACACGCATTTTCCCACAGCCCTGAAGTTCATGGAGAACGTGGCTTCATCAGTAAAAATGAAGACATATATCGCCTGCTTACTCTTTTCTGTCATCTCTCAGTTGGCTGCTGGAGACAACATGTGTATAAGTATTGGATCCCATTAAGCCCCAACATATTTGAAGTAACAAAAAATTCTGTGGCTTAACGTTGGTTCAGGGCGACTGTGTAACAGTTCTGACTTTGCTGATGCTAAATTATGAGTATAGGAACTATCGAACCTCCTCAAATATCTTTCATCATAAAACCAGCTTTCCTTATTTTCCTATTTCTTTGTAATTACCAAAGACTATCAAATGATGGCTTCTCACAAAACAGTAGCTAAAGTTTATGAGCCCTCTTGACATACCCACTGTGGTAAACACTTTACATAATTTCTAATTCTCACAATTCTACAAAGCAGATATGAGCATCCCCATCTCACAGACGAGGGAAATCTCAGAACGAACTGACTTAGGCTCACGTGGCTCAGTGGCAGCGTGTGCACGCAAATCCAAGTCAAAAAACTACACCCCTTCCTATATGTACCAAATCTCCTACCACTAATTAACACACAGCGGCGGGGTCAATACTCAGGGAACCCAGTACACTTTTCAGCTTTAAGGTGCTCCAGAGGCCGCTTCTAGCTGTTTTATAAATTCCCGTCTCACTGGTTTCTAGCACTGGAAGAAAAGTCGGATTTTGCCATTGTTTGCACAGCAAGTCTGAGATGTTCACAGCGAGATGACAGAATAAAACTAAGTTATAAGCAGAACAATTTTTACAGGTAGACAGACATAATGTAGACTGTGCTATTCTGAAGCATTAAGCAAAGAAATCAAAATAAAATAACGTTGTTTAAGCTTTCTTTAACAAATAGGAAAATTAAGAAGGTAAGAAAGGGCAACAGCGCCACCTATGGCTAAAAAGACCTTCCAGGTTGCCGGGAAACATGCAACACAAAATTGCCTGTAGGATCAGAAACGAGAATCAGATAACTAAAAGCTCCTGTAGCACATACTGCACTTTGTTTCAGGGTAAGGGAAGTTTATTCATTATTTAATCTGATATTGCTAATACTCCTGAATATAAACAAAAGACATAGGCTTATGGAAACTCATCTTAGAGGAGGAAAACCAGTCCAGCCTCTTCAGTTTACAGGAGGGGAGACTGAGACCTGGGATATGTCCTCCTGGCAATCGGCAGCAAAGCTCTCCTAGGCCTCATGTCTTGCACTGTAGCAAAAACCAACAGATATTTACTAGGCCTATATTCATAAAAGTAACGTCTGTATTTTTCCAAAAGTAGGTAATCTAAGTATCTTGCAAAATACTTCTCAAAGAGCCAGGAAATCGTAAAAGTTTGTTGAAATACAAAAACATATATTTACATATTAAAACAGCATGAGATTTATTCTATTAAAAAAGTTACATGTCAAATCAATGTTTTGATATTTTAAACCTGTTAAAAGTGCAAGAAAAAAAATCAAAATTTTCTTTAATCACAAAAGAGAGAATATTATTCCCTGAAAATGATAAATGTGGATTTTTTTAAACTTAATGGATCTGGTCAGAATCCACGAATTTAATTGTCTGAGTGGATGTTAAACGGTAACATGAATTCTCAGTTGTAACAATACACATTCTGTGTAAATAATCTTCAAAGGTCGTCTGCTTAAGGCATTTAACTAATCCCTGTCTCAATAGAATGATACAGATTTCATTAAAACTTCATAGTGCACTAAAAAAATAAATGAATCCTTGTTACTTTAAGCCATATTCATATATATCATATATATACATATTGAATATGCATCAGAAATAAGCCACCCCCTTTAGTATTCAGAGTTGATCCTTCTAAAATACCTGTCATTGTGACAGCACATTTTTATTAAGCACCTTTTGGGTGCTTTGTATACAAGGCGTCTAACTCTCACAGACAAGGAAAACGATATTACTCAAATTTCACAAATGAGGAAATGTACTTAAGCCATAAAAACAACTTACCTATTCATCATCAGGAAAGAAAAGAGTAATGATTTTACTTACAATATTCACTGACAATCTTTTCTTCCATACTAAGACTACATAAAACCTATTCAGTATTTCTAAGTATTTCTGTCAATAAGGGCCACTAGAGAAAAGCAAGTAACATCACTAGCAATGGTTGGACTTTCAAAGCCCACTTCTCTTTTGCACTATAATTATTTTTAATGTTTTGTTTTTAGTGCTCACAGAGCATTAAATTAAAAAAAATAACTTTTTAAGTCATTACATGAGAATAAAACTTTTGTAAAAATGTACAATATTAATTTATGCCACTCTGTCTCACATTCTCACTGGTGTCTCTCCTTTGAAGTCCTCATCAGGCTGAGATCACTAAAATTGGCCATTTATGGAGTCACAGGAGTTCGGGAATCCACTCAACGGGAGGCTGATTAGAGGAGCAATTAAAAGTGCATTCTGTGCAGCCAGGGTTCCAGCACTGAGCAAGCCACTGCCAGCTGTGTGTAATTTGGGACAAGGTACTCCATCTCTCAATCCCTCAGCTGCAAAAAAGGAGACACTGATACCTACCCTCAAACACCTGCTATGAAGTAAAACATGAGGAAAGCATTTTAGCCTTAGGCAGGTGTCCATTCAGAGCGAGTTTGGTCATTATGATGATGAGGATGGGTGTTAATAAATTAAGCTAGACCAGAAAGTAGAAATCAATATAAAGGAGAAACATTTAAATCAATGAGCATTTTCTTTTGGATGGATTGCAGAATATTCTATTCTTTTTTTAATAAACCAAGATTTGTCCATTAATAATAAATTTACAGGTTCATGGACAAGTCTCCAGAAAAGTATTAGAGGCCTCTAAACTCTGAATACTAAGAAAGTAAAGTTTAAAAAGAATTCTGGGGGAGATTATACCTCATTTGGGAGAGTATGTGCTTAGCATGTATGCGGCCCTCAGTTCAGTCCCCAGTAACTCCATTTAAAAACTTTTTTTTAAGAAATGGAGAATTAAAGCAAACAGATGGAGGAATACGGAATTTTATTAGAGACTCAACTCAGACTTCTGATGGGGAATAAAACATCCATTTCTCAGAGGAAATCTTGAAAATTATGTAAACTGGATCTGAGATGTCTAGTCTTTTAACATTATTAAAGAATTCATATTACCAAGTCTTAAAACTACCTGATAACCCACAGTGGTGATAGTGATCATAACAGCTGCCAACACGGATCGAGCTCTGTCTAGGAATGCTCTGTTCTGACATCTCTGCCCCTGAGGCCTCATCAGGCTGAGAGCACTAACTTAGGACATTCATGAGCATCTCGTGTAAGTCCTCAATTTGTGCTTCTCACTCCCCCCTCACCAGGCCCTCTGAGGGAAGCACTGTTATCATCTTCCCCACCCGCAGTTAAGGCCACTAAGGCACAGAGACTAAACCCGATCCAGGTCACACTGGCATTAAAGGAAGTGTGTATTTCTGCTGTTTTACTTTTTACAAAGGAATCTGAGATATCAATTCAAGGGAAACTGTTAAATAATAAAGTCTGTCTGGTCTCCACCTCAAAGAGCACATAATATAGATTCCTGATGTAGGATGAGGCTGCCGCCACAAACTCACTCAGCTTGAAATTAATATCCAAGATGAAGCAGCGAATACACGTAAATATTCACGATTGTCAACTCCGCTCACGGGTCTGGGCCCTTCACTGCCTGAAATGGGGTGAATACTCCACCCGTGTCAGGGAGGGAAGCGCGGTTTTTCCAGGTCTCCCCAAGGCTTCACGGGCTATTTCCCCCCACAGACTGTCCTCAACAATTAAAAAGCTCTCAAGATTTTTACACCATGCAAACCTGAAATACATTTCTGCAGATGGAGCCCTTTCTCAGGCTTAAACAATTTTTGCCTACACTCAGCAAGGGGGAGAAAAAAACATGACTCTGCAAAGTCTCTGAGCCTCACCACTCACAGGAGTAGAACTGCCTCAGCATAAGATGACAGTTCACATTGCAGGGTGAGAACAAAATAAAGCCGCCCCAACCACAGGCACTCCCAGAGACAGCGCTCAGCAGTCTTCTGCACAATCACGGTTGTGCAGCCCTCACCACCATCTATTTCCAGAACACTCCATCATCCCAGATGAAACCCCCTGTCACTATCAGTCATTCCCTAATTCCCCTCCACCCAGCCCCTTGCAACCATCACCTGCTCTCTGCCTCTGCATTTGCCTATTCTGCGCATTTCAGATCAATGAAGTCAACAATATGTGGCCGTTTATGTCTGGTTCCTTTCACTTAACGTGCTATTATCAAGGCTTTTCCATGTTGAAGTGGTATCAGCATCTCTCTCTTTTTTTTTTTTTGAAAACGTTAGTTTATTAAAAGTTGGTAAGTACTATCAAAAAGAGTAGAGTGGAGCATAAGGGGTGGTGATTCAAAGGGAAAAGGGTGGGTTGAGCAGTCAGGGTGGACTTCCCAGAACAGGTGGCCTTTTTCATCTTCCCCGTTATTTTTTTTCCTTTTTATTCACCCTTACGTATAAATAATGTTCCACTACACGGAGATACTACATTCAGTTCATCCATTCAGCAGCTATGTATGGACGACATCCAGAAGAATGAGTGTAAGAGGTGACTAGCAGGGATGGCATTTAAGCAAAGGGCAAGATGTGCTTTAAAAAAAAAAGCCAACAAACAGAGGCACAAGGAAATTCATTCCGTTTCTGAGCAAAGTGCATGCTTGCTTCGGCAGGACTACCGTGCAGGGCTGGGGAGGATATTGGCAGGAATCACGGGGAGGGAGTCACCTAAGAAGACTCCCCACCGAAATCAGCTCAGCCCATTCTCCTCCCTCATGTTTCTAGGCTTCTCTTATTTCATGTAATAGCACTTTAACTACACATCTGATCATGTGCATCAGACCAACTTACCTTGAATCCACAGAAAATCATTCACTGACCGGAGCAGATCCAGGACAAAACTGTGATGGACCAGGGAGTACTGCAGCATCCCAGCCTGCAGGCACAAACCGCACATGTGCCTTGGTGATGTCCAGAAAGTAAAATGCACGGAAATATCTCACTGCTGGTGCACAACATCTGCCCCCAAATTGCCCCAAAATCATGCTGGTAAAGCACTACTCAACCCTCTCACTACAAAAAAAAAAAAAAAAAAAAAAAGCTAAGAAGGCAAATTTAGGCTCTGCCATTGAAAACCAGCAACCATCAATGCCAGTATCTGAGCTGGAATGCTCCTGACTTCAAAAACCACTGCGGACTTATTTTTCAAACGGGAAAGCATATATGTATTCCACATAGATGATAATACAGTAGGATTTTTATTTTCGAAACTTCCAGTTGAAAATTAGCACAAGAAAGATTATGTTTCAGCTTTTAAAAAACTCAATTATCTTCCACTTTCTTAATTTTGAACCTATTATTATTTTATAAATGGAGCAATGCTTCATATTATAAACCAAGTGTTTGGCTTCTGCAAACAAAACCTTTATGACCTCACTATTTCAGAGCAAACTTTAATGATGTTTTGAGAGGTCGGGCCTGGGGCGCTCACTAACAGCCCTTTAAATACTGACAAGGATGTGCTATTAAGTAATGCAAAGGCACTAAGTCCACATTAACTAGGAAACCAAAGAAACTACACCAAAGCCTTACTTTATCATTTTTAAATATTCCTATTGTTTGAATATTAAAGTTCTTAAAAGATATGATTTTTTTGAGAAAGACAACAGCTGTATTAAATTTCCTCTCACCAAGAAAGCAATCTTTATCAAGAGTAAAAACCCCTATGGAAATTCAAAAGACAGGACGTTTCTAGCTAAGTGAACATGCAGATCTGAACACAAACATAAATCCTAACAGATCTCACTCGAACCAGCTCAACAAAGTCTTGGGCTACCCTGGAACTTAGCTCTTCTCTTCCAAATGTTGGCTGAGCTAACATCATCACACAAGGCAGGGAAGAAGAGAAGAGGAAAGTCCACCTGGCGGCCTCCATCTGTTTTCTTCAAGCCAAAAGGCGCCGCAAGGGCGGCCCAGCTAACAAGCCCTCCCTATAAGGAAATCCGGCATCCACACTGCCCCTGCCGTCCCCAAGCAGCCCCGATGCCCCTCTCCCACTTGTGGCCTCC
The DNA here is from genome assembly GCF_036321535.1 of Camelus dromedarius. Lineage (NCBI taxonomy): Eukaryota > Metazoa > Chordata > Mammalia > Artiodactyla > Camelidae > Camelus > Camelus dromedarius. The sequence goes on along the minus strand of NW_026989793.1, from coordinate 171,783 downwards.
CAGCCTGTGAATGGTTTTCTAATGTCACTCCCCAGTTGGTGGCACCCTCCCCCTCTTCCCCGCTACACACAAACACACACACACACACACACAAACACGCGGAGCCAAGGCAGCCTTCCCAAAGCATAAATTTGATTACATCACCCCACTTCAAACCCTTCAGAGGCTCCCTGGTAGAGTTCTAGCCCCACCCTCGACCCTGCTCGCCCATCCTCACCTCAGTACCCAGGTCCCCAGTGACCTCAGTGGCCCCCTGACCTGCTCCTACTTCCCACTTGCCTCCCGGCTCATTTTGACTGTTTCTCAAGGAAGCCTTCCCTCCCTCCAACCTCCGCAATTTGTTCCTCTGTTCCTAGAACATTCTAGGCTAAGTCAACTTCTGACACTGCTAAGCTCCCAAGGAGCATTTTGCTTAATAATGTGGGTCCAAACTCTCTCCCCTAGACACTCAGAAGTGTGTGTGTTATGAATAAATGAATGATGGGGTGGGTCTCAAAGGGACAGCCAGACCTGCTTTCGCCCGTCCCGACCTTTCTTACTGTAGAATATCAGAAGCAAAACCAGAAGTACCTTTCCTGAGGGTCACTTCCTGCTGACACCCTTCACTGCCTCCTGTATCAGTTCTAGTAAAACCCAAGCTCTTCGAAAGCCCTCCACCCCAGGCCCTCTCCAGTGTCCTCCCCAGCAGGGGCACCCACAACCCTGGACCACACATGGCACTCTCCCCGATTCCCCACCGCACAAGCCTCCAGGCCTCTACTCGGGCTGCTCTGCCACATGAGCCACAGTCTTCATGCTTTCTACTGGCTGACCCTTACTCTGTCTTCACAACTGAATGTAGAGCCCATTTCTTCCAGGAAGTCCTCTCTGATAATATCCTTTAGGTCTTGGCAGGTCTCCCTCTGTAGCAGCACTGCATGGTGACCAACTGGGTGTTTGCTTGCTCCTTTGGGACCACGACCTATTGGGGGCCACGTGGGAAGGAGTGAGAGATTACAAGAGGGGTGGGAGAAGCAAAAAGCAAAAATCACAGCTGAAGTCCCAAATTCAAGGATTCTTTCTCAGAAAAACAATAAAATATTTCACACGAGTGCAATTTGGCTACTATTTTTGTGGCTTGCGGAAAGCAAGGGCTTGGTGTTCTAGTCCAAAACCCGGGTTACATGCAAAGAAATGTATATATTCATATCCAAAGGAAACCAGAGCTGCTCAACAACAGTTTGCAGTCAGAATTGAAAGGAATTTTGATAAAGGCAATGTCTCTCCATCTCTCTTCTTTCTTTTCTGGCATCATATAATTTTAGAAGTATTTGCGTGACTAAGAGATGGCTACAGCCCGTGATTCTGCACTGGAGAGTTTGGGCTGAGGAAGCCCAGATTACATTCACTGTGTAAATGCAATCACACCAACAAACTGACAAGTTCCCTTGTGGAGGAGCTGATGTTCCAAAGCAGGCAAACTTATGCAGTAAGAAAACTCTAAATAAAAAGTAAGAAATTCAATGTTCTGTACTCAATTTCATTAGCTATATGGGCCATTACCTGATAGTATATCTTGTCTATTGAAACCCAAAAATAAATTGTGAACGTTGGTTTTCTTCATCTGACTGTTTTATGCTAAATTTCGATATCAAACCCACAATCCATACGGACAGCTCAGGCCTATGCTGCAGCACAGCTACATCCCGTAGAAGAAAGTCTATCAAGGGAGAACTGGAGAGTTTCCCTTCAGAAGCTGCTAAGTCTGGTTTTGCACCTATACATCATTTGCAACCACTTCATCGTCAAAGGTGTAAGACCTTACCTCTGTGGGGGGTAAAGCACTGCGGTGCTTCAGAACAATCAAAGAACACTGAGCTTTGTGAATCAGTCCTGAGGCACTTAAATCGTACTTTTTCTGAAAGGCCTCAAAACTGACCCACTTCACCATTTCAAGTACACCAGGGAGGTACCGGAATTAGTAGAGAAAACACGCCCTTGAAGTCTGACAAGACCCTGCTTGAATCCTGTTACAGTATTTACTACCCTCTAAACGGACCAATAACTTAACACCTCTGAGAATGCTTGCCAATCCGCAAAAGGGGGCTGCCACCGCCCACCTGGGAAGCATGGATGTGAATGAAACACGCAAGTAGGGCGGCCGACTGGTACCTGACACGGGGCCTGGCTAGTTTCCCTCCGCTGCCCTTGTCCCCCTTTAAACTTGTGCTGTTTCCCCGGTACCAAACGCCCGGAATAGACTGCCCGAATATTCTGTGTATCCCTGGATACATGCCTTACCGTTAGGAGGCCAGAAAAACAACTGCCTTCTCCCCAGTCACTATCAATATTCTTAAGATTCTGGATTTTTTTAACCTCTATTTTGCAGGGAGACTATTCCAGAATTTTTCAAGCACCATACTCCAGGTTGGCTCCACTCCCAGCGCCCATCCCTTCTCACCTCAGATCCTCTGTCTGCCTTCTGTTCATTGGAAAGCGAGTCAGGAAGAGCGGGGACTCCCTAGGCCTCCTTCCCTCCCTGATATGTTAGTGTGACTACCTTCAACACACACCCCACTCCAACTCCAGCTTCTGAGGAGTCTACCCTCCCGGACCCTGCAGACTCTGCAACTTCCCAAGACACACACGTGGCCACAACCCTCCCTTCAGATTTCTTCCTGGCTGGCCCTGCCCACCCCCTGGCCCCTTAAGGATAAATGACATTGCCCTGAAAATCCTAAACGCCGCTGACTGACACACCAAAGCTGCATGGTCTGGGCTTTCCTCCAACCCAGGCTCAGACCTGCCCCCCCTCAGCCTCAGTCTGCAGCTCTCAAGATGATCTAATTCACATGCGCGGATGTGAACACCAGCTAAGAATGATGACTCCCAACGTGTATCTCTAGTCCGGCTCCTTCAACTCAGCCCTAGGCTCATAGACCCGAATGCCTCTATGAAGTCCTAACTTGGATGAAAAATGGCATCTTAAAAATGCCTCATGTCCACCATTTACTCTGGAATTCAATTTCTGGCAGGTACCTCCCATGTTCCCCATTTTAGTAACAGACCCAGAACTCACCAATGTGTTTGAGGTCACATTCAATTTCCCCTGTTCCCTCCCTCCAGCCCTGGCCTGGAATATTAGTCCTGTCATTTCCGTTGCTAAGCCCATCGCAAGTCTGGTTCTGCAGGGACCACGGCCGGATCCCCACAGGCTCACAGCAAGGTGCACTGAGTCACAGTCCTCCGAAGGGTGCTCCCTGGAGTGGGAGGCATCTCCTGCAGCCGGTCACCACAGAAGGCACTGGATTCTCACAAAGGAGACTCTGGAGAAGGGACTCAAGGTTCTCCCGTGATCTGAGCTTTGAAGGTCCCGAGGTCTGGCGGAGCTCCTATTAGCAGACACACTTGCCACTGAACAGATGAGGATGGAGGAGCCCAAGCAAGGCTGTCCTCACTCCGACCCCTGGGCCCTCGGGAGCCACGGGAAAGGCCTGTGTCCAGGGCACAGCCCAACAATCACAGATCCCAGCCTGCATTTGCCAACCCGGACAGCCTAGACTCCTTCTACTTGCGAGACTTACTTCTGTTCTGTTCCCCCCCGAGAATGTGATGGACTCTTTCAGAATATCTGGCCTGTCTCAAGCGAGACAAAGTCAGTGAAGGATGAAGTGTTCACATTTGGACTAGAGCATGAAAGGAGAAACAAGACCTCATGATCAGCATGATTGTGGTGGCCAAACTCTTCCCCTGGGTGAGATGAACAAGGGTGGGGGTGAGAATACAAGGTCTTAGATTGCCCAAAGCATCTTCCTTCATGGCTGACTGGGGGTTCGAGACTCACTACCGCAAACTAACGACACGGCTGTCAGTGGGGGACATCAGCAGCAACAAACACCGAGTCAGCTCTTTAATGACAACATGGGTTAAAAGTAAAGGCCGGTGCAGGGAGGCCTGCAAGGCTGCTGAGGCAAACCACAGACCCGGCTCTGAATGCCCACTGGCTGGAGCAGAGAGGAAGCTACGGTCCCTTTAACAGTCCCTGTGTCCACCAGATCCATGTAAGCCAGCTACTTAGGAGAAGTACATGTTGTCCTGATACTCAGAAAGACCAGCCTCGTAAAGTGAACAAAAGAGTGGCATGGATTTTAGACCCACTTCTGCCCCTTTATGAAGGAAAAATAAAGTAAATGGCACGGGGAAGTTGAATGCAAAAAAAAAAAAAAAAATTAAATAACCAAATGGTGACTGATTCCTCCAACAGTGTCCCCTGCAGCTGCTCACCCCCAAGCCTGCCACTTTCTCACCAGTGACCGCCGGTCAGGAAGCGCCGTCACGCACGTCACACAGAGACAGCCAGGAACCGCGTGCTGAGCACGTTTGTGTAAAAGCAGGAATCGAGCAAGATGCTGCAGACTTTGACTTGACAAGTTTAAATACTCCATGAAAAGAATCCCTTAACAGCCGCCTAAATCAATTCGCATGTCACTTCTTCAAAACAATTAAACTAATTGAATAAGGGTGCATTTGTCACCAAATATAAGGAGGACCAAACAGGTTCCTCAAAGCAAAGATTTTAACAGATATCAAACACCAGTGGGTGATGTGCTAACAAAGCAAATATTCCAAAAAATTAGAAAATAACAAGATGACTAGGATAATGCATGGGTCAAGGCACCTGAAAAGTTTCTGCTTTTTAAAGCAATGGAGACAGCACGGAGGGCGATCTAGCTATTTCCAATGCAGGATATGCACAGCCACCTTTTCAGACGCAACAGCGCGGTACAAGAGAAAAAGGAATAAAGAAAAAGGAAAGGAGGAACAAGCGAAAATTAGAAACACACAAGAACAAAAATGACTTTGACAGCATGTACAAGAATTTACGTGAGTGTGTGAGGCCAGGGACGCAGGGACGGTGAGACCCAACCTCACCTCCTGCTCCAGGGAAGGCAGGGGCCTGAGGGGAGCGACGCTGCTTGGGGACCCCAACGTGGTCAGCGCCCCTAACCAAAACTCCACATACATACGTCTAGGCAGCTTTTAAGCCACAAAATGTGGTCGCATTACAGGCTGGACAGTTTTACTCACTCCCAACGAGAGTAGCAGGAGAGAATTAGTCTCTGCTCCTGCACCAAAGCATTGTTTTAAAAATTAAAGACTGTGGAATAGTAAAATCAACAATGGAGTAAAAGTGACTGGAGGAGAACGTGCTTGACCCGAGCTCACTGGCCGCGTTATCTCACTGACGTTCAGATGCTGGCTGAGCCCTTATGGTACCAAAACAGACAGACGCACCAGGAGGGAGGTTTAATGCACTGCTATATTTTGATGCCGGGAGCCATGCCTGGTACACGAGGTTCTGGGTAAACAATGGTGACTGTGTCAACCACTATGGGCTAAGCACATATCCAGCTACTCCTCCAAATCCCAAGGACACACTTCAAAAGGCAAAAACAAGCAGGAATTCTCTGGTGGGTCCGCAGACCCAGAGCCAAGCAGTTGCTGAGCAAAAATGTCACCAGTGCCTCCTGTGACAAAAGAGGAGGCACTGGCCTGGGGGCTGGGGCAGGGCTCCAGGCTTCCACTGCTCACCCACCAGTCTGTCCAGGGGGAGAAGGTGGTCCCTGCTTACATTGCACCAATGCACCTACCTTGACTGACGCCTGGGGGATAAGCAGGAGGTGACATGTGAGGTGAACGGAGCCAGCCTCGGTGTAGCCCGGTGCTGGCAGCTGTGCCCACAGCAATGCCCAGGCACCTAAACCTGCCACCTCATCCCCAAGGAGCAGAAGGGTGTGCAGACGTGTAGATCACAGGGCCCTGTGAGGACAAATAAAGATCATGGCCACTACATGTCTCACACCTTACTAAAGTCATAGAGGTATGTCCGGGAGGAACAGAAAATTCATCCAGAGCCCACCAGGCACCACACGCAGGTGGGACTCGGGCCCCCTGTGCCTCTCACTCACAGGGCTGGTCTGGACTTTCTTTTTATCAATTCTCTGGCATCTTCTCCTCCAACTTACCAACAACCAGAAAGTAGGATTTGATCTTATGTAAGTTCAAGAATCACATAGCACTGCCTCCAGAGCGGGCCTGTGCCAGGTCCTCCGACCGTCACCTGTGGTACCGCCATAAGCGCCCTCCAGACTCAAGGCCCGAGGCCGTAGGCCGTGGGGGCACAGCTTCCCTCAATCTCCCCAGCAAAGGGGGACCACCTCTTGGCAAAGGCATCTCACCTCTTCTGCCCGAGGGAAAGCATGATAGGTACACGGGGAAACAGAGCATAAGGTGGGGAGGTAGTAAGCCCAGGAGAGCTCGTCTGCACTTCCAAGGCAAAAGTGGGGCAGTTGACTTAATCACAGGGACAAAGTGAGGATGAATCTTTCCCTGCTTTGTCTCTTACTCCGTGATACGCCTTTCCCTGCATAAGGAGTTCATCCGGAATTCCCTGGAGGTGTTTCTGATGTCCTAAATTGGCATGCTGGCTGTCGGGGAGGAAGAGAGGGCCTGAACCCAGCAGTTGCTGGGCCTGGGAGGCAGGAGACACAGGCTCCAGACACAGCTAAACCAGCATCTCGTTCTGCCTTTCGGGATTCAGCATCTCATTTATAAGCAAAGGGATGAGACTGTCCCAGGACAGGCTGCCTAACAAAATTGAAATGAGAGCCATGTAAAGAAAGCTTCCCAGTTGCCACATTATAATGGTAAACAAAGAAACAATCAAACAAACAAAAAAACAGATACTAGAAACTAATTTAAAAACAGATCTTACTTAATCTGCTGTATGTAAAATACTATCATTTTGATATGTAATCTATATATGAAAGTAACAAGATAGTTTACATACTTTTTACTAGACAAGTCTCAGCGTCTGATGTGCATTTGACCTACAGCACATCTCAGCTCAGACCAGCCTCTTCCCCAGTGCTCATAGCATCAGTGGCTGTGGCTACTCTATTGGACAGCAACTCCAGGGGTCCCACCAGGGGTCTTGGCTGAAAAGCAGGAGGAAGTCTCCACACTGACCCTAAAAGGATCTCTCTGAAAAAAAGGCAGATTCAATTTCAAATGTCTGTAAACCGTCGGGCTGCACCTCCCTCCGCCCTTGGCTACAAGACAGCCCTCTTCCTTGCTGATCCCTTCCTGGATGTAGGGAAGGAACCCGGAACACAGCCAGGGTGGCCGGGCCTACAGGTAGACTTACCTGCTGTCTGTGTCCAGTCCCATGAAGTTCTCCTTCTCAAACAAGGAGCAGAGGACGGGGATCCTTTCCCCAGGCTTGTCAGGGTCCCATCCAGCCACTTGGACTTGAGCAAGATTAACAGTGACTCAGTGAAGTCCTCGATCCTCTTCTCCACCACCCGGCAGTCCTCGTAGTTTGAAGGCCATGTTGGTGCGTGGCTGCTCGGCTACCTATCCATGCAGCACAAAGACAAAGAGCTGAGAGTCATTAAGCGTGGTGCCATACAGCTCCTCTGTACATGGAGCTTCTCGAAGGCCTTGGCAGAGAGGCAGTCGGTCATGGTGACAAGGCCCACGACCGTGCGGTGTGTCTGGAAGTCACTCCACGCATTCTCGAACGCATAGTGGTGCCTGTAGTGGATACAGAGTGCCCACTGGGAGCCGCACGGGGTGATCTGGCTCACCAAGGAGATTCGTTTATAGATGCAAAAGAAATTGTCCTCTGAAATGATCCCCACGGGTTGGACGACCACGGGGAGAGTCTCGTATTCCTCAGCACACTGCACGTAGTCAGGGATGCTCATGTTGCAGGCCCTGCCGAGAGGGGAGAGGAGATCAAGGTAAATATTGTGCTGTGAGCTGCGGGCGCCTCTGGGATGCGGTGACCTGGTGTGTACCAGCCAGAAGGCAAGGGAAGCACAAGCAAAGCCGGGGGTACAGTTTCTCCTCAGAGTCTGTACACGGCTACCGTAGCTCGGATCACATTACCCAGCTTTTGGTCTAGGCTTCCTGCCCCTGCATAGAAGGGTCATTTCCTGTTTTCTGTTTCCAAGCACCTAGCAAGACCCTGATGCAAAGTCAGTGCTCAACACTGCGGAATAAAGAAATGAACAAAGGAAATGCTTTCCCCACCCCCCTTCAGCAGATTATGAAGAAAAGAACCGCAGTAGGATCAAAAGATCTGGATTTCAACACCAATTTATTTGAACTCCTAAACTGCAGAATAATGGATAAGAAAACTTGCCTTGGGGAAGAGGGTACAGCTCAGTGGTAGAGCACATACATATCATGTACGAGGTCCTGGGTTCAATCCCCAGTACCTCATTTTAAAAAATGAAACAAATGAATAAACCTAATTACCCTTCTCAAAAAATATTTTTTAACTCAAAACTCAAAAAACACCTTGCAATTGACACAACATTGTAAACTTGACTATACTTCAATTTAAAAAAAAACCTTGCCTTACAAGAATATATCTGGATTATGGAAGTTTGCAAATGTAAAATGCCTAGGGTACCACCTGCATAAAGAGGGGGGACTGTACAAATTTACTATCCCTCCTTTATGAGCTATATTTCCTTTGGTGGGTGTTATAAACTCTCAGAGCTAATTTTCTCAGATTAAAAAAACAAAACAATACTTGATTCTCAGTACTGCTGAAGAATCAGTTAAGCCTGTGAAAGCATCTGACAGACAGAGGTTACTCAATAAATGTTTGTTGAATGAATGAATAAACAAGCAATGTGAATGCTGCTCCCTGCCACAGAACATCATAATGGTACTTCCTGGAAATCCCAAGCCCACGTTACACCCGACTACACACTAAACATGTGGGTGACCTGGGCAGGCCTGTGTGTTTCTCTAAGCCCCAGTTTAATCATAGATAGAAATGAGGGCAATAACAAAAACCTCAAAGGGTTAGTGAGTCAGTAATGAATTGTACCCCAACTATGCAAGATGGAACCATTAAGGAAAATTGGGAAAAGGGTCCATAGGCCCTCCGTATATTATCTCCTACAAGTACAGGGGAACCTACATTACATCTCAAAATAAAAAGTCTAATATTTTAAAGAGGCTATTGAGGTTAAATGAGCTCATTGTCTCAAATAAGGAACACACAGTACAAGTACAACAATGCCTAGCCCATGAGATACACTCAGTTAACATTCCCACTGAACCCACTGGTCCCTCCAACTTCAGAGCATGAGGAAGGGTCCTCGTGGCCAAAGGCCACTGCACCTGAAGCTAACAAAGTTAATGGTCCCCACTTCCAAGAGCCCCTGTCACCACCCTTGTTCTAATTTTCTATTTGTAATATTTTTTTTATTTAATAGAAACCCCCAATTGCATAGCCTTCAGGTCACCAAAACCTGACCACAGAGATCATGATGGCAGCCCTCCTTGGTGAAACAATAAAATGAAAAGCCATTTCCACAAGACATCTGTGTAAATCTACTAGGGAACTTCATCTTGGACTGAGGAAGAGGACTGGGGAGGAGGGGGCAATCTGTGGGCACAGAGAACTATGGGCCACCTGTCCCACGATGGACTTTAGACTCAACCCTCACCCTCCAGGTAATTCAAAATACACACCGACAGATTGCTATGGACAAGATTTTTTTTAAAGAAATCCCTGAATCCCTAGCAGGTCTTGTTTCTACCGAGACACAGATGGCTTATGTGTATAATGTTTCACAAAAGCCTTAAAATATTATCACCCCAACTTGACACATTAAGAAACTGAGGTAGAGAAGTTTATCATATTGTACAAGATTAGAGAGAGGCCACGTCAGACACCGTATTTAAACCCAAGCCCCTGTTCCAGGGCTCACACTAGAAATTGTGACATGCTGCCCCTTTCCTGCCCTCTCCCTGCAATAAATTTCTGAAGAGTCTTTTCTGTGCCATCTGGAATCACAATAACTTCAACTTTCCACAAAGAGCTATGTCACTCCCTAGAGGACATATCAAAATCTAAAGGGTTGGGATGGGAGGAGAGATTTGCATTTTCTGTTTCTCAAAGGAAACATGGCTTTAAAAGAAACTGAAAAGCACTTATCTAGTCTAAGCCCTCACTGTGCAGAGAAAGAAACGGAAGTTCAGAAGAGATGAGGAAAGGGCCTTATTAACAAATATTGCTTCAGCGCAGCATCATGCCACCCTGGGCACTGCTGGGGGAGGATCTGGGAGGCCCAGGAGAATGAGTGTTAGAAAAAGGAAAGAGAAGAAGCATACAAGGCCCTGTCTCTACACCACCATACCATGAAATTCCACCAAATTACCCAGTATGGGTGCAGCCAGTATTAAGGTGGGCTAAACAGGTTATAGAAACCTGGAAGTCTCAACCATAGTGCAAATTCCAACATTTACTCTGCTTTTTTCCCCAGTTCAAGCATCAACTAAGTGGGCACTCTGTTCCAGGGACTACACGAGGCCTGGAGTTCTCCCAAGTACAAATCTCTTTTACGTGTGCAAACCACATAAAGGCCCACCAGAAAAAAAGTGCCCACAGATAAGATGGAATTCCTGCAGCTGAAAGCAGTCAACCAGCGTATGTTACTAGGAAAAATGGTGCTGCTACAAAAGGACTCATGGACTTAGAAAGCAAACTGTGGTTAGTAGGCAGGAAAAGGGGGATTAACAGATACACGTTAATAAATATAAAATAAATGACAAGGACCTACTATATAGCACAGGGAACTATATTCAATTTCTTGTAATGAGTTGTGCTAAAAACAATCTAAAACATATTTATATACATATGCATATGTTTATAACTGAATCTCTGCCGTACACCTGAAACTAACATTGTAAATAGACTACACTTCATTAAAAATAATTTTAAAAAATAAGTACAAATAAAATCAACGCCATTAAGATAAAATAAAAGAACACTCTTATCCCCTTAGCTGTAGGTGGTGGAGAATTCTGGTTACAAGCACCAAGTCCACTGGATCACTCCAGCACTGACTGTCACTCTTTCTGACCATCAGACAGTCACTTGGCTTCACTGAGGTTACTTTTCTCTTCTGTGAAAAGCTAAAGTGACAACTAATGATGTATAGAATCTCATCATTCACAAGCCCAACAATTAGTGAGGACATCCCATGGGCTAGGCTCTGGAGAGATGAAAAGATAGGGTCCCAGATATATTCAAGGGTAGAAGAAGTTTATGTCATAAAGACAATTATTCTTCCTGTTTCGATAGACAGATTCAATGCAATTCTGATTAGAATTCCTACCAGACTTTTCATGGAATATAACAAGTTAATTTATGGTCAGGAACAGCCAAGAAACTTCTTTAGAACCACCACTGGGGAGGGGTGGATAGGTCATTCATTTCCACTGTTCTTTCTGAAGTGATGAAAACGTTCTGGAATAATAATGGTTGCACCACTGTGAATATGCTAAAAGCTGCTGAATTGTACCATTTAAATGGGTGGAATTCATGGTGTGTGAACAATATCACAATAAAGCTGTTATATGAAAAAATATTCCTTGACAATTATTTTTCCCTCTATACAACTAGTCTACCCCACAATTTAAGAAAAACAAAAAACCAAAACAAACTAAACTGTGCCAGGAGCTTTTTAGGACTGCAATGTCCCTGGGTCTCCAACGCCTCTGGTGATGCTGTTCCTGTTAACACACACTAGCTGGGCTGGGCTAGTTAGGGACTGTAACTATGTTTTTAAAATCGACGGTCACACGTTTCACCCTGGGAGAGGGAAGGAAGGAGCATGTCACAGCCTCATGCCTTCAGCTCATTTTTAACTGAACCAAGCCCTGCTTTCAACACTGTAATCCCTGGCACTATAAAAACACCTGACATCAACAAGCACCTCCATCATAACACCTGAAAGTGTTCAAGGTACTTACCTGGGGCAGAAACACTGAGGGGGGAGACGGAAACTCCCTCAGCACTGGCGCTCACTTTTCCAGACTCCATCTGGAGAAACTGGGCTTTACAGCTTGAGGCTCTAAGCCCGGGAAGCAGCGCGCATGCCGCTGAGCTGGTCCTCAGGGAGCTGGAAAGGGAGAGGAGGGCAGCCCCGGGGTCGCAGGGCAGGGAAAGCGGGGGTGGGGACGCGGGCTGCAGCCCCGCTCTGAGGCCAGACCCAGCCCCAGCCGCCCGCCCCCGATCGGGTCCGCAGAACCCGCCCACCCGGGACACAGCCCTCCCAGGGGCAGGGACGAGCCTACGGCCAAGGAGAGGAAGCCCGGGAGGAGAGGACTCGTGGGCGGGAGAGGGGAAGGGGTCACCAGCCGCGGACTGAGGGGAGCCCGGCTGGGGCGAGAGGCGGCAGGTGCACACCTGGCCCTGGACAGCTGTGGCCAGGGCGCCGGGGTAGGTGGTGCGGGCAGAGGGGTCTGGCCCGAGAAATTCAGCTGAACACAGGCTGACTCGCGCCCTCGTGGGCTTTGACGCGAGGACCGCCCTCCCGCAGACGCCTGACCCCTTTCCCGGGAACCCCCCACCTTGCATTTCCACAGCCAGAAGCCCCGTCCCCGGGCAGGAGCTAAAGGCCTACCGGTCGACAGAGCTGAGAAGACTTTGGGGCCGATTCCCAGCTCGGAGCTGGGGCTTCCAACCCCCGGTCCAGCTGGCACCGACTGCGCATGCGCAGGAGGGCCAGAGATCCTCTCTTGGTTCTGTGATAGAGGCTGGGGCATCGAGGGAGGGAGAAGATGGGAGGAGGAGGAGAGGAGGGGAAAAGTGGAGGGAGACAGATGGACAGGAGGAGCAGAGAGTAGGTAGGAATCTGGAGAGGGGAGGGGTGTAGCGGAGATGTAGAGAAAAATCTTTACTTCTGGGGCACCCCGAAGGAGGCTGCAGACCTGACTCTGTATCATTCTGTAACCCTTCAAGGACCGCAGCTCAACTTTTACCTCCCTGGTCCAGCCCTCCAGGCGATGCCTCTGCTGAACCCCTACGGGGTTCACACCCGTTGTCCCCACATGGAGCTGGGTTTCCTGTTGCTCTGAGAAACAAGCACCAGCAGGTGTTGTCTCTCAGAACTACCTTGGGATGTGTACATATTCCCCTTTTACAGGCTGGGAAAAAGGCAGGCACGATCTCTGCCTTAGCTCCACTGTCCCAGGTGTTGGCCTTGCGGGGAGCGGGAGGTACAAGATCAGAGCCCCAGTCAGAGCAGGCTGCTTGAATGTTGGTGCATAGTCCCATCCCTCCTGGGTAAAACACACCTAACCCAAGTGGAACCATCAAGGGCTCACAGTAGTTTCCTGGGTGTGGGAGAGCTGTCCTCAGTTCCAGTGCCCAGCTTGCTAGGTAGATAGGAGTCTTACCGAGTCCAAATTCATTCTCCTCAGTGAAGAACAGGCCAATAAGTAGGGAGACCCGCTGATGGGGCATGGAAAAGCAAGTTTCTGTAGAGCTAGATGGCAAAATAATGTCCTGGAAAACCATCTCCCCAAGTCAGAATTCAGGCTCTTTCCTACGTGCTTGGTTGTTGCAATCTTCCTGGTGTAGGAATTCCTTGTTGTTAGAATCCTTTGTTCTTGCAGCTATCTGCCTGGGTCAAATCTCTGTAAACCTCCAACAAAACAAACGTTATTTTCTATTCTGTAATTTGTTATCTTTTTATGAATGAAAAAGTGTTAAATATCCTTAAAGGTCAGAGCCTTCAGAATAGGCTCTTCTGTATATTTCAGGCTCTAGGCAGCATTGTTTTACAAGCAAGATGAAGCCTAGGAGACAGAGCAAAGGGTTAAAGTCAAAGGAACAGATCTAATATGGAGTCAGTTTTGTTTTTTCTATTACCGGGGCAGAAGCCACTTGAGGATTTAAATCCCTTTAAGTTAAAAATAACTAAAACTTTAAAGGAATTTACATACATAGGTGGGAATGTGCATAGCATATCTGGAAAAGCACACAAAGGATAGTAAACAGTGGCATCACCAGGGACGGCTGGAAGAACAGGGGATGAGGGAAAACTTCTTTCACTTGTGTATTTTTGTGCTGTTTGAATTCTTTTTAACCATATGCATGTATTTCTTTTTCAGTTTAAAAAAAGTGTAATGGAGCAAAAGAGTAACAAGCTCAGCAAATACAGCAGCCATGGAATCACTGAGCCATCAATTTGATTTCAGCCAGGAAGCATTTATTGACTCTGTCCTATGTGCCCAGTGCTGTTTTAAAGCTTCTTTTATTATTATTAATTTTATTATTATTAATAATATTATTATTGATTTTATTAATAATATTATTGATTTTATTTATTATTCTTATTCTTATTCTTATTCTTATTATTATTCTTCTTATTTTTATTATTTTATAAAATAGCAACATGCTATCCCTCACCCCTGCCCATGGCTGGTGGAAAACCAACTGAGTTTTTATTGAGTTGTTTTCCAAGGAGTAGAGATGAGTTATAAACCGAACACTTCTTCAGAGCAAAACAGTTGGAGTGGTTTTACAGCACGCCAGACAGCTATGAAGAGTTTTCAATACAGGCACCCAGACGCTGAGAGAGAAATCCTCCAGGACCCTACAAAAAGCTGCCCAAACTTCCTTCTCCATGGCACTACTGAAATAGGAAAGAACAAATCTGACTCCATAGTAGATCTGTTCCTTTGACTTTAAGAAAGCCAAGTTAATACGCTCCGGTATTTTCATGGGTTATGATGTCACAGAGGAGATGGACAGGTTAACAAGGGACGACTCTGCAGTGATCACGGAGCCGGGGAGCGGGATGGGCAGCAAGATGTTTGACGCAGCCACAGCTGGGACCGCGCTTCTAGGCAGGAACCCAAAGTCACCTCGAAAAGTTGTCAAACACGTGTGTCTACATCCTCATCACCTGACATATATTAACGAGAAATGGAAACCCATAAAATGCCAATAACCTTGGTGGATATACCGTCCAAATTGCAAAGTCACAGTTTGACAACTGGCCATCCCGGTTCCCTGGGATTCATTCTTGGAGAACCTTAAAAACCACTCCTCTGTCCTCAAGAAGTGCTTTCTAGTTGTCCGATCTTTGGCTCAGGGATACAGCACGTTCAAGTGAACTTCAATGTCTGCACAGATTTGACTGTCTTTCTCCAGTTTCACGTGTCCATTCTAAAGAGGCCTGAGCTAAGTCCATCCTCCGTAAGATCTATTCCCTCCAGTGACTACTCATTGAGCCTGCAATTAAAAGTCAACTGAACAAGGCTGTCTGTCCTCAGCTAAAAAGTTCACCCACCCTTCACTGCTTTCTTAATCTCCTCTCCTGGCTAATTGCAACAGACTAACACCTCCCTCTACCAAGCTCCCCGACTATGTCAGTTTGTCTCCCCAAAGAGAAAGTAAGGTCCATAAAATAGGAGACAACTCCATAGTTGTTGCCGACGAAATGAATCACAGAGCTGCTGTGGTGCAAAATGTCTCCCGAGATTCGGGTTCCTTTATTTTTTATACCATCTACACAAAGGAGTAACTCTTGCCAAGCACAGAGAGTAAACATTTTTTACGTTGACGCATGTGCACTACATCTAAGTCTTCCTTATCTTAATTACACTGAGACTCTCCTGTTCCCAGGCCTGTTCCTTTTGAGGAACTAATAAACATTCTTGTCTGCAAGCAATGTTTCCCCTGGGAATGGGCAGAGTCCCTTGGCAGGAATTTCTGTTTGCAGATAAGTCCGGTCACTTCTGTGAAATGTCCCGCGTGCAGGCACATCCACAGCTTCTATGCTAAGTTTCCTTCACATAGTTACCTCTGAATTCCTAGCATATAGTAATGTCAATAAATAGAAATATGATTGTGGCTTCTTTCCTTTAAAACAATTCTGGTTCTTTAAATGACCCTTGGAAGAGAGGGGTTTGCGGTCCAGTATCTTGATCCGCAATACTCTGGAGGCCTTTTTCGGAATGGCTGTTCACTGATCCATTCAAAACACAACTTCTCATTCCAGGAATAGCTGTGCTTTTCTGCCAGGAGTTTGTGGTCACTCTCATGCCAGAACAGCTTTAAACTATATCCTTACTTTGGATTTGTTATTTTTCCCCTCTTCCAAAAATATTGACATTCCTTACTTTCTTGCCTTGAGGATTTTTTTTCCTAGTTCAACCTTTAGTAAACCAGGCTTCTCGGGATGGGCTTGCCCTTACATATGATCAGCCATCCAACTCCCAGTGTGAGAGGAATCGGGCTCACCTCCTGCCCTCCTGTCAGGGCAACTAAAACTCAGTTCAGGAGCCAACAGGCACCCCAGGGCTTCTAAGGCTCGCTTATCTCCCAGAATCCCTGCTTTCTGGTTTGTCTTGGCTTCTGAGGATTTCCCCTCACTTTCTTGACAATTAGCTGTGCAGCTTGAAAGATGAGGAAGGAAGGTTTTATTTCTTAATCAGAATTTCAAGGAACTTGTGTAATGAAGGTTTTCACGAGATTCTAGAACACTCCATTGCCGAGACAGAAAACACACTAAATATTTTCTAAATTTAGATATCATGTGCATTTTTCTTTGTTTTTGTTTTCTTAACTGCTAACAGACATTTTTTAATTAAAAAAAATAACGCCCCAAATAGGATATAACATTGAAGGGGCATACAAAATTAAAGGACAAAGACAGAAAAATGATAAATACTGTACAAAGTTAATATAATACATACACTATGGATCAGATCAGCAATTCTCAATAACAGCTAATTGAAATATGATCATGAGGTAAAACGTCTCTCCTGTCAGGAGATGGCCAACAGAAAATAGAATTAATACAACAAACTAAAATTCTAAGTCTGGCGAGGTACAGAATGCTACCAGCTAAATGTGTCTTATTCTGGAAAAGAGGGAGGCTCACCAGCTCTTTACTGTGGAGCCTGAACCCAAGTGAGGGCGGTAAAGTGAGCTCTGTAAGTACCCAATTAACAAAGTGAGTGATGAATAAAGAGACGTGAGCTTTGATGACAGAGATGATACTACTATTCACTTGTCATGTAAAGTATGTCTTCACGTTCAGTGATCAAACCTCAGCATCCTCAGGGATTGAGATTATAGGAAATTGCAAGGCCGGGCCCAGACCTCCTCTTTGAGCTCGTGACATTGCACTTAGATGTCTCAAGGGCACCTCAAACTCCACCTGCAAAGAGCGGACTTCATGGTTCTCCTCCAATAGCAGTCCTGCCCAGGGCCCCTGGTCGGGGGATAAGGTCTCCCTCCCTATCCCAGCTCAGGCCCATCACTCACAGATGTGACTGGACCCCTTCTTCAGGGCCCAGATTTCCTCAGTCATGGAGTACCACCAACCACACCTGTCCTACCAGGTACTCACTGGCACTCACTCAGCACTGACTCTGTGCTGGGGACCACGCTGCACACTGCACACACGTAATCTCACTGGATCTCCACAGCAGTCTTGGGAAGTCGGTACATCACTGCTTTAGTTGATTAGATAAATTGTTTCACTTCCTTGAGTGCGTCATCCAAAGTGCCACGGCTACTGAGCCACAAACCTGGGACTGAAAACCACTTGAAAAGTGAACACTGCTACACCTCGCAGCCACCCTACTCTGACTCATCACATCACCTCCTGCCGAGACTTCTAAATGTTTCTAAGCATTCTACAAGACAAAAGTGATCTACGAGAGCACCCCTCTCCCCTACTAAAAATCTGTCAATGACGGTCCACTGCCCTTAGGAGAAAGCCCCACCGGCCTGAGCACAGCCCAACGGCCCGGCATCCGCGTCCCCTGCGTGGCCTCACCGCCTCATCCACCACACAGCCCTACACGTGCCGTGTCCAGGACAGGGATGCTGACTCCGTACAACCCGGGGCTCGTCTCAATCGAACAATGAACACCCTCTTCAGTGGTCACCCTCTTCATTGCTGACTCTCAGAAAAATATTTTCTCAGGATGAATCAATATCTTTTTCCTTACAACTTCCCGTCATTGATAATGAGCTCCCCCCAAAAGAGAGAAGACATAATTCTCAGTCTCCTTATCTGTAAAGTGTGAATAACAAGGAAATATGTTAGGTTTTAAGAGAAATAATATTCATGTGAGGCTGACGGACAATTCCCAACATACAGTAAGCACTCAATATGTGCTTACTTAATATTAATAAGAATATATTGCATTCCAGCAACCTTAAATCAATGTTTTATGGCTTTCTCCAACAGACTGACAAACTGTTGGACGAACCCCTTTGAGCAGATCAGCACAAGTGTACTAGGAGAGGTAAGTGCTGACTTCAGTTACAGCTGCAGCCAACCAGCACTACGGGGAGGGGGCAGTTTGCTCAAACTCTTACATGTTGCTTGAGCATTTAGTTGTCGTTATTGAATAAAGACAGGTGTTCTTTAGTCAAAGCTCCTGAAACATAAATCTTCAAAGACTGATGCAAATTAGATTTAAAGAACAACACTCTCAATCGAAATTATTTGAAAAATATAGTCTTAGCTCCTCTGCACATCAAAAGGCCATGTTCTTAATGTATCTGACTAAATACACCAAAAGGTTTGTTTAAAAGAAATTAAGATGAAGCCATCCTGAATAAGCTCTCAGTATCAACTGCACAAAGCCTCAACCAAGGGTCTCATTTCTCACTTCCAGATAGGTGTTCAGGTAGATTAACGTGAGTCTTGGTTTCTTATAACATGGGGGTCAGAAGAGTTGTGGATAGATTTATGTAGCAAATATAAACCTAGAGTATTTGCTGTGTGGGAATCCTAGAAATAAACAAATTGATATATAGTCCCACCCTTAAGAAGCTCAGCCTTTCCATTTACAACAGCATTAAAAATTAAATGAGAGATACATTTAACAAAAATTTACAAGATTTGTACATTGAACATTTTCAAGTATCACCAAAATAAAATTTACAAGATCTACATATATGGAAGACATCTCATGTTCATGGAATGGTAGACAATATTGTTAAAAATGTTAAGACTCCTCAAAGTGATCTACAAATTCTGTGGAATCCCTATCAAAATTCCAGCTGACTTCTTTGCAAAAATTGAAAAAATTGATCCCAAAATTCATATGGAAGTGCAAGGGGCCCAGGAAAGCCAAAACAATCTTGAAAAAGTAGAGCAAAGATGGAGGACTCACTTTAAAGGGTACTAAAAAGCTATAGTACTCAAGTCAGTATTGTACTGTCATAAGTTTGGATTAATAAATCTATGAGACACTATAAAAACCCAGGGGGAAAATACTTACATTTACATTCAGTTTTCCACAAGGGTGCCAACAACACTTCATTGAAAGTAGAGTCTATTCTACAAATGGTGAAGTGACACCTGGGTATCTGCAGGGAAAAGAAGGTATCTGCAGGGAAAAGAATGAATCTGGAATCTGGACCCCCATATTTTATATAACAAATAAATTTAATTCAAAATGGATCACAGACAGAAACATAAAAACTAAATGTATAAACTATTTGAAGACACAGTATAAATCTTTGTGGACCTAGGATAGGCTTTGGTTTCCTAGATACAATACCAAGTGCACAAGTGATAGAAGAAAAAAGCAGATAAACTGGACTTAATCTAAATTAAAACATTTTCTTACAAAGGACATCATCAAGAAAGTGAAATGACATTGGAGGGGGTATCTCAAGTGATAGAGTGCGTGCTTAGCAAAAAAAATAAAATAAATCAATACATCTAATTACCTCCCCTATAAAGAATTTTTTTTTTAATATTTAAAAGTCTAAAGTAAAAGGACAATCTGCAGAATAGGAGAAAAAATTTGCAAAGCATGTATCTAATAAGAGAGTTGTATCCAGGATATATAACAAATGCTTACAACTGAACAATACAAGAAAATAGACCCAATTTTTAAATTTGCCAAGGATTTAAATAGATATACAAATGGCCAATAAGCATATGAAAAGATGCTCATCATCACTTGCCAAATCAAAATGAAAATGAGATCGCTTTTTACACCCACTAGGATGGTTATAATCAAAACATGGACAATAATAAGTGTCGTTCAGGAGGCAGAGAAACCTCATATGCAGCCAGTGGAAAGGGACAATGGTGTAGCTTCTTTGGAGAATTATGGTGTTTCCTCAAAAGGTTAGCGTTATATTGTTCAGCAATTCCACTCCTACATATAGATTTATCCCTCAGTATCCTCGGGGGGTTGGATCAGGAACCCCCCACCCTGGATAACATAATCCAAGGATGTTCGAGTCCCTTTACAGCCATCTGGATCCATGAAGTGGAAACTACAGATATGGCGGACCAACTGTACAGCCAACAGAATGAAAACATATTCTCATAAAATCTTGCACATCAATATTCATGGCAGTATCATTCAGAGTAGCCAAAGTTACAAACAATATCCATCCATAAATGAACGGATAAACAAAATTACCAAGAATAGGCCCACAAACTTTTGGTCATTGAATCTTTGACAAAGGATGTTAGAACATACAATGGAGTAAAGACAGCCTCTTCAGCAAATGGTGTAGGGAAAACTGGACAGCTGCATGTAAATCAATGAAGTTAGACTACTCCCTCACTGCATACACAAAAATAAATTCAAAATGGCTTAAAGACTTAAACATGTCGACAAGATAGTATAAAACCCTTAGAAGAAAACATAGGCAAAACATCTGACATACATCTCAGCAATGTTCTCCTAGAGCAGTCTACTCAAGCAATAGAAATACAAGCAAAAATATACAAGTGGGATGTAATTAAACTTACAAGCTTTTTCACAGCAAAGGAAACATTAAGCAAAACAAAAAGAAAACCTATGGAATGGGAGAATATATTTGCAATAAATGAGATTGACAAGGGCTTAATTCACAGAATATATAAAAAGATTTACATGTAATAAGAAAGAAAAACAAACAATTCAATCCAAAAATGGGCAGAAGACCTAAAGAAACATTTCTCCAATGAAGACATACAATTGGCCAATAGGCACATGAAAAAGTGCTCAATATCATTATCAGAGAAATGCAAATCAAAACTGCAATCAAGTCTCACCTCTCACCAGTCAGAATAGCCACCATTCAGAAGTTCACAAACAATAAATGCTGGAGAGGCTGTGGAGAATTGGGAACCCTCCTACACTGTGGTGGGAATGCAGTTTGGTGGAGCCATTGTGGAAAACAGTATAGAGGTTCTTCAAAAGACAAAAAATTGACCTCCCATATGACCCAGCAATCCCACTCCTATGCACATATCCAGAAGGAACCCTAATTCAAAAAGACACCTACACCCCAATGTTCACAGCAGCACTATTTACAATAGCAAGACATGGAAACAACCTAAATATCCACTGACAGATGAATGGATAAAGAGGTTTTAGTATAATTGTAAAATAGACTACTATTCAGCCATAAAAATATAATAAAATAATGCCATTTGCAGCAACATGATTGGACCTGGAGAATGTCATTCTATGTGAAGTAAGCCAGAAAGAGAAAGAAACATATCATATGAGATAGCTCACATGTGGAATCAAAAAAAACCAAAAACCAAAAAACAAAAAAGAAAGAAACAAAAAGATGAAGTTATATACAGAACAGAAACAGACACAGAGACATAGAAACCAAACTATGGTTACCAGAGGGGAGAGGGTGTGGGAAGGAATAATTTGGGATTTCAAGATTTGCAGATACTGACTATGTATAGAATAAACAGCAAGTTTATACTGTATAGCACATGAAAATATATTTAATATCTTATAGTAACTTATGTTTAAAAAGAATATGAAAATGAATACAGGTATGTTCCTATATAACTGAATTGTTCTGCTGTACCCAAGAAACTGACACAACATTATAAACTGACTAGACTTCAATGAAAATATTTTTAAATAGACCAATAAGGAAAAAAAAGAAAAAGGATATTATCAAACCAAAAGAATAAAGTACTGATTCAGGCTACAATATGGATGAACCTTGAAACTTTATGCTAAAATAAGCCAGACACAAAAGGACAAATAGTGCCCTTTTAGATGAACTGTATCTAAGCGTTTACTGTACTACTCCTGTAAATTTTCCCGAGGTTTGAAATCTATCAATATCAAAATAAAATGTATTATTCATTAAAAACATAAAAGGATTCTTTAAAGGAGGGCTTTAATTATTAAATGCAGAAGTGCAAGTAAAGCTCCTGGAACAACACTTTGCACGTCCACAGACAGTCACTGCTTTCACTGCCACTCAGAGGGTGGTGCCAGCGCTGATGAAGGCTGCCTCCACTCGCTCCCCTGCAGAGAGGTGTGAGAGCCTGGGCTCTGACAGGCAGGGTGACGGTGACCCTGGGTCAGACACAGCCATGCCCCAGACTCTGCGATAACCAACTTTCTTATACAAACTGCTCCATGTAACATAAACACGCTACAGGGATGTAACTTACAACACAGGGAATATAGCCAATGTTTTACAATAACTATAAATGGAGCATAACATTAAAAATTGTGCATCTATTGTACACCAGAAACTTATATCATATTGTAAATCAGCTATACCTTTATAAAAAATTAAAAAATAATTTAAAAATGTTATCTCTTTAGTAGGCAATTTGGTTTTTAAGTAAATACTAAACAGCTTAGAATGTATAAAAGCATTAAAGTGTGATGTTTGTTTACATATTTATTTACTTTCAGCCTCCTGCTAAAAGAGAAATTAAACAATTTTTTTAAACACAGCTTAAAAACCATAACAACAAATAGACAAAGTGAGAGTGAAGAGAAAATGGAGATTCAATAATTAAATGAAACCAGGGGGAGGTAAAGTCATAAAAATGGATGCCATTAAGCCAGGGTAAGTGTTAAAGGCCTACTAGAAATTCAGCTGTAAGATTCTTGGCAGCTGATGTGAAGGAAAAGCTCAGCTGGGCTAACGAGCTAAGTCATAAATCTAAGTGTGATAAGTGTCGCTTTAGTGATCTAAGTTCTGCCGGGCTAACTCGTAAATCTGAAGTTTAGTGTTAGTTTACTGGGCTAACAAGCTAACTCGTAAATCCAGTCTCAACATGTGTCAGTAACGTGATCTGTTCCAAATTGATAAGCTCCAGTGTACTGATTACTTGCTTTTTGTTGTTTGAGCCTTATTAGCTAATAGCCCCATACTTGTAATTAAACCTATAAAACCTCATGTGCATATCTTGGAGGTGCTGAGAGCTTCGGAGCAGAAGCCCCTCTGAGCCCGCTGGCAAAATAAATCTGAGTACTCCAACCCTCCGAGTGGTGCTTTTTTCTTCGCTGGCCTGTGGTTTCTGTAACATTAAAGCAAAAAGAAAAAGATGATGGGGCGGGCGGGAGAGCTAAGTGGTAGAGCGTGTTCTTAGCATGCACGGGGTCCCGGGTTAAAGCCCCAGGGCATCGACTAACAGATAAATATACCTAATTACCTAACCCCCCAAAAGAGACCCAAAGAAAAGAAAACGATAAATTTCTTTCATAAAAAAAACCTGATATTAAATTTAGATTAAATATTTTAAGAAAAATAGAAAAAGATGAGTGACACAAGCGATAATGCCCGAGAGATAAATCCGCGGTGGCTGCTGGAAAGTCCCCATATCCCACGTGCAAAAATCTGAAACAACCTTCTCACCACTCAGTCATCCTCAGCCCACCCCACCCCTCCCCCTGTTAAATGCAGGAGCACAGTCTGGGCCTGGCCTTTGCTCTCTCTGTGTCATCACAGTGAGACAGGATGGAAGGGGGCAGAACACAGCCATTCAAGGAAGGCCATAGCAATTAACATCAAAATGGTGAAGGATTCAACCTCCAATAGGCCTTGAGGCTCAGGATGAAGAGATTTAACTTCTAGCAGAGCTTGAGCTTCATTATACACCCATTGTAATAGTAACATGGTTAATAACATGCCCCCAGGCAAAATGGCAGTCCCAAGGATAGCCACAAAAGGTCACAGGGTGGGAAATGGCCAACTCCCCGGGAATCCCAGCCCCTTGCCCTTAGGCTGGTCCTTCTACTTATTAGCATATGAAACCACCAAGCCCAAGAAAACAAGCAACACAGCGCCGCCTCGCGGTCAACCCTCTCTCTTCCTCTTCGGAGAAAGCCCACACTCTGTCTGTGGAGTGTGTACCTACTTTTAATCTGAGCACCCAACCCCCACACTTCGTGGCGATTCTCTTGGCTTTCAACGTATCTCTCTGAGTAAATCTACCTTTACTCAACAGTTGTTTGCTCTTGAATCATTTCCTACACGAAGCCAAAGACCAACATCTGGAGGGACAAATCCCAGGGGCTCAACTAATGCGTGGGACACAGCCCTTCTCATGCCCCACATCTGTTTTCTTGTATCAACAGGACTGGGCTGTGAAGGGAGTTCTTAGGCCCCAGCTAAAGGACAGAAGCAGCCCTGGCGTCGCCCTGGTTCTCTGTGGTTCTCTGTTGTGCTGACTCCCCAGCCACAGAGCGTTCTTCCTAGGCCTGTCCCCACAAAACCCTTCTCTCCAAAATACAAGAACATCATGTCACAGTCCTCTTGTTCAACCAGGAAATGTTCAGCCCACTTTTTCCTTCCCCAGTAAAAACCTAACTGTTCTCCTTCCCATCCCACCTCTTCTTTCTTTGTGAGAACCCTGCTCTTCACACAGACCATCCTGAACGCCGGTGCCTTGCTGGCTGGGACCGAGATGTTTCAGTCTCACAGCCTGCGTCCTTTCACTTTACCCTTGCTAACTTAAGCCTTTCCTGAGTCTCCCATCACTCTGATTCTGAACTTCACAAAGTGCTGAGGTTACAGTCACTATGTTCATACCTCCCAGGTTTTAGCTAGTTTTCCTTTGCAATATCTTCACTAAGGAGCTGCATCAAGAAGTTTAAAGAGTCTATTCTTACATTTGAACTGAGGAGCCTGCATAAAATTTAAATGGCATTGAAGAGAGGGTTAACCAGGGACAGAGTTGTCGCAGGTCCTAGTCAACAGTGTCACGAGGCAAAATGTTCTTCAAAGGCTCAGAGTGGCTTCTGAACAGGGAGTCGGCAGGGAGAAGATGCCAGGCAGTGAGTGGAGTGAGTGACACTGGGTACCCTTCCCCAGCTGGGGAAGAATTGGATTTTGTTCTAGTTTTCCAAACAATTTCTTACTACCATTTTCTCTTATTGTCACATACCATTTCCTACAAATTAAGAAAATCAATGTCAGTCATTTGGGTCACTTGGGAGAAGCTACGTGATGCCATTCACAGGGCTGGGACATGACAGCCACACCAGTCTAGGTTAAAAGACCAGTGGGGGTAATTTCCGAGGTATAGAAGGGCATGCAGCAAACTCCCCAGTTTCAATGACCTCATCTCAAAGGTGGGGCCAATACAACTACCAAGCAATGCGCGTGATGATTGTGGCCAACATCTGTCTACAAGGTTATGTGCCCGTGACAGCTGTCGCTTAATGGTGAATGAGTACGATCAGCGAGGCTCAGTCTACCTGGCCACACGCGCCCTGCCTTCCTGACTTGGTGCAGCAGCAGAGCTTGTTTAGCTGAGATGAACGCCCCCAGAGCAGCCCAGACGGGAAAGCTCCCATCTCTGCACAGCGAGGTGTGTTCCTTTCCTTCTCAAAGCTGATCAGTTTGCTGTCGTCTGTTTTTATGTTTATCCCTTTAGTACCTGCCTCCCCTCCTGGGTTTTGCTCAAAAAGCACAGGGCCAGGTATGTCTTGCTGCCTGCTGGATATTCTGGGCTGAGAGAGAGGCGAGCCCACACCTGCTGAACGGAGAGGCCAGAAGGCCCAGGGGCCCATGCTGAACCGAGGACCCTGCACCCAAAATTATGGTCTGAGTTTGGGCAAATTACACAGTCTTATTTACCCTGTGATTCCTCATCTGTCCAAGAAAATAACTGCCCATGGCACATACAGTTACAAGGATTAAAGGAAATCACCAAATTCACAACATATTCAAGGGGCCACCAGTGCGTCCTCAACAGACACATGCTGCCTTTACGGCTCTGACACACGCTAAGTGGGGCGGACGGACGCAGTGAACACTGCTAAGTGCCAGTGTGTTAAGTGCTTCATGTGTGTTATAATATTGTTTACAACTTGCAACAAACTCAGGAAGAAATGAATATTATCATGCACATTTCACAGATTCACCAACAGGTTAAGGGAAGTTACACTCTAGTCCAAGGCCCTTTGGTGAGGAAATGGCTATTTAAGCCTGAATCTGAGCCCAAGCCTAGGCTACGTCTCTCTCCAATCCACCTGACCACTTGCCTATGAAAGCCACCTGTCCAAAACACAAGTTTGCACAGGCCAGCTCTTAAATGCAATGTGTGCCACTGTTTGTCAATGTTGGTTAATTACCATAAACTGCTCTCCGAAACCGCTACAGAAAAGACAGGTGGACCCACATCCCTGCCCACAAAGA
This sequence comes from Camelus dromedarius, assembly GCF_036321535.1. Classification (NCBI taxonomy): domain Eukaryota; kingdom Metazoa; phylum Chordata; class Mammalia; order Artiodactyla; family Camelidae; genus Camelus; species Camelus dromedarius. Next base: position 145,526 of record NW_026989793.1, on the reverse strand, counting down.
AGAGGAGTTCTGTCTTGCCTTCTCCTGTAGTGTGCAGAACACCTTCCCTACACCACCAAATCTTTTTTATATGCTTCATCCGTGTTTATGTTTGCACACGGCATATTAAACTAGAAGGTAACTGCAGTAATTCCATCTCGGTTGCTTTCCAAGGTTGCAGATTATCCATAATCAGTCCGTGAACGAAAATACTACAATGTGTATGAAAATACTGCAACCATGTCAGTAAACAAAGAATGCTGAAACCAAGTCAACAGCGGCTGCCGCCACCCCCCAGCGAGGACAGGCCTGCAGCCCAGCCTCTGCAGCCACTCACAATGGTGCCCTCTGAGGGGACTCAGTATAAGAAAGGACAGGATACTGGCCCTAGATAGCTAGGTGCTTGTCAAATGAATGAATTCAGTGAGCCCTAATGTTTGCTTCCTCCCATAAATATAAAAGCACTAAATTCTTTAAATTGAGATATCTGGTTTTCTTTAGATAACAAGCAATCTTTAATTGTTCCAACTACCTGGTCTTTGTTGTAAAGCTCCTATATTTTTTAGCTCCTCCCCTACGTCTTTGGAACAGTCCCTCAGAGAAATCTGAGAGGCTGTCATCCCCGCTGGAGTCCTCTCACCGAATAAAACTTAACTCTTAACTTTTATGCTGAACATTTATTTCAGTCGACACAACTTACAACAAACCCAGGAAGAAGTGAATTTTATCATGCCCATTTTACTGATTCACCAACAGGCTAAGTGAGGTTACATTCTATTCCAAATTCCTATGGTGTGGAAATGCCGATTTAAACCTGAAGCTGGGGTGCCCATGCCTGTGCTCCTTCTCTCTCCCATCTACCTCATCACTTCTCTGTGAAAACCACCTGTCCAATACACAAGTTTGCAGCCGGCCAGCTCTTAAATGCAATGTGTGCCACCATTTGTCAATGCTGGTTAATTACCATAAACTGCTCTCAGAAGCCGTTACAGAAAAAACAGGTGGACCCAATTCCCTGCCCACAAAGAAGAGGAATTCTGCCTTGCCTTCACCTGTAACGTGCAGAAACCCTTCCCTACACCACTAAGTTCAAACGTATGTTTCATCCGTGTTTATGTTTGCACAGGACTCATTAAAGAACAAGGTGTCTGCAATAATTCCATCTCGGTTCCTTTCCAAATATACAGATTAGCCCAAATCAGATCCAGAACAGACACAACTCATCAAATCCGCAATGAAACACACTGGATTAAGAACAAAATGCTTGTCCTAGTCCAGAAAACTACGGGTCCCTCTTTCTTCCTGTCATTATACAAACCCACCAGAACTCAATAATTTGCTGTCTGCTCATCCGGAAACCAAACTCAGAGAAGAGTCAACTCAGCAGAGCACCCTACTGGGGAGAACACCCCGCAGCAGCACTGCGAGCTTCTTGCCCTCCCACATGCTCTGCTGACCCTTAGTGTCCTCCGTGACCAGGCCAAAAGAGCTGTTCCCAACAGCTGCAAAGTCCCACACATTACATAAAAGCATTTTATTTTAGACGATATGTTACATATATACCCATCTCTGAAAGCAGCTTTTCCAGAAGCTCAAATCTTCAACATTAATCTGCAAAGGCAATCCGGGTCCCCAAGGGAAAGCAAGTCTTAAGACAATGCTAAGGCCTCCAAAGTCCTCTCCAGAACCATCAATCAAACTGCCTGCAGGTCTGCAGCTGCAGGCGGCTACATGTCTGTTTTTAAAGCACCCCCCTCCTGCCTTCGTGTGCTACAATGTCCCTCTACGCCCTCCCATCTCAGGGTAAGAGCAGCCGCTGCAGAACCTTGCAGGGCAGCACTGACAGTACTGGACACAGAGGATCAGAGCTAAACTAAGCCTTCTGATGACACGAGCTTGTCACTCTGTCACTTTACAGATGAAGATATATATAGAGGGGTGGGGTGATCTTGCTCAAAGTCACACAGCTAATAAGTGGCAAAGTGTATAACTCTGCTCCTCCCTTCAGCGTGACGCCCCATCTGGGATGCTCACAGGGTTCTCTCGTGCCTGCCTGACCACTCCTTTCCGGTCACTGATAACCCACCACAGGGTCTGTCCGCAGGCTGCCTTCAACATCTTTTCCCTCCAGTTTCTCAGGAAAAAGGCTGCTCCGGCCACTGTATGACTTCCGGCTCACCGAACCCTCCGTGCTCAGGCCAGTCATGCCTGTGTATCCGGCACCCTGCTCAGAGGCTCTTCCGTCCCTGCAGGTGGATTTTTCCACTCTCTGCAGGACACCCCCTCAAGGGAGCCTTCCTCTCGCCCTCAGCATGGCAGGTGTCCCAGGCCACATCCCGAGCTGCCCCATTAAGAATGCTTGTGCCCAGTTCTGCTAGTCAGACCAGCAGCTTCAGAGCCCAGGTTTATGCCCGGGTCACCAGGCAGAACTACTGCCCATCTCCCAGCCCCTACCCAGCAGGTCACCAGGAAGTCACAGTAGGTGCCCCACCCAATCCAGAAGGCTGTTCACTTGCCAGCACTGATGATGACTGCTTTCCAACCTTTGGTCAGTTTCACACAAAATAGCAGCTTTCACTTTGAAGCGGGGGGGTTTCCCTTCTGCTGTCCATCCTTACCGGAAACATCAAGGGAAACTAAATCACCTTTTCTCAAATCTATTCGGATGACACATTTCCACCCACAATACTCACATACTCAAGAAGTTTGGGTCCACGTGGTTTTGTTTCCCTTACGCTAAGTGGCTCAAAAGACTTTGGGATTCTTTCTCTTTGGAGGGTATTTGTTTGTACTCAGTTTATCGGCTTTAATCTGTTTTTGTCTCTCTCGTCAGGGTCCGTGGCAGTTGCCACTTCTCTCTCCCTACAGCAGCCTCCCTCCCAACTTCTAATCTAGGAAATCAGCTGTGATGAGGGGCCCGGGGGAAGTCACAGAAGATGGATCTAAGGCACAGAGAGGTGACATAATTTGCCCGAGAAGATCAGCTTCAACCCCCAACAGTGTGTCACGTCCCTCTGTTTAACACTTATGCTAAACTACTTAACTTTTAATAGATTATGGTTATAAACAGATGAGGTATCAAAATACATACAAGGACACACGTCAACTCTAAGATTTTCATTAACTCCACTATTTTGCTTCTATTTATTTTATTTGCATTAAAAGAATTAAGAACCTCTGCAGTCAATATAGCAAAATGTTAATGGGTTTTAAATCCAGAATATAGAGGCATAAGTGTATTACTCACACTTTTTTGTATATTCACAAGGTAAAATGATTTGAAGGTCTCTCTCCCCTGCCCCCTACCCACTACTGGCTCTCACCTGAACTCCCAGACCACACATCTAACAGCCTTTCATTTTACCCACAGCTGAACTCATCAGTTTTCCCGCAGAACTCCCTCTGCAGCTTCCCCTCCTCAGAGCACAGCAGGACCATCATTTACCGTATTAATCCACCCAAAAACCCTGGCCTTACTCCATCCTACCCACACAGACATCATTCATCCTTTCATTTTACCATCTAACATGAGTTCAATCTGTTCGCTTTTTCCCACTGACCGTCCCACTTCTCAGGTGGAAGCCACAAATACTTCCCACATGGAATCATGAGTCTCCCAGTGGCCCCCCAGCCACTTTTCCCTACTTGACACAAATGGGATTCTGTCACTCCCATGCTTTTAAGACTCTTTTCAAACCCACTGTTCTTAGAAGAAACTCCAAGTTCTTCACCTGGTGAAGGTCTTTGCCATGAAACTATCAGCTCAGGGAGGGGAGGACCCGCCCTCTCCCCTCAGCCCCACCCTCTGGCAGAGCATCACCTCTGGAGGACCTGCTGAGCTACACAAGCCTGTATTCTAACCCTGGTCTTGAGTTCTTAGCAAACTGCTTCACTTATCCATACAAATCCAAGGTAGATTAGAAAGATGTTAGATATTTAACTAGACTTTTGATTTGGGGATTTTGCACTAGCAACCTGCAAGTACATGTTCTAATACTTCTGTCTTCTTAAAACCACACCCAGATTTCAGTGGTTTCTGTGGAATGCTTTCAGAGTAAAAGGAACTGTACTTTCACAGACTTTTTGTTTTATAATATGAACAACCTGGACAGGGTCACGAATAGAACCGCCTAAAAAGTGACAGAAGACGGGTTAGAGGCATAAAGCAACAGGTCGCAAGGACAGTAAGAGCAAAGTTGTTTCTCCAAATCCACCCTAAAAAGTGAAAGAACAGAAAATTCTGAATTTTGAAAGTAAAAGACTATCATATAAAAAATAACATAATCCTCTTCATCAGGGTTTCAAGATCTGACTCCAGATATTTTAGCAGGCCATACTGAATCCTAGCACAGAAAAATCAAATGGACTAGTGGTGAGTAAGTTCCAGGAAAACGGCAGTAAAACCTCCACTTGTAAGAGGACACACAACCACTTGTCGAAGGTGATTGTAAACCACATTCTGGAGAAATTCAGAAGATTCAGGTTCCACTTCCAGATGGTGATGACAAGGAAGAACCGCTTGGATGCACGCTTCTAACTGAGTCACCGGCATTCTAACACTGCAGGGGGAAAAGGAGGCCCTCAGTCAAGAGCAGAGGTGTTCCTGTCGTGTTTCGCAGGCCGCGCCTCGGGCACTCAGCGCCCTGCAGCAGCCCGGCCCCAGGCGAGGACACGCAGCGTGGCCCCCCAAAGCAGGAAGGGCACTGTGCTTGAGAAAACCCACCCCTGATGTGGGCAAGAGGGGCTGGTGGGGTTGAGTGAACCTATAAATGCCCACAGAAACACACCTGCATTCATTCAAGTGATACAACCAAAAGTAGCAGGCTATTTTGCAAAATTTCAATTGTCAGTGGAAATTTTACCATTCCTTTCTGCTTGTCCCCTGCACTCTGAGACAGGCTCAGGCTCTCTCACACCTGCAGGTCTGATGCAATAGTTGTGAAGTCATTTTACTTTGCTGCGATTGTCCTCGCTTCCCGTATCACTCTGTCTGTCCTCTCTTAACACAGTCAGATGTCTCTCCCTGAGTTCCTTGCTCCTGCTCCTCAGATCCTGAGATAAAGGGCAAGTGAAGACACATGACCAGAAAAGGCACTGTGGACTTGAACAAAGTCCTCAGTGACCCCCTAGGTGAGTGCTGCCTACCTGTCAACTTCAGTTCTCAAGGTTCTGCCCAGGGTGACATCCAGCCAGGAGAGTGGCCCAGGCCAATTAAAAGCTGTGTGGCTTGGGTGCGGGGACAGGTGCAGGACCTGTTTCTGGAGCCGGGCCCCTCCACACATCTGCTCCCCTCTCGCCCTAGGCCCAGCTGCCAAGCCCCCAGCCACCCTGAACTTCTGCATTTCTCTTCTACTCTACTCCAAACAATTTTCCTCTTCCTTTTTTCCCAAATTATCCCCAGCTGGAGTGATTTTTCAATCACAGTATCTGAAAAAATTTCCTGCAGCCGAAAAAGAGGTCTCCAGAGGTCAATGCCCATACGCTGTTTCCTGAATAGAGCCCCAGGCTGGGGGGACCCTCACCAACACTCCTGGGGGCATTAGACATGTTGCGGGGTCAACCACCCTCAACAAGAGTTTGCTGAGACCCCAAGGCCCGCACAGCATCCCTGCTCACAAAAATGTAGTCAGCCCACTTATCAGTTATTAAGAAGCAAAAATACAAAATTGCTTATGTTTCTTACTAAAATTATTTATGAGATGGAAAAAGAAATTGTAATAGGAAAGAAGAAATCTGACTCCGTGTTGGATCTGTTCCTTTGGCTTTAATCCTTTGCCCTGTTTTCTAGGCTCAGACTACTTAGCTCTACACCTTTTTTGAAAGAAAGTTGACTTTAGCCTAAAATATACAGGAGAGCCTATTCTCTGGGCTCTGATCTTTAAGGATGTTAGCTCTTCTGCACTTATGTAGAGAGTTTCAAGTTGCAAAATAAAGAATAACCTTATTTTTGTTGAAGGTTTTACAGGGGCACCATGATTTCACCCACATGGACAGCTGCAAGGACAAAGGACACCAAGGACAAACATTTCGTACAGCAAGAAGTTTGCAACAACCAACCACACCCCCTCCCCTTTGCAGTATAAAAGGAGCATGAATTCTGACTTGGGGAAGAGCGTTCTCCAGGAAACCAGTCTGACATCTTCTGGGTCTGCCAGCTTTTCAGATAAAGTCACTATTCCTTGCCCCAACACCTCATCTCCCAGTTTATTGGCCTGTCATGCGGCAAGTAGAATGAGTTTGGACTCGGTAACAAAATACATTGGAGTTAGTGTGTCTCCACTTCTTCCGCATTTCCAATATGTAGCATGCACATCATTTATGATCTAGTGAAAATAATTCATCAAAGACAACAATAACAAGAAACTCACCTAGCTATCAACACTGAAGTCACAACCTATTAATTTTACATGCCATTTAACAACAAAACCAAAAAACTTAATATAAAGGCTTGATTCCATGGAAATAAAATTATTTCTAGTCCTACAAAACTTTTTCTTTTCTATTTTCTTTTGTTTTCATTATTGAAAGGAAAAAAAAATCAAATCATTTTATTTCACGTATTTTTGTTATAGCTACATATTTTAAATACTACAAAGAGATTTAAATTGCAACACAAAAAGTTCACATATTAGTATAATTATATATATACAATCAATGGGGATTAGGAAAAGAATAGACATTTACTAAAAACCCACTGCACATCCAGTCTTTTACAAGCATATCCTGGAATATAAGCTCTATGATCCAGGGGTCCCCCACCCCCATTCTCATTGCCAACTCCCTTAGTAATCAACTACCAAGGCACCAGCATAGAACCACGCAATCAGTATTTTAGGTATAAGTGAGGCAATTAGCTCATTCAATTCTAAAACAAAAACCCTAAAATAAATACTGAACTTATTTACAGATAAAGAAAATTGGACACAAAAAAGTAAACTTTCTTCCTCAACGTCACGAAGCTATTAACTGGTAAAGGCAAGATTTGAACTCATCTGCCTGATTCTAAAAACTAAGGTGGAAATCCCATTCCACTTGTAATGGTCCAGCAGCACAAACTATCACCCTATCTTTGTTCAGATCAAGCCTTAGACAGCCTGAGACAGCACCCCTTTCCTATGGAATTCGAGGGCAAATGATAAAATTAAGGGTTTTATATCCAGCAGTTTTCTTAGGTCTCATTTACATAAAGTGTCTGCAGGTCAGCAGAAAAACTCTGGGCAATGTGAGTGGGTCCAGAGCTTTTTGCTGATAAGAAACTCAATCTATCAGGATAGAGTGACATTCCCATGAGAGGCCACATGGACATAAACTAAAGGCAGCTGAGCAATGAAAACTAGCAAGACCCTGGAACTCAAGCAAGAAGGATACCTGCCATCCCACACCCATTTGCCTCTTCATCCATGTGGACACAATGTCAGGAGACCCAGGTTCTTGTCCAAGTTACACCATCATGGATTCTCACCCATAAAAAGTTACGACTCTATGCTGTCTTAAGTCCTTTCCAACTCAAATATGATGACACCAATATCTAAGCAGAATCTCTATGTCTCCACTTCCTCTCTTCTAGTAGGAGAATAATTCTATGGCCACAGAGAAATCCAATATAAAACCATGCATGAAGCCAGGAGAAAGTCTGCTTAAGAGACTTTGCTCTCACGCTCAGTGAATGAAAACTCAGAAAAAGTGGTCCTTCTCCCTCAGGAATTGAGAGGTAGCCAGATGTGTGTGTGTGTGTGTGTGTGTGTGTAAATCAAATACAGTCAAGTCTGGGATGTGAACAGATATTTTATGTCACTGTCATTTCTAGGGAATGAGCCAACTTTTAAAGTAATTTGAATCTAGTGTTCTGAGAGAGTCTCAGGATCTTTTGGTGGAGGAAGGGAAAGGAAAGGAGGAGAGGTAATGAAGCAAAGGAGTAAGTATACTGCTAGGGAAAGGCAAAACATTAATTTTGTTCCTACTGGCATAACATACAAATTAGGAACTGTCTTTCTCCCGATGTCTTGTCGAGCACTGAGTTGCAGAAGAAGCGACAGCCTATTTCTCACTGAGCTTGTGACTATACGTGACATCTTGTACACACAGATAATTTACCCTGAACAAATGCTAGCAGCAGGTTGTAATTCTCCTGTTTTGAGAGACAAGAAAACAGGAGTTCAAAGCGGGTAGATAACTTGACAAAAGTCAGAGGACCAGTAAACAAGAGAGGATGAATTCAAACTCAGATCTGAATGCAGAGTCTCATCTTCCCACTCCCAGGACTGGAAAATCCTTAACACACAGGCTCCCCAGCTCCCCTGCAGTGTTCCTGGCACCAAGCATTTCCCATGGCAGAGGTCTCCAGTTCTCACAGACACAGCGCTCTGTGCAGCCAATGACCTTCATCGGATCTTGATCACCTACCTGCCACGCCCACCAGGCTTCACCATACAGGCAGGAAAGCTGGATTTCAAGTGCATACGAAGCCACCCCATGTCTAACCTGGGTTCTTCTGGGGCTTCTCCAGCCTAAAGGCAGCCATGAAACTGCTCACAGTTTGTACATGAGCCACACTACCTCTCTCCATCTGTCTCCCCACCTATACTACTTAGCTATGACCATTTTGAGAATCTTGGAAACAAATTTTTAAAAACACAAAAGAAAGGATTCTGTAACAAGTACTTAATACTTACAATTTTAAATGACAAGTTACAAAGTGAGTATTTACAAACCGAATCTGCCTTCCTAGGTGTCAGTTTGAACAGTTAAAATATATAATAGCAAAAAATTTTCACTTACAAAATTAACAAAAACATCAACAATAATCTGGAATAAACTCTAAAACAATGCCCATGTTTTACATGGAGAAAGTACAGGACTGTACTGAGTGGTAAAGTAAGAGGTGTGAATGTAGAGACATCAACATATTGTATGGAGGAAAGTAGTTTTGTAAAGATGTACGTTCTCATAAATATAATTCAAAACTTACTAAAAAATCCCATGACAACACTTATCTGTTTTTTTTTTAACTTGAAAAAAATATTTTAGAATCCTTCAGGAATAATAAAGTCATAATACTAGCCAAGAAAATTAGGGATGGACAAAAGAATCAAAAAAAATCGCATTGTCAGATATTAAATAAATTTTTACAATATGTTAGATATAGCACTGGAATAAGAATGTAAGATTGACAGAAATAAACCATGAGCTCAAAAAGAGACTCTAGTATACATAAGTATTTTTTACAGGTGGGATTTCAAATCAAAGAGCCAAGTATGAATTCAATAATTGTCTTGGGACAATCAGAGAATCACCTGGAAAAAACAAATTCTATTCCACTCATAATGACCACAAGAAAAATTACAGATAGTGATGTAAATATTAGAAAGTACTAATAACAGCAAATATAACTCTTTGCTCATATTAATTCAACTTCTCCTCTCTATAACAAGTACTATTATCATCTCCATCCTAGAGATTAGAAAAACCTACAGAAGAGATATATACCGTTATAAGAAAGTATTTCTAAGAATAAAATCAAGGATAAAACCCAAAGAGAAGACATTTACTATCTTAAGATTATTTTGGGCCACAACAAAAATAAACCTACTGAACAAAATGAAAGGCAAGATATGACAAGTAAAAGCTCTGTGATACATGTTGATGAAGACAAGGGGTTAATGTTCATAACATACAAAGAGCTGTCACAAAGCAACAAGAAGCTCCCTCACTTCAATGTGTGCAAAGGACAAAAGGGATCATTCACTTTTTAAATTCAGATGGCTAATGAGTGAAAAATGCTCAATACCTCTCTGGTCATCAAGTGCAAACTAAAACAAAGAAAAAGCACTTTAGCTCATCATATTGGCAAATGTTTTTAAAAGATATTCTAGCTAGTGTCCATCTTTGAGAGAACAAACTGTTAGAGAACTTTTTGGAGGACGACATATCAATGGATATGTAAACTCTGAAAAACGTGTGTACACACACACTGAACTCCACTTTTAGGAATCGTTTCACTTAGAAAAAAAAATCAGTTCAAAAACATGTACTCATCAGAGCATTTACACAGCACTTTTTACAATGGTGGGAAGAAAAGCTGAAGTGAAATCATATCCAGCGATAGAGAATTGGTTACATAAGTTATTCTACATCTTTTCATTCCCCACAGGAGAAGGAATTTCTAGAGTCACTTGAAAGCAGCCTGTGATGTATGTAATTGTCACATCCAGGGACTGAATTTCCAGAAACCTTAACTAAAGGAATACTCATTCAAGGTCACAGGAATGTTTGTAAAAGAAGGATGCCAGTCAAACACCATTTCTGACAGTGGAAAATGGAGAAAACTTAAGTATCCACCATCAAGACAATGATGCCGTAAATCAAGGCGAGCTGTAGGCACTAAGGGGCCAGCGTTTCTGCGTGGTCCAAGGCCTTGTCCACAGTACTCTCCCACCGAAGGTGTCCTTGCACAAGAGACCAAACCTACATATCAGGAGACCCCACTACTCTATCTGAAAGGACCGGGTGAGTCTGGAGTGGGAGGAAGTCTATGATATACCCCTGAGTGAATAAACTGAGCTGCAGAAAACATATAGTATGGCCTTATTTTTCAATAAAGCATATACACACACACATATAGATAGATTTCTGATATACGTGTATGTATGAATGTGTATATATATATGACATAGGCATAAAGGTCATGACATATATACACCATATTTTCAGCAGTTTTTACTCTCAGGAAAAAAGGGGAATGTATGTAGGGGCTTTTTGGTACCACCACAGTTCTCTTTTCAGTACTTCAGTTAAGTATACTTGGAATTTCAAAGTTTATTTAAGTCCGAACTAAAATGGAAGATGCCTCCACAAGACAGAATGCTATACTGGTCATTAAAAATCATGCTAGGGGGGATAGAATATTGTAGAAAAATGTGAAATAAGCACAATGGAAAATGGAGGTCTCCACACAGAAAAAGGCACAGAGTGCTCGCTGGTTTTTATGACAGAGGAGATACACAATGATGAAAAGAACAGAAAATAGATGTTAAAGTGTTAATAATTATCTCTGAGTAGTGGGATCAGGATAGACCCTTTGCCCCTTTTTTCAGACTTTTATATTAAATACACATTATTTTTCATCTAAAAAAAGCATTTTTAGATGTCTAGTACCACACATTGAAAAAAATACACGAGTACTTACAGAAACAATAACTAGGAGACACGGCAGCAGCGCCACAGAATGTAGAACGGGCGATCCTGATTAAAATCACGCAGTTACATAAGGATCCACAAAGTGAGAGCACCTGCTGTAACAGGGCGTGGCCGCCTTCTATTTGCCAGTTGTGTCTTCAGGGCTGAGGCAGTTCTGAGCACGGCCAGTGTCAGTGCTGGTGTCTGGATGGATGCCACTGGAGGTGAGGGCACCTGCAAGCCGAGAGGAAGAACAGAAATCATCCTCTGCTTTTTCTGTCTTGTTTCTCTGTTACTTTTAAAGAGAGGCATAAATAAGATAAACTAAATCTTCCCTACTGAAATTTCAGTAATGAAACCGTTTTCAAATTGTTCACAACTTATATTCTGACTATAACTGTCTTTTCAACAAAGCATCATATTTATTAAATGTTAATTAACACAATTAATTAACTACCTGTTAAAACCTATTAAAGAACATGAAATGCACTACGTGAAAGCACCACGCCTGCAGTAACTACCTTAGCTGTCTTCACGGCAGTGCAGTCAGCCCCCACCATCCCGTAGCCCTGAGCTCCTGATGCTGGTAAGAGAACACGCTGCCGCCTCAGATGGAGAGAAACGGTGAAAGTGTTTTCTGAAATCTACAGCACTGACAAAACATAACTGACAAATCCCAGGCTCCTTTGAGGCTGTCATTTTATGTTTCTAACCAACACCCGTCAATGAGCAGAACCACCCCATTTCCGAGTCATGGGACTCACGTGGGAAGCAGTTTTGGAGAAATTTCCAGGTATAGAATGTAACCAACTATACATAGAACTCTGAAAAAATAAAAGATTCAATACCCTGATTTTGGAAGACACTCAAAATATTCTCCTAAGCCTTAGTAGCTGGAAAGGCTGGGCTTCTCCTAAGCCACTTATTTATTTCACAGCCAGTGAGCATCTCCCACAAACCCTGTTTCCCTGTGTTTGCTGGGAGCCTCAGGCACACTCTTGCTGTCGATCATATAAGTCACAGGGCAGACGCGTGTGTCTCACGCCTGCAACCCTAACACAGGCCCACCTCCTAGCCTCACAGTTTGAACTTAGCCCCATTTTCTAACCTGTTTATTTGGTATCTGTTCTTCTGTAAGCTGCCTGAAATGCTTTTTGGAACAAGTCAGAAGAATGAGTGGGTAGAGAAATGGACAGTTGGACAGGTGAGAGGTGGGCAGACAGACAGAGAGACTCCAAGAAATGGGGAACAAAGAAAATTCCCTATGCAGAACCCTCTTCTAGTCAGGGAAGAAAACCGCCACGGAGACGTGTGAAGAGGCAGGTGGCTTAGGGCTGTTTCCTGGATTCCATGAAAAGTCACACCAAGAGATGAGAGGGTAGAACTATAAATAATAAAAGAAAAAAGCATGCATGCTTGAAAAGTATATCTACAATATGTACTTTCTAAAGAATAGATTCAAATCAGCAGGGCCCAATTACACAATCCTTGGGTATTTACAGAAATGAGAATCCCATCTCCAAACCACAAGGCATCCCTTAGGAGCACTGAGAGTCTTCACGGGGCGGTCATAAAGCCGTAACCGCAAAAGCTATGCTCTCCTGCACTTATGAGGAACGAGCAGCTGTGCTAGGGCTGCCCACGTGTGTCAGTTACACCCCCCAGCACCTCTATGGGGGGGACGCCTAGCGAGCCCCGTCTCTGCAGGACCGAAAACTAGTCCGAGAGACGCTAAGCCGGCCTACCAGTTCTCCATCTCACAGGACTGGTCATTCCAGAGCAGGACTCGAACTCGGACCCACGTTTGTTATCACGGTTCTACCGTGCTTTGTGTGCTTATTTTGTGTATAATACATTTGTTTCTGGCATGAAAGGACATTTAATAAATGATCGGTTGTCTTGCCTATCTCTTTAGCTCACAATCTTTATATTTTTGAATTGTACTCTCTTCCCCTGGAGAAAGGAACGGAAAGAGCAGTGGTCAGAATGAGCTGGGGTTCCATTCTTTATCTGTTACCTCATCTCATCCAAGTCCCCAACCAGGGAGAAGGATCAAATATCCTCTTCATCTTTTAAAGAGAGGTCTCCAGTTATGGTGACTTACTCAACTCCAAAACCAAGTCTGGGGGAAGGGCACATTCAGCAACCAGAGCAGTATCATGTATAGGAAGGTGAAAAGAGCTCAGGGGGTCAGCCTGATTTAATTTCAATCGATAAAAGAATACCACACACTAAAAATACTAGCATGCAATGGATTGGCTCTTTCTTGACATCTAGCAAGTTTCCACAGCCCATATGTAACATTATGGTGAACTAGTGAAAGGAAGAGTCCACAGATAGGGAAAATCAATGCCACAGGCAGGCTGAAACCCAGGCTGGAGGAAAGGAAGGGAAAGGGCATAGTTAAGAAAAGGGGAAAGTCTGGGAAAAAGATATCATCACAAGGATTCTCAAGCATCATTCAGCAATCATAAAATCATTCATTCAAGAAAGAGTTACTTAGGTCCTATTTTGTGCAAGATTTTACAGAGGGCAAAGAAAGACCGCAGCGTCCATGTTAGCAGCAAGTGGCGGGGCTATAATACAGTTCTCATTCTGGTACCTTGCACATTTTTACTCAGTATAAAGGGAAAAAATAAAGTAAAATAATACTATGTAAACTCTACACATTGTTGAAATAAAATTAAAGAAGACCTAAATACCTGGACAGACACACCACGCAGATTCCTGGATCAGATGACAGTGCTCTTGGAATGTCAGTGCTCCACAGAGCGATCCATATATTCAACGTGGTCTCGATCATAATCCCAGTGGGCTCCTCTGCAGTAACTGACTAGCTGCTGCTACAATTCATATGGGAATTCGAGGGTCTCAGTAACCAAAACGTACTTGAAAAAGAAGAACAACGTGAGAGGACTTGTAATTCTCAATTTCAAACCTTACAACTGTATCTCCAGGTGAGATTAGAGGCCATTTTAACTTATTACTGTGTTTATCCTTATTTTCTAAATTCTCTACAACGAATAAACCTGTTAGAATAAGAAAAATAAAAAGTAAGGTATCTTTTAAAACATGCACAACGATTCATTCATTGGGAAAAAATTATTTTAACTATAAAGAGATAAACAAATATCTATTGAAAAAGGACTACTTAAAAAAAAGGGTGCATTTACATTTTTCATAAATTGAAAACTGAAAAGCACAAACACATCAAGTTTCCAGGGAGACAAATACAACATATCAACACTTATTTTCAAAAATTCTAATTGAACAATGAAAACTCAAGAAAGGGAATATCGTGATTGACAGCCAACTGCAAACACATGGAGAGCAAAGGCCTAGAAATCACAGTTCCTTTAAATCTGCTACTAACTCAATAGGAGAGGAAATTCCTCCCTGAGGGGACAGTGGAATCCCATGCATAAGACAGGATACACAGTACAAACTGCACTAGAATCTGGGGTGATTTTCTTAGAACAATTCTGAAGTTACAACATTGCTGAAAAACTATAAAAACACTGACAGACAGATTAAAACACACAGTCATATATATTATATAGAAACATATGAAGTCTGCTCCCATATTACATAGAAATACAAACATATTTGTGCATTTATAGGCACTGATTACTTTATCTCAGATAGAATATTTCAACTGAAACAAAAAATCAATACACACCTCTTGTCAAATCTAGTTGATAAGTTACTCTTCTATGTAACCATAATGTGTCTAAGATAGATCTAAAATTAGTGAAAAAGATCTTTGTATGGTTTCTTGAATTCTTCTCAAAATTCCAAGCTTAATTTTAAAATAGATCTGAGCAGTATTTCTATATTATCTTTTCCCTTGTGAAATGAACAACATAGTCTGTTGTCAAAATTCTGTCCTTACAATGATTCACGAGCACCGTATCCTCACAAAACTGCTGGACAGCAAGGCGCTATCCAGACACTGTGACCAAACAAATGAAACACAAGGAAGACAGTGACACTATTCTGGAGGGCATATAATCTGTGTCAACACTGGGTTTTTATTTGATTGGTTTGATTGGGTAGCAAGATGAAATCAATCAAGTACTTTCTTCTTTGAGCATGCTGTAAGTCATGACTCTTTTCAGTGTCATGAGCAGGAAAGACTTAAGCATGACTTGATTAGGTCAAATAGCAACAATCATAACCGGAGATTGAGTAATAAAGAAGTTAACTGAAAGCAATACTTCTGCCTACATGAGACCTAAAATAAATCTACACTGATATCCGAAAGGAAAATGAGGAGATGAGGTCCCCAAAGAGAAAACAAACTAACAAGAAATCAAAAACGGAAACAGTTTTTCATTAACGATTCCAGGAAGGAGTGGAGCATGTTGGTGAAAAGCACAGATGTTGGGGACAAACATGAGGGTCTGAACTCCCACAGCACTGGGTAGCTGTGACACTGATATGTCAGTGAAATTTTCTGCATCTCAGTCTCCTATCCATAGACTGGGGACAACAACCGCACCCATCTCCTAGAACGGTCCTACGAATTAAGTTATTTTATATATAAAATTTTAAATAAAATACCTCAGATTTTATATAATACCCCAAAAGCACAAGGAACAAAGAAAACAGAGATAAATTGGAGTTCATCAAAATTTAAAACTTTGCTTCAAAGGGCACCATCCAGAGAGTGAAAAACCAATACACAGGAGAAAATTTTTTCAAATCATTTATCTGATTAGGAATTTGTATCTCCAAATGAAAAAAAAAAAACCCTACAACTCAACAATAAAAAGGCAACTCAATTAAAAGGTGAATAAATGATCTGAAAAGGTATTTTTCAAGGAAAATATACAAATGGCCAATAAGCACAATGAAACGATGTTCAATATCATTAGCTCTAAGGGAAATCAAGTCAAAACCACTAGAAGAAACCGCTTCACACCCACAACAATAGGTTATATTAAAAAAAAAATAACAAGCACTAATGAGGACACAGAGGAAGCGGAGCAGGCAGCAGTTGCTGGTGAGGACGTAACACAGCGTGGCCACTTTGGTAAACAGGCTGGCAGGTCCTCAGGGAGTTGAACATTTGGTTTCTGAATGACCCAGCAATTCTGCTGTCTGGGCACACACGTAAGAGAACTGAAAACAAATGTCCACATAAAAACTCCTAAAGGAATGTTCGCGGCGACACTACTCATCACAGCCAAAAAGCAGAAACAACCCAAATGCCTATCACCTGATGAATGGGTAAACAGTGGGGCCCAGCCATACAGTGGAATATTATTCAGCAATAGCAAAGCATAGAGTACTGACACAGGCCACAACGTGGACAAACATTGAAAACGTTACTCAGTGTGAAAGAAGTCAGTCACAATAGACGGTTCCACTTACATGAAGTGACTCGATTTAAATGAAATGTCCAGTACAGGCAAATCCACAGAGAGAGAAGAGTGGCTCATTGGGGCTGGGGGACGATGGGGAAGATGGAAATATCTGCTTATGCATACGGGGCTTCCTGTTGGGGGGAAGAAAATGTTCTAAGATTGAATGGGATGCACAATTCTGGGCATAGAGTAAAAACCGCTGTATATTTTAATGGGTGAATTGTATTAAAATTGTTAAGAAAAAAAGCACCTCGGGCCAGTACCTTCCCATAGTAAATGCAAATTGCTAAATTTTATTACAGGAAGAAGAAACTGCCCTCAGCATGAAAGCAGGAGATCAGCAAATGTGAGTTAACCGAAATTGGACAAGAGCATTTCACTTGAAACAGTTGCTGAGAGTACACGAAATATTCAGAAATAGGAAAATTAGTTTCACATCAAAAAGAAGCATTCTGCTTCAAATGCAGATCAAGGATTCGGCAAGCCAAGCTGCTAGAAATGACCAGAGAAGAAACCTGGTCTGTAAAACAAGCACCAGAGCCAGCAAGGAAGTGGTGATGAGGAAAGCAGGCGGCGGAAAATCTGGAACAGTTTGCTACAAATAATTTCTCTACTGAAAATTCAATAATAAAATGAAAGTGATGTAATGCTCTGTTGACCTCACGTGAATGGGCTTCCTTCGGTTCTCGACTGTTCTGTAACCCCAATTGAGAGATTCAGGAGAATCAGCATGGCTCCTGGGAGTCCCCAAATGACTGCCCACCAGCACGCTGACCACCATCACATCTGCCAGGGTGGAATTGCAGAGAAGAGACCAACTTCTGAAAGGAAATGTTGACAAGGGAAGAAAAGGCTGCAGTCAGTCCTGGGACAGAGGCCATCTTAGCAGAGGCCAGAAAGCTTCAGGTGAACTGCAGTTGCTCTGGGGCAAGAAGGGACCACGGCGGAGCATATCTCAATTCTCTCCTCTCTCTCCCTCGGGTAGGAGAGATAAAGCCTGCATAATTCTCACCTGGAACTGTGGCATCTGGCTGGCAGAAGTCTTACCAGCACGGAATGATTATTCAAGACTCTGTGTAAAAAGCCAAGAAATCGAGAGGGAGTAGGGAGCCAACTCCACGAGCCTCTCAAATGCTCCCATATTTATTGTGTATAATCAAAGGAAAAATTCATCAACAGTTGTGAGATAGTAAGGAGGAACTTCGGGAAAGACGGGATGAGGCAGAGATTGTAAAATCCACAATGAGTACAAAGGATTAGTGTATCTTTAGGGAAGTCATGGGGTGAGGGGAACAAGATACATTTTTAGATATGTGAATTACAAAGCAGACCACCAGACCAGCCAGGTCCTTGTTTTGGGGATAATAGACTATCTAACAGCACACAAGCCCAGCGTTTATTGCTGAGGGCCACGGTCCTTGCTTTGCAACCAGCAGAGTGATATCTAAAACCTCAACTATGCAAGGAAAGCATTTTCTCTGCTTTTTAAGGCAAGGAGACTGGTGTGAGGATGCACAGGCACTTGGTTGCAAAGCAGTTTCTAAGCATATTTTTTTCTTATCAAAGTTCACAGCAGGCTGGTGTGTGCTACAGTTTGTTAAACCAATCATGGGCTTTCACATGGAACCATTATGGAGGACACCCTAGGATGACAAATCCTGCCTCTGGGTCTTTTCCTGCCATCTTCAGACACTCTAGCAGGGTCTAGGCACATCCGTGAATAACGATCCTAAAGAACCACCCACACTCTTAAATCCTGGTGCTTGAAACTTAATTTTAGCTCTACACAACTTACCATAGAAAAGTTTCAGAAATAAAAGATATGATATCCCTTTTATATCTCATCATATTACTGATTTTTCTGATTGCTCTAAGCTGCTTCTACTTGGTAAAGCACATAATTCTACAGGTCAACTCAGTAATTTCCATTGGGCATATCTATCCATTTTGGGCTCGCTAACTACTATTGGTCAAATATCGATACACTTAATTGATTTATTTGTTTATCAATTTCATCCGGGAGGAGAGGGAGTGTCACTCTTTTCCTCAGCCCACCCTCAACAATTTTCTCATCAACTCAGGACTCCTGAAAACAAAACAAAGTATCTGTTTCCCTTCTACTCTTTCCACAAACACAACAGGAAACATCAGCCTGGAGAAAGAATTCAACACAAATGTTAAAACAAAAATCTACAAACCTGAAGCAACTCCATCTCTGAATCATGATACACAATGAAATGAGAGTAAGTGTGTCAGGCACAAAGCAGGCGTGAGCCTGACCACCTCATTTCTATTCTTCAAAGGAAGGAAGGTTTTTGTATTTTTTTTATCATTCTTTGTCATTGTTTCTGATTATGCCACAAAATAGTTTATGAAATAATTATGCACTGCAATAACAGATTTTTATTGTATCAAGTATAGATGGCATTCAGAGGGGATAGGAAAACCCAGCTCTGTAAAAAATGCAAAATTTTTTCCCCTGTTAATAACACGTATACAAAATGCCACAGAGAATTCAAATTCTTGTGGAGAGGAGCAAAAGCCACAAAACAAAAGCAAAGTCATTACAATGAGTCAATTCAAAATTCACTGGACAAACATGCTCAATGCATTCAAAGAATTTTAAAGGCACACTGCAAACCATTCACTTAATGATCTACAGGCTAGAGGAAGCATTTCCCTCTTTAAAAGACAACAGAATTCAATAGGGTGCCCCAACAAACAAGGACCAAAGAACAATCAGGTTTTTAACGGTTCTCATAAATCAGCATGTTCTAAAGATCAAAATCCAGAAATTTTAAACATTCATTCAAACCACAATGAAACAAGCATTTCAAAAAAAAAAAAACAAAAAACAAAAACCAAAGAAACTAAGCACACAGATCATGTACATAGATTAATAAGCATGTCTTGTACCGCTGGAAGAAAGAACAGGCTATAGCCTTTTACTTGAAAAATAAAACTACTTTTAAAGATAACTGCTAAAACACATTTCACCATTCTTGTTGCCTTCAAAAATCTGAGGCACTTGTATCTGATCAGAAAAGCAATTCTGAGTAATAGTATGTTACAATTCAGCGCCAGTTTGCTTTAGAAAAAAAAGAAAAGCTACTGTTCCTCAAATCCTGCACAGAGTGTGAAGTGCCTCCCGGCCTCTTTCTCCTCCCGTTTTCTAAGCTCATGCTCCCCAACCCTTCTGAAACAAGTATGACAACCTCTTATTCCCAATATGCCAAATGACAAAAGAATATCAATTTATTTGTGTAAATATATGCCTACACCTTGAACTTGAGGAGAAAGGTATCAGAAGTCTATATGGAACTTATTTCTACCTTCCTGAAATCACACACACAAACGTTCACACAGACACAGACACATACCCCCTGGATTACTGGACACTTCACAAGCTTAGGAATTCCAACTTCTAGAAGATAACTTTGTAGTTAGTTTAAAATACAATTCTGTCAGCTTTTGAAAGCCTTGATCATCTGCTAAACCATCCAAATATCAAAGAGACCCAATTAGCCTTCTCTGTAGAATGTAATTTCCATTGATGGCAAAACAGACCCTAAGAAGTACTGGATCAAAGACTCGTGTTTATCACTACCTATGATCGTTTTTAAGCACATTAACAGATTCAGAAATGTATGTCTCAACAACATTTATTCTTATTGAAATAGCATACGTGTTCAATTGTCTATACAGAGACTAGGTCACATGATGGTGTTTAAGATCTATTTTGTGTATTGCAATATTTATTTTCAAGTGCAGACAAGGAGGGTGTGTATTACTCAGTTGTAGAGCACCTACTTAGCATGCACAATGTCCTGGCTTCAATCCCCAGTACCTCCAAAAAAATAAATAAAAATAAGTGCATATTTAAAAATAAGAATAAAGTTATAAAAAAATACAGACTAAAAACCACTGCAATCTAGCTGCTACAATTATACTAAAAAAACAAGGGTTTCTATCAAACACTGACTATATGCCAATCACAGAGACAATCACAAATCACACCTGACAACCATCACGTGTGATTCTCTGCTAACCTACTAAGTAAACACGGATGAGCAACCAGGCACTGCGGATGAGGAGACGGATCTCGGAGGAGCCGTGGACGCTGACCGTCCTGCTCCCCGCGACACCACGTCAGCCCAGGGCAAGCACTGACAGAGCTGCTCTGAGGGGACACTCAGCTGCATGGAGCCTTGGGGCACTGGGGAGTCCCAGAAAACACTAAAAATTGTTCAGTGAAAAACCAGCTCAAATATATTACATTGTGCAACATCCTTTAAACAGGGAACATGACTGAGACTTTTTGATGCCTCCGTGTCCTTTCCACCATCATCAATTATTTGCCCTCTCAGCGCGACCAGTGATGAACTGGACCCCATATGAAGTGCACTCAAATGGCAGAGCTTTTAAAGCTGTTTTATGAAGTTTGTAAGACTCTGTCTATGCCTCACACAGTCGGTCATCCATCACTTCTCACCGGTGTGGACGTACCACCTGAAATCACTCCTTTCTGCTTTTTAAAATCCCTTCATCTAATCCAGACTTTTCAACAGCAAAGAATCAGCTCAACCACAGACAGTGAACAGCTTTTCACCAAATGGACTCGAACAGCACATCGGACTACCTGGAAGCCCTTTTCGTCTATTAAACCCACTTCCGGCTACTTCATCATTTTCTGATTGGTGGACTTGGCCACCGACTGGCCAACTCATAGAGCTCCCAGCCTCACATCCTGGGGTGGGAGAGGACCCTGCTGTTTGGAGAAATCAGTGAGGAAGGCGGACATCCTCCAGCCAGGTCTGCACGGGTAGAAGTGCGACAGTGTGCTCAGAAATTATAGCTTTAGCATCCCTGGGCTCCCATGGACTGGTTTCACATTAACCAAACTCATGACACACTGATGCAAGAAAACCAGAAACTTATTAATGTAACAGAAGAAGTGAAACTATAAACCAAACTGAAATATCAGAGTTCAACCATGAGTACATTTTCTCCTCCACAGCCCAATCACGGGCAGGCAGTCACATGGCAACCATGGACAGAAGCAGAGCAGGAAGGGTTTGTAGATTAACTCAATGGACTAAATTTCTGTTATACGAACAGATCTACTGCCTAGAAAATAATTAACGCTAATCACAGTGCACACTTCGTGGACAGTGGCTGAGACATGATAGTGAGCACCTGTGTAACTCTACTTTCCCTGTCATTTCTGGGCTAACTGATGCAAAGTGGTACAAAGATTCAGGGATGCAGATACCTCTAAACACCCAAAGCCCATCGCTGGGAGCCTCAAAACCAGACAGCCAGGGTTTAAATACCAGCTCTGCCACTTACTAGCTCTGTGACCTTGGCCAACTTACTTACCCTCTCCGTGCCGAAATTTCCACACTGTAAAACTGGGATAACAATCAAACCTTCCTTACTCACTTGTTGAGAAAATTGAAGGATTCATTTCTGTAAAACTCTCAGAAAAGAATGTAGCACATTTTTGGTGTTCAACAAATGTCAACTTAATATAAAAGTGATTTACAAGTCTCCCTTCTAATAATATTATGTGTTTCCTGGCTAGTATAAGTCCCAAAGAAAATCCTTATTTCTCCTTTTATAAACTCTTGGGGAGCACCCTCCCATTCCATCCCACCACCTGTTTAAACTAGGGAGGGGATGCCTCCTCCCAACTCCTCTGGGCCATGGAGAGTGCTTCTCCCTTCATACCCCTGGCCACTGGATCACAGCTAGCCCTCGTCACACTAAGAGTGTGAGGTGTGAGTCCGGGGAGACAAGCAGGGAATGTGAAACCCTACCTTTCCCTCCAGTGTTGGTCACCATTGGGAAGCACCTGGGATGCTCAGCTCCATGTCAGGACAGCCCTGTGCATGAAGGGGCAGGTCCTCTCAAGGGAAGGCTCGCTGTGGCCCAGAGTTACCTGGGACAGGGTGAGTCTCTAATTCTGGGACACAGTATCATGACACACATTTTCCCACAGCCCTGAAGTTCATGGAGAACGTAGCTTCATCAGTAAGAAGACATTTATCGCCTGCCTACTCTTTTGTGTCATCTCTCAGTTGGCTGCTGGAGACAACATGCATATAAGTATTGGATCCCCATAGGCCCCAACATATATGAAATAACAAAAATTCTGTGGCTTAACGTTGGTTCAGGGTGACTGTGTAACAGTTCTGACTCTGCTGATGCTTAATTATGGGTATAGGAACTATGGAACCTCCTCAAATATCTTTCATCATAAAACCAGCTTTTCTTGTTTTCCTGTTTCTTATTAATTGACAAAGACTATAAAATGATGGCTTCACACCAAACAGCAGCTAAGGATTATGAGCCCTCTTGACATACCCACTGTGGTAAACACTTTACATAATTTCTAATTCTCACAATTCTACAAAGCAGATACCAACGTCCCAATCTCTCAGACGAGGGAAAAACTCAGAACGAACTGACTCAGGCTCACATGGCTCAGTGGCAGCACGTGCACGCAAACCCAAGTCAAAAAACTACACCCCTTCCTATATGTACCAAATCTCCTACCACCAATTAACACAGAGCAGCGGGATCAATACTCAGGGAACCCAGCACACTTTTCAGATTTAAGGTGCTCCAGAGGCCGCTACTAGCTGTTTTATAAATTCCCGGCTCACTGGTTTCTAACACTGGAAGAAAAGTCCGATTTTGCCATTGTTTACACAGCAAGTCTGAGATGTTCACAGCGAGATGACAGAATAAAACTAAAATATAAGCAGAACAATTTTTACAGGTAGACAGACATAATGGACATTGTGCTATTCTGAAGCATCAAGCAAAGAAATCAAAACAAAATAACGTTGTTTAAGCCTTCTTTATCAAACAGGAAAATTAAGATGGTAAGAAGGTGCAACAAGCGCCACCTATGGCTAAAAAGACCTTCCAGGTTGCCAGGAAGCATGCAACACAAAAATTGCCTGTAGGATCAGAAACGAGAATCAGATAACTAAAAGCTTCTGTAGCACACACTGCACTTTGCTTCGGGGGAAGCGACGGTAACTCAGTATTTAATCTGATATTGCTAATACTCCTGAATATAAACAAAAGACACAGGCTCATGGAAACTCATCTTAGAAGAGGAAAGAATCCAGTCAAGCCACTTCATTTTACAGGAGGGGAGACTGAGACATGGGATCTGTCCTCCTTGCAATCGGCAGCAAATCTCTCCTAGGCCTCATGTCTTGCACTGTAGCAAAAACGAACAGATCTGTACTAGGCCTATATTCATAAAAGCCGCGTCTGTATATTTCCGAAAGTAGGTTATCTAAGTATCTTGCAACATACTTCTCAAAATCCAGGAAATCATACATTTGTTGAAATACAAAAACATTTATTTACATAATAAAACAGCATGAGCTTTATTGTCTCTATTAAAAAAGTTACATGTCAAATCAATGTTTTGATATTTTAAACCTGTTAAGACTGCAGGAAAAAAGATCAAAATTTTCTTTAATCACAAAAGAGAGAAGCTTATTCCCAGAAAATGATCAATGTGGATGTCAGAATCCAACGAATTTAAATGTCTGAGTGGATGGTTACACGGCAACATGACATCTGATTTCTAACAATACACATTCTGTGTAAATAATCTTCAAGGTCGTCTGCTTAAGGCAATTTAACTAGTCCCTGTCTCACTAGAATGATACAGATTTCATTAAAACGTCATAGTGCACTAAAAAATAAATGAATCCTTGTTACTTTAAGCCATATTCATATATATCATATATATACATATTAAATATGCATCAGTAATAAGCCACCCTCTTTAGTATTCAGAGTTGATCCTTCTAAAATATCTGTCATTGTGACAGCACATTTTTACTAAGCACCTCTTGAGTTCTTTGTATACAAGGCTACTAACTCTCACAGTCAGACAAGTTAAACGATATTACTCAAATTTCACAAATGAGGAAATGTACTTAAGACATGAAAACAACTTATATATACATCATCAGGAAAGAAAAGAATAAAGATTTTTCTTAAAATATTCACTGACAATCTTTTTTTCCATATTAAGACTACATAAAACCAATTCAGTCTTTGTAAGTATTTCTGTCAATAAGGGCCACTAGAGAAAAACAAGTAACATCATCAGCAGTGGTTGGACTTTCAAAGCCCCCTTCTCATTTGCACTATAATTATTTTTAATGTTTTGTTTTTAGTGCTTACAGAGCACTAAAATACATAAAAATTAACTTTTTATGCCACTACCTGAGAATTAAACATCTGTGAAAATGTACAATTTTAATTTATGCCACTCTGTCTCACATTCTCACTGGTGTCTCCCCTTTGAAGGCCTCATCAGGCTGAGATCACTAAAATCGGCCATTTATGGAGTCACAGGAGTTCGGGTAACCACTCAACGGGAGGCTGATTAGAGAAGCAATTAAGAATGCATCCTGTGAAGCCTGGGTTCCAGCATCGAGCTAGCCACCGCCAGCTGCGTGTGATTTGGGACAAGCTGCTCCATCTCTCAATCCCTCAGCTGTAAAAAAGGAGACACTGATACCTACCGTCAAACACCTGCTATGAAGTAAAGCATGAGGAAAGTATTTTAGCCTTAGGGAGGTGTCCACTCAGAGCGAGTTTGGTCATTATGATGATGAGGATGTCTGTTAATAAATTGAGCTAGACCAAAAAGGAGAAATCACCTTAAAGGAGAAACATTTTAAGCCAATGAACATTTCCTTTTGGATGGATTGCAGAATATTCTATTCATTTTTTTAATAAACCAAGTTTTGTCCATTAATAATAGATTTACAGGTTCATGGACAAGTCTCCAGAAAAAGAATTAGAGGCCTCTAACCTCTGAATACTAAGAAAGTAAATTTTAAAAAAAATCAGGGGGGAGATTATACCTCATTTGGGAGAGTATGTGCTTAGCATGCATGAGGCCCTCAGTTCAGTCCCCACTAACTCAATTTAAAAACTTCTTTTTTTAAGAAATGGAGAATTAATGCAAAAAGATGGAGGAATACAGAAATTTTTTAGAGACTCATCTCAGATTTAAGATGGGGAAAAAACCATCCATTTCTCAGAGGAAATCTTGAGAACTATGTAAACTGAATCTGAGATGTCTAGTCTTCTAACATTATTCATGAATTCATATTACCAAGTCTTAAAACTACCTGATAACCCACAGTTGTGATACTGATCACAACAGCTGCCAACACGGATCTAGCTCTGGCTAGGAATTCTCTGTTCTGACATCTCTGCCCCTGAGGCCTCACCAGGCTGAGAGCACTAAATTCAGTCATTCATGAGCATCTCCTGTAAGTCCTCCCTTTGTGCTCCTCACTCTCCCCTCACCAGCCCCTCTGAGGGAAACACTGTTATCACCATCCCCAACCGCAGATTAGGCCACTGAGGCACAGAGACTAAATCCTTTCCAGGTCATATTGGCATTAAAGGACGTCTGTATTTCTGCTGTTTTGCTTTTGACAAAGGAATCTGAGATATCAATTCAAGGGAGACTGTTAAATAATAAACTCTGTCAGGTCTTCACCTCAAAGAGCAGATACTATAAATTCCTGATGTAGAATGAGGCTGCCGCCACAAACTGACTCAGCTTGAAATTAATATCCAAGATGAAGCAGCGGATACACGTAAATATTCACGATTGTCAACTCCGCTCACGGGTCTGGGCCCTTCACTGCCTGAAATGGGGTGAATACTCCACCCGTGTCAGGGAGGGAAGCGCGGTTTTTCCAGGTCTCCCCAAGGCTTCACGGGCTATTTCCCCCCACAGACTGTCCTCAACAATTAAAAAGCTCTCAAGATTTTTACACCATGCAAACCTGAAATACATTTCTGCAGATGGAGCACTTTCTCAGGCTTAAATTTATTTTGCCTACACTCAGCAGGGGGGGTAAAAGAAACAAGACTCTGCAAAGTCGCTGATTCTCACCACTCACACTAGTAGAAAGGCCACTGCACAAGATGTCTCTTCAGAGTGCAGGGTGAGAAGAAAATAAAGCCGCCCCCAACCACAGGCACTCCCAGAGACAGAGCTCAGCAGTCTTCTGCACACTCACGGTTGTTCAGCCCTCATCACCATCTATTTCCAGAACACTTCATCACCCCAAAAGAATCCCCCTGTCACTAGCAGTCACTCCCTAACCCCCCTCCACCTAGCCCTTTGCAACCATCACCTGCTCTCCGCCTCTGCATGTGCCTATTCTGGGCATTTCAGATCACTGAAGGCAACAATATGTG
The DNA here is from genome assembly GCF_036321535.1 of Camelus dromedarius. Taxonomy (NCBI): domain Eukaryota; kingdom Metazoa; phylum Chordata; class Mammalia; order Artiodactyla; family Camelidae; genus Camelus; species Camelus dromedarius. The sequence goes on along the minus strand of NW_026989793.1, from coordinate 118,737 downwards.
GCCGTGTTTGTCTGCTTCCTTTCACTTAACATGCTCTTGTCAAGGCTCGTCCATGTTGAAGTGGTATCAGCATCCCTTTTTTTTTTTTTGAAAACGTTAATGTTTATTAGAGGGTTGTAAGTACTATCAAAAAGAGTAGAGTGGAGCATAAGTGATTGTGTTTCAAAGAGAAAAGGGCGGGTTGAGCAGTCAGAGTGGACTTCCCAGAAGAGGTGGCCTTTTTCATTTTCCTCTTTTTCTTTTTTATTCACACTTACGTCTGAATAATGTTTCACTAAATGGAGATTCTACATTCTGTTCATCCATTCAGCAGCTATGTATGGACGAGGTCCAGAAGGATGAGTGTATGAGGCGACTTGCAGGGATGGCATTTAAGCAAAGGGCAAGATGTGCTTTCAAAAAAAAGCCAACAAACAGAGGCGCAAGGAAATTCAGTGCGTTTCTGAGCAAAGTGCATGCTTGCTTCGGCAGGACAACCGTGCAGGGCTGGGGCGGATATTGGCAGGAATCACGGCGTGGGAGTCACCTGAGAAGACTCCCCACTGCACGCAGCTCAGACAATTCTCCTCCCTCATCCTGTATTGTTAGAGCCATATTTCTAGGTTTCTCTTATTTCAAGTAATAGCACTTTAACTACATATCTGATCATTTGCATCAGACCACTTTACCTCCAAGGCACAGAAAATTATTCACTAACCGGAGCAGCTCCAGCACATAACGGTGATGGGTTAGGGAGTCCTGCAGCATCCCAGCCTGCATGCACAAACCCCACATGTGCCCTGGTGATGTCTGGAAAATTAAACGCATGGAAATATCTCACTGCTGCTACACGACATCTGCCCTCAAATTGCCCCAAACTCATGCTGGCAAAGCACTACTCAGCCCTCTCACTACAAAGAAAAAAAAATGCTAAGAAGGCAAATTTAGGCTCTTCCATTGAAAACCAGCAACCATCAATGCCAGTATCTGAGTTGGAATGCTCCTGACTTCTAAAACCACTGCGCCGTTACTTTTCAAATGTGGAAGTCATATATGTATTCCACTTAGATGATATTACAGTAGAATTTTTCTTTTCAAAATTTCCAGTTGCAACATTAGCACAAGAAAGTTTATGTTTCAGCTTTAAAAAATCAATTATCTTCCACTTTCTTAATTTTGAACCTATTATTATTTTATAAATGGAGCTATGCTGCATAATATAAAAAAACTGTTTGAATTCTGCAAACAAGACATTTATGACCTCACTATTTCAGAGCAAACTTTAATGGTGTTTTGAGAGGTGGGGCCTGGGGTGCTCACTAACAGCTCACTAAGGATGTGCTATTAAGTAATGCAAAGGCTCTAACACCACATTAGCTCAGAAACCAAAGAAACTACACCAAAGCCTTACTTTATCATTTTTAAATTTTGCTATTCTTTGGAATATTAAATTTCTTTAAAGATATGATTTTTTTTGAGAAAGACAACAGCTGTATTAAATTTCCTCTCACCAAGAAAGCAATCTTTATCAAGAATAAATACCCCATGGAAATCGAAATTACGGGAGGTTTCTAGCTAAGTGAACATGCATATCTGAACAGAAATCTAAATCCTATCACATCTCACTCGAACCAGATCAACAAAGTCCTGGGCTACCCTGGAACTTAGCTCTTCTGTTCCAAAAGTTGGCTGAGCTAAGATCATCACACAAGGCAGGGAAGGAGAGAAGAGGAAAGTCCACCTGGCAGCCTCCATCTCTTTTCTTCCAGCCAAAAGTCGCCTCTCGGGCGACCCCGATAACAAGTCCTCCCCATAAGGAAATCCGGCATCCACACTGCCCCAGCCGTCCCCAAGCAGCCCTGACGCCCCTCTCCCAGCCTGTGAATTGTGTTTTAGTGGCCCCCCAGTTGGTGGCACCCTCCCCCTCTTCCCCGCTACACACAAACCCACACACACAGAGCAACGGCAGCCTTCCCAAATCACAAAGTTGATTAAATCACCCCACTTCAAACCCTTCAGAGGCTCCCTGGCCCCGTTCTAGCCCCGCCCCCGACACTGCTCTCCCAGCCTCACCCCAGTTCCCAGGTCCCCAGTGACCTCAGGGACCCGCTGTCCTGCTCCTACTACCCACTTAACTCCAGGCTCATTTTGATTGTTTCCCAAGGAAGACTTCCCTCCCTCCAACCTCCGCAACTTGTTCCTCTATTCCTAGAACATTCTAGGCTAAGTCAACTTCTGACACTGCTAAGCTCACAAGAAGCAAATACATTTTGCTTAATAATGTGGGTCCACCCACTCTCCCCTAGACACACAGAAGTGCGCGTGTTATGAATAAATGAATGATGGGGTGGGTCTCAAAGGGACAGACAGACCTGCTCTCGCCCGTCCCGACCCTTCTGTCTGTAGAATATCAGAAGCAAAACCAGAAGTACCTTTCCTGAGGGTCACTTCCTGCTGACACCCTTCACTGCCTCCAGTGTCTGTTCAAATAAAACCCAACGTCTTCCAAAGCCCTTCACCCCAGGCTCTCTCCAGGGTCCTCCCAAGCAGGGGAACACTCCACCCTGGACCACACAGGACACTCTCCCCAGGTCCCCACCCCACAAGCCTCCAGGCCTCTGCCCGGGCTGCACCTGCCACCTGAGCCACACTCTTGACTCCTTCTCCTGGCTGACACTTACTCTGTCCTCACGATTGAATGTAGAGCCCATTTCTTCCAGGAAGTCCTCTCTGATAATGTCCTTTAGGTCTTGGCATGGCTCCATCTATAGCAACAGTACATGGTGACCAACTGGGTGTTTGCCCACTCCTTTGAAACCACGAACTCTTGGGGGCCACGTGGGAAGGAGTGAGAGATTACAAGAGGGGTGGGGGAAGCAAAAAGCAAAAATCACAGCCCAAGTCCCAAATTCAAGGATTCTTTCTCAGAAAAAAGTATAAACTATTTTGCACCTGTGCAATTTGGCTACTATTTTTGTGGCTTGTGGACAGCAAGAGCTTGGTGTTCTAGTCCAAAACCCGGGTTACATGCAAAGAAATGTATATATTCATATCCAAAGGAAACCAGAGCTGTTCAACAACAGTTTGCAGTTAGAATAGAAAGGAACTTTGATAAAGGCAATCTCTCTCTCCCTCTTCTTTCTTTTCTGGCATCATATAATTTTAGAAGTATTTGCGTGACTAAGAGATGGCTACAGCCCGTGATTCTGCACTGGAGTGTTTGGGGCTGAGGAAGCCCAGATTACATTCACTGCATAAATGCAATCACACCAACACACTGATAGGTGCCGTGGTGGTGGAGCTGATGTTCCAAAGCAGGCAACCTTACTCTGTAAGAGAACTCTAAATAGAAAGTAAGAATTGCAATGTTCTGTACTCAATTTCATTCGATATATGGGTCATTAACTGATAGAATATCTTCACTAATGTAACCCAAAAATAAATTGTCAACGTCGATTTTCTTCATCTGACCGTTTTATGCTAACTTTGGTTATCAAACCCTCACTCCATATGGAAAGCTCAGGCCTATGCTGCAGCAGTTACATCCCGTGGAAGAAAGCCGAACAAGGGAGAACTGGAGAGTTTCCCTTCAGAAGCTCCTAAGTCTGGTTTTGCACCTGTACGTCATTTGCAACCACGTCATCGGCAAGGAGTAAGACCTTACCTCTGTGTGGCGAAAAGCACTGCGGTGCTTCTGAACCATCAAAGAACACTGAGCTTTGTGAAACTGTCCTGAGACACTTAAATCGTATTTTTTGTGAAAGGCTCCAAAACTGACCCAATTCACCAATCCAGGTACAACAGAGAGGTACCGGAATTAGTAGAGAGAACATGCCCTTGAAGTCTGACAAGGCCCTGCTTGAATCCTGCTACAGCATTGACTAGCCGCTAAACGGACCAATTCCTTAACCCCTCTGAGAAGGCTTCCCAATCCGCAAAAGGGAGCTGCCATCGCCCAACTGGGAGGCATGGATGAGAATGCAACACGCAAGTAGGGCTGCCGTCTGGTACCTGACACGGGGAATGACTAGCTTCCCTCCGCTGCCCTTCTCCCCCTTTAAACTTGCAGTGTTCCCCCTGGTAAGGATCAAACCCCTGGAAAAGACTGCCCGAATCTTCTGTGTATCCCTGAATACATGCATTACTCTTAGTAGGCCAGAAAAACAACTGCCTCCTCCCCAGTCACTATCAATGTTCTTAAGAGTCTGGGTATTTTTAACTCAAATTTTCAGGGAGACTATTCCAGAACTTTGCACGCACCATTCTCCAGGTTTGCTCCCCTCCCAGTGCCCATCTCTTCTCACCTCAGATCCTCTGTCTGATTGCCTTCTGTTCATTGGAAAGCGAGTCCAGTAGGGTGGCGACTCCCAAGGACGCCCTCCCTCCCTCACAGGTGAGTGTGACTACTTTCTCCCCACTCCAACTCCAGCTTCTTAGAAGTCTACCCTCCCGGACCCTGCAAAATCTGCGTCTTCCCAAGACACACACGTGGCCACGAACCTCCTTTCAGATTTCTTCCAGGCTGGCCCTGCCCAACCCCCGGCCACTTAAGGATAAATGGCATTAGTTTGAAAATCGCAAACGCCGCAGACGGACACACGAAAGCTGCATGGTCTGGGCTTTCCTCCAACCCAGGCACAGCCCTGCCCCCCCTCAGCCTCAGTCTGCAGCTCTCAAGATGATCTAATTCACATGCGCGTCTGTGAACACCAGCTAAGAATGACGACTCCCAACGTGTATCTCTAGTCTGGCTCCTTCACCTGAGCCCCAGGGCCTTAGACCCGAGTGCCTCTTTGAAGTCCTAACTTGGATGACAAATGGCAACTTAAAAATGCCTCATGTCCGCCATTTACTCTGGAATTCGATTCCTGGCCGGTACCTCCCTGACACCCCATTTTAGTAACAGCCCCAGCACCCACCTATGTGTTTTAGGTCACATTCAATTTCCACTGTTCCCTCCCCCAAGCCCTGCCCTGGAATCAGTCCTGTTATATCCGTCACTAAGCCCATCTCAAGCCTGGTTCTGCAGGGACCACGGCCAGAACCCCACAAGCTCACAGCATGGTGCACTGACTCACAGTCCTCCAAAGGGTGCTCCCTGGAGCGGGAGGCATCTCCTGCCGCTGGCACCTCAGAAGGCACTGTATTCTCACAAAGGAGGCCCAGGAGAAGGGACTCAATGTTCTCCCGTGGTCTTTTGAAGGGCCCGAGGTGTGGGGGAACTCCTAAATAGCAGAAACAGTTGTCAGTAAGCAGACGAGGATGGAGGAACCCAGGCCAGGCTGTTCTCACTCCGACCCCTGGGCTCTCGGGAGACACGGGAAAGGCCTGTGTTCAGGGCATAGCCCGGCCATCACCGACCCCAGCCTCCATTTGCCAACCCGGACAGACTAGACTCCTTCTACTTGCGACATTTACTTCTGATCTGTTCCCCACCCACAATGTGATGGACTCCTTCAGATATTCTCTCCTGTCTGAAGCGAGACAAATTCAGTGAAAAATGAAGTGTCCACATTTGGACCAGAGCATGAAAGGAGAAACAAGGCCTCATGGTCAGCATGATGGTGGTGGCCAAACACTTTCACCGCGTGAGATGAACCATGGTGGGGGTGAGAATCCAAGGTCCTACGTCGGCCAAAGCATCTTCCTTCACAGTTGACTGGGGTGTTGGAGACTCACTACCGCAAACTAACGACAAGGCCGACAGTGGTGGACGTCAGCTGCAACAGACTCAGAGTCAGCTATTTACTGCCAACATGGGTTAAAAGTAAAGGCCGGTGCAGGGAGGCCTGCACGGCTGCTGAGGCAAACCACAGACCCGGCTCTGAATGCCCACTGGCTGGAGCAGGGTGGAAGCTACGGTCACCTTTAGCAGTCCCTATGTCCACCAGATCCAGGTGAGCCAGCTACTTAGGGGAAGGACATGTTGTCCTGATACTCAGATAAACCAGCCTCGTAAAGTGAACAAAAAGTGGCATGGATTTTAGACCAACTTCTGCCTCTTTGTGAAGGCAAAGTAAAGTAAATAGCACGGGAAGAAAAATGCAAAAAAAAAAAAAATTAAATAACAAAACGGTGAATGCTTCCTCCAACAGCTGCTCACCCCCGAGCCTGCCACTTCCTCACCAGTGACCGCCGGCCAGGCAGCGCTGTCACGCGCGTCACACAGCGACAGCCAGGAACCGAGTGCCAAGCACGTTTGTGTAAAAGAAGGAATGAAGCAAGATGCTGCAGAATTTGACTTTACAAGTTTAAATACTCCATGAAAAACATCCCTCAGCAGCCGCCTAAATGAATTCGCATCTCACTTCTTGAAAACAATCAAACAAATTTAATAAGGGCGCATTTGTCACCAAATATAAGGAGGACCAAACTGGTTCCTTAAAGCAAGGATTTTAAGAGGTATCAAACACAAGTGGGTGATGTGCTAAAAAAAAATTAGAAAATAAAAAGATGACAAGGATAATACATGGATTAAGGCAGCTGTTAAGTTTTTGCTTTTTAAAGCGATGGAGGCAGCACGGAGGGCTATCTATCTATTTCCAATGCAGGGTGTGCACAGCCCACATTTTCAGACGCAACAACATGCTCACAGGGCAGTACAAGAGAAAAAGGAATAAGGAAAAAGGAAAAGAGGAACAAGAGAAAATTAGAAACACACAAGAACAAAAATGACTTTGACAGCACGTACAAGAATTTACGTGAGTGTGTGAGGCCAGGGAAGCGGGGATGGTGAGACCCACCCTCACCTCCTGCTCCAGGGAGAGCAGGGGCCTGAGGGGAACGGCGCTGCCGGGGGACCCCAACGTTGTCAGCGCCCCTAACCAAAACTCCACATACATGGGTCTAGGCAGGTCTTAAGCTACAAATTGTGGTCACATTTCAGGCTGGACAGTTTTACGCACTTCCACCAAGAGTAGCAGGAGAAAATTAGGCTCTGTTCCTGCACCAAAGCATTGTTTAAAAAATTAATTTCTGCGGAATAGTAAAAGCAACAATGGAGTAAAAGTGACTGGAGGAGAACGTGCTTGACCCGAGCTCACTGGCCGCGTTATCTCACTGACGTTAAGATGCTGGCTGAGACCTTACTGTACCAAAACAGACAGACGCACCAGGAGGGAGGTTTAATGCGCTGCTATATTTTGATGCCGGGAGCCATGCCTGGTACACGAGGTTCTGGGTAAACAATGGTGACTGTGTCAACCACTATGGGCTAAGCACATATCCAGCTACTCCTCCAAATCCCAAGGGCAGACTTCAAAAATCAAAAACAAGCAGGAATTCTCTGGTGGGTCCGTAGACCCAGAGCCAAGTAGTTGCTGAGCAAAAATGTCACCAGTGCCTCCTGTGACAAAACAGGAGGCACTGGCCTGGGGGCTGGGGCAGGGCTCCAGGCTTCCACTGCTCACCCACCAGTCTGTCCAGGGGGAGAGGGTGGTCCCTGCTTACGTTGCACCGATGCACCTACCTTGACTGACGCCTGGTGGATCAGCAGGAGGTGACATGTGAGGTGAACGGAGCCAGCCTCCGTGTAGCACGGTGCTGGCAGCTGTGCCCTCAGCAGTGCCCAGGCTCCTAAACCTGACACCTCATCTCCAAGGAGCAGATGGTGAGTGCGGGCATGTAGATCACAGGGCCCTGTGAGGACAAGAACAGATCATGGCCACGACGTGCCTTGCCCCTTCTTTAAGCATGTCCCGGAGGAACAGGAAATTCATCCAGAGCCCGCTAGGCACCTCACGCAGGTGGGACTCGGGTCCTCTTGCCTATCACTCACAGGGCTGATCTCATATTCTTTTTATCAATTCTCTGGCATCTTCTCCTCCAACTTACCAACAACCAGAAAGTAGAATCTGATCTTAGATAAGTTCAAGAATCACAGAGCACCGCCTCCACAGCGGGCACGGCAGCACGTGCCAGGTCGTCTGACCATCACCTGTGGGACCGCCATGAGCGTCTCCAGACTCAAGGACCGAGGCCGTAGGCCGGGGGTACACAGATTCCCTCACTCTCCCCAGCAAAGGGGGACCAACCCCCGGCAAAGGCATCTCACCCTCTTCTGCCCGAGGGACAGCACAATAGATACATGGGGAAACAGAGCAGAAGTTGGGGGGGTTAGGCAGCCCAGAAGAGCTCGTCTGTAATTCCGAGGCAAAGTGGGGCCGTTGACTTAATCACAGGGACAAAGTGAGGATGAACATTTCTCTGCTCTTTCCCATACACTGTGATACGCCTTTACCTGCATAAGGAGTTCTTTCGGAGGTCCCTGGTGGTGTTTCTGATGTCCTAACATGGCATGCTGCCTGTCGGGCAGGAAGAGAGGGCCTGAGCCGAACAGGTGCTGAGCCTGGGAGGCAGGAGACACTGTCTCCAAGCCAGCTCAACCAGCGCCTCGTTCTGCCTCTCGGGATTCAGCATCTCATCTATAAGCAAAGGGATGAGACTGTCCCAGGAAACGCTGCCCAACAGAAATGAAATGAGAGCCATGTAAAGAAAGTTTCCCAGTTGCCACATTTAAAACGGTAAACAAAGAAACAAACCAACAAACAAAAAACTAGTACTAGAAACTGATTTTAAGAACATATCTCACATAATCTACTGTATGTAAAATACTATCATTTTGACATGTAATCAATAGAGGAAGTAACAAGATAGTATATATGCTTTTAGTAGACAAGCCTCAGCGTCTCATGTGCATTTGAACTACAGCACATCTCAGCTCAGACCAGCCTCCTCCCCAGTGCTCCTAGCATTAGTGACTGTGGCTACTCTATTGAACAGCAACTCCAGGGGTCCCACCAGGGTCCTGGCTGAAAAGCAGGAGTAAGTGCTCTAACACTATCACTAAAAGGATCTCTCTGAAACAAAGGCGGATTCACTTTTAAATGTCTGTAAACCGGTGGGCTGCACCTCACTCCCCCCTTGGATACAAAAGAGTCCTATTCCGTGCTGATCCCTTTCTGGATGGAGAGAAGAAACCCGGCACACAGCCAGGGTGGACTGGCCTCCAGGTAAACTTACCTGCTGTCTGTGTCCAGTCCCATGAAGTCCTCCTTCTCAAACGGCATGCAGAGGAGTGGGATCTTGTCCCCAGACTTGTCAGGGGCCCCATCCAGCCACTTGGACTTGAGCAAGATGAAGAGTGACTCAGTGAAGTCCTCGATCCTCTTCTCCACCACTCTGCAGTCCTCATAGATTGAAGGCCACGTCGGTGCGCGGCTGCTTGGCTTACCTCCCCATGCAGCACAAAGACAAAGAGCTGAGAGTCATTAAGCATGATGCCATACAGCTCCTCTGCACGTGGAGCTTCTCGAAGGCCTTGGCCGAGAGGCAGTCGGTAATGGTGACAAGGCCCACAACCATGCGGTGGGTCTGGAAGACGCTCCATCCATTCTTGGGCGCATAGTGGTGCCTGTAGTGCGTAGAGAGTGCACCCTGGGAGCTGCACGGGCTGATCTGGCTCACCAAGGAGGTTCGCTTATAGATGCAAAAGAAATTCTCCTCTGAGATGATCCCCACTGGTTTGACCACCACGGGAAGAGTCTCATAGTCCTCAGCAAACTGCACGTAGTCAGGGATGCTCATGTTGCAGGCCCTGCCGAGAGGGGAGAGGAGATCGAGATAAATATTGTGCTGTGGGCTGTGGGCGCCTCTGGGTTGCGGTGACCTGGTGTGTACCAGCCAGAAGGCAGGGGAAGCCCAAGCAAATCCAGGGGTACAGTTTGACCTTCAGAGCCTGCACATGGCTACCGTAGCTCGGATCACTTTACCCAGCTTTTTGTCTAGGCTTCCTGCCCATGCAGAGAAGGGTCATTTCTTGTTTTCTGTTTCAAAGCACCTAACAAGGCCCTGATGCAAAGTCACTGCTCAAAAATGCGGAATAAAGAAATGAAAAAAGGAACTGCTTTCCGCAACCCCCTTCAGCAGAATATAAAGAAAAGGACAACAGTAGGAACAAAAGATCTGGATTTCAATTCCAATTTAATTGAAACCCTAAGCTGCAGAATAATGGATAAGAAAACTTGCCTTGGGGAGGAGGGTACAGTTCAGTGGTAGAGCACATGCTTATCATGTACGAGGTCCCAGTACCTCATTTTAATAAATGAAACAAATAAATAAACCTAATTACCCTCCTCAAAAAATACTTTTTAATTCAAAATTCAAAAAACACCTTGCAATTGACACAACATTGTAATCTTGACTATACTTAAATTAAAAAAAAAAAATCCTTGCCTTACAAGAATTTATCTGGATTATGGAAGTTTGCAAATGTAAAATGCCTAGGGTACCACCTGCATAAAAAGGGGTGACTACAAATTTACTATCCCTCCTTTATGAGCTATATTTCCTTTGGGGTGGTAATAACCTCTCAGAGCTAATTTTCTCAGATTTAAAAAAAAGTAAATATTACCTGATTGTCAGTACTGCTGAAGAATCAGATAACCCTATGAAAGCATCTGACCCACAGAGGTTACTCAATAAATGTTTGTTGAATGAATGAATAAACAAGCAAAATGAATGCTGCTCCCTGCCACAGACCATCATAATGGTACTGCTTGGAAATCCCAAGCCCACGTTCCACCCGTCTCTACACTAACCATGTGGGTGACCTGGGCAGGCGTGTGTGCTTCTCTAAGCCCCAGTTTAATCGTGAATAGAAATGATGGCAATAACACAAACCTCAAATTGTTAGTGAGTAAGTAATGAATCGTACCCCAACTTTGCAAGATGGAACCATTAAGGAAAACTGGGAAAAGGGTCCATAGGCCCTCTCCATATTATCTCTTACAACTACATGGGAATCTACATTATATCTCAAAATAAAATTTCTACTTTTTTAAAGAAGCTATTGAGGTTAAATGCGCTCACTGTCTCAAAAAAGGAACACACAGAAAAAATAGGACAATGCCCAGCACATGAGATACACTCAGTTAACATTCCCACTGAACCGACAGGTCCCTCCAAATTCAGAGCAAGAGGATGGGTCCTCGTGGCAAGAGGCCACTGCACCTGAAGCTAACAAAGCTAAAGGTGCTCACTTCCAAGAGTCCCTGTCACCACCCTTGTTCTAATTTTCTATTTGTAATTTTTTTCCTTTTTATTACATAGAAACTCCCAATTGCATAGCCTTCACCTGACTAGACATCAAGATGCAGCCCTTCAAAAACTGACCACAGAGATCATGATGGCAGCCCTTCTTGGTGAAACAATAAAATGAAAAGCCTTTTCCACAAGACCTCTGTGTAAATCTACTAGGGAACTTCATCCTGGACTGAGGAAGAGGACTGGGTAGGAGGGGGCAAACTGGGACATAGAGAACTATGGGCTACCTGACCCACGATGGACTTTAGACCCAACCATCACCCTCCAGGAAATTTAAAATACACAGCGACATAGTGCTATGGGCAAGAATTTTTTTTTTTAAATCCCTGAATCCCTTGCAGGTCTTGTTTCTACTGAGACACAAATAGATTATGTGTATATTGTTTCACAAAAGCCTTAAAATATTATCACCCCAACTTGACACATCAAGAAACTGAGGTAGAGAGGCTTGTCACATTGTGCAAGATTAAAGTGAGGCCACGACAGACATCATATTTAAATCCAAGCCCCTGCTCCAGTGCTCACACTAGAAAGAGTGACATACTGCCCCTTTTCTGCCCTCTCCCTGCAATAAATCTCTGAAGAGTATTTTCTGTGCCACCTGGAATCACAATCACATCAATTTTCCACAAAGAACTATGTGACTCCTTGCAGGAAGTAACAAAATCTAAAGTGTTGGGATGGGAGGAGAGATTTGCATTTTCTTTTTCTCAAAGGAAATATGGCTTTAAAAGAAACTGAAAAGCACTTATCTAGTCTAAGCCCTCATTGTGCAGAGAAAGAAACGGAGGGTCAGAAAAGATGAGGAAAGGGCCTTATTAACAAATATTGCCTCAGCACAGCACCAAGCCAGCCCTGGGCACTACTGGGGGAGGATCTGGGAGGACCAGGAGATTGAGTGTTAGAAAACGGAAAGAGAAGAAGCATACAAGGCCCTGTCTCTACACCACCATACCATGAAATTCCACCAAATTACCCAGTATGGGGGCAGCCAATAATAAGGTGGGGTAAACAGGTTACAGAAACCTGGAAGTCTCAACCATAGTGGAAATTCCAACATTTACTATGTTTTTTTTCCCAGTTCAAGCATCAACTCAGTGGGCACTCTGTACCAGGGACTACACGAGGCCTGGAGTTCTCCCAAATACAGATCTCTATTACCACGTGTGCAAACCACATAAAGGCCACCAGAAGAAAAGCGCTCACAGATAACATGGAATTACTGAAACTGAAAGCAGCCAAAGAGCATATATAACTAGGAAAAATGGTGCTGCTACAAATGGACTCATGGACATAGAAAGCAAACTGTGCTTAGCAGGCAGGAAAGGGGAGATTAACAGATACACGTTAATAAATATAAAATAAATGACAAGGGCCTACTATATAGCACAGGGAACTATATTCAATTTCTTGTAATGAGTTCTACTAAAAACAATATAATACATATGTATATACATATGCATATGTTTATAACTGAATCTCTGCTGTACACCTGAAATTAACACTGTAAACTGACTACACTTCAATAAAAAATAAATTAAAAAAATAAGTAAAAATAAAAGCAACGCCATTAAGAAAAAAAAAGAATACTGTAATCCCCTTAGCTGTAGGTGCTGGAGAATCCTGGTTGCAAGCACCAAGTCCACTGGATCACTCCAGCACTGGCTGTCACTCTTTCTGACCATTAGAGTGTCACTTGGCTTCACGGAGGTTACTTTTCTCTTCTGTGAAAGGCTACAGTAGCAACTAACGATGTATAGAATCTCATCATTCACAAGCCCAACAATTAGTGAGGACTTCCCATTCGCCAGGCTCTGGAGAGATGAAAAGATACAGTCCCAGATATATTCATGGGTAGAAGAAATTTATGCCATAAAGACATTAATTCTTCCTGTTTTGATACACAGATTCATTGCAATTCTGATTAGAATTCCTACCAGATATTTCATGGAATGTAACAAGTTATTTTATGGTCAGGAATAGGCATGAAACTTCTTTAGAAACACCACTGAGGAGGGGTGGGTATGTCACTCATTTTCACTGGTCTTTCTGATGTGATGAAAACGTTCTGGAATAATAATTGTTGCACCACTGTGAATATGCTAAAAGTTGCTGAATTGTACCATTTAAGTGGATGGACTTCATGGTGTGTGAACAATATCACAATAAAGCTGTTATATGAAAAATTATTTCTTGACAATTATTTTTCCCTCTATACTACTAGTCTGCCCCACGATTTAAGAAAAACAAAAAACCAAAACAAACCAAACTGTGCCAGGAGCTCTTTAGGACTGCAATGTCCCTGGGTCTCCAACGCCTCTGGTGGTGCTGTTCCTGTTAACGCACCCTAGCTGGGCTGGGCTAGTTAGGGACTGTAACTATCTTTTTAAAATCGACGGTTACACGTTTCACACTGGGAGTGGGAAGGAAGGAGCATGTCACAACCTCATGCCTTCAGCTCATTTTTAACTGAACCAAGCCCTGCTTTCAACACTGTAATCCCTGGCACTATAAAAACACGTGACATCAACAAGCACCGCCATCATAACACCTGAAAGTGTTCAAGGTACTTACCTGGGGCAGAAACACTGAGGGAGGAGACAGAAGCTCGCTCAGCACTGAGGATCCACTTTCCCGACTCCACCAGAAGCTGGGCTTTACAGCCGGAGGCTCTCAGCCCAGGGAGCAGCGCCCACGCCGCTGAGCTTGTCCTCAGGGAGCAGGAAAGGAAGAGCAGGGCAGCCCCGGGGTCGCGGGGCAGGGAAAGCGGGCGGGGGTTTGGTGGAAACGCGGGCTGCAGCCCTGCTCGGAGGCCAGCCCCAGCCCCAGCCGCCTGCCCCCGTTCGGGTCCGCAGACCCCGCCCGCCCGGGACACAGCCCGCCCGGGGGCGGGGATGGGCCGGCGGCCGAGGAGAGGCAGCCCGGGAGGAGAGGACTCGCGGCCGGGAGAGGGGAAGGGGACGCCAGCAACGGACTGAGGCGGGCCCGGCTGGGTGAGAGGCTGCAGGTGCACACCTGGCCATGGACAGGTGTGGCCGGGGCGCCGGGGTAGGTGGCGCGGGCAGAGGGGTCTGGCCAGAGCAATTCAGCTGAACACAGGCTGACTGGCGCCCTGGGGGGCTGTGACATGCCGACCGCCCTCCCGCAGCCGCCTGACCCCTTTCCCGGAAGCCCCCCTCCGTGCACTTCCACAGCCAGAGGCCCCGGCCCCGGGCAGGAGCTAAAGGCCTACCGGTCGACAGAGCTAAGAAGACTTTGGGGCCGATCCCCGGCTCGGTGCTGGACCTTCCAACCCGCGGTCCAGCTGGCACCGACTGCCCATGCGCAGGAGGGCCAGCGATCCACTCTGGGTTCTGCGAGAGAAGGTGGGGCAGAGAGGGAGGAAGAAGATGGGAGGGGGAGGAGAGGAGGGGAAAAGTGGAGGGAGACAGATGGACCGGAAGAGCAGAGAAAAGGGATGGATCTGGAGAGGGGAGGGTCGTAGCGGAGATGGAGAGAAAATGCTTTACCTCTGGGGGCACCCCGAAAGAGGCTGCAGTACTGACTCTGTACCATTCTGTTACCCTTCAAGGCCCGCAGCTCTTGTTTTACCTCTCTGATCCAGCCCTCCATCCGATGCTTCTGCATAACCCCTATGGGTATCACACCCATTGCCCCCACGCGGAGCTGGGTTTTCTGTTGGTCTGGGAACCAAGCAACCGCAGGTGTTGTCGCTCATAACTACCTTGGGAAGAGTACCTATTCCCCTTTTACACGCTGGGAAACAGGCAGGCATGATCTCTGCCTTAGTTCCACTCTCCCAGGTGTTGGGCTGGTGGGGAGCGGGGTGGTACAAGATCAGAGCCCCAGACAGAGCAGACTGCCTGAGTGTTGGTGCACAGTCCCCATCCCTCCTGGGTAAACCACACTCCACCCTAGTGGAACCATCAAGGGCTCACAGTAGTTCCCTGGGTGTGGGAGAGCTATCCTCATGTAAAGGAAAAGCCCAGCTGGGCTAACAAGCTAAGTCACAAATCTAAGTGTGATAAGTGTCGGTTTACTGATCTAAATTCTGCTGGGCTAACTCGTAAATCTGAAGTTTAGTATCAGTTTACTGGGCTAACAAGCTAACTCATAAATCCAACCTCAACAGGTGTCAGTAACGTGATCTATTACAAGTTGATAAGCTCCAGTGTACTGATTCCTTACTTTTTGTTGTTTGAGCCTTATTGGCTAATACCCCTTACTTGTAATTAACCCTTTAAAACCTCATGTGCATGTCTTGGAGTTGCTCAGAAGTTCGGAGCAGAAGCCCCTCTGAGGCCGCCAGCATAATAAATCTGAGTACTCCAACCCTCCCAGTGGTGCTTGTTTCTTGGCTGGCCTGTTGTTTCCATAACACTCAGTTCCAGTGCCCGGCTTGCTAGGTATATAGGAGTGCTACCAAATCCAAATTCATTCTCCTCAGTGCAGGACAGGCCAATAAGTTGGGAGACCAGGTGTTGGGGCAAGGAATAGCAAGTCTCTGTAGACCTAGATGGCAAACTAATGTCCTGGAAAACCATCTCCCCAAGTCAGAATTCAGGCTCCTTTCCTAAGTGCTTGGTTGTTGCAATCTTCCTGGTGTAGGAATTCCTTGTTGTTAGAATCCTTTGTTCTTGCAGCTATCTGCCTGGGTCAAATCTCTGTAAACCTCCAACAAAACAAACGTTATTTTTTATTCTGTAATTTGTTATCATTTTATGAATGAAAAAGTGTTAAATATCCTTAAAGGTCAGAGCCTTCAGAATAGGCTCTTCTGTATATTTCAGGCTCTAAGCAACATTGTTTTACAAGCAAGATGAAGACTAGGAGACAGAGCATAGGGTTAAAGTCAAAGTAACAGATCTAATATGGAGTCAGATTTGTTCTGTTCTATTACCCGGGCAGAAGCCACTTGAGGATTTAAATCCCTTTAAGTTAAAAATAACTAAAACTGTAAAGGAATTTACATACATAGTTGGGAATGTGCATACCATATCTGGGAAAGCATCCAAAGGATAGTAAACAGTGGCATCTCCAGGGAGGGCTGGAAGAAGAGAGGATGAGGGTAAACTTCTTTCACTTGTGTATTTTTGTGCTCTGTTTTTTAACCATTTGCATGTATTTCTTTTTTAGTTAAAAAAAAAAATGTGTAATGGAGCAAAGGAGTAACTAGCTCAGCAAATACAGCAGCCATGGAATCACTGAGTCATCACTTTTGACTTAAGCCAGGAAGCATTTATTGACTCTCTCCAATGTGCCCAGTGCTGTTTTAAGACTTCTTTTACTATTATTATTTATTAATATTATTACTATTATTATTATTATTCTTATTTTTATTTTATGAAATAATAACAAGGTATCCCCCACCCCTGCCAATGGCTGATGGGAAACCAACTGAGTTTTTATTGAGTTGTTTTCCAAGGAGTAGAGATGAGTTATAAACTGAACACTTCTTCAGGGCAAAACAGGCGGAGTGGTTTTACAGCACTCCAGACAGCTATGAAGGGTTTTCAATAAAGGTGCCCAGAGGCTGAGAGAGAAAGCCTCCAGGGCCCTACAAAAAGCTGCCCAAACTGCCTTCTCCATGGCACTACTGAAGTAGGAAAGAACAAATCTGACTCCATAATTGATCTCTTCCTTTGACTTTAAGAAAACCACATTAATACGCTCCGGTCTTTTCATGGGTTATGATGTCACAGAGGAGACGGACAGGCCAACAAGGGACCACTCTGCCGTGATCACTGAGCCGGGGAACGGGATGGGCGGCAAGATGTATGACGCAGCCATAGCAGTGCCCGTGCTTCTAGGCAGGTAACCAATGTCGCCTCGACAAGGTGTCAAATACTTGTGCCCACGTCCTAATCACCTGACGTGTATTAAAGAGAAATGGAAACCTATAAAAGTCCAATACCCTTGGTGGGTACACCGTCCAAAGAGCAAAGTCACAGTTTGACAACTGGCCATCCCGGCTCCCTGGGATTCATTCTTGGAGAACCTTAGAAACCACTCCTCTGTCCTTAAGAAGTGCTGCATATTTGTCCTATCTTTGGCTCAGGGATGGAGCATGTTCAAATGAACTTTAATGTCTGCACAGATTTGACTGTCTTTCTCCAGTTTCACGTGTCCATTCTAAAGAGGCCTGAGCTAAGTCCATCCTCCGTAAGATCTATTCCCTCCAGTGACTACTCATTGAGCCTGCAATTAAAAGCCAACTGAACAAGACTGTCTGTCCTCAGCTAAAAAGTTCACCCACCCTTCACTGCTTTCTTAATCTCCTCTCCTGGCTAATTGCAACAGACTAACACCTCCCTCTACCAAGCTCCCCAACTACGTCAGTTTTTCTCCCCAAAGAGAAAGTAAGGTCCATAAATGAGGAGTCAACTCCATAGTCACCTCTGAATTCCTAGCATATAGTAATGTTAATAAATAGAACTATGATTATGGCTTCTTTCCTTTAAAACATTTCCAGTTATTTGAATGAGACCTTGGAAGAGAGGTGTTTGCCGTCCAGTATCTTGATCCACAAGACTCTGGAGGCCTTTTTCGGAATGGCTGCTCACTGATTCATTCAAACCACAGCTTCTCATTCCAGGAGTAGCTGTGCTTCTCTGCCAGGAGTTTGTGGTCACTCTCATGCCAGAAGAGCTTTAAACTATATCCTTACTTTGGATTTGTAATTTTTCCCCTCTTCCAACAAAATTGACTTTCCTTACTGTCTTGCCTTGAGGAATTTTTTTTCCTAGTTCACCCTTTAGTAAACCATGCTTCTCGGAATGGGCTTGGCCTTACATATGATCAGTCATCCAACTCCCAGTGTGAGAGGCTTCGAGCTCACCTGCTGCCCTACTGTCAAGGCAACTGAAACTCAGTACAGGAGCCAACAGGCACCCCAGGGCTTCTAAGGCTCATGTAACACCCAGAATCCCTGCTTTCTGGTTTGTCTTGGCTTCTGAGGATTTCCCCTCACTTTCTTGACAATTAGCTGTGCAGCTTGAAAGATGAGGAAGGAAGGTTTTATTTCTTAATCCGCATTTTAAGAAACTTGTGTAATGAAGGTTTTCATAAGTTTCTACAACCCTCCATTGCCAAAACAGAAAACACACTAGATATTTTCTATGTTTAGCTATCATGTGTATTTTTCCTTTTGTTTTCTTAACTGCAAACAGACATCTTTTAATTAAAAAAAATTAAGGCCCCAAATAGGAAAGAGAAAGGGCATACAAAATTAAAGGGCAAAGACAGAAAAATGATAAGTACTCTACAAGGTTAATATAATACTTACTCTATGGATCAGATCAGCAATTCTCAGTAACAGCTAATTGAAATATGACCATGAGGTAAAAGGTCTCTCTTGTCAGGATATGGCTAATAGAAATTAGAATTAAATCAACAAACTAAAATTCTAAGTCTGGCAAGGTACACAAGGCTACCAGCAAAATGTGTCGTCTTCTGGAAAGGAGGGAGGCTCAACAGCTCTTTACAGTGGAGCCTGAGCCCATGGGAGGTCGGTGAAGTGAGCTCTGTAAGTACCCAATTAGCAAAGTGGGTGATGAATAAAGAGACTTGAGCTTTGATGACAGAGATGATACTACTATTCACTTGTCCTGTAAAGTATGTCTTCACGTTCAGTGATCACTACCTCAGCGTCCTCAGGGATTAAGATTATAGGAAAATTCACAGCCTGGGCCCAGACCTCCTCTTTGAGCTCGTGACACTGCACTAAGATGTCGCAAGGGCAACTCCAACTCCACCTGCAAAGAGCTGACTTCATGGTGATCCTCCCATAGCAGTCCTGCCCAGGGCCCCTGGTCGGGGGGCAAGGTCTCTCTGCCTCTCCCAGCTCAGGCCCATCACTCACAGATGTGACTGGACCCCTCCTTCAGGGCCCAGATTTCCTCAGTCACCGAGTCCCTCCACCCACACCTGTCCTACCAGATACTCACTGGCACTCACTCAGCACTGACTCTGTGCTGGGTACCATGCTGCACACTGTGCACACGTTATCTCACTGGATCTCCACAGCAGTCCTGGGAGGTCGGTACATCACTGCATTTATTGATTAGATAAATTGTTTCTCTTCCTTGAGTGCATCATCCAAAGTGACACGGCTACTGAGCAACAAAACTGGGACTGAAAACCACTTGAAAATTCTACACTCCTACACCTGGCAGCCACCCTAATCTGACTCATCACATCACCTCCTGCTGAGCCTTCTAAATGTTTCTAAGCATTCTACAAGACAAAAGTGATCTACGAGAGCACCCCACTCCCCTACTTAAAATCTGTCAATGACTGTCCACTGCCCTTAGGAGAAAGCCCCACCGGGCCTGAGCACAGCCCAATGGCCCGGCATCTGCGTTCCCTGCGCGGCCACGCCGCCTCACCCACCACGCAGCTCTACACGTGCCGTGTCCAGGACAGGGATGCTGACTCCGTACAACCCGGGGCTCGTCTCAATCGATCAATGATCACCTTCTTCAGTGTCCACCTTCTTCACTGCTGACTCTCAGAAAAATGTTTTCTCAGGATGAATGAATATCTTTTTCCTTACAACTTCCCGTCATTGATAATGAGCTCCACCCAAAAGAGAGAAGACTTAATTCTCAGTCTCCTTATCTGTAAAGTGAGAATAACAAGAAAATATGTGAGGTTTTAAGAGAAATAATATTCATGTGAGGCTGAGGGACAATTCCCAACATACAGTAAGTACTCAATATGTGCTTACTTATTATTAATAAGAATATAATGCATTCCAGCAACCTTAACTCAATGTTTTATGGCTATGTCCAACAGACTACAGACACACTGTTGGACGAACCACTTTGAGCGGATCAGCACAAGCATACTGGGAAAGGTAAGCGCTGACTCCGGTTACAGCTGCAGCCACCCAGCACTACGGGGCGGGGGCAGTTTCTCAGACTATTACATGTTGCTTGAGCATTTAATTGTCACTAATGAATAAAGACAGGTTTTCTTTAGTCAAAGCTCCTGAAACATAAATCTTCAAAGATTGATGCAAATTAGATTTCAAGTACAACACTCTCTCTAGAAATTATTTGATAATAGTCTTAGCTCCTCTGCACATCAAAAGAGCATGTTCTTAATATATCTGACTACACCGAAAGTGTTGTTTAAAAGAAATTAAGATGAAGCCATCCTAAATAAGCTCTCAGTATCATCTTCACAAAGCCCCACCCAAGGGTCTCATTTCTCACTTCCACATAGGTGTTCAGGTAGCTTAACCTGGGTCTTGGTTTCTTATAACATGGGGGTGGGAAAAGTTGTGGATAGATTTATGTTGCAAATATAAACCTAGGGTAGTTGCTGCGTAGAAATCCTAGAAATAAACAAATTGATATATAGTCCTACCTCAAGAAGCTCAGACTTTCCATTTACAACAGCATTAAAAATTAAAAGAGAGATACATTTAACAAAAATTTACAAGATTTGTACATTGAATATTTTGAAGTATCACCAAAACATTTTAAAAGATCTACATATATGGAAGACATCTCATGTTGATGGAATGGTAGACAATATTGTTAAAAATGTTAAGACTCCCCAAAGTGATTTACAAATTCAGTGGAATCCCTATCAAAATTCCAGCTGACTTCTTTGCAAAAATTGAAAAACTTATCCCAAAATTCATATGGAAGTGCAAGGGGCCCAGGACAGCCAAAGCAATCTTGAAGAAGCAGAGCAAAGTGGGATGACTCACTTTAAATTGTACTAAAAAGCTATAGTAATAAGTCAGTATGGTACTGGCATAAGTTTGGATAAATAAATCTATGAGACACAATAAAATCCCAGGGGGAAAAACTTACATTTACAGTCAGTTTCCCACAAGGGTGCCAACAACACTCCATGGAAAGAATAGTCTTTTCAACAAATGGTGCAGGGAAAGCTGGGTATCTGCAGGCAAAAGAATGAATCTGGAATCTGTACCCCCATATTTTATATAACAAATAAAAATTAATTCAAAATGGATCAGAGACAGAAACGTAAAAACTAAACCTATAAACTTCCTAAAAGAAGACACAGTATAAATCTTTGAGGTCCTAGGATAGGCTTTGGTTTCCTAGATACAATACGAAGAGCACAAGTGATAGAAGAAAAAAGCAGATAAACTGGACTTCATCAAAATTAACACCTTTTTGTTACAGAGGACATCATCAAGAAAGTGAAATGACAGTGGAAGGGGGTATCTCAACTGATAGAGGGCGTGCTTAGCAAGAAAAATAAAATAAATCAATACATCTAATTACCTCACCTGTAAAGAAATTGTTTTAATGTTTAAAAGAACTAAAGTGAAAGCACAATCTGCAGAATAGGAGAAAAATTTTACAAAGCATGTATCTAATAAGAGACTAGTATTCAGGATATATAACAAATGCTTACACCTGAAC
Source organism: Camelus dromedarius (assembly GCF_036321535.1). Classification (NCBI taxonomy): domain Eukaryota; kingdom Metazoa; phylum Chordata; class Mammalia; order Artiodactyla; family Camelidae; genus Camelus; species Camelus dromedarius. The sequence goes on along the minus strand of NW_026989793.1, from coordinate 97,246 downwards.
AATACAAAGAAAATCGACCCAATTTTTAAAATTTCCAAGGATTTAAAAAAATACACAAACGGCCAATACGCATATGAAAAGAAGCTCAGCATCAGTAGCCAAATCAAAATGAAAATGAGATCTTATTTTACAACCACCAGGATGGTTATAATCAAAACATGCACAATAACAAGTGTTGTTCAGTAGGCAGAGATACCTCATATGTGGCCAGTGGAAAGGGACAATGGTGCAGCTTCTTTGGAGAAGTCTGTTGTTTCCTCAAAAGGTTAGAGTTATATGGCTCAGCAATTTCACTCCTACATGTAGAGTCATCCCTTAGTATCCTCGAGGGGTTGGTTTCAGGAACCCCCCATCCTGGATTCCATAATCCAAGGATGTTCGAGTCCCTTTACAATCAGCCATCTGGATCCATGAAGTGGAAACTACAGATATGGCGAGCCAACTGTACAGCCAACAGAATGAAAATATATTCTCACAAAAACTTGCACATCAATATTCATGGCAGTATCATTCAGAGTAGCCAAAGATTACAAACAATATCCATCCATCAATGAACGGATAAACAAAATTACCAAGAATAGTCCCACAAACTTTTGGTCATTGAATCTTTGACAAAGGAGGTGAGAACATACAATGGAATAAAGACAGCCTCTTCAGAAAATGGTGTAGGGAAAACTGGACAGCTGCATGTAAATCAATGAAGTTAGACTACTCCCTCACAGCATACACAAAAATAAATTCAAAATGGCTTAAAGACTTAAACATGTAGACTAGACACTATAAACCTCTTAGAAGAAAACATAGGGAAAACATCTGGCATACATCTCAGCAATGTTCTCCTAGAGCAGTCTACTCAAGCAATAGAAATACAAGCAAAAATATACAAGTGGGATGTAATTAAACTTACAAGCTTTTTCACAGCAAAGGAAATAGTAAGCAAAACAAAAAGACAACCTATGGAATGAGAGAAAATATTTGCAATAAATGAGACTGACAAGGGCTTAATTCCCAGAATATATAAACAGCTTTTACACTTCATAAGAAAGAAAAACAAACAACTCAATCCAAAAATGGGCAGAAGACCTAAAGAGACTTTTCTCCAATGAAGACATACAAATGGCCGATAGGCACATGAAAAAATGCTCAATATCATTATCAGAGAAATGCAAATCAAAACTGCAATCAAATATCACATCTCGCCAGTCCAAATAGCCATCATTCAGTAGTTCACAAACAATAAATGCTGGAGAGTCTGTGGAGAATAGGGAACCCTCCTACACTGTGGTGGGAATGCAGTTTGGTGGAGCCATTGTGGAAAACAGTATAGAGGTTCCTCAAAAGACAAAAAATTGACCTCCCATATGACCCAGCAATCCCACTCCTAGGCACATATCCAGAAGGAACCCTAATTCAAAAAGACACCTACACCCCAATGTTCACAGCAGCACTATTTACAATAGCAAGACATGGAAACAACCTAAATGTCCACTGACAGATGACTGGATAAAGAGGTTGTAGAATATATTTACAATAGACTACTATTCACCATAAAAAAATAATAAAATAATGCCATTTTTAGCAACATGAATGGACCTGGAGAATGTCATTCTAAGTGAAGTAACCCAGAAAGAGAGAGAAAAATACCATATGAGATCGCTCAAATGTGGAATCTAAAAAAAAAACAAAAAAAGAAAAAACAACCAAACAAAAAGATAAACTTATCTACAGAACAGAAACTGACACAGAGACATAGAAACCAAACTATGGTTACCAGAGGGGAGAGGGTGTGGGAAGGAATAAATTGGGAGTTCAAGATTTGCAGATAATATGTATAGAGTAAACAGCAAGTTTATACTGTATAGCACAGGAGAATATATTTAGTATCTTATAGTAACATGTTGAAAAAGAATATGAAAATGGATACAGGTATGTTTCTATATAAATGAAGTTTTGTGCTGTACACAAGAAACTGATGCAACATTATAAACTGACTAGAATTCAATGAAAATATTTTTAAATAGACAAAAACGAAAAAAAGAAAAAAGATATTATCAAATCAAAAGAATAAATTACTGATTGAGGCTACAACATGGATGGACCTTGAAAGTTTATACTAAAATAAGCCACACACAAAAGGGCAAATAGTGCCCTTTTAGGTGAAATGCTCTAAGCGTTTATTGTACTATTCCAGTACATTTTCTGGAGTTTTGAAGTCTATCAAAATCAAAATAAAATGTATTATTCATTAAAAACATAAAATGATTCCTCACAGGGGGCTTTAATTATTAAATGCAGAAATGCATGTAAAGCTCCTGGAACAACAATTTGCATGTCCACAGAGAGTCACTTTTGTCACTGCCACTCAGAGGGTGGTGCCAGCGCTGATGAGGGCTGCCTCCACTCGCTCCCCTGCAGAGAGGAGTGAGGGCCTGGGCTCTGACAGGAAGGGTGACCATGAACATGGGTTAGACAGAGCCACTCCCGAGACTCTGCGTTACCCAGCTTTCTTAAACAAACTGCTCCATCTAACATAAACACGCTACAGGGATGGATCTTACAACACAGGGAATATAGCCAATGTTTTACAATAACTATAAATGGAACATAAAAATAAAAATTGTGCAACTATTGTACACCTGAAACTTATATCATATTGTAAATCAGCTATACCTTTATAAAAAATTAAAAAATAATTTAAAAATTTTATCACTTTAGTATTCAATTCGGTTTTTAAGTAACTACTAAACAGCTTAGAAAGTATAAAATATTTAAGTGTGATAAGTTTATTTACATATTTATTTACTTTCAGCCTCCTGCTAAAAGAGAAATTAAACAATATTTTTAAACACAGCTTAACAACCATAACAACAAAAAGACAAAAGTGAGAGTGAAGACAAAATGGAGATTGAATACTTAAATGAAACCAAGGGAAGGTAAAGTCATAAAAATGAATGCCATGAAGTTAGGGTAAGTGTTAAAGGCCGACTAGAAATTCAGCTGTAAGATTCTTGGCAGCTAAAGCAAAAAGTAAAAGATGATGTGATGGGTGGTTGATCTCAGTGGTAGAGCGTGTGCTTAGCGTGCACGGGGTCCTGGGTTCAAGTGCCAGGGCCTCCACGAACAGATAAATACACCTAATTACCTACCCCCTAAAGACCCCCAAAGAAAAGAAAAAGAGAAATTTGTTTCCTAAAAAAACCTGATATTAAATTTAGATTAAATACTTGAAAAAAAAAAAAGTAAAATAGAAAAGATGAGTGACACAAGCGATAATGCCCGTGAGATCAATCTGCAGTGGCTGCTGGCACGTCCCCATGTCCCACGTGGGAAAATCTGAAACATCCTTCTCACCACTCAGAGTCATCCTCAGCCCACACCACCCCTCCCCCTGTTAAATGCAGGAGCACGGGTAGGGCCCGGCCTTTGCTCTCTCTGTGTCATCACAGTGAGACAGGATGGAAGGGGGCAGAGCACAGCCATTCAAGGAAGGCCACAACAATTAACATCAAAATGGTGAAGGATTCAATCCCCAATAGGCCTTGAGGCTCAAGATGAAGAGATATAACTTCTAGCAGAGCTTGAGCTTCATTATACACCCATTGTAATAGTAACATGGTGAATAACATGCCCCAAGGCACCATGGCCATCCCAAGGCTAGCCACAAAAGGTCACAGTGTGGGAAATGGCCAACTCCCTGGGAATCCCAGCCCCTTGCCCTTAGGCTGCTCAGTCTACTTATTAGCATATGAAACAACCAAGCCCAAGAAAACGAGCAACACAGCGCCACCTCGCGGTCACCACTCTCTCTCCCTCTTCCGAGAAGGCCCACACTCTGTCTGTGGAGTGTGTACATACTTTTAATCTGAGCACCCGAACCCCACAACTCGTGGCCTTTCTCTTGCCTTTCAATGTGTCTCTGTGAATAAATCTACCATTACTCAACAGTGGCTTGCTTTGAAATCTATCCTGCATGAAGCCAAGGACCCACGTCTGGTGGGGCACATTCCAGGGGCTCAACCAAAGCCTGGGACACAGCCCTTCTCATGCCCCACATCTGTATTCTTGTATCAACAGGACTGGGATATGAAGGGAGTTCTGAGGCCCCAGCTAAGGGACAGAAGCAGCCCCCAGGGCTCAAAATGGCGGGCAGCCCCTCCCCCAGCAGGGGCCCTGAGGTCGGCCCTGTTCTCTGTGGTTCCCTGTTGTGCTGACCCCCTAGCCAGACAGCGTTCTCCTAGGCCTGTCCCCACAAAACCCTTCTCTCCAAAATAAAAGCACATCATGTCACAGTCCTCTTATTCTACCAGGAAGTTTTCAGCGCACTTTTCCCTTCCCTAGTAAAGAATCTATCTGTCCTCCCTCCCATCCCACCACTTCTTTCTTTGTGAGAACTCGGTAATCCTCACATACCATCCTGAACGCAGCTGCCTTGCTAGCTGGGACCGAGATGCTTCAGTCTCACACAGCCTGCGTCCTTTCACTTTCCCCTTTCTACCTTAAAAAGCCTTTCCTGAGACTCCCACCCCTCTGATTCTGAACTTCACAAAGTGCTGAGGTTGCAGTCACTGTGTGCATACCTCCCAGGTTTTGGCTAGTTTTCCTTCGCAAGATCTTAACTAAGGAGCTGCATCAAGAAGTTTAAAGAGGCTATTCTTACATCTGAGCTGTGGAGCCTTCATAAAATTTAAATGGCTTTGAAGAGAGAGTTAACAAGGGACAGAGAGGCCGCAGGTCCTAGTCAACAGTGTCATGAGGCAAAATGTTCTTCAAAGGCTCAGAGTGGCTTCTGAACACGGAGTCGGCAGGGAGGAGATGCCAGGCAGTGAGTGGGGTGAGTGACACTGGGTATGCTTCCCCAGCTGGGGAAGAATTGGATTTTGTTCTAGTTTTCCAAACAATTTCTGACTACCTTTTTCTCTTATTGTCACATACCATTTCCTACGAATTAAGAAAAATCAATGTCAGTCATTTGCACCACTTGGTAGAAGCTACACGATATCATTCACAGGGCTGGGATATAACAGCCACACCAGTCTAGGTTGAAAGACCAGTGGGGGTATTTCCAAAGTAATCACGGGCATGCAACAAACTCCCCAGCTTAATTACCTCATCTCAAATGTGAGGCCAATAAAACTACCAAGCAAAGTGCGTTATGATTATGGCCAAAATCTGTTTACTAGGTAAGTGCCCGTAAGAGCTGCCGCTGAATGGGGAATGAGTATGATCAACGAGGCCAAGTCAACCTGGTCACACGCGTCCTGCCTTCCTGCGTTGGTGCAGGACCGGAGTTTGTTTAGCTGAGATGAACGCCCCCAGAGCAGCCCCGAAGGGAAAGCTCCCAGCTCTGCGTGGCGAGGTGTGTTCCTTTCCTTCTCAGAGCTGATCACACTTTGCAGTCGTCTGTTTTTACATTTATCCCCTTAGTACCTGCCTCCCCTCCGGAGTTTTGCTTAAGCAGCACAGGTCCAGGTTTGTGTTGCTGCCTACTGGATATTCTGGGCTGGGAGACAGGCGACCCCACGTCTGGCTCTGGGGCTGAACGGAGAGGGCAGAAGGCCCAGGGGCCCATGCTGAACTGAGGCCCCAGCACCCAAAATTATGGTCTGACTTTGGGCAAATTACACAGTCTTCTTTACCCTGAGATTCCTCATCTGTCCATGAAAATAACTGCCCATGGCATATAGAGTTTCAAGGATTAAAGGAAATCACCAAATTCACAACCTATTCAGGGGCTACAAGTGCATCCTCAACAGGCACATGCTACCTTTACAGCTGTGACACACGCTAAGCGGGACGGACAGACACAGTGAACACTGCTAAGTGCCTGTTTGTTAAGTGTTTCATGAGTTTTATAATACTGTTTACAACTTACAACAAACCCAGGAAGAAACGAATATTATAATGCACATTTCACAGATTCACCAACCGGTTAAGGGAGGTTACACTCTAGTCCAAGGCCCTTTGGTGAGGAAATGGCGATTTAAACCTGTATCTGAGCCCAGGCCTGGGCTACATCTCTCTCCAATCCACCTGCCCAATACACAAGTTTGCACAGGGCAGCTCTTAAATGCAATGTGTGCCACCGTTTGTCAATGATTGTTAGTTACCATAAACTGCTCTCAGAAACCGCTACAGAAAAGACAGGTGGACCCACATCCCTGCCAACAAAGTAGAGGAATTCTGCCTTGCCTTCTCCTGTAATGTGCAGAAGCCCTTCCCTACACCACCAAATTCAAATGTATGCTTCATCCGTGTTTATGTTTGCACACGGAATATTAAAGTAGAAGGTACCTGCAGTAATTCTATCTCGGTTCCTTTCCAAGTTTCCAGATTATCCACAATCAGTCTGTGAATGAAAATGCTACAATGTGAATGAAAATACTGCAACCATGTCAGTAAACAAATAATGCTGAAACCAAGTTATCAGCGGCTGCCGCCATCCCCCAGCGAGGACAGGCCTGAAGACCAGCCTCTACAGCCACTCACAACAGTGCCCTCTTAACAGAATGAGAATAAGAAAAGACAGGATACTTGCCCTAGATAGCTAGGTGCTTGTCTAAAGAATGAATCCAGTGAGCCCAAATGATACATAGAAAATCACTAAACTCTTTAACTTGACATACCTGGCTTTCTTTAGATAACAAACAATGTTTTATTGTTCCAACTACCTGGTCTTTGTTGTAAAGTTCCTATATATCCTAGCTCCTCCCCAACCTCTTGGGAGCAGTCCCTCAGAGCGATCTCAGAGGCTGTCATCCCGGCTTGAGTCCTCCCGCCAAATAAAGCATAACTCTAAACTTTCAGGCTACAAATTTCTTTCAGTCGACAAGTCCCAGAATAGACACAACTCATCAATTCTGTAATGGAACACACTGGATCAGGAACCAAAAGCATGTTCTAGTCCAGGAAAACTACGGGACCCTCTTTCTTCCTGTCATTATACAATCCCACCAGAACTCATTAATTTGCTGTCTGCTCATCTGGCAACCAAACTCAGAGAAGAGTCAACTCAGCAGAGTGCCGTGCTGGGGAGAACACCCCGCAGCAGAATGGCAAGCTGCCTGCCCTCCCGCACACTCTGCTGACGCCTAGTGTCCTCCGTGGAGACCAGGCCAACAGAGCTATTCCCAACAGCTGCAAAGTCCCACACGTTAAATAAAAGCGTTTTATTTTATACGATATGTTACGTATATAACCATCTCTGAAGACAGCTTTGCAAGAAGCCCAAAGCTTCAACATTAATCTGCAAAGGCAAATGCTGCCCCCAAGGGAAAACAAGTCTTAAAACGATGCTAAGGCCTCCAAAGTCCTCTCCAGGACCATCAATCAAACTGCCTGCAGGCCTGCAGCTGCAGGCGGCTACATGTCTGTTTTTAAAGCAACCCCTTCCTGCCGTCAGGTGCTACAATGTCCCTGTACGCCCTCCCATCTGAGGGTAAGAGCAGCCAATGCAGAACCTTGCAGGGAAGCACTGACAAGACTGGACAAAGAGGATCAGAGCTAAACTAAGCCTTCTGATGACACGAGCTTGTCACTGTGTCATTTTACAGATGAAGATATATAGAGATAGGTGGGGTGACCTTGCTCAAAGTCACACAGCTAATAAGTGGCAAAGTCTGTAACACAGCTACACCCTCCGGTGTGACGCCCACGCTGGGACGCCCACAGGGTTCTCTCGTGCCTGCCGAACCAGTCCTTTACTGTCACTCATAACCCACCACAGGGTCTGACACTAGCCTGCCTTTTCAGCCTCTTCTCCCTCTAGTTTCTCAGAAACAAGGCTGCTCGTGACACTGTGTGACTTCCAGCTCCCCAAACCCTCCGTGCTCAGGGTGGTCTTGCCTGTGTATCCAGCACCCTGCTCAGAGGCTCTTCCTCCCCTGCAGGAGGACGTTTCCACTCTCCGCAGGGACACCCCCTCAGGGAAGCCCTCTTTTCGCCCTCAGCATGGCAGGTGTCCCAGACCACATCCCGAGCTGCACCATTAGGACTGCGGGTGCCCAGGTTTGCTAGTCAGAGCAGCAGCCTCAGAGCCAGGGTTTATGCCCGGGTCACCCTGCAAACCTACTGCCCGCCACACAGCCCCCAGCCAGCAGGTCACCTGGAAGTCGCAGCAAGTGCCCCACCCAATCCCAAAGTCTCTTCATTTGCCAGCACCGCTGGTGACTGGTCTCCAACCTTTGGTCAGTTTTGCACAAAACAGCAGCTTCCACTGTGAAGCAGGGGGTTTTCTCTTCTGCTCCCCATCCTTACTGGAAACGTCAAGGGAAACCGAAAGGCCTTTTCTCAAACCTTTTCTGATGACACCCTCCCACCCACAATATTCACATGCTCAAGAGCTTTGGGTCCACGTGGTTTTGTTTCCCATACGCTAAGTGGCTCAAAACACTGCGGGATTCTTTCTCTTTTGAGAGTATTTGTTTGTACTGAGTTTATCGGCTTTAATCAGTTTTTGTGTCTCCCTTCAGTGTCCCTAGCAGTTGCCAATTCTTACTCCCTTCAGCAGCCTCCCTCCCAACATCTAGTCTAGGAAATCAGCTGTGATGAGGGGCACGGGGGCAGTCACAGAAGATGCAACTAAGGCACAGAGAGGCGACATAATTTGCCTGAGAAGATCAGCTTCAAGCCCCAACACTGTGTGTCACGTCCCTCTGTTTAACACTTATGCTAAACTAGTTAACTTTTGATAGATTATGGTTGTAAACAGATGAGGTATCAAAATACATACAAGGACACACATCAACTATATGATGTTCATTAACTCCACTATTTTGTTTCTATTTATTTTATTTCTGTTAAAAAAAATTAGGAACCTCTGCAGTCAATATAGCAAAATGTTAATGGGTTTTAAATCCAGAATGTAGAGGCGTAAGTGTATCATTAATCATAATTATTTGTATGCTCACAAAATGATTTGACAGTCTCTCTCCCCTCCCGCTACTCGCTACTGGCTCTCACCTGAGCTCCCAGACCACACATCGAACAGCCTTTCACTTTACACACGGCTGAACTCATCAGTTTTCCCCCAGAGCTCCCTCTGCAGCTTTCCCTCCTCAGAGCACAGCAGGACCATCACTTACCTCATTAATCCACCCAGAAACCTGGGCCTAACTCCATCCTACCTTCACAGACATCATTCATTCTTTCCTTTTTACCATCTAAACATGCCTAAAGTCTGTTCGTTTTTTCCCAGTGACTGTCCTACTGACTGTCCCACCGCTCAGGTGGAAGCCACCAACACTGCACACCTGGACTCACGAGTCTCCCAAGTGGCCCCACAGCCGCTCTCCCATACTAGACACAAAAGGGATATTGTCACTCCCGTGCTTTTATGACTCTTTTCAAACCTACTGTTCTTAGAAGAAACTCCAAGTTTTTCACCTGGTGAAGGTGTTTGCCATGAAACTTTGAGCTCAGGAACGGCAGGACCTCCTTCCTTCTTGGCCCTCCCCTTTCCCCAAGGCCCAGCCCTCTCCCCCTCAGCCCCGCCCTCTGGCACTGAGCTGGCTCAGGAGGACCTGCTGAGCTACACCAGCCTGTATTCTAACCCTGGTCTTGAGTTCTTAGCAAACTGCTTCACTTATCCATACAAATCCAAGGTAGATTAGAAAGATTTTAGATGTTGAGCTAGACTATTGATTTGGGTATTTTGCACTAGCAACCTGCAAGTACATGTTCTAATGATTCTGTCTTCTTAAAACCACACCCAGGTTTTAGTAGTATTTGTGGAATGTCTTCGGAGTAAAAGGGACTGTACTTTAACAGACTATATGTTTTATAAAATGAACAACACGGACAGGGTCACAAATGGAATCGCCTCACAAGTGACAGAAGACAGGTGAGAGGCACAAAGCAACAGGTCTTAAAGATGGTAAGAGCAAAGTTGTTTCGCCAACCCCCCAAAAATTCCTGAAAGAACCAAAAATTCTGAATTTTGAAAGTAAAAGGCTATCATATATAGAAATAAAATAAATGATCCTCTTCATCAGTGTTTCAAGATCTGACTCCAGATATTTTAGCAGGCCATACTGAATCCTAGCACAGAAAAATCAGATGGACTTGTGGTGAGTAAGTTCCAGGAAAACGGCAGTAATTCCTCCACTTTTGTAAAGACATACACTCACCTGCCGAAGGTGAATGTAGAACGCATTCTGGAGAAATTTGGAAGCTTCCAGGGTCCGCTTCTGAATGGCAAGTACATGGACAGCTTGGGAGCATGCTTCTAACTCAGTCACCGGCATTCTTACACTGCAGGGGGAAAAGGAGGCCCTCAGTCGATAGCAGAGATGTTCCTGTCGTGTATCACAGGCCGTGCCTCAGGGACTCAGTGCCATGCAGCAGCCCGGCCCCAGGCGAGGACACGCAGCGTGGCCCACCCAAGCATGAGGGGAACTGTGCTTGAGAAATCCCATCCCCGATGGGGGCAAGAGGGGCTGGTGGGGTTGAGTGAACCTATAAATGCCCACAGAAATATGCCTGCATTCATTCAAGTGATACAAGCAACAGTAGCAGGCTATTTAACAAAATTTCAATTTTCAGCGGAAATTTTGCCATTCCTTTCCACTTGTCCCCTGCACTCTGAGACAGGCTTAGGCTTTCTCACACCTGCAACTCTGAAGCAATAGTTGTGAAGTAATTTTACTTTGTTGCAAGTGTCCTCGCTCCCCGAGTCACTGTGTCTGTCCTCTCTTAACACAGTCGGATATCTTCCTGGATCTCTACCTGAGTTCCTTTCTCCTCCTCCTCAGATCCTGAGATAAAGGACAAGTGAAGACACATGACCAGAAAAGGCACTGTGGACTTGATTGAAATCCACAGTGGCCCCCTAGCTGAGTGTTGCCCACCCCTTCCCTTCGATACTCAAGTTTCTGCCCAGGGTGACATCCAGCCCAGAGAGGTGGCCCAATTAAAAGCTATGTGGCTTGGGCATGGGGACAGGTGCAGGAGCTGGTTCCGGGGCCAGGCCCCTCCCCACGTCTGCTCCCCTCTCCCCCGAAGCCACGCTGCCAAGCACTCACGCTCCGTGATCTGATGTCCTTCTCTTCTACTCTACTCCAAACCCTTTTCCTTTTCCTTTTTTCCCTAATTATCCCCAGCTGGAGTGATTTTTCAATCGCAGTATCTAAAAAATTTCCTGCAGCGGAAAATGAGGTCTCCAGATATCAATGCCCATATGCTGGCTCCTAAAGAGAGCTGCTGGCTAGGGGGACCCTCAACAACACTCACGGGGAATCAGACATGTTCCAGGGTCGGCCACCCACAACAAGAGTTTGCTGTGACCCCTATGCCCGCACAGCATCCCTGCTCACAAAAATATAGTTGGCCCACTTATCGGTTATTAAGAAGCAAAAATACAAAATTGCTCATGTTTCTTACTAAAATTATCTATGAAGCAGAAAAGGGAATTGTAATAGAAAAGAACAATTTTGACCCCATGTTAGGTCTGTTCCTTTGGCTTTAAACCTGTGCCCTGTTTTCTAGGCTCAGACTTGCTATCTCTGCACCATTTGTAAAAGAAAGTTGCCTTTAGACTGAAATATCCAGGACAGCCTCTTCTCCTGGCCGTGATCTTGAAGGATGCTAACTAATCTGCACTTACGTAGAGATGGCAAGTTGCAAAATAGAGAATAACTTTGTTTTATTTTTGGAGGTTTTACAGGGGCAACATGATTTGATCCACATGGACAGCTGCAAGAACAGCGGATTCAAAGGACAAGCAATTCATACAACAAGAAGTTTCCACCAACCAACTGCAGCCCCGCCCCTTTTTAGTATAAAAAGAGACTCAATTCTGACTTAGGGAAGATGGTTCTCCAGGACATCAGTTTGCCATCTTCTGGGTCTGCCAGCTTTGCAAATAAAGTCACTATTCCTTGCTCCAACACCTCATCTCCCAGTTTATTGGCCTGTCATTTGGTGAACAGAATGAGTTTGGACTCGGTAACAAAATGACTGCATTGGAGGTAGTATGTCTCCACTCTTTCCTCGTTTCCAATATGTAACATGCACATTATTTATGATCTAGTGCAAATAATTCATCAAAGACAACCACAAAAAGAAACTATACTCACCCAGCTATCAACACTGAAGTCAAAACCTGTCAATTTTATATGCTGTTTAAGAACACAACCAAAAAACCTAACATAGGGAGTCGATTCCACGGAAATAAAATTATTTCTACTCCTTCAAAACTTTTTCTTTTCTTTTCTATTTTATTTTGTTTTGCTTATTGAAAAGAAAATAAATTCAAATCATTTTATTTCACGTATTTTTGTTATAGCTTCATACTTTAAATACTACAAAAAGACTTAAATTGCAATAAAAAATTGTTCATATATTAGTATAAAGATATATACACAATCAATGGGGATTAGGAAAGGAATGGACATTTGCTAAAAATCCACTGCAATCCAGTCTTTTACAAGCATATCATGGAATATAAGCTCTATTATCCAGGGAGCCTCACCCACATTCTCACTACTGAGTCCCTTAGTAATCAACCACTAAGTCACCAGCATAGAACCATGTGATCAGTATTTTAGTAATAAATGAGGGAATTAGCTCATTCAATTCTAAAACAAAAAACCTAAAATAAATACTGAACTTATTTACAGATATAGAAAATTTGTCCCCAAAAAAGTAAAGTTTCTTCCTCAAGGTCACAAAGCTAATAACTGGTAAAGGTAAGATTTGAACTCATCTGCCTGATTCTAAAAACTAAGGTGGAAATCCCATTCGACTGGGGAGTGTACAGCTGCACAGCCTATCACCCTATCTTTGTTCAGAGCTGGCCTTAGACAGCCTGAGACAGCACCCCATTCCTGTGGAACTCGAGGACAAATGATAACAATAAGGATTTTATATCCAGCAGTTTCTTAGGTCTCATATATATAAAGTGTCTGCAGGTCAGCAGAAAATCTCTGGGAAACATGAGTGGGACCAGAACTTTTTGCTGATTAGAAACTCAATCTATCAGGATAGAGTGTCCTTCCCATGAGAGGCCACATGTACATAAACTAAAGGCAGCTGAACAATGGAAACTAGCAAGACCCCGGAACTCAAGCAAGGATCCCTGCCATCCCCCACCCAGTTGCCTCTTCATCCGCGTGGACATGAAGACAGAAGACCCGGGTTCTTGTCCAAGTTACACTATCATAGATTCTCACCCATAAAAAGGTACGACTCTATGCTGTCGTAAGTCCTTTCCAACTCAAATATGATGACACCAATATCTCAGCAGAATATCTATGTCTCCAATTCCCCTCTTCTAATAGGAGTCTATTTCTGTGGACACAAAGCAGAAATCCAATTTAAAAATCCATGCAAGAAGCCAGGCGAATTTCTGCTTAAGAGACTTTGCTCTCACTCTCAGTGAATGAAAACTCAGAAAAAGTGGACCTTCTCCCTCAGCAAATGGGAGGTAGCCTGATTGTGTGTGTGTGTGTGTGTGTAAATCAAATATAATCATGTCTGGGACGTGTACAGATTATATTTAATTTCACTGTAATTTCATGGGGATGAGCCAACATTTAAAGTAATTTGAATGTAGTGTTCTGAGACAGACTCAGTCTCTTTTGGTGGAGGAGGTGAAAGGGAGAGTAAAGGAGGAAAGAGGTAAATGAAGCAAAGAAGTAAGAATACTGCTAGGGAAAGGCAAAACATTAATTTTGTTCCTCATTGCATCACATACAAATTAGGGACTGGCTTTCCCCCGATGTCTTATCGAGCACTGAGTTGCAGAAGAAGAGGCGACAGCCCATTTCTCACTGAGATTGTGACTGTACGTGGCATCTTATAGACACAAATCATTTACCCTGAGCAAACACTCTAGCAGCAGGCTGTAATTCTCCTGTTTTGAGAGACAAGAAAACAGGAGTTCAAAGCGGGTAGATAACTTGACAAAAGTCAGAGGACCAGTAAACAAGAGAGGATGAATTCAAACTCAGATCTGAATGCAGAGTCTCATCTTCCCACTCCCAGGGCTGGAAAATCCTTAACACACAGGCTCCCAAGCTCCCCTGCAGTGTTCCTGGCACCAAGCATTTCCCATGGTAATGGTCTCCAGTTCTCACAGACACAGCGCTCTGTGCAGCCAATGACCTTGATCAGACCTTGATCATCTACCTGCCACGCCCACCAGGCTTCACCATACAGGCAGGAAAGCTGGCTTTCAAGTGCAGACAAAGCCATCCTTGGTCTAACCTGTGCTCTTCTGCAGCTTCTCCAGCCTAAAGGCAGCCATGAAAGTGCTCACAGTTTGTACGTGAGCCACACTACCTCTCTCCATCTGTGTCCCCACCTATAATACTTAGCTATGAACATTTTGAGAATCTTGGAAAAAAATTTTTAAAAACAGAAAAGAAAGGATTCTGGAACAAGTACTTAATACTTACAATTTTAAATGACAAGTTACAAAGTAAGTATTGACAAACCGAATCTTCCTTTCTAAATGTCAGTTTTAAGCATTTAAAAATATAATAGCAAAAAATTCTCACTTACAAAATTAACAAAACATAAACAATAATCTGGAATAAATTCAAAAATTATGCCCATATTCTAAATGGAGAACTTCAGGACTGTACTGAGGGTTAAAGTAAGAGGTATGAATGTAGAGACATAAAAATATTGCATGGAGAAAAGCAGTTTTGTAAAGATGTAAGTTCTCCTAAGAATAATTCAAAACTTACTAAAAAATCCCATGAAAATTCCAATCTGATTTTTTTTAACTTGAACAAAATATTTTGGAATTCTTCAGGAATAATAAAGTCATAATACTTGACAAGAAAATTTGGGATGGAAGAAAAGAATCAAAAAAAATCAGACTGCCAGTTATTAAATAAATTTTACAATATGTAAGATATGGTGCTGGAGTAAGGAAAGGAGATTGACAGAAGGGAACCATGAGCTCAAAAAGAGACTCTAGTGTATGTAAGTATTTTGTACAGGTGGGATTTCAAATCAAAGGAAAAATTATGAATTCGATAATTGTCCTGGGACAGAGAATCACCTGGAAAGAATAAATTCCATTCCTGTCATAATGACCACAATATAAATTGCAGATAGCGATGTAAATATTAAAAAGTACTAGTAACAGCAAATACAACTCTTTGCTCTTATTAACTCAACTTCTCCTCATTATAACATGTACTATTATAATCTCCATCTTTGAGATTAAAAAAACCTACAGAAGAGATTTATTCCATTATAAGAGAGTATTTCTAAGAATAATGTCAAAGATAAAACCCATAAGGAAGACATTTACTATCCTAAGAATAGTTTGAGCCACAACAAAAATCAAAAAACTTCCTGAACAAAATGAAAGGAAAGAAATGACAAGAAAAAGCTCTGTGATACATGTTGATGAATTCACGAAGTTAATTTTCATAACATACAAAAAGCTGTCACAAAGCAACAAGAAGCTCCCTCACTTAAATGTGGGCAAAGGACAAAAGGAATCATTCATTTTAAAAAAGTAAAATGGCTAATGAGTGAAAAATGCTCAAAACTTCACTGGTCATCAAATGCAAACAAAAACAATGAAAAAGCACTTTTGCTTATCATATTGGCAAATATTTTTAAGATATTCTAGCTAGTGTCCATCTGTGGGAGAACAAATCATGAGCGACTATTTCAGGGGATGACATATCAATGGATTTGTAAGCTCTGAAAAACGTACATACACACTGACTCAACTCCACTTCCAGGAATCGTTTCCTTTAGGAAAAAAAAATCAGTCCAAAAAGATGTACCCATCAGGGCATTTACACAGCACTGTATACAAAGGTGGGAAGAAAAACTGAAGTGAAATCATATCCAGCGATAGAGAATTGGTTACATAATTAATTGTGCATTTTTTCATTCCCCAATGGAGAAGGAATTTCTAGTCACTTGAAAGGAGTCTGTGATGAATGTAAATGTCACATCCAGGGACTAAATTTCCAGAAGCCTTAACTAAAGGAATACACATACAAGATCACAGGAATGTCTGTAAAAGAAGGATGCAACTCAAACATTCTTTCTGACAGTGGAATATGGAGAAAACTTAACTGTCCACCATCAAGACAATGATGCGGTAAATCAAGGCGAGCTGCGGGCGCTGAGGGAGCCGGCGTTTCGCCGTGGTCCAGGGCCTTGTCCACAGCACTCTCCCACCAAATGTGTCCGTGGACAAGAGACGACACCCGCACATCAGGAGACCCCTCCAATCTATCTGAAAGTGCCGGGTGAGTCTGGAGTGGGAGGACGTCCATGATATACCCCTGAGTGAATAAAGCGAGCTGCAGAAAAACATATAGTATGGTCTCATTTTTAAATAAAGCATATATACACACACCTATACATTGATTTCTCATATGTGTATATATATGTATCTCATAGGCCTAAAGGTCATGAAATATATATACCAAAATTTCAACAGCTTTTACTCTCAGGAAATAATGGGAAGGGAGTTAGGGGCCTTCCTGTACCACCACAGTTCTCTTTTCAGTATTTCAGTTAAGTATACTTGGAATTTAAAAGTTTATTTAAGTCCGAAGTAAAATGGACCATGCCTCCATAAGACAGAATTCTACACTGGTCTTTAAAAATCATGCCAGGGGAGATAGAATATTGTAGAAAAACATGTAATAAGCCGAATGGAAAATGGAGGTCACCGAACAGTAAACAGGGACGGAGTGCTCACTGGTTTTTATGACAGAGATGATACACACTGACGAAAAGAACAGAAAATAAATGTTAAATTGTTAATTATTATCTCTGAGTAGAGGGACCAGGATAGAATCTTTTGCCCCTTTTTTTCAGACATATTATATTAAATGCACATTATTTTTCATCTGAAAAAAAGCATTTTTAGACTTGTAGTACCACGCAGTGGGGAATAATACATGAATACTTACAGAAACAAGTAACTAGGAGACACCGCAGCAGTGCCACACAATATAAAACGGGCAATCCTGATTGACACCTCTCAGTTACATAAGGATCCACAAAGTGAGACACCTGCTGTAAAAGGGCGTGGCCCCCTTCTATTTGTCAGTTGTGTCTTCAGGGCTGAGGCAGTTCTGAGCACGGCCAGTGTCAGTTCCGGTGTCTGGATGGATGCTACTGGAGGTGAGGGCACCTGCAAGCAGAAAGGAAGAACAGAAACCATCCTCTGCCTTTTCTGTCTTCTTTCTTTGTTACTTTAAAATCAGGCATAAATAAGATAAACTGTGTATCTCTCCCACTGAAATTTCAGTAATGAAACCGTTTTTAAAGGCTTCAGAGCTTATATTCTGTCTATAACTGTCTTTTCAACAAAGCATCATATTTATTAAATGTTAATTGACTTAGTTAATTAACTCCCTGTTGAAACATTCAAGTAAAGAACATGAAAGGCCTTACGTAAAAGAACCACACCTGCAGTGACTAGCTCAGCTCTCTTGACGGCAATGCAGTCAGCCCCCACCATCCCGTGGCCCTGAGCTCCTGATGCTGGTAAGAGAGCACGCTGCCGCCTCAGATGGAGAAATACTGTGAAAGCATTTTTTGAACTCTACAGTACTGACAAAACATAACTGACAAATCCCAGGCTCCTTTGAAGCTGTCATTTTCGGTTTCTGGCCAACCCCAGTCAATGAGCAGAACCACCCCATTCCCGAGTCATAGGACTCACGTGGGAAGAAATTTTGTAGTAATTTCCAGGTACAGAATGTAACCAACTATATGTAGAACTCTGACAAAAAAAAGATGAAATACTCTGATGTTGAAGACACTCAAAATATTCTCCTAAGCCTTAGTAGCTGGGAAGGCTGGGCTTCTCCTCAGCCACTTATTTATTTCACAGCCAGTGAGAATCTCCCACAAACCCTGCTTCCCTGTGTCTGCTGGGAGCCTCAGGCACACTCTTGCTGTCGATCTTATAAGTCACAGGGCAGACGCGTGTCTCTCATGCCTGCAACCCTCACACAGGCTCGCCTCCTAGCCTCACTGTCTGAGCTTGGCCCCAATTTCTCACCTGTTTATTTGGTATCTGTTCTTCTGTAAGCTGCCTGAAATGCTTTTTGGAACAAGTCAGAAGAATGAGTGGGTAGAGAAATGGACAGTTGGACAGGTGAGAGGTGGGCAGACAGAGAGACTCCAAGAAAAGGGGAACAAAGAAAATTCCCTATGCAGAACCCTCTTCTAGTCAGGGAAGAAAACCGCCACGGAAACGTGTGAAGAGGCAGGTGGCTTCGGGCTGTTTCCTGGATTCCATGAAAAGTCCCACCAAGAGAGAGGGTAGAACTATAAATAATAAAAGAAAAAAGCATGCATGCTTGAAAAATATATCTACAATATGTACTTTCTAAAGAATAGATTCAAATCAGCAGGGCCCAATTACACAATCCTTGGGTATTTACAGAAATGAGAACCCCATCTCCAAACCACAAGGCATCCCTTTGGAGCACTGAGAGTCTACACGGGGCTGTTATAAAGCCTTCATCACAAAAGCTATGCTCCCCTGCACTTACGAGGAACGAGCAGCTGTGCTCGGGCTGCCCACGCGCATCATTTGCACCCTACAGCACCTCTACGGGGGAGGGACGCCTAGCAAGCCCCGTCTCTGCAGGGCAGAAAACAAGCCCGGGAGAGGCTAAGCCGACCTACCAGTTCTCCATCTCACAGGACTGGTCACTCCAGAGCAGGACACGAACTCGGACCCACGTTTGTAATCACGGTACTACCGTGCTTTGTGTGCTTTTTGTGTGAATAATACATTTGTTTCTGGCATGAAAGTATATTTAATAAATGATCGGTTGTCCTGTCTATCTCATTTGCTCACAATCAATCTTTATAGTGTTGAATTGTATTCTTTTTCCGTGGAGAAAGGAACGGAACGAGCGGGTGTTAGAATGAGGTGGGGCTCCATTCTTTATCTGTTACCTCATCTCATCCAAGTCCCCAACCAGGGAGAAGGAGCAAATGGTTTCTTCATCTTTTAAAGAGAGGGCTCCACTGATGGTGACTTAACTCCAAAACCAAGTCTGGGGAAAGGGCACATTCAGCAGCCAGAGCATTATCACCTGTAGGAAGGCAAAAACAGCTCACGGGAGGGCTCAGGGGGTCACCATGATTTAATTTCAATCGATAAAACAATAATGCACTCTAAAAATACTAGCATGCAATGGATTGGCTCTTTCTGGACATCTAGCAAGTTTCCACAGCCCACATGTAAAATTATCGTGAACCAGTGAAAGGAAGTGTCTACAGACAAGAAAAATCAATGCCACAGGTAAACTGAAACCCAGGCTGGAGGAAAGGAAGAGAAAGGGCATAGTAAAGAAGTGGGGAAAGGCTGGGGGAAAAAAATCATCACACGGACTCTCAAGCATCATCCAACAAGCATATAATCATTCGAGAGAGTTACTGAGGTCTTATTCTGTGCAAGATTGTAGAGCGGGTGAAGCAAGAGCGCAGCGACCATGGTGGCAGCAAGTGGCGGGGCTCAAGTACACTTCTGATCAAGGTACCTGGCACACTTGTCCTCAGTAAAAAGGCAAAAAAAAAAAAAAAGTAAAATAACTCTGTAAACTCAAAGCATTGTTAAAAAAATTAAACAATACCTAAATACCTGGACAAACCACGCACATTGCTGGATCAGAAGACAGCGCTCTTGGAATGGCAGTGCTCCCCAGAACAATCCGTATATTCAATGTGGTCTCGATCACAATCCCTGCGGTCTCCTCTGCAGAAACTGACTAGCTGCTGCTACAATTCATATGGGAATTCGAGGGTCTCAGTAACCAGAACGTACTTGAAAAAGAAGAACAATGTGAGAGGACTTGTAATTCTCAATTTCAAACCTTACAACTGTATGTCTAGGTGAGATTAGAGGCCGTTTTAAGTTATTAATGTGTTTATCCGTATTTTCTAAATTCTCTACAATGAATATAACTGTTACAATAAGAAAAATAAAAAGTAAGGTATCTTTTAAAACATGCACAACGATTCATTCATTGGGAAAAAATATTTTAACTATAAAGAGGTAACCAAATATCTAGTGAAAAAGGACTACTTAAAAACAAGTGTGTATTTACATTTTTCATAAATTGAAAACTGAAAAGCGCAAACACATCAAGTTTCTAGGGAGATCGATGCAACATATTAATAGTTATTTTCAAAAATTCTAATTGAACAATGAAAAAACAAGAAAGGGAAAATCGCGATTGACAGCCAACTGCAAACACATGGAGAGCAAAGGCCTAGAAATCACAGTTCCTTTAACTCTGATACTAACTCAATAGAAGAGGAAATTCCTCCCTGTGGGGACAGTGGAATCCCATGCATAAGACAGGATACACATTACAAACTGCACTAGAATCTGGGGTGATTTTCTTAGAAGAATTCTAAAGTTACAACATTGCTGATAAACTATAAAAACACTGACAGACAGATTAAAACACACAGTCATATATATTATATAGAAACATATGAAGTCTGCTCCCATGTTGCATAGAAATACAAACATATTTGTTCATTTATGGGCACTGAATATTTTATCCCAGGTAGAATATTTCAACTAAAACAAATAATCAATAATACACACCTCTTGTCAAATCTACTTGATAAGGTACTCTGCTATGTAACCATAATGTGTCTAAGATAGATCTAAAATTAGTGAAAAAGATCTTTGTATGGTTTCTTGAACTCTTCTCAAAATTCCAAGCTTAATTTTAAAATAGATCTGAGCAGTATTTCTATATTAACTTTTCCCTCGTGAAATGAACAGCACAGTCTGTTGTCAAAATACTGTCCTTACAATGATTCACGAGCACTGTATCCTAACAAAACTGCTGGACAGCAAGGCACTATCCAGACACTGTGACCAAACAAATGAAACACAAGGAAGACAGTGACCCTATTCTGGAGGTCTTACCGTCTGTGTCAACTCTGGGGTTTTTATTTGATTGGTTTGATTGGGTAGCAAAATAAAATCAATCAAGTACTTTCTTCTTTAAGCATTCTGTAAGTCATGACTCTGTTGTTAGTGTCATGAGAAGGAAAGACTAAAGCAAGACTTCATTAGGTCAATTAGCAACAGCCATCACTGGGGAGTGAGTAATAAAGAAGTTAACTGATAGCAATGCTTCTGCCTACATGAGACCTAAAATAAACCTACACTGATCTCTTTAAGGAAAATGAGGAGATGAGGCCCCAGTGAGAAAAACAAAAACTAACAAGAAATCAAAAAAGTAAAGACTTTTTCATTAACGATTCCAGGAAGGAGTGGAGCATGGTGGTGAAGAGCACAGATGCTGGGGACAAACATGAGGGTCTGAACTCCCACAGCACTGGGTAGCTTTGACACTGATAAGTCAGTGAAATTTTCTGCATCCCAGTCTCCTATCCATAGACTGGGGACAACAACAGCACCCGTCTCCTAGAACGGTCCTAATAATTAAGTTATTTTATATTTAAAAGTTTAAATAAAATACCTCAGATATTAAATATTACCCCAAAAGCACAAGGAAAAAGAAAACAGAGATAAATTGGAGTTCATCAAATTTTAAAACTTTGCTTCAAAGGACACCATCCAGAAAGTGAAAAAACAACACACAGCAGAAAATTTTTTAAAATCATTTATCTGATAAGGAATTTGTATCTACCAAAAAAAAAACAAAAACAAAAAGAACCTCCTATAACTCAACAATAAAAAGGCAACTCAATTAAAAAATGATTAGAGAATCTGAAAAACATTTATCAAGGAAAATATACAAATGACCAATAAGCAAAATGAAACGATGTTCAATATCATTAGCTCTAAGGGAAATCAAGTCAAAACCACTAGGAGAAACCGCTTCACACTCACTACAATAGGTTATAATCAAAAAAAGAGTAACAAGCACTAATGAGGACACAGAAGATGCAGAGGTCGCAGCCGTTGCTGGTGAGGATGTAACACAGCCTGGCCACTTTGGAAAAACGCCTGGCAGGTCCTTAGAGAGTTGAACATTTGGTTTCTGAATAACCAGGCAATTTTGCTTCCTGAGCACACACGTAAGAGAACTGAAAAAAAATGTTCACATAAAAACTCCTACAGGAATATTCACTGTGCCATTACTCATCACAGCCAAAAAGCAGAAACAACACAAGTGCCTATCACGTGATGAATGGGTAAACAGAGGGGCCCAGCCATACAGAGGAATATTATTCAGCAATAGCAAAGCATAGAGTACTGACCCAGGCCACAACGTGGACAAATATTGAAAACGTTACTCAGTGTGAAAGAAGTCAGTCACAATAAATGCTTCCACTTACATGAAGTAACTCGATTTACATGAAATTTCCAGCAGAGGCAAACCCACAGAGAGAGAAAAGTGGCTCCCTGGGGCTGTGGGAGGATGGGGAAGATGGGGATGTCTGCTTATGCGTAAGGAGCTTCCTGTTGGGGGGATGAAAATGTTCTAAGATTCAATGGGATGCACAATTCTGGGCATAGAGTAAAAACCCCTGTACATTTTAATGGGTGAATTGTTATTAAAGCTGTTAAGAACGAGAGCACCTCGGGCCAGTACCTTCCCATAGTAAATGCAAATTGCTAAATTTTATTACAGGAAGAAGAAACTGCCCTCAGCATGAAAGCAGGAGTTCAGCAAATGTGAGTTAACCGAAATTGGACAAGAGCATTTCACTTGAAACAGTTGCTGAGTGTACACAAAATATTAAGACATGACAAGGAAAATCAGATTCACATCACGAAGAAGCATTCTGCTTCAAATGCAGATCAAGGATTCGGCAAGCCCAGCTGCTAGAAATGACCAGAGAAGAAACCTGGCTCTTTAAACAAGCACCAGAGCCAACAAGGAAATAGTGGTGAGGAAAGCAGGCGGCCGAAAATCTGGAACAGTTTGTTAGAAATAATTTCTCCACTGAAAATTCAAAAATAAAATGAAAGTGATGTAATACTGTGTTGACCTCACGTGAATGGGCTTCCTCCGGTTCTCGACAGTTTTGTAACCCCGAATGAGAGACTCAGGAGAATCAGAATGGCTCCTGGGAGTCCCCAAATGACTGCCCACCAGCACGCTGACCACCATCACATCTGCCAGGGTGGAATTGCAGAGAAGAGACCAACTCCTGAAAGGCACAGGAAATATTGACAAGGGAAAAAAAGGCTGATGTCATTCTTGGGACAGAGGCCCTGAGAGCAGAGGCCAGAAAGCTGCAGGTGAACTGGAGTGGCCCTGGGGCAGGAAGTGACCACGGGGGAGCAGATCTCAATTCTCTTCTCTCTCTCCCTCGGGTAGGAGAGATAAAGTCTGCATCCTTCTCACCTGGAACTGTGGGTTCTGGCTGGCAGAAGTCTTACCGACATGGAATGAATGACTCAAGACTGTGGAAAAAGGAAAGAAAGCGAGAGGGAGTAGGGAGCCAACTCCAAGAGCCTCTCAAATGCTCCCATATTTATTGTGTATAATCAAAGAAATAGTCTTTAACAGTTGTGTGATAGTAAACAGGAACTTGGGGAAAGACAGGATGAGACAGAGATTGTAGAATCCACAATGAGTAAAAAGGCTTAGTTTACTTTTAGGGGAGTCATGGGGAGAGGGGAACAAGATAAATTCTTTATATATTCATTACAAAGCAGACCACCAGTCCAGCCAGGTCCGTGTTTTGGGGATAATAGACTATCTAACAGCACGCACGCCCAGCATTTATAGCTGAGGGCCTGGGTCATTGCTGTGCAATGAACAGAGTGATATCTAAAACCTCAAATATGCAAGCAAGGCATTGTCTCTGCTTTTTATGGCAAGGAGACAGGAGTGAGGATGTACAGGTGCTTGCTTGAAAGCAGTTACTAAGCACACTTTTTCTTCTTAAGGTTGACATGCGTCTGGTGTCGGTTAAATTTGCTAACCCAATCATGGGCTATCACATGGAACCATTATGGAGGACACCCTAGGATGACAAATCCTGGCTCTGGGTCTTTTCCTGCCAGCTTCGGCCATTCCAGCAGGGTCTAGACACATCCCTGAATAACGATCCCACAGAACCACCCAGACTCTTAACTCCTGGTGCTTGGAACTTAATTTTAGCTCTACACAACTTAACATAGAAAAGTTTCAGAAATAATAGATATTATATTCTTTTTATATCTCATCATAGAACTGATTTTTCTGATTGCTCTAAGCTGCTTCTACTTGGTAAATCACCTATTTCTGCAGGTGAATTCAGTACTTTCCATTGCGCATAACTAGACAGTCGGGGCCCTCTGACTTCTATTGGTCAAATAAATACCGATACACCTAATTGATTTCATTGTTCATCAATTTCAGCCTGGAGGTGAGGGAGTGTCACTCTGTTCCTCAGCCCACCCTCTACTCTATTCTCTTCAGCAACTCAGGCCTCCTGAATACAAAACGTAGCATCTGTTTCCCTTCACCTACACTTTCCACAAACGCAACAGGAAACATCAGCCTAGAGAATGAATTCAACACAAATGTTAAAACAAAAATCTACAAACCTGAAGCAACTCCATCTCCGAATCATGATACACAATGACATGAAAGTAAGGGTGTCAGGTACAAAGCACGCGTGAGCCTGACCACCTCATTTCTATTCTTCAAAGGAAGGAAGGTTTTCATGTTTTTTATTATCATTCTTTGTCATTGTTTCTGATTAAGCCAAAAAATAGTTTATGAAATAATTAAGCACTGCAATAACAGATTTTCACTGTATCAATTACAGAAGGCATTCAGAGGGGATAGGAAAACCCACCTATGTAAAAAATGCAAAATTTCTTCCCCTGTTAAGAACACGTATACAAAATGCAACAGAGAATTCAAATTCATGTGGAGAGGAGCAAAAGCCACAGAATCAAACAAAGTCATTACTATGAGTCAATTCAAAATTCACTGGACAAACATGCTCAATGCATTCAAAGAATTTTAAAGGCACACTGCAAACCATTCACTTAATGATCTACAGGCTAGAGGAAGAATTTCCCTCTTTAACAGACAACAGAAATCAATAGGTTGCCCCACCAAACGAGGACCAAACAACAATCAGGTTTTTAACAGTTCTGATAAATCAGCATGTTCTAAACATCAAAATCCAGAAATTTTAAACATTCATTCACACCACAATGAAACAAGCACTTAAAAAAAAAAAAAAAAACCCGAAGAAACTAAGCACAATTATCATGTACCTGGATCAATGGGAACTTCTTGTAACGCTGGAAGAAAGAACAGGCTATAGCCTTTTACTTAAAAAATAAAACTACATTTAAAGATAACTGCTAAAACACATTTCATCATTCATGTTGCCTTGAAAAATCTGAGGCACTCGTATCTGATCAGAAAAGCAATTCTGAGTAATAGTATGTTACAATTCAGTGCCAGTTTGCTTTAGTAGAAAAAAGAAAAGCTACTGTTTCTCATCCTGCACAAAGTGTAAAGAACCTTCCTGCCTCTATCTCCTCCTATTTTCTAAGCTCATTCTCCCCAACCCTTCTGAAACAAGTATGAGAACCTTTTATACCCACCAATATGCCAAATGACAAAAGAGTATCAATTTATTTGTACAAATATATGCCTACACCTTGAACTGGAAGAGAAAGGTATCAGAAGGCTATATGGAAATTATTTCTACCTTCCTGAAATCACACACACACACACACACACACACTTTCACAGAGACACAGACATGTACACACTGAATTACTGGGCAATTCACAAGCTGAGGACTTCCAATTTATAGAAGATAACTTTGTAGTTAGTTTAAAATACAAAACTGTCAGTTTTTGAAAGCCTTCATCATCTGCTAAATCATCCAAATATCAACGAGACCCAATTAGCCTTCTCTGTAGAATATAATTTCCCATGATGGCAAAACAGACCCTAAGTAGTGGATCCAAGACTCGTGTTTATCACTACGTATGATCGTTTTTAAACACATAAACAGATTCAGAAAGTATGTCCCAACAACATTTATTCTTATTGAAATAGCATATGTATTCAATTGTCTATACAGAAAATAGGTCCCATGATGGTGTTTAAGAGCTATTTTGTGTATTGAAATATTTATTTTTAAGTTCAGACAAGGAGGGTCTGTATTACTCAGTTGTAGAACACCTGCTTAGCATGCACAGTGTGCTGGCTTCAGTCCCCAGTACCTTCATTAAAATAAATAAAAATAAGTACATATTTAAAAATAAGAATAAATTTATAAAAAGAGTAAATGCAGACTAAAAACCACTGCAATCTAGGAGCCATAATTTTAATAAAACACAAGAGTTTCTATCAAATATTCACTATATGACAATCACAGAGACAACCACAAATCGCCCCTGACAACGATCACGTGTGATTCTCAGCAAATCTACTAAGTAGACACCGAAGAGAAACCCAGCATTGCGGATGAAGAAACGGAGCTCGGAGGAGCGGGGGACGCTGACCGTCCTGCTCCCCGTGACACCACGTCAGCCCAGGATGAGCACTGACAGAGCTGCACTGAGGGGACACCCAGCTGCACGGAACCTTGGTGCACTGGGGAGTCCCAGAAAACACTCAAAACTGTTCAGTGAAGAACCAGCTCAAATATATTACATTGTGCCACATCCTTTAAACAGGGAACATGACTGAGACCTTTTTGATGCCTCCGTGTCCTTTCTGCCATTATCAATTAGTTGCCCTCTCAGCATGCCCAGTCATGAATTGGACCCCATATGAAGTGCACTCAGATGGCAGAGCTTTTAAAGCTGTTTTATGAAGTTTGTAAGACTCTGTCTATGCCTCACACAGGCGGTCATCCATCACTTCTCACCGGTGTGGATGTACCACATGAAATCACACCTTTCTGCATTTTAAAATCCCTCCATGTAATCCAGACTTTTCAACAGCAAAGAAGCAGCTCAACCAGAAACAGTGGATAGCTTTTCACCAAATGGACTCGAACAGCCCATCGGACTACCTGGAAGCTCTTTTTTTCTATTAAACCCACTTCCAAGGACTTCATCATTTTCTGATTGGTGGACTTGGCCTCTGACTGGCCTACTCTGAGAGCTCCCAGCCTCACATCCGGGGGTGGGAGAGGACCCTACTGTTCAGGGAAATCAGTGCGGAAGGCGGAAATCTTCCACCCAGGTCCGCACGGGTAGAAGTGCCACAACGTGCTCAGAAAATATACCGTCAGCAACCCTGGGCTCCCATGGACTGATGTCACATTAACCAAACTCATGAGAGACTGATGCAAAGAAACCAGAAATTGAATTTATTAATGTAACAGGAGATGTGAAACTACGAACCAGACTGAAATATCAGAGTTCAACTATGAGTACAGATTCTCCTCAACGGCCCAATAACGGGCAGGCAGTCACATGGCAACCATGGACAGAAGCAGAGCAGGAAGGGTTTCTAGATTAACTCAATGGACTAAATTTCTGTTATACGAACAGATCTGCTGCCCAGAAGACATTTAACGCCAATCACGGTGCACTATCCGTGGACAGTGGCTGAGACACGACTGTGAGCACCTGTGTAACTCTCCTTTCCCTGTCCTTTCTGGGCTAAGTGATGCACAGAGGTACAGAGATCCAGGGATGCAGATACCTCTAAACACCCAAAGCCCATCCCTGGGAGCCTGGAAACCAGACAGCCAGGGTTTAAATACCAGCTCTGCCACTTACTAGCTCTGTGACCTTGGCCAACTTACTTACTCTCTCCGTGCCTCAATTTCCACATTGTAAACCTGGGATAACAATCAAATCTCCCTTACTCACTTGTTGTGAAGATTGAAGGATTCATTTCTGTAAAACGCTCAGAAAAGAATGTAGCACATTTTTGGTGCTCAACAAATGTGAATTTAATAAGAAAGTGATTTACAAGCCTCCCTACTAATCATCTTCTGTGTTTCATGGCTAGTCTGAGTCCCAAAGGAAATCCTTATTTCCCCTCTTATAAACTCTTGGAGAGCACCCTTCTCTTGCATCTCACCACCTGTTTAAACTGAGAGAAGGGATGCCTCCTCCACACTCCTCTGGTCCATGGAGAGTGCTTCCCCCTTCACACACCTGACCCCTGGCCAACGGCTAGCACTCTTCACAATAACAGATTGAGGTGTGAGTCCGGAGAGACAAGCAGGGCATATGAAACCTTTCCTTTCCCTCCAGTGTTGGCCACCCTTGGGAAGCACCCGGGATGCTCAGCTCCATGGCAGGGCAGCCCTGTGCAGGATGGGGCAGATCCTCTTAAGGGAAGGCTCGCTGTGTCCCAGAGCTAACTGGGACTGCGTGAGTCTCTAATTCTGGGACACAGTATCATGACACGCATTTTCCCACAGCCCTGAATTTCATGGAGAACGTGGCTTCATCAGTAATAAAGGAGACATTTATCGCCTGTCTGTTCTTCTGTGTCATCTCTCAGTTGGCTGCTGGAGAAAACATGTGTATAAGTATTGGGTCCACTTAAGCCCCAATATATATGAAGTACCAAAAAATTCTGTGGCTTAACATTGGTTCAGGGCGACTGTGTAACGGTCCTGACTTTGCTGATGCTAAATTATGGGTATAGGAACTATGGAACCTCCTCAAATATCTTTTAGCATAAAACCAGCTTTTCTTATTTTCCTGTTTCTTAGTAATTGCCAAAGACTCTAAAATGATGGCTTCATACAAAACAGGAGCTAAACTTTATGAGCCCTTTGACATTCCCACTGTGCTAAACAATTTACATAATTTCTAATTCTCACAATTCTGCAAAGCATATACGAGCATCCCCATCTCACAGACGAGGGAGAAACTCAGAACAAACTGACTCAGGCTCACGTGGCTCAGTGGCAGCACGTGCACGCAAACCCAAGTCAAATCACTACACCCCTTCTTCTATGTACAAAATCACCTCCCACCAAATGACACACAGCGGCTGGGTCAATACTCAGGGAACTCAGTACACTTTTCAGCTTTAAGGTGCTCAAGAGGCCGCTTCTAGCTGCTTTATAAAATCCCGGCTCACTGGTTGCTAACACTGGAATAAAAGACCGATTTTGCCATTGTTTGCACAGTATGTCTGAAATGTTCACAGCGAGATGACAGAATAAAACAAAGATATAAGCAGAATAATTTTTCCAGGTAGACAGACATAATGGACATTGTGCTATTCTGAAGCACTTAGCAAAGGAATCAAAGCAAAAAAAATATTTGTTAAGCCTTCTTTTACAAACAGGAAAATTAAGACTGTATGAAGGTGCAACAGCGCCTCCTATGGCTAAAAAGACCTTCCAGGTTGCCGGGAAAGATGCAACACAAAAATTGCCTGTTGAATCAGAAACAAGAATCAGATAACTAAAAGCTTATGTAGCACATACTGCAGTTTGCTTCGGGGAAGGGAGGGGTATTCAGTATTTAATCTGACATTGCTAATACTCTTGAATATAAACAAAAGACACAGGCTCATGGAAACTCATCTTAGAAGAGGAAAGAATCCAGTCCAGCCATTTCATTTTACAGTAGGGGAGACTGAGATCTGGGATCTTTCCTTACGGCAATCAGCAGCAAAGCTCTCTCTCCTAGGCCTCATGTCATGCACTGTAGCAAAAACCAACAGATCTGTACTAAACCTCTATTCATAAAAGTCACGTCTGTATTTTTCCAACAGTAGGTAATCTAAGTATCTTGCAAAATACTTCTCAAAGAGCCAGGAAATCATACAAGTGTATTGAAATACAAAAACATTTATTTACACATTAAAACAGCATGAGTTTATTCTATAAAAAAAGTGACATGTCAAATCAATGTTTTGATATTTTAAAACCTATTAAGCATGCAGAAAAATAAATCAAAATTTCTTTAATCACAAAAGAAAGAAGCTTATTCCCTTAAAATAATCAATGTGGATTTTTCTAAACTTAATAGTTCTGGTCAGATTTCTACGAATTTAAATGTCTGAGTGGATGGTTACACGGCAACATGAATTCTGAGTTGTAACAACACACATTCTGTGTAAATAATCTTCAAGGCCGTCTGCTTAAGGTGATTTAACTAGTCCCTGTCTCACTAGAATGATACAGATTTCATTAAACCTTCATACTGCACACACACACAAAACCCTGAATCCTTGTTACTTTAAGCCATATTCATATATTCATATATATGCATATTGAATATGCATCAGAAACAAGCCACCCTCTTTAGTATTCAGAGTTGATCCTTCTAAACTATCTGTCCTTGTGACAGCATATTTTTACTAAGCAGCTCTTGGGTGCTTCGTATACAAGGCGTCTACATCTCACAGTCAAACAAGGTAAACGGCATCACTCAAATTTCACAAATGAGGAAATGTACTTAAGCCATGAAAACAACTTACATATTCATCATCAGGAAAGAAAAGAGTAAAGATTTTACTTACAATATTCACTGACAAAACTTTCCTCCATACTAAGACTACATAGAACCAATTCAGTCTTTGTAAATTTTTCTGTCAATAAGCACCACTAGAGGAAAACAAGCAACATCATTAGCAATGGTTGGACTTTCAAAGCCCACTCCTATTTTGCACTATAATCATTTTTAATGTTTTGTTTTTAGTGTTTACAAAGCACTAAAATAAAAAAATAAACTTTTTAAGTCATTGCCTGAGAATGCAACATTTGTGAAAATGTACAATTTCAATTTATGCCACTCTGTCTCACATTCTCACTGGTGTGTCTACTTTGAAGGCTTCATCAAACTGAGACCGCTAAAATCGTTCATTGATGGACTCACAGGAGTTCGGGAAACCACTCAACACGGGGCTGATCAGAGGAGTCACGGAGAAAGCATCCTGTGCAGCCTGGGTTCCAGCCCTGAGTCTGCCAGCGCCAGCTGTGTGAGATTTTGGACAAGCTGCCCCATCTCTCAATCCCTCAGCTGCAAAAAAGGAGACACTGATACCTACCCTTAAACACCTGCTATGAGGTAAAACGTGAGGAAAGCATTTTAGCCTTAGGGAGGTGTCCACTCAGAGCAAGCTTGGTCATTATGATGATGAGGATTACTTTTAATAAGTTAAGGCAGACAAAAAATTAGAAATCACCATAAAGGAGAAACATTTTATGTCAATGAGCATTTCCTTTTGAATGGATTGCAGAATGTTATATAGAATTTTTTCATAAACCAAATTTTGTCCACTAATTATAGATTTACAGGTTCATGGACATGTCTCCAGGAAAAGAATTAGAGGCCTCCTACCTCTGAATACTAAGAAAGAAAAGTTTAAAAAAAATCACGGGGGAGATTATACCTCACTTGAGAGAGTATGTGCTCAGCATGCATGAGACCCTCAGTTCAGACACCAGTAACTCCATTTAAAGACTTTTTTTTTCAAGAAATGGAGAATTAAATCAAAAAGATGGAGGAATACAGAATTTTTTTAGAGACTCAACTCAGATTAAAGATGGGGGAAAAATATCCATTTCTCATAGGAAATCTTGAGAACTATGTAAACCGGATCTGAGTTGTCTAATCTTTTAACATTATTCATGAATTCCTATTACCAAGTCTTAAAACTGCCCGATAACCCACAGGGGTGATACTGATCATAACAGCTGCCAACACGGATCGAGCTCCGGCTAGGACTGCTCTGTTCGGCCATCACTGCCCCTGAGGCCTCAACAGGCTGAGAGCACAAAATTTTGTCATTCATGAGCATCTCGTGTAAGTCCTCCCTTTGTGCTCCTCACTCTCCCCTCACCAGCCCCTCTGAGGGAAGCACTATTATCATCTTCCCCACCCGCAGATAAGGCCACTGAGGCACAGAGACTAAATCTGCTCCAGGTCACATCGGCATTAAAGGACGTCTATATTTCTGCTGTTTTACTATTGACAAAGGAATCTGAGATATCAATTCAAGGGAGACAGTTAAATAATCAAGTCTGTCAGGTCTTCACCTCAAAGAGCAGATACTATAGATTCCTGATGTAGGATGAGGCTGCCGCCACAAACTGACTCAGCTTGAAATTAATATCCAAGATGAAGCAGTGGATACACATAAATATTCACGATTGTCAACTCCGCTCACGGGTCTGGGCCCTTCACTGCCTGAACGGGGGTGAAATCCCCACCCCTGTCAGGGATGGAAGCGCGGCTCTTCTCAGTGTCACCCAGGCTTCACGGGCTGTTTCCCCCCACAGGCTGTCCTCAACGATTAAAAATCTCTCAAGATTTTTACACCATGCAAAACTGAAAGACATTTCTGAAGATGGAGCACTTTCTCAGGCTTAAAAATTATTTGCTTACACTCAGCAAGGGGGAAAATAACACATGACTCTGCAAAGCCTCTGAGCCTCACCACTCACAGGAGTAGAATGGCCTCAGCACAAGATGACTCTTCACGGATGAGAACAAAATAAATCCGCCCCCAACCACATGCACTCCCAGAGACAGCGCTCAGCAGTCTTCTGCACACTCACGGTTGTGCAGCCCTCAACACCATCTATTTCCAGAACACTTCATCACCCCAGAAGAACACCCCTGTCACAAGCAGTCACTCCCCAACCCCCCTCCACCCAGCCCCTTGCAACCATCACCTGCTCTCTGCCTCTGCATGTGCCTATTCTGAGCATTTCAGATCACTGAAGTCAACAATATGTGGCCGTTTGTGTCTGCTTCCTTTCACTTAACGTGCTGTTATGAAGGCTCGTCCATGTTGAAGTCGTATCAGCATCTCTCTCTTTTTTTTTTGAAAGTGTTAAAGTTTATTAGAAGTTGGTAAGTACTATCAAAAAGAGTAGAGAGGAGCATAAGTGATTGGGTTTCAAAGGGAAAAGGGCGGGTTGAGCAATCAGGGTGGACTTCCCAGAGCAGGTGGCCTGTTTCATATTCCCCTTTATTTATTTTTTTCTTTTTTATTCACTCTTACATCTGAATAATGTTCCACTACATGGAGATACTACATTCTGTTCATCCATTCAGCAGCTATGTACGGACGAGGTCCAGAAGTATGAGTGTAAGAGGTGACTAGGCAGGGATGGCATTTAAGCAAAGGGCAAGATGTGCTTTGAAAAAAAAAAAAACCAACAAACAGAGACACAAGGAAATTCAGCGTGTTTCTGAGGAAGTGCATGCTTGCTTCAGCATGACTGCCGTGCCGGGCTGGGGGGGTGGGGAGTGACAGGAGTCACAATGACGGAGTCACCTGAGAATATTCCCCATGCAAGCAGCTCAGCCATTTCTCCTCCTTCATCTTGTATTTTAGAGCCATTTTTGATAGGTTTTCTATTTCAAGTAACAGTACTTCCTTACACATCTGATCATCTGCATCAGATCACCTTACCTCCAAGCCACAGAAAGTCATTCACTGACTGGAGCAGCTCCAAGACATAAAGGTGATGGACCAGGGAGTCATGCAGCATCCCGGCCTGCAGGCACAAACCCCCACATGTTCCATGGTGATGTCCGGAAAGTAAAATGCATGGAAATATCTCACTGCTTGTGCACGATATCTGCCCCCAAATTGCCCCAAAATCATGCTGGCAAAGCACTACTGAGCCCTCTCAGTACAAAAAAAAAAAAAAAAAAAAAAAAGATAGAGAGAGAGAGAACAGAAAAGAAAAGAATAAAGCTAAGTAGGCAAATTTAGGGTCTTCCATTGAAAACCAGCAAGCATCACTGCCAGTATCTCAGCTGGAATGGTCCTGTCTTCAAAAACCACTGCGCAGTTACATTGCAAACGTGATAGACATATATGTATTCCACATAGATGATATTACAGTAGGATTTTTCTTTTCGAAATTACCAGTTGCAACATTAACACAAGAGAGTTTATGTTTCAGCTTTAAAAAAATCAATTATCTTCCACTTTCTTAATTTTGAACCTATTATTATTTTATAAAGGGTGCTATGCTGCAAATTATAAACCAACTGTTTGGCTTCTGCCAACAAGACATTTATGACTTCACTATTTCAGAGCAAGATTTAATGATGCTTTGAGAAGTGGGGCCTGGGGCGCTCACTAACAGCTCTTTAAATACTGACAAGGATGTGCTATTTAAGTAATGCAAAGGCTCTAACTCTACATTAACTCAGAATCCAAAGAAACTACACCAAAGCCTTAATTTATCATTTTTAAATTTTGCTATTCTTTTGAATTTTAAATTTCTTAAAAGATAAGATTTTTTTTTGAGAAAGACAACAGCTGTATTAAATTTCCTCTCACCAAGAAAGCAATCTTTATCAAGAATAAATACCCCTATGGAAATCCAAAAGACGGGACGTTTCTAGCTAAGTGAACATGCAGATCACAACACAAGCATAAATCCTATCAGATCTCACTCGAAAGAGCTCAACAAAGTCCTGGACTACCCTGAAACTTAGCTCTTCTGTTCCAAATGTTGGCTGAGCTAAGATCATCACACAAGGCAGGGAAGAAGAGAAAAGTCCACCTGGCTGCATCCGTTTTCTTCCAGCCACAAGGTGCCGCTAGGGGGTCCCCGTTAATAAGCTCTCCCCATGAGGAAATCCGGCATCCACACTGCCCCTGCCGTCCCCAAGCAGCCCCGACGCCCCTCTCCCAATGGTGGACCCCCAGCCTGTCAATGGTCTTCTAATGACCCTCCCAGTTGGTGGCACTCTCCCTCTCTTCCCCGCTTCACACACACACACAAACACACACACACACACACACACAAACAGCCAGGACAGCCTTCACAAAGCACAAATTTGATTAAGTCACCCCCACTTCAAGCCCTTCAGAGGCTCCCTGGTAGAGTTCTAGCCCCACCCCCGACCCTGCTCGCCCAGCCTCACCTCAGTACCCAGGTCCCCAATGACCTCAGGTGCCCCCTGACCTTCTGCTAATTCCCACTTGCCTCCAGGCTCATTTTGACGGTTTGTCAAGGAAGCCTTCCTTCCCTCGAAACTCTGCACTTTGGGATAGGTGCCCCTGCTGTGTTCCTAGAACATTCTACGCTAAGACAACTTCTGACACTGCTAAGCTCTCAAGAAGCAATACATTTTGCTTACTACTGTGAGTCCACCCTCTCTCCCCTGGACACTCAGAATTGCATGTGTTATGAATAAATGAATGAAGGGGTGGGTCTCAAAGGGACGGGCAGAGCTGCTCTCGCCCACCCCGACCCCTTCTTTCTGTAGAACATCAGAAGCAAAACCAGGAGTACCTCTCCTGAGGGTTAATTTCTGTTGACACCATTCACTGCCTCTTCTGTGTCAATTCTAGTAAAAAACCAAGCTCCTCCAAAGCCCTCCATCCCTAGGCCCACTCCAGTGTCCTCCCAAGCAGGGGCACCCTCCACCCTGGACCACACAGTTCACTCTCCCCGAGTCCCCACCCCACAAGCCTCCAGGCCTCTACCCGGGCTGCTCCTGCAACCTGAGTCACCCTCTTGATTCTTTCTCCTGGCTGACTCTTACTCTGTCCTCATAACTGAATGTAGAGCCCATTTCTTCAAGGAAGCCCTCTCTGATGATGTCCTTTAGCTCTTGGCTGGGCTCCCTCTAAAGCAGGACTGCTTGGCGACCAACTGGTGTTTGTCCACCTGCTCCTCTGAGACCATGAACTCTTGGAGGCCACGTGGGAAAAAGGAGTGGGACGATAAGAGGGGTGGGAAGAGCAAAAAGCAAAATCACAGCCCAAGTCCCAGATTCAAGGATTCTGTCTCAGAAGAAAAGAATAAAATGTTTAATACGTATGTCATTTGGCTATGATTTTTGTGGCTCATGGAAA
Source organism: Camelus dromedarius (assembly GCF_036321535.1). Lineage (NCBI taxonomy): Eukaryota > Metazoa > Chordata > Mammalia > Artiodactyla > Camelidae > Camelus > Camelus dromedarius. The sequence goes on along the minus strand of NW_026989793.1, from coordinate 61,571 downwards.
GCAAGAGGTTGGTGTTCTAGTCTAAAATCCAAGTTACATGCAAAGAAATGTACATATTCATATCCAAAGGAAACCAGAGCTGCTCAACAACAGTTTGCAGTTAAAATCAAAGGAACTTTGATAAAGGCAATCTCTATCTCTCTCTCTTTTTTTTTTTTTTGTATCATATAGTTGTAGAAGTATTTGTGTAACTAAGTGATGGCTACAGCCTATGATTCTGCACTGGAGTGTTTGGGGCTGAGGAAGCCCAGATTATATGCACTGTGTAAATACAATCACACCAACACATTGACAGGTGCCCTAATGGCTGAGCTGAAGTTCCAAAGCAGACAACCTTACGTTGCAAGACAGCTCTCATTAGAAAGTAAGGAATGCAATGTTCTGTACTCAATTACATACGTTATATGGGCCATTAAGCGATAGTGCATCTTGTCTAATGAAACCCCAAAATAAATTGTTAATGTCGATTTTCTCCATCTGACCCTTCTTTGCTAACTTTGGATATCAAACCCTCACTCCATACGGAAAGCTCAGATCTACGCTGCAGCAGGTTACATCCCGTGGAAGAAAGCCTATCAAGGGAGAACTGGAGAGTTTCCCTTCAGAAGCTGCTAAGTCTGGTTTTGCACCTGTACGTCATTTGCTACCACGTCAGCGTCAAAGGAGTAAGACCTTACCTCTGTGGGGCGAAAATCTCTGCGGTGCTTCTGAACCATTAAAGAACACTGAGCTTTGTGAAACAGTCCTGAGGCACTTAAATCGTACTTTTTGTGAAAGGATCCAAAACTGACCCAATTCACCAATCCAGGTACAACAGGGAGGTACCGGAATTAGTAGATAGAACATGCCCTTGAAGTCTGAAAAGGCCCTGCTTGAATCCTGCTACAGCATTGACTAGCCGCTAAACGGACCAATCCCTTAACCCCTCTGAGAAGGCTTCCCAATCTGCAAAAGTGGGCTGCCACCGCCCACCTGGGAGGCATGGATGTGAATGCAACACGCAAGTAGTGCGGCCGACTGGTACCTGGCACGAGGCCTGGCTAGTTTCCCTCCGCTGCCCTTCTCCCCCTTTAAACTTGCATTGTTCCCCCTGGTAAGGGTCAAGCCCCAGGACCAGACTGCCCGATTCTTCTGTGTATCCCCGGATACATGCCTTATCTTTAGGAGGCCAGAAAAAGAACTATCTCCTCCAACGTCACTATCAATGTTCTTAAGAGTCTGGGTTTTTTTAACTCTATTTTGCAGGGAGACTATTCCAGAACTGTCCAACCACCATTTTCCACTTTGGCTCCTCTCCCAGCGCCCGTCCCTTCTCACCTCAAATCTTCTGTCTGCTGGCCTTTTGTTCGTGGGAAAGAGAGTCCGCTAGGGTGGAGACTCCCTAGGCCTCTGTCCCTCCCTCACAGGTGAGTGTGACTACATTCTCCCCACTCCCCACTCCGACTCCAGCTTCCGAGGAGGTTCCCCTCCTGGAACATGCAGCCTCTGCATCATCCCAAGACGCGCACGCGTGGCCAAAACCCTCCCTTCAGATTTCTTCCTGGGTGGCCCTGCCCACCCCCAGGACCCTTAAGGATAAATGCCATTGCTCTGAAAATCCCAAACGCCACTGACTGACACACCAAAGCTGCATGGTCTGGGCTTTCCTCCAACCTAGGCACAGCCCTGCCCCGCCTCAGCCTCAGTCTGCACCTCTCGAGATGAGCTCATCCACCTGCACGGCTGTGAACACCAGCTAAGAATGACGACTCCCAACGTGTATCTGTGGTCCTGCTCCTTCTCCTGAGCCCCGGGGCCATAGACCCGAGTGCCTCTTTGAAGTCCTAACTTGGATGACAAATGGAATCTTAAAAATGCCTCATGTCCACCATTTACTCTAGAGTTCGATTCCTGGCAGGTACCTCCCAGGCTCCCGATTTTAGTAACAGACCCAGAACCCACCTAGGTGTTTGAGGTCACATTCAATTTCCCCTGTTCCTCCCCCCGGCCCTGCCCTGGAATCAGTCCTGTCATTTCTATCGCTAAGCCAGTCTCAAGTCTGGTTCTGCAAGGACCACGGATGGAACCCCACAAGCTCATAGCAAGGTACAGTGCGTCACAGTCTTCCGAAGATAGCTCCCTGGAGGGGGAGGCATCTCCTGCCGCTGGTCACCTCAGAAGGCACTGGATTCTCACAAAGGAGGCCCAGGAGAAGGGACTCAAGGTTCTCCTGTGGTCTGAAATTTGAAGGGCCCGAGGTTTGGGGCAGTTCCGAGTTAGCAGACACATCTGCCAGTGAGCACATGAGGATGGGGGAACCCAGGCAAGGCTGTTCTCACTCCGACCCCTGGGCTATCGGGAGCCACGGGAAAGGCCTGTGTCCAAGGCACAGCCCAGCCTTCACAGATCCCAGCCTGCATTTGCCAACCCAGATAGCCTAGACACCTTCTTGCTACTCTTACTTCTGTTCTGTTCCCCCCCAGAATGTGATGGACTCTTTCAGAATGTCTGGCCTGTCTCAAGCGAGACCAAGTCAGTGAAGGATGAAGTGTCCACAATTGGACCAGGGCATGAAAGGAGAAACAAGGTCTCATGGCCAGCATGACGGTGGTGGCCAAACCCTTTCCCCGGGTGAGATGAACCAGGGTGTGGGTGAGAATGCAAGGTCACTTCACGGCTGAATGGGGTGTTGGAGACTCACTACCGCAAACTAACGACACGGCCGTCAGTGGTGGACGTCAGCTGCAACAGACACGGAGTCAGCTATTTTCTGCCAACATGGGTTAATAGTAAAGGCTGGTGCAGGGAGGACTGCATGGCTGCTGAGGCAAACCACAGACCCGGCTCTGAATGCCCACTGGCTGGAGCAGAGAGGAAGCTACGGTACCCTTTAGCGGTCCCTGTGTCCACCAGATCCAAGTGAGCCAGCTACTTAGTAGAAGGCCATGTTGTTCTGATACTGAGAAAAACCAGCCTCGTAAAGGGAAAATAAGAGTGGCATGGAGTTTAGTCCCGCTCCTGCCTCTCTATGAAGGCAAAGTAGAGTAATGGCCCGGGGAAAGTGAATGCAAAAACAAAAAACAAAAAACACAAAACCGGTGACTGCTTCCTCCAACAGCATCCCCTGCAGCTGCTCATCTCCGAGCCTGCCACTTTCTCACCAGTGACCACCGGCCAGGAAGCTCCGTCACGCACGTCACACAGCAAGAGCCCGGAACCTCGTGCCAAGCACGTTTGTGTGAAAGCCAGAATCAAGGAAGATGCTGCAGATTTTGACTTTCCAAGTTTAAATACTCCATGAAAAAAATCCCTCAGCAGCCGCCTAAATCAATTCGCATCTCACTTCTTCAAAACAATCAAACAAATTTAATAAGGGCGCATTTGTCACCAAACATAAGGAGGACCAAACTGGTTCCTCAAAGCAAGGATTTTAACAGGTATCAAACACCAGTGGGTGATGTGCTAACAAAGCAAAAATTCCAAAAAACTAGAAAATAAAAAGATGACTAGGATAATATATGGATCAAGGCAACTGTTAAGGTTTTTGCTTTTTAAAGCGATGGGGACAGCACGGAGGACAATCTGGCTATTTCCAATGCAGGGTGTGCACAGTCCACTTTTCAGACGCAACAACATGCTCACAGGGCGGTAGAAGATAGAAAGGGAAATAGAAAAAGGAAAAGAGGAACAGCGAAAATTAGAAACACATGAGAACAAAAATAACTGAGAGCAATTACAAGAATTTACGTGAGTTTGGTGAGGACAGGGACGAGGGGACGGTGAGACCCACCCTCACCTATTGTTCCAGGGAAGGCAGGGGCCTGAGGCGAGCGGCGCTGCCGGGGGACCCCAACGTGGTCAGCGCCCCAAACCTAAACTTCACCTAGATGCGTGTAGACAGCTTTTGAGCTACAAAATGTGGTCGCATTTCAAGCTGGACAATTTTACTCACTCCCACCAAGAGTAACAGGAGAGATTTAGGTTCTGTTCCTGCACCAAAGCATTGTTTAAAAAAGTAATGACTGTGGAATAGTAAAAGCAACAATGGAGTAAAAGTGACTGGAGGAGAACGTACTTGACCCGAGCTCACTGGCCGCGTTATCTCACTGACGTTCAGATGCTGGCTGAGCCCTTATGGTACCAAAACAGACAGACCCACCAGGAGGGAGGTTTAATGCGCTGCTGTATATTGATGCCGAGAGCCATGCCTGGTACACGAGGTTCTGGGTAAACAATGGTGACAGTGTCAACCACTATGGGCTAAGCACACAACCAGCTACTCCGCCAAATCCCAAGGACACACTTCAAAAGGCAAAAACAAGCTGGCATTCTCTGGTGGGTCTGCAGACTCAGAGCCAAGCAGTTGCTGAGCAAACATATCACCTGTGCCTCCTGTGACAAAAGAGGAGGCACTGGCCAGGGGTCTGGGGCAGGGCTCCAGGCTTCCACTGCTCACCCACCATTCTGTCCAGGGGGAGAAGGTGGTCCCTGCTTACGTTGCACCGATGCACCTACATTCACTGACGCCTGGGGACTGAGCAGGAGGTGACAGGTGACGGGAATGGAGCCAGCCTGGGAGTGGCACGGTGCTGGCATCTGTGCCCTCAGCTTTGCCCAGACCACTACATCTGCCAGCTCATCTACAAGAAGCAGAAGGGGAGAAAGCGGTGTAGATCACAGGGCCCTGCGAGGACAAGTACAGGTCATGGCCACGATATGCCTCGCCCCTTCCTTAAGCCACAGAGGTATGTCCGGGGAGGAATTGAAAATTCATCCAGAGCCCGCCAGGCACCACAAGCAGGTGGGACTCGGGTCCCCTGTGCCTGTCACTCACAGGACTGGTCTGGACTATCTTTTTATCAATTCTCTGGCATCTTCTCCTCCAACTTACCAACAACCAGAAAGTAGAATCTGATTTTAGACTCACAGAGAATCGCAGAACACCTCCTCCACTTCGGGCCCGGCAGCACGTGCCAGGTCCTCCGACCGTCACCTGTGGGACCGCCATGAGCCCTCTCCAGAGTCAAGGCACGAGGCCATAGGCCGGGGGGACACAGATTCTCACAATCTCCCCAGCAAAGGGGGACCACCTCTCGGCAAAGGCATCTCACCCTATTCTGCCCGAGGGATATCTCGATAGATACAAAGGGAAACAGAGCAGAAGGTGGGGGGATAGGCAGCCCAGAAGAACTCGTCTGCACTTCCAAGGCAAAGTGGGTCCGTTGACCTTATCACAGGGACAAAGTGAGGACGAATCTTTCACTGCTGTGCCCCATACTCCGTGACACGCATTTCCCTGCGTAAGGAGCTCATTTGGAAGCCCCTGGCAGTGTTTCTGTTGTCCTAAATTGGCATGGTGTTTGTCAGGCAGGGAGAGAGGGCCTGAGCCGTGCACTTGCTGGACCTGGGAAGCAGGAGACACTGGCTCCACCCCCAGCTCAACCAGCGCCTCATTCTGCATCTCAGGATTCAGCATGACATCTATAAGCAAAGGATGAGACTGTCCCAGGACAGGCTGTCCAACAGGAATGAAATGTGAGCCATGTAAAGAAAGTTTCCCAGTTGCCACATTTAAAAATGTAACCCCCCCAAAAAAACCCCTAGAAACTGATTTTAAGAACATATCTTACTTATTCTACTGTATGTAAAATACTATCATTTTGACATGTAATCAATAAAGGAAATAACAAGATAGTTTACATTCTTTTTACTAGACAAGTCTCAGCGTCTGATGTGCATTTGACCTAGAGCACATCTCAGCTCAGAGCAGCCTCCTCCCCAGCTCTCCTAGCATCAGTGGCTTTGGCTACTCTATTGGACAGCAACTCCAGGGGTCACACCAGGGTAATTGGCTGAAAAGCAGGAGTAAGTGTCCATAATAACCCTAAAACAATCTCTCCGAAACAAAGGCGGATTCACTTTTAAACGTCTGAAAACCGGCGGGTTTCACCTCCCTCACGCCTTGGCTACAAGACAGCCCTCCTCCTTGCTGATCCCTTTCTGGATGTAGGGAAGCAACCCTTCACATAGCCAGGGTGGCCGGGCATGCAGGTAGACTTTTCTGCTCTCTGTGTCCAGTCCCACGAAGTCCTCCTTCTCAAACAGGATGTAGAGCAGGAGGATCTTTTCCCCAGACTTGTCGGATGCACCGTCCAGGCACTTGGACTTGAGCATGATGAAGAGAGACTCAGTGAAGTCCTCGATCCTCTTCTCCACCACACTGCAGTCCTCGTAAATTGAAGGCCACGTCGGTGCGCGGCTGCTCGGCCACCTCCCAAATGCAGCACAAAGACAAAGAGCCGAGAGTCATAGAGCATGGTGCCATACAGCTCCTCTGCACGTGGAGCTTCTCGAAGGTCTTGGCCAAGAGGCAGTCGGTAATGGTGACAAGGCTCACGACCTTGTGGTGGGTCTGGAAGTCGCTCCACCCATTCTCGGGTGCATAGTGGTGACTTTAGTGGATACAGAGTGCCCACTGCGAGCCGCACGGGCTGATCTGCCTCACCAAGGAGATTCGCTTACAGATGCACAACAAATTCTGCTCTGAGATGATCCCCACGGGTTGGACCACCACGGGGAGAGTCTGGTTGTCCTCAGCACACTGCACGTAGTCAGGGATGTTCATGTTGCAGGCCCTGACGAGAGGGAAGAGGAGACCGAGGTACATACTGTGCTGCGGGCTGCGGGCCTCACTGGGTTGCGGTGACCTGGTGTGTACCAGTCAGAAGGCAGGGGAAGCCCAAGCAAAGCCGGGGGTACAGTTTGTCCTCAGCGTCTGCACATGGCTACCGCAGCTCAGATCACATTACGCAGCTTTTGGTCTAGGCCTCCGCCCTCTGCAGAAAAGGGTCATTTCTTGTTTTCTGTTTCCAAGCACCTAGCCAGGTCCTGATGCAAAGTCAGTGCTCAAAACTGCTGAATAAAGGAATGAATAAAGGAACTGCTTCCACAAACCTCAGCAGGATATAATGCAAAGAAACACAGTAGGATCAAAAGACCTGGATTTCAACTCCAATTTATTTGAACTCCTAAGCTGCAGAATACTTGATAAGAAAACTTGCTTTGGGGAGGATGGTACAGTTCAGTGGTAGAGCACATGCTTAGCATGTATGAGGTCCTGGGTTGAATCCTCAGTACCTCATTTTAAAAAAAATGAAACAAATAAATAAACCTATTTACCCCCCTCAAAAAATATTTTTTGAATTCCAAATTCAAGAAAAAAAAAAAACACCTTGCAATTGACACAACATTGTAAACATGAGTATACTTCAATTAAAAAAAAATCCTTGCCTTACAAGAATATATCTGGATTATGGAAGTTTACAAATGTAAAATGCCTAGGGTCCCACCTGCATAAGAAGAAGGAACTGTACAAATTTACTATCCCTCATTTATGAGCTATATTTCCTTTGGGGGGTTTATAACCTCTCAGAGCTAATTTTCTCAGATTAAAAAAAGAAGGAAACATTACCGGATTCTCCATACTGCTGAAGAATCAGATAAACCTATGATATCATCTGACCCACAGAGTTTACTCAATAAATGCTTGTTGAATGAATGAATAAACAAGCAAAGTGAATGCTGCTCCCTGCCACAGAGCATCATGATGGTACTGCCTGGAAATCCCAAGCCCACGTTTCACCCGACTCTACACTAACCATGGGTGACCTGGGCAGGCCTGTGTGCTCCTCTTAACCCCAGTTTAATCATGAATAGGAATGAGGGCAATAACACAAACCTCAAAGGGTTAGTGAGTCATTACTGAATTGTATCCCAACTTTGCAAGATGGAACCTTTAAAGAAACTTGGGCAAATAGTCCGTAGGCCCTCTCCATATTATCTCTTACAACTACATGGGAATCTACATTATATCTCAAAATAAAAAGTCTAATTTATTAAAGAGGCTATTGAGGTTAAATGAGCTCACTGTCTCAAATAAGGAACACATAGTACAAATAGGTCAATGCCCAGCAAATGAGATACACTCAGTAAATATTCCCACTGAGCCCACTGGTCCCTCCAACTTCAGAGCACGATGATGTGTCCTCATGGCCAGAGGCCCCTGCACCTGAAACTAACAAAGCTAATGGTCCCCACTTTCAAGAGCCCCTGCCACCACCGTAGGTCTAATTTTGTACTTGTAATTTTTTTTCTTTTTATTAAATAGAAAAACGTAATTGCATAGCCTTCAGGTCACCAAAAGCTGACTACAGAGATCATGATGGCAGCCCTTCTTCGTGAAACAATAAAATGAAAAGCCATTTCCACAAGATCTCTGTGTAAATCTACTAAGGAACTTCATCCTGGACTGAGAGGAAGAGGCCTGGGGAGGAGGGGGCCATCTGCGGCACACAGACCCATGGGCCACCTGTCCCACGATGGACTTTAGACCCAACACTCACCCTCAAGGAACTTCAAAATAGACACAGACAGAGTGCTGTGGACAAGATTTTTTTTTTTTAAAGAAATCCCAGATTCTCTCGCAGGTTTTCTTTCTACCAAGAAACAAATGTCTTATGTGTATAATGTTTCACAAAAGACTTAAATTGTTATCACCCCAACTAGGCGCATTAAGAAACTGAGGGAGAGAGTTTTATCACATTGTGGAAGATTAGAGAGAGGCAAAAAAAAAAATATTAGAGAGAGGCCACGTCGGACACTGTATTTAAACCCAAGCCCCTGTTCCAGTGCTCACACTAGAAAGTGGGATATACTGCCCCTTTCCTGCCCTCTCCCTGCAGTAAATGTCTGAAGAGTCTTTTCTGTGCCACCTGGAATCACAATCACTTCAATTTTCCACAAAGAGCTATGTCACTCCTTGGAGGATGTGTCAAAATCTGTATGTTGAATGGGAGGAGAGATTTGTATATTCGGTTTCTCAAAGGAAACATGGCTTAAAAGAAACTGAAAAGCACTTTTCTAGTCTAAGTCTTCATTGTGCAGAGAAGGAAACGGAGGCTCAGAAGAGATGAGGAAAGGGCCTTATTAACAAATATTGCCTCAGCGCAGCACCAAGCCAGCCTTGGGTACTTCTGGGGGAGTATCTGGAAGGCCCAGGAGAATGAGTCTTAGAAAACGGAAAGAGAAGAAGCATACAAGGACCCGTCTCTACACCACCATATCTTGAAGTTCCACCAAATTACCCAGTATGGGTGCAGCCAACATTAAGGTGGGCTAAACAGGTTATAGAAACCTGGAAGTCTCAACCATAGTGGAAATTCCAACGTTTACTATGTTTTTGTTCCCAGTTCAAGCATCAGCTCAGTGGGCACTCTGTACCAGGCACTATATGAGGCCTGGAGTTCTCCCAAATACACAACTCTTATATCACGTGTGCAAGCCACACACAGGCCCACCAGAAGGAAAATGTCCACAGATAAGTTGGAATTACTGAAACTGAAAGCAGCCAACCAGCATATATTACTAGCAAATACGGTGCTGCTAGAAATAGACTCATGGACATAGAAAGCAAACTGTGGTTAGCAGGCAGGAAAAGGGGGATTAACAGATACACATTAATAAATATAAAATAAATGACAAGGACCTACTATATAGCACAGTTAACTATATTCAATTTCTTGTAATGAGTTGTACTAAAAACAATCTAAAACATATGTAGATACATATGCATATGTTTATAAATGAATCTCTGCTGTACATCTGAAACTAACATTCTAAATTGACTACACTTCAATAAAAAATAATTTTAAAAAATAAGTAAAAATAAAAGCAACGCCATTTAGAAAAAATAAAAGAATACTCTGATCCCCTTAGCTGTAGGTGCTGGAGAATTCTGGTTACAAACACCAAGTCCACTGGATCACTCCAGCACTGGCTGTCACTCTTTCTGACCATCAGAGAGTCACTTGGCTTCAGTGAGTTTACTTTTCTCTTCTGTGAAAGGCTTCAGTTGCAACTAACGATGTATAGAATCTCATCATTCACAAACCCAACAATTAAAGAGGACTTCCCATGGGCCAGGCTCTGGAAATATGAAAATATAGGGTCCGAGATATATTCATGGGTAGAAGAAATTTATGCCATAAAGACATTAATTCTTCTTGCTTTGATAGACAGATTCAATACAATTCTCTTTAGATTTCCTACCAGATTTTTTATGGGTAACAAGATAATTTATGGTCAGGAACAACCAAGAAACTTCTTTTGAACCAGCACTGGGAAGGCGTGGATAGGTCACCCATTTCCACTGGTCTTTCTGAAGTGATGAAAACGTTCTGGAATATTAATGGTTGCACCACTGTGAATATGCTAAAGCTGCTGAATTGTAGCATTTAAGTGGGTGACTTCATGGTGTGTGAACAATATCACAATAAAGATGTAAAATGAAAAAATATTTCTTGACAATTATTTTTCCCTCTATACTACTAGTCTGCCCCACAATTTAAGAAGAACAAAAAAACCAAAACAAACCAAATTTTGCCAGGAGCTCTTTAGGACTGCAAAGTCCCTGAGTCTCCAAAGCCTCTGGTGGTGCTGTTCCTGTTAACACACCCTAGCTGGGCTGGGCTAGTTAGGGACTGTTACTATCTTTTTAAGATCGACGGCCACACGTTTCACCCTGGGAGAGGGAAGGATGGAGGATGTCACAGCCTCATGCCTTCAGCTCATTTTTAACTGAACCAAGCCTTGCTTTCAACACTGTAATCCCTCTCACTATAAAAACAGTGACATCATCAAGCACCGCCATCAAAACACGTGAAAGTGTTCAAGGTACTTACCTGGGGCAGAAACACTGAGGGAGGAGACGGAAGCTCGCTCAGCACTGACGCTCCCTTTTCCCGACTCCACCAGGAGAAGCTGGGGTTTACAGCCGGAGGCACTCAGCCCGGGGAGCAGCGCAGACACCACTGAGCTGGTCCCCAGGGAGAGGGAAAGGGAGAGGAGGGCAGCCCCGGGGTCGCGGGGCAGGGAAAGACGGGGGGGACGCGGGTTGTAGCCCCGCTCGGAGGCCAGCCCCAGCCCCAGCCGCCCGACTCATCCGGGTCCGCAGACACCGCCCGCCAAGGACACAGCCCGCCCAGGGGCGGGGACGGGCTGGCGGCCGAGGAGAGGCAGCCCGGGAGGAGAGGACTCGAGGGTGGGAGAGGGGAAAGGGACGCCAGCCACGGACACAGGGGAGCCCGGCTGGGGCGAGAGGCGGCAGGTGCTCACCTGGCGCTGGACAGCTGTGGCCGGGGCGCCGGGGCAGGAGCAAATGTCCTACCGGGCGAAAGAGCTGAGCAGCTTTTGGGGCCGATCCCCGGCTCGGAGCTGGAGCTTCCAACCCTCGTTCCAGCTGGCAACGACTGCGCATGCGCAGCAGGGCCAGCGATCCTCTCCGAGTTCTGTGAGAGAAGGTGGGGAAGCGAGGGACGGAGAAGATGGGAGGAGGAAGGGAGAAGGGGAAAAGTGGAGGAAGAGACATGGACAGGAGGAGCAGAGAGAAGGCAGGGATCTGGAGGGTGGAGGAGAGTAGCAGAGATGGAGAGAAATAGTTTTATCTCTGGGGGCATCCTGAAGGAGGCAACAGTCCTGCCTCTGCACACTTCTCTAACCCTTTAAGGCCCGCAGCTCATATTTTACCTCCCTGGTCCAGCCCTCCACCCAAGACCTCTGCAGAACCCAAATGGGGATCAAACCCGTTGCTCCCAAGTGGAGCTGGGTTTCCTTTTGCTCTGGGAACCAAGCACCCGCAGGTGTTGTCGCTCAGAACTACCTTGGAAAGAGTACATATTCCCCTTTTACATGCTGGGACACAGGCAGGCAAGATCTCTGCCTTACCTCCACTGTCCCAGGTGTTGTGCTGGCGGGGAGCGGGAGGTACGAGTTCAGATCCGAGAAGGAGCATACTGCCTGAGTGTTGGTGCATAGTCCCCATCCTTCCTGGGTAAACCACACCCCACCCTCGGGGAACCATCAAGGGCACATAGTATGTCCCTGGGTGTGGGATAGCTGCCCTCAATTCCAGTGCCCAGCTTGCTAGGAAGATAGGAGTGTTACTGAGTCCAAATTCATTCTCCTTAATGCAGGACATGCAAGTAAGTTGGGAGACCAGGTGTTGGGGCATGGAGTAGCAACTATCTGTAGACCTAGATGGCAAACTAATGTCCTGGAAAACCATCTCCCCAAGTCAGAATTCAGGCTCCTTTCCTACGTGCTTGGTTGTTGCAATCTTCTTGGTGTAGGAATTCTTTGTTGTTAGAATCCTTTGTTCTTGCAGCTATCTGCCTGGGTCAGATCCCTGTAAACCTCCAACAAAACAAACGTTATTTTCTATTATGTAACTTGTTATCTTTATATGAATGGAAAAGTGTTAAATATCCTTAAAGGTCAGAGCATTCAAAATAGGCTCTCCTGTATATTTTAGGCTCTAGGCAACATTGTTTTACAAGCAAGATGAAGCCTAGGAGACAGAGCACAGGGTTACAGTCAAAGGAACAGATCTAATATGGAGTCAGATTTGTTCTTTTCTATTACCAGGGCAGAAGACACTTGAGGTTTTAAATCCCTTTAAGTTAAAAATAAGTAATACTTTAAAGGAATTTACATACATAGGTCGGAATGTGCATAGCATATCTGCAAAACACACAAAGGATTGTAAACAGTGGCATCTCCAGGGAGGGCTGAAAGAAGAGAAGATGAGGGAAAACTTCTTTCACTTGTGTATTTTTGTGCTCTGTTTGAATTTTTTTTAACCACATGCATGTATTTCTTTTTCAGTTAAAAAAATGTGTAATGGAGCAAAGGAGTAGCAAGCTCAGCAAATACAGCAGCCATGGAATCACTGAGCCATCAATTTTGATTTTAGCCAGGAAGCATTTATTGACTCTCTCCTATGTGCCCAGTGCTGTTTTAAGATTTCTTTTATTTTTTTTTTATAAAATAATAAAGTGCTATTCCTCAACCCTGCCCATGGCTGGTGGAAATCCAACTGAGTTTTTATTGAGTTGTTTTCCAAGAAGTAGAGATCAGTTATAAACAGAACACATCTTCAGGGCAAAACAGGCGGAGTGGTTTTCCAGCAGGCTAGATAGCTATGAAGGGTTTTCAACAGAGGCACACAGAGGCTGAGAGAGAAAGCCTCCAGGACCCTACGAAAAGCTGCCCAAACTGTCTTCTCCATGGCACTACTGAAATAGGAAAGAAAAAATCTGACTCCATACTAGATCTATTCCTTTGACTTTAACCCTGTGCCCTGTTTCCTAAGCTGTTTTGTTGGTTCGGCACCTTTTGTAAAACAATGTTGCCTAGAGCCTGAAATATACAGGAGAACCTATTCTCAAGGCTCTGACTTTGAAGGATATTAACACTTTTCTATTCACATAAAGATAACAAGTTACAGAATAGAAAATAACATTTGTTTGTTGGAGGTTTACACGGATGTGACCCAGGTGAAGAGCTGCAAGAACAAAGGATTCTAACAACATAGAATTCATACACCAAGTTTGCAACAACCAAGCATTCCCACTTCCCATTTTTAATAAAAGAAGAGCCTGAAATCTGACTTGGGGTGATGGTTCCTCAGGACATTATTCTACCATTTCTCAGCTGGCTTTCCAAATTAAAGTCGCTATTTCTTGCCCCAAAACCTCGTCTCCTGATTTATTGGCCTGTAATGCACGAGCAGAACAAGCCTGGACTCGGAAACACAGACATTGAAAGTACCCATTTGGTATATTAAATGACCTGCTTCTACTCATCTTCCTGACGTTTTATTCTCTTGACCACTCCTGTTATGTTTATGAAAAACCTGTCATGTGGACACATTTCCACCTCTAGCCACTACCCTTCCAGGTAAGAACTGATGCCAAGAAGGCAATGGAAGTTGCTAGAAGGTATTACCTGGACAAAATAGAGCAGATGTGGGTTCTGGCTGATGTTCAGGAGCAGGATGGTATACCTGACAAGATGTTATAAGTACGGATAGACAGCTGGGCACCAAAGGAGAAGCTTCTAAACTTCCATGAGGGACTTGTTGAATAGGAAGTAAAAGTCCCAGGCTATAGCTCGGATCCCACCACGAGCTTCCTGGGTGAGTCTGGGCAAGTAATTTAAAATCCCTAGGCCCGTGCTGTCCAACATGGGAGCCACCAGCAACATGCAGGATTATGAAGTTATTCTGTAGCCAGACAGAATTATAAAAAGACATTTTATTGCAAAGGCCCAGCAGGAATAATATTTAAAAACGTTATTGGTTATCTTGACCTAACGAGTTATTTTTGTATGTGTAGGTTTCTGTGGTTTGTAAGGCCTGTGACTAATGATTCCGTTACAGTGATGTATTTTGAAATTATAAGTTACTAGACACAGTATCCTCATATCACAGTTGAAAAAACTGATCCACATAAGCAAGGTGATCTGACTTATTAGTTATGAGCAGGGGCTCATGGGCCAGCCTGCCTGAGTATAAATTCTCACTCTGCCTCCAGGGGGTTCTGTGTGAATCTTGGACAAATTATTGTTGTTTTTGTTGTCGTTGTTATTATTTGTGCCTCTTTTTCCTTACCTTTTAAGTAGCGAGGAATATGTGGACTCTATCTCCTACTGTGTTGGCAGGATTAAATGAGTAAACGTCTGTGCTGCCCACTTCCCTGGGTTTCAGCATTCTCCAGGCAATCAGTGCCAAACTCAGAGGCATTCTCCACTGTCTTCGTCAGTCTGGGATGCTGTAACAAATTACCGCGTGTCGGGTGGCTTAAACAACCAGCATATTCCTTATGGTTTGGAGGCTGACACTTTCAAGGTCAATGTATCCTTGAGAGGATTGCCAGCTCGAAGATGGCTGTCTTCCCAATATCTTCATATCCCAGAGAGCAGAGAGAAGCAAGCACTCTGGGGGCTTGCATAAGAACACTAATCCCATTCATGAGGGCTCTACTCTCATGACCTCATTTTATCCTACAAATCACCTCCCAAAGGCCCCGCCTCGCAATACCATCACCCTGGGAGATGGGGTTTCGACATACGGATTTTGAGGGGATGCAAACATTCAGTCCACACATCGGCTAAGTCTCCCCAACATGCAGTCATCAAACCTGTAGCTAATTTCAAAGTAATATTTATATCTCTCTGCCCATTTCCATTCCTACATCCACTATCACTGAAGCCCTGTTACATTTTATTCCTTATTTTCCTTGTAGAGATTTAATGGATTCCTCTAACTCCAATGCTCCCCTCGCTCCAGTGTGCTTAACAGCCCTGCCAGGTAAGTCTTCCTTAAAACACCTTCCCATTTCACCTGGTTGTTTTTTAGGTTTAAATGTCAGAATCCTCTCCACACCCCATCCTATACCTTTAATCCGTTACACTACGGCTCACTATGTTATTTTCCTTTTACCAATGTAAGAAATTTCCATAAGCTTAAGAGCATAAACAAGCACAGATTTATCAGCTTATGGCTGTGGAAGTCAGAGATCCAACACAGTTCTCACTGTGCTAAATTCAAGGTAGCAGCAGGTTTCCTTCCTTCTAGAGGGTCTAGAAGAGAATGTTTCCTTGTTGTTGTTTTTTTTTTCCAGTTTCCAGAGGTAACCCACCTTCCTTAGCTTGTGCCCCACGACTTCCTCCATTTTCATGGTCAGCAGCCTTTCTGAACATTGCTCTATGGCTACACCTCCCTCTGAATTTAAACTCAGCTGGGAAATGTCCTCCATTTTAAGGACCCCTGTGAATACATTCGGCCCACCTGGACAATCCAGGCTACTCACCCTATTGTCTCATCTCAGGATCCCCTTGTCCCATCCAATTCAGGCATTATGGATGTGGCTGCGACACTCACCTGTGTAACATTTCCTCTCATGAGCATTTTATGGTTCAAGACACTTATGAATGACTTTTTGTTTTTCTTCCTTAGCCTTTCTGCATTCAGTATGTCTGGTGGATTATATGAATCCTTTTTATTTGTTCCCCTGCACTAATCTTTAATAATGTATCATGGGTTTAAAATGCTAACTGATAGACAATTTAGAAGACAGAAATCCTCTAAGATTTTTGTCCTAAAATATCTGTCATGCATTTTGCCATGTACAGTAACATGTCACAGGTGGCTACCCTGTGGCCGGGGAGGGACATGATTCTGCCATCACACTCCCCTCATTTTCACCAATGTGCTGATCACCTATCCAAGGCTTTATGCTCCTCGCTTCACTCACTTCCTCCTCCTTTCCATTGACTACCCTGTTCCCATCACTTCCTTCATTCAGCACAGCAGGATTTCATGATCACATACTTCTCTAAATGGAAAGGGTATCTTGAATCTAATGTCTGACAACTCTTCTTACTGTATATGCACACACTGACCTTCACATAACCCCGTCTGGCTCTTTATTTTCCTAGAATCTCCCAGAGGAATCAGTTCCATGATGATGGTGATGATGATGATGATACTGACAATGATGACAGGGACCTCTCAAGGATTCTGATAAAGAGGGAATCAATAAAGGGAGGGAATCATTGCAAAATTGCCCCAGAGACAGGCTTAAATGTAAATAACTGCTATAGTGTTTAATGAAATTGACTAATATATAACTATTTTTAAAACATTATATCACTGAATTTAAAATTTTAACGGGAATTCTCATTCACCAGTAACCAAGATTCAACTCTAGGACCAAAGTCTAAGGATTTTGATCTTCTAACAAATTGTCCACTAGCCTTTTAAACACGTGATCCTTTTAAAAAGCTTAGTGCTGGGCTGAAAATAAGCAGGATTCATATAATCTCACCAGACACAGTGAATGTGGAAAGACTAAGGAAGAAAAACAAAAAGCCATTCATAACGTCTTGAACTTCACGTTGCTCACAGGAGAAAATGTTAGCCAAGGTGAGTGTCACATCAACATGACGCCTGAGTGGGATGGGGAAGCTGATCTTCCTCATCAGACATTTATGCTGATTTGTTAGATGCCAACACAGTTTCCTCATTGGATTTGCTTCTAACAAGTATGGAAGAATTTACGTTCTACCAAAAGCAGTCTAAACATTTTCCCCTGCTGTCAGGTCTCTGGACTGAATGTCCCCACAAGAAGGACATGAATATGCTTCATAGGGAATTCTTCCTGAGAAGAAACAGGATTTTCGAGGGCAGAACTGCAGGCCCCCCATGGAGGGCTGGAGGAGGGCTACAGGGGGCACTGGAAAAACAGCAGGAGTGAGTTCAGATACTACCGCTCAGGTCGCCAAAGACAGCATTGTTATCTCTGAGGATATGACATTCTCCCAAAAGTTCCATGAGTGAAGGTACCTGTGAACACTAAGCAGGTTGTTAAGAAACAGCAGCACATAATTTGCGTCACAACTCAATTACAGTATGTTTTGATATTTGGAAAATAATTAGCCCATTGTCCTTTGAAACTGCAGCAGTAGCAATAGAAATAAAAAAGGCTGAGCCGTCTTGGAGACAACAATCAATAAACAATTCTAAATCTGCAGGATTCCTTGACGATATGCAAGCAATGAGCTAGATGTGTCTTGCAGATAGCTCTTACTGCAGGGCGCTGTCCTGCAAAGCATAGAACTAGTTTTCTCAGCAGACAGAGGGAACCAAGTCAAGATTCCAAATCTTGAGAGATTTACTATATGGCAGGAAAGATCACACAAGTACATCCAGCCAAATATGAATAAATGTAATCAAATATTATCAAATGTGATTGGAGCACAGATGAAACAGAAATTCCTTTCATCTGGGATCTAGAGAGACTTCTTCAGAAAATGTGGCTTTGGAGATGGCCAAAGACATGGGTGGAATTTTGGCAGAACAGGATGTAAGGAATTTTAAAACTGATTCTAAAATTCATATAAAAATTCAAAGGATCCCAAATATCCAAAACAATTTTGAACAAGAAAAACAAAGTTGGAAGACTTGCACTATCTGATTTTCAGCTTTTTTTTTTTTTTTTTTTAACTACAGTAATCAGAAAGTATGGTGTTGGTGTAAAACAGGAAAATAGAATAATGGAGCAGAATAGAATGTTCAGAACTAAACCAACACTTATATAGACAATTGATTCTCAAAAAGGATGCAGTGGAGAAAGGATCTTTTCAACAAGTGGTGCTGGAAGAATTAGAGAGTGATATGCAAAAAAAAAAAAAAAAATGAACTTTGATCCACACCTCACAAAATATACAAAAATTAACTCACAATGGATCATAGATCTTAATAGGAAATCTAAAACTACAAAACAGCTAGGAGAAAAAGCATAGGCTTAAGCTTTATAACCTTGGGTTTGGCAAATATTTCTTTGCTATGACACCAAAAGTATAATCTATTTTAAAAAGAAACTGATAGAGTGAACTTTATCAAAATGAAGACTCTTCAAAGCTGTTCTAAACACTGCTAAGCAAATGAAAAGACAAGCCATAGACAGAAGCTATTTGCAGATCATATATCTGATAAAGGTCTGTCTTTGTATCTGATCCAGAATAAAGAGGTCTCAAAACACAATAATAATGCAAACACCTGAATGAATGAATGAGACCAGAAAACACACTTCAGTAAAGATATCCAGATGGATAATAAGCATATGAAAAGATGCTGATTAAAGATGCCATTAGTCATTAGAGAAATGCTTTTAAAAACCACAGTGAGATACTAGTACACATACATACAAGAATGAATACGATTAGAAAGACCGACCTTACAAAGTGCTGGTAAGGAAGTAGAGCAAGCAGAGCTGATACACACCACAAGGAATTTACAATAGTACAACCTTTTTGGAACAGTCTTTTACAGTTTCTTTAAAAAAGGTAAATACCTATCTACCATATAACCCAGATATTCCTCATCTGGTGCTTTAGAAAAGAAAAGCATATGTCCATATAAAGACTTGTAACCAAATATTCACTGCAATTTTATTTATAATAGCTCAAGTTGTAAATAACCCATGCATCCATCAAGAAGTAAATGGAGAAACAAATGATGGTCTATCCAAACACTGCTCACAACAAACTATTCAGTAAATCTCAGCACAAAACAATACTCTGCTATAAGACAAATAAGCTATTAATACAGCAACACAGATGACTCTCAAAATAATTACACTGAATGAAAGAAGTCAGACAACATAGAGTAGATACTGCATGAATCCATTCATACAACGATGTTGAAAATGCAGACCAATATGTTGTGATGGAAAGCAGATCAATGGTTTCCAGGGGAAGAGATGGGGAGGGAGGGAGGGACAACAAATGGCAGGAGAGAAGCTTTGTGGGTGATGGGTATGTTCACTCTCTTGAATGTGGTCATGGTTTCTTGGGGATATACTTATGTCAAAACGTATTAGCTGTACACTTTATACGTGTGAAAATTACTTTGCCAAGTATACCTCAAAGCTGTTTTAAGAAAAAAGGCACTTCAGTCCTGATCCACCTCAGCGCCTGATTGGAGCGACATGATCAGTCCCTCACCCTGTTTGCCTAACAGGAAGGTAGAAAACCTCTCACGGAAAATATCATATGGATTTTTCATTTGCAATGTCTGCCATGTAATAAAGAATTTCAAGACATGCAACATGTCAAGACTATATAACGGATAATATGAGAATAAGAAACATTAGACAAAGGATGCAAACCCCCAGGTGATGTAGGCATCAGAGTTACCAATAAAGGCTATAAAATACTTTTAATATATTCAAGAAAATAAGGAAATTATGGGAGAATAGACAACAGGGTAAAGACTTTCACCAGAGAAATATACTGGAATGTATTTTTAAGAGAAATCAAACAGATACTCGAGAACTGAAGCTTTCAGCTCTGGAAACAGGTAAACAGAGCTAATTAGGATCCCTTTTAAGTAAAACTTTCAGTAATGCCAGGTAAAATACAACAACAAATGTAACACAGAGCTAACTATGGAAAGAGAAGTTCCCAGGTGACAATACAAAGAGGACACTTAAAGCCCAGAGTGGTAATCTTGTGAGCTGATGCCACCACACCCTGGAGGGAAGGGGTTTTAATCTGCACATAAATAGAGATACAATGTCCATTTAGGAAAAAGGGTCCATACCAGGTGTAGAAGACTCTTCCTTTATATCTATATAGTCAGAGACAGAGATGTAAAGTGGCAGCAGAGGTCACAGTGACACAGGGCCCTGGGCCAATGAGTGTGAACACCTCTGCAAGCTGGGAAAGGTAGGAAGACGAATCCCTCCCTAGAGCCTCGGTGTGGAACGTAGCCTTGGCCACACGTAGGTTTTAGCCCACTGACAATGACTTTGCACTTCTGCACAATAGAACAGTGAGATGATGAATGTGTATTGCTTTAAGCCACTGAGTCTGTGGTCCTTTGTTACAACAGCAACAGGAAAGAAACTCAGGAACCAACATGAACATGAACCCCAAGCTGCCTGCTGTGCTGGCAAGAAGTTCTTTGTCTCTGAACCTGGGGGAGTCTCCTGTCTTCTGGCAGCATCCACAAACTACCTCATGTTAACTTGACAGCTTGCAGAGGGTTAAATCTTAACCCTGCACAGTTCTTGATATTTAGTTAATAAAAATGATGGTGTCATCATGGGTATTTTTCCATCTTTTAAATACCTTTCAGTCTTCTAATAAAGCTACCTCTAATTGAGAGACAGTGTAAATAGTTTTCAAACTTCATAATAAATAACTGTGGTTTTATTTGGTTACTTAAATTATGAGTAATAATATTCACATTAGTAAAAGTTATTAAAATCAACATTGTTTAATGAAAATATCATTTCTTTTTGCATGAACATGTATTAACTACAATAAATGTTCCATGCTTTGTTCTACGATTTACTGTTAGAGCCTTAAAGAATAATATTTTCCTCAAAAGATATTATGGCAAAGGGATTTCTTTTGGTGGAACAGTTCCTACATCAAATCTGGTGCATGGCTCAGGCCACTGGGAACCTAGAGATGATAGATATTAGGAGGCATTATAAACACAAAATGATTTTTAAAGGAATTAAACAACTGGATGTGTGAAAACAAAGAATCTGAGAATATTCTAGTGAAATAAATGTATTTTTCAGCTTAAGCAAGACACTGGGTGAATAAATCTAAAATGAAAAAACCACCCAGAGATCAGCAGTGAGTCATGCAAGCAGTGTGACTGATCAAAACCAAGTTGTTTCCAAACCAGTGTGCAGGCTTGATGCCTTCATGAATCAAGTCTGTGTGGCACCAGGTCACCTCGAATACATGTTGATGAGGTATTTATAAGCCCTTCACCATCCCAGCACAAAGCCCACACATGAGCCACAAGACCATCACCTACACATCTGCAAAAGACACAGCATGGTGTATAGCACTTTTCTTGTTCAGTAGCCGGTGGCAGGGCACTGTGAGCAGACAGAGATACAGGGACACAGAGACACAGAGACACTTCCCCTCACTCAGCTGATAACCTTCCGTGCATTCCTGGGGACAGGATTGTCATAAAATGCAGCATGGATTGATCCTCCTCCTAGGAAAGGAACAGTAGGTCTGTCCTCAGGTTGGAGCAAGGGTGGCCGGAGGATCTCAGAAGAGCTGTTTCAGCACAACCAATAGAAATGTCGGCCACCGTGACCACGAGAGACAGGTCTCCTGCCATCCCGGTAGGCACTTGGGCTCCTGACAAAAGCTGGGCTCAGTAAAGGCTTGAGTAGAAGGCACAGACCTGAGGGATGCCCCAGCAAGAGACAGGAGGTAGGGCCTGGTTTATACTGCTCTGGGTGTATCCCAGCCTCATCCGAATACGAAATCAGAAATTTGCAAAACAGCAGAGCTGGGATGGATCATCTACTCCAGACTCCTCACCTTACAGTTTAAAGGGTGGCAGCCCTGGGAGGCAAAGCAACGTGCTAAAGGCAGAGCGTGGAAGTGGCAGCGCCAGATGAAAAGCACCATGGCAACCCCCGTTCAAGGCCGCTGACACTGAGGACGGGGCCAAGGTTTCCAACGAGGAGAATGAGACAGTGTAAATACTTTGTTCCCCCCAAAACCCCAAATGTTTACTAAGGCACAAAAACTCACCTTAACTAGCTCTCTTCTGAGGGGGCTCTCTTCTGTCTCCGTCTTTCTGTCTGTCTCCATTTCTCTCTCTCAGACACAAACACATACAATTTTGTGAAAGGGGACTTCCTGCCATACAAAGACAGACTTCACATCTTCAGAGAAACACTTGACAAAGCACATTTCCAATTCAAGTCTTTGTGTGAGGTCTGGGCAACTGGCTTATTTTCTAGAACAATAGGTGGTTCCAAAATCAGGAGATCATCTTCCCCAAAGGAAGAGTTCTGGTCCGTGTTGATGAAGCTGGGGGTGTCACATTTCATGAGCCCGTTCGGCTCCTCCTCTGGCCACCTGCTGCATCTGATGGCTTCCTGGAGCCGAACATCACTGTCAAGGGCTATGGTTGGGATACCAGCTTTGGCCTTGTCCA
This sequence comes from Camelus dromedarius, assembly GCF_036321535.1. Lineage (NCBI taxonomy): Eukaryota > Metazoa > Chordata > Mammalia > Artiodactyla > Camelidae > Camelus > Camelus dromedarius. Next base: position 39,205 of record NW_026989793.1, on the reverse strand, counting down.
AGCGGTCCACTTCATTGACGTAGCAGTGAAAGAGGGACCTAGATTCGTCATTGTGCTGCCAGAGAACCCCTTGGGCACCAGCGGTCTTCCAAAGTCCGACACAAAGCTGTTCAGTCTGAATCTCTTCTCGGGAGACTCCGCATTGCAATAAAGAAAACCAAAATAAAAGATCGCTCACACTCTAGCTCGGTGACCTGAAGACTTATAGTTTTTGATATCTGCTGAGAGCAAATCCCTGCACAGAGCATGCTGACAAGCACTGGAAGTGAGAGACATCACTTTCGAACACATACAATTACACCCAAGGCAAAAGTCTCGTGAGGGCCCTTGGACCATCCTGAAAAGTCATCGCTCCCTGAGAATCCTCAATACTGGTGCATCGCACACCAGTGTTTCTCAGTGGGACACTCAGATCATCTTCATCAGAATTAGTTAAAGTGCTTCTTAAAATGCAGAATTCTGGGGTGAACACCCTCAGAGTCTCCAGAAGTAGGGACCGGCAGTCTGTATTTTCATAGCCACCAAGATCACTAAACATGCTCAGGTTTAGCACCGCGGTCTACTTCGGGTCACCTGAGCATCGACAATGCTGTCTCATGGGGTGGGGGGGGGTGCCATATGTGTCAGTGTGCTGTCCTACCCACGTGTCTCCCCTGATTCTCAGAACTGACAGTGCAGTCCCATTGGGCAAGAAATACCACCATTTCACAATGCATACGCAGGGCGCCTGACTGACAGATACAATCAGTGCTAGGAAAGGGGACAAAACTCAGGTTCCTCATCGCTTGTTTCACTTACTGTGGGACAAATGATCAATTCAAGGGTAATAAATCAGTGTATGAGTGAATAACATGACTCTCGTTAGTCCCACGAGTGCCTGGAAGAGCGAGCCTGGGTACACTGAGAATCATAACAGCCCATCTACTTAATTGTCATCCTCCCCAGATTTATGTAAAGGTTACTTCCACCCAGGCAGTGACCCCTGAAGGGCAAGAATCATGTCCGAACACACTCTCAAATCCAGAACAGAACCTGACAACAATTAGGCTCTGGGGTCTGTGTATAGCGAGTGTGGAATCTCAGTGATGCCAGCTCTTAGACCTTGCCTTCCCATCCCACCCCTCACGATATGGCCCTTATGACCAGCTCTCCCGGGGCTGGGGCCACGGAACCCATTTACAGGACTGGAAGAATCTGATCATGTAAACCATCCCCCAGATTATCATCAAGAGTCACCTGCATTTCAGGGATCAGTAATCCCAGAAGTTTTGCAGTTCAGGCAGGCGAGGGATTTTTATATCAGCTCTGTCTTCTACTGTGACTGCCTGGGTGACATCAGACAAGGAATTCTCAAAAGCCTGAGCTTTTCCTTTCAGGAATAATCTAAATAACAAATTTCGTTGACCACTCAACAAGTGTGATGTGAAGATCAATGATTTACACAGGAGTACAACATTCACTAGGTCATGGATTTAGAATCAGAGAAAAATCATTTGAGAAAGATTGACAGAATGTAGCTTTAATGCAAATTTAAGTATTCTTACCTTTCAGTAAATCATCTTCTTCCCCAACTTATCACTTCACCCAAGTTTAAAAGATGTTTGAGAACAGGGATGAGTGTGCCAGCAATCTGGGACCCAATAACCTAAAATGTCACCTAGGAAAAAGAGGGGAGTAACACATTTTTAAAAAGCATGGTGAGGATGGCGGGGCCATCCCCCAACTCCAGACTAAGAAGCTCTAAGTAATAGATTTCCTGCCTGCCTGGGGCATCAGGTGATGTGAAAACCCACCCAGAAACCTCACTGTCCAGCAGCTCCTCCGTAACACAGGCTACACTTTCTCAGAATTAAGAATTGGGGCCAGTAACCACTTTGCTGAAGAATAAAGACAAAGAAGAAGAAGAGAGTTCTGCCCCTCCCCAGGGGAGAGCCCAGACCTTGGGCTGCATGCACTGAGCCTACCTCCCAGGAGAAGGATAAACTGGAGAAGGGCGTCCTGCGAAACTGGGACAGCAAATGTTGAGATGGGAACAAATTGACCGGCTGGCCAGGGACAGCCCCCTCCGTCGCTGCCTTGGCGGCTGCCTCCGCCCCCTCAGCACATCCTGCCCACTTCCGGTGGTTAAGCTGTCAGGGAAACAGTGCTTTGCGACCTGGGGCAACAGAGGCTGCCCCCAGGCCAAGCTGCGGGGGAAATGGGATCTAAACCACCAGCTCCCAAGCGGCAAGCTCCATACCCCCGCCAACAACCCGCCGCCCCCGCAGCCTACAGCACCCCCGGGGCAATATGTCCTGGAGAAGGGTGACCCGGGAATGAGGGGCAGCAGAGGCCACCCCCACGTCAGGCCTCCAGAGAGATGGGAGCTTATCCTCCAGCCCGCCAGGGGCAGACCCCCCTCCTCTCCAACCCCTGATGTCACCGCGCCCACCTCCCAGGAGCAACCTGACCGGGTGTGGGGTTTCAGGCTAATCTTGGGCGGGAGAGGCCGTCCCCAGGCCAGGTCAGGGGAGAGGAGAAGAAGTGGCCCCATTAGGCGGGGCAGCCGGCCGTCGCAGCTGCCTCTGCCCCTCGACAGCATCGCGCCCGCCTCCCAGGAGCAAGCTGACCTGGAGACGGGCATCCGGCTTCTTGGGCAGCAGAGTACACCCCCAGGTTTGGCCGTGGGGAAGAGGAGAGCAAATTGACAGGCTCCGCGCTGCAGGTCCTCTACCCCTGCCGTCGCCTCCCCCACACTTTAAAGGCACTTCCCAGGGCGCCCCTCCCCCAGCAGGCTAAATGGGACAGGTGTGTCTGGTGATCTGAGGCAGGAGAGGCCACTCCCACACCAGGCCATCGGGGAGACGGGAGCCAATCCACCAGCTCCCCAAGGCAGCCCCCTACCCCCACAGCAGCCACCGCTCCTGCCCCCTGACCTCACGGTGGCCACCTCTAGGGAGCAGGCTGACCTGGAGATGGACGTCCGGCGAACTAGGGACAACAGGGACCGCCCCCAGGGCAAACCATAGGGAGAAATGGGAGCAAATGGACCGGCTCCATGGGAAAACCTGCCGCTGCTGCCACCACCCGCAACGTAACACGCCCGCCTCCTGGGGCCAGGCTGACTAGGATACACGTGTCTCTTAACCCAGGGCAAGAGACACCGCCCCCAGGATAAGCCGCGGGGAAGATGGGAGCAAATGTGCGCGCTCCCCCGCTGCAGGCCCCCGACCCCCGCCACCCGTGCACCCTGACTACCCTGCCTCCCGCCCCCAGCAGGCAAAGTGGGAAAGGGTTGTCCCGGGACCTGGCGCAGCAGAGGCCGCCTGCAGGCCACGCGGCACAGACATGGGAGCTAATCCTCAAGCTCCCCCGGGGCAGCCTCCCTATCCCCGCAGCCACCACCTTCCCAGCCCCCTGACTGCACCGCACCCATCTCCCAGGAGCAAGCTCACCTGGAGTCGGACCTCAGGCAAATCTCTGGCGGCAGAGGTCGCCCCCAGGCCAGGCCGCGGGGGAGAGAAGAAATGGAGCAGCTCCCTGGAACGGACCCCAACCCCCAGCCGCCGCCGCCGCCGCCGCCTCCCAGGACCAAGCTCACCTGGAGACCGGCGTCCCGCCTCTACGGCAGCAGAAGCCGCCCCTGGCTCCGCCGCGGGGGAGAGCGGAGCGAATTGACCGGCTTCCGTGCGGCAGCCCCCCTATCCCCGTGGGCCATGCACCTTAACGACACCGCCCCCACTGCCCACTCAGCTTGCTGAGTGGGACAGGTGTGTGCAGCGACCTGGGGCAGCAGAGGCCGCTCCCAGGCCCGGCAGCCGGGAGAAGGCAGCTATTCCATCAGTTCGCCAGGGGCAGCCCCGCACCGCCCCCTTGCCGCTGCCACCGCCCCCTGACCTAACCGCCCCACCACCCAGGAGCAAGCTTACCTGGAGTCCAACATCTGGCGAATCTCCGGCGGCCAACGCCCCCCCAGGCCAGGCTGCAGGGAAGAGAAGAAATCGACCGGCTTGCCCGGGCAGCCTCCCACCCACCGCCGCCGCCGCCGCCGCCGCCGCCGCCGCCGCCGCCGCCGCCGCCGCCGCCGCCGCCGCCGCCGCCGCCGCCGCCGCCGCCGCCGCCGCCCCAGACCATTGCACTAATCTCCCGGGGTCAGGCTGACTGCGAGGATGTGCACTTGCCTTCTGACCCTGGCCACGTGCCTGAGCACCTTCCTGCACCCCTACACTCCCTGTACCTCTGCACCCCTGCCACTCTCTGCCCTTCCGCACTGCCTGCACCCCCGCATCCCCTGAACTGCCTGCACCCTCCACAGCCCCTGCACCCCTGCCACCACTTACACCTTTGCACTGCGTACACTCCTGCACCCCTGCTTGTCCCACACACCACCTCTTGGGCCTGTGGCAGAGTCTCTGCTGTTAGACCAATGCACAGGAACTCACATCTTTGCCAGTATATGATGCATCAGTGGACGTCTGGGGTTGGCTGCAGGAAGGTACATGTTCCCGGTCACTAGCCTGGGCCACTAGGGTGATCTCTGTGAAGTCACCCAGGACGGGCTCAGAGATGCTGTTCTCTGGGAAGAGAGGAGTTGAAACCGGTCTTGAGGGCAGAGCTGTGCTCACCAGGTCGTCCACGCTTCATGTTTTACACGGGGTTTCGGAGAAGTGAAATTGATCCTGCCAAGTAAGACCGGCCTGCTGTGCGCCCACCTCAGTCCTGGGCTCTGAGGCAGACCGACTGGCTCCTACCATCAGGACAGAGTTTGGGCACCTGAATGGTCCCTTGGAGGCATCCTATCACTTCTCAGGAAGAAGTCTGGCTGCTTCCACCCTATGGCCCTCCCTCCCACTGTGCTGGCCTCAGGAAGGTTCCTTATTTGGGGAAGAAGGCAGCCCACCCCCTACCCCACCCCTCACCTTTCTCTAACCCAGGCTGGTGCTTTCTCTGCCCTTCAGAGTCTGGAAAGCCATTTCTCTTCAGGTATGTCCCTTCTGAGATGGACTTGCTTCCACTCAATTCTAGGCGAGGATGCACCATGGAATGCACTGGGTAAGAGAACCAAAATAAATAGTTTCTTCTGTGAGGTTTTCTGTTTATCTACTGGGGCTGGGCTGTGTGTAGTTTGCTACAGCTATTCGTGCGAGAGGCTAAAGCCAACCGTGTGTCCTTGTTTTCATCTCCCCGCTGTCTTTGGGTTTTCCCTAGACACTCCTGAGACATTTACTTCTTTTAATTTTATTCCTGTTATTACACAGGGGCCCTACTGACATGGAGGTAAGGTGTTGGGGGAGCGGGACAGAGCAGGGCATTTGTAGTCCTGTGATTAGTTCTCATTGAGCCTGTGCCCTGAGCTGTGACCTCCACAAGTGTGTCTCTTTCCCCCACCCCAATTTGGGTGACACAGAAGGTATTTCCCTTCCCCCAGGTAGGTTAGGCTCTGGTAAAATAATTTCTCATTAAAAAAAAAAAAACAACACAACCCGCCACAATGGAAGAGAATGTTCTGGGTGTATTTCAATAGAGCTATTTTTTCCTTTCCTGGCAGGAACCATGAGGAGTTTTCCTATGATCTTCACTCTGAGAACAGGATACGGTCCTGGAGGTAAAATGCATGTAAAAGAGCAGGGGGCCCCTCTGACTGGCCCCCTGGAGTTGTCACACTCGGACTTCCCCACGCTGAGCCTCCAGCTGGCCTCAGGGACCTGTTAAATCTGCCTGCCCCCGGGGTTCTTACAAAAGCGGGTTCTGCCCTGGGAGCTGTGACTCTCCAAGCCTGCCCGGCTGCCTCTCTGTGTTGGGAGCAGCTTTCCCCCTCAGTTTTCTTGTGGATCTAAGAAGAGCAGTGGGTTTGCAGCTCCCTCAGCTCTGGTGTTGTTTTCAGGACAGAAGGAGCAACTTCTGAGCTCCACACGAGCTGGACCAGAGGCTGGAAGCCTCCCCTCCTCTGCCTCCATGCAGACAATCAGTGGCTGTGGTTCTGGCCGAGTTTCTGAAGATGTGGATTTAAACACACACATCCCAGCCCCCACAGGAGCACACAGTCCCATAAATCCCTACAACTTCCACTGGTAACTACGGAACTGATGAGGACACGGGTTTCGGGGCTGCAGAGGCCTGACTGCATGACTTTCTCCGTGGCCTATTAATGTGGTTGTTATGGGCCTTGTCTGAAGTGGCTTGCTTACCGCACCTGGTACATGGGAAATATAAAATAAGTACTAGAACCTCCACTTTTTCTCCCTCTTGGGCCTTCCAACCTAAAAAGTAATACGTGAACTCAGACGGCCTAGTCACCACAATGAGGTCCGACAAGCCCGGCTCTCCTGAGTGATGGACACTGACTTGCGCATTAACTTGGAACAGTAGGGGAACCGCCTTCCTCTAACTGGGCCTCTCCCCACACCAGGCACGCCCTCAGCTGAGAAGGGGCCAACTCCCCCATTGAGGTGTGTGCTGGTGGCTTCAGTGTGACCTGGCCCTGCCGGGACATGAACCTGCAGTGAGGTGGAGTGTCAGGAGGAGGGGGGTCCCTGCTGGGGCAGCAGGGGGCCCGGTAGCACCCTGCGCAGCCTGGTGCCTGGGGCTCCCCAATATCTCCTACGGCCCCCGGGTCGGCTCTGGTCTGGGCCACTCCATGCACCCTCCCAGTATCTTTTCATTAAGTCCCTTTTTTGCTTTTATCAGCCAGAGGTGGCTTCTGTTGCTTGTTCAGTGAAACAGTGCATCAGGAAACCAGACTATTTCTAAGATCAGTAAAATACGAACTTTGGTCAGCTCGCCGGGCAGACCGTGCAGCACAAATTCCCGCACAGGGCTGTGCAAATGCCTTACATGAAGGGTCCTCATCATCTGTCTTCAGAGATACAGAAGCTCGTGGTTCAGGTAAAACCTCAGGGAGGGATTGAGGAATCCAAAGCTGGTTGGTTTCAAAGACTAACCGGTCAGACCAGACCCCTGAGCTGTGGTCAGAAGCCTGGCTCAATGTCACGCAGACTCAGCACCCTAAGTGTCCGGTGGGGCCGGTGCTGTTTCCTTTACAGGCTCTCGTTGGGGAGTCACTGTAGCCCCTTACACTCAGCAGGGAATCCAGCCCTCTTAGCCCCCACCCTCAGTGTTCCATGACACAAATCTCGGGAGTGTTTAATTTTCATCTTTGTTTAGGAGGATGAAGCTGGGGCAAGAGGAGAGATAAATTCATACTTAGTGACACCAAGTCACAGCCAGTACCTCCTCCTCGGAGAGCTATGTGCTCCCACAGTGGTGGCTGGGGGGCTGGGCAGAGCCCCTCCTCTGGTCACAGAGGGACTCACTCCTCTGACTGCAACTGATGGGTTGGACAACCAATCCAGAGGGGACAGAGCATCTTTCCCGGGAATTTGGAACTGACACACAGAAATTAATTTCACTCATCTGGGGATTGGGAGGAGGGTGGGAATCAAATGAAACCAGAGCAGGAGAGAAAGTTACAAGTGAATGACAGAGAGACAGAGAGACTGAACTTGTGAGAGTAAATAGTGTGAAGGAAGGATTACAATCAGGGCACAGAGGAATTCCAGCTCCTGGCAGTCTAGTGTGTCCCAGCCCATCAACAAACCTGCGGGATGGTTAACATCATTCCAGTTTTGCAGATTAGGAAACAGGCTGAAAGAGACGGGGGTTGGCTTTGGGTGCACAGTTAATTTAATTGCCACTGGACCCCTCACTTCCCACTGCCTGAAGGCACCATGATCCTCACAGGGACCCTGCAGTGCTGACAGCCTAGCACCCTGATCAAAGAGACCCTGCGGGAGTGGGAACCTCTCTGAGTTTGGAGAGTTCCCTGCACCGAGATTCCATGCATCAGCCGGCTCCCGCTCACCCCAGGTTAACGTCTCCCCAGCTGTGTAGTCCCCCGACCCGCTTCCCTCCCTGCCAGGCACCCCCGTCCTTACCACCGAGTGTACTGCAGGAATTCAGGCACAGGGATGCCCAAAGCAACACGAGCCCACCGGCTGTACAAACAGCAGACTCCCAGCCCCACCTGGGCTCCATGGGGATAGTAGGTGTCCTCACCTTTCATGTACCTAAGGCAATCTGTTTCTTCAGCTGGAGGCTATAGAGAAAAATAAAAGGTCCAAAACATTGTTCAGTGAGGAATTCCTCCAAGGACCTGACTTCAGAGTCTACAACCGGTTGTGCTGGCCGCTCTTACCCCCGGACTTTGGGTGAGGTGGATTATTGATCAGCACAATCGCCGGTGGCCCAGCTCCTGGGCTTGGCTGCCCAGAGGGGGCTGGGGGAATGGGTAAGGCCAGGGCACTCAGGAAGAGCACAGAGGACCTGACATCTCGCCTCCGCAGTTGTAAACCCTTCCCCAAATCTCAAGGCATCGGACAGAGTGCAGCCACCACAATAATGAGATGTTCCCATCTCTTCACTCACTCCTGTTGGTTCACTTACGTGCTGAGCATCCACTGGGTCACAGGACATGACACACAGGATGGCCGATGGGACAGGCTTGGTAATTCCCCCTGGATCCTGTTCAATCTGATGGAAGAATGATCACTCATAAACGGTTTCTCAAAAGGATACATAGACAGGAGACAAACTGCAGAGTGAATCAAATTTTAAAATATAAATGAAGATCCCCCAATCTCCCCGCATAAGGTTAACAGCATAAAGAAAATAGATCTTGCCTTTGATCACCAAGGAAGTGGTCACCCTCTCTCAGGAGGAAAGGAGAGTTAATCTTTGAGCAGGACACAGAAGTGCTCCATCGAATTGGACCAGGACCTCTTCATTCATTCAGCAAATCTGTATAAGCTCCTACTACTTATGGGAATCTAGTAACTATACCCATTCCCAAGGCTCTTGGGCTTTATTAGTCAACAAAATAGACACGACTCCCCATCACTGGGGGCTCAGAGTTTTAGCAGAGAAAACAGGCAACATGATGGGGGTAGCAAGAGCTTGGGGAAAAATAAGAGTGATATGAGCAAACTCAGGTGATTGTGGTGGGGTGGGAGGCAGGCAGGAGGGAATAAGGCAATCCTGGCAGATCTCAAGGAGTAATGAACTTGAAGCAGAATAGATCCGGAGGAAGAAGGAAGAGCCGGAGCCAGAGGCCCCCAGAGTGATGGGGAGAGTGTGGGCAGAGAGGCAGAGCAGGCCGGGTCCTCGAAGACTTTGGGACGACTTTGGCTCCTAATGGAATGGTGACCCTTTTAGTGAGTTTTGATGGGATGGGTGATGTCCAATTTATGCTTTTGTTTTGGGTTTTCTTGGGAGGAGGTTAATTTATTTATTTTAGTGAAGGTGCTGTAGTTTGAACCCAGGATCTCATGCATGCTAAGCATGCACTGTATCACTGAGCTACACCCACTCCCTCAATGTATGCTTTTATAGGCTCCCTCTGACTCTGTGTGGATGAGATTGTAGAAAAGCAAAGATGGAAGAAGTAGGCTAATTGGTGTCCAACAAGGGGTTGAAGGTGGCTCCTAGGAGGGTGGGGAACAGGGAGTACGTGGTTAATGAATTCAGAGTAGCCAGAATTTTCTAACAAGCTGGATTTGCTGTCTGTGTGTGTGTAAGAGAATGAGAGAGAGAGAACATTGTTCCAACATCTGGACCTGGAAAATGGGATGGATGTCCTCTCCATCCACAGGGGATGGGACAAGATGGGGCTGAGCAGGTGGAAAGGGGCTGGAATCAGCTCAGTTCTTCAATGTCATGGTTAAGGAGTCTATTAGATATTGCCACAGAAATGCCTAATAGGTAGAGGAGTCTGGGGTTTTTTTTCTTTCTTTTTAACATTAAAAAATATAATTTAAATGTATTAATTTTATTATGTGAATGGATTTGGAATTTTATTTCATGCCAAGTTATATGTTATAATAGCCAAATGGAAAACATATCAGAAAAGGGGAGAAATGAGGGCTTTCACATAAACTGACTGTCCATAACGTAGGTAAAATTTCAATGAAACCGTCTTCAGTGCAAAAACCTCATCTTGGTGTTACATAAAATTAAATGAAAAAGGACTATGTTGATGTATCATTATTTCATGTTACATAGTAGCCCCAAACAAACACACTGTTTAACTATGAGGCTTGTAGAAATACTATTCACTTTATTGACATAAATACAGAAATGCAGAAAGGTTCTAAGGTAGAATAAGCATCTTAGTGGAAATAATAGAGATCTGAGCATTTCACATGATATGTATGGACTGATTCAAAATTTGGAAAAGTAATTTACACAGTAGAACATATGTATGAATGTGAAAGCAAGATGAACGAAAGAAAAAGAATTTGAGTATCAGGGAGAGAGTTCCAAATGGAAAAGGCCAATCAGGGAGTTTTGGACAAATCGAGAAATTGATGGCATGTCAATTTCCAAGTCTGGTTGCTTCCACCAAAAGTATAGCAGTGAGAGAGAGGAGAGACCCAGGACCCAACTCCGAGGCACATTCGCAGTAAATATTTGGAAAAAAGAGGAGACGTTGGCAAAAGACCATCCAGTGGATCGAAAGCAGAGCGATGGGCTGGAGGCCAAGTGAAGCAGGAACACGGGGGAGGAGAAATGGAAGAGCTGGGTCAAATGCTGCCAAAGGGCCACGCATGATGAAGACTAAAAACTGACCACTATATTTAGCAACGTGGGGTCACTGATGGCCTTGACAGAGCAGTTTCCATAGAGCGAGGGATCAGGGGAAAAGCCAGAGTGGGTGCAAAAGGGAATGGCTCAAGAGAATATGCAGACAGTGAGTTTGAACGACTCATTAAAGATTTGCTGCAAAGACATGGGGTGGCAATTGGTGGGGGCCAATTAGAGTCAAGGAGTGCTGTTTGTTTCTTTTAAGAGGATGGACTTTTATATACTGATAGGAGCCAACTAGCAGGAGAACAAAATAGATGAGGTAGTGACAGAGAGGATGGATGTGGGAGTGACAGCCCGGAGAAGATTGTATGGATGGGCCCCCTGGTGACTTTTGGATGATCTGGCTTTCGGTGTCACCTGTAATAAGAGGTGGGGCAGCGAGAGTGAGGTCACAGACATCAGAAGGCGAGCGGATGTGCTGGGAGTTGCTGGTGAAAGTTCTCTTCTGTTGGCTTCAGTTTGCTTGGTCAAAGTAGAAAAGTAAACTTACCAGCTGAGGGAAGAGAAGGAAGAGTTACTGGAGTCATGAGCAGAAGATACAAAAGAGCCTTCAGGGACAATGGGACAGTGAAAAGAGCAGAGGGAGACGGGGGGAGTGTGCTCCCAGAAAGTTACGTTTTATCTTTGAGGTCCCCAAGTGTTGGATGTGTGATTGCCCTTCCTGCTGTCTACGAAATAAAAATTGAGTATGGTTCAGGGAAAATGCTATTTCATTCTAAGAGGCTGCCTGTTTCTCAGGAACGGTCATCTTAAGCTGCAAACACTACAAAAATGTTGAAAAGAAGAACTTGTGTACCCAATGACCCACTATTTTCTATAAATTTGGTTGCTATTTAGTTCCCCTATCAATACCACAGAACCGATACTGCCTAGGATGGAGATACATCGATGCTTAAATGGAAATGAAATCTGTATCTTTTTCCTAAACTCCATGGCTTCCTTACCATCCCATTCCCCTTGGAATTTAGGGGTGTCCGGTATAAGAAATAAGAAACAGTTTGAGAAAATCCCGGCTCAGAATTACACAGCACAACCTCAGCTCAGAAGTATACAGCCATAAAAATGTTTAGAAGCAAAACTCCATAACTACTCTTAAAGAATTTTGCAAACCTGGGCCTGCCCAGATGTTTCCAAACTGGAAAGGTACTCCAATCAGTTGACCGGTACGGGAACCAGAGGCTGGTCAGCCTTTTCTGTAAAAGCCAGAGAGTAAATATTTTCAGTTTTGCAGATCATTTTGTTGTAACCATGCAGGTCTGCAATAAGAAAGCGAAGAGCACTGGGAGACACGAAACAAATGGGCATGCCCACACCCTCCCTTCCACTCAGGGCAGCTTCTCTGTGGTGGGGAGCTTTGCCACAATGACTTGTTTCTTTGTTTCCATTGGTTTCTTTGTTTCCACCTTACTGCTCAAACTCAGAACTTCAAGTGAGCCTGGTCCTTCAGCATCCATGCAGAAAGAAGGCTGAGCGGGGGTGGGGATCCCACCTGACAGAGAAGAGAGATGGCTTGTCACCATGACATGAGACAATCACACCTTCCGGGGTGAAAGGGAACAAAGATAAGGGAGGGGCACAGCAGTGGGACCCCTGGGTCACCTGCCAGGCTTGCTCTCCCTCCACGGCCACCCTGGGGGCCTGGGTGGTGTTGGAACTCAGCTACAGTGATTAGGCTGAGGGGACTCAGGATAAAGGACCCTCCGTCTCCACACCGGGTTCCAAACGCAGCCTCTCTAAGTCTACCCTCTGAATTTCTGGAACTCAGCTGGAAGAATACATGATCAGGCCAGACCCAGAGCCCAAGCCAAACACGACAAGGGTCACGTGGGGTTGTAACCCGGTGCTCAGCGGTCGGGGTCTCCTTGCAAATCTGCAGAAATCCCTGTTCTGCCTCATTCCTGGGAGAAACCCCACATCTCTTCCTGCTCTGTCTGTTCTTCTCTTGAGGCTATTGTCCTGGAGGGATGCAGAGTCCTTGAACCTGGCCCTCCAAACGTACATAAGCAGCCTGTTCAATAAAACAAATTATGCACTTTTTCACATTTGCCAGTTTTTTGATTCCAGAAAGGCTGCGGGACTCTTTCTCACTGTCTCCTGTGCCCCCACCACTTGGTGGCCCTCTCCTCATGGAAACACGATTTCCCACAACTGCACCCTGCCTCCCAGCTTGTCAGAGGGGAGTGACCCACAAAGACACAGGTGTTTGTGAGGATCCTGTCCCCCAGCAGAAAGCCTACTCCTGGAGCCACGGACAGGGGTCTGGCCTCCTGAGCCGCTCAGCTCTAATTGAAAGCCTAAACTGGGGACCCCGAACATTGCTGACTGACTTTCTGAGTCACCTGGGCTGGAAGGGCCTGATTTTTCTTTCCAAGAATGGATGTAGCGCAGCCTCCATTTTCAGGGCTGACATTCATGACGTATCTAGTTCCCCCAAATGCACCCCAGGAAGGAAAGGCCCTTCCATCCCACTGGTTAGAAACCCAGCCCAGGGGAGTTCCGAAGCACTGCATTGCTGTCAGGTCCAGCATCCCTGCAGAGTGGCCCCTGCCCCTGAATGAGCCCCTTCCCTGGGCCTTCCCTGCCTCGACATGACCACACCCCAGGTGGTGCTGGGGAAGGCAGGGAGTGCAGTGAGGGGAGGGGGGAAGCAGAGCCCCTTGCTCTGGAGTGAGGAGACCACAGAGAAAGGCACACACCACCCCGACCCTATACCCCAAACTCTTAGCCCCGCCAACACAGGGGCCGCTCTGCGCCCTCTCACCGTGGCTCTCCTGTGAGACTGCACCCAACCCGACATCTGGCACCCAAGCCCTACCTCCCCTCTTATGACAGATCCCGTCTTCTTGGAAACTGCCTAGCAGCGCGTATTCAAGGCCGGCAGCGGGCCTGGCGGATCTGCACTTCAGGTGCCCTACCTGGCCAGCCGTGCGTGCCTGGGCTCAGTCCTCTATCTTGCCCACCGGTAGCCTGGGTCCACGTCCGGTGCAAGCGGAGGCCACGGAGCCCAGGCTGATCCCCACACACGGACAGGTGAGGGTGCCCCCGCCCCGCTGCCCCACTGCCCCGCCCACTGGTGGCAGCAACGCCCCAGCCTCCGGCCGGCGCCACCTGCAGGTCAGGACTTCCGGGCGGCCCTGCCCTCCCCGGCCCCGCCCAGCTGTCCCATAAGCCTCCCCCCACCCCCGTCCTGGCTGCGCCCTGGCTCGCATTGGCTCCGCAAGTTCTGCCCTCGCACAACTAGACTCGGGAGGACGCACGACGCAAGCGCTAGGGGAGGGCCCCGCGGAGTTGCCATGGTTACAGGCGCCATGCTCTGCGCGGGCCGGCGTGCGCTTCTGGGGCGGGTAGCGGGCTCCGGAAGTGTGCAGCTGCCCGGGACCATGGCGGTGCTTGCTGCTGGGGATGGCGGCTTGCTCGGCCGGGCGACTAGTTCTGGCCTGGTCAGTCGGCGGCCGACATCCTGTCTGGGGCGGCGTCCCACAGATGGTAAACGTACGTCCGCGCCGTCGGCGGGGCCGGCGGACATGAACTGGGGTGGGATCGGGGTTGGGGCGGTGGCCGGGGAGGGCTGTGGTGCCGGGGAGCGTGTTGGGGCGGGGCGGGGCAGGGCTTGGGCACAGCCTCAAGCTTTCCTCCCCCTCAGGCCCTGGGGCTGGGGCCGCGAGTCTGGGTCGCCCTTGGTGGCCGCGGCCTCCCAGAAACCCCCGGAAAGGGCAGGCGGAGGACCCATCTTAGATGAAGCGGGGCCTTACCCGGGTTTTGAAGAGCCCCAGAATCAGATGTTGGAATGGGGTGGCTTATCAGCCTTGTTTATCTGCAGGGAAATTTCAGTTCCATCCAGATGTTGGTTCCTTCAGTCAACCTCAGGAAAAAGACACAAGGGTCAGTGCCGATAAGCAGTTATCTAGGGCTTGACTCAAAATAAACTATGCGGGGTGTAGGGATGGTAGATGGGACCCTCCCTCTTGAAGTTAGCAGTCTTCTGGGATTAGAGGCCCCAGTTGAGGATTACATCCTCATCTGCAGTAATGGAGCTTGTGAGGAACACACAGAGAAGGGAGGGGTGTGGTGGCGGTAACTCATTACAGAATCCAGGACCCTTGCCTGGCTCTTGTGTAGAAGAGTCTCGCCTTGGATAGGGCAGCAGTTATCAAAGTGTATCCAAGGCCCCTGAGGTGCAAGACCATTTTCATAGAAACGCCGGGATGTCACCTGCCTTTTGCACACTCTTGCTCTCCCGAGTTCCTGCGGGGTTTTCCAGGGAAAACCTGGCCTGCGATATCACAAAACAGGGAATGCAGAGGCAGATAGGAGAATTCAGCTCTCACCAGTCCAAAAGAGATTTGCAGAAATTAAAATCACTGCTATTCTTCTCACTAATGATTTTTCTTTTGAAAAATAGAATTATATTTTGTTTAAGAGTATTAATGGTAACATACAGTAGATTGTTAATATTTTTAAGTGAATTCATACACTTTTTCTAACTTCTTATTTAACTTCTAACACAGGAAATATTGATAGATTAAACTCACATAAATAGCAGCCTTTTGGAGTTCTCAGTAATTGTTAAGAGTGTATAGGGTTCTGTAGAACAAGAAGCTTGAGAGCCCCTGGAGAACGGGTGCTCAGATGCTAGTCGGGTGCTTAGTGGTGTTAGACGGATGCCAAGATGTCTTCCGCAACTGCTCCCGGACTTGAAGTAATTGGCCACATGGAGATGGGTGGGCAGTGCCTCCACTTTACAAACCAGAAGCTGCTGAATGTGTCTGGAGTCTAGGCCATGGGCTGTGCAGGGATTCCCGTTGTATCTGTTCTATCTAAGCCGGGATTCCTGTGCAGAGGCCTGGCCCTGAAGACCCGCTCTCCTTTGCTCCCAGCCAGGTACCTTCTGTGTGACTTCAACCCTCCAGAGGGCTTCAACCTCCGTAGGAACGTCTGCATCCACATTGCCTTCCTCCTGAAGACCCTGCTGAAGATGGAGGAGCCGGTACTGGTGCTATTCCCTTGGGGCCACCTCTACCACTGGCAGAGCCCCGATCCCTGGTCCGACTCCTTTGACCTCCCAAGTCTCAACAGAAACATCCCTGACATTGAGTACGAGCAGTTCATTGCAGGTGAGGTGGTGGTCATTTAACTGGGGCCAGGTGGTCTTTGTTCTGGTTCCGATCTGAACATCGGGCCATCTTACTTTGGGCTTGTCGGTCTGCTTAGGGGCCCTGCTCATGTTTCCTACACTGCAGGTGAATTTGGTTTTTCCATAGTTTTTTCGGGAAGTCAATTTGAAGTGTATGAGCTCTATGTCCCCTCCCCTCTGAAAACCCTGGCCTCCTGGTGAGATGCAGCGGTGACAAGGAGGCCACTGCCACAGAAGCCCTTGTCCCAGAAAGAGTCGCTCTCTGTGCAGTCAGGGCTGTTCTTACCTGTAGGAAAACACGATGTGTGTGGAGCATGGGCCACGTGCTGGAGAAGATATGTAACTGCCCATCCAGTATAATTTGGTCCTGCTCAAGCTACCCATTTAAATTTTGTAAGAGGGAAGAGTTCAAGATTTTCTTTGAATAAAGGTATTTAGAGTTTATCAATGTTTTTTTAAATTGAAATGTGTTTGATTTACAATGTTTTGTTAGTTTCAGTTATACAGCTGTTTTGTTAGTTTCAGGTATGCAGCATAGTGATTCAGTTGTACATATACATAGTCTATTCTTTTTCAGGTTCTTTTCCATTATAGGTTGCAAGATACTGAATATTCTTCCCTGTGTTCTACAGTGAATCCTTGTCGTTTGTCTGTTTTACATATAGTAATTTGTATCTGTTAATCCCAAACTCCTGTTTGTTTTATAAGTCTGTGAGTCTGTTTTTTGTTTTATAGATAAGTCCATTTGTATCATTTTTTTAAAAATTCCACATATAAATGATATCATATGATACTTGTCTTTGTCTAACTTATTTCACTTAGTGAGATAATCTCCAGTTCCATCCATGTTGCTGTAAATGGCCTTATTTCCTTCTTTGTTATGACTGAGTAATATTCTGTTATATCTAAATACCACATCTTTATCCAGTCATCTGTCAGTGAATGTTTAGGTTGCTTCTATGTCTTGGCCATTGTAAACAGTGCTCCTGTGGAAATTGGGGTGCAGGTATCTTTTGGAATGAAGGTTCCCTCTGGATATATGCCCAGGACTGGGATTGCTGGATTAGGTGATAAGCCTTTTTTTTTTTTTTTTTTTTTTTGTCTTTTGAGGAATCTCCATACTGTTTTCCACAGTGGCTGCACCAAACTACATTCCCACCAACAATGTAGGAGGGTTTCATTTTCTCCACAGCCTCTCCGGCATTTATGGTTTGTGGACTTTTGAATGATGGCCATTCTGACTGGTGTGAGATGATAACATTGTAGCTTTGAGCTGCATTTCTCTGATAATTGAACGATATTAAGCATTTTTTATATGCCTATTGGCCATCTGTGTGTCTTCATTGGAGAATTGCTTGTTTAGTTGTTCTGCCCATTTTTGGATTTGGTTGTTTATTTTTTTCTTATTAAGTTGTATGGACTATTTATATAGTCTAGAAATTAAGCCATGGTCAGTCTCATCTTTTGCAAATATTTTCTCCCATTCCATAGGTTGTCTTTTAGTTTTACTTATGGTTTCTATTGCTGTGCAAAAGTTTATAAGTTTAATTAGGTCTCATTTATTTATTTTGGCTTTTATTTCTGTTGCTTGGGTTGCTTAGATTGCCCTACGAAAACATTGCTGAGATGTATGTCAAATAATGTTTTGCCTATGTTTTCTTGTGAGAAGTTTATAGTGTCGCGTGTAATATTTAAGTCTTTAAGCCATTTTGAGTTTGTTTCTTTTTGGTTTTTTTGCGACTCTATTGTATGCTTTTGATTTGTGGTTACCTTATTCTTCAAATATATCAGCCCATTACTATATCTATTTCCTTTAGACTGATAATCACGTAGGCTCCAACACATCCTAAGAATAACGAAGAAAAAAAAGAAAGAAAAAAATCTACATTTTCTTGCTCCCCTCTCCCATTCCCAACTTTTTTTATTTTGATGTCCTTTTTCATTTTTACATCTTTATGTTTATTCTCTTGCAACTCGTTATTGCATTTCCAACTATGGTTTTCCTGTTTCTATAGCATCCTGCTTCCTTTCTGTTTAGAATAGAACCTTTTAATGTCTCTGTTAGGTTCAATATTGCTGAGTTATCTCACTTCCCCTCCCCCCTTCCCCCCAGGCCTCTGAATCCTCAGTCCAGGGAAGCTAAACCATTCTAGCCTTCATCGGTTCTGGGAAAGCAATATTCAGAGTGGGAAAAGACATTGAAAAATAATATTCTGTGAGTTGCATTCTACCCTTGCCCAGAGATGAGAAACATCTGAAGGTGGAGGAAAACAGTTGGAGGTGGGGAACACAAAGTCTTTTCTCCTTTTGCTACTGAAGAAATGATTGCTTTTGTAATTAGTGGTGATGCCCTTTAAATTGGTGAGATCGAGATTCCACAGCTTCAGCGCCTGTGAATAACCAGCTGGGAGAAAGCTCTCTAGGGCCCCTGCAGTGGGAAAGGCAGCCCCTCTGAGCACCTGTTGTTCTGTATTCTTCCTGCCTCCACACGGGTTCCCTAGGCACCGTGCAGGACGATGCAGTTACCCAAGGTGGAGGACGGGGAGACCCCTGCTGTGTGGCGAGCCACAGAAGCCCACACTTGAAGGACAAAATGTAGAGTAGTGGGGCGGTCATAGGAACAGGGGATGGTTGAGAAGCAGGATGGTGTCCTGGAGTCCAGCAGCCAAGGCTGGTGGGGCAGATTGGGCCCTGGGGCATGGGCAGTCCTTGAGGGATCTGAAGCAAAGATAGGAACCAAGAGACTGGATTCGTGTGGGGGTACGGCACCCCTTGGAGGCTGCGGGGCAGCTCAGTGGGCCCAGGGGGAGCAGGCACTTCCCCAAAGCTGGGTTGACAGGTCACAACCAACTCACTGGGGACCGAGAGGCACTGAGTCATTTTTAACTTTTTGTCCCTCTTCCTGGAAAAGAAACTGCTGCCTGTTAAATAGCCTGTGTCGTTAGTGAGAATTAAAGACATGAAGCAAGATTGCCTCAAAAGTCATCCATTGTTTAGTTGTTAATAAGGGTCAAATGAAAACTTGAATAGATGAAATGAAGCATTCATCAGAGGATTTGAAACTCCTTTAAAATAAAAATTCTTGCTGCCTTTGTTCTTCATTTCAGGGTTCACTTGGTGATAATAATCATAACCAAAGCAACAGCAAACCCTTACAGAACTCTGTCCTGCTGTTCCAGGAACGCTGTGTTCATGACAACCCAATGAGTTGGCACCACTGTGAGTTCCACTTTAAAGGTAAGGACATTCATTAATCACACGGCTAATAAATGGCAGAGCTGGGACTTGAACCCGAGCTCTCTGGCCCCAGAGACCCCTCTCAGCCCCTTCACTGCAGCTCATCACTTGGCATGCCCGACACAGGCCAGCATTTACGAGCAGCGTGACCTTGGCCAAGGCTGCTTCACTGCTTGGTCTCTGATTCCTCATCTGTAGAATGGGGGTGTGGGCAGTGAACTCTGTGAGCTCAGTGGTCACTTCCTCCAGCTCTGCAATTCTACTGCTTTGAGTTAGTATAGTAAGTATCCGAGCCCCTACATGGCCCACACATGGGCTGGCGCTTTGCTAGGCCCTGGGTTACGGAGCAAAGTAAGATCCGCCTGCTCCTCCGAGGAGCCTGTGTCCCTCCACGGCAAACAGCTGCGAGGCCCAGGCTCCCTCGCTGGCGGTCGGGGGCTGGGCAGGAAAGTCTGATAAGAGAAGATGGAGGCAGAGCCCCTCCGGGAACAGTGGTGGCCACACAGCTCTCAGGAGCGAGAGCCTCTGTCCAGGCTGCTGAGAGGGGGATCCTCATGAGGCCAGTAGTCCCCCCAACCTAAGCCCTCAGGACAAAGATCCAGCCATCCCTGCAGTGTCACCATAGAGCCAGTCCATCCTCATCACTGTGCCTCTGTGCTCCTTTGTCCTGGGGCCTCTCTTCCCCCTACACCCAGAAGACTCTTCTCCCTCTCTTCTCTGAGTGCCCCCTCACTTCACCCGTGGTCCCTGCTTCCTGGGCCACCATCACTGGAGTTGACGCTTTGCACCTTCACAACCCCCGTTTGATCAGGAGCCTGGGTTGGCCTCCTTGTGCTCACTTTCCACCTTCAGATGATTGCTCCTCCCCTCGTGGGAGCACATGGAAAACCCAGATCCTTTCCTAGCAGTGCCTGCCACCCTGGCCTCCCTGCTCATCTGCCTCAGTCAGGAGCACCTGGACCACCAGCTCTGTATTGCCTCGCCTCCTACCATCAAGACGTCAAAGTTCATTCTCCTTCCACCACCCAGTATGGTCATTGTAGGGTCTTCTTCTCTGTCAGCCTGAGCCAGCCACCCCCCATTCACCCTACCCCCGGGCTCATACCCGGGCATGTCTCCACCCCAGGTCCAGCCTCTCTCCTTTAAGTGCCCACCTCTAGCCGTCCAGCTTCTTCTCCACCAGCCTCCCTGGCCCTCCTTCACCCTCACTGGGGCATCATGTGCTGACTCCTCTGCTTTCCTGCCTGTCCACGTTCCCCTTACTTCCACTTCCCCACCTTCCAGCTCTGCATCCACAGTCAGCACTCTCTTTATGACAGACAAAACCCCCTTGAGCCTTGACCTTTTCAGTTCCTCACCAGGCCGACTTCCATCTCGGTTCACCCAGCTCTACTTGTTCTGAGCCTGCAGGCAGCAGGCTCTCCCAGCACAGATTTCCAAGACTACAAATCAATGCCCACCATGTTGCCGCTGCCAGGCAATCCTCCAGGATTTCTCTAGTGAGCACATTTCCCCACTTATCACTCAGTGGTGTCAACATTCTCTGCTCTCTGCACACCTCTAACCTTCCCTCTGTCTCTTCCCTGACTCCCAGCAGATGGCCTTGCCTCCTGCTTCAGAGAGAATGACATGTCACTGGAAAGGAGCTCGCTCACCTGCAGCTAACCTGCTCACCTCACCTTTTATCTGTCCCTCTCCCACCTGGACTCTAGCTGTAGTTGTTCTTAATTCAGAGTTTAGTTGACATATATATACACAGTTAAAAGCATAGCACACTATCGGCTACCTTCTAGGGGTTACTTTTTCAATTTAACATGGAGTGTGTGTTTCATCCACTTCATTGTATGTACCTGCAGTTCATTTGTTTTAACTGATCTTAAATGTTGTGTGTGTGAAAGTAACACAAGGCAAGGGTAAGCCAGGATTCAGGATGCTGGTTACTTCCTGTGAGAAGAGGCCAAGAGCAGGATAGGGAAAGAGGACACAGTATGTCACTGTCAATATTCCTGTTATGATGCTGGGTGATAGGTTCATAACTGTGTCTTATAATATTAATTTTAATACATAAATACCTCTGACAGGCACCTAAGATGAGAATGTGTCATGAACCAAGACATACAATGGGTAATATTACATCATTATTGTTATGTAATCTTGTTATATTATATATTAATCATAATCTTACATTATTTGTTATGGGTTATATATTATATAGATGCATGAATTATATATTATGTGTATAAACACCTACATATGTATTATATACTATCTGCTAATAAATAAACAGAAGATAATATGCTAGTATATCTTCTATTATGTATTATTTAATAAATAATAACATACTCTATCCTGTTATATGACATGGAACATAATCTTTAATAAAATAAGAAATCTGTCAATATATATTGGTAATTAATAAAATTTAAAAAAACAGCCCGCAGCTTTTAACGCCGACACCGCTCCAGCTGTCACTGTGATTTCTCTTCCCTTTCATGGCCGAGGCCCTCACAGTGCTGTCCGTTCCCCCTTTCATCTCCTTATCCTGAACCTTCCTCCTCCTCCCATCCCATGCTGCCTTCTGCCCCGTGGCCCCTCTAGTCACCAGCGGCCTCTGGGGCACTGACCTGTGGGCACGGTCTCAGGCCCCAGCTCACCTGCCTGTCCGCCGCCTCTGCCACCGCTGGTGGGGGCGGGGCGGGGGTCAGAGTGCACCCCTTGTCCTGGAAGAGAACACAGCACAGACTGTGACCAGCAGCAGGTGTGGCCCGGAACTGCAGGACTTGGGGGAGAGCCAGACTGTCTGCATCCAGACCTGGGGCACTTGGAGTGTGAAGAAGCCCCGTCCTCACTGCCCCTGAAGTGAGGAAAACACCCTCAGGTGAGTTAAAGTGCTTATGACCTAGGTCTGTTGGCTGGAAAGGACAAACGGGCCCCTAAGGGGAGGGTAGTTGATGTTCCAGGCCCCACCAAAGCCCTAAGGGCTGGCGGGGAACCAGGCTGGACGCTCCACTGGACCCAGTGCCCCCTCGGGGGTGGGGCCTTCGGGAACAAGCAGAAAGCCCTCTGTCTCTGGGGGGGAACGGGGCAGTGTGGGAGCATCCCTGCAGCGAGTCAAGTGAAGTCAGGGCCTGTGGGATCCATTTGTATGGCCACATCGAGCCTCAGCAGAAGCCACAGCAGGAGTGGATACCTGTCTCTCCAGCTGTCATCCTCGTGTCTGAGTGCCAGGCTTCAGACCCGATCCCCTGGGGCGCTAGGACAGTTATAGACAGAGGCGGCTCGGGGAGGCCTCAAGAGGGTGGTACTGGCCTTCCTGCCAACACGATTACATGAAGATCAAACAGTCCATCGATGGGAAGTAAATAAGAACCATGGTCACCTCTGGACCCCAAGCTTAGACGTGGTGCATGGGGGACATTTATCGACAATTCAGCGAGGTTCTGGCCAGAGCTAGAGGCCAGGGCAGCAAGCCGGGAGTGACGCTGAGGAGCATCATTGTGCAGAGGCTGGACTGGGTGTCTGCAGGCTCCTCCCAGGAGAAGCCTCAGAGTTTGGGAGGTGGCTAACATGGTTCCTTCATGTCACCAGCAAGTGGTGCCACCTGTGGAAAATCAGCTGTGATCCTGAGATGGGTCAGCCCTGGGTGATGTGATAAAGGCTCCTACAAGAGGGGGCGCCAGATGGACAGTGAACCAACCAACAGGCTGATGAGATTCCCACCTGTGTTTATCGTGCTTTCATAGCCAAGAATGAGGAGAGAGTTGAATGGCTCACCATGAATATTTTAACAACTTTAGAGAGTTCCATGTCTCACTGCATTTAAGTGTCACCTGGAAGAATTCAAGCAGTGTCTAGACCCAGGGGAGGCAAACGGCCTCTCGGTTCCTCTTCAACCTGGCAAACCCAGCAGCCCTCTATGGCCAGACCTTGGCAAGTGCCTTCCCTTGTTATAACAAAACCCTTCCCCCGCACGTCTGTGGTAAGCTTTTGTTTTTTTAATTAATGGGAATGAAGGTACCTTACAGCCTCCACAGACTTTTCCTTAGGGCTTCTCTCCTTAGACCCGGGCCCCCCGCTGCCCTGGGTCCTGCACTGCAGAAGGTTCCCCTGGCCCTGACACTTCCTCTGGCCACGCCCTCCATCGGGTGGAGTCAGCAAGGCCAAGGGGACATGGTCATTGGCTCCATCCCATGCTCTAGAAACCCAGGACGCCGAATGCCCTGCCTCAGCAGCCCCTGACGCATTTCTAGTGCCTGCACCGGCTCTCCCCGGAGTTCAGATTCCCAGGACTCACAGAGAGGCCAAAGGGCAGCTGTTTGCATGGAGGTTATAGGCAGAGCCCGGACGTGAATCTGAGTGTCCCCCTGTGCACATCCAAGGCCACTTATGGCAAGGGATGGACCCAGCATTGGGAAGAAAAGGGTCAGGCTAGTGATCAGAGTCTGGGAATCAGCTCTCCCCACACACTCACTTTCTTTGCAGGACTCCCCTGAGTCTGGTTGTTCTAATTTTGAACCTGGCCTTCCCCCTTATAATGAATGTATATTTGTAAAGGCAGGACTTTAGAACCTACTGCACTTAAAATGTTTAGATATATAGAATGTGAGCTCCCAGGTATGCTCTGGCCCTGCACTTCCAAGGGTCCAGAGCATTTATGTTGGCTCTACTGAGACTGTAAGTGGCAAAGACCATCTCCAGAGAGGAGGGGCTCCTGCTTCACAGTCCGAAGTCAGGATCTTCTGAGCGGATAAAACAATGGACACTGAGACCCTCAATTGTAAATTGATTTAGAATAACGCCAAAGGTGTGTATGACGTGTGTGTGCGCACGCACGCACCTGGGGAATTGTGTGGTACATGACTGTGAGTGTGTGTGTGGCTGTGCGCGCACGCGCCTGGGGATGTGTGTGGTTGTGTGTATGCTATGTGTGTGTGTGCGTCTGAGGACGTGTATGGTTGTGTGTATGGTATGTGTGTGTGTGGTACATGAGTCCATGTACGTGTGTGTGTAGGGAATGTATGTGGGCCAGAGTCAGTGCGTCTGCACGTGTGTTTGTGTGTATGTGCATGCATTAGTATTAACAGTAGAAGCTGTCCTTTAGAATTATGAAGTAATAAAATTTGTATGATGTCTTTTGCTGTATAATTCAAAATTAAAAAAATCTTCAGTCACTAGAAATTTATTCCCCCCCGATTCTGACTTTATTTTTCCATATTGATATGTCTTCATTTTACTGATGAAGAAACTTAGCTTAGAGATGTTAACTGACTCAACCAAGGACATGGAGCTCGCGCACCCAGGGCCAGGACGCAGTCCAAGCCACGCTGCTCCAGAGGCCTGGAGCCCTACTCAAGATCACGCGTTACCTCTTGGCGGGGGAACAGATTCTGATGGGCTGTGGCCAGCGTGCAGGCTGCCCAAGCTGGGGACACGGGAAGCCGGGCAGAGAGTACCAGACAGCAGAGAAGAGTGAAGCCCTGCTCAGAAATTAGATAGGTTCCTAGGTCTTGGATGAGTAAGGAGGCTCACTGCTCATCCTTGATCCCTTTGCTGGTCGCCAAAAGGGACCAAGGTCCACGAGAGCACTTCTGGGAGCTGCCTGCCAAAACCTGCAAAAGGACTGCTCAGGACTGGCTCTGCAGTAGGAGCAGAGGAAGGAAATGTCACCTCTTGGTGGACATTATTGGTGATGGCAGTAGGAGGCCTAGCAGCCTCGGTATAGTGGTGGCAGGACAGGGTCCTAGTGGATGATCGTTTTCACCTCTCTTAAAAATCATTGCTTCATATATTGTATCCATTTTGTGGTTTATTTTAGGGTGGTAAATATGGTCTCTGTTACTCCATATTAGCTGGATTGATTAATTTTTTTATTGTTAATTTTCTCTTCAATGATTTGGAAGCTATATTGCCTTTTAATGAAAATTCTCTCTAAATTTTTATAAATCATCTCTAAGTTCATAACTTTATATGTAATCGGACCAGTATTCCTATAACACTATCAAAACTGAAATAACCTATTAGATCCTGTTCCTCAATAATGATAAATTTAGCATATTTTACCTCTCTGCTGTTCCAGATTGTGTGTGTGTGCGTTTGTGTGTGTGTGTGTGTGTGTGTGTGTGTGTGTGTGTGTGTGTATGTGTCCTCCAGTTACTATGTTTAGACAGTTGCTTCCAGTTTGTTATATTAACAATGAAATATAGCTATAAACTTCCTGGATTTCATTGCTCACTACCACTATTTAATACCATGTCTTTCCCACTTTTGAGTTGTTTACTTATCGGGATTTTCAAATCAACTGGACACATGATTGGCTAAGTTTTTTCGAGAAGTGGACTTGGAACACTTTCATGTCTATATGAAGCTTTATGTTCTCCTCCTCAACAACTCTCAGGGTGTTGTTGATGGCCCAAGCCTTGTTTTAAAATATGGCATTGTTTTTCATCACCAAAAAAACAAAAAAGTTTTCTTGATTTAAATTGCTGTCTTTTTATGACTGGCTAGTCTTTTCTGGTGGATAGAGATTTACTTAACCTTCCCCCTTCTTTTCGCCATAACTCGGATTCATTGAGATGCATGTTTTTACCATTTCTCAGATGGGCTTCCGCTTTGACTTCCACTTTAAACCATCACCCCACTCTTTTTCTCCATGCTTATTCCTGAAAAAGTGAGCTCTCTATCGGATTAAAGGTGGTTCCCGTCAGAGATGTGTGGCTCCCTGTCCAAAGGTCCAAATGAAGAGAAAAGGAAAGATTCCTGTTTCCGGTGGTTACATTTTGTCAGCTTAGAGATCTAGTTATCCGTGTGGCTGCGGCGGAATCTGCAATATCTTGGCTCAGAGTTTCCTTTTTCTGGCTTACTAGGGGAGCCGCAATAGCTGGGGTCACGGCGCTGTGGCTGTTGTCAGGATCCCGGGACTGAGGCAGCCCCTCTCCCCCCTTGTTATTTTGATCTTGCAAACTGGGCCCCAGCTATGCGAACCCTGCATCTGGCGGCCAGGATCGCCCCCCACGTGACGTGTCCCCAGTTCCTCGGCGTCCCTCACTGCTATCAGCTAGCTCCAGTAAGGGTGCGAGCTGGCTTCCACTGCGGTCTTTCCTCCTTCCTCTCCAGGCAGGCCGTCCTTTCCCACTAGATGTCCCTATACTTTCTCTCCTGTGCTACATAAGCTGAAGGAATTCCTCAGGGTTTCCAGCAGGTACATGGCGCTCTTCTATGTTTGGACCCCTTCAGTGCTTGTAGTGGAAATTTAGGAGGTGGAAAGGAAGAGCTTGGGGGTTCTCCGTATCTAGGGGCTCCCTATCCAGCAGATTCAACTAACTGTGGTTTGAAAATATTCGTGAAAAAACAGTTTCAAAAAGCAACACTTGAATTTGCCATCATTGACAACTACTTACATAGCATTCATGTTGTATTAGATACAGTGAGTAATCCAGAGATGATTTGAAGATATATATAAAGTACATGGGAGGGTGCACATAAGTTCCATGCAAGTCCTATGCCATTTTATACAAGAGGCGTCAGCATCCATGGATGTTGACTTCAGGGGGGAGTCCTGGAACCAGTGCCCCATGGTTACCAAGGGATGACTAGAAGTCCAGGCTCCTTATCCCAGCCTGTCAGGTCCCCATGTGGTCTGAAACCTACCTGTACCACACTTCCCTTGTCACTCTCCTCCAGCCCTGGCAGACTGTCCTTTGATTTTTGAACAGGCCACACTCACTGTGCTTCATATCTGGCCCCTAGAAATACCCGTTACTTTCTGAGCATGGCTCTGCTTTCACAAAAAGGGCTGCATTGTCACTAGAGAAGACACTGTGGAATTTCCTTTAAAAACTGAAAATAGACTTAACTCATGATCCAGCCTTCCCACTCCCGGGCATATGTCAGAAGAAAACTCTAATTCAAAAAGTCACATGCACCTCAATGCTCACAGCAGCACTATTTATAATAGCCAGGACATGGCAAAAACGCAAATGTCCGTCGACAGCTGACTAGATAAAGATGTAGTAGTATATTTATACAAAGGAATACTACTCAACCATTAAGAAGAACAAAATAATGTCATTTGCAGCAACATAGATGGATGTAGAGATAGTCATTCTAAGTGAAGTAAGCCAGAAAAAGAGAAGAATGCCATATAATATCACTTATATGTGGAATCTAAAAAAAGACACAAGTGAACTTAACTACAAAAGTGAAACAGACCCACAGACATAGAGAAACAAACTTACGGTTACCAGGGAGAGAAGGGGATGGGAAGGGATAAATATGGTAATTGGAAAAGTGTCCCTCTTGGGGAGTTATGGAAATGTTAGCTATCTTGATTGCGATGATGGTTTTCTGGGTGTAGACATCTATCAAATTCATCAAATAGTACATGTGAAATATGTGTAATTTACTATACAGGAATCGTACCACAATAAATATGCCTGTTAAAAAAAAAAAACAAGAAAATATTGGTGGCATTGTGTCCTACGTTTTTATATGTCTTTAGTGAGTGGGTCTTCAATTTTCCGGTCTGCCATATTTTCTGAACCAGAAGTGCCCTCCTTCCCTTTTCTTTGATAAACTGTCAGTGGGTGGCATTTATTCCTGTGGCTTCAACTGCTCTCTGTCCACTGATTAACAGTCAAATCTTTTCCAGCAAGGACATTTCATTTCAGTCCCAGAAATATACTTATAATTGACAAGTAGACATGCCATTGTTTGAAGAAGTAAACCTAGTTCTGAGCGAGTGTATATTCAAACACACAGAGCTTGAGATTTTTATGGGCTAATCAAGTGGGAATGTCTACTTGTCAATTATAAGTATATTTCTGGGACTGAAATGAAATGTCCTTGCTGGAAAAGATTTGACTGTTAATCAGTGGACAGAGAGCAGTTGAAGCCACAGGAATAAATGCCACCCACTGACAGTTTATCAAAGAAAAGGGAAGGAGGGCACTTCTGGTTCAGAAAATATGGCAGACCGGAAAATTGAAGACCCACTCACTAAAGACATATAAAAACGTAGGACACAATGCCACCAATATTTTCTTGTTTTTTTTTTTTAACAGGCATATTTATTGTGGTACGATTCCTGTATAGTAAATTACACATATTTCACATGTACTATTTGATGAATTTGATAGATGTCTACACCCAGAAAACCATCATCGCAATCAAGATAGCTAACATTTCCATAACTCCCCAAGAGGGACACTTTTCCAATTACCATATTTATCCCTTCCCATCCCCTTCTCTCCCTGGTAACCGTAAGTTTGTTTCTCTATGTCTGTGGGTCTGTTTCACTTTTGTAGTTAAGTTCACTTGTGTCTTTTTTTAGATTCCACATATAAGTGATATTATATGGCATTCTTCTCTTTTTCTGGCTTACTTCACTTAGAATGACTATCTCTACATCCATCTATGTTGCTGCAAATGACATTATTTTGTTCTTCTTAATGGTTGAGTAGTATTCCTTTGTATAAATATACTACTACATCTTTATCTAGTCAGCTGTCGACGGACATTTGCGTTTTTGCCATGTCCTGGCTATTATAAATAGTGCTGCTGTGAGCATTGAGGTGCATGTGACTTTTTGAATTAGAGTTTTCTTCTGACATATGCCCGGGAGTGGGAAGGCTGGATCATGAGTTAAGTCTATTTTCAGTTTTTAAAGGAAATTCCACAGTGTCTTCTCTAGTGACAATGCAGCCCTTTTTGTGAAAGCAGAGCCATGCTCAGAAAGTAACGGGTATTTCTAGGGGCCAGATATGAAGCACAGTGAGTGTGGCCTGTTCAAAAATCAAAGGACAGTCTGCCAGGGCTGGAGGAGAGTGACAAGGGAAGTGTGGTACAGGTAGGTTTCAGACCACATGGGGACCTGACAGGCTGGGATAAGGAGCCTGGACTTCTAGTCATCCCTTGGTAACCATGGGGCACTGGTTCCAGGACTCCCCCCTGAAGTCAACATCCATGGATGCTGACGCCTCTTGTATAAAATGGCATAGGACTTGCATGGAACTTATGTGCACCCTCCCATGTACTTTATATATATCTTCAAATCATCTCTGGATTACTCACTGTATCTAATACAACATGAATGCTATGTAAGTAGTTGTCAATGATGGCAAATTCAAGTGTTGCTTTTTGAAACTGTTTTTTCACGAATATTTTCAAACCACAGTTAGTTGAATCTGCTGGATAGGGAGCCCCTAGATACGGAGAACCCCCAAGCTCTTCCTTTCCACCTCCTAAATTTCCACTACAAGCACTGAAGGGGTCCAAACATAGAAGAGCGCCATGTACCTGCTGGAAACCCTGAGGAATTCCTTCAGCTTATGTAGCACAGGAGAGAAAGTATAGGGACATCTAGTGGGAAAGGACGGCCTGCCTGGAGAGGAAGGAGGAAAGACCGCAGTGGAAGCCAGCTCGCACCCTTACTGGAGCTAGCTGATAGCAGTGAGGGACGCCGAGGAACTGGGGACACGTCACGTGGGGGGCGATCCTGGCCGCCAGATGCAGGGTTCGCATAGCTGGGGCCCAGTTTGCAAGATCAAAATAACAAGGGGGGAGAGGGGCTGCCTCAGTCCCGGGATCCTGACAACAGCCACAGCGCCGTGACCCCAGCTATTGCGGCTCCCCTAGTAAGCCAGAAAAAGGAAACTCTGAGCCAAGATATTGCAGATTCCGCCGCAGCCACACGGATAACTAGATCTCTAAGCTGACAAAATGTAACCACCGGAAACAGGAATCTTTCCTTTTCTCTTCATTTGGACCTTTGGACAGGGAGCCACACATCTCTGACGGGAACCACCTTTAATCCGATAGAGAGCTCACTTTTTCAGGAATAAGCATGGAGAAAAAGAGTGGGGTGATGGTTTAAAGTGGAAGTCAAAGCGGAAGCCCATCTGAGAAATGGTAAAAACATGCATCTCAATGAATCCGAGTTATGGCGAAAAGAAGGGGGAAGGTTAAGTAAATCTCTATCCACCAGAAAAGACTAGCCAGTCATAAAAAGACAGCAATTTAAATCAAGAAAACTTTTTTGTTTTTTTGGTGATGAAAAACAATGCCATATTTTAAAACAAGGCTTGGGCCATCAACAACACCCTGAGAGTTGTTGAGGAGGAGAACATAAAGCTTCATATAGACATGAAAGTGTTCCAAGTCCACTTCTCGAAAAAACTTAGCCAATCATGTGTCCAGTTGATTTGAAAATCCCGATAAGTAAACAACTCAAAAGTGGGAAAGACATGGTATTAAATAGTGGTAGTGAGCAATGAAATCCAGGAAGTTTATAGCTATATTTCATTGTTAATATAACAAACTGGAAGCAACTGTCTAAACATAGTAACTGGAGGACACATACACACACACACACACACACACACACACACACACACAAACGCACACACACACAATCTGGAACAGCAGAGAGGTAAAATATGCTAAATTTATCATTATTGAGGAACAGGATCTAATAGGTTATTTCAGTTTTGATAGTGTTATAGGAATACTGGTCCGATTACATATAAAGTTATGAACTTAGAGATGATTTATAAAAATTTAGAGAGAATTTTCATTAAAAGGCAATATAGCTTCCAAATCATTGAAGAGAAAATTAACAATAAAAAAATTAATCAATCCAGCTAATATGGAGTAACAGAGACCATATTTACCACCCTAAAATAAACCACAAAATGGATACAATATATGAAGCAATGATTTTTAAGAGAGGTGAAAACGATCATCCACTAGGACCCTGTCCTGCCACCACTATACCGAGGCTGCTAGGCCTCCTACTGCCATCACCAATAATGTCCACCAAGAGGTGACATTTCCTTCCTCTGCTCCTACTGCAGAGCCAGTCCTGAGCAGTCCTTTTGCAGGTTTTGGCAGGCAGCTCCCAGAAGTGCTCTCGTGGACCTTGGTCCCTTTTGGCGACCAGCAAAGGGATCAAGGATGAGCAGTGAGCCTCCTTACTCATCCAAGACCTAGGAACCTATCTAATTTCTGAGCAGGGCTTCACTCTTCTCTGCTGTCTGGTACTCTCTGCCCGGCTTCCCGTGTCCCCAGCTTGGGCAGCCTGCACGCTGGCCACAGCCCATCAGAATCTGTTCCCCCGCCAAGAGGTAACGCGTGATCTTGAGTAGGGCTCCAGGCCTCTGGAGCAGCGTGGCTTGGACTGCGTCCTGGCCCTGGGTGCGCGAGCTCCATGTCCTTGGTTGAGTCAGTTAACATCTCTAAGCTAAGTTTCTTCATCAGTAAAATGAAGACATATCAATATGGAAAAATAAAGTCAGAATCGGGGGGGAATAAATTTCTAGTGACTGAAGATTTTTTTAATTTTGAATTATACAGCAAAAGACATCATACAAATTTTATTACTTCATAATTCTAAAGGACAGCTTCTACTGTTAATACTAATGCATGCACATACACACAAACACACGTGCAGACGCACTGACTCTGGCCCACATACATTCCCTACACACACACGTACATGGACTCATGTACCACACACACACATACCATACACACAACCATACACGTCCTCAGACGCACACACACACATAGCATACACACAACCACACACATCCCCAGGCGCGTGCGCGCACAGCCACACACACACTCACAGTCATGTACCACACAATTCCCCAGGTGCGTGCGTGCGCACACACACGTCATACACACCTTTGGCGTTATTCTAAATCAATTTACAATTGAGGGTCTCAGTGTCCATTGTTTTATCCGCTCAGAAGATCCTGACTTCGGACTGTGAAGCAGGAGCCCCTCCTCTCTGGAGATGGTCTTTGCCACTTACAGTCTCAGTAGAGCCAACATAAATGCTCTGGACCCTTGGAAGTGCAGGGCCAGAGCATACCTGGGAGCTCACATTCTATATATCTAAACATTTTAAGTGCAGTAGGTTCTAAAGTCCTGCCTTTACAAATATACATTCATTATAAGGGGGAAGGCCAGGTTCAAAATTAGAACAACCAGACTCAGGGGAGTCCTGCAAAGAAAGTGAGTGTGTGGGGAGAGCTGATTCCCAGACTCTGATCACTAGCCTGACCCTTTTCTTCCCAATGCTGGGTCCATCCCTTGCCATAAGTGGCCTTGGATGTGCACAGGGGGACACTCAGATTCACGTCCGGGCTCTGCCTATAACCTCCATGCAAACAGCTGCCCTTTGGCCTCTCTGTGAGTCCTGGGAATCTGAACTCCGGGGAGAGCCGGTGCAGGCACTAGAAATGCGTCAGGGGCTGCTGAGGCAGGGCATTCGGCGTCCTGGGTTTCTAGAGCATGGGATGGAGCCAATGACCATGTCCCCTTGGCCTTGCTGACTCCACCCGATGGAGGGCGTGGCCAGAGGAAGTGTCAGGGCCAGGGGAACCTTCTGCAGTGCAGGACCCAGGGCAGCGGGGGGCCCGGGTCTAAGGAGAGAAGCCCTAAGGAAAAGTCTGTGGAGGCTGTAAGGTACCTTCATTCCCATTAATTAAAAAAACAAAAGCTTACCACAGACGTGCGGGGGAAGGGTTTTGTTATAACAAGGGAAGGCACTTGCCAAGGTCTGGCCATAGAGGGCTGCTGGGTTTGCCAGGTTGAAGAGGAACCGAGAGGCCGTTTGCCTCCCCTGGGTCTAGACACTGCTTGAATTCTTCCAGGTGACACTTAAATGCAGTGAGACATGGAACTCTCTAAAGTTGTTAAAATATTCATGGTGAGCCATTCAACTCTCTCCTCATTCTTGGCTATGAAAGCACGATAAACACAGGTGGGAATCTCATCAGCCTGTTGGTTGGTTCACTGTCCATCTGGCGCCCCCTCTTGTAGGAGCCTTTATCACATCACCCAGGGCTGACCCATCTCAGGATCACAGCTGATTTTCCACAGGTGGCACCACTTGCTGGTGACATGAAGGAACCATGTTAGCCACCTCCCAAACTCTGAGGCTTCTCCTGGGAGGAGCCTGCAGACACCCAGTCCAGCCTCTGCACAATGATGCTCCTCAGCGTCACTCCCGGCTTGCTGCCCTGGCCTCTAGCTCTGGCCAGAACCTCGCTGAATTGTCGATAAATGTCCCCCATGCACCACGTCTAAGCTTGGGGTCCAGAGGTGACCATGGTTCTTATTTACTTCCCATCGATGGACTGTTTGATCTTCATGTAATCGTGTTGGCAGGAAGGCCAGTACCACCCTCTTGAGGCCTCCCCGAGCCGCCTCTGTCTATAACTGTCCTAGCGCCCCAGGGGATCGGGTCTGAAGCCTGGCACTCAGACACGAGGATGACAGCTGGAGAGACAGGTATCCACTCCTGCTGTGGCTTCTGCTGAGGCTCGATGTGGCCATACAAATGGATCCCACAGGCCCTGACTTCACTTGACTCGCTGCAGGGATGCTCCCACACTGCCCCGTTCCCCCCCAGAGACAGAGGGCTTTCTGCTTGTTCCCGAAGGCCCCACCCCCGAGGGGGCACTGGGTCCAGTGGAGCGTCCAGCCTGGTTCCCCGCCAGCCCTTAGGGCTTTGGTGGGGCCTGGAACATCAACTACCCTCCCCTTAGGGGCCCGTTTGTCCTTTCCAGCCAACAGACCTAGGTCATAAGCACTTTAACTCACCTGAGGGTGTTTTCCTCACTTCAGGGGCAGTGAGGACGGGGCTTCTTCACACTCCAAGTGCCCCAGGTCTGGATGCAGACAGTCTGGCTCTCCCCCAAGTCCTGCAGTTCCGGGCCACACCTGCTGCTGGTCACAGTCTGTGCTGTGTTCTCTTCCAGGACAAGGGGTGCACTCTGACCCCCGCCCCGCCCCCACCAGCGGTGGCAGAGGCGGCGGACAGGCAGGTGAGCTGGGGCCTGAGACCGTGCCCACAGGTCAGTGCCCCAGAGGCCGCTGGTGACTAGAGGGGCCACGGGGCAGAAGGCAGCATGGGATGGGAGGAGGAGGAAGGTTCAGGATAAGGAGATGAAAGGGGGAACGGACAGCACTGTGAGGGCCTCGGCCATGAAAGGGAAGAGAAATCACAGTGACAGCTGGAGCGGTGTCGGCGTTAAAAGCTGCGGGCTGTTTTTTTAAATTTTATTAATTACCAATATATATTGACAGATTTCTTATTTTATTAAAGATTATGTTCCATGTCATATAACAGGATAGAGTATGTTATTATTTATTAAATAATACATAATAGAAGATATACTAGCATATTATCTTCTGTTTATTTATTAGCAGATAGTATATAATACATATGTAGGTGTTTATACACATAATATATAATTCATGCATCTATATAATATATAACCCATAACAAATAATGTAAGATTATGATTAATATATAATATAACAAGATTACATAACAATAATGATGTAATATTACCCATTGTATGTCTTGGTTCATGACACATTCTCATCTTAGGTGCCTGTCAGAGGTATTTATGTATTAAAATTAATATTATAAGACACAGTTATGAACCTATCACCCAGCATCATAACAGGAATATTGACAGTGACATACTGTGTCCTCTTTCCCTATCCTGCTCTTGGCCTCTTCTCACAGGAAGTAACCAGCATCCTGAATCCTGGCTTACCCTTGCCTTGTGTTACTTTCACACACACAACATTTAAGATCAGTTAAAACAAATGAACTGCAGGTACATACAATGAAGTGGATGAAACACACACTCCATGTTAAATTGAAAAAGTAACCCCTAGAAGGTAGCCGATAGTGTGCTATGCTTTTAACTGTGTATATATATGTCAACTAAACTCTGAATTAAGAACAACTACAGCTAGAGTCCAGGTGGGAGAGGGACAGATAAAAGGTGAGGTGAGCAGGTTAGCTGCAGGTGAGCGAGCTCCTTTCCAGTGACATGTCATTCTCTCTGAAGCAGGAGGCAAGGCCATCTGCTGGGAGTCAGGGAAGAGACAGAGGGAAGGTTAGAGGTGTGCAGAGAGCAGAGAATGTTGACACCACTGAGTGATAAGTGGGGAAATGTGCTCACTAGAGAAATCCTGGAGGATTGCCTGGCAGCGGCAACATGGTGGGCATTGATTTGTAGTCTTGGAAATCTGTGCTGGGAGAGCCTGCTGCCTGCAGGCTCAGAACAAGTAGAGCTGGGTGAACCGAGATGGAAGTCGGCCTGGTGAGGAACTGAAAAGGTCAAGGCTCAAGGGGGTTTTGTCTGTCATAAAGAGAGTGCTGACTGTGGATGCAGAGCTGGAAGGTGGGGAAGTGGAAGTAAGGGGAACGTGGACAGGCAGGAAAGCAGAGGAGTCAGCACATGATGCCCCAGTGAGGGTGAAGGAGGGCCAGGGAGGCTGGTGGAGAAGAAGCTGGACGGCTAGAGGTGGGCACTTAAAGGAGAGAGGCTGGACCTGGGGTGGAGACATGCCCGGGTATGAGCCCGGGGGTAGGGTGAATGGGGGGTGGCTGGCTCAGGCTGACAGAGAAGAAGACCCTACAATGACCATACTGGGTGGTGGAAGGAGAATGAACTTTGACGTCTTGATGGTAGGAGGCGAGGCAATACAGAGCTGGTGGTCCAGGTGCTCCTGACTGAGGCAGATGAGCAGGGAGGCCAGGGTGGCAGGCACTGCTAGGAAAGGATCTGGGTTTTCCATGTGCTCCCACGAGGGGAGGAGCAATCATCTGAAGGTGGAAAGTGAGCACAAGGAGGCCAACCCAGGCTCCTGATCAAACGGGGGTTGTGAAGGTGCAAAGCGTCAACTCCAGTGATGGTGGCCCAGGAAGCAGGGACCACGGGTGAAGTGAGGGGGCACTCAGAGAAGAGAGGGAGAAGAGTCTTCTGGGTGTAGGGGGAAGAGAGGCCCCAGGACAAAGGAGCACAGAGGCACAGTGATGAGGATGGACTGGCTCTATGGTGACACTGCAGGGATGGCTGGATCTTTGTCCTGAGGGCTTAGGTTGGGGGGACTACTGGCCTCATGAGGATCCCCCTCTCAGCAGCCTGGACAGAGGCTCTCGCTCCTGAGAGCTGTGTGGCCACCACTGTTCCCGGAGGGGCTCTGCCTCCATCTTCTCTTATCAGACTTTCCTGCCCAGCCCCCGACCGCCAGCGAGGGAGCCTGGGCCTCGCAGCTGTTTGCCGTGGAGGGACACAGGCTCCTCGGAGGAGCAGGCGGATCTTACTTTGCTCCGTAACCCAGGGCCTAGCAAAGCGCCAGCCCATGTGTGGGCCATGTAGGGGCTCGGATACTTACTATACTAACTCAAAGCAGTAGAATTGCAGAGCTGGAGGAAGTGACCACTGAGCTCACAGAGTTCACTGCCCACACCCCCATTCTACAGATGAGGAATCAGAGACCAAGCAGTGAAGCAGCCTTGGCCAAGGTCACGCTGCTCGTAAATGCTGGCCTGTGTCGGGCATGCCAAGTGATGAGCTGCAGTGAAGGGGCTGAGAGGGGTCTCTGGGGCCAGAGAGCTCGGGTTCAAGTCCCAGCTCTGCCATTTATTAGCCGTGTGATTAATGATTGTCCTTACCTTTAAAGTGGAACTCACAGTGGTGCCAACTCATTGGGTTGTCATGAACACAGCGTTCCTGGAACAGCAGGACAGAGTTCTGTAAGGGTTTGCTGTTGCTTTGGTTATGATTATTATCACCAAGTGAACCCTGAAATGAAGAACAAAGGCAGCAAGAATTTTTATTTTAAAGGAGTTTCAAATCCTCTGATGAATGCTTCATTTCATCTATTCAAGTTTTCATTTGACCCTTATTAACAACTAAACAATGGATGACTTTTGAGGCAATCTTGCTTCATGTCTTTAATTCTCACTAACGACACAGGCTATTTAACAGGCAGCAGTTTCTTTTCCAGGAAGAGGGACAAAAAGTTAAAAATGACTCAGTGCCTCTCGGTCCCCAGTGAGTTGGTTGTGACCTGTCAACCCAGCTTTGGGGAAGTGCCTGCTCCCCCTGGGCCCACTGAGCTGCCCCGCAGCCTCCAAGGGGTGCCGTACCCCCACACGAATCCAGTCTCTTGGTTCCTATCTTTGCTTCAGATCCCTCAAGGACTGCCCATGCCCCAGGGCCCAATCTGCCCCACCAGCCTTGGCTGCTGGACTCCAGGACACCATCCTGCTTCTCAACCATCCCCTGTTCCTATGACCGCCCCACTACTCTACATTTTGTCCTTCAAGTGTGGGCTTCTGTGGCTCGCCACACAGCAGGGGTCTCCCCGTCCTCCACCTTGGGTAACTGCATCGTCCTGCACGGTGCCTAGGGAACCCGTGTGGAGGCAGGAAGAATACAGAACAACAGGTGCTCAGAGGGGCTGCCTTTCCCACTGCAGGGGCCCTAGAGAGCTTTCTCCCAGCTGGTTATTCACAGGCGCTGAAGCTGTGGAATCTCGATCTCACCAATTTAAAGGGCATCACCACTAATTACAAAAGCAATCATTTCTTCAGTAGCAAAAGGAGAAAAGACTTTGTGTTCCCCACCTCCAACTGTTTTCCTCCACCTTCAGATGTTTCTCATCTCTGGGCAAGGGTAGAATGCAACTCACAGAATATTATTTTTCAATGTCTTTTCCCACTCTGAATATTGCTTTCCCAGAACCGATGAAGGCTAGAATGGTTTAGCTTCCCTGGACTGAGGATTCAGAGGCCTGGGGGGAAGGGGGGAGGGGAAGTGAGATAACTCAGCAATATTGAACCTAACAGAGACATTAAAAGGTTCTATTCTAAACAGAAAGGAAGCAGGATGCTATAGAAACAGGAAAACCATAGTTGGAAATGCAATAACGAGTTGCAAGAGAATAAACATAAAGATGTAAAAATGAAAAAGGACATCAAAATAAAAAAAGTTGGGAATGGGAGAGGGGAGCAAGAAAATGTAGATTTTTTTCTTTCTTTTTTTTCTTCGTTATTCTTAGGATGTGTTGGAGCCTACGTGATTATCAGTCTAAAGGAAATAGATATAGTAATGGGCTGATATATTTGAAGAATAAGGTAACCACAAATCAAAAGCATACAATAGAGTCGCAAAAAAACCAAAAAGAAACAAACTCAAAATGGCTTAAAGACTTAAATATTACACGCGACACTATAAACTTCTCACAAGAAAACATAGGCAAAACATTATTTGACATACATCTCAGCAATGTTTTCGTAGGGCAATCTAAGCAACCCAAGCAACAGAAATAAAAGCCAAAATAAATAAATGAGACCTAATTAAACTTATAAACTTTTGCACAGCAATAGAAACCATAAGTAAAACTAAAAGACAACCTATGGAATGGGAGAAAATATTTGCAAAAGATGAGACTGACCATGGCTTAATTTCTAGACTATATAAATAGTCCATACAACTTAATAAGAAAAAAATAAACAACCAAATCCAAAAATGGGCAGAACAACTAAACAAGCAATTCTCCAATGAAGACACACAGATGGCCAATAGGCATATAAAAAATGCTTAATATCGTTCAATTATCAGAGAAATGCAGCTCAAAGCTACAATGTTATCATCTCACACCAGTCAGAATGGCCATCATTCAAAAGTCCACAAACCATAAATGCCGGAGAGGCTGTGGAGAAAATGAAACCCTCCTACATTGTTGGTGGGAATGTAGTTTGGTGCAGCCACTGTGGAAAACAGTATGGAGATTCCTCAAAAGACAAAAAAAAAAAAAAAAAAAAAAAGGCTTATCACCTAATCCAGCAATCCCAGTCCTGGGCATATATCCAGAGGGAACCTTCATTCCAAAAGATACCTGCACCCCAATTTCCACAGGAGCACTGTTTACAATGGCCAAGACATAGAAGCAACCTAAACATTCACTGACAGATGACTGGATAAAGATGTGGTATTTAGATATAACAGAATATTACTCAGTCATAACAAAGAAGGAAATAAGGCCATTTACAGCAACATGGATGGAACTGGAGATTATCTCACTAAGTGAAATAAGTTAGACAAAGACAAGTATCATATGATATCATTTATATGTGGAATTTTTAAAAAAATGATACAAATGGACTTATCTATAAAACAAAAAACAGACTCACAGACTTATAAAACAAACAGGAGTTTGGGATTAACAGATACAAATTACTATATGTAAAACAGACAAACGACAAGGATTCACTGTAGAACACAGGGAAGAATATTCAGTATCTTGCAACCTATAATGGAAAAGAACCTGAAAAAGAATAGACTATGTATATGTACAACTGAATCACTATGCTGCATACACGCAGCGCTCGACTGT